>NC_080792.1:44228790-45581290 GCF_028018385.1 Neofelis nebulosa | reverse complement strand
CCTCACTGACAGAGACAACCACTGCTCCGAGTTTTCTACCACAGTACTCATGTGCGAGGCTTCATCCACTTAGCATAATGTTTTTGACACTCATCCACCCATACCATTGTGTGTATCAGTGGTTGGTTTCTTTTTATTGCCAGGTGGTATTTCATTGTATGAACCTGCTATACATTGTTTATCCATTTTCCCACTGACGGGCTTTTCTCAGTTTTAGGATTCCATGAATAAAGTTGTTACGGGAGCACCAGGGTGGCTCCAGTTGGTTAAGCGTCTGACTCTTGATTTTGACTCGGGTCATAATCTCATGGTTTGTGAGATTGGGGCTCTGCACTGACAGCACAGAACCTGTTTGGGATGCTCTCTCTCTCTCCCTCTCTCTCTGCTCCTTCCCGCTTTGTGCTCTCTCTCGAAACAAATAAACTTAAAAAAAAAAGCTGTTATGAATATTCTTATACAAGTCTTTTTGTGAACATATGTTTTATTGCTCTTGGGTTAATGCCTGGGAGAAGCTTGCTGAGTCATAGGGTAGATGTATAGTTTTATAAGAAACTGTTGGACCCTTTCAAAGCTGTCAGCCCATTTTATAGTACCACCCCTGATGCACAGTAGTTCTGGGTGCTCCATATCCTTGCTGATGTTTGGTGTTGTCTGTCATTTATTTTTAATTTTTTTTAACATTTATTTATTTTTGAGACAGAGAGAGACAGAGCATGAACGGGGGAGGGGCAGAGAGAGAGGGAGACACAGAATTGGAAGCAGGCTCCAGGCTCTGAGCCATCAGCCCAGAGCCCGACGGGGGACTCAAACTCACGGACCGCGAGATCGTGACCTGAGCTGAAGTCGGACGCTTAACCGACTGAGCCACCCAGGCGCCCCTGTCTGTCATTTAAAATGTAGCCATTCCAGTGGGTGTCTAGGTGGACAATTGGTGTTGACAGCAGTGATGATCACCACGATGGAGTGATAGATGGCCCTCTAGCACAAATTACAGTTGATGCTCCAAAGATTTCACTGGGAAACTGGTTGCTTTTGGTCTCTAAGTACCCGCCCTAATGTTTTCTGATTGACAGATGGAAGTGCTCGGGGCAGTACTGATTTTCAGGCTAATGCTCCTCGTACAATGAGCTCACTTAGGGCTTCTTTGTGTGGCCTGGATGCTTAGCTTTAACCCTAGTGACATTTCTTAACTCGACTTCTTTGTCAGACAAACTTCTTAGGTCAGATTGCAATTTCTCTTCCTTTTCAGAGTTTGCATCCAGCAAAAGGTTGATGATTTCAATGTCAAGAGAGGCAGACTCCAAATAAAATGAAGAATAAACAGTTTTGAAGACTTAGACCTCTCTTTTCTGTCATCATTACTTCTCAAGCCTCTACTCGTTCCCAGAGAACAGTATGAAAAAACAATGAGTTTGGAGTTAGGAGAGCTGGCCTTTGAATTTAGCTGTGTGGCTATGCTGCGGAAAATTCATCTGGATCGCGGGGTGGGGAGGGGTCTTGACTTTTTTTGGGCCACGGTTTCCTCGCTGGTAGAACAAGGCTGAAACAAATTGTATTTAAGACTTTAGGCCTTTTTGAAATTTCAGAATAACTTTTTGTTTAGAAGAAACTTTGTAGCCCTTTAAAGGTTCTGCTTAAAAAAATGTAAGTGATCCTAGGATATTTCCTTCATCCCCTCTAGAACTTTAATGACGCCCTGCTGTATTCATGGAAACAGGTACCTCTTTTATATGTTGACTGAAAGCTTTCCTTAATTATGCCTTTGACTGTTATCAGATGCTGTAGTTCACTCTGGGGGAAGGGTTTTGTCTCAGACGATGTGAGTGCTGGGTGAGCTGGTATTTATTTTACATATGCTCTGGGATCTTTTTGGACAATCTAGGCATTTGCCCTCGATTCATTAAGTTTTTCCTACTTTGTTATTCTTTGCTGTCCAGTTCTATTTTATAATTGGGTGGTGCGGCAGGGAGAGAGAGGAGTGTAAGAAAGAATGTTTCGGTCATTGCCTTCTGTCTGCAGGCAATCATTTTGGAGCAGGAAGGAAGGGAGATGCGACTAGCTAGAGAGAATTGGCTTCAGGGGAAATGGCCAGCCCAAATCTCAGTTAAAACAAGATAAGGGTTGAAAAGGTAGAATCTGCCCAGAAAGGTGTTTTCCCTTGCAGTGCTGCTAATGCCTTGAATCCTCGGGAGATTGTCCTGGGTTTTTATTCCCTGCAGTCCCAGGAAAGAGAAAGTCTCCAGGTCACAGAGGAAACCTTCAACTACAGATAACACACGGTCCCCAAATCCTCTCGAGCTATAAGGTTTCAAGCACGAAATTCTTGAGCAAACACACCAGGTGCCTCTCTGCATCGATTGTGATTTTTGGTGCTAAACAGAGAGCTCTGCAGATGATGCTGAAGGTCAGATGAAGGTAGAGAAACCGCAAAACAGCACGAAGCACCACCCAACTGCAAGCTAATTGGGAAGGAAATGGTTTCAAACTGACAGACTGTGGCCTGATAACCGAAATCTCATAGGGACAAAAGGTTCATGTCATTTAAAGGGGTAGCTTTGCCTATTTAAATTGTGCAAACAAAAGAGATGAAAACCCCCTCGTGGGATGGGAAGTTCTATTAGCAGATATTACCATCCTTGCTTTTATGCCCTCCTGTGTCACAAACCCTGAACATGTGCTGCGTGTCCTCAGGCATTCATTGGTTAATTTACTTATTCAAAGTAAGGCAACAACAACAACAAAAGCAACAGAAAAACCCCAAACAAATTACATACTGGGGCACAGACGGCATTAAGATGCAGTGCACAATTTTGATATGTGGGTTTTTAAAAGAAATGTGTTTGGTCTGAAATTGTACATATGCTAAACTCCAGAGAAAGTAAGAAGCCTAGAACAGCTCATCTGGGGATTGAAAAAAAAAAAAAAGTCTTTAAAGGTATCATTATTCTGAGAACCAGAAACACTTGATATAATATTAGGTACTACTCTGTAGCCAACAATAGCCATTTTGACTATAATAGCTTGACTTTAATCAATGTTCCAATAAAGTCCACTGGAAGAGGCCAATTTTTCTATCATATGGATGTGGTAAAAGTTAATTATATACTTAATTATAGACTTCGGTTTTGAAGTCTTTATAGAATGCCTACAAAAGTAACCTCGTATACATTCCCTTATATTTGAAAGCTGAATTGTAATGAGTGAAATAATACAAAATAATTAATACTTTAGATTTTGTATTTACTTGGGTCTTCAAAAAAGACCTTTTGGCAAACTATTATGACACCGCTTTGTGGTCGGCCAGGCATTGCCAACATTTTGCTAAAGGGGATCATAAAGTCCAAAAAGGTTGCGAACTTCCTCGTGCCCCAGAGGAAGCGCAAGCACAGGGTCCAAACCAACCTTTTTCCACTTCTCTCAAAACTTAATTCATGGGTTACCCATCATAGACCCATAGTCCTGTGTATTTTGTGGATCATTAACATATTTAGTTCAGTATCAGCGATACTATAAAATTTAACTTTGGTTTGATGGCGAGTACTACCTGAGTTTAAAAGAAACGGGTAGGAGCCAGAGTAGGAAAAATGTTAACACACTCATAGCGCCCTCGTATTTTATGTTCTTATAGAACATCTTTTCTGGAGCAAAGCTAATACTACTACTGAAAGAAAAATAAAACCTTCATGTGAAAAGACTTGTTGCTGTTTGTAATCTTTTTTTTAACAATTGAGATTTCCTTTGTGTTTATGTTTTTTATTTAATCACTGGTCCATAAGATTTCCCAAACTCGAGAGCATTTAGAAAAAAAAAACAAAAACCCAGAGCAACATGTTACATTTACAGTGCTTTAAAGGTAGTTCAGGGACTTTCCCATCCTGTCCAGCAAAGATGACCAGGTCATAGCATAAAAGACAGCTCTGGCCTGTATAAAGTCATCATTTGGACTATGAAGCATTTAGAAAAATACCAGGGGTGTGTGAGCGAAGTTTACTTACATGGCAATGCTTTGGGTGCCTGGGACATGAACACTAGCATTTCTGTGAGAGATGTGACCTATCAGACAACGTGAGTTTTATTTAAACTCTTAATTTTGAGATGAACACCAGCTCCCCATGCAAAAGAAGGGATTTGAGGGGAAAATGAAAACTTACTTGCCCTATAATTTCTCCCCTACCAATTTATCATAGCACCAGGGATGACCAATATTTGTAGCCTTTACTTTGGTTTAAGGCTCTATGTCTAGAAGGTCCCTATTAAAATGCAAATATGCTGCTCATCAATCCTTTTACACCTTAGCCTGGATTAGTTTATCAGATCAGAGGAAAGAGATTAGGGCCCCAAGGAATGGGCGATAGGAGGTCTGGCTTGATTGGAAAGGAGCTGGGAAAAGTATTTTCAATAGGCCCTCTGCTGTCTTGACTGTGTGCCTTTGTAAATGTATATTCTATTGCTTTAAATAAACCCTCGCTGACATTGAAATTCAACTCTTCCTCACCGTCCACTTCGATTCTTCTCTCCTTCCTGCATTTTCTAAGTTATCTGAGAAGACTTGAACTCTCCTCCATCTGAATTCCTAATATTCATTACCTGTACCATCCATCCATCCATCCATCAAATCTTGTCTCTGTTGTTATTTTTTCAGCCGTACATGTCCTATTTGGTGGCATCTGCTCCTGGAGTTCTCAGGAACCAGGTTAGTGGCATAGAGGAAGAGAAGGAATAACAGGTGGAGTGAGAAGCAGTGATTGTTGCCTGTCCGTGCAGCACCGTGGGTTCTCTCAGGACACTTTTTACCTGGATTGCACCCTGTGCCTCTTCCCTTTGGATTGATGACTTTCTGGGTTTGGTTCAGGCTTTATTGTCCAGATAGTCATCAGTCTTTTGATGCTGAGGCCACACTGAGCATGGAATCATTGCAGGGCTGTCCTGCCAGGTAGGGTAGCCGTGTCTCTGTTCTGGTAGGCAGGTCGCTGCAATGGATAGAGGTAACCAGTATCACCCTGGAAATCACTATGGCTCTGGCTCCTTAGTAATGAAAAGACATGTTCTAGTTCTGGCGGAGCACCAGGTGTCAGGTTCTGGCCTCCAGATCAAGACCCTGATAGAACCATTGGAGAGTGGTCCAATTTATGGCTAGCAAGTCTAGTTACTCAACCAATTCAAGACCTGGTATAGATAGTATGGTAAGCAAAATTGTAGAGTGATTTCTATGACCCATGCCTTTATAAAATTTCTTCCCTTTGGGTGGGAATAGGATCTATGCTGTGTTTCTGGACAATAGAGTATGGCAAAAGCGACTGTGTCTCACTCCAGTGATTATGTTACATTGTAGGGCAAAGGTGAAAAGATTTTGCAGATGTGCTTAAGATCCCTACTTAGTTGACTTTGAGTTCATCAAAAAGGAGATTATCTTAGGTGGACCTGACCTAATCAGATGGACTCTTTACAAGAGAGACTGGGGCTCCCTGAGGTAAGAAAGATTCTCTTGCTGGTCTTGAAAACGAAGCAAGTCTTAATGAATTTTACAGCTGCAAGGATATGAATACTTTCAACATTTACAGGGGCTTAGAAGAGGACCCTGAGACCCATGTCCTGGCCAGCACCTTGACTGGGCAGAGGATCCAGCTAAAGCCCAAACTCCTGACTTGCAGAATGGTGAGATAAGAATTGTATGTTGTTTTAATCTCTGAATTTTGTGGTAATTTGTTACATAGTGATCAGAAAACAATACACCACTGACCGTTGTTCTGCCTTTAGGCCACCCTCCACTGATATTTATGTTGATGAAGATGTCAAGAGAATGATGCTCTGATTTATGACACCGTTGAGTGGCACCACATTGTTGTTAATAGCTAGCACTCTGAAGCCAGACTAGCCATGTGACTTCGGGCAGGTTACTTAACATCTCTATGCCTCAGGTTCCTCAGTAGAAAGAGGGAAGGATAATAGCGCTCAACTCATTGGAAGTGTGGAGATTAAATGAGATGGTATGCATACAAAATATAGAAGAGTGGGTATCTAGTACATACTAAGAATTCAGTGAATGTTACTTATTATTGTTTCCGAGAGAGTTGTCAGAAATTCTTGCCTGCCTTTACACTAGCAGGTGGAAGTCTGGTAGTTTCTTCCCTTTGTTTGTCCCTTATCACTCGTTTATGCTTGAGGTCTTTATACTGGCCCAATGGGCTACTAACCCTATTCTCATTAACAATGAGATATGTAGGGAAATCAGTAGCTGAAAGCCCATAAAATGGATTCAGACCAAAAGTCTGGGTCACAGCTCCTTGGTCTCTGGAAACTTAGCCTGGAGTACCAATGAAAAACACAACAGAGGACATAGAAGTGGGCCAGACAGGGGTTGGAGAGTGAGGAATACACCTGGGTTATGGGTTCGGGAATTAGTTCTGTTTCAGGAGTTGTGGCCATTCGGCCCGGCATTCTTTTTGGTGAGCTGGAAAGATTGTAGCTACATTATGTGGAGCAAACTTGGGATGATGGATATATATTGTTTAGCACAGTGGTACATAAGTGCTTGACAACTAAATGGTAGCTGTGATGATGGTGATGGTAGTTTTGATGAAGATATTGGATAGAGAAGCCCTATACATGAGTTCCTTCATGTGTCAGGAAGTTGTGCTGCAAGGGCGGGGACCAGGGACGCTGGGAGATAAACAAGATGGGGTGAAATTGGTGGCGATCCAGGGAGGGTGCTAACTGTGCAGTGATTGAGGTTGGAGTGCATCAGAGAGCTGTTTGGAGGAAGCTTGTGTTAACCTCAGAGGGAAAGAAGGAAATGTGAAAATCTGCTGTCCATTAGGGAAAGCCAGGAGCCCTTCAAAATTACATAGGATAAAGGTTTCAGAGGAGGTTAATGAATGAAGGTAAGGGACGAGCAGGCAAGAGTGTGCCTGTAATCAATGTGGAGATCTAAGAGCCAAGAAAGAGAGTGAAGAGTAGGGATCATGTGACAACAGGATTGGCCGGCTGGTTACAGATTTCCAGGAAGCAATGAGCTCTGCTACGAAGCCTGTGTTGTTGATGGCTCCTTCTAAAATTGCTTACCTGGGTCATATGGCCATGGCCCTCCTTGGCTGGTTATGTCCCAGTGTGCTGATACTCTACACTTCTTCATATCTTGTTACATCAGTTAGGACTCTTGACTGAAAACAAGAGAAATGGCATGGGAAAATCTAACTAAAGAGATCCTTTCATGGCTTAGGTAAACGGAAAGTCTAGGGATGAAAGTTTAGGTGCAGCTCAACCCAGTACTCACACAATGCTCTCAGGACCATATCTTCCCCCATTTTCAATTCTGCTCTCTTCTGGCTTGGTTTCATTCTCAGGCCCAGGGATGGACTCCATCAGTGTCAGGCTTCTATGGTTCCAAGGCACATGGTCACGTAGCAGAAGAAAAATACTCTCTCTGTCTCAGCCTTAATAGCCATCCCTAAGAAGGACTCTGACTGGTTTCATTTGGGTCACATAGTCGTCTTTCCTGACCAGCTCAAGTGACAAATTCACCCATTTGCTAAGGGAAGTATTTCCCCTTGATTGATAGCCCCACAAAAATTGCATTGAGTAAGAAAGATGCAGGTCCCGAAGGAAAGTGATACAGGGCAGCTGAAAAAGCAGCAGATGTCCAACTCCCCCCATAAATGCTTTCACATGATAGGTGTTCTACTGTTTGTTGGTAATGATCATGGAGTGTTTCTGGGAGAGGGGAGACCTGGGCTCCAAAGAGGGGGATTCTGGGAATCTTGACTGAAAGATGAAGGCACTAGTAGGGGTGTGAGAATGGTCAAGGCTACCGAAAGGTGAGAAAAGCATTGCTCTAAAGGGAGTTTGGTGTGACGGGTGTTGCTAATAGTGAAGATCCAACTTTTCTTACTTCACATTTTGCCTGGGGCTGACCCTGACTAACACGAATGTATTTGACAAACCAAATGACAATAAAAATAATGTGGTTTCCAGAAGTTTCCTCTTCGTTGGGGGAGAGCTGTGATACAGCACACTTCTGGCTTTGATGAATCATCCCAGATAGCAGGAGGCTTTAGTCTGTTTTCATAGATCAATTCCAAGGTCTCAAACTGTGTATTATAATTAGCAATGCAAATCTCCAGAGAATAATCTCTTAGTCTAAAGAAAATATTGAGTGGACCTTGCAGAGGAGTCTTGTAAGCCTTTTTCCCCTGTTAATGTTTTTGGTGTCCAAGCTGAGTGAGGAAGTCACTTTCCAAAAGGCAGGGTTTGATGTTGAGATGATCTTTATTAATAAATAAAGGTTAAATGGTAGGAAAATTCTCTTTGGTGTTTAATGACCCTTTATTAATTAGCGTGTGATATCACAGAGAGAAGGAAAATAGAGCAATATTTCTAAAGAAGAAGAGAAAAATCTCTGTTGAGCTAATCTGAGGTGTTGAGATGTAATTCTCAGATTTTTGTTGGGGCTCTCAGGGCAGTGGGTGCTTACTCTTCTCTGCTGGTCTTGAACGTAAGAGTGTGTAAATTCTGGAATGAGATGAGTTTCCATGAACGTGGAGCCAATTTGGAGGAGAGCAGAGTCAAAAGATAAAGAAGGGGACACCGAATCTTTGGAGACATTTTAGAAACCTAGATCAAGCCTTGCCTAAAGTCTACCTGTGTGTGCTAACAAATTTCCTTTCTTCGTAAGCTAGTTTGAGTTGAGTTTTTTCTCAGTTTCGGTCAAGAGCTTTAAGACACACACACACACACACACACACACACACACTCACCTTGATCCATGAAACATGCTTGATGATGAGGAATAGTTTCCTGAGTTAAGACTCTCACAGTTAAGATAAGGATTTTAGGGGCAAAATTTACTTCCCCCTAAATGATACTCATCGCTTTTCCTTGATTTTCATACAATTAGGGTCCTGCTCTGCTTGGACCTGCAAACAAGCCCTAAATGAGTAAAACTGAATGTCTGGGCTCCAGTGCGTTCAGAGAGTGTTGAGTTTGACGCAGGTGTTAGGACAAATGTATTTTGGCCATCTTGGGTGCGGGATTTCAACAGATAAGATATGACTCTACAGACGTAGTGTGCTGGGTTAAAAAGAGCCCAGGGCAGGAGGCAGGAGAGAATGGGGTTGTGCCTCTATTAGCTTGTGACTTGGGGATAAGGAATGTAAGTGCCCAGGGCTCAGCTTTCTCATTTATGAAACGAGGAACCTAAACTAAATGAGCTGAAAGACCCTTCCAGCTCCGAAGATCTATGACTTAATGAATTGAAGCACCCAGCCAGCCCTTCCGGGACAGTGTGAGCATCTCAGCTTCCCCGGGTACTCTTGATGGAGGTGCGTTTCCTTGGAAGGAGATTTCCAGATCTGTAGCTGTCCACCTCAGAACGGGCAAGCTGAGTGCTAATTGGCTTTGCATTTACATCTAGCGGCTGTTTGCTTGATTTTTAGCATTACCCAAGGTTAGGTGGCAGCTGCCATGCTACGAGAAGAGAAAAAAATGAATAAGGACAAGCCCTCTCCTCTCCATTCATTTAAGGCAAAAAAAAAAAAAAAATCTGATGAATTAGCCAATTTGAAAGGGCGCTAAGACTTATCTGAAGTCAAAAAGCAAGTAAGTTACTGGCAGGGCTGAGACTAGGGCAGGGTCTCCTGACACTAAGCCCAGGACCAGCTCAGGGAAAGGACAGCTGGGAGCCAGGGAGATACACATCATCTGCTTTCCAACTCTGCCAAGGGCGGCCCTCCCAGCTTCTCTGCATTGGGGATGGGGAGTCCGGCAGACTGACTCCTGCCCCTGGCTGTGAGCAGCTGAAGCGGCAGGAGCTGGAAAGTGTCCTTTGGTGAAACTGGGGAGCAGGACTCAGAATCCTCACTGACATCTTCACTCGTGGCAGCCCGTTCAACCCTCTCTTTTAAAACTGAGATATCCTTTGCATCTCGCAGAAGTCACCATTTGAAGGGTACAGTTCAGTGGTTTTGAGTATCTTCATGAGGTTGTGCCATCATCACCACTGATTCTAGAACATCGTCACCACCTCCGAGGGAAACCATGTACCTGTCGGCAGTCACTCTCCCTTACCCCCTCTTAACTACCCCCGCAATCACCCTTCGAGTTTCTGTGGATGATTGGTCTATTCTGGACATTTCATAGAAATGGAATCACACAACATGTGGCCTTTTGTGTCTGGTTTTCTTCACTTAGCATGGTGCTTTCAAGGTTCATCCACATTGTGGGATCTTTCAGTACTTCATTCCTTTCTGTGATTGAATAGTCTTCCATTGTGTGGCTATACCCCTTTTTGTTTATCCATTCGTCATTTGACGAAGATTTGGGTTGTTTTCCCTTTGGGGCTGGTATGAGTAATTCTGCTATGGACATTCGTGTCCATATTTTTGTATAAAGAAATGTTTTCGTTTCTCTGGGTTTATTCCTAGGAGTGGGGCTGCTGAGTCATATAGTCATTCTGTTTAACTTTTTGAGCAACTGCCAAACCCTTTTTCACATTGCTCAGCTCTTTAAATACAGGTACACAAAGAAAAATAGAAATTGCTGTCATCTTTGGATGGAAATGTTACTATAATGTTATTCTCTATGTGTCTTTCTTTATAGCACATCCCTTTCCTCTTACGCTCTAGTCATTAGTGAGCTAGAAGGAATTTCATCTTTGGCATTTGAAGGGCCTAAAATGGTGCCTTCAGTTTTCTGGGTCCTCGGTGCCCTCATCTGTACACTGGGGCCAGCATTGCTGTGAGTCTTGAATGAGACAGTGGCCATAGAGCTCTCTGCAAGGGTCTCGCACTAAACAGCCGCTGACACAGCACCAATGCCTCTTGACCTTCTCCTAGAGAGGGATGGTGTCTTTGTTCTCTGTTCGCCCAGCACCTGGCAAAGCTCCTGACCCTAAACGGTTGCTGGGGACCTGGTTGTTACATGAACCGGTACATGAGGAGGGAATGAGCGAATGCCTCTGCGCGCAGGGTAATGCCTGCCTGTAGGAGTTGTTCAGTAAATGTCAGGTATTGGAACGAATGAATAAAAAAGGAAAGAAAAGAGCATTAAAACTTCAGGAGAAATGCTGGTCTTAAAAAAAGTTTGGTACAGATACATTTTTCCTGGCATTCGGGAGACTGCCTGAGATCACTCATAGGCAACATATGTGCACCTGTCTCTTTCCCTTTGACATTAACAGGTCTGTGTTCAGGCCACTGTCTCTGTATGGGAAGAGCAGCCTTATTATTTTCAGAGTCATGATCATGTGACACTGCCCTGTCCATCATCACTGGGATCCCAGTGGTGGGAGAGCCAGAGAAGGGCTGTCTGTCCTGCTCCAATGCTCCCGTTAGTTGCTTATATGCGCTGGCATCCCAGGCCATGCTGAGACACAGTGCTGGACATGCCAGGGACAGCCTGGCACACCAGGAGATAAGACAGTTGAGTTGAACACAAATTGAATGATTCCAGCCTCAAGTCCCAATCAAAGAGATTTACTATGTTTTTAAAAAGGCACTGATGTTGACTTGACTAGTGAGAAGATGCATGGAGACTGCACTGAGCAAGAAGCCTTATGTGAACCATTAAATAAATGTGGCTACAGCATCGTAGTCATGACCGCCTCGGCATATAAATCAGCCTTGTACTCGGAGATTAAGATATGCTTCCCAGAGAGCTGGCGTTTTTTAAGAATGGCGCAAGTTTTTGTTAAAAGGCTTTAAAATGCACAGAAGATATATGGATAGGAATCTGAGGAAATTTCTGTTCATGAGCAGGAATGATTTTTTCCTGCCGTGTCTACAGAAAGCCAGGCAAAGTGCGATTATTTCGATAACTCACCCAGCAAAATCCTGTTGAGGGGAGGGTGGGCGGGAGTAGAGGGTCGTATATTCTCACAGATGGTCTGTCCTTATTGATCAGATTCAGATGCCTGCCTTCCCATTTCTTTTTCCCTTGGCTGGTGGGAACTTTTTATAAATTTACGGCAAAATACATGGCATAGGCTAGTGTGTGTGGGCTCCTGGTGGCACGGAGCTGGAAGCACGTACACAGCGAGATTAAGGTGTCTTTTGAGGGACTTTGCAGGCTATACTAGATGGTCTGTATGTTGTAACCCCTCCAGGATCCCATTGTATGTGTGAGTGAACTCAGGGCTGACGATGAACTGAACTTCCCTTTGTCCAAGTAGGTCATTGCACTTTTGCTAGAAATGCTTCAGAATCCATGGGGTCTGTGTGGAATGCCTGCCTGGTAGCAGAAGAGGGAGATGAGAGTTTTTCCCCTGGGGCTCTGTTCCTTCTACACAATGAGAGCATTGCTAACAGGTGTTTTCCAAACTGTGCTCTGAGGAGAGCCATGTTTCCTCTGAGAGCTCTCCTGGGGTGCCCTGGAGCAAGGGTGGGGAGACAGGTGCACCAGGCTCTGGGCCCCAAAACTCTCCTTCACAACCATTTTGCTTTTCCTATTCTAAACACTGGCACTCACTCAGAGATGTTACTTGCAAATGAGGTGTGCTACTCAAACAATGCTTGAGAACTCGCCTGGCTCGTGTGTGTGTGTGTGTGTGTGTGTGTGTGTGTGTGTCGCTTAAGTTCCCTTCCCACTTTAAAATTTGGAGATCTACGTTGCCAGCCATTCCCTGCTACTGGGTTCCTTTCTTTGTCCTGGGACCAGTGAATAGTCAGAGTGAGTCTTAGCTCAGCGTTATTGTGATTTATTTTCCTTTTTTAAAAAATGTTTTCAAAATTTGATTATTTTTGAGAGGGAGAGAGAGAGAGTGACAGAGCATGCATAAACGGGGGAGAGGCAGAGAGGGAGGGAGAGACAGCATCCCAAGCAGGCTCTGTGCTATTAGCATGGACCTTGATGCAGGGCTTGAACTCATAAACTGTGAGATCATGAGCTGAGCCAAAATCAAAAGTTGGAGGCTTAACTGACTGAGCCCTCCAGGTGCCCCTGTGAAGGTCCATTTCTATGATTTACAACCTGCTATGGATTCACATGTCCTAAAACCACGGAATGAGGACTGAGAAACCTACCAGCGCTAACAATAAATTCCTCACACACTGATGACCTCATTTAGGAACAGGCGAGCTTCTGTGTCCACGTCTGGCTCTTAAGTTGCAGAAACCCAGGAGCTTGTCATTCTTTTAGGGTTTCCTAAAACACTTCCGCCTGTCTCACAAAATGGGTATCCAGAGTGGTCTGAGAAGGTTCTTCCTTGCTTAAAATATACTGCCTGGTAGCCTGAAGGCTTGTACAGGAGGAGGGATTGATAGGCAGTTCAACGCCCTGTAACAGGCTGCTTGGTGTATATGCTAATGAAATGACCATCTGTGTCAAATAATTATAAGTGGTCTCCCCTGACTGCTCTCCATGTGCTGGGACAGACCGAGGGGAGGCACCCCCTTTACAGCCACCGCAGCCCAGGGAGAAGAGGCTGGGGAGGGATCATGTGTATGTCTCCACTTGAAGGCACACAACCTGCTGAGCGGACAGGTGCTGGCAGTGTGATGTCCACGGGCAGTGAAGCCAGCCTGTCCTAGGAGCTGACATCTATATCTCCATCTCACTGGATTTTAAAACTGACACAACATAAGGAATGTCACTCTCTATTACTCGATATTCACATGCGTCTCTATTGCATTGGAAGTCCCGTGAGCAAATGTCCTGGTCACAACTGCCCTCTTATTTCAGCCTGACATGCTGAACCACGGCAGTGAGGCACCCGTGTGAGTTCCTAACCTTGTTTGGTCTCTGGTTGTGGGCTCTGTCCAGCCTCCTCCATTGGCCAGTGGAAATGATTGCAAATAGGCTTTTGTGTTTGATAATTCTGGCCAAGTTCAATCTTCCCTTTGTTAGCTAAATAGAGTTGGTATTTAGACCTGATATTTGAATGCTTTGGTGCAGGACACGGTTTACTTGTTAAGGTTTCAAATGGTTAGTGTCGTTTGGAACCCATACTTGAGCGCGGAGCAAGTGTAACTCGGGTCTGGTCACGCAACCTATTCTCGTCTCGGGTGGCCACCAGCTCTGACGTTGGCTTTTTGCCCATTCTTTCCTCTCTGGCACTTCCTGTTGTCCCGAGAAAACCTCTGGCAGGGCAGCTACGGGCCCCACTGAGCAGGTGAGTGTTTGTGCTGCAGTTTTGTATAATTAGGAGCACAGAACCTACTTCTGTTTGTTGAGAGAAGCTAAAATGTCTTCTGAGAAGTTCGAATTTGTGTTGTATGATGGAGAAAAGAGGACAGATGTATTTTCATTATGTTTGAAGGCAGAATTTTAGAAGACCACTCCAGGGGAAGTTTTTCTTATATACTTGACTTCAGTTTCATTACTTTTTAAAATGTTTTATGTTTATTTATTTTTGAAAGAGACAGAGACAGAGCACGAGCGGGCGAGGGGCAGAGAGAGATGTCAACACAGAGCCAGATGTGGGGCTCGAACTGAGGAGTTGTGAGATCATGACCTGAGCTGAAGTCGGACGCTTCACCAACTGAGCCACCCCGGTGCCCCAGTTTCATGACTGTTAAATAAAGATACCTATAAGTATATTGAATATTCCTTTAAAAATATTAGAAAACAAGAAACAACTTTTTCCTTTATCTATCTATCTATCTATCTATCCATGCATCCATCCATCCATCCACCTATCATCTCTCTATTTCTCATTCTAAAAATTCAGCACTAATTTAATTTATCTTTGTGGATAAATGAGCTTTAGGATTTTCCTGGGAAGAGTGGGAGGCCTCAAGTAGGACATATGGAGAGGAGAAAAATTTATTAATGAAAGAGTTAGGTTCTTAATGAGAAATCTCATGTTTGGCTTTTAACTCACTCTGAGAACACGTTGGCTTTAATTATAAGCCTTTTATTCAGTTTCTCTTTTATATGGTTCTTTTGCATTCATTATGCTACTTGGTTCTTCTAACAACACTGAGTGTGGAAGACTATAATATTTAGATCAGGAAACTGAGCTCTGAGAGATACAAGAAGGTGGACTGAGTACACAGTGTTCTGTTCCAGCACCGTAAAAATGAGAGAACACACACACACGCATGCACACATATGCACGCAAGTGCAGGAATCTTCCCAGTGAAAAGATGCTCCCAGAAACTATGAAGAACTGGGGTAAGATGTAAAGCAGAGCCAGATTGAAGAAGGAAGCCCCAGTCAGAAATGCTTGCAGAGAATGCTTTTTGCAAAGGGTGAGAGAGGTGCCAAGGGGGAGTGGCAGATCCTTGGACGCAGGAGGGATTTGGAGGCAAGTGAACTAACATCCCCCTACCCACCTGCTGGTAGGCGATGGCTCCAGGAGTGAAACCCAGGCCTTTTCTCTCCAGTGCCTGTGTTCCCATCACAACTTCTTGAGTAGGCCCAGGAGATTTTGCATTTGGCCAGGGCTACCCAGCATAGAGTGAATCGAGATTTGGCAGCATCTTGTTAATTTGAGCACTGTGCATCAGTAAAGCGTATAATTCAGGGTTATTCATGATTTTTTTCCCTGTTTGATCTCAACATTTTTGCTTTCTTTGGTTTTTTTTTTTTTGCTTTAAAAGTTAACTTTATTGCAGTAGAACTTACATGCACTAAAATTGACCAATTTTAAGTGTACGATTTTGTAAGTTCTGACAAACGTATACAGTGTGTAACCATCACTGAAATCATGTTATAAAATCTAGTTCCTTGAAAAGGTAAACATAGGGGTTATCAGACAACCCAGCAGTTCTTCTAGGGATATACCCGAGAGAAATGAAAATGTGTATTCATGTAAACATTTCAAATTACAGATGTCTATAGAAGTATATTTAACCACCTAAAAAGTTCCATTGTATGTCTTATACATGACAATCACTGATTTGCTTTGTGCTTTTTCTAATTTGGTCTTTTCTAGAGTTTTCTATAAACCACATAGTATGCAGTCTTTTGTGATTGGTTTCTCTTGTTTGTTATAAATTGTTGAGATTCATCCATATTATTTCACGTATCATTAGTTTGTTCCTTTTTATTCCTGAATAGTGTTCCATTGAATGAATATAGTGCCATGTGCTTATCCATTAAACAATTGATGGACACTTGTATGTTTCTATGAATAAAACTGCTATGAACATTTGAGTGTAAGACTGTGTAAATGTATATTTTTCAATTTCTTTTGAATAAATACCTTAAAGGGATTGAAAGTCATATGGTATGCATATTTTTAACTTTATAAAAAACCGTTTTCCAATGGGGGTCTACCATTTTGCATTCCCACCAGCAGTGAAAAGAGTTCTAGTTCTTTACATCCTTGTCACCATCTTAGCATAGTTTTTATTTTATTATTATTTTTTAAATAAAAATATTTTTTCAGGAACAGAATTTAGTGATTCATCCCAACAAGTGTCCTCTGTAATGCTCTTTACCCCTTTAGCCCTTCTCCCCACACAACACCTTGCCAGAGACCCTCAGTTTGTTCTCTGTATTTAGGAGTCTCTTATGGTTTGTCTCCCTCTCTGTTTTTATTTTATTTTTGCTTCCCTTCCCTTATTCATCTGTTTTGTATCTTAAATTCCACTTATGAGTGAAATCAGATATTTGTCTTTCTCTGACTTATTTCACTTAGCATAATATACTATACTTCCATCCATGTTGTTGCAAATGGCAAGATTTCATTCTTTTTCATCGTCTAGTAATAGTCCATTGAATATATATGCCACATCTTCTTTATCCATTCATCAGTTGACGGACATTTGGGCTCTTTCCATACTTTGGCTATTGTTGATAGTGCTGCGATAAATGTTTGGGTGCATGTGCCTCTTCGAATCAGCATTTTTGTATCCTTTTGGATAAATACCTAGCAGTGAAATTGCTGGGTTGTTGGGTAGTTCTATTTTCAGTTTTTTGAAGAAACTCCATGCTGTTTTCCAGAGTAGCTGCACCAGTCAGTTAGCATAGTTTTTAAAATTTTAGCCATTGCATGGGTGTCCAATGGTACCTCAGGGTGGTTTTTATTTTTATTTTTTATTATTTTTATTTTTAATTTTTTAGAGAGAGAGAGAGAGCATGAGCTACAGAGGGGCAGAAGGAGAGGGAGAGACAATCTCAGTCAGGCTCTACACTCAGTGTGGAGCCCAGTGTGGGTCTCCATTCTATGACCCTGAGATCATTACCTGAGCCCAAATTTTAAGTGTACGAGATCATCACCAAGATCATCAAGAGTTGGATGCTCAACCAGCTGAGCCATCCAGCACCCCTCATTGTGGTTTTAATGTGTATTTCCTTAAAGACTAATGATGTTAAGCATCTTTTTCTGTGTTTGCCATTTGTATATCTTCTTTTAGTGAAGCGTTTACCTAATTTTTTGCCCTGTCTTTTAACCGGTTTGGTCTTACTGTTGAATTTTAAAGATACAAATCCTTTATCCAATATATATTTTGCAATATTTTCTCCCAGACTGTGAGAGAAAGAAGACTACCATGTTGCTGATTTTAGGGTGAAAGCATTTCACCATTAAGTGTAATGTTTGCTCTAGGGTTTTTGTAGCTGCTCTTTATCAGTTGAGGAGGTTTCTTTCTATTCCTAGTTTGCTGAGAGCTTTTATTGTGAATAGATATTGAATTATATCCTTTCTGAATCTGTTGAGATGAACTTGAGATTTCTCTTTGTGAGTTTGTTAAGATGGTGAATTATATTAATTGGTCTTGGATATTAAGCAAATCTTGCATTCCCAGGATGAATTCCACTTGGTCATAGGTGGAATTTTTTCATGTATTGCTGGATTTGATTTTCTAAAACTTTGTTAAGATTTTAATGTTTGTGTTTATGAGGGAATTGGTTTGTAATTATTTTTCTTTGTAATATCTTGTGTGGTTTTGGTATCAAAGTAGGATTGGTTTAATAAATGAGAAAGTGTTCACTCTTCTTTTATGAAAAAATTAGCATAAGATTTGTATTATTAATGTTTGGAAGAATTTATAAATAATTTTTATGTCAAATTTCTGGAGTTTTCTTCATGTAAAGCTTTAAACTATGGGTTAAAAGTTTTTATTATAGGGGCACCTGGGTGGCTCAGTCGGTTAAGCGGCCGACTTCGGCTCGGGTCATGATCTTGAGGTCTGTGAGTTCGAGCCCCGTGTCGGGCTCTGTGTTGACAGCTCAGAGCCTGGAGCCTGTTTCAGATTCTGTGTCTCCCTCTCTCTGACGCTCCTCTGTTCATGCTCTGTCTCTCTCTGTCTCAAAAAATAAATAAACGTTAAAAAATTTTTTTAAAAAAAAGTTTTTATTATAAATACGGCTACTTTGGTTATCTATTTCTTCTTGAATGAGCTTTGATTGTTTGTGTCTCTCAAATAATTTTTTCATTCCATCTAAGTTGTAAAATTTATTGGCATCAAATTCAAAATACTCCCTTGTTATCTTTTAAACAGCTGTAAGATCTATAGTGATATCCTATCTTTCATTCCTGATGTTGGTGATTTTTGTCTTTTCTCCATTACTTTTCATCATTGTCAATCATGTCAATATTGTTCATCCTTTGAAAGTCCAAAACTTTATTTTCATAGTTTTTCTGTTTTCGATTTCATTAACACACACACACACACACACACACACAAACACACACACACACACACACACATACACACGCACACACACACACGTTTGTTTTGGCCACAGTATAGTCTATCTTGGTGACTGTTCTAGGTACTATTGAATGGAGTGTTTTATAAATGTAAAGTAGATCAAGATCATTGACAAGTTTGTTAAAATTTTCTGATTCTGTGCTGATTTTCTATGTGTTTTATCAATTGCTGAGAGAAGAGTGTTAAGCTGTCCAACTGTAATTGTGAATTTCTCTATTTTTCTTTTGAATTTTATCAATTTTGCTTCATATATTTTGAAACTCTGTTATTAGGTACATAATTTAAGATTGTTATGTCCTCTTTTTAAAAAAATATATTATTTTTGAGAGAAGAGAGAAAGCACAAGGCTCAAACCCACAAACTGTGATATCATGACCTGAGCCAAAGCTGGACGCTTAACTGACTGAGCCACCCAGGCACCTCTTTTATGTACTTTTGATGAGTTGACCCCTTTACCATAAAATCTCTCTCTTTATCTCACATCATATTCTGTGTTCTATATTCTATCTTGTCTAATATAGCCAATCTAACTTCTCTTTTTTTTTAAGTATTTTTTATGTATATAATTTTCCATTCCTTTAGTTTTAACTTATGCATGTCTTATATTTAAAGTAGTTTTCTTGGTAGCATACAGTTGGATCTTCTCTTTTAATCCATTATGAGAATCTCTGTATTCTAACTGAAGTATTTGGGCCATTTATACTTAATGTAATGAACTATTTGAGTTTAAAACTTCCATCTTGTTATTTGTTTTCTATTTGTTCCATCTGTTCCTTGCTCCTTTTATATTCATTCTCTGCCTACTTTTTTTTTTTTTTTTTTAAAGAGAGCACAAGTGAGTGAGGGGCAGAGAGAGGGAGAGAGAGAGAGGGAGAGAGAATCCAATGAGAGGCAGAGAGAGAGAGAGAGAAACGGAGAGAGAGAGAAAGTGGGGCTCACCTGAAGTGGGGATTGAGCTCACCAGATGAGGGACTTGAACTCATAAACCATAAAATCATGACCTGAACCAAAGTCAGATGTTTAGCCAGCTGAGCCACTTGGGTGCCCTCTGCCTAGTTTTAGATTAATTTTTTATGATTCCATTTTATCTTTGCTTTTTACCTACTAGCTATATTTTTTCATTTTATTACTATTTTCTATTGGTTTTAATATCCTTAGTGGTTAGTCCCATAATCTCTGTTATTTCTTGGCTTATTTCCATTTACTGATATTTCTCTTGTTATAGAACATATTTCCTTGATTCTTTTCATGCCTTATAATTTTTTATTGGATACTATATATTATGAATTTTTACATTGTTGCTTGCTGGATTTTGTTGTATTTCTAAAAATATTGTTGGGTTTTGTTCTGGTGCACAGTTAAGTGACTTGGAATCAGTTTGTCTTTTTGACTTGCTTATAAGCTTTGTTAGGGCAGATCCAGAGCAACTTTTAGTCTAGGTCTAACTTAATCCCTTACTAAGGTAATATAACCTTTTGTGGATTCTACATGATGCCCCATATTATGACATCTTTCCACCTTGTCTGGGGTGGGAGGCCTAGACTATTCCCAGCCCTGTGTGAGCTTTGGAAGTTGTGTATATTCATTTCTGATGATTCTTTTTCTCAACTTTGATAATTTCTCCTCCTGCATGTGAAGATCAGTGCTCAACCAGGGACTTGAGGCGACCCTTCTACAGATATCCAGAGCTCTCTCACTTTGTAGTTCCCTTGCCCCTGTTCTCTATCCCTCCAATTTCAGCTGCCTTGGCTTCTCTGAACCCTCATCTCTCTCTCCTCAACTTAGGAAGACTGCTAACCTCTGTTCAGGTTCTCCCTCTCTACCCTGTGGCCTGAAAACTGCCTTCATCAATCGTAATCAATCACCATTCTCTCAGGGATCACAGTTTCACACTGCCTGCTGTTTAATGTCTGACAACCAGTCATAGGTTTTGTCCTGTTTTATTGTTGTTGTTGTTGTTGTTGCTGTTGTTGTTGTGTAAGGCAGGAGGATATATTCAGTTTCTGTTATTCCATCTATAAGCAGAAGTCCTGTCTTATGTGTTGTTTCCTCTTGTCAAAAGAATTTTAAAGGCAGAAAATAACAAATTCAGAGGAAACTTAAAGGCAAAACTTTTATCTTCTATCTCTTTGCTTCCAAACAGAATTTCCAGAGTCACCCATTTGCCTGATAGAACTCCAGGGCTTTTTGAACTCAGTTTTATTGACAAGTAGATTGAAAAAAAAAGATAGGTTAGTTATGGTTATTGCACACTGAGTTCTTCATGGATGTGTGCTATTTGTCTCCATAAATATCCCACAGCACAGCCTGATAGTTCTGAGGACTTCGCAGAAGTTCATATTCTTTGGTTTGACATATTTTCATTTGTTTCTTAGAAGAATGAAGGTTAGCATGGTTTCCCTCTGCCTCTGTGAGGATCTGAAGGATCTGTCTTTTGAAACACTTGAGTGACAAGTACCACTAGGGGCATCAGAAAAATTCAGGAAATTAAGGGGCAGCTGAGGAGGGACAGAGAGAGGGAAAGACAATCTTAAGCAGGCTCCAGGCTCAGCATGGAGCCCAATGTGGGGCACCATCCTGTGACCTCAAGATCATGACCTGAGCAAAATCAAGAGTTGGATGCTTAGCTGACTGAGTCACCCAGGTGCCCTGACATCTGCTCTTTATTTATTTATTTAAAAAAAATTTTTTTTTTCAATGTTTTTTATTTATTTTTGGGACAGAGAGAGACAGAGCATGAACGGGGGAGGGGCAGAGAGAGAGGGAGACACAGAATCGGAAACAGGCTCCAGGCTCCGAGCCATCAGCCCAGAGCCTGATGCGGGGCTCGAACTCACGGACCGTGAGATCGTGACCTGGCTGAAGTCGGACGCTTAACCGACTGCGCCACCCAGGCGCCCCTGACATCTGCTCTTTAAAACAATACGGATTTGGGGTGCCTCGGCTCAGTCAGTTAAGCATCTGACTCTTGGTTTTGGCTCAGGTCACGATCTCACAGTTTCGTGATTTCAAGCCCCACTTTGGCCTCTGCCCTGGCAGCACGGAGGCTGCTTGGGATTCTCTCTCTCCCCCTCTCTCTCTCCTCTTCCCCCACTTGCATTGTTGCTGTCTCTCTTGAAATAAATAAGTAAACTTAGTTCCCAAGCACAACACAACTGGTGTTTATAATAGTTTCTTCATTCTCCATGGCCACTACGTCTACTTGAATTTTCTCTCTTTGGGGGAAAAATCCCAAAGTGCACTTATCCCAGGGTAATAAAAAACTAGCCTTTGCAAGCATTTGTTCCCAAAATTCTGAATGGAAAGGGTTAACCTTTATTTTGCCAGTAGTTTGAAGGCGTCACTTTGGAAATTACGTATACAATCTCCAGTGCAAAATAAACTACTGTGGTTGTGTAGAAATGCCAATTCATACCCAGAACTATTTTCCTCATGGGGCCTTGGAAACCTGAGAAGCACACTGTGTGGGGTTCTATGATTTTTAAAAGTATTTTGTCATTTAGTGAAAGGCAGAAATAGCAGCTAAATCCTAGAAAAGACCCTTTACTCCTCACACGGCTAATCTTTTCCATGCTATTAGATCCCATTCGCGGTTTGCAATTAGTCAAGGTGTGTGCCTTTGAAAACTTCACCGGTCAAAATGCAACATCTGGCGACTCGTAGCAAATGGGAGTTTAAATTGCTCCCTCTCAGACTGTACATTTTTCTGCTTTGTAAGCCTCCTATGGGACAGGCACTTCCAATTGTCAGGCCAATCTGAAACTTTTAAATAGAGGCAAATGTTTAAATAAACGTTATTATTTTAACCTACCAAGATGTAGAGCTTGGTTAGGATTAGGGGAATGGTTTGAGCTCCGTTGTTTGGAGGAGGGTGTATTTCTGTTGTTTTGACAATTCATCTCAATTATTATACTCAAGAAAGTATCAGGAATTTATACTCTGCAGCGGAGTTGTCCAATCCAGAAGCCATTAACGACGGTGGCTGTTGAGCACTTCAATGTGGCTCATCCATACTGGGAGACAGCATTGTTTTAGACCATTTTCTATAGTGGTTGTTTACTTCTCATCATCAGAAAAAGCAGGAATGGAAGGGAAGAGGTCACCTGTGCCAGATGCAAAGCACTTTTTGCAGTGTGAGGGTACAGTAGGGGACTGAGGTAAATAAGTATACGCACCCTGAAGTTTTTGAGTGTGGCCCTCAGGGTGTTAGTGAACTTGGGAAACACCTCACCGCTGGTGATCTTTGGGTTACTTCTGGGTCTATATTCTCTCGATGAACACTGTCCAGTAGGAATATAATGTGAATCACATGTATAATTATAACATTTCCTGTGGCCATATTAAAAAGGGAAAAAGAAACTGGTCAAGTTAATTTTAATGACATATTTTTTTTAACTCAACATATACAAATATTATCACTTAAAAATGTAATCAATATAAAAATTATTAATGGGATATTTTACTAAGTGTTCAAAATCTGATATGTATTTATACGTACAGCACACTTCAAATTGTACAAGTCACTTTCTGAGCATTCAATAGCCACATTTGGTTACTATACAGGATGATGTGGACTTTTTGACTTTAGTCTCGCAGGCAAGGGGGAAGACATAAACTGGAATCTAGAATAAAGGGAAAACACTCTATAGTTATGCTCAAGTTTATTACAGACCATATTAAAATGTTTAAGTATGGACTTCTAAGAACTTTACAAACCCGGATTGCTGTGTATCTCCAGAAATCTAACTGGAGGAAAAAGGGAAAAGAACTCATGTTATTGATCACCTAAAATGTACCAGGAACTGTGCTCGTTGCTTTACATGTGTATCATTCATTAAATCCTTACAATAATGATGTGAGTGTTACTATTGTCCCACTGAAAGTTAATGAAACCAAGGCACAGGGGATTAGGAAGCCTGCCCAAAGAAATACAGTGATATGTCAATAGTGGAGCTGGAATTGTACCTGAGCCTATACTGCCTAACTAGTTGACTAAGCTTCATTCATCCTGAGATCTAAGGTCACCCTACACTCAAGTAGATCTAGCCCTAGATTTGTCAAAACTACTTGACCATAAAGCCTTCTAACATCAATCGAGGAACCACACACACCATGCAATTTCCAACTGTAGTTTTTATTTTGTAATTTCTATGGCCTTTGTTATACATCCAGGAAAAAGTGTGAAGAAACATAGAGATACCCGTCTTGTAAATAAATGGATAAATAGATATACAGATAAATAAATAGACTATATTTGGTGGAGCGGAAATACTGTGGACACAACTGCTTATAGCTAGATGCTGTCCTTGGGTGACATTGGGCAAGCTTGTCATTTGTCTTCCAATGTCTGTCTTGCTCTTTATCAATTAATCTTATCACCGGACATTTTTAGAGTTTCTTGTATGTTTATAGACTACTGAACCTCTCTCCAACCATTAAAACAAAAAAGGGTCTAGGAAACACAGCTCTGGAATTTGATCCTGGTTCATTTGCTGGGTCTCTGAACCTGGCTTTCTTTTCCAAACGGCTCGGTTCCTTGCACACTAATCAGTGCCATTTTCCTAGCCGGAAATACCCAGGTAGGATGTGTCACAGCAAACTGGCATGGTGGGTGGGTCTGTCAGGAAAAGCATGGTGACTGAGAACCTCTAGTCTTTGAAGGGCTTGGGGAGGGAGGAGAGCCTTCTGAGAAAAACTACAAATCAAACACGTTCAAAATAACATACAAATGAGCACCAGGTCATTTTGCTATGGAAGGTCAGGTACTGTAAGTGGTGAGCAGACATGCCTTAATTAGTTCAAGACCTTCAAAGAACAGCACAAGCTATAGAACCACAACCTAACCCTGCAGGCTCTCTTACTAATTCAGAGAGCAACTTTACCCAAAGTGCCTTTCCCAACACTTCCCTAAAAATTCAAAAGATGCAAAGATTAAAAGCCCTGGCTGCATTTGGAAATTAAATGTAAAGAAATGCAAACTGTTTTTCCTGGTTAAGGAAAGCCTCTCCTGGAATCCTAGTGGTCAGGTTGGATTGCTCACTTCTAGAGAGAGGAGGAAACCCATCCTAGAGACTTTCCACGTGTAAAACACTAAAATAATACAAACTTCCATGTGTTTTCTGAAGATGGTGCGTTTAACTCCGAGACTAGGTGGAGAAAGAACATCGCGATGTGCTACTTGTTATTATTATTTTTTTTAGTGTTTTAAAAATTGAGAGGGAATAATCAAAACATGTCTGAAGACTGTTAATCTAACCAAGATTGACGGAACATACTTATTTGTTCTAGATGTGGTTGCTGTTTTTTCGTGTTGTTAAGTCCTTGCTGCTCTTGTAAATATGGCCTTTCACAAGTTAAAAATAAAAACCTAGGCAGAAAGACCCCCAATTCAAACCAAATTGCCATGGTGTTTTGGTGTGTAAATGGAATTACGTTCTTCACAGCAGTGATTTTTAGTCACGTGCCCTGGGTTAGATTGATTGTCAAATTTGGGGAAAGGAAAGAATTTCCCTTTGGGGTGTACTGGCAATTATTTTTCAGTTGTTTTTGCCTTGCCCTGGAGCATGGAGCCGATATCATTTTTAGGATCAGGTGAGTTTATCCAACATGATCAATTTCCTGTGATTGTCTGCTGCTGTCACTGCGGGGAGGGGAGAGCAGCTCTCCTTGATCACTTTGACACTAAGAGCTGTCATTTGGAAATTGACCAGGACATAAAACTCTGGGCCTCTAATGACAGCCACAAAAAGATCAAGAGACTAATGGAGTCATGGAGAGAGTTGGGATAGTACAAAGCGGGTTACTCCTCGCCTGTATCTTTCCTGCTCCCCCTAATGAGGCGCAGCACTCGGTAACTGGTGTCAAGTAATAATGCATCACACCTCTAGAGTGTTCTGTCAGGACCTGGAGAGTAACGTGACATGACAGACACAATGGAAGATAATGAGTCAAATTCTCCCTGCTGCAGAACATTGCCTGATAGGAGTCGCAGGCGCGAAAGAAGGCTGAGTGTTCACCATTTTGAGAAGCAAATGTGCTCCACGGGCACATCCAGACAGGGAGTCTTATTTGACAGTTTCTTGGGTGTGCTGGGAACTGGGCCAAATCCCATGGGTGAAATTGTCCTCTCACTAATTCCAAGAGCTTTTTAGCTGCCCCCCCCCCCCCCCCCCGGATTTCACTCTTTGGTTCTATTTCTGTCCTACAAACATTTCTGCTTACTGGTGCCTCCCTTTCTTATTCCCAGTTTAATCCAAGCCATCAAACACTTATTTAGAATTTATTAGCAGCCTTCTAATTGTTGCCCATGATTCTGCTTTCACACCTATGCAGCCCACTTTTCACAGATAGCCAGAGTGACGTGTAAAGATATCAGTTAAAAGCATGTTGATCATGTGATTTAAATCTAAAAGTCTCCCCAATCCTTCCCCTCACCTAGTAGGTCTTGCATGATGCCAAGTCCCTTGAGCTCCAATCTTGTGTCCTCCTACTTTCACATTACTCAGGATACTCCAGCTACATTGGTTTTCTTCCCACTCCTTGAATATGCCCTCCTCATCCTTGCCTTGGTTCAGGAGGGTTTGACGTCATGAAGGTTAAGAGAATAGTGTTTCAAGAAGGAGGGCACAACCAACTGTGTTGAGATTTATTAGAGTTTGAGTATGTTGGTTAATCAGTCACACACTAAACTTGGGGAAATTAAGGTCGGTAGAGCTCTGGCAACAGCAGTTTCTCTGGTTGGAGGGGAAGCTTCATTGTAGTGGGCAAAGGAAGGAAAAGGAGGCAAGGAAGAGAAGGATGTCATTGGAGGCAACTCTTCTGAGGCATTTTGCTATGCAGGAGAATGGAGAAATGGGGCAGCAGCTGGAGGGGTGTGTGTGGTAAAGGGCAGGTTGTTATTTTTTTGTGTGTGGATGATAGATAATATAGCATGTTTCTGTGAGGGAGGGCTGCTCTGGTGGAGAGTCTTTGAAATGCAGGTGAGAAGTGGTTATTCAGGACCAACTCCTCCAGAATTGGGGAGGGGTGAAGGAGAGTTTGTGCACAATATACCATGTAGAACAGGAGTCTCATTTAATGACAGGATAGAAGGCAGGGGGCACTGGCAGAGATGTGCACAGCTGCCATATTTGTTTTGGGAAGACTTTGGAGTTCCTTTCTGATGTCTTTTATTTTTCCAAATAAGTATGAGGCAAAGTCAACAATTAAGAGAGATGGGATGGGAGGGGGGTTGCTGGATATTCAAACAGAATGAAAAAGGAGTGAAATCATCTTATGGGAAAGTGGGAGAGTGAACTAAATAAGGGAGCATAGCAGTATTTCCCAGGAGAGTTGAGTACCCACTGAGATTTGTGCTCATGAATTTTAAGAGGAAACAAGAATCTATTCCTCCTGGTGACAATCAGCAGTTGGGAGCGGGCCTCGAATAGGTGAGTGAGATCTGATTTTGAATCCTGACTCTATTTTTCACTAGCTATTGGATTTTTGGGAACATTACTTAACCTTCCTCAACATTAGTTTCCATATATCTATCTATATCATCTGTATCTATATCTATATAAACTGGAAATAATTTCTTTTACTATTATTATTTCCATCCAGAGTGACTGATGTTAGTACTTAGAAACTTGACTCTTGTGTTTACTTTACTTTTCTTTTTTAAGATTTATTTTTTTTTTTTCTTTTTTTTTTTCAACGTTTTTTTTTTTTTTTTAATTTATTTTTGGGACAGAGAGAGACAGAGCATGAACGGGGAAGGGGCAGAGAGAGAGGGAGACACAGAATCGGAAACAGGCTCCAGGCTCCGAGCCATCAGCCCAGAGCCTGACGCGGGGCTCGAACTCACGGACCGCGAGATCGTGACCTGGCTGAAGTCGGACGCTTAACCGACTGCGCCACCCAGGCGCCCCTAAGATTTATTTTTAAGTAATCTCTACACTCAACGTGAGGTTCGAACTTAAAACCCCAAGATAACGTGTCACATGCTTTACCAAATGAGCCAATCAGGTGCCCTTGCATTCACTTTTCTTAAAGCTAACTGTTGGTACCTCCAGGGTATTGGGGAGTTCTGGAAGTGCACTGAAAACCACAGTAAGGTTCCCTAGTCTTTTGCACACTAGTGGTTGTAGAACTAATGTTTTACCAGAGGTACAGAGGACTTAGGGAGATCTTAGGCTATACAGTGGTCAAAGGTTGAGGAGCTGTAATAAACAGTAAATTTCTTAGAAAATAAAAAATAATCCAGTGTGTTACTACTAGCTCCATCCCCAAAGCGACATGTCTAATTGACTTCCTTTTGAATTGCCGTCTACTTTGGCTTTCTTTATTCACGTTGCATCTGATTCTTCTCCCTCCTACGTGGAAGAGAAAGATGTAAATCTGTGGAAAGAGATTCTAGTTGTTCACTTAAAAGCAAGAGAATTAAGTATCTTCGTTTGCAAAAAAAAAAAAAATGTGAAGAGAATTCTCTCGAGAAAAACATTACTGAGCTATAAGGCAAGTTGGGTATGACTCTCCAGTAATTTATATTGAACTACTTCAAACATATATAAAGCTAGACCTATAAGTACTATTCACACCACATATAAGTCACCACATATAAGTTGACTTTGCCATCCAAAGTCAACACTTACTTCCTCCACTTCTGCAGTATATTTTTAAATGTTTATTTATTTTTGAGAGAGAGAAAGAGACAGAGTGTGAGCGGAGGAGGGGCAGAGAAGGAGGGAGAAACAGGCTCCAGGCTGTCAGCACAGAGCCTGACGCAGGGCTTGAACCCACGAACCACAAGATCATGACCTGAGCTGACTGACCTCGACCGACTGAACCACCCACGCACCCCGCTTCTGTAGTATTTTAAAGAAAATCTCAGGCATCTTGGAATTTTATTTGAAAATGTTTTTGTGTGCTTTTCTAAAAGATAAAGACTACTTTAAAAACACAATCATAATATTGTTATAATACCTAAGAAATTTAGCCTAGATACCTTAATACTGTCAAATATCCAGTTGGTATTTATATTTCTAATTGTCTCATAGTTGTATTTTTTTTTAATAGTCCTTTTGTTTATTCTAAGTTTGTATGGCTACTTCCAATTCAAATTCAGGACTGCAGAGTTTTCATTCAACCTCTTTGATCTATTTTCTTCTTTTATTATTCTTTATGGTAGAAGTTTTCTTTTTTTTATGTTTTTTGTTTTTTGATTTTTTTGTAAGATATAAGTGTTAAAATGGAATATAAGGAAGAATAGTTGACCCTAATTGCCATCTTTTGGGTGACATGAACTTCTTCATGATGCTGGGGATTCATGGGATTAAAGTCTTGATAATTGAGACTGAGGTTTCATGCTTCATGGGATAAACTATACGAAAGGGAAATACATCATCATCCCAAGGAAACAAAGTATATTTTAAGAGCCCTGGAAAGTTGTGTTGCAATTAATTTATAGTTTTACACAATTCTGCGTTTTTGGGTAATGGGAAATCA
Organism: Neofelis nebulosa; assembly: GCF_028018385.1. NCBI lineage: Eukaryota > Metazoa > Chordata > Mammalia > Carnivora > Felidae > Neofelis > Neofelis nebulosa. Next base: position 45,552,212 of record NC_080792.1, on the reverse strand, counting down.
ATGTATTATTATAAACAAAAAGTACCTCTGTACTCATGTGAATCAACCCTGTTTCAATTGGCTAATTTGGTTTTGAGTATCGATGTTATTTAAGTTTAGTATTTAGTTGTTTGTATGGAGAATTCCAACAACGGTCAAAAAAGTTCTAAGTAACATTTTAGCCAGGTTGAAATCAATCAATAAAGGGTATTTACAAAAGAAAAAAATGGATTTTTGGAAATAATCTGCTTCTGATCTTAATTGATTCCATTGCTAAGGTTATTCAAAAAATATCAGACTATCCCATCAGTTTTTATCAGACTTCAGGAGCGCACGGTGATACATTTAGCCTTCTGTCAGTAGTGTGACTTGAATGAGCAATTACATGGGAATTTAGAAATACGAGGAGTACTTATGGTAAGAAAGATAAAATGACATTGCTTGTCTATCTGGTTTCTATTCTTCACAGTCCCTCACTCTTTGCTGTTAAGACCCCAAACTACAGACCTAGCCTCAACCTGGTCTTTAGTAGTCATATAGTACTCATATCAGCACTGTAAGAATTAGTACTCATTAGTACTTATATATGCTTAGCCTACAGTGGTCAAGAAATTGCAGCCCAGTACTCTTAGATCTAGTAGGAGAGAAGCTGGCATAGCACCTCTTGCCATGCATGTGCTCAAAGTCCACTGGATTTGAACTTGAATAAATGATTAGTGCCAGGCTTTGGCTTGAGATTGGATGACTAGAACTCACTGAACGGTATGGGGTGTGTGCCTGGTTGTGTGGGGTATATGATGGTGCAGGACAGAGAGGTTTCCTGCCCTTCTGGAGTTGATGGTTTTGAGTTTTGTTTTTTGCCCCTGATTCTCAATTTTTATAATCAGCTGAAAAATCTTCATCTTTAGTGCTACTGTCTTGCTTTTTTTCCCCCCAGTTCCCTTTTCAGGGATAGTGGTTTTACCCTTGAGCCCCAATATAGTATACGGGTCCCTGGAGCCCTCCAAAGATTTCTCCCTTGGCCTTTGATCAGAGCGTCTTTTACTCCTGAGGTTTCCTTTTGCCCTACTCTGGGAACTCTCGGCTTCTTGAACACTGGCAGGCATCCATGGGCCAATTGGCTACTGCATGCCGCTCCTGGCTCCTGTGACTGGTGCTCTGACCCCTTCAGTTGCAGGGAAGTACACTATGGCCAGCCGTGGCTTGAACGGTGCCAGTGATGTGGAGGGGGCAAAAGAGTATGGAGATTCTTCCAAGAACGTGGTGTCCTTGAACTCAGTTCTCTAGCTTTTTGATATAGATATTACTAAAGCATATCTGCATGACAGTTTAAAAATTCTGATGTAGAATCTGATCTGGTTGAGGTCAAATAACGGAAACATGGAGACTGCCTGCCTGGCTCCTCCATTTCCCCTGCACGCTGGCAGTGTGACCTTCGGGAAATTACTCAACCTTTTTATACCTGCGAGTCCTCACTGTAGAGTGAAGATGGGAATAGTTTTCATCTCACAGGACTGCAGTGAAAATTAATCCACATAAGGTGCTTAGAAAAGTGTCTGGCACATGGTAAATTGTAGCTCAACAATGTTAGCTATTATTGTCATCATTCTTATTAGTTGAATTATTAGATGGATTTGTTTCCTTTAGCTATTTGGCATGCATTCGGGGCAGCTGAATGTCTCTAAAATACAAGCGTTTGGAAAGGAACACAAAAGATTAGCGATGCTGGAACGGAAGTAAGATGAGGACTGATGTATGAGCAATGGATTTGGCAAACACGGAGACCATTTGCGACCTTCACAGAGCAATTTTGGTGGAGCAACGGGGATGTAAGCCCAATTAGAGTGAGACCCAAGAAAGAATGAGCCAGAGTTTGCAGAGCTTTGTGCAGTCAGAGAATGCTCCAGCCAGCTGTCACCTGGGCTTCACGTAACCCTGTGGCGGCTTGTACCCTGTTTCTCCACGTGGCGGAGATCCACACCATGTGGCTGGACAGAGGACGTATCCTCATGCCATCTTCCTACAATTCCTTCCCTTTTCCTTCTTTCTTCTTGTACCTTCTCTGCTTCTAGGTGCCCATTCAGAAAACATCTTGTAGAAGGTTTCCTTCCATTCAACTGAAGTCAATTCGTGCAATCAGTTGCCTGGAGATGAATTTGCCGGGTATGTCCAGGCAAGCGCCACGTTTACCAAAATCAGAAACTCCTATTAATGTTGCTGACTCATTTCTTTTTGCTCAGAAGTCTCCCAATAAGTGAAAAATAATCAGTGATTATAGACAGAGATTGGGTGCCTACACAGGATTAACTCTCACTTTCACAAATTTTCCCAGTAGTAGCTAGGTCTTTGTTTAGGTTTGCCTCCCTGTATCAGTCAGGGTCCCATCAAGAAAGGAGATGCATACTTGTTTTTTTTTTTTTTATATATTAAATATAATTTATTGTCAAATTGGTTTCCATACAACACCCAGTGCTCATTCCAACAGGCGCCCTCCTCAATACCCATCACCCACTTTCCCCTCCATCCCACCCCCCATCAACCCTCAGTTTGTTCTCAGTATTTAAGAGTCTCTTATGGTTTGCCTTCCTTCCTCCCTGTAACTTTTTTTTACCCCTTCCGCTCCCCCATGGTCTTCTGTTAAGTTTCTCAGGATCCACATGTGAGTGAAAAAATATGATATCTGTCTTTCTCTGCCTGACTTTTTTCACTTAGCATAATACCATCCAGTTCTATCCATGTTGCTGAAGATGGCCAGATTTCATTCTTTCTCATTGCCAAGTAGTATTCCATTGTATATAGAAACCACATCTTCTTTATCTATTTGTCAGCTTATACTTGTTATTTCAAGGTTCAATATAGGATATTGATTACACATGTGTTCAAAGGTTGAACAAGCAAGAAGGGGACATGGAGCTAACCAGAGATCAGGAATTGCTAAAAGCAGCTACCATGTCCAAGGCTGGGGGACAAAAGGGAACAGGTGCTGTTACCAAGAACCTAAGAACGCAAATGATACTCAAGAGATGTTGAGATGTAAGCTTCTGCTAGAACCTAAGCTTCATGAAGGAAGGAAGTTTTGTTGTATTTTCTGGTGAATCCCAAGGGCCTGCCACGTACTAGGTCCTCAATATTTATTAGGTGAATAAATGAATGACGGCAAAAGAGAGATTTGCTTGGGCATTCTCGGGAAAATAGTTTCATCACCCTTCTGAGAGAAGTATCAGAAAAGACTGTGCCTTTCTTCTGGCTACTGTGGCATAGCAATGTGAAACTTAGAACTGCTGCCATTTTGCCACTGTGAAAAAGACATGGGTTGAAGTTGCCTTCCTTGTGGTGGCTGAGTGGAGGCATGGGAAGGACGTGGATTCTTGCTTAATGATATTTTTGAGTTGCTTAATTAATGAATCTGTCTTTCCATTGACATTCCAAATATAAGAGCCAACACACTTCTTTGATTATTTAAAACAACATCCTGATAGAATGGCCTAGACTTGATTCCTCTGATGACTGGTTTGGTTTCCATTCAGGTTTGAGGGTAAGTAGTTGGTTTGGGAATGAATCTAATCGTGATTTAACTTTGGCTGATCCATTTTTTTTAGAGTTCTTATTTAAATTCCAGTTCGCTAACTTACAGTGTAATATTAGTCAAGTGTACGATAAAGTAATTCAGCACTTCCATACAACACCCCCTACTCAGCACAACAAGTGCACTCCTTAATCCCCATCACCCATTTAACTCTTCTCCCTACCCACCTCCCCTCCGCTAACTATCAGTTTGTTCTCTATAGTTATGAGACTAGTTCTTGTTTGCCTCTCTCACCTTTTCCCCTTTGCTCCTCTGTTTTTTTTTCTTAAATTCTGCATATGAGGGAAATCATATGGTATCTGTCTTTCTGACTGACTTATTTTGCTTAGCATAATATAGCTCCATCCATGTTATTGCAAATGGCAAGATTTCATTCTTGTTTTATAGCTGAATAATATTCCACTGTGTGTGTGTGTGTGTGTGTGTGCGTGTGTGATCTTCTTTATCCATTCATCAATCAATCGATGGACATTTAAGCTGTTTCCATAATTTGGCTATTGTGGATAATGCTTCTATAAACATCCGGGTGCATGTATCCCTTTGAATTAGTGTTTTTGCATTCTTTGGTTAAATACCTAGTAGTGTGATTGCTGGATTGTAGGGTAATTTTATTTTTACTTTTTGAGGAACTTTCCATACTGTTTTCCAGAGTGGCTGCATCAGTTTGCATTCCCACCAAGAGGTGCAAGCGGGTTTTCCTTTCTCTACCTTCTCACTAACACCTGTTGTTTCTTATGTTGTTGATTTTAGCCATTCTGAGAGGTGTGAGGTGATATCTCATCGTAGTTTTGATTTGCATTTCCCTGATAAGTGATGTGGAACATCTTTTCATGTGTCTGTTGGCCATCTGGATGTCTTCTTTGGGAAAATGTCTATTCATGTCTTCTGCCTATTTTTTAATTGGATTATTTGTTTTTGGGGTGTTATAAATTCTTTATATATTTTGGACACTAACCCTTTATCAGATGTGTCATTTGCCAATATCTTCTCCCATTCTGTAGTTGCTTTTTAGTTTTTGCCTTTAGCTTTGTTGATTGTTTCCTTCACTGTGCAGAAGCATTTTATTTTGATGTGGTTCCAAAAGTTTATTTTTGCTTTTATTTCCCTCTCCCCGAGAGACATAGCTAGATAGAAATTGTTATAGCTGATATCAGAGAAGTTACAGCTTGTGCTCTCTTCTAGGATTTTTATGGTTTCAGGTCTCACATTTAGATCTTTAATTCATTTTGAGTTTAGTTTTGTGTATGTTATAAGAAAGTGGTCCAGTTTTCATTTTTTGCATGTTGCTGTATAGTTTTCCCAACACCTTTTGTTGAAGAGACAGTCTTTTTTTCCATTGGATATTCCTTCTTGCTTTGTCAAAGAGTAATTGACCATATAATTGTGGGTTCAGGGTGCCTAGGTGCCTCAATCAGTTAAGCATCCGACTCTTGATCTCAGCTCAGGGCTTGATCCCAGGTCCATGAGTTTAAGTCCCGTGTTGGACTCCATGCTGGGTGTGAAGCCTATTGAAAAAACCTGTGGGTTCATCTCTGGGTTTTCTATTCTGTTCTATTGATCTGCATGTCTATTTTTGTGCCAGTACCATACTGTTTTGATTACTATAGCTTTATAATATAACTTGAAACCCAGAATTGTGATGCCTCCAGCTTTGTTTTTCTTCTTCATGGTTGCTTCGGCTATTTGGGGTCTTTTGTGATTCCATACAAATTTTAGGATTGTTTGTTCCAGCTCTTTGAAAAATGCTGTTGGTATTTTGATAGGGATTGCATTAAATGTGTAGATTGCTTTGGGCGATATAGACCTTTTTATCATGTTTGTTCTTCCAATCCATGAGCAGGGAATGTCCTTCCATTTCTTTGTGTCATCTTCAATTTCTTTCATCAGTCTTTTATAGTTTTCAAAATACAGGTCCTTCGCCTCTTTGGTTAGATTTATTCCTAAGTATGTCATTATTTTTGGTGCAGTTGTAAATGGGATTGATTCCTTAATTTCTTTTTCCTGCTGCTGTATTATTGGTGTACAGAAGTACAACAAATTCCTGTATGTGGATTTTGCATCTTGTGACTTTACTGAATTTGTTTATCAGTTCTAGCAGTTTTTTTGTGAAATCTTTCAGGTTTTTCACATAGAGTATCATGTCATCTGCAAAGAGTGAAAGCTTTACTTCTTCCTGGCTGATTTGGATGCTTTTTATTCCTGTTTGTTGTCTGATTGCTGAGGCTAGGACTTCCAGTTCTATGTTAAAGAGTAATGGTGAGAGTGGACATCCCTGTGTTGTTTCTGACCATAGAGATAAAGCTCTCAGTTTCCCCCCATTTATGATGGTAGCAGCTGTAGGTTTTTCATATATGGCCTTTATTATGTTCAGATATGTTTCCTCTCATACTTTGTTGAGATTTTTTTTTATCATGAATGGATGTTGTACTTTGTCACATACTTTTTCTGCATCTATTGAAATAACCATATGACTCTTACCCTTTCTTTTACTAATGTGGTACATCATGTTGATTGATTTGCGAATATTGAACCACCCTTGCATCCCAGGAATAAATTCCACTTGGTGATGGTGAATGATTTTTTTAATGTATCATTGGATTTGTTTTGCTAGTATTTTACTGTGAATTTTTGCATCTATGTTCATCAGGGATATTGGCTTGTAGTTATCTTTTTTTTTAGTGGTGTCTTTATCTGGCTGTGGTAATCAGGGTAATACTGGTATCATAGAATGAATTTGGAAGTTTTTGCTTCCTTTTCTATTTTTTGGAACAGTTTGGGGAAGAATAGGTATTAACCTTTCTTTAAATGTTTGGTAGAATTGGTCTGTGAAGCCATCTGGTCCTCGACTTTTGTTTGTTGGGAGTTTTTTTGATTACTGACTCGACTTCTTTGCTGGTTATTGGTCCATTCAAATTTTCTATTTCTTTCTGTTTCAGTTTCAGTAATTTATGTGTTCCTAGGAATTTATCCCTTCTACGTTGTCTAATTTGTTGACATATAGGGTTTCATAATATTCTCTTATAATTGCTTGTATTTCTGTGGTGTGCATTGTTATTTCTCCTCTCTCATTATGATTTTATTTATTTGTGTTCTTTCTCATTTCTTTTTGATAAGTCTGGCCAGAGGTTTATATTTTATTAATTTTTTCAAAGACCATGCTCCTGGTTTCATTGATTTGTTCTATTGCTTTTTTAGGTTCTGTATCATTTGTTTCTGCTCTAATCTTTATTATTTCCTTCCTTCTGCTGGCTTTAGGCTTTGCTTGTTGTTATTTTTCTAGTTCCTTTAGATGTAAGGTTGGGTTTTTTTATTTGGGATTTTTCTTGCTTCTTGAGGTAGACCTATATTCCTATATATTTCCCTCTTATGATTGCTTTTGCTGCATCACAAAGGTTTCGGTCTCTTTTGTTTTCATTTTCATTTGTTTCCATGGATTGTAAAATTTATTCATGGATTTCCTGGTTAATCTATTCATTGTTTACTAGCATGTTGTTGAACCTCCATGTTTGTGGTCTTTCCAGATTTTTTCTCGTGGTTGACTTCTAGTTTTACAGTGATGTGGTCAGAAAAGGTATATGCAATGACTTCAACCTTTTTATATTTGTTGAGGCCTGTTTTGTGATCTAATATGTGATCTATTCTGGAGAACGTTCCATGTGCACTTGAAAAGAATGTGTATGCTGCCATTTGAGGATGAAATGTCCTGATGAAGTGTTTCTTGTTGATTTTCTGTTTAGATGATCTGTCCACTGATGTAAGTGGGGTGTTAAAGTCCCCTACTACTATTGAATTATTACCAATTAGTTCCTTTATGTTTGTTACTAATTGTTTTGTATACTAGGGTGCACAAATATTTATAACTGTTATAACTTCTGCTCTGGCTCTCTTTTGACATTTGTTTGCATGATAAAAGTTTCTCTATCCCCTCACTTTCTTTTTTTTTTTTTTTAAATTTTTTTTTCAACGTTTTTTATTTATTTTTGGGACAGAGAGAGACAGAGCATGAACGGGGGAGGGGCTCAGAGAGAGGGAGACACAGAATCGGAAACGGGCTCCAGGCTCCGAGCCATCAGCCCAGAGCCTGACGCGGGGCTCGAACTCACGGACCGCGAGATCGTGACCTGGCTGAAGTCGGACGCTTAACCGACTGCGCCACCCAGGCGCCCCACTGTCCCCTCACTTTCAATCTGCAGGTATCTTTAGGTCTAAAATGAGTCTCCTGTAGACAGCATGTAGATGGGTCTTGTTTTTTATCCATGTGTCACCCTGTGTCTTTTGATTGGAGCACTTAGTCCATTTACATTCAAAGTAATTATTGATAGATATGTATTTATTACCATTTTATTACTTGTTTTCTGGTTGTTTCTGGAGATTTTCTCTGATTCTTTCTTGTCTTTCTTTCTTTCATGTTTTTCTAATTTTCTTAATGATATGCTCTGATTTCTTTCTCTTTCTTCTTTGCATGTTTATTAGTGGTTTTCAATATATGGTTACCACTAGGTTTGTATACAACCTCTTTTGCAAATTTGGCTGATCAGTTAAATAGGCAAGCCTAAATCAGTTCTGAAGTTTCACCAAGAACTGAGGTTGCTCTTCAGAGGTTGTATACGATTGGTTAAAGTCTCTGAACCCAATTGTCCCATGATAGACATAAAGTACCTGACACAACATTCATTAAACATTAATTTCCCTTTTCCTTCTATCCATAGCACAAGGTTCAGAGTAATCTCTGCAATTTGAGAAATGGGGGCCAATTTTCAGGATAATTTATGCCATGAATTTCATTCTATGATTACAGTTGGGACCCTTCCCTCCCCTCCCAGTGTCTCCACCCTTCATTAGGCTTATTTGCTACTAAACAGACATTATTCCCGCATATCTTAGTATTTTCATTTACGGGGCCACCATTAAAGGCATGAAGACATTTTGCTTAGTATAGAGCTTGGAATTTATTTGTTTGACTTATTAAAAATACACCCTAGCCTGAGGGTCTCAGGGTGTGCATATGGAATACTTCAATTGGATTTAAACCAGCAGCTAAAATTTCCTGTTAAGAAATTGAAATATCCACAAACTTACCCAACATGGAATGCAGCAAAAGTAGAAGGACGGGCCTGGTGCCATTTCTTCAAGGTCAACAAGCTGGCAGGCTGGTGACCAGGAATGGGAGAGAGTTGCCAAACAGGACTGGCCTCATGTGAGCCAAGTGTTTGTTCCGTGAACTTGCAATTTAAATGGCACTGGCCATCCACTTCTCAAACTTACTATAAAAAACACAAGCAAATAAACATACATATTTACTTTCACACGGGCTTAAAACCTGCCCAAAACAAGTTATTTGGGGTGAAAAATCACCTTTAAAATAAAATCAGACAACCTGGGCTAATTAAAGAAGGAAGCTGTAAGTCATTAGTGTTTTCATTATAAACTAATCAATAGTTATCTCCAAATACTTAGTTGAGACCAATTTTCTGAGTGAATGGACGTTTTATTGGAGGGAGAGAAAGAGGGGGATTTTTCGATCATGAGGAATAATGAGAAAAGATAAGCCTGGAGGGGGTGGTCTGGTTATTTGGGTGGGTATGCTATAGAACAGGGCACTGGGTACCAGGGAACTTGGGAGGCAGGAGACCAGTGCCAAGGGTGGGAGAAAATGATAAAAATCTCTACTCTTCATTCACTTGCTGGGTTTGTGTATCTTAGAATTAAAGGCCCTTCTAAAGAAGCTGTTTTGGGTCTTTGCAGATTTAGTTAGGAGATGATCATATGGAAGTTGTAGTTTACTTTTCTTGTTCTGGTATATCAGGTGATGAGAGCTAATATCTAATAATTCTTTAAAAAATTTTAAATGTTTACTTTTGAGAGAGAGAGAGAGAGAGAGAGAGAGAGCACAAGTGGGGGAGGGGTAGAGAGAGAGAGGGAGACACAAAATTGAAAGCAGGCTCTAGGCTCTGAGCTGTGAGCACAGAGCCCGATGCAGGGCTCGAACTCACAAACAGGGAGATCATGAGCTGAGCTGAAGTCAGACACTCCAGTTGAGCCACCCAGGCGTCCTGCTAATATCTAATAATTCTTAATACTCGGAATAGGCTAGGAGTCAGGGGCAAAGTGAGATGTGATGGCATATGCGGTAGAACAATGGTTCTCAAATCAGCATCTCCTAGAATGCTGCTCAAACAGTTTCCGATTTTAGTAGATATGGGGTGGGAATATTTGCATGGCTAACAAGTTCCCGAATGATGCTCATGCTGCTTGTCCAGAGGTGGTACTTGGAGAACCACTGCAGTAGGGAAATTTACTTGGCAGCTGGCCTCCTGCAGAGAGGATTGCTAAGGAAGACAAAGCAGAGGTTGGCTTTTCGACAAGAAATTATAATCTTATGCTGAAATGGGGGACATGTGTGCATTGGTATCCCAGCACTGCGATGACAACAGAAACGTTGTCTCACCGTCTGGAGGCTGGAAGTCTGAGCGCAAGGTGTCCGCAGGTCCATGCTTTCTCCCATGGCTCTAGAAGACAACCCTTCCTGGCCTCTTCCAGCTTCTGGTGGCCTTAGTTAGTTTGTAGATTCATGCAGTCACATGGCCTTCTTTTCTCTGCGTCTATTCACATCGCCTCTCCTGGGTGCCTGTCTGTATCCAAACTTCTCCTTTTTATAGGGATGCCAGTCGCTCCCATGGCGTCATTTTCACTTGATTATCTCTGTAAAGACGCTATTTCCAAATAAGATCACATTGGGAGGTACTGGGAGTTAGAACCTCACGGTATCTATTCAACCCATAACAACGTGTTTAACCATTATTGTTTCCTGGCATCAGAATAATACATAGGTTACATATCTATTTGGTTCTCTGCAAAGTAAATTAATTAGATACAGAGATATCATGCCTCAGGCAGTCTTTGTTGATGGTAAAAGATATGGTAGAAAATCATACAATTTAAAGAATATAGCCGGCTATATTGCCAAACCTCGAAGTTTCCTTTGGTTCTGTCTGACATGGTTAATTGCTTCCTTCTATGTGATACCCTAGCATTTTCCACATACTTTTATCATCAAAGTTATTACATTCTACAATAGCTACTTACTTAGGTTAATCTCTCTAAATTATGAGCGGCTTGAAGGTTGGGGCTGTGCTTAAATCCTTTTTACATTCACGGGAACTGGCACATGGTAGGTACTCAATTTGGCGAATGGGGGAATTGATTTTAAAACAAGAGCAGCCTGGGATTTTGGCAGGTGTTTTCCTGTGTCTCTGGTAGCCCTTCAGGTAGAGGAAAGTGAGAATGTACCAGCGGAGAGACCTCCGCCAGAAGCCACCCTCCACAGATGCAGAACTTCTTTGAAGTCTCATTTCCATTTAAAAAATTAATGTGGATTTTGCATTCTCCTCCATAACGCATCCGTGTTTGTTTTAATACAAAACTGTTTCAAATTACTTAGCTAAAACCCTTAATTCCTCCCCCCTTATTCCATCCATCTTCAGTTTGAGAAAAATTGTCACCGCTGGGAGATGTGCCATGTTTTATCTTATGAATGTACATACCACCTGGCACTCCGGAAGGCACCCACTTTTTTTTCTTAAAAGCCAAGGAATAGGGAAATCCAGTGGGGAGGTGAGATGGGACCATCACAGGGGACAAGGAAGGATGTGGCTGGGTTGGAAAAGCTCTTGGGGAGTTGAAGAAGGAAGCAAAGAAGACGGAAAGGCCCAGGCAGGCCTAAAAGTTGCTGGTGTGAAGTGAGCGTGGCTTAAACATGACTGTTGGTGCCCTGCACACTTTTCTTTTTTCTCCTTTTTTGGGGAAGGTGGGTGAGAGGGTAGCAAGAGCAGAGAATAAGCAAAGGAAGAGAGGAGATGAGGGAAGGAAATCCATGGGCGGGGGAGTCCCCTGAGAAGCTTTGGTATGTGGAGTATTTTGGTTGTAGAATATTTTTTCATTTTTATTTTTTATTTTTGAGAGAGAGAGAGAGAGAGCATAAGCAGGGGAGAGGTAAAGAGAGAGGGGGACAGAGGATTCAAAGCAGGCTTTGCACGGACAGCAGCAAGCCCGATGTGGGGCTTGAACTCACGAACCAGGAGATCATGACCTGAGCCGAAGATGGACATTCAAAAGATTGAGCCACTGAGGCACTCCTTAGTTGTAGAATCTTAATAGAAATTTAGGGCTCAGTTTCTTGAAGGAGAGAGTAGGTTTTGACGCCTTGGGCCATGTGAAATGAATGGAGGGTCCTTGGAAAAGTGTGGGGAGTTACAAACAATGGGCAAGACGGCCTTTGGCAGTGATACTGAGAACCTAGTGGAAAGGAGAGTTGTAAGAGTCCAGATAAAGGGTGAACGGGCGCAACCTCTGCAGCTGCAGGGGTGAGGGGGTGGGGGGAAGCCCTGCCCCGAAAGCCGTTGTTTCTTCCAGCACAAGCTCTAAGCACTTCTCTGACCCATTAATGTCACCTAGCTTGTAATGTCTACCTCCCAAAAGGAATGTGCTTCTGCGTATCTGTGAAACATTCACATGCTATAATTAATTCGAGATTTTGGTTCTAACGGCTCTGTTCCTGAAAATCAAGGAATAGCGTTTACACATTAGTTTATCATCAGCTGGTTAGCTGTTGCCTTGCACAATCCCTTAAAAAAGAAAAAAATTTTTTTTCTAAATAATTGTTTGTCAGAAAAGGCAATTAGGGCACTGCAGTTTTGCTCTGAAAATTTGGCATGAGAAATTTGATTTTCCCCAACATTTGAGATGGCCTCTCAGAAGGTATCACTCCACCCCTTTAAGGCACCATGCAAATTAGCCTAGGTCTCCAGGATCAGAATTCAAAAGCAATCAATCTAGTTCGAAAAGAAAACACACTATGAGGAAGAGTGAGAATTAACCAGAAATTTGGAACCCATCACGTGACATCTGTGGGCTGATGCAGCCCATGCCTTTCGATGTGATTCTGACACTGCTCTGTGGCAACAGCTGGTTAGAACTTAAAGTATTTTATGGGTCATGAGACTCTGTGGCTCTATCTACAAAGCAGCCCTAAGGAATTGGCGTTTTATGCCTTAACTATTCCTTCCAAAGCTCACTTCTCACTAAGAATGGGCAACCAGAGAGGTCTTTGTCCAAATACATTACATAATCCCTCCAGGAAATGCCGTGACAGTGTACTGTTGATGAAATGGAAACCCTGGCACAGTGACCTTTCTCCCAGATAGCCTAGGACACACTTTATGCTTCACTGGGCAAACATCCCTCCTTCCAAAGGGATTCAGGTCCAAGGATTCCTTCCCTCACTGGGGGCCAGGACGCAATAGGTTGCAGAAGTAGTCAGGAGTTTCCTTTCTTTTAACGGAATCATCCAATATTTCTCCCAGCTGGAAGCGCACACACGTTGCATGACTAAAGGCATGGTGCCCCCGAATAGTAACCTAGTCCTTGCCTCTGGGAGCTAAGGGTATAAATGATGCCATTTAAGAAAAGGCAGCTCACATTGTCAGTGTCCCCCCGTGTCACTCTATCTCGATTCTTGTTTTATGTTGGTATATTAGTTAAGAAAGGTGGGTATTGCTATTCTCTGAAAACTATCTTTACTTTTTTCCTGCCTCGATGTCCGGTGTCTTACATTGGTTAACTTACTTCCTTTTGTGAGAGGCATAGAAGATGTATGATCTCATTCATGCAAAATTTATTGAAGCATGTTAACTTTGTGTGTATTTACTTATGAAGCCTCAGGGTCGATCAGCAACACCAGGGGGAAAAAAAAAAACAAACCAACAAAACCTTCTTGCTTCTGGGGACTGTTACTTTAAGAGTAATTATCCTGCTAGTTACGATGACAGTGACTCCAGCATGAGTGCTTACTTTGAAATGACAGTGGAATCTATGTGTCCTTGAAAATTTTAATTCCTGCAAGAGTTGTCCAAAATAGATAAAACCAAGAGCCTGGGCGTAGTTGTTTATTTGTGGCTAATTAGTGAACTATATTCTCTCCTAAGCACAAAGAAGACAAGCTGTCTCTAGCAGATTAAAGGGTCAGAAAGTTCTAAGCCAATTTTTCTCACACTTGGGCAATGCACCTGCTCTTTTAGAGGGCAAAAATGATTTCAGCTCCACAATATCGACTTAAATTTTTTTCTGTTACAATATTACTCAAATTCATACAGACAGGCCCGTGTGCAATTAAAAGGAAAGTTGTTTTTTCTTTTTTCTTTTTTAATTTTTGAGCGCAGGATTGCACATATGCCCATTAGGTAAAAATTGCTAATTATATTGTTCAAATATATCATATGTTTTTATTATTTTTTGTCTGCTCGATCTGCCAATATTGAGACAGGTATATGTATTGCTGTCCTAGGGCTACCGTAACAAATGCTCAAACTTTGGTGGCTTCAAACAACAGAAACTGATTCTCTCTCAGTTCTGGAGGCCAGAAGTCTGAAATCAAGGTGATGGCAGGGCTGTGCTCCCTCTGTGAAGGCTCTAGGGGAGAATCCTCCCTTCCTCTTGCAGCTTCGGGTGGCTCCGGTTTTGCTTGGCTTGGGGCTGTGTCACTAATTGCTGCCTGTGTCTTCACACATCCTTCTCTGAGTCTGTCTTCTCTTTTGTCTCTTATGAAAACACTTGTGATCGGAATTAGGGCCCCGCCAGATAACCCAGGAGGATCTCATCTTGAGATCCTTAACTTAATCACATCCGCAAAGACTTTTTTTCTTTTTTCTTTTTTTTTTTCTCAGATAAGGTCACATTTACAAGTTTTGAGGGTCAGGAAGAGGACATATCTTTTGGAGGTCACCATTTAACCTGCTACAGTGCGTTAAAATTTCCTACTATGTCCGTCAATTTTCAACCGCTCGTACCTCTGCCAATTTTTATTTTTTGTATTTTGAAGGTGATCTTATTAGATACAACCCACCCTGATTATTTCTTTTATCGTTACAGGATGACCTTCTTTATGTTCTCCCAATTTTTTGCCTGTTTGTTTGCTTTAAGATCTGGTTGTCTGATGTGAATATAAGTTTCAAGCTTTCTTTGGTGGGTGTTTCTATGTTACATCATTTTCTATCATTGGATTTTAGATTTTCGTTGTATTGTTTTTTAGAGGTGTTTTTTGAAAACAGTTTATGGTTGTACTAAAATCTTCTAAAAACTTATTCAAAAGTAGAGATTATAGTCCAATGAACCCCCAAACATCCATTAACCAGATTCATCATTATCAAGATTTTATCACATTTGCTTCTTCTAACCCTTTAGAAGTGTTCCTTTTCTTTTTGTTTTGTTTTGTTTTCTTTGCAGAAGTATTTTTAAAAAAAAATTTTTTTTTAACGTTTATTTATTTTTGAGACAGAGAGAGACAGAACATGAACGGGGGAGTGTCAGAGAGAGAGGGAGACACAGAATCCGAAGCAGGCTCCAGGCTCTGAGCTGTCAGCACAGAGCCCCACGCGGGGCTCGAACTCACGGACCGTGAGATCATGACCTGAGCTGAAGTCGGACGCTTAACCGACCAAGCCACCCAGGCGCCCCTGCAGAAGTATTTTAAAGCACTTTCCAGATATCGTGTCATTTCAACCTACATATTTCATATGTATGTCTAAATAATATGAACACTTTCTTTTTTGTGTAACAAAATACCATTATTACATCCAACAAAATTAGTAATAATCCTTTGGTATCATATAATACTCAATATATAATTTAATTCTTCTAGTTTTCTCATGCTTTCTTTTTTTTTTTTTTTTTTTAATTTTTTTTTTTTTCAACGTTTTTTATTTATTTTTGGGACAGAGAGAGACAGAGCATGAGCAGGGGAGGGGCAGAGAGAGAGGGAGACACAGAATCGGAAACAGGCTCCAGGCTCCGAGCTGTCAGCCCAGAGCCCGACGCGGGGCTCAAACTCACAGACCGCAAGATCGTGACCTGGCTGAAGTCGGACGCTTAACCGACTGCGCCACCCAGGCGCCCCTCTCATGCTTTCTTATAGTTGGTAATTTGAACCAGAATCTAAACAAGGAAAATGTGTTTAATTTGGTTGTTAGATCTCTTTGGTCTCTTAGTACAGAGGGGTTCCCCTTTCTTTCATGCTATTGTCTTCTTTCAGAAACAAGTTAGTTTCTGTAGAGTGCTTCATATTTTGCATTTTGAAGTCTGTGTTTTGCTTTGTGATGTAATTTAACTTGTTCTATGATCCCCTGTGTTCCCTTTGGATAGAAATTATTCATTCTGAGGGTTTCTGTCTTTAAAAAAAATTTTTTTTAATGTTTATTTATTTCTGAGACAGAGAGAGACAGAGCATGAGTCGGGGAGGGGCAGAGAGAGAGGGAGACACAGAATCCGAAACAGGCTCCAGGCTCTGAGCTGTCAGCACGGAGCCTGACACGGGGCTCGAACTCACAGATGGCGAGATCATGACCTGAGCCGAAGCTGGACGCTCGACCGACTGAGCCACCCAGGCGCCCCAAGAATTTCTGTCTTTTAACTGATGAGTTTGATCAATTTACATTAACATTACCAATATTTGAAGTTTATCTCTGTGATCTCTTTTTGTGCTTTCTCTCAGTTTTTATTTATTTTTGCCATCTTTTTTACTTTTTAAAAACTTTCTCCCTTTATCCTTTAATAAACATTTGGTTTTATTTTTATTTTTTGTGGTTATCCTTAATTTTTAAAATGACCATATGACCAGACCAAATCTGTGAGTAATCAATAATTTTAAAAAGTCTTTCCTCCCTTCCTTCCTTCCTTCCTTCCTTCCTTCCTTCCTTCCTTCTGTCCTTCTTTCTCCTTTTCTTCTTTTAAAGCTCAACTATTCAATTTTCATGTAGTATTTGTAAGTGTCTATAGGTAAAGTATTTCTGTATTAGTTTAATCTACTACTATTTTCTAGAGTTATTGAAATATCAAAATCTTTTTTTAAAAACCCATGTGAATGGGGGCACCTGGGTGGCTCAGTTGGTTAAGCATCTGAATCTTTTTATTTTTTTTTAATGTTTACTTATTTATTTTTGAGAGTGAGAGAGAACACAAGCAGGGAAGGGGCAGAGAGAGAGGGAGACAGAGAACCCCAAGCAGACTCTGAGCTGTCAGCACAGAGCCTGATGCAGGGCTTGAACTCATAAACCTTGAGATCATGACCTGAGCTGAAACCAAGAGTTGGACGTTTAACTGACTGAGCCACCCAGGTACCCCTAAGTGTCTGAATCTTGATCTCCGCTCAGGTTATGATCTTGCGGTTTGTGAGTTTGAGACCCCCATCTAACTCTGCATTAACAGCGTGGATCCTGCTTGGGATTGTCTCTCCCTCTCTTTGTCCTTCCCTCCCTCCCTTTCTCTTTCTCTGTCTCTCAAAATAAATAAATAAACAAAACAAATACCCATGTGAATGGATCAGTGTGTGTGTGTGTGTGTGTGTGTGCGTTTATTTGCATGTACCTCAGCTTTCCTTAATTTAATTATGGGCAATCCAGTATAGGGTGTGCTATGTAGTGTCTGGATTCTCTCATTGTGCCATTTGTAGCTACTGTTTTAATGTCACTTCTTGCAAACTTTTTGTAGCCATAAATATAATTGGAGGTGTTAAAACTGCAGAAAACATTCTATTATTATGTAATTATCCAGGTGATACCAAGTATATTTATGATAATATATATAAAGTTTATAAAAATGGAAACATAAAATTAAAACCAATTCTTGTAGTGATCTTTGGATTTCAGAATATTTGTGTGGTCTATGGAAACTGGTTTTGGAAATAGTATCCCTTGGTTTAGTCTCTAGTCGGATTTATAACTAGCTGGTTTTAGAAAGTATTCTCATCTGTAGGTTGAACTTAATTCCAGTTCTTCTATTAAATCTTTTGTAATTTTGAGGGGGATAAAAAAATTAAGCTTACTGTATTAGTCAGGGTTCTCCAGAGGAAGGGAGAGAGAAAGAGAGGGAGAAAGAGATTGACTGATTTTAAGCAATTGGCTTATACCATTATGGAGACTGATGGCTTTGAAATCTGACAGGGTAAGCTGGCAGGTTGGAAACTCAGAGAGGAGTTGCAGTTTGAGTCCAAAGGCCATCTTCTGGCAGAATTCCTACTTGCTTGGGGGAGGGCAGACTTTGTTCTATTAAGGACTTCAACTGATTAGACGAGGTTCACCCATTATGGAGCACCCATTACAGACAGTAATCTGCTTTACTCAAAGTCAATTGATTCAAATATTAATTACATCCAAAAAATACCTTCACAGAAACACCCAATTAAATGTTTGACCAAATATCTGGGTACTGTGGCCCAGTTCTAGTTGACGCACAAAAGCAACCTCCACATTTACTTTATAGCTTTTGTTACTTGGTTACCCCTGTGTTTCTATGTCTGCCTCACCACCTAGGCTGTGATCACCTCCAGGGTAAGCACTGTCTTCAGTGCCCAGCGTGGTTCCTGGAGTTTAGTAGATACTGGATACATGTTTTAAATAAATTAATAATAAAAGGGGGAAGCAGGGAAGGAACCTGAAATTCATTTCAGGCATAGATAAAAACAAAGCATGGATATCCTGAGTTTTTAAAACAGTTTATTTGCAGTATCTGTGATTACAGAGCCCATACTTGTTTCAAAGCAGATACCTCTGATACAATGAACTTTTACTGAGGGGCCTGCTACGTGCCAGGAACTATGCTAGGTGCAATCTATGTTCCTTGTGAACCGTAAGAAGTTATCTATATAGATCAACAAGCTCTTACTCCCTTTTCCTGGAGAGAGGATGGATCATGATTCTTTGTGGCTTGGTTTAGTGCCCAAACTCTCTAACGTAATTTCCAGGATTGATTTAAGGCTTTTCTGGTGGGGCAGTAGGGGAAGCAGAGCTCTTGAATTTTTCCATCTCAAATGCTACGTGTATGGCCGATCTAATTGTTTCAAAGAAATCACAGGCGGTTCTTTATACCTGTCTTTGATTCGTTTTCTTCCTTGCAGCAGTCCCAGTGGGGATGTTTACGTATTTAGGTGTTATAACAGGCTGGATTGCACTCCCTCCAAATTCATATGTTGAAGTCCTAAGTACTTTAGAATGTGACTGTATTTGGAATTGGGGGCTTTAAAGTTAAAGTAATTAAGTAAAATGAGATCATGGGGCAGGCCCTAACCCAATATGACTGGTCATCTCATAAGAAGAGTTTAGGACACAGACACGCACAGAGGGAAGACCATGCAAAGACATGGGGAGAAGACAGCTCTACGAGCCTGAAGAGAGCTGGCTCAGAAGAAATCAACCATGTAGACACCTGGATCTCAGACTTCTAGCCTCCGGAAATGTGAGGAATCAGTTTCTGAGTGTCTAAGCCATACAGCCTGTGTTACGGCAGCCCCAGCAAACAATACAACTGTGCATTTTTCATGTAAATTTTTTCTTATCACAATCAGATTTTTCCTTGTTGTTATTCATTTTGCAGCCAAAACGTGATCCCACCTGGGCTCTCCAGTCAGTGCCTTTATAACACTTGCAGTTTGGAGCTGAACATAAAAGATTGAAGTAACTCTTAAAGTCAGATGAATCTTGGCTTCAAATCTTTTCACACCACTGCAAATGGCTACAGGGCTTAGGCTAAACTACTTAAGAAAGACCCGGCACTAGTTTGCATTTGATCAGCAAAAACCACATGAGACAGAGCAAATGTCCTGCTCTGTTTTGCTCGATGATTCTGGTGTAATTAAGGGTACCTCTGAAAATCAGTCTGATGGTTTGGATGTGGGCTGGTGCCAGTTAGCTGTGTTCTCCCCCAGTAGGTTGTACTCAGTCTTTGCTGTTGTTCTTAGAAAAAGTACTATGGGCAAGTCAAGGCAGTTTCACTGCCACCGCTGGAGAGCTAAAAGCAAATGGCCCACTGGGGCAGTATGTTGGGTGCTCTACCAAGTTAACTACTTTTGATTAGTGTTAGTAATTGAAAGTGAATCATGATAGGCACCCTTTCTTCTTTCTCTATGGACTCTATCTTGTACTTCAGAAAACATGCAAAAATGTATAATCACATATTTTGTTTAAGAATGTATAATTTTGTTTCCTTCCAACACCTAAATACAAAAAGTTCCCTTCTGTCTTCAAACACCAATGTCATCCATATTTTATCCTTTAAAAAAATTTTTTTTAACGTTTACTCATTTTTGAGAGACAGACAGAGACAGAGCACGGGTGGTGGAGGGGGCAGAGAAAGAGGGAGACACAGAATCCAAAGGCGGCTCCAGGCTCTGAGCTGTCAGCACAGAGCCCGACACGGGGCTCGAACCCACAAACCTTGATATCATGACCCTAGCCAAAGTCGGCTGCTCAACTGACTGAGCCGCCCAGGTGCCCCAAATGTCATCCATATTTTAGATTCTTAGATAATAAACATGTTACATGAAGAGTGTTATGTGCTCACTCCTGAAATTCTCGTCTATAGTCCTTAGTCTACCTTCTGCAATCTTTTTCAACTTCCTGGCTTCTCTTAAACTTCAATGAAAATGTATGTCTTTCTATCCTTGATCAAACAGCTTAATCTTCTCTTGCCCACAATTTTCAATTATACTGGCTTTGAAAGGTCTGAGGACGTTGTCTGTATTAAAGACATTGCAAACAGTCTAGCATTGTTGTAAGCTGTGCAGGCTCAAATCCCACTGGAAACCTAGATCTCAATTTATCATAACCCCGGGGCATGTCTACATTTTCTATAAACAAATTGAAATTATTTCCACTTTTGATCTGGATATACTAAAAAAGAAATCTCTCATTTTGGGATAAAAACATGGCTTTTTTTTTTTTTTTAAGTTAAGGGGGTTTATTTCTCATAAAAATGGATGGATTGGGAGCCCACCAACCTTTGTGCAAGCTTCCCACCTTTCCCTTTAGCTGACGGGGGGACTACAGACATCTAACCCCAGGCCTCTCTCAGCTTAAATCCCATGAACATCTCCCATTGTGGCACAGGCAGGAGATAACAAAGCAGAGATGAAGCATTATCAAGTGTTACCCAGAGGACCCTCATTTGGCGTGGAGGATGCATTCTCTTTAGCCTTTCCTCCATCTCTGAGACCCGAATCGTGGCGCCGGCTTTCAGTTGATGGCTAGAGAGGTGAGCATACAGGGTGGGAGCTCTCTAAGTGTTTCTGTTCCTTGTCCTTGGATCCAAAGCTTCTTTATGTGTCATTATCTTTCTCATCCAAGGTGAACATGAACTATTAGGCAGTGCTCATAGAACAACTGTTTGGCTTGTGTCTAGGAATTTTCTCACATTCTTGCAGTACTGATTTTCTCCATTTAAAGCACAAAAATTTGCGGGAAGCCTGGATGGCTCAGTCGATTGAGCGTCCAACTCTTGATTTCGGCTCAAGTCAGGATCCCGGAGTTGTGGGATTGAGCTCCACATTGGGCTCCACATTGAGCATGGAGCCTCATGTGAGGCTCTCTTTCTCTCTCTCTCTCTGTCTCCTTCTGCCCCTCCCCCCCACTTGTGCATGAGCTTTCTCTCTCTTTAAAAAATAAAAATAAAAATAAAATAAATAAAGCACAAAAATTTGCTGTTCAATAAATTGTCTTCTTTTTGCCTTGTACAGTGAAGGAATGATTCTTGGTTATTTACCTAAAGGTTTGTCATACTCAAAGGGAGTACTACATTGAGGTGATACTCGTAAGGGAACAGCTTGGATACAAAGGAGCAACATGTTTTTGTTTCCCGGGTTTATAAAAAAGTACCTTTTTAGATCAGAGCCTGATGCGTGCACATTCTAAGTACAAAACCTGGAATTAAAACAGGCAAACCTTTTTTACTGAATAGAATTCTCTGTACAGGTCAAGGAAATGCCAAACTTAACAGATGTCTTACACTGTGCCCTGAAGGTCAATAAATTAGAGTTTTGTTGAACCAGGAAGAGGAAGGAATTCCAGAACTTCAGGTCCCCCAATGGAAATGCCCCTTAGGACAAGTCTAAACTAGGGAAATAGCACTGGATCTCTTCCAAGTCAGTTGGCCCAGTGTAGTGTAACTCATTTCTGGGCCCCCTGAAGCTGTTTGTTCAACTCTGGCGTCTACAACTCTACAGTGTCAAAGGGAGTTAATCATTAGCAAGTGTGAATAATGTCAGCATAACAAGGCATGATTGCAGTTCTCTCTGTTTTGACAAAATTTTAAGCATTTGTCAGAATAATAATAATAAAAAAAACAACCAAAAACATGACCACAGAATGTTAAAGTAGCATGGAATTTGGGGAACAGTTAACTCACTTTCTAGCGTTGTAAATCACCATTCTCATTGTTTTTCTAGAAAAGAAGTGGTGTGATACTCTCCAGATTATATAGGGTTGCTGACTGGCCTGGGGTAGTCTGATCTGGCTCAAGGCAACTTGTCTCCAGAGAACCCGTATTTGGAGAATGATCTAAAGGTTTAAGTGTAGGGCCTTAAGGCTTTCCATTCTCTTCTGTCAGAGCCACCAAGTACTGTTGCACAAATAATGTGGATGCAGCTGCGTTCCAGAGCCTAATAGGCCTCCTGCTTGTCCCCTGGACTGGGGAACAGAACGAGTCCAAAACCTCTCCTTGGATGAGAATCACAGGAACCCTGAGTTCTGAACTCTGAAGTTGGGGACAGGAGGTAAAGAAACATTCTAGATGCATCGAAAGATGAATTTGCCTTGGCCTCATCTGAGTTCTGGTTGAAAAAGAGATGATCGCCCTAAAACGTAATTAAGATTTCTAGCAACCACCCCAACTGGCTCTAGAGAGTCAAGGGAATGAGGGGGCACTCAGCCAAGCTCCATGATGGCAGCTGAGTCCTAAACCCCAGGGTGTCTCTGAAAATCAGTCATGTGTTATAACTGGGATAATTATCAAGTTCTTCCACGAGGTGCACAGACAGGCTTCATCTTTTCCTGGGACCAGCACCCCTGAGGTATGCCCTCCTTTGGTTAATGCCACACCACTCATTTACCTTGTTGCTCAATCCAGAATGTCAGGACACACTGAATCAACTACCAAATCCTACTTCCTAAGCTCTCCAATGATCTGTCTCCTCTCTCTTCTTGCTGTCATTGGCTTAGTTCAGATATTGTAATTTTCTCTTGTTCTAGCTGGCCTTCATGATCTTCAAATTCAGGCATGATGCTATTAGAGTCACCTCTTTAAAATCAGGAATTGATCCCAGCACTGCCCTGCATGTTCTGTGTGTCCCTTTCCAATGGATAAAGCCCAGCCCTTGGGAGTGGCCGGCCATTTGCTTCCTAACTACGGCTTTGCCTTCCACTCTGGCCCCATTTCCATTCTTTCCAGCCTTACGCCAGTCTTTGGAGTTTCATGCATCATGGACTTTCACACCTCCTGGCTCCCTCAAGCTGTTCCCTCTACCTAGGATACTCTCTGTGTGTGGCCAACTCGAAAATTCCATTTAACTGTCCTTAGAAGGCTTTTCTTTTATTGCCATTCTCTTTGTCCTCTCCCTTGTCTCTGCCACCTTGCATTAATTACCCCCTCTATATCCCATATGTCCTCATTGTCTATCGAAGCATGTACCACATTGTATCAGAAGCATTTATTTATGTCTGTCTCCTTTGCAAGACTATGAGATTCTGGAAGGCAGAGTCTGTTGCATTCATTTTTGTATCCTCATTCCCTAACACACCAGTACTGAGTACCATGGAACTTTTTGAAGCGCATGGAGCTTGAGGTTAGGCAGTTGTTAGCATTTGCATTCAAGTAGGCAGACTTGAGTCAAACCATCATGTTCGGTTAGGTCATAAAATGAAATGATCCTAACTTAGTAGTTCTCAGTCTTGCTGCACTTTGCAATTGCCTGGAGATCTTAGAAAGTATTGAGGGGAAGTTGGTCTCAGAGAGGAGGAACAGGTCGGTCTGGGAGCCTTCTTGCAAGATCATCCTGGGTCCCATTTCCTGAGGCTCTGACCTAGTTGAGCTGGAGCGTGGTGGGACATCAGGATTTAAAACAGTTGCTAATGTGTGAAACTAATGTGTACTAAGTTTGAGAGCCACAGTCCTACGTGAACCCACCATATAAAGCATAAATTGATATACTTGGTGTCTTTCTGACATGTTTCATAACTTCTTTCTCTTTCTACTCCTTCAACTATCGACACCGAAGGCAGTTAGAGACTCAGTCCAAATATGGGAGAAGCTTTCAACCCTGGCCACACAGTATAACCATTACTCAGGAAACTTCAAAAATCCTGATGCCTGGAATCATAACCTAGAGCTTAAAGAACACATAGACTTCTCTACATCACTCTGGATGGCAGCCTCCACATGCCATCATCACTCTTGCGGGATGATGATATTTTGTCTCAAAGACGTTGGGAGAGAAGAAAGGAGGGATACTGGAGAGCAGAAAGGGGATAAATCGGAAGGAGAAAAAATTACATATGACACTTCATGGGGATATTACCAATAACAGGTTTAGGTTTCATTCAGGGACACTAAAATAGGTGATTGGAAATTGCTTTCACCTCATGCTTCTTAGCTACCGATTCTTGCATTTGGTAATACTTGTCATGATGTGAAGGGACAACCGAGACTTGGTACTCTGTGCAGACATAAAAATCCTCATCCATTAGGGAATCTGGTTGAGGAAGGGGAACCAACAGAAGGATCCCTCCTTTCATACTTGGATAGGATACTCAGGTGGCAGCCTGGCACCAGTGGTTCATTGATGAAGTCAAAACAGTGATGCTTTATTCCCTGTTAGCCTGTCCCACGGAACTCTTGATCGTTTCCCTTGAAGTAGGAGAAACAAATGCTGCCCTTTATACTTTCCTCTAAGAGAGAGAGAGAGAGAGAGGAGATGAAGCTGTTTTCATTGTGCTCTTTGTGGACATGGCTTATGTCCATCCCTCTCCACCCTTAATTCATTGCACACTTGAAAACAGCAAATGAGACAGAGACGCTGACTTCTAAAATACAAATTTCAAAGAAGTAGTGCATAGGGCACAGAGTGTTGTTTATCGAAACAGTAGATATAACAAGACAAAAAGCAGATAGAAGTATTCCTCTGAAGTTTGTATTTTCACCAGGCTCAGTTGTGGGTAGGCATGGTGAGTACGTATGTAGCTTTTACAATTATGAACGGTTGTTGTGACATATGCTTTTTCAGGTGAAACCTATTGCTCTAAGTTTAAGAAGGGCAATGGTTTCTATTCCCTGATGGCTTTGAAAGTGTCTAGGACTCTGTCATTTTCAAGTCAAATGTTTACTTTGCTGACAGTGCAATGAAGTGTTTCCATTCTCTTACATCTAGTAGATGCTTTCTATGGTCAAGTCCTAAGGGTGCTCTTACTAAACTTGAATGGGTGCTATCTTTTATACTTATGCTTGCTTTTTATCATATTTAAACATCATGGTAGGTCATTTCTGAGATGGTCTTTAATGATGCCTGTCTCCTGGTATTCACTGCCTTGTATAATCTCCTCTCCTTGAGTAACTTGCTTCTAATGAATACAGTATCTCAGTCTTGAGGGGATGCTGATTCTGTGATTAGATTACAAGAGGCTGTGACCTCTATCTTGGTAGCAGACACTCTCTCTTGCAGGCTTGTTGCAAAAGTTGCCATGTTTGGGAAGCCCACAGGGTGAGGATCCAAGGTCGGCCTCCAGTCAATAGCAAGCTAGAAACTGAGCCCCTTGGTTCAACAGCCCAAAAAGGAATTCAAAGCTGCCAGCTACCACATATGTGAGCTGAGAAGCAGATTCTTCCCCAATTAAGCTTTCAGATGAGACCCCAACTTTAGCTGGCTTTAGTTGATTGCAACCTTGTGAGAGACCCTGAATTAGAGAACCCTAGTTAAGCTGCCCAGATTCCTGACCCACAGAAACTATGGGATAATGTGTGTTGTTTTAAGTGGCTAAATTTGTTACCTAGCAGCAGATAACTGATACGAACACTATTTGAAACATTCTTTTTTCCCTCTCTCCCTTTTTAAAAAAAATTTGAGTATAGCTGACACACAATGTTACATTAGTTTCAGGTGTACAACTTAGTAATTTGACAAATTTGTATCATATACAGTTCTTCCATTGTTATCGATGTTTGGGGTCATCTTACCTCTATGAAAACAGTATACAATTCTAGAAAAGAGAGATGGTTTCTTATATGCCTTGGTATCCTCCTTAAAGTATTTAGTGAAGGATTTTGCATAGAGTAAATGCCCATTAAGTACTTATTAAAGGAATGAGAAAAGGTATGTTTGTTCCTGATATTTTCAGAAAGGAACTTGGATTCACGCCTCCTGATATTTGGCATCTGTGATTCTGCCATGTTTGTGTAGTTAAGCGAGTCATGCTTATTTCTTCTCAGTTAATAAAGAAAAATGGATCCCCCCCCAAAAAAAATTACAATTATTTTTTTCTAGGAATTTGGAGAATAAGCAGTCCTTTATTTTGCAGGTTTAATGAAGAGCTAAATTGGATGTACTTTAGAAAATGGGGTAAAATATATTTGGACAACAAATTCTGGATCCTGATTATTTTCTGTCTGCGTCTGCTCACATTTTTCCTACTCTTCACTGTAAATGGTTATCATTTAGCTAGTCAGGTAAGAAGAAGATGCATTTGTAGCATGATGAATCTTTAACTCCACCAATAGTAGAAGAATGTAGTCATTTTTGGCTTGTTGACATCTTTGTTGTTTTTTTTTTTAATTTTTAAATGTTTTCATATTTATTTTTGAGAGAGAGAGAGACAGAGAGAGACAGAGCATGAGTGGGGGAGGGGCAGAGAAAGAGGAGGACACACAGAAACCAAAGCAGGCTCCAGGCTCTGAGCTGTCAGCACAGAGCCCAGGTGGGGGGGGGGGGCTTGAACTCATGAACCGTGAGATCATGACCTGAGCCGAAGTCCGACGCTTAAGCGGCTGAGCCACCCAAGCACCCCTTGTTGACATCTTTGTTAAGAAAGTCATGCATCAATCATTTACCACTATAATCTAATCAACAAGAAAAATCAAGAAAATATCAATATAAAACCAACAAGTCATATTATAATTAATAGTTTGCTTTTTTTCTCATCCCTCAGCCTTTCATTGCATCTATTTATTTTATTTTATTATTAAAAAAATTTTTTTAATGCTTACTTACCTTTGAGAGAGATAGAGAGACACAGTGCCAGCAAGGGAGGGGCAGAGAGAGAGACAGAATTCGAAGCAGGCTCCAGGCTCTGAGCTGTCAGACCCAATGCGGGGCTCAAACTCACTAGCTAGGAGATCATGACCTGCATGGAAGTCAGATGCCTAAACGCCTAAAGACTGAGCCACTCAGGCGCTCCTCAGTGCATCTATTTTAGATACAGAGGACCAGGAAGGGCAGATTAAAGGTAGATTTCCCATTGTTGTCTAGAGGAAGTGATACTTGCCTTTATCTTTCCTTTCTTTACAGTGCAAGATGTTTTCACAAGATAACACTACTTCCCTGAATAGCTTCCCCATTCTTGCTCCATTGTAGTAGCATTTTGGGTTTGGACTTCCAAGTTTATAGCTGCTTGTGTTCTCACTCTGGCAGAAAGACATCCTCTCCCTCGGGCACCTTACTGTGTAACTCACTGCTTTGAACTACAGCCATATGGGTGTGTGATCAATCTGTCCTCCTCAAGAAATGCAACCACGGCAGGCAAGGGAATCCATCTGGATCCTCTGTGGCTCTCTGAGAGATGGGGGAGAGCCTGTTAAGATTGAAGAGGCAGTAATTCCTTCCAGGTGTAGTCAGAGACCCCTCTTTAGTCTAGATAGCTCAAGACAAAGCATCCTAAACCTTGGTCTCTGGCCACATTCTTTCCTGGTGGGTAAATGGGGATAAAGTTAATGGCAGTTCCAACCCCCACAGGAGTTATTTCCAATTCCAAACTATGTGCTGCCTTTAAGTCTGGTACAGGAACTACATGGACGAACTACATGGAAAAACTTCTGAATTTCAGCAAGTCAGTTGGCAAATTCTTTTGTGAATTTGAAGGAACATGTAGGTTAGATGATCCTGTGTTTAGACAGTATTGACGTGACCACTAGTTTCTGGAGATTACCGATGTAACGATAATTGTCAACCTGCAGGATGTTTGAAGAGGGTCTCTCTTTAACCTGTACTGTTCAATATTATCAGTGACTTGGATGAGATCATTCAGGACACACTGATCACCTTGGTTGGTTATGGGAAGCAGGATGAGTTAAGCAAATAAACTGAAAGACAGAATAAAAATCCAGAAACAGTGGGTGAAATCTAACAAGATAAACTTCAATAGGGATAAATGTAAAGTCCCACAATTGGGTACACCACACACACACACACACACACACACACACACTTCTTTCTCCTGGATGAGGAAGGGTTATGTTCTGAAGCCTGGACTTGAGGGTAGTATTCAGGTATGGGGGATCGAAGTGTAGAGGACGGGGTGGCAATCTTGGGGTGATGCTGAATCAAAAGCCAGCCAGGCGAATCAACAGAGTGGCCCAAAGAGGTTAGCTCGGAGGGAGGGGGCGTCTAGCTACCAAGCCAGTGGGATGGAGGGTTGTGACAGAAAAGTCTTGAAGAGGATGGGAGATGGAGGTTATAGGCAGAGCCTGGGGCAGTTCCTGTGCTCTTGGTTGCTTTGCTATTTTTCTCCATTGCAGTGGCTTTAGGCATGGGTGGGGAAGGAACAGTTAAAGGCACCAGCCAGGTGTGGACAAGCATAAATACAAAAAAGGGGAACTTGGTCTGGGAGAAGCACGTAGGTAAAAAGGCTCAGGGATCCCTGTTGAAAGCATGATGTGAGTGAAGATTAAATTGTGGTTGCCAAGAGAGCTCACTTGATCTCTGGCTGCATTGATAAATGTCAATTATATTTACCACGACGCTTGGTCTGTTATCTCCTAGTGTACTTGTCCAGTAGTGGGTAACATGCCTTAACAAGGATCATCGACACACCAAAAGGTAGCTAGAAGAGAGGTTTCATTCATTCGTTTATTCACCAAATATTTATTGAACACCTACAAAGTGAAGGTACTTTTCTAGATGCTGGGGATTTAGCCACAAACAAGACAGACAAGGTCTTGGCTCCCATTAGCCTTCATTGTGGTGGGGAAGGAGGAGCAGTGAAGCAGTGCACAGATAAATAATTATATATAGAAATAAGTCTCATGGAAAACAAAATGGGATGATGTGCTGGGAAGTGACTTAATAAGCAAAAGGAGGGAGTTAACTTATACAGGGTGGGCAGGGAAAGCCTCCCTGAAGAGCTCACATCTAAAGGATGAGTAAGACTCAAGCATAGGAAGATCCAGGAAACGAATTCCTGGAAGGAGCGGCTAATCCAAAGGTGCTGAGGTAGGAAAAAGCTTGGAGCGTAGAACGAGGGACAGAAATCTGGGAAACAGTGAGCAAGGAAGAAAGTGGTATGAAGGGAGGTCAAAAAGGCAGGAGGGGTTGATGGTAGTAAGTGGATGCAGGCTGGTCCCATTTGTTTGATGGTATGAAACGATTGTGTTTACAGCACTTACTACCTACCAGGCAAGATTCTAAGTGCTTTACAAATAGTTAAAAATGCTTTCGCAACCATGATTTCATTTGTAACATTAAAAAGTCATACTAAATAGGAGTTTTATACGTAGTGACCTTATAGACCTTGACTGTGAAATACGGAGAGAATAAATGAGTTGCCCAAGAACCATATCCTGCGATATGTTCAACCTGCAGAAACTATACCTTAGAGATGGGCATCGCGGCCAGGTTTGAATATTTCATGGACTCTGCTCAGTAATCCATAATCCTTGACCAGCGACCCTGTAAGTCCCCTCTTCACACTGAGTCGTGTCTAATCCTTGCCAAACTGATCTTTTTTACTTTGTATTATTCTTTTCTTTCATCAAAATCTCAGGGTACTCCAAGAGTGGCTCCAGTTCATGGTTATTTATTTATTTATTTATTGAAAGAGAGGGAGGGAGGGGCAGAGCGAGAGAGAGGATCTCAAGCAGACTCCAGGCCCAGCGTGGAGCCTGGTGACCCCAGGATCATGATCTGAGCTGAAATCAAGAGTTGGACACTTAACTGACTGAGCCACCCAGGCGCTCAGGTTTTTGTCTTTACATGAGGGAAGAAGGAGTGCATCATCAGCATATGCAAGCCTGATGCCTGCTCTCATTTATTTATTCAGTTAACAAATATTTAATTGAGTATTTCTCCTGGGCAAGACACTGTGCTTGGTGCTGGGTGTAGACAGGTCAATGAGACAGGTACAGTTCCTGTCCTTACGCAGCTTATGCTCAGTGAAAGAGACAGATGATAAATGATAAAAACAAATGCCTATGTAATTTCAAGTTTTATTAAATGCTAAGGAAGTGATGACATATATTTTTGTTATTTAGAAAACGTTTATTTATTTATTTTTGAGAGAGAGAGGGACAGAGACAGAGACAGAGAATCCCAAGCAGGCTCTTTACTGTCAGCACACAGCCCAACATGGGGCTTGAACCTACAAACTGTGAGATCATGACCTGTGCCAATATCAAGAGTTGGATACTCAACTGATTGACAGGTGCCCCTATTTTCAAAATTTTTGATGTATTGTAATTTATACTGAAATTTGGCAGCTCAAACAACCATTGTCATTTACTTTGCTCACAAATCTGCTACTTGGGGAGGGCTCAGTGGGAAACGCTTATCTCTGTTCCACACAGCACCAACTGTGGCTTGAGAAGGGTGGAAAGATCCACTTCCAAGGTGACTGACACATATTTGTTACTGGTTACCAATTGGGAGCTCAGATGGCGTTGTGGCTGAGGGATTCATTTCCTCTCTGCTTCAGCCTCTCTACGGGACTGCTTGGGCGTCCTCACAGCATGGTGGCAAGGTTCTGAGAAACTGTCAGTCTTTTCAAGCCCTGGGTCCAGGACCCAGTGTCATACACCATTGGTCAAGCAGTCAAGTCCACCTATATTCAAGGGAATCTAGGGCAAGAATGGTCTTAAACCCCAACTGTGGCCACCTTTGATCTATCACAGTCTGTCAATTCATAAGTTTCTATTTTTGCATCCAGTACCTTAGAGAGGGGTTTATTTGTTTGTTTGTTTTGTGTGTGTGTGTGTGTGTGTGTGTGTGTGTTTGCCTGCAAATTTTTCCTACAATTAGGAAGTGTTGACATTGGTTTATAGGTGATGGCTTAGGTGTGAGTTTATGTGAGGTCTGACACATGAGGATTATGAACAGATTATCGTGCTTCTCCCTTGATTATTTTCTTTAAAAACAACATGTATTAAATAAATAAGAATAAAAGAGCAAGACATCAAATATGAATGTCTTTGGAAAATTAAATATGGATTCTTACATTTAAAAGTTTTAAAAAACAGTAGTCCCTTAACTGACCCTTGTTCTGTCATGAGGTTCTGAATCTTATGGGGTTTTTATATGTCTTACAATATCATGATCATGCTAGGCTTCCTGTTCAGAGTCCTTCAACGTGTTTATTGGACTATCAGTGGTTGTCAGATGCATATTAAGAAAAAGTATGCTTAGTTTGCTTGGTGGTTAGCTAATGAACAGACTTCCTTTTTGGCTGACTCTCTCCCATTTCAGTTAGCCTCCCCCTGCTGGGTGAAGGTGGAAACACCTGGTTTGAATTCCATCTCTTTCCCTTCTGTGGATCACTGGTAACTTAACCTTTCTGGAATTCAGTTTCTATAACCAGGAAACAGAGGTAACAATATTAACTTGAAAGGTGTTTTGGAGGAATTCGTAGGCTACCTTCAGTGAATCATCTGGGCACAGAGTTAAGTGTTCAATAAATGTTAGTTTCCTTTCTCTTCTCCGGGCTCACCCCCATTTTTGTCTTTCTTGCCTTGAGGCTAAGTTGTGGAGAGAGCAATAGCATATTTTTAACAGTCCTCCAGGCATCACTATCTCCCCTTAATCCCTGACTAACTTTGAAAGCTTTGGTGCTAAAACATGGTATTGCTGATTAAAAAAAAAAAAAAAAAAAAAGACACCCACGCCTGTATGCACACACACATCATGTTATTTCTGTTTGCTCACTTAGCAGTGGAACTCAAAATCTAGCTCATTGAAAACCGTATCTCTAAGTCCTGTGACAATAAAAACTAACTTCAAACAAATTTGAACAGAAGCAGCGGATTTTGAAACACAGATTGTTTTCGTCCACAGCAGCAAACGTTCCCTTTATTTTCTTCTTTTCACTGGTGGCCTCATCCTTTTCAACCTTGCTTTCAACGCTGCCCAAGGGAAGGCATCAGAAGCAGGGAGGGGCAGCCCCCTCCACGGTTCAAATTCTGACCCCTGCAGACCCTTCCCACAT
The DNA here is from genome assembly GCF_028018385.1 of Neofelis nebulosa. Lineage (NCBI taxonomy): Eukaryota > Metazoa > Chordata > Mammalia > Carnivora > Felidae > Neofelis > Neofelis nebulosa. The sequence goes on along the minus strand of NC_080792.1, from coordinate 45,520,376 downwards.
ATACTTCAGAACAGCCTAGTTTATCCCTTCCGGAAGGTTTGTTTATTCCTTGGACAGATTCTATTTGCAACTGGCAGATCAGGAGAGAGGAGAGGAAGGAATTACCGCGGATGGCTGGAGCGGAGAACTCATGAAGGGAAGGCTCCGGGGCTTTGCCAATGGGGCATCTGGCCGGAAAATCTGTGGATGAATCAGCACAAGTGGCTGCTTGCTGTTACAGAAATGACCAAAATTGCATATTCTAGTGATCATTGCTGATGGTATCTTGGTAAGAGTGAAGGATTGCCGTGGAAGAATGCTCACCTATTGGTGGGTGAGATGTAGGAGTCTTGAGACATTGCACTGAGCCTTTTGAAAGCACGAGGCCAGTCTCCAAACATCTTTTAAAGTCAGCATCCAGACTTTCAAATCTTAGGCTATCTCTAGGTGCTATTATAAATTGATGCCATTATAAAGATGTTAATACCCATCTTTTCTCCTGGAATCATGAAAAGGACTAGCTTTAATATGGAATTGGATATTAAAAGCAGTTTCTTATCCATGTGTCCTAAAGCAACCAGTGACATCCATGATTAATTAGTGCAAGGGTGATTCCTGGAATGCTAATTGTCATTCCATGGTACAAAAATCACAACTGGGGTTTTTCTTCCTTCCTTTCCCTTCCCTTCCCTTCCCTCCCCTTACTCTTTCTTTCTTTCTTTCTTTCTTTCTTTCTTTCTTTCTTTCTTTCTTTCTTTCATGACTTTCTATATCCAAATCTAAATATCATTTGCTTTAGATGATTAACATAAGTATGCTTGGTAATTAAAGCTGCCAAATATTTTGTATTTTTGTTTAGCCAAATGGCAATTCAAAGTCATATTTAGGGGCTCCTGGGTAGCTCAGTCGCTTAAGTATCTGACTTTGGCCCAGGGCATGATCTTGCGGTTTGTAGGTTCAAGTCCCGGGTCAGGCTCTGTGCTGACAATTCAGAGCCTGGAGCCTGCTTCATTTTCTGTGTCTTCCTCTCTCTCTGCCCCTTCCCCACTCATGCTCTGTACGTGCATGTGTGTGTGTGTGTGTGTGTGTGTGTGTCTGTCTGTCTCTCAAAAATAAACATTAAAAATATTAAAAAAAATAAGTCACATTCAAAGGGTACAAATGCATATAAATACTTCACCACTACAGGCATCATAATTCCTGATGACAGGTTTTGTTTACAGACATCTTTGTGGTCAAAAGACTTTTTGCTCTAACTTTTTAGTACTCTGTGAATACTAAGCTTTTAAAAATTATTGTGGTAAAGATACATGACAAAATTTACCATTTTGATCATTTTAAGCATACAGTTCTGTGGCATTAAGCACAGTCACAGTGTTGTGCTGTGACATAACCACCAACCGTCCACAGAACTCTTTCATCTTTCCCAACTGAAATTCTGTACCTCTTAAACTCTGATTTCTTATTCCCTCCTCCTCCCCCTGACCCTCTCCCCTGCCCACCACCCCTACCCCCAGCCACCATTCTACTTTTTGTTCATGAATTTGATTAGATACCTTATGTAAGTGGAATTATATTACCTTTGCCCTTTTGTGATTGGCTTATCTCACTTAGCATAATGTCCTCAAGCTTCATCCACGTCGTAGCAGGCGTCAATTTTTTTTCTTTTTAGGACTATTGTATATATACACCCCTTTTGTGTATCCATTCATCTGTTGATGGACATTCAGGTTGCTTCCACCTTTTGGCTATTTTTTTTTTTTAAGTTTTATTTATTTAAGTAATCTCTTTACCCCACTTGGGGCTCGAACTTACAACTCTGAGATCAAGAGTGACATGTTCTTCCGAATGAGCCAGGCGGCTTCCTCTCTACCTTTGGGCTATTGTGACTAATGCTGCTATGAGTATGGACATAGATTTTTTACACCGATGTAGACTATTATTATGTACTTGCTCATGTAACTCTCAGGTTAGTTCTTTCCAAGGAAGAGTTAATGCTGGCCGCCCTCCCGTGGTGATGTAATTTTGTGTCTTGTTATGTGAATTATTTCCTGCTTACGGGGACTGGTGTCCAGTGACACCCGTGAATGTTGCAACTCCATCTCTGTCCTACTCACTTTTATTTAGGGAAATGTTTGAAAAGGATCCCTACTGCTTAAAATTAAAGCTTGGAAACTGCCTACTTGGGTTGGAGTCACCCAAAAAAGAAAAATGTGAAAAATGAGACCAACTTCAAAGGAGCTGAAGTGCTGCTCGAGTCAGGCACATCCCAGAAATGCTGCTTCCGCTACCCTGTGCCAGGCTATGCGCCGCCATTCGAACTGGTATTGAGCAACCCCATGGTTTAGAAGAAAAGGGCTCTGGTTGTAGTGACTTTATGACCCAGAGCACATATGGCAGCCCCAGTGCTGTTATAAAGGATTCAGACATCCCAGAATTGAGTTAAAAAAACCCAAAATCTCAAGACCAGGGTTCCTTTGGGTATTCGGTCACGGGCACCAGTGTGTGTAGATGCCTCGCTGCTCTGGAGAAGCAACGGTATCTGCACTTCTTCATTTAGCTAAACCTCCTGAGTAGAGTGAGCCTTCTCTCCTCCTGCTGGTACGACCTGGGAAATATTTCTAACATTTGGAGAAGAAGCCACGTTATCCGTCTTTTGACCGTGGTGGGGCCTGTGGGGTCATCTTTTTATTTACTGTGTATTTGCTTTTGACCTTCAGTAGGGTCCTAGTGACACAGCCGAAACAAAGACAAGGAAATAAAACAAACAGCGGCAGAACAAAACGAAAGACTTTAATCATTTCCAGGTGTGACCACGCCAATGGTAACACAGCCCTTTGCTCATATGGGGATGTTACGTGAGGAACCATCTGAATTCTACATACCTTATGCAGTCATCTGTCACATGTTGTAACACACATGATATATCACAGGTTACAACACAGCAAGCATCAGACACGCACTGTGCTTTTCCCCTAAGCCCCTCTTCCATTTCCACCTTGGCGGCCTAAGGAACAGGCAGTGTGAACACAGGGCTGGTAGGAGGGCCCGGGAGTCCTTAGGCAGCCCAGCTGTGGGAACAAAGAGCAGTTTGGGGTGGAGGGGGCCTGGAGGAATTAGTGCCTGGCACATCGGAGTCCCTCAATATACGGTTATAAGAATAAATTAGTGGAGGAGAAGCATCCTTGTGACCAGAGACACAAACCGGCAATCGATATCTATTATTAATTCCACTTTGCAGATGGAGAGACTGAGTTACGGAGAGATTAATTGATTTACATGGGCTCAGCCAGCTAGCTACTTAATGTCAGGAACAAGACCAGACTTTATGTTTCCAGGCTCAGAGCCGAAAGTGTTTGTACTAGATTTATGCACTTGCTGACCCATTCCTGCTGATGGCCACTTTGATAAATCATCTCAATTAGAAGCAGATGTTATCATGGTATACACAGAGGCACGTCTTCCTGAGGTTCCAAAACAGTGAGGGCACTCTTTTACGGTTTCCTGTCTGTGTGTGGGTCTGTGTTTGTACAACCCTCACAAACAAACAAATAAGCAGGCCCTAACAGCAGCAACAAACAGCAACACAACTAGCTGTGGTCGTATTGCAGTTTTCAGAAGAACTTAAGTATTAAGTCACATGTATTTCCCTAGAGATCGTGGTCAGCTTTGCCTGGAAAATGAGCAGTAAATCTAAGAGCTTGGTTGTATAGAGTAATTGGAAATCACTCACACAGCAATGGAAGTTTCTGGGAATCTTGATCTGGAAAACAATAATTATAACAATCCTTCCTTCCTTTACGACATCTGGTACTAACATCGCGTTCTGGGAATCTTCATTTGCATGTGGAGATTTTCTTAAATCATTTCTTTTTCATTAGTATTCATATGGCTTTTATTTTCTTGTAATAATTTCCTTTTTTGATTATAAACTTAACGTACGTAAATTTTGTAAGAATTTGGGGAAGATGCGTAAAGGTATAAAGATAAAATAACATCACTTATAATTCATTACGCAGAGGTAACCCCTGTTTTTTTTTTTAATTTTTAAGTTTATTTATTTTGAGAGAGAGAGAGAGAGCATGCGAGCAGGGTAGAAGGAGGAGAGAGAGAGAATCCCAAGCAGGCTCCGTGTTGTCAGTGCACTCACAGACTGTGAGATTGTGACCTGAGCAGAAATCAAGAGTTAGATGCTTAACCAACTCAGCCACCCAGGTGCCCACTCAGAGATAACCATCCGTTAACATTCTGGAATATATACCCTTCTACACTTTCATATGTACATACACATACATTTTGTCATGCACCTTGCTTTTGCTTTTCACTTAAAGATATATTGTGAGAATTTCTCCATGCAATTAAATATTCTTCTAAAACACAGTTGTTGTTGTTGTTGTTTGTAAGGTGGTAAGGTTTTCTACCATATTGATGTACCATATTTGCTTGACCTTTTCCTTATGGTGAGATTTTAACCAAATTCTGACTTTTATTGTTCATATGCAAATGGAAAATACAGAATCTATTTTTATATATGTAGACTTTCTTTTGGAAATACATTTATTTTGAGCAGTGAAGTATCTGGTCATCATTTTGAGCAACTCTTTCCTCCTGGGAGCCTGGAAGTAGAACAAAAATGGGAAAAGAAACAAGATAATGATCGGAGTCGGGGCAAGTTAATGTTAATCGAGCTATAAAAGCTCTTCCTTCTTTCCTCCTTCTCTCCCTCCCTCCTTCCTTTTCTCTCTCTCTCCCTTGCTTTAATGATTGCTTACTATGTGACAGGCATAGTGAAGCATGCAATAACAAGAAGCGGTTCTGGTCTCTTCTCCAATCAAGGCAGAGGGTGGGGGCTGAGATGTGTGAAGTGGATCGTGGGAGGACAATGGAGACACTGGTTACCTGAGATTGTTATTAGCCTTGCAGAAAAGGCGAAACAGGCAATTGCTGACCTTCAGAGATTTGAGGGCACTATTTAAAGGGGCATGTGTGCATGTGTGTGAGTGTATGTGTGTGGTGTGCATGCATTTTAATGGTGGCCAAGGGCACGGGGTGGAGAGAGGGGGTCGGATGAGTTGTGTGCCCTCCACCTGGGAGAGCTTCGGTGCTTCAATTCTCATCCCTGAAAATAATAATAACATGACGTTCCCACCTTGAAGACCCCGGAGTTTCTTAAAAGTCTCAAGGAAGTTTATTCTTGGCCCTGGATACTGCATAATGTTGTACGCTTTTGCCTCGTTTGTCCACATATATGTCAATCAAATTGCAAAATCTTAGTAGCAGACAAGTCAATAATAGAAAAGAAGGGGGATTGCCACCAGCTGTCTTCTGGTCTCCTGTTTTTGTTCTCAGACCAGATTCTCTCCTCTTCTGAGCACGCTTCCTCTTGGGATGGATGTGGCTGGTGTCTAGACAAAACTACATCATGTCCTGTCATGACTGTGTCTCTGGGGTCACAGGGACAGATTGGGTCTCAGGGTGTTGTCTGGTCAGTCAGGCTGCACCTGCTGTTGCCGTCTGGTCTTGGTGTCCCAATTGGAAGGCAGTTCTTCTATACTACTGACCTCTCCCTCACCTCCACACCCCCTCCCCAGGATCCCGCCAGAATCAGACAAGATTTCTGCTAGCCCGCCATTATCCTTAACCACAATGGGGACTTCTCTCTTGACTTTTTACTCCTAAGATCTCACCAAGGGCCCATTCAATAACGGGGCAACTGATTATCTGGTATAAGGTGGCATGGCTTAGTTAAACTTGGGAGACAAACATTTTTGTGGTCATGTCTTGAAGTACCCAGTATAATGTCATCTTTGATTTGAGTGATCAAAACAAACACTCCACATAAATGAAGAACTTGGTATCTAAATGTAAGCAGATTTAGTCGATGAAGGCAGATAACTGGATTCTTTGATCAAATTTCCCATAAGCCAGTAAAACAAATCATTTGAGACAGGGCTGTATACACCTTAATAGAACACTATTATAATAGAAAGCTTTATTGAACAGAAAACTTTATGAATCTGAAAGTGGCTTAAAATAATGCTTTTCTAAAATTATGATTTTGAGGGGCTCCTGGGTGGGTGGCTCAGTCGGTTAAGCGTCCGACTTCAGCCCAGGTCATGATCTCATGGTTCGCGATTTCGAGCCCCACGTCGGGCTTTGTGCTGACAGCTCAGAGCCTGGAGCCTGCTTTGGGCTCTGTGTCTCCCTCGCTCTCTGCTCCTCCCCTGCTTGTGCTCTGTCTCTCTGTGTCTTAAAAATAAATAAACATTAAAAAAAATTTAAAATTATGACTTTGAGCAGTTAGAATGTGCCATATACTGTGAACTAAACTTAAAATTTCTCTTTAATATTTGAAAAACTGGGGCTTAGAGAAGTTAAGTAACTTGTCCAAGGTTACACAACCCATAAGTTCACAAGATAACACTTGAACTCTAAAATCCTCCCTGTTAACTAATTTACATCTTCTAAAGACTACTGTCTTTCCCACATCAATACATCATGTTATTTTATGGAATTCTCATCTTACCTTTGAGATGTTGTTCTTCTTTTACTAGTAGGGAAACTGAGGTCCCAAGAGAGCAAGAGAATTGCTGAAGGTACATGGTTATTATATGGCAGATCAAGAATCTAACCAGAAGTCTGTGTAACTAAGAGTCCATGAAATCTCAGTGCACCATAATTTCTTGTGGAGGCTGTATGGTTTGAAATATTTTTGGTTTCTCAAAACAGGCCTGCTTCTACCTCCATTAGTTTCTCAGACTTGAAGAATTACTAGACGTGGAAATAAGTTAGGTTTGGATAGGGAGGAAAGAAAGCAACCAAGAAAAATCTTGGCAGAGACAGAGAGAGGGGAATTTTTTTTTCTTTAGCCCAATTTTCAAATTGCTTTTGAATCACTTTTTTCTTTCAATCAGATTCAGAGCATGCTCCATTTATTTTCAAACCTGGCTGGTAAAATTTTGTCACAGTAATTCACATTTTCACAATCTTCACTGAAGATCACCAGATGCGTGTGCACAGTGTTCTGAATAGCAGGCAAACCAGCCTGGAGTTCTCTCCCTGGGGAGAGTGGGAGGTGGTGGGTGCTGTTCTCCTGAAGGACAGAAAAACGGAGCCACAGGAGCTCTGACACAGGAGAAGATCCAGAAAAGTAGGACACCCTGGAGGGGATTTGGCATATAACGAGGTTGAGTTAGATCCCAAATGAAGCAAAATCAAAGCAGCCTGGCCTCACACTGGAGATAGGAGTCTGCTTGGAGTTGACAAAACCCAAGCTATGGAGGGGCTTAATGACAGGAAGGGAAATGAAGACATTCCTCAGCTCTCCACCATTCTTTTCCCCAGACCCAAAGATACTCTATCGAATTTCACACAAGGTGGAAAGAACACATATGCTGCCTGCAGATGCCTCTGTCCACAGGTCATTTTGGCCCTGCCTGAAGTCCACGCTTTAAATGCATCCTCAAAGGAAATCCTAAAGGAAGTGTCTCCCCTGCCAAAATACATATGCGTGAGGAGCATGTAGACGTGCATTCCGGAGACAAGGAAGCCTTGAAGGAGAAGTTTTATTCAGAGTGCCCAAAAAGCTCCTGGCCCTGAGACCTGAGAGAGAGGATCTGCGTGTGTGAGCAAAGTCCTTGCCAACTGGTTGCTGTGGGGAACAGAAAATGCTTCCTGGCCCAGAGTAGAATCTTTCAGCCAGCTCGGGCAGGGTTGGCCAAGGTTTTATATGGGAGTTTGCATTCTTCAGGCAGGCAAAGTAGTTGGCATCGAAGCAACAAAAGCATTCCCTGGTGGGAAGCTACATCTTTTACTTTTCTGATGTATGCCTTTCTATGTCCAGGTTGCCCCAATTTTTATTCGCCAAGGCAATTCTATGAACACAGGCAAACAAACAAAAGAACAGTAACACCGAGGAAACACGTTAGCATATAAAACACACGCACATGCGCACACGCATGCACACTTATCCACCTTGGGACCACACTCTCAACAATTAATATCTTAAAAGAAAATTTTTTTTAATGTTTATTTATTATTGAGAGACAGAGAGACACAGAGCATGAGCAGGGGAGGGGCCGAGAGATGGAGACACAGAATCTGAAGCAGGCTCAGGGCTCTGAGCTGTCAGTACAGAGCCTGACGTGGGGCTCGAACCCACAAACCGCGAGATCGTGACCTGAGCCGAAGTCGGACGCTTAACCGACTGAGCCACCCAGGTGCCCCAACAACTAATATCTTAATAACTTCTTTTTTAAAAAATATTTATTTACTTTTGAGAGAGAGAAAGAAGGGCAGAGGGAGAGGGAGACACAGAATCTGAAGCAGGCTCTAGGCTCTGAGCTGTCAGCATAGAGCAGGTCGCGGGGCTGGAACCCACAAACTGTGAGATTGTGACCTGAGCTGAAGTCGGGGCTTAACCGACTGATCCACCCAGACACCCCATCTTTTTTTTTTAATGTTTATTTATTTTTGAGACAGAGAGAGACAGAGCATGAACGGGGGAGGGTCAGAGAGAGAGGGAGACACAGAATCCGAAGCAGGCTCCAGGCTCTGAGCTGTCAGCACAGAGCCTGACGCGGGGCTCGAACTCACGGACCGTGAGATCATGACCTGAGCCGAAGTCGGACGCTCAACCGACTGAGCCACCCAGACGCCCCAGACACCCCTATCTTAATAACTTCTTGAGATGGCCCTTGCATTCAGGACTATTTCATCCTTCGACTAACCACATTTTAAAATTACTGTCTTTTTAAAAAAGACTGACTGTCAGCCTGGGAAGCACCCAGGGCCTCATGTTTAGAGATTTGGACTTAACTGTTCTGGAGCAGGTCTGGGGCTTGGGTGTTCTTTGCCGGCTCCCAGCATGGCTCTGGGAACCCATGGGTCATGGATTCCCAAGCAGGGCTGGGAACCCTTGACATCTGCGGAGAAGCACTACAGATGGGTCCTCACTGGCTTCAAGGATTGTGCCTGCTATACCCAGAGAAGAAGATGAGAGCAGAACTCTGAGTTGAAGCCAGATTTTAATGTGCTATTAATATGGCATTTCAAGTCAATTCTTAATGTATTTCACTGCAATACCTTTTAGATACAGGAAATCCTTTTGACCTATTGATTTTGGGGAGCAGGTCTCCAGAAGGCTTACAATGTTCCCGCAGTCCTATGTGACCACATGGTAATCTTTGGGCTTAGCAGACTACAGCAGCCTCAGCTGTAACATCCACAGAGACTCCTGTCAGGAGACACATATCTGAGACAAGACACTGGCATCTTTTCATTCACCTGTAAAATGAGGAAAAAGACAAATATAATCAATATTCAGATAGATTTCACACTCCATCTGACAGTATGAGTTAGTATTAATTAGCCTTTTTAAGTCGGTTAGGTGTGCGACTTGAGCTCAGGTCATGATCTCACAGTTTGCGAGTTCGAGCCCTGCGTTGGGTTCTGTGCTGACAGTTCAGAGCCTGGAGCCTGCCTCGGATTCTGTGTCCCCCTCTCTCTCTGTTCCTCCCCTGCTCACGCTCTGTCTCTCAAAAATAAATAAACATTAAAAAATTTTTTTAAAAAAACTTAAGTTACCATAATTATATTGTGCTTCCCGGTTTTTAGCTGAGAAAGTGAAAGTATGTGGGTGACTTGGTCAGAGCTGTCCAGTTATGATTGGACTACAGTGAGTCCATTTCCCTCATATACTGTGGCTTTCCATTGAAGCCTCAGGAGAAATGGTTTTTGTTGTAAAGGACTGAGAAAACCCAAATGTTTTTAGATCTGAGTGTATTATTGCTGGCTCATTTGTGATATCCCAGGAGTCTGAAGCTATATTGCATCATATAGTAGAATCCCACATTTAAAAAGTATATGTGCTGAAATATGTAATATATGTTACATAAAACATAATAAAAATATTCATAATTGCCTTTCATAAGATTAGTTACAAGATGATAAATTTAATATATTATCTGGATCCTCTGAAAGTCTTATACATTTGAGAAAAAACAATACACATTTCTCCCAAGACATCCTAAAAAATATCTGTAGTACACTTTGGACATTTTAACGTAGGTAAGCAGCACTTAGATTGATCTTAAAATGTTATTTTCTTATTTTTGGCTATTTACAGTTCAAAATTCAAAAAGAGCAAATGATTAGCAGTGAAAGAGCCTTCCTTCCAGCTACCCAGTCCCCCTGTTTTGATTCAAACGGTGCTACCAGCATCTTGCGTAGAGAATTTTTATTTATGTTATATTTCAGTAGAATTGGAGGAATAAGTAGATTATTCATTCAGAAAATTAAGTTTTCATAGAACATGGAGGAAGAAGGTGGCATCATCATTGAATATGAAGGACGGTGATATTTGTTGCCAAACTACTTTTCAAAACCAATCTCTATCCACTGCCTTGCAAGCGCCCTGTCTTTTCAGTAAATGCCGAAGAAATATTTGCTTATTTAATTAGCTGTTGATGGAAGGTGTCATCCATTCCCGTGAGCCTTCTTCTGTTTCTGTATCCTCTGGGAGGGTCGGTGATGAGGCAAGTCGAACCTTATTACCTCTGATTTCCCTTGGCCAGCGTGTTCCATCCCCCAGCTTGGTTGGAGACTCCAGAGGTCCCAGGCTGCACCTTCCCACGTGTGTGGGTCAGGTGCTGCCTCGGAGCTCCAGGTTGCATTCTCGGTGCTGAGAAATGTGCAACACTTTGTCCTGAGATGTGGGGCAGGAGAGGGCTGGGGCGCTTCACCTGCTGCGTTAAGAGTTGCCTCCTACATTCCCAGCAGGAAAGAAAGCCCAGTTGAGGTGAGGAAGCAGTTTTTTGGCTACTGCTGCATGTCAAATAGGGCTTCCCATTGTTTTGTTTACCTTATGGGCTAATTCTATGATTTTCAGTTCCAGGAGGGTTTTGCCAGGTGGTAGATATTCCAGATGACTGGGAAAGAGCGTAACAAGGAGAAACAGCACCAGGCTCTGTTTGGACCAATACAACCCCGACTTTTATTCTCTATGATCTTTTCCCTCTTTGATATCCTCATTTTCAAAAAACCCAGAAGAATATGTGAACCGGGCTGTACTGGACAGGTTGAAGCTAAGAAAGCAGTTTCCTTAGCAACTGTAGCCGTATGAAAGGCTGGCAAGTCTTCCCTGTCTCATTTTTCATTTCATTTTCTGCGGTTCCTGAAAGGAGGTCAGATGCTCTGTGTTAAGTTCACGTTGCAGTTTTGCTTGTGGTACCTTCTGTCTCAGAGCAGGGGAAGGCGGATCATTGTGCAAGTTACCGACAGCTTTTGTTTATTTCAATTAGAAATGAGCACATATACACAATCACATTTGACGGTTCTCAAGGAATTGTAGAATATTCATTTTAATCTGTGAACGGTTCAGAAACAAAAGTGTAAAAGCAAAGTAGCATCAGCTGTACGCATATTTGCACGTCATTGGTCTTTAGTGGGAGCTTTTCTGATTTCAAAGTCATATCAGAATATTCTTGGTAAAGGCAAATAGCACCCCACCTTAAAAAAATTCAAATTAGTCCTCCACTAATATGATTCCTCTTCTAAAACTGTATGCAAGATCTGAAATTGAGGTTTGTGGTCAATTTCAAGTTTCCAAGTTCAATTCAACAATATTTATTGCATCTCTGACTCACTGAGAACTGCGGGGGATAAGCAGATGTGATAAGATGGTCTGTGCCCTCAAGGAGTTTCAAATTTAGTAGTGGGAATAAGACAAATACGGCGTAATTACAACTACAAGGAAGAAAGTGATAAATGGTACAATGCAGTGGTTATCGACCTTGACTGCCTATCAGAATCAACTGGGGAGCTATAAAAACACTGGAGGTTCCTCCCCAGAGGTTCCGATTTAATTGATCCGGGGCGCAGCCTTGGGACTGGGATTTCAGAAAAGCTTTTCAGGTGATTCAAATGCACAGTCAAGGTTAAGAACCACTGGCAAAGAGCATCCAGGAAATATCCAAGAGACACTTCGGATTCGTTGGGGTCAGAAAAGGCTGCCTCTCAGGTAGCACTGAAAAGTGGGTGTTATCCCAGTAGGCAAAGGACTTTGGAGTGCAAGGAGGTGTTTGAGAGGAGGAAAAGCGAGAGAAAAGCCATAGAGGTGTGAAGGTGCGAGATGGGTGTTTAGGGTCCTTGAGCAGACCACCCGCATGCAAGCTGGAGTATGGAGTGTCTGAGAGAAAAAGCTGGGAGGCAGATTGAGAAATGCTGAGGTGGGGTAAAGTGTAAAGAACACTGAGCTGGAGGTGAGACCAGGTTCAAGTTTAGTTGTTTTGTTTTTATTAAAAAATTTTTTTTAACGTTTGTTTATTTTTGAGAGAGAGAGAAAGAGAGAGAGAGAGAGAGAGAGAGAGAGAGAGCATGAGCGGGGGAGGAGCAGAGAGAGGAGACAGAATCCGAAGCAGGCTCCAGGCTCTGAGCTGTTAGCACTGAGCCCAATGCAGGGCTCAAACCCCCAAACCTTGAGATCATGACCTGAGCCCAAGTCGGAAGCCAACTGACTGAGCCACCCAGGCGCCCGCAGTTGTTTTGTTTTTAGCGGTGCCTCAAGCTCTTTGGGATTTGAGTCAAGCAGAGGAGCAGAAAACTCCTCCCAAAGGAGGAGTCAAGCAGAAAACAAGAAACAGAGCTTGTTCCAGGACAGGAGGATAAGTTCAACATCTGACAGAACTGCCATATTATCCCCTTGGAGATAATTTCGTTAAGCTCCTTTGTTTTCCAGTTGAGGAGGCCTAAAGGAACTGACCTGTGCTGGTTCCACGACCAGTTAGTGGGCAGCTGTTAACGCCGAGGTCAGTGGGGTATCCAGGTGGGGATGTCCGGCAGGCAGTTTACGAGCAGGTCTGAGGCTAAGGAGAGAGGTCAGGGAGAGGCATACAATTCTGAGAATAATTTTCAGTGAAGTAATTAGGGCTTGAGGGCAGGGAGGAATATGGAAAGAAAAGGGAGGGTGATATTTAGATGAAAAGAGGGGCATCTGAAGCCAACAAAAGGGGCATAGAGTTCGCATCAAAGAAATAGGAAGAGAATCAAAAGAATTCAGTGGTACAGATGCCAAGAAGGAGAGTCCCACGGAGGAGGGGTCCACCTGCAGACCTGCCAAGGGGAGGTGGTGAGCAGAGGGGGCTGAGAAGAGAGCCTGGGGGGTGTGCCTCCTCTATAACCTGTGCCTCCTTCCCCTGCTGACGGAGCAGTGGCGGGTGGGCCATGAATGAATGGGGAGCTCTCCTCCTGAGCCGGGCAGTTCTTCTCCACGTCTTGCCTCAGTCATTTTTCATCTATCAACACACAAAATGGTTGCAGTGGAAAACGGATAGGCTGATTTGCTTTGTGAAGAGAGAAAAGAAAAAAAAAGGCTCCGATTCTAAAATTTCTAGTAAAATCAATTGGGGGGGGGGATGACATTCCATAATATGACTTGAAAAAATAAAATCAATAGCTAAAAAATAAGGCCACAATTAGTTATCTTTCCATTGTTTATGTCTTAGTCATTTACAAATGAATCCCAATGGATAGCAGGGTGTGAGCAGGTATATAGATTACGTGTGTTGTATTTGATATTACAGATCAGGAGACAGGGCAAACGAGGTGGTGCGGATGGGAAAAAGGAAAAGACTCTGTATTTTTTCCTTTGGGGAGTGGAGGCAGCAAGCCTCAAGCTGTTTAGTAGCTCTGCTCAGCAGTGAGACTACCCAGAGGCATCACGCCTTCCAGAAACGCCCTTGGCTGCCCAGAAAGAGAGAGTTAATGAACAGGGACAGACGCTACCAACAAAAGAAGAAATGCTTTATTTATTATTCACTAATCTCCAGGTCCCTGTGCTACTCAGAATTAACAAGCTCTCTGGAATAATGGTTTCACACCTCCTGGTTTGACATAGCTGTGCTTACCCAAGCATGCACAGTGTCTTCCTGAGGACTGGGAGGGGCCATGTAGGGGAGCCCCTCCCTCTTCTGGTCTGTGGAGGTTATTGGGTACCACCTCCCGCCCCGACGTGGGAATTGCCTCACAGCATCCCTGCCTTGTCCCATGTGTTTCTAGGGCTGGAGAGCTCATCACCTAATACGGTAGACAATTCTGTGAACTGATTTTAGAACCTTTAGAAACTTTTTTCTTGTGTTGAAGTCTCTTTTCTCCAGCATGTGTCTTGCACCTTTCCATTCCTGGGTCTTACCTGTTTTAGGTTCCATCATCTCCCTCAAACTCTTTCTCTATTAACTCTCGAATTTGTCTTGTATTACTGAAGTCAACATTTTCATGTGCTTTGTGAAATGCAAAAAGAAAAAAAAAAACTGAAAAAAAATCGTAGCTTATATGTTCAAGCTGAAATTCTTTGGTCTGACGTCGAGGTCCCCGTGAGGTCCTTCTTCCTTTTAAAAAGTCCTTGAAGTCAACACAACATTGGTAATTTTGTTTGCTCATTAATCTTAACAGAGTTTAGGCTGCTCTTGTAGTTTTCCTGAATTGAATGGCCTGTCATGTGTCTTTGACAAATGTCTTTCTGCGCAGGGACTTCCTTTGCTGTGTGCTGGACCTGTTGCGGGGAGCCAGTCTGCGCTGTGAATGCAAAGGCATCGGTTTTTTTTTTTTCAGCGGTCAGCTTGTGTAATGACTGAATTACCAGACAATTTAACAGTTGTCACTTACAGAGGTCCGTTTGCATCCAAATCTCAAAAGCTTTTTTCATTATTGTCTCAGAGAAGGGACCATGCTAAATATTTTTCAAGACAGCAAAACACTAGAGCAGTCACAAGTGAGTATTTGGTAAATAGCCTGCTGAGTTGACTTGGACGGAATCTGCTTCAGGTTTCCGTCTTTTCCCTAAATTGACGGGGTTTTTTTTGTTTTTTTTGTTTTTTTTTGTTTTGTTTTCTTTTTCCTGTGGGGGTACTGGTGGCCTTCCTGTTTCCTAAACAAGACAAGCATCTTTTGATAAATGCTACTTCTGTGAAGTGACTTGGATTCTATAGAGCTTCTTTGCAAGACTAGGTCAAGAATTCCGTTAGCTATGAGATTTTTGTTGTTGATGAAAACTGATGATACAAAGAGAAAAGATAGTATAATCAGCGAATCAGTAGGCAAATTAGACCAGGAACCTATGTTAGCATGTTCCACAGGGAAGCAGAAATTCCCACAGTTCAAGATCTCAAATATCCAAAATGCTTACCTTTATTATATGGGTTCTTTAGAGTACTTAGGATACCTGGATAACTGGTTTCAGTCACATTCGTTCATCAGGGAATTCACGTTGTTATTTTTTGTCTACAGTGACTAAGAGATATGCAAATAAGTTGCAGATGATTTTTGTCCATGCATAGTTATTCATGGTATTCCCCCCCCCACCCCGATTCCTCTTATATAAGTTTAAATATAGTGTGACTTGAGATGAGACCACATTTAAATTAAACATCATTTGCTTTGTTTCCGCAAATGCCCTTATCGTACCCAGCTCAATTACCTTCACCCTGACAGGCAGTTCGCTCCAGTGCCATTTGGCTGGTGTGGATTCATGAACTACACTTGGGTTCCTGGGTACCCGATGCATGGGCACATCCCTCTCTGTCCGTTCTCTGCAACCAGTCTGTCAATCTACTTAATGATTGTTCCTCTTGGCCTGTTTAGTAGGCATTTATGTACATTAACAGTAGAAGTTTTATGTACAAATAAAATTTGACATGTTTTTCAAGTGTTGGGTTGGCATTTAGTGGATACTTTAGTGCTTCCTCTGTAAATCAGAGGGCTGTTAATTTTCCTGGAAGGCCAATCCTTGGAAAGAAAGCCAATGGCAAAGCACCTCTCTTGGTCCCCTTAACCCTTCTGTTGAGGCACAATTTTTCCTGCCATTTTAATGAAAGGACAGCTCAGTAGATTTAGCAGTGGTCTAGATGCCAGGGTATTTGGAGGGGTGAACATAAAGAGTGCAAAAAGAGCGAGGGGGTAGTTTAAACAGAAGATGTCTGGAAGTTTTAATTGTGTAATAAAAAGAAAAGGTATAGGTTTGGAATGCAATCTGAGGTTTTTAGATTAATTAAAATATTCTCCCCCCCCCTTCCAATTTTGTGAGGGCTACTTCTTGCCAATAGTGGGATGTTCTTTCTTTTTGTAATGTTTATTTTTGAGAGAGAGAGAGACACAGAGTGAAAGGGGAGGGGCAGAGAGACAGAGGGAGACACAGAATCTGAAACAGGCTCCAGACTCTGAGCTGTCAGCACAGACCCTGGCGTGCGCCTCGAACTCACAAACTGGGAGATCATGACCTGAGCCGAAGTAGGACACTTAACCGTCTGAGCCACCTAGGTGTCCCTAGGATCCAGATATTCTTGAATCTTGACCTGTAGATTCAGATGGGTTTGGGGGAAAGTCAAAGGCCATTTTTTCAAGGCCTATTTCCAATGTCATTTTCCCACGAAGTGCCTTGTTTTGCCTCAGAGGCTGCTCCTCATCACTCCTCAAGTGCCTTGCTAGAGTGTGTGCTCCCCGAGGGCGGGGCTGCCCTCCCTGAACTGTGTGTCCCCTGCCACACGACTGCAGAGGGCACTCTCCAAGCGTGCAGTTGAGTTGGAGAGACTGGAAGTGAAAGGGAGAGAGAGAAAGCAGGCAGGTTTTGAAAGCCTCTTACATTTCAAGAGCTGGAGATCTGCTCCGGAGGCCACCCCGGGGAAGGAACTGGCCCCGTGTCATGATGAGTGGGAGCTGCCTTTTTGGTGGAGGGGATGGCTGTGAAACCCCGCCAGGGCATTTTTATGTGGGTGGTTCTCAGAACCCTCAGCGCTCTTGGGCACAACTAGGGTCTGTCAAAGAGGGTGACTCTGCCAGGTCATTAGTGAACATTTAACCTCAAAGTGCCGGGGTTAGGAGGGAGAAGGCCTGGAGGATGAGGCCAGCTCAGGGTACCGGGAAAATAGGTCAGAATTCCGAGCGGCATCTTGCATGTTTGAAGACTGTGACATTCTTCTCTAAGTGTCTGTAGGTAAAGTCTCCCAGATTTAGTGGGTGACATTTTCTCCCCTTCTTTCTTTCCTAAACCCTTTCAACCACACTAATCTTTGGAGTCCTCCCATAAAGGTTAATTTATAAGGTTTTTTTTTTTTTTAAATTTGAGTTCCAATATAGTTAACATACAGTCTTATATTAGTTTCGGGGGTTTGATACAGTGACCCTACACTTCCATACGACACCTGGAGCTCATCACAAGTGCCTTCCTTAATCCCCATTTCCCATTTAACCCCTCCCCTCTGGTGACCATTAGTGTGTTCTCTGAAATTAAGAATCTGTTTCTTAGTGTGTATCTCTTTTTTCTCCCTCCTTTGCTCCTTTGTTTTGTTTCTTAAATTCACATATGAGTGAAATCATATGGTATTTGTCTTTCTCTGACTTACTTTGCTTAGCATTATATTCTAGCTCCATTCGTGTTGTTGCCAATGACAAGATTTCATTCTTTTTTTATGGCTGAATGATATTCCATAGTGTGTCTGTGAATCTTCTTTATCCATTTATCTCTCTATGGACACCTGGGCTGCTTCCATATCTTGCCTATTGTAAATAATGATACTTATAAATATAGGGGTGCATGTATCCTTTTGAATTAGTGTTTTTGTGTTTTTTAGGTAAGTAGTGCGATTGTTGGATCATAAGGTAGTTCTATTTTTAGCTTTTTGAGGAACTTGCATAAACACTTGCTATTCCTTGTGGGTTTTTTTATTTTATTATTTTATGTATATTTTCAATTTGAGAGAGAAAGTGAGCTAGAGAGTGGGGGAGGGCCAAAAGTGGGGGGAGAGAATCTCAAACAGGCTCCACGTTCAGCGCTGAGCCCAACGTGGGGCTCGATCCCACAACCCTGGGATCATGACCTGAGCTGAAATCAAGAGTCGGACGCTCAACCAACTAAGCCACCCAGGTGCCCCATTTCTTTTGTTTTTGATCTTAGCTATTCTGACTGGTGTGAGGTGATATCTCATTGTAGTTCAGTAAAGGGGTTTTATCTCATTCATCTCTGGGCTTAGTTCAATGCCTCACACTGAATATGTGTTCCAATGTTTACTACCATATGCCCTACCTCAGATGGTTGACATAGACATGTTTTCCTTGACCTGACAAAATTGTAATGGAACCAGATGGAGTCCATTAAATTTTAGTATGTATATCCACATTTATCCTGAAGACTCTACGGATAGTAGGCTTAAAAAATAGCAACTATTATTAAGATGCTCAATTACCAGTAATTTCACTTAAATTTAATAAAGGATAAGGTATAATGCTGTGTGTGCAAAATATGTTGGAGATTTTGCCTTTTCAAATACAAATACCTTCTTAGTCCTATGGGTCCCATTCAAAACACTTTTTAAAATAAAAAATATATATATTCACTGAACATGTGATGTTTGCAAACTAATAAATACAAATAAGTAGAAATATTCTCCTTCTACTGAATCTCAATGTTAGCTTTTGGTTTCAGGTGTTTTATAGTCGCTCTGATGGGAAGAGTCCTTCTAACTTATTTTAACTTGAGTGCAATTTTGGAATTCTGCTATACCATGTGAGTAAGAACCCAGTTGTATTTAGCTGGGCTGACATTTCCATTGTCAAATCCAGTAACCAAAGCCGAGTTGTAACAGCATTTCTCGATACTCCTCTTAGGGACTATATATCTATTTGTTTACTTATGTAATGTGACATTTCTTTCAGCAGCTACTCTTTCCATTTCTGGCCACAATACAAAATCCTTCTTTTGTACATTGAGTGATAAATAAAAAAGAAAAAAGATCCCAAATCTATTTCTTGGCTATTTGAACCACTGTATCCCACTTAAAATGTCTCTTTGAACCTCTAATGGATATATGAAAATCCTCTCTACCAAGTTTCTTGGGGCCTCCCACTTGGAATCCCTTGAGAAGCACTGTCTTAGATAGTGTTGGATGTGCTCTCAGGGTGACCTCTCCTGTTCTGAATTCTCTCTTTCTATTTATAAAGTATCAGGTGCTATAACACAGAGAATCCTATCCCCAGCTGGATTGTTGACCTCCCCATATCCTCGAGTACCCTGGCTTCAGAAACTCCATTTTGCCATGGCAGTCCCCTCCTTTCTTTTCACGACCTTTCTCCTGCCCCTCCTTCCAACGATCTGTCAAACAGTCACCGATTTTTCTTCGCTGGCAATGCACTGTTACCAGTAATTGCAGAAACCATTAATAAAATGGGAGGGAGGGGGCGAGGGGGAGAGGGAAGCGAGACACAAAGGGAGTAAGTATTGTACATAGCCCACAGGCTTTTCCCTCCCACACATATGATTCACTGTTGTTCCTGCCTCACGTGGGAAAATGTTGTCCTGCTGAAAATACACCTTAAAGGCAGCTCTGCCTCAAAGATATCACATATGCATATTAATAACCCACACTTTGTAGTGCCTAGGGTTGTTTTTAAGGAAGCCAGCTGAAATATACCAGCAACTTTCTCATCTCCTTCGTGCTGCAGAGGATCCCCAAGTGTGGGCTCGGTGGCGCCGGTCCCCAGAAGAGAGGTGAAAGAGGCACTACGAGTCCTTCTTTCTGGCAGGAACGGGGAGGGAAGGAAGGTTCGCTGGATGAAATGAGCCCACCTTCTAGGAGGGCCAAAGCGTTAGCAAGAGTTTCAGTGCGGGAAATGGTCACAAATGTCAGTAAGAGAGTAAACAAAGGCAGCAGCAGTGAGGGAAGCACCAGGCAGCAAACAAAGGCAGCACCAGGACCAGAGAAGAGAGCCAGAGGCAGATGTGGGAATATTTGAGAGAGGGTCTTGGTTTGAAGATGCATGAGAATTTCTTGAAACCTGAGATGGCTTTTTTCTCTGTCTTGTCTGCTGCTGTCCCTTTGTCCTATAGGACTTACCCACCAGCTTGCTTATTTGAGAACAGATAGCCTTTGTTAGCTGGGCCAAACGTCAGCTTGAATTTCTTGGCACATGGGTATATTCTACCGATCAAGTTTGCACTCCGTGGGGTTCATTGCTCTGCTCCTGAAGAAAAGCTGATACTTTCGGGCACCAGGGAGGCTCAGTCAGGTAAGCCTCTGACCCTTGATTTCAGCTCAGGTTTGTGAGATCAAGCCCTGTGTTGGGCTCTGTGCTGACAGTGCAGAGACTGCTTGAGATTCTCTCTCACCCTCTCTCCCTCTGCCCCTCCCTTACTCATGCTCTCTCTCTCCCTCTCTCTCTGAAAATAAATAAGTAAACATGAAAAAAAATATGTGGATGCTTAGAGGCTCAGCAATGAGCAGCCGTGGCTAATGAATATTCAACTCCCCCTTTGTTCGACAAGCCCAAGATGCAAGTGTGATCTTTCTTAAAGGTCAGTTAGTGCAATTTGGTTAGGACGTGATGCTGAGACCAAAGTAAATGTTTTTGCTATCTCGTTAACTTTATGTAGAAGAAAATCTCTTCCGTGCTTACAGAATTTACTCACATGGTGCAACAGTTTGGACTTCCCCAGACAGAACCGTCATCAGCACTGGGAAGCCACTGGCAAGGCCTGAGCTGCTCCGGGCTCCTTACTGCCATCTGCTCATTCCATTCCGGGAGGAAAGGCCCTGTGACTTGTCACAACTTGCATCAGTAGTCTCTTGCTGGTCCCACTGTTTTTGTCTTCCCACCTTAAGAATCTTATACCCCGAGGCCAGGTGTGGCTCTCCTCATATCCAGTTTATCAATGGCCCTAATATGAAAACCAATTCTTTTGTATCTAAGGTCTTCTGGATTGGATTACAGGTTTTCCTTGTAGTTTTGACCCCTAATCTCCCTTCTCCCTCAATGTTTCAATCAAGTGGGATAGTCTATTAGCCCTCAAATTGTTTTCATTTTTACTTACTCTCTATCTGTGTTTCTGATGTTACCCCCGGCCGGGACACCTTTGCCTCAAGTCTGTCTCTCAAAATTCGTTGATTTCAAGGCACTAATATCAACCAGTTCCGTGAAAAATGTTCTGTTTTTATAAATGAAGACGTGTTCTCTTTTCTGTGAGTGTGTCTTGTACTTAGTTTGTACCTCTTTGAGGGCATGTGTGGTTTTTTCATATAATCATTTATGCCTTAAACAAATACTGAGTACCTAAAAGTGATAAACACTGTGGCGCATGGGAGGTTGAATATGAACATACATAACCTCCTCAAATTAGTTAAGGTTATGCTAGCTGCCCTAAGAAAGAAAACCCATGACTTTTAGTCGTTTTGTATGACAGCCAAACATTGTATTTATTGTTTGATTGGAGGCTGTTCTCTATGTGTTGATTTGAGGATTTTACTAGTTTTATTCATGTATATATATTTTTAATTTTATTTATTTTGAGAGAGAGAGAGAAGGGGAGAGAGAGAGAGAGAGAGAGAGAGAGAGAGTGAGAGAGCATATGCACACTAGTGGGGGAGGGGCAGAGACAGAGGGAGAGAGAGAGAATCCCAAGCAGGCTCTGAGCTGTCAGCTCAGACTTGAATTCATGAACCATGAGATCATGACCTGAGCTGGAACCAAGAGCCAGACGATTAACCGACTGAGTCGCCCAGGTACCCCTTTACTCATATATTTTATCTATTAGTTATGTATTGCTGCATAACAAATTAGCCCCAAACTTATTGCTTAAAAACACTTATTATATCACAATTTATGTGGGTCAGGGCTTTGAGAGAGTTTCAGTGGGGGAGGTTCTGACTTTAGGGTTTCTTATGAAATAGCAGTCAAGCTGTTGGCTGGGGCTGTAGGCATCTGAAGGCTTGAATGGGGCTGGCAGATTCACTTCCAAGATGGCTCCCTCACAGTACCTCTATTTGTCCATTAAGTGTCCTTGTGGCATAGCAGCTGGCTTGCCCCAGAGCAAGAGATCCAAGAGGGAACAAGATGGAACCTGTCTTTTATGACCTATACTTGGAAATCACACTCTATCATTATTTCTACATTCTATGTGTTGGATAGAAGTGAGTCACCAAGTCACATTCAAGGGGTGGAAATTAAGCTCCAACTTTCAAGGGAGGAGTATCAGAGAATCTGTGGACCGATTTAAAATACACCACAGCATGACACCCATGCTCTTTCCAAGTTGTGGGGCTCGGCCATCATCTAGGACCTAGATTCTTTAGCTTCTAGCAGATGGAAGTTGAAAGCATGGAGAAGGCAAACCAGTTTCTTAAAAACATGATCTGAAAGTGACACATACCTAATCCATTCTCATTCAGTGATGAGTATCACATGGCTACCCTTGGATCCAAGGGGTGGCTGGCAAATGTAGTCTCTGATTGGGCAGCCACCTCCCAGTGACAACACCCTGCACCCCGACCTGCCCCAAATATCAGCTTCTGCAGGGCAGGGACCATTGTCCTTTGTATCCCCCGTTAAACACATAGCACAGGACTTGTGCAGAAGAGGTGCTCTTTAAATATTTCATGAAAGGATGAATACATGAATGATGGGATGGTAGCATTATTTTTCTGTGTATTTCAAAAAAACCCACCTAGGCTTTTTTCTTAATCGCCATACAGACCAACTATGTTACTCAACTCCTCTTTATAACTCAGCTGTGGCATCTGTGTCTATGCTCAGAACTACCTAGGCATGATGGTTCTCTTGTTATTTCTTATGAATTATTTATTTTCTCCCCTCTGAACTTGCTTCAAATGGCACATACCGAAGGACTAGTTCTTTACTAAAGAATATTATATAAAGGCAAGAACGTTCAAAGCTTCTCTGCATCACTACACAAACAATTCAAGTAAGATGCCGACCAATGCTAACGTGATGGGATCACAGGGTAGCAGAGATAAGAAATAAATTGTCATAGCAACCAGAAGACCTCAGTTGGAATGACTGTACTCCAACTTGAAAGGTAGTTCTAAGAGCTTAAATGCACACAAAGAAATAGCTAATTTTATAAAGACGTCATTGAAATACAAGAGAATCCCTTTAAACTTTTTCTGAGTGAATATAATTTGGAAGCACTGTAATGTGGGAAAATACCAAATGAGAGCATTAAAGAAGCTTCATCATGATGTTTAATAAGAACAATGATTTATATTCATTGTTAAACACTAATTATGTTGTTTTTTTTTATTTTAGAAAAAATAAGTTATTGTTCATTTGGGGATTATACTGGTAATGCACACTTAGTGTAGAAAAATTGGAGAATGCAGAAAATATAAGAAAGAGAATCAAAAAATAATCCTACCACCCAGAGTAAAATAATTTAACATTTTAAGTAATTGCATTTAAATGACATTTGAAGTAATTTAAGATGGTTTTAGTATGTATACATACTTGAAAGATAGGCTTGAAGGATGTCGTGAGTATGTGAATTAGACTCAATCACTTAAAATTAGGTGTCTCAGGGCACCTGGGTGGCTCAGTCGGTTGAGTGTCCAACTTTGGCTCAGTCGTGATCTCAAGGTTCGTGGGTGCCTGGGTGGCTCGTCAGTTAAGCATCTGACTCCTGATTTCAGCTCAGGTCATGATCTCAAGGTTCGTGGGTTCGAGCCCCGTGTCTGCTGTCAGCACAGGGTTTGCTTGGGATTCTCTCTTTCCCTCTCTCTCTCTGCCACTCTCTCTTTCTAGCTCTCGCTGTCACTCAAAATAAATAAATAAACTTAAAAAAATAAAAAAACCCAAAACGCAAAACATTATTTCTAGTTACTGTATAACATTCTGTAATTGAGATGTATTACCTATAACGTTTTGACATTTTGATTGTTCCCATATTTTTGGTATTCTAAATAATTTTGAAACCAACATTGGGATTTAAACAGAATCTGTCACATAGTAGGTGCACAATAAATATTGATGAATCAACTAAGAGATATATGTCTTTCTGCACATCTCCAATTATTGCTGTCATGTTCCTAAAAAACGAATTATTATGAATTATTTGAGTATAGAATAAAGTTGGCTTCTAATACCTGTCTTCTAGACTATTTTTTTTAAATGTTTATTTATTCTTGAGAGAGAGAGAGAGTGCAAGCAGAAGAGAGGGAGACAGAGAGAGAGGGGACAGAGGATCCAAAGTGGGCTCTGTGTTGTGACAGCACAGAGCCCGATGTGGGGCTCGACTGTGAGATTATGACCGGAGCCAAAGTCTGACGCTTAACGACTGAGCCACCCAGGTACCCCTAGACTATCTCGTGTGATGTAGGAGTAATAGTTTATAGAACATATGTAGGGGAGCTGGAAGGATCCCTTGTGTAGCCTTTGATAAGTCACCAGCATCTGCTGGTGTCTGTAGTATCTTTTCTTAGTGCCCACATTAAAACCTTCCATGTGTAAGGGGCTTCACATCTGATAACACCCTCTTACACCATTGGCTCAGCTTGGCCCCCACAGCCACCCTGCAAGGGCAGTAGGCCAATTTTATTTTCCCCATTTTACAGCAGAGGAAAGGAGACTCATCTTGTGACGTTAAAGTTCAACCCAAAGATCTGAAGCCTGATCTGACTTGTCTGTCTCCAGAACACACGCAAGAGACCAGAGACTCTCTTGTATCAGCTCCTGTTTCTCAAGGCATTCCTTCAAAAATAAATTTGAGCAGCATGGAAGGCTGATCTTCTTAGTTGTGTGGCCAATTTGCTGTTGCTAGTAGTCTCAAGGGACTTGGCATTATTATTATTATTATTATTATTATCATTATTACTATTGTTATTATTAACACAGTAAGGTTTCTGTTATGTCAGTAGAAGCTGTAGTTGTCATCCTAAAAAAGCTTTGGGCATGATTGCGACACCAGCTAGCTTTTCCTTTGCTTTCAGGATGAGAGAGGAACACGGATGTAGAAAACAGTTCAACACTCCTTTTAAAGCTTTGCCTGAATAGAAAATAGAGCAACATGTTACAAAATGATTATGGAAGCAGGTTAGCATAATGAGGTCTCTAATGTTTTAAGAAAAATACCCTCTTTTGCAAGCCAAATGTAAGCCTGGGCGGAGACTTGTGGCCACTCAGAGTTTCACTTGAGAGAGGAACAGGTTCCTCCGACTACAATTCCACCATGAATGGATTCCACCTTACTGAAACCTCAGGTTAGGCTCGAAAGTCAAGTTCGTATGTGAATTGGACCCATTCATTTAAAATGAGGTGTCTCAGACTCACCTCCACAACAGCTGTATCTGGGAAGATAAAGAAAAATATTGATGCTTGGACCACACCCTTGCAAATAAAACCAGAATTTCTTGGAGTGGGAGCAAGCATCAATAGTTTGTAGGAGCTCCCAAGGGACTTCCACGTGCAGCTAGGTTGAGGCCTACTTATTTAAGCTCAGTGAGCATCTTCCCATGGGGAAGAGGTGAGTGGGTGAGAGGGTTCAACAGGAGGATGGGAGGTGAATGAATGACAGCAGCTCCCCGTGCTACTAGGGACTACAGATTTTAAATATTTTAAAATTTGAATATTAAAAAATGTAAAGACCCAGGATCTGCAATCAAAGGGCCATGCAATGTTTTCTATCAAGAGGAAGGTGTAAGTGTCCCTGTTGAAAATGCCTAGGTGACTTTGGGGAGGTACCACAGGTGCCCCAACTGCTAACTTCCTTGACTGGGTTTTAGATGTTCCACTAGACGATGCCTCTTGAGTTGCCATCAGCTCCTTTCTGTTCAAAGAGCTTCTAACTGACTACAATTATAAGATAATAATGAGTTTACCAAGTACCAAAAAGGCCTGAAATCTAAGCTTAAACAACTAAGGGTTGAGAAGACAAATATTTCCAAGCTAGACCCCAAGAGCAACCTCCGAAGCAATTGACAATTCTTAAAAGTCTCAAAAATTTCTTCATCAGATAAAGTCCCACGTAAGTCCAGATCGTAGCCTAATCGTCATGAAGTCCAGCGCCATGGACAAAAGCTTCGCGAGCTCATGAAAGAACATCTTGGGCTCCGACAGCCTACATTTCATATCTGGAAGGGCAGGGAAATAAGCTGTAACTTGGAGAAGCACTGACAGTGGGAGGCTGACTGTTTGCAGCACCTCCTCGCTGAAGCCTCTGGGCTTCCACACAGATCCCTGCAGCCTAGTGCTGTTGCTGGGATTTGGATCACAAATTCGGCTTGTGCACAAGCCTGCAGGAAGTCAGTGTTCACCTCTCTTCTCCCTACACCCTTCCCCACCCCCTACCGCTCTTAGTTCCCTTGTTTATCGGAAACACCAATCATTATTTTCAACCAAGGCATTGTCTTTCTTAAATATCATTTCTCTTGTCTCTAAGGATATTGCATACGCATTTATTAATGAGAGTGTTGTGTGATGTCATTGTAAATCTTGCACATATTGGATGGTTTGCTTAGTTTATGAGACACCCAGAATCCACGGAATGACTGGCAGTGATCTGAGCATCGAGCATGTACCAGTGTGGCAAGAGGTAGCCAAGATTGCAAGGATGAAACCCAACTTATGGTTGAGTTGCTTGATTTTTGTGTCTTTTGACCTCCTCGCCTCACTGCTCTGAGGCACCAAATTTCATGTCATTGTAGTTGCTGTTAAATCAATTGTACAGAAAATCATAAACTGAAAGGAAAAAATCATCGTCTCCTTTCATGGTTTTCCTATGATGATCTCTTACTACCTCCTTATTCATTTCCCAGACTTAAATTTTACACACACACACACACACACACACATGCCTCTAATGAATGTAAAAACAAAACCAAACCAAAAAGCAGGGTGGCTGATGCAGAAATCATCTACTTTCAACACCTGCCAAGGGGTGGAGCTGCAGACCGACGGACCACTGTGGTCCTGCTCTTTCTATCCCATTAGTACTGCATTGATCTGTGATTCAAGCTTCAGGCAGACCCGCCTTTTATCCCTTTCCTGTATTTAGTATTGGGTTCTTAGCCCTTTTCTTTCCTGGTAATTTTACCTTGGTTATAAATGTGATGTAAATCCCTTTACAAGTTACCCCTGTGACAGAGGGTCCGAGTGGCGACAGAACGCTCAAGGACACAGTGCTCAAAGAATGGATCTTGATAAGATGTGTGCATAAAAAGTAAAGAAGAAATAACTGGCCAGAGAAGATAATGATGCAGAAAATGTGTTTCTTAGGGAAGGACTCTTAGCTTTAAGACGTTGGTTTTAAAACTTTGTGTAGGACTGCCGCTTAGTTAAAATATAGGATTGGTGGAGAAAAATAAAGATGTCAGGATATTCAGCCTAAAACTGGATTTGAAGAAATGCAGCAGATGAAGCCCAGCCCTTTTTGGTATTTATATGCACTTAACATGACAATGTACTTATGCATTTTTTGGCTGTCATCACATCTAGTTGATACCGAATTTGAATTTTAATATTTGAACGAAACATACTCAACATCTTCATTAGAGCCATAAAAACTCAAAGCAAGGATACCGTTTGTATCTGTAACAAAGCTATGCTCTTATCATCTCACTTAGATTGGAGCCAGAAACTGGACATGATTGAAAAGTGCACTCACACACTTAAATCAGAAGCAACTGGTGTCACCGTTAGGTGGCACACTGCAGCCACCGATCACTTAGGCTGGGTGCATGCAAGCTGTGCCACCGAGGCAGAAATACCTGACCCTTTCCTCGACCTTTCTTTAAACTATTTAAGATTGCAGAAGACAGTGTGTCAGGAAGCCAGCAGCAGGAGTTTTTATGCGCCTCTGATGCTCTTTGTTTTAACATTTGGTCTTTAACTGCGTCGACTGCCATTCAGATCCTCTGTGCCCCCCTGCGGTTTCTGAGCCGTCTGCCCCCTGCTGCGTTAGCTCTTCCTTTCAGCGACAAGATTTTCATTGGCAGCTACACCCTACATGTCAAAACCTGCACTCAGATTGGACTGAAGTCTCTCTCTCTCTGTCTCTCTTTTGGTGTTTGCTACATTTGCAGTGGATCAGGAGAACTGGTTTAATGGGGTGCTGTGTTTTGTAACAATTGCTATTCTAGAATCCTATCCCTGCCTTTCAATGTTGGGCAGAGGTAGAAAAGAATAGTCCAGAAGTGAAATCATGGTAATTACTAGGACTCTCAGCATCTAAAATGTAATGCTTCTCCTTTAATCTTGTCCTATACTGTGTAAGCTTTGCTTTCCCAGGTCACACTGGCTAGAGGGACAAATCCCAAGTGCACTTAACAAAAATAAGGTGGCGGTCATCGTCTTTACCTCCAGGTCCTACACCTGGTAGGATCCCTGAATTGCCTGCTCTCCTCCTGGCAGCTTATGGCTGTACAGACTCAGGGAAGGGACATCCCTGCTGCCAACAGTGACCTGCCACTCCCAGTGTGGCTTTGTCCATCCGTCACTCCTATCTTGGGAGGTGCTCCCTCAGTGCTCCCATCAGGCTGAGCCTGGGCTTTCTGGATTTTATTGTGTTCTCACTCTGGGGACTTGGAATGCATTTCCCTGAAG
Organism: Neofelis nebulosa; assembly: GCF_028018385.1. Classification (NCBI taxonomy): domain Eukaryota; kingdom Metazoa; phylum Chordata; class Mammalia; order Carnivora; family Felidae; genus Neofelis; species Neofelis nebulosa. The sequence continues at coordinate 45,492,026 of NC_080792.1, read as the reverse complement.
CTGGATTGAAACAGATGTAAGTGACAGCACCAGTTATCAAACCTGAAAGTGTCCCTTGCCACCAGTAGGCGAGCCCTATTCTGGAATAAACCCTTGGCTCCTTGAATCATGACCTCTCCCTCCTCTCACCTGTATGGCTTGACTTTGAATCATGGCCTTTCTGCTTCCTAGCATGTGATCTCAGGTAAGTTACTTAATTTCTCTCTGCCTCGGTTTTTCAAAAGTAATCACAGGATCGGGGCGCCTGGGTGGCGCAGTCGGTTAAGCGTCCGACTTCAGCCAGGTCACGATCTCACGGTCCGTGAGTTCGAGCCCCGCGTCGGGCTCTGGGCTGATGGCTCGGAGCCTGGAGCCTGTTTCCGATTCTGTGTCTCCCTCTCTCTCTGCCCCTCCCCCGTTCATGCTCTGTCTCTCTCTGCCCCAAAAATTAAAAAAAAAAAAAAAAAAGTAATCACAGGATCAACTTCCTGCAGTTGTTGTGATTCGATGATCCAGTGCAGGCGATGGACTTAGAACAGTGTCTGGCTCAAAGTAAGCACACACCCAGTGTCAGCTACTGTTAGTATTCGAAAGTTTTGATCTTTGTATTCCAGTGACTGACTACTGGTTCCTCTTTTTCCAAAGGGCCAATTTGAGGCATCAGGATGTCTGATGTTTTGACCCAGGCTACCAGAATTCTAGAAGATCATGGGCAGCTTTAAGTTGCTATTTCCACCCTTCCATGAAAGCTCCTTGAAATAAATATGTTAAAAGACTACTGATAGGAAAGTTACTGTTGACCTGGTGCCCAAACTGGGAGGTAGAAGTGAAAGCCTCAGAGTTTGCTTTGCATTTGTGGGTCTGGTTAGACATTCATTTATTTATGTTTTAGCCACCAGTCTCCCTTTCTCCTTCCCAAGAGTGCCCTGGATTTCCTCCGGGAAGCCACTTTTTCTCATTATCAGCCCTGTGGGACCAGGTAGGATTAAAAAAATTACCCCCACTTCCAGGGTGGCTCCTGGTTAGCCTACGCCATCAGACTACTCCATCTCCTTTGGCTGCTGTAATTGGTTCTGTGAAGGACGACTTAAAAAAATTTTTTTTTGAGAGACAGAGAAAGACAGAGCACGAGCGGGAAAGGAGCAGAGAGAGAGGAAGACACAGAATCTGAAGCAGGCTCCCGGCTCTGAGCTGGCAGTACAGAGCCCCATGCAGGGCTCAGACTCACTGATTGCGAGATCATGACCTGAACTAAAGTCAGAGGCTTAACCGACTGAGCCACCCAGGCACCCCTGTGAAGGATGACTTTTAAACCAATCTGGACCAAAGAGACCTGAGGAGAAATTTGCTAGGGTTTCTGGGAAAAAAAATTTTAACACTTGTTCCCAAATACTATAGAAAAAGACCTTTTTTTCTCCGAGTTGGTGAGCATGAGGATGTGAAGCCATGAGGTCTGGAATTAGTAACTTGAAGAGGAAGTCAGCCCCATGAGAGAACTTGGCCGTTGGCAATATCTTTCCAGCTGTGGGATCCTGCTTCACCACTGCTTCCTCTGGCTTGTTCAGCTACAGCGCAACCAATTTCCTTTATTAAATTAATCTGAGTTGAGTTTTTGGTCACTTGCACCATAAAAGGTCTGTCCCTACTGGAACTTTATGCCACAGTCGACATTCCTATGACAGGGAGAAACACTTCATGTTTTATAAGTTCAAATTTGAATGTGATTTTTGCTATCTGATTTGTATCTAGATGTCTAAAATGTCTGAAAAGTTCAGAGCTTTATAGATTTACATATGACCTCTCTTGATATGCAAATCCAGAGTGGAGTCCTTTGTTAAATTGTATTTCCAGAAAGGTGTTCCATCTATCAATTAGGAAATGGCCTTTCTTGCACTTTTCTAAAGTAGAGTCATTCAATGCTTGGCACATGGCAAGTGCTCATGGAATGTTTAAGAAATGGGGTCTTCTGGTTACTTGAATTTCTGATTAATTGAAAGTTAATTACAAACTCTCCCCTCCAACACACTTAACCTACCATTTCCTCTTTTTGGAAAATCTTTGTAAAATGTATGAGTGCACTTTCTTTCCTTAGTAATTACAGTATGGTGAGCATAATTGCATTTTTGATGATCAAGAATTTTACAGTGCCTCAGGGTTATCACTCAGAGTATAAATTCTCATTGTACAATATTTTACTTGGAGAAGTTGAAGGAAATTGGGCTAAATATGGATGGATCCTGGAACATTCTCCTGAAGTTTATTTAAAACAATTTTTTTTAATGTTTATTTATTTTTGAGACAGAGGGAGACAGAGCATGATTTGGAGAGGGGCATAGAGAGAGGGAGACACAGGATCTGAAACAGGCTCTGGGCTCTGAGCTGTCAGCACAGAGCCCGATGTGAGGCTTGAACCCACGAACCGTGAGATCATGACCCGAGCCAAAGTTGGACGCTTAACCGACTGAGCCACCCAGGCGCCCCTCCAGAAGTTTATTTTTTAAAAACCCCAGTATCTACCAGTTTTCAGTGTCATTCAAATTATTCTTTAAAAAATGGTTTGTGCAAAAAGTTTGATTAAAACTTGATCTGTTGGACTCTGGTTGAGGCAAATGCTATTATATTTAAAAAAAAAAAAACCCCTTTTAACAGTGGCATCAATAATTGTGGGCCAAGACTGGAGATGGATGAGAGAAAGGAGTTTTAATGATGACGTTACATTGGGGGTTAAGTCTGATTGTGTAGAGCCTCAGAAATGACCCATACTCTATTGGTTATGGTGAATCTGAGGAATGAGCTGGCTGGATGTTCGATGCAAAGTAGAAATCATGGTTCATTCTTGTCACGTTTCTTTTGTAGAGGGATGGCCCAGCATTTTCAGATTTTTCCATATCCTATGACTATGGCCAACCCTGGTTGGTTATGTAGAGAGGCTGACATAGAGGGAATATATTAGGCAAATACATACTGTCTTGGTGGTTTCTTCTGTAGGTTTATCTTTTCTAGTTTCTTTTCACCACTACACTGATAAAGTCTTGAGAATTCAAGGATTTAGGATCAGAGTCATTAGTCCCTTTAATCCCTCAGAGATATGCTAAATAGCCAGAGTCAGAGATTACAGGGGGACACAATATCTCATGGAGTGTTACGGGCTGAGTTGTGCCCACCCCCCAATTCATATGTTGAGGTCCTCACCCCCACTACTTAAGAATGTCATTGTAGTTGGAGATAGGGTCTATAAGGAGGTAATGAAGTCAAAATGAGATCATTAGAGTGGGCCTTAACCTTACATGAGTGCTGTTTTTATAAGAAAAAGAGAGATAAGTATAGACAAGTACAGTGGGAAGATGATGTGAAGACAGAGAAAGCAGATGGCTATCTACAAGCCAAGAAGACAGACTTCAAAAGAAACAACTCTGCTGACATCTTGATCTTGGACTTTTAGCCTCCAAAGTGTGAGAAAATAAATTTCCATTGCTGAAGCCACTGTGGTGCTTTGTTATGGCCATCCTAGCAAAGTAATACATGGAGTTGTCCAAGAAAGGAGCAGGCTGACCATCAGTGTATGGCCAACGATGGGCTGAAGAAATTGCAGATTGAGTCAGGAGGATGAAGGGACCTTGTGAGCATACAGGAAGCAGAACACAGGAAGTCACTGGCTGGGGACCAGCAGGTGGTAGTGAGTCCTTCCTTTTGTTTCAGTCCCCTGAAAGTTGCAATTCCTGTCTTCCTTCCCTTGTCCAAATGCTATCTAGTAGTCACGAGGCTATATTCTGGGATGATTCAGAAACTAGCATCAGACAAGTGAAAAGTCTGTTCTTGTATTTTTTCTAGCCAAGTTTGTCCTTTGTTACAGTTGTCCTTCATGTGAGTGTTGATGTTATTGGCCTACTGTCTGCAGGGCATGTATGTTGAGCTGTATTTATAGTAGTAATGATGAATTAAACCTGAGTTAGTGAAATTCTCTCGCCAGTCTTCCCTGTGAAAACGACTGTACATTTGGGGAGAAATTGCAGGGGTTTCCTGGAAGATGATGTATTTGCTGGAGGACTGGATTGAGACACAGTTCTTGATTAAGGGACTAACTTCTCTTCATGCAAAGTTAATGGTTTCTTTTCTTCCTCTTTTAAAAATCAATGTTACCCTCAGTCCTTCCTCATTAGCACCATGCTATGTTCATTTTATTTACAGACAAAATATTTTACTCCCAAGCCAAATAGCCATCACTGGGCTGAGAACTGTGGAGATTACAGAGATGGGCTGGATGGAATCCAAGCTCTCCCAAGGCTCAGACTCCAAGGCAGACAGAGAGGAGTGATTCTACATGAGAAACACTGTGAAACATGTTATTATAAAAGTATGAATGGATTCCATTAAGAGAAACAAAGGAAAGAGAGAATGTTCCTAACTAGGGAACCATCTGGGGGAAGAAGGGACTTGACTCAGACCTTGGAGGAGGAGATGTAGAACCGTAACAGGCACAGAGGAGGAGAAGGGCATTTGAGGAAGAGAGAATGGCCTGGACATATGCACAGAGGCTGGAGACAGCTGGGCATGCTTCAGAGGAGAGAATAATCCAGGGAGGCCCAGGAAGGGTATGTGGAGGTCAAGTAAGATAAGTGCATATGTCTTAAGCAAGTTTGGAGGTGAAGGCTGGGGCTTGATGGTGGATGGTTATGACTGCTGGGTCAGAGGAAAATGGGAAGCCAATAAATGTTTTTGAAAAAGGGAGTTGATGTGGTTATAGAGATTATAGAAAGATAATTCTGGGGGCAGAGTGGAGAATGGGTGGCATGTGTGAGAGTCAGGCCAGGACAGACTGGAACTGGAGTGCTCAGTCAGGAAGCTACTGCAATGGTTCAGATAAAAACTGGTAATATCATGACCAGGGGAAGTGATAGTGAGAAGGAAGAGCAGACCTTGGACCTGGGAGGTGTAGGGGCCCATGGAGAGGAGGTGCAAACGACCCTGGAGTTAAACGTCATGGAACACCTAAAGGGGGTAAAGAAAGGGGACACAATTCTTTTTTAATAAACAGATAAAGAACTTGTTTGTGAATATGCTGAATTTGGATGTGTGCACGTTCAGCAAGTGAACTAAATCTGCTCCTTGAGGACTGTAGTACATATGTCTTGTTTATCTCTGGAGCCTCAGCACACAGCAAAGCATTTGTTTATTTATACAAATAAATATTCAACCAATATTGACTAAGTGCTCATTCTGTGCTAGGCACAGGGCCTGGCATGTAATAGAAACACAATAATTACTTGTTTAACTGAGCTAAACTTACTTTTATGGATTCCCACATTGTTATCATTATGTTGGGGACCTCCAAGTGGTTAGTAAGTAAGACTATTATAAGTTTAATGGGGATGGGGTGAAGAGGTAGAGAGGTAATAAGAACTATTCTGCGGGAGGATTGAAGTCCATAACCTCTGTCTGTAACGGCCAGTGCCTGGAGGTTCAATGGGAGTCCGCTCTGCCTTCTGCTGGTTCTCTAGGGTGCAAGTGGACAATGAACACAAAAGCCTTGGAAACCTTATAAATACACATTTTCTTCTTTTTTAAAAAAAAAAATTTTTTTTTAACATTTATTTATTTTTGAGACAGAGAGAGAGACAGAGCATGAACGGGGGAGGGGCAGAGAGAGAGGGTGACACAGAATCAGAAGCAGGCTCCAGGCTCCGAGCCATCAGCCCAGAGCCCGACGCGGGGCTCGAACTCACCGACCGCGAGATCGTGACCTGAGCTGAAGTCGGACGCTCAACCGACTGAGCCACCCAGGCGCCCCTAAATACACATTTTCTAAAAGCAGGAGGTGGAGAAGGATGAATGGATGAGTTGGGTGAGTCATTTACATATTTAATGCCCAAGTCAGAAACCTGTACTTTACAAGATTAATTGTACCTGTGCCTCTCATATTTTCTTAGTACTTTCAAGTTAACTTTTTCCGTAGGTGTTAACAGTTTTCAAAATTTTAGTCTGCCTGTTTTAGGCTAGTGAAGGAAACTGAGGCCAACTTCAGATCATTCTTTTCTTTCTTGGGTTGGAAGTTTACACGGAGAGTATATACTCCAGAAGCTAAGTTAAGCATGGTGGCATCAGGGTTCTGAAAGGTAACAAACACTATGGAAAGGCAAAGCTCAGGGAAGAAGTCAGGGTCTGCTACACAGAATCCTTTTCTACCCAGTGTTTCCTCTTCCAAAAGTCTTTAATTAGGCATCGGAGAATTTGTATAGATAAGAAGGTGGGAAGGGTGTTGGGGCTCTGGACTGGGATAATCAATACAGATGATATACACTCATGCAATTTACTCTCTTTAGGCTTCCATTTCCTTATCTGTAAGATAGAGATAATAATCATACCAGCTTTGCTTTATAATATATGAAATAATTTGCCTAATCACTATATTATTTTCTTTCTCCCCCTAGAACATGAGCTTCATGGAGGCAGCGATTTTTATTTGCATTGTCCTTTCTGTATTCCATGTATTGGGCACAAGGTTATCGTGGAGATAACTCTAGGGAAAAGAAAGCAGGGACAATGGGCAGGAATGAGTGGAGAGGTAGGAGAATAAGATGGGCATATGGTTCTGGAAGGCAATGTAGGATGGGGTCTCAAGGCTGGATACTGAGGAAAGATAGAAAAAGGTGAGATACAAGGAAAAGTCATTGAATTTTGTGGAGGATCCGATGCCTTAGAGAGCCCGAATGTCATTGACTAGTGGCAGGAAAACCCAATAATCAATGATTAAAGAGTTAGAGATGGAAGGACATGGTGACAATGAATTACAACCACTGTTTCCAGAAGTTTGGCAAATAGGAGCAGAATGGGAATTTATCTTGGGGACAAAAAATGTTCAAAGGAAAAGTTGAATTTTTTAAACCAAGGTAGAAAGATGCCTAAGGAGAGGGAGTGATGGAAGATATGAGAGAGCCAATGGTTCAGAGATTAAGTACCTGAGGAGAGAAGGAGTGGGTCAAAGCATTGGAGGACACTTCTTGTTAACGGAGGATAAAAGGGGAAAACAATGAGAAGTAGGGAACTTTGAGGCTTAAGGGAAGATAATTGGGGGAGATCAAACTGAGCTCATCTATTATCTCAGTGAAGTAGGTAACAAGGTAATCTGACTGTGGTGTGGTGGGGGCTTGAGAAGGTGGAAAAGAACTGGAGGAGCTGTAAAGAGTCAACAGGGATCAGTAGAGACAGAATTGCTCAGTGGACTCAGTGCAGTGGAATTAGATGGCATGGATGTATTGCAGATCCAATCTGCTCAGGTATGTGGCTCTCCCTTCCCTGGTCCTCCAGCCCTGGAGGGGCTCCAGCCCAATGGTCTGTGGTTCAGAATGGGGACCAAAAGCAAAATGGCTGACTGGAATAATGTGAGGCCAAAAAATCGCAAAAGAAGGTGTGGAAGTGGATGAATGGGTTCCAGGAAACCAGCCTCTTGAAAGTAGGTCTGGGAAACTGGAGCAAGGGTAGTAGGGGCTTGAGTGAGGTGGTCATGATCAAGGAATTAAAAGCCTTGAAGACAAAAGACCAGACTCGACAGCTTTGAGAATGGTTGGGAGAGGTGGAAAGTTCATTGTATTCATCAGATACTGTCATTCTTTTTTTTTTTCCCAGAAAAAAAATGTGAAAGTAATGGAAGTTGGAAGTTTTCACTGATTAATCCAATGAACAACACCCCTTTGTACTTTCTGGTGCATAGGTATACATCACTGCTGATGATGAAAATTCAGGGTTAGAGTGAAAGAGCTGAAGGATGCATATCTTCTAGATCTGTATTGAACAATGAGCATAAGAGGACAGTATCCTTCATCTCAATCATTATGTTCTTTGATAATAATCTTTGGAAATAGAATCTCAGCCTGAATTTTCTCTAAAGTTCTTTTTCAGACATATGCTAACTTATGGCAGGGTTTATTCTAAGAAATTCTTACTTCCCCTTTCCTTGTCTGGAGCAGGAATTGGAAGCAGTACCTTTAAACAGAACACACGGTGGGTCTTATCAGTTGCGGTGCCCTGAATTTATGGGCTTTGGGTAGGCTGAGTGGTTCGCATTAAATCTAAACAAGCATGACAGTGTCTAGCCAAATTTCCACCGGCACGTAAGGAGGTCCAGGTAGTAGGCTTCTTTTGACGTTGCTCAAATAATAGCATCTGTGCTGCCTGTATCTAAAACCAATCTAGGAAAAGGTGATACAGCAGCCCATATTCCCAAGGTAGAGGTTACGGGTTCCGTCCAGCAGCCATTAGGTGGTGCTGCCTAACCAACATTCCCTACTCTGTTGCCACCCCGATGAGTCCTTCTGCTTTTGCGGTGGTATAATATTATTCGGTAATCTTTAAAAAGGTGGAAGAGGCTGAGATTTATCTATCACCTCTATGAAACTTGTCCCATATTCTCTTTCTTTTTTCTTTTATTTCAAGAGTAGCCACTAACTGCTATAAGGAAGCACTGTTATAACGGCTGCTTAGACTGAAAACAACCATTGATATTTGAACAGCACTCTCTATAAAGAATTTTTGGGGTGCCTGGGTGGCTCAGCTGGTTAAGCATCCGACTTCAGCTTAGGTCATGATCTCATGGTTCATGGGTTCAAGGCCCACGTTGGGCTCTGTGCTGACAGCTCAGAGTCAAGCCTGCTATGGATTCTGTGTCTCCCCCTCTCTCTGCCCCTCCCCTGCTTGTGCGCACATGCACGCATGGACGCGTGCTCTCTCTCTCAAAAATAAACATTAAAAAATAAAAAAAACCCCAAAAACAAAGAATTTTCACATGTCAGAGTTCCTAGAATAGAGTTCCTAGAATATAGCAAAAAAATTGTTGAATGAATAAGTGAAGTATTTGTATGGAGAGAAAAACTAACTAATGTTACATTGACTTTTGATAATGTAGAAATCATATCAAAGTTAGTTTATGAAAAGACGTGGATGTTTCTGTAAGACAACATATGTGACTATTGATAAATTTTACATCTAATCATGCTGTATTGCATAGGAGTTATAGAAGTTACCTTGTTAGTTTATTTCCAAATGGATTCTTCTTTTTTTTTTTTTTTGCAAGACAGAGTGAGCGAAGTGGGGGAAAGAGAGAGAGAGAGAGAGAGAGAGAGAGAATGTTAAGCAGCCTCCAGTCATTGTGGAGCCCGACTTAGAGCCTGAGGCAGGGCTTGATCCAACAACCCTGGGATCATGCCTGAGCCCAGATCAAGAGTCAGATGCTCAACCTACTCAGCCACACAAGCAGCCCTCCAAATGGGTTCTTTTTTTTTTTTTTTTTTTAAAGTTTATTTATTTTGAGAGAGAGCACAAGCAGATAAGGGGCAGAGAGAGAGGGAGAGAGACAATCCCAAGCAGGCTCTGCACTGTCAGCATGGAGCATGATGCAGGACTCAAACTCACAGACCACGAGATCATGACCTGAGCCAAAGTTGGATGCTTAACTGAATAAGCCACCCAGGCACACCTTTTCTTTTTTTAAACCCAAAATGGGTGTAGAGTATCCCATTGTACATTGTACAAATGTGTCACAATTTATTTTACTATTTTTCTACTGAAGCTTATTTTCTTGTAATATTCACCTTTTTGTTGTTGTTGTTATAACTGTGGTGCAATGGACCTACAAATGCAGATATCTTTGCTGTCTATGGACTATTTTAAGTTGGGTGTGCTATGTATGAGGAAAATAGCATAGTACCTAACATTTAACTCTTTATTAGTATTACGTTGTAGATCATCCTGAGTGGTTTTGTGCAGGGGTCAGAGGAGGACTGATACTTCCAGCACTTTGGAGATGTCCTGCTCTAGGCTCCAACTGAATACATATTTTTTTTAAATTAAATAAAATTTTTTTAACATTTATTTATTTTTGTTTTTTGTTTTTTGTTTTTTTTAAATTTTAACATTTATTCATTATTGAGAGACAGAGAGAGTGCGAGTGGGGGAGGGGCAGAGAGAAGAAGGAGACACAGAATCCGAAGCAGGCTCCAGGCTCTGAGCTGTCAGCACAGAGCCTGATGTGGGGCTTGAACTCACGGACCATAAGATCATGACCTGAGCTAAAGCTGGATGCTCAACCGACTGAGCCACCCAGGCGCCCCAACATTTATTTATCTATTTATTTATTTATTTATTTATTTATTTTTATTTATTTATTTATTTATTTATTTTTTGTTTGTTTGTTTTTTTAATTTTTAATTTTTAATTTTTTAATATATGAAATTTACTGTCAAATTGGTTTCCATACAACACCCAGTGCTCATCCCAAAAGGTGCCCTCCTCAATACCCATCACCCACCCTGCCCTCCCTCCCACCCCCCATCAACCTTTAGTTTGTTCTCAGTTTTTAACAGTCTCTTACACTTTGGCTCTCTCCCACTCTAACCTCTTTTTTTTTTTTTTTTCCCTTCCCCTCCCCCATGGGTTTCTGTTAAGTTTCTCAGGATCCACATAAGAGTGAAACCATATGGTATCTGTCTTTCTCTGTATGGCTTATTTCACTTAGCATCACACTCTCCAGTTCCATCCACGTTGCTACAAAAGGCCGTATTTCATTTTTTCTCATTGCCATGTAGTATTCCATTATGTATATAAACCACAATTTCTTTATCCATTCATCAGTTGATGGACATTCAGGCTCTTTCCATAATTTGGCTATTGTTGAGAGTGCTGCTATAAACATTGGGGTACAAGTGCCCCTATGTATCAGTACTCCTGTGTCCCTTGGGTAAATTCCTAGCAGTGCTACTGCTGGGTCATAGGGTAGGTCTATTTTTAATTTTCTGAGGAACCTCCACACTGCTTTCCAGAGCGGCTGCACCAATTTGCATTCCCACCAACAGTGCAAGAGGGTTTCCGTTTCTCCACATCCTCTCCAGCATCTATAGTCTCCTGATTTCTTCATTTTGGCCACTCTGACTGGCATGAGGTGATATCTGAGTGTGGTTTTGATTTGTATTTCCCTGATGAGGAGTGACGTTGAGCATCTTTTCATGTGCCTGTTGGCCATCCGGATGTCTTCTTTAGAGAAGTGTCTATTCATGTTTTCTGCCCATTTCTTCACTGGGTTATTTGTTTTTTGGGTGTGGAGTTTGGTGAGCTCTTTATAGATTTTGGACACTAGCCCTTTGTCTGATACGTCATTTGCAAATATCTTTTCCCATTCTGTTGGTTGCCTTTTAGTTTTGTTGGTTGTTTCCTTTGCTGTGCAAAGCTTTTTATCTTCATGAGGTCCCAATAGTTCATTTTTGCTTTTAATTCCCTTGCCTTTGGGGATGTGTCAAGTAAGAAATTGCTGCGGCTGAGGTCAGAGAGGTCTTTTCCTGCTTTCTCCTCTAGGGTTTTGATGGTTTCCTGTCTCACATTCAGGTCCTTTATCCATTTTGAGTTTATTTTTGTGAATGGTGTAAGAAAGTGGTCTAGTTTCAATCTTCTGCATGTTGCTGTCCAGTTCTCCCAGCACCATTTGTTAAAGAGACTGTCTTTTTTCCATTAGATATTCTTTCCTGCTTTGTCAAAGATGAGTTGGTCATACTTTTGTGGGTCTAGTTCTGGGGTTTCTATTCTATTCCATTGGTCTATGTGTCTGTTTTTGTGCCAATACCATGCTGTCTTGATGATGACAGCTTTGTAGTAGAGGCTAAGGTCTGGGATTGTGATGCCTCCTGCTTTGGTCTTCTTCTTCAAAATTACTTTGGCTATTTGGGGCCTTTTGTGGCCCCATATGAATTTTAGGATTGCTTGTTCTAGCTTTGAGAAGAATGCTGGTGCAGTTTCATGTTATATTTATTGAATCTTCTGGGAGAGGCACAAAGACAGCAACTCTTAGTAGAGAAGGGAATTGTGTGCTATCTGATGTGGAAATACTCATGTCAACATATTGGCAAGATCACTGCCAAGGACATACACAGTATTTCTGTGTCTTTCAAAGTGAGGATGCTCCTGACAATAAAAGAGAAATCACCTCAATGTAATCTCAAAATACCATTTTTTTGTGTGTAATGCAATAACACTATTCTTCGTTGACCAAAATAGTATGCTAAGCTGATTGCTCAATCATAAAAGTCAGTTAAAGAAAGGAATCATAAAAAAAAGAGCTTACACAAATCTTATGGGCTTTATTTCAACTTGAAACCGTAATTACACACTAATTCACTAGCCTTGGGAAGTAGGTCAAGACCTCATCCTTGAGTGGGGACCTGCCGATTCATGTTGTTCATTGGCTCATGCACAAGTGACACGACACAGCATCATTTACAGTGTTCAGCTTCAGTTTCTTAAGTGAAGGGAGAATTTACAGAAACTTAAAGGGTAGCCTGAGATGAGTATTCATCTAGATTTTTATGATTTTCTCCCTGAATCCTTTACAGTTGTTTTGCTCACACTTAATATGAAAGCATTTTTTTCGGCAGCCTATGTTATTGCCTGTTTCCAACACATTTAATGTGGTTTTTATAGAAATAGATCTTTTGATCTTTGTTTTCATATTAATTCCTTTTAATAACACTTAATTAAATTATGTAATTACAGGAACAAGTACAGCTAGCATCATTGGATTTAGGAAAAAGGACCTCCTCCTTTTGCTAAGCATCTAACTCAGGGGCCTGGGCAGAATTGTATGGGGGGGTGGGGTGAGTGGTCTACTGGTTGTGTGGATTCAGCCTTCCAAGGGCACCAACCAGTATGTTTTACAGAGGGCAATGAGAACCGCTGGTAGTATTTCCAGTTGGACGGAGGCTGGTTAAGAGAGGGTTTTTGGATCATTATTACCAGGTCCATAGATCCTTATAGATCAATGAGCAGCTCTTCCATATTTTATTGTATCAGCATACAGAAGGGTTGCCCTTAGATAATGCCTCTTGCCTTTAAACATTTGGAACATATAGCCCTTTAAGATCCGGTCTTGTCAGGCTGCCTGGGTGGCTCAGTCGGTTAAGCCTCCAGTTTCGGCTCAGGTCATGATCTCACAGCTGGTGAAATTGAGCCCCACGTCGGGCTCTGTGCTGACAGCTCGGAGCCTGGAGCCTGCTTCGGATTCTGGGTCTCCCTCTCCCTCACTCCTGCTCTTGCTCTTTCTCTGTTTCTCTCAAAAATAAATAAAACATTTAAAAAAAAAAACCCATCTGGTCTTGTCTTAGGGAGTCAGAGGATCTTCATTCAGGCAATAGAAATTAATGAATTCTGTATATTAGAATACTTCTGAGTGGAGGGTTTCTCAAATTCCTTCCAGTTTTTTTTTCCTTAAAGACATATGCATTATAAACAATGGAAAATAACTGTATTCAAGAATAAAAAATCCCCTCTGTAATCAGGTTAGAAGTCAATATCGTGTGTGCTGGGTTGAATTGAGAGGGGGAGATGAAGACTTACCGTCTCAGGTGAACTGGAAAATGTTGGTGCCTAGAAGCCGGCAGTCAGAGAATACCCAGTCACGACGTATTTTTGTTGCTCCTAATATTTCACAGCCCTGGGCTACCGCCTGTTCTAACGATGGGGCTAATCCTGACTGGGAGCTCTCTGACCCTCCCCCAGGAGCCCCCGGTGCCTGTTCACCCCGTGACATCAACCTCCAGAAAATACAAAATAGAAATCTTAACGCAAGAAGGGAGGCCTGAGATGCTGCTGTGTGTTCATCTGCTAAACTCTTAACATTTGATGATTAAATTTGATTTTAAGTCGTTCTGAACTCTATGTGCAACTTGGCTTTCTTTTATCTGTTCTCAGCATCACAACCTTTACTACAAAGCATATTTCAAGGGAAAATCTCTTACAATTCAAATCACTTTTGCTTCATGCTAGTCCGTTTGTTTGGGATACCGGCTTGCAAAGCGTCCTTTGACTGATTGCTTTTAGTGAAATCAAAGTGACTCGGGGAAGCAGAAACTTTGATAACGGAATATGCATTTTATCCAACTTCAGGGGCTCCTTTTGCAATTTGGGACAGATGTGAAAAGTGAATCATTAGGGATGGAGCCTGGAGTTCTAGAGATGGTTTGCAGAACTCTAAATTAGCACCAGGAAGGTGCTCAGAGGAAGGGACTGTTTTGTGAGACTTCAGAAGAAACCCGGAGCCAGGTCTGTGATTCGAGAGTATTTTCAAATTGCGGTAATGGGTATTCTTTTTACTAACTCTCAGTGTGGTGGTGCCTTTGAGGAGGTTTGCAAGGCTTACTCTGGGAAGGGTTGGAAGACCCCTGCCCTCCACGCTGGGCTGGCACTGAGGCGGTGGGACCTATTCCTTCCATCTGCAAAAGCCTTCTGGAGCCAGTCCAGCTGTAAGGGATGTGCCTCTTCCTTGCTAGAAAAGAAATCTTCAGCACAAAACTATACAATGATGCTGCCTTGCTATTCTTTCCATTTGAGTGAACAAACGTCTTCCAATGACTTTCAGTAGCGAAAGTTACCAGATATCCACTGGTCACCTCCAGTAAAAACACTGGGCACTTAGCATTGCGCTTGGATTAACTTCCATGTTGCTGATATGATGTACCTCTATCATCATAAGATGTTTATTCAGTACAAGGGGAAAGAAAAGAGAAATTCGTAGATGATGTCACAGGTAGGAAAGAGAACGGAGAACCGTTTATAATCATATGTAGTACAGCGTAAGGAAGTAAGGAAGAATATTCTTGCCTGGGAACCACTTGCACTTCCCTGGCCGTTACAGATGTCGGTCTCGGAGCGCTAAGGGCGAAGCATGCTTGGTAAAGTCACCATCTCCAGCGAGGTGGTTTTCTTCGGTCTCTTTGCAAACGGGCTCTGTGGCTGGCAGGGACCGGCACACCTTCTCTGCGGGCTTGCTTTCGGAAGATTCTCGCAGCCCGCTTTCGGACGGGCTGGCTATCTCAAGATAGGAGAGCAATTGCCTTTGCAGGTGTTTGCCAGGGTGTGGCCTACCACACAGAATGGCTTCGTGTATAATTGTATAACATTGTGATGGAGGTTTTTCAACGAAAAAATATCCCGAAGATAGAACGGCCAAGCTCAAAAGCGATCCAGATAGATTTGCTTACTTCTCTCTGCACCAACATTTCCTTTACGCTTTTGGAAGTAAGTGGAATGGTTTTTATATCTGTTCACATTTCAGTCGTGGGACTCGAAAAGTTCCTCTCTTGTGCCTTAAAGAGCAATGTATGCTACACTTAAACTTGAGCTGTCTGGACAGCTGTGAAGATGGAAAAGAAACACCACCCTTGGAACATTTTCATTTTGTTGTGTATATTCCTTATTGTGCAGCTGGTCTGAATTCTCTCTACAAGGATGTTGTGCAGCTGTTTCTCTGAGGCAGAACCTGAGGGCAAATATCCTAACCCATCAGCCCCGGCACATCCTTTCTGATCTTGGCAAGCCATTTTGTCCTTAACTCTATTGTGTATAATCACAAAAGATTGCTATTTATCCAAATCTTCTTTAGGATACAATGTGTGAGCTCATTCTCAGAAGTTGCAGGAACCCAGCACTCTATTGTAAAAGATTTTCCACGTCTCCCCCCACCCTCATTTTCCCAGTTTCTATGGCAACATTTTGCTCTGATGGCACCTCCAGGATTATTACTGTCATCACAGTTATTTCTTCTGATTATTATTGTTGCTTATTGTCATCAACATCATTCTGATTGTCAGTCACATTCTGATCCTTAACACCTGGCCTCTGGGGAACGTCTCCTCAAAACAGTTGAAAAGTGAAAAAAAATTAGAATGTAAATCCCAGGGGATCACCAGCACTGCAATTATCCTACATCAGATTTATTTGCTCTTTTCCTTTTTTCTTTTCCCACAGTCATTGTACTCCTTCTAGAATATGCGTGGGTAAGTTTGTCAAAATACTGAGATAGATGTGGTTGTTGGTACCGCTGTTTGTTTTTAGAAAAGGAGTGTGCATGTGTGTGCGTGTGTGTATGTGCATGCACGTGTGCATGTCAGCGGGGGGGGGGATCGTACATTCAAAGCTTTCTAATATTACTGAACAATTTTTTCCATAAACTGTTGGAAACTAGTTGTTTAGAGGCTGAGTTTTCATAGAAAATTATCTAGTGATTTTATCATAGCTGCAGCCCACCTTGTGACCCGCCTTGAGGCCGAGCGGGGAGTAGACAGGCTTCCTTTGGGCTGATATGTCGGTTAGTGTGACTGCAGATCAGCAGGGATGGATGCCCTGTACCTTTGAGATCTGCTTAAACCTGGCTTGGAACCCTACCCTCCCAGGTCTTGAGAGTCCAGAACCCTCACTGTAATTTCTATAAGCGTTCATAGCTGTTTATCTCTGGGCCCCTGTGTTGATGCTTCCTGCTCCGGCTGGGTTGAGTGAAACCTTCAATGCAGAATTCAGAGAGAGAAGAAACGCCTATCTAGCTAGCTTGCCTTCTTGCCCTCCTGCTTTCCCTCCCTCCTTTCTTCACTCCCTCCCCACCCTCTTTTACTCCCGCCTTCCTGGCAGCAGTGGGGGGCTTGGCAGATGTGGTGGGTCAGGGTCTTGGGTGAGCCCAGGCCCGTACGTGGGGAATACACTGGTGGATGTGGTCTCTCAGGATCTGATCAGAGTCTGGGGTCTGGCTGGTCAGCCTGCTGACCAGAGCCTTGTTAATAAACAGATGATTCCTTTGAACATTGGAATCTTTTCTGGACGGGAAAAGAAAGCTCCACGTCAAAGTGCTGAGTGCAGTGAAATATTCTCTCCCTGGTCCGTGTGAAGGGGAGTCCCCTGGAAACACAGTATACCAACTTAAATGAATTTTCATTCAGCAATTCACAAAATTTTATTGAAGACTTGCTATCTGCTGGGCATTAGGAAGACACACATCTGAAGCTGGAGCGTTGTTGGCCTTCGAGGAAGGCAGCGACTACGAGCAGTCTCATAAGGGTGCAGCGTGGACAGCACAGGGGAGAAGTGAGCTTCAGAGAAGAACCTCAAGGAATCTGCCCGGCTGAAGGGTGGGAGAGGGGCAGCCCAGGCTGAGGGCAGAAAGGCCTGCACTTAGCCATGGAGGTGAGAAGGACCACACGCGTTGGGGAAACATGGCTTATGATTAGGAAAAGCATGGAAACCCCAGAGAGCTGACTGGCACCATGAGGGGCTCTCACTTGAGAGGCTCACAGAGTAGAGGTGACAGAGCGAGCTGGCTCCTGTCACCTGTTTCACCCTCCTTCCAGGACAAGCCCTCGATGGGGAATGCAGGACGTAGCTGTTTTTACTATGAAATGTACATTTCTTTCTGTTTTTAGTTTGGGGCCAGTGTGTATCATTGAATTTGTGGAAATTAAATGAAAGAACAGAGCAACTCCAGGGGAGAGGTCTTTTTCAAGTACCCCCAGAACACCTGTAGTTTGCACGTCGGGTGACCTTGAAGAACTCTGTTTGAGCTGACTGCTATTTTAGCTCTCAGAGAATGTTGAAGAGAAACACCTTCGGGGTTAGAAGCATAATGAGGTGGGGGTTAATAGCGTGAACTCAGACGTGAACCTGGATTTGAATCCAGGCTCTCTCCCTTCATAGCTCTTGACAATGGGCAAGCTGATCAAATTAATCTTTCTCTCTCTCTTGCTCTTAGTCCCTCTGGGTTTTCTCATGTTTCTTCACGTTCCAGAGCCTGTCCCTCCTCCTCTTTCACCTAATTAACGCCAACACAACCTTTAGATATTATTTCAAATGTCACTTCCACAATGAAGCCCTTGCAGACTACGTCCAATCTTCTTGTCAATGAGGTCCCAACACGCTATCTTTTCTTCACGACATTTCTGTTCATACTTACACTTTTATTTCTTATGATTTAATTCAGGTAAGTCTCCAGCACTATACTCTTTGCTTCACCCCTGTCACTCATTGTTCAGCGTATCTGATACATAGAAGGTATATGATCAACAGTTTGGGGTGAATAGGTAGATAAATACCTCCTTTTGTAAGATTGATGGAGGACTGCATTATATAATGCATCCAAGCCATTCGGCACAGTGCCCGTTATATAGTAAGCACTTAACACATGTGAGTTACAAGAAGGATTCCTATAGGTTTGCTGTTCTCCACTCCTACAGCATACTGAGTAGTGAGCAATTTGTGTGTCTTCAGCTAAGTTCCAATGGTTCTATTAGCTAAGTTTTAATAGTGCAAATGCTTTCATTAAGTTCAATATTATGCCCCTGGCGTTGAGTGTTGATTTAAGAAATGGAGACCGTCAGAGTCACCCGTGGAACCATCCATGAAGATTTTCTGCAATGTGTCAGTCAAGAGCAGGAGCTCTGGGTGTCCAGATTAGGGCTGCCTCTTTCCAATTGTAACCCTGGGCAACTTATCTCTCTGTAGCTTTGATTTTTTCACCTGGAAAGCAGGGATGGTAATCTATCTTGCAGTGCTCATATGATGATGAAATTATCAACACATAAGAAGAGTTTAGGATAATGCTTGCACATAATAGACATTCAATAAATATTAGCCATTATTTTGTAAATAGTCATAAAATAAATTAGTCTTGGACTTCAGTACAAAAACTAAAATAGCGACCCTTGAAGAGCTGGTATGTCTCCTTTTACATTATGGCAGATTTAATAAAGACTACTAGATTTCTTCTTTTGACTTGATCTCAGAAATTTTAGAGCTAAATCTAAAACTTCGTCTGTGACTCAAAATATATAAGCATCATTCTGTCTACAGCCTTGTTATTTCTTATATTTATCCTGTGTAACTGGATATCTTTAAAAAAATTGAAATCTTCCTCAAATCTTTTTTAGGAAGCAGGTGGGCATACATATGATACATTCATAAATTCTATAATCATAAGTTAGGGAAAAAATACATTTAGGTGATATTTACATCAGGTAAATTTTATGTGATCCCAGGTTTTCTCCGTAACTCTCTATAAACTTCTACACTTCTTTTTGAATAACTAAAATTAAATTTAGTATTAATGTGGGAATGACTCAGTACAGAAATTTGGATGTAATATGTTCCAAATGCTTATAACCAGAAATTGCAAAATTATTGCTGGAAATATTTGAAAAGTCTAACCCCTTTTCCACTATTCCTATCATGGAATCATAGAATTTTAGAATAGGATATAATTTGTTTACTTTTCATTTTTCACTTGGCTTGAACAATAAAAAAGAGACCTGACCAAGTTAATTTTCTGTTAATCCGATTTCAATTTCTTCATAAAAATGAAACAAAGCTATTGTATTTTCATAGAAGTGTGGTATTGGAGCATCTCCCCAGTTGGGTATTTCATTTAACTCCTTATCAAGGACAACCTCTGAACCACTTGAAATAGGAGGTTGTTGAGCTCATGTTAAAATCTTTTATTTTATTTTTTTAACTAAAAAAATTTTGTGTATGTTTATTTCTTTTGCGAGAGAGAGAGAGAGAGAGAGATCCGTGAAGGGGCAGAGAGAGAGAGAGAGAAAAAAAAAATCCCAAGCAGGCTCTGCACTGTCAGCGCAGAGCCCGATGCAGGGCTCGAACTCAGAAACTTGTGAGATTGTGACCCAAGCCCAAACCAAGAGTCGGAGGCTCAATGGACTGAACCACCCAGGAGCCCCTGTTAAAATCTTTTAAAAAGAAGTTTTAAGCACTTTCATTGGTAACTTGTCTTATGACTTAGCATTTCTGTTTTTTCTGTTTAATTTACAACTGCAAATTGGAACTAAGACTGGTACCTGTGCTGGGTAGAGAGGGGAGAAATAATTAATAACTGTTTATTGTGTTACAGCTCCATGTTGAAAACCAGTAATAGCCAATTCATTCATTCATTCATTCATTCACTCACCAACCAAAAAGTATTTACAGATTGATGTCTGTATGCCATGCATGTGCCAAGTTCTAGAGATGTTCTGATGTCTCCTTATCCTTAGTGAGTTTTATGATCTAGGGGGTAGAGACAGACAAGTAACCAAATGAAAAAGAATTGAAAATGAACGCTTTCTGCCTGGTTCGGTTAAGACACTGATATAATAAACACAAGAAATCGAAGTCAACCTGAGACAGATTCTCCCTGACACATAATTTATTTATATAGTAATATACTGGAAGTAGTTCCTTAAATTCTGGTTAAAAACTGGATGAGGTACAAGTGTGTTGAGCAGAAAGAAAGATTTGGGCATTTCCTTGGAGGAAATGGTGTTACAAGTCCCTAATTTTACCCCGAGCGGTAGGATGGGAAGGGAATAATATCACATTCTTCAACTCGAGCCTTTACTATGATCTCTTAGAGAGTGTGCTGTGTGTTTTAAGAATGGGGGTCGCGGGGCGCCTGGGTGGCTCAGTCAGTTGAGCGGCCGGCTTCGGCTCAGGTCATGATCTCACGGTCCGTGAGTTCGAGCCCCGCGTCAGGCTCTGTGCTGACAGCTCAGAGCCTGGAGCCTGTTTCAGACTCTGTGTCTCCTTCTCTCTGACCCTCCCCCGTTCATGCTCTGTCTCTCTCTGTCTCAAAAATAAATAAACGTTAAAAAAAAAATTAAAAAAAAAAAAGATTGGGGGTCGCCTTGGACTGGGGTCCAACTCTAACTTGGAAAGTCTGGAGGGTGACAGAGGGGCAATGAGCTGCTTTCATGCTGCACAGGGGTCAGCCTACCATGCCCAGAGTTTGTCGGAATAGAAGATGTAAGAATGTTTCCCATGGGCCATGCTGGAACCATTTATTCCTGTTGTGTCCCAGGAGCAGAGAGCTGACTGCAGGCCTGCCAGACAGAGCACATCCCCTTCAGCCCATCTTGAAATTTGCAGATGAGGAGTCCCTGGGGAGGGGAATCCCAAAGACGTAAAAATCAAGACAAAACAAGACAAAACAAAACTACAACCTATGAGGAAAGAGTCAGCAATAATCATTTGCCAGACCAGAGAGCTCAAAGCTACCCAACCAATATTTTTCTTTGTTAAATCCGGCATTTCTGTTTACTCTGCCCTCTGCCCACAGCCATGTGAGCTGTTGTTGAAAGGGAAAGGGGGCCAAGAGAGAGGCACAAAACAGAAGCTGGGCACACCTCCTTCCTGGAAGTCGGCCAAGTGCAGGACTGAGCAAGGGCAAGAGGGAACGTTCTTCACTTTGAAGGTTGAAGAGTTGCCTGACATTTTGGGCTTAAAACATTCTAGTTAGTCAATCTGGTTTTGTGAATGAAAGCGATCACAGAACTGTCTCTGCCATGTGAGCAAGTAAGAACTCACGGGGCTCTGCCAACTTTCCTTCCAGGGATGGGGAAGATTGTCTCCACTGAATAAAAGTTTAAAGGACAGAAAGAGGCAAAAATAAATTTGTGGTTTGGTCCCATCCACACCCACATCCACATGCCTCATGGGAAGAGCACAGGGTGTTAAGGGGGAGACTAGCAGAGGCATCTAACATGGGCTCCAGGGGGTTCAGAGGAAGTAACATTGTTAAACAAAGAGCAGAAGGGATCTGAAGCTTACTGTGAAATGTGGATGATTAAATGCTTTAGCTCCCTGCAAAGTTCCCCATAAAACAATTCTAAAGTGATTTTTAAAGTCTTAAGCCCCAAAGGAAAGAAGAAGAGAAAAGAAGGCAAAAACTACAAAATTTTGTAACCTGGAAAGCAGATGGATGAGAGGTAAAGGACCTGAGAGAATTGACGGTTCAGCAGAAGTGAGAGATGAAATCCAACTCAATGTATGCAGAACCCACAGCTCAGAAGTGCCTGTAACCTGCAGGCAAGGGAACTTCAGAAAGGCTAAAATGAGGGGTGCCTTGGTGGCTCAGTCAGTTAAGCGTCGGACTGCCTCTCAGGTCACAGTCTCACAGTCCGTTCGAGACCCCCGTCGGGCTCTGGAGCCTGCCTCGGTTTCTGTCTCCCTCTCTCTGCTCCGCCCCTGCTTACATTCTGTCTCTCTCTGTGTCTCAGAAATAAATAAACATTTAAAAAGATTTTAGAAAGGCTAAAATGAGGAGGAGTGGTTGAAGGTTGGGTTTTGAAGTAGTCAGATTCCCAGATCTCAACCAATGACTGCCCTGGCAAGAGAAGGAAGGTTTATTTTTTTCAAAGGAGGGAAAGTTGAGCTCAGTTGAGGATGGAGATACCACATTGAAACCAGAGGGTTAAGTGAATGTGTACTAGATGTTGAGGCCATCCCCTACCCTCTCAGCCTGCAGACGTCAATCAGCCAGGGGACTGAGGAACTTTCTCTGGGGAATCTGGCTAGCATAAGCACAGAGTCCCATAGATGGTGACATCCAGGGTTCCTCACCTGACCTGCCAAGTCAGATCACCCTATCACCCTACAATGAAGTTCATAGCTCAGGAGTGCTACCCTTGTGTTTGAAGGATTTGGTCCCCATACTTCTTTTTTTTTTTTTAATTTAAATTTTGGTTAGTTAATATACAGTGCAATATTGGTTTCAGGAGTAGAATTCAGTGATTCATCACTTAGATACAACACCCAGAGCTCATCACAACAAGTGCCCTTCTTAGTACCCATCACCCATCTAGCCCATGCCCCCTCACTTCCCTCCATCAACCCACAATTTGTTCTCTATCATTAAGAGTCTCTTGTTTGTTTCCCTCTCTTCTCTCCCCACCTTTCCATATGTTCACCTGTTTTATTAAATTTCACATATGAGTGAAATTATATGGTATTTGTCTTTCTTTGGGTTATTTGGCTTAGCATAATTCATTCTAGCTTCCTCCGTGTCATTGCAAATGGCAAAATTTCATTCATTTTGATGGGTGACTAATATTCCAGTGTGTGTGTGTTCATCATATCTTCTTTATCCATTCATCAGTTGATGTATATTCGGGCTTTCTCCATAGTTTGGCTATTGTTGATAATGCTGCTTATAAATATTGGGGTGCAAATACCCCTTCAAATCTGTATTTTTGTGTCCTTTGGGCAAATACCTAATACTGCAGATGCTAGATCATAGGGTAGTTCTATTTTTGGTTTTTTGAGCATGCTGTTCTCCAGAGTGGCTTCACTAGTTTACATTTTCACCAACACTGCAAGAGGGTTCCCTTTCTCTGCATCCTCACCAACATCTGTTGTTTCTTGTATTGTTCATTTTAGCCATTCTGACTGGTGTGAGGTCGTATCTCATCATGGTTTGGGTTTGTATTTCGCTGATGATAAGTGGTGTTGAGCATCTTTTCATGTATCTGTTAGCCATATAGATGTCTTCTTTGTGAAGTGTCTATTCATGTCTTCTGCCCATTTCTTAACTGGGTTATTTGTTTTTTGGGTGTTGAGTTTGATAAATTCTTTATAGATTTTGGATACTAACCCTTTATCAGATATGTTGTTTGCAAATATCTTCTCCCATTCTTTGGTTGCCTTTTAGTTTTGTTGATTTTTCCTTTTACTGTGCAGAAAATCTTTATCTTTATGAGGTCCCAATAGTTCACGTTTGTTGTAGTTTCTCTTGCCTTCAGCGATGTGTCTAGTAAGAAGTTGCTGCATCTGAGGTCAAAGAGGTTTTCCTCTAGGATTTTGATGGTTTCCTGTCTCACATTTAGGCATTCATCCACTTTGAATTTATTTTGTGTATGGTGTAAGCAAGTGGTCCAGTTTCACGCTTCTGCATGTTGCTTTCCACTTTTCCTAACACTGCTTGTTGAAGAGACTGTCTTTTTTCCATCAGATATTCTTTCCTGCTTTGTTGAAGATGAGTTGACCATACAGTTGTGGGTCCATTTCTGGGTTTTCTATTCTGTTCCATTGAGCTATGTGTCTGTTTTTGTGCCAGTACCATATTGTCTTGATCACTACAGCTTTGTAATATAGCTTGAAATCTGGAATCACGATGCTTCCAGTTTTGTTTTTCTTTTTCAGGATGGCTTTGGCAGTTCTGGATCTTTTGTGGTTCTATACAAAATTTAAGATTGTTTGTTCTAGCTCTGTGAAAAATGCTGTGATATTTTGATAGGGATTGCAATAAATGTGTAGATTGCTTTGGGTAGTATAAACATTTTAACAGTATTTGATCTTCCAATCCTTGAGCACAGAATGTTTTTCCATTTCTTTATGTCTTCTTCAATTTCTTTCGTAAGTGTTCTATGGTCTTCAGAGGATAGATCTTTTACCTTTTTAGTTAGATTTATTCCCAAGTAACTTATTGTTTTTGTGCAATTGCAAATGGGATTGATTTCTTGATTTCTTTTTCTGATGCTTCATTATTGATGTATACAAATGCAAAAGATTTCTGCACATTGATTTTATATCCTACAACTTTGCTGAATTCATGTATTTGTTCCAGAAATTTTTTGGTGGAGTCCTTCGGGTTTTCTTGGTCTCCATACTTAAATGTGAGTGGCAGTCAAGGATAACCAGGCATGTGAGCAAAGCATCTATGTAGTACAGGAGGTTCCAGTATGAGACAAAATGGAGAGTTGGATGTAAGGGACAATGCAAGTAAATAAACTGGAATTGAAGGATCTTTGTTTGAGATCAAAAATCTCAATGTATGCTTGCCAACATAATGCAGTGGATTTAAATAGATGCAAGACATATCATTACAAAATATCAATGCACTGGGGAGAATTGAGGCACGCATAAGCTGAGGAGAAAGGTTGCGGTGGGTGGGGGGGGGAGAGAGAGAGAGGGAGAGGGAGAGAGAGAGGGAGAGGGAGAGAGAAAGGGAGAGAGAGAGAGAGAGAGAGAGAGAGAGAATGAATCAATAAAGCAAATGGCATCATATTTCTCATCTGCCAGAAGCCAGAGGCCTTCAAAATTTCTATTCTCAGACTATAATCAATTGTCAGGACAGACAAATAGCAACAATAAAGAGGAAGATAGAGAATAGGAGAGACAGAGGAGAGGGCCAAAGGAAATTCTCAAGGTGATGGTGAAGATAGGTCCCAAGGTGGCAGACATTTACCAGGTGAGGAGCTCCAGCAGTCCAGCAGAAGGCTCTTGGAGACCTTCAGGAAGGTGCCAATGAGAGACTGCCTGCTCTATCTCAACATCTTCAGAGGAGATTTGGAAAATTGATGAGGACTTGGAGTTAAACTGATAAAATACATTAAAAATCAGAAAAATCAGCCCTACAAGATTACTATTAACTTTAAGGGAAACAAAAAATGTAAGAAAAGCAAAGAAATTCGAGTGAGCTCATGGCTCAGCTGTAAAGAGCATATCTGTCTCTATTTGTGCCTCAGAAATGGTAGGGAAGACGATGAATCTTCTTCAGTAGTGGCAAGTCAATAGATAAATGTCAAAAACCCCAAACTGAAGAAAGTCAGCAAGTAGCAACGCAAATCTATTATTTACAGGCATAGAAGCAATGGCCAAAATATTTAGTTAAAAGAAGTGAAAGTGATTGCCTTCAGGGGGAGGGGGAAATGGGCCGAGAGGCTAGAGTAGTATTGTTGATAGGCAAACTTGGTAGAACTACTAATATAAATATTACAAAAAATGACTCAATTATTTTGAGGTGAAAGAGAGAGCAATGGTGCATGGTAGTGGGGCTAACAGAACTCCAGTCGGAAGGAACAGGATACGTGAAAGCCTGAGCCAGGCAGGGAGGGTATGTTTCCCTTGAGGAACTGAAGAAGTTCAAGGTGAGTGTGCCCGTCAGGGTGAGGAGCAAGGTGGGTGGTATTGAGGGAAGCAGGGATCAGATCATGAACGGGCTTTAATTTTAACCCGAGGATAATGGAAGTTCAAAGGGTACTTTTGTCTGCAAGTGAGAGAAAGACTAAATGAAAATATCTTGAGCAATCGGGGGACTTTATTATGTTTTATCCTATAACAAGGGGTTTAGAGGTAGGGAGATTAATTAAGCAGCTCCGTGATATCACGCAGGATCAGACTTTTCTTTCTGCTCTGCTCTTCTCGGTGTGCCAGGTAGATCTCTCAGAATGACTAAAAAAGCCAGATATGGCATCCTCACACAACATCCAAAAGCAGAAGGAAGGAAAGGCCATGTTCCTTCCTTATGTCTTTGTATCAGTCTTTTATCGAGCCATAACAAATCACATCAAAAATTAGTGGTCTGTAGCAATCACCATGTTCGGTGCTAATGGCTCTGTGAGTCAGTGGTTTGGGTTGGGCTTAGCCGGAAAGTTCTGCTGCTATCCTGGACTCACTCATTCTCCTGTAGTCAGTCCAGTGGTGGCTTATCTGGGGCTAGATGGTCTAAGATAACCTCCCTTCCATGTCGGGGACCTCATCTGGGATGACTGGGACAGCTGGCCTCCCTGCTCCCAGTGGTTTTCTCTTCCAGTTGACTAGACTGGTCTTCTTCACATGGTAGTCTTAGGGCAGTGTTCTAAGGAAGCGAGAGCTGAAGCTACAAGTCTTCTTGAAGCCTAGCCTCCAAAATCCCATAAAGCCGCTCTGCAACATTCTATTGGTAAAAGCAAGTTGCAGGAACAGCCCAAATTCAAGAGATAAGAAATAGATCTGACCCCATGATGGAAAGAACAGAGACGTTGTATTGTAAAGAGTGGTAGGAGTTGTTACGATCATCTTTGTAAACAAATCTATCACAGCCTCCTTTGAAGACTAGAGAATATTTTTCAGATGATGTTAAGCAAATTATTCTCAGACCCTTTCCTAAACCAATCATAGAGAGGGTGATTAGATGATTCCAGTTAGATAACCATAGTAAAAGTTGACTCCTTGGAAATGAGGACCCATCCTTCACTGAAGCAAAAGGGTTCTTGCTGCAAAAAAGTATGTGAGTGGGATTTGGATAGAAAAATAAACATTATCTCCCAGATTTTTCCAAAGATATGTGATTTCATTTTTAAAAGATAATGATTTCACTGAAAGATAGCTTTTGAAAGATGAAAAGATATGATTTCACATTTGAAAGATAACCTTGAAATACGATTCATTAAATACTTTTTTATTTTTAGAGACAGAGCAAGTGTGAATGGGGAGAGAGGCAGAGCCAGAAAGAGAGAGAGAGAGAGAGAGAGAGAGAGAGAGAGAGAGAGAGAGAGAATCTTAAGCAGGCTCCACACTCAGCACAGAGCCCAAGCCAGGGCTCGCTCCTATGACTCTGGGATCACGACCTGAGCTGAAATCAAGAGTTGGTTTCTCCACTGACTGAACTACCCAGGAGCTCCTGATTTCATTTTTAAGAGAGGATTATTCCTCTTGCTTGGAGGGAAGCAAGACTGGAGGCAGGTACACCAGTTGCAGGATTTATCGGCCTCAGTGCTATTAACATATTAAGCCAGATAATTCTTTGCTGGGAGTGGAAGACTGTCCTTTGCATCGTGTGATGTTTTGAAGTTTTGAAGTACCCATGACATCTTCCCACTGGATGCCAGAAGTACCTCCAGTTGTAACAACCAAAATGTCTGCAGACTCTTCCAATTATCATCTGGGGGACAAAGTTACCTTGGGTCGAGAACCACTGGGTTTGGAATGTAAGGCAATGATTATTGCATTGGCCTGAACCAAGGTAGAGGTGGTAAGAATGGAGGCAAGAAGGATTGAGGAGATCTTCGATTTGGCAAATGATCAAATGCGAAGGGGAACTACATGTTGTTGATAGCCAGGTTTTGGCCTAGACATTCTGCAGTTTGGACACACAAGAGGAGAAACAGGCTGGGAGAATTGGACAATTAGTTCAGTTTGGGACATGTTCAGTTTGGGGCATTTGAGGAACATAAATAAAGATGTCCAAGAAGCCTTACAGTAAGGGTCTCAAATTGGTGATGCTTGAGCCTGGTCTGATCTCAGACTTATTTTCTTTGTGTCTACCGTTAAAAAAAATACACCTCAGTCAACATTTAAGAATTGGGAGACTTCATATACAATTAAAAATTTTAAGTTTGTCTGAAACATTAGAAGATCAGCACATATTGGACCCAAGTTCTGAGGTGACAAAAATCTACTGAGCAGGGTTTGCCTCAATTTGTCCCAGTCTCCCCAAATACATCTTGACTCCATTGCGTAACTTACCCACTCACCCCATAAGAATTTGAGGGTAGAATCTTTGTTTTGATTGGAGCTTTCTGCTCTTTGACATAGACACAGATGTGAGAACGATTCCAAAAGGCTCCATATTGTATCTTCTGTGTCTGCCTCTGACCCATACATTTCAGTCAGATCTCTTAGGACTTTCTAAATATATCATTCATTTTTTTTCTTTCTGATTCTGGTAGTCAGACATGTTTCTTGTGGGAAACACAGAAAATACAGCACACATATTATCCCAAATCTTAGAGGCCTCAAGGGTTTTGTTGCTAGATTTCCATATATCTTTGGAAACAGTGATGAGGGCTCTCTTACCACCTCCAGGAAGGAGCCACCTCTTTGTCTCAACTGGGGTAAAGCAGAGTTATTTTTCCGAAGTGTCAATGGAAGAAAATTAAGCAAGCGTGTGTTTACCTCTCTGCTTTTGTGCATTTTAAGCCCGTTGTTCTGAGGGTTGCTAAGGACATTTTTTTTTTTAAACACTCAAGAATTCAGGCAATTAAGTGTTTTTCCAACATCAAACAATTCCATAGTCAGAATTTATTACCCCTCGTGTCTCTCAGTGTTTCAAGGAAACATTTTCCATTCATGTTCATTTGTTATCTCAAATGCTTTTGAAAATGAGCCCTAAGTGTACTATTTGTAAGTAGGTGACAAAGTTCTTTTAAAACTGCTTGAATAATAGAAAAAAATGACATGCCTCTTAGAGAACAAAATGGGCCATGATAATGTGAGGGAGAGCATGTAAGGACGGATGTAATGGTTAGAATTAAAATGACGTCTGACAATTACTTTCAATTTGAAACGAGGTGAAGAAAATCTGAATTACAATACTCTTATGATTAAACTTTGATGAGATGAAAATGTCATCATTGTTTGATGAGAATTTTTTATTAGAGTTCAAAGAATATGAATGATTTAACCACAATGTACCAACACCACAGGGCTGAATAATCTGTATCAGTTTTTCTCAACTCCTTCTCACTGCGGGTCACCAGAGAAACCTCAGCCGCTCTCATTCTTTAGTGCTTCTGTGACTGTTTCCATGAGATTGGCTTTTGAAACAACAAGGTGAGGCTTACATCCTTTGTGATAAGTTTTGACATTGAAATCCTGGAGTAGCTTAATATGGCAATTCATTTCCAGGAGCCATGTGCTGAGATTTGGACTCATAAGTCTTCTTTTACAAAGAAGTTCACTGTAGAGTCTAGATTTTTTGAGCGAAATGAGTCTGTTTCTCTTCAGCCTGACATTTGACGATTCAAATTGAGATGGGGGCTCACGTCTGTTGATGACAAAGCACAGTCCAGTTCTATTTGGGGCACTAATTTAATATAGGTTGACAAGAGTGTGCTGCCTTAGCACAGGGACTTTTCTCTGCAAAGGGGCAACGGCTGTGCTACCTACTCCTGCACCGGGTGGGGGCAGGAGTGCTAGGACCCCCCTGTCCACTAACTGGGCTCTGTTACCCTGGGATTCCTGCCCTGCCCTCGCTCTTCCCTGTTTTTTCTCTTTCCCCTCTGGGAGCCCCAAATTGAATTAAATGGTTTCCAACAGTCCTTGGTTATACGTCTCTATATAGTATTTAACAGACTGTTTAAAAGATTGTTGACTTCTGAGAGTCTGAGTCAAAATATTTGGGGACTTACTCTACAGTCCTATAGTTTGCAAACCCGCAGGTACTAGGTGTGTTCCATTCTGTTTTGTAAAGCAAAATCTTTCTCCTTTTAACCATTGCAGGAAAGAGTAAAGGTACTAGCATTGGTCATTCCATTCAATTATTTCCCAAAGCCGGTGCCATTGTAACAATGTTATAACTTAACCACTCAAAAATAACCCTTATTTTATCTTGTTAAAAAAAAAAATACAGTCTGTACACTTTATAGGCTGATCTAGGGTAAGCTCAGATTATTTCCAAACACCATTTTGTTGATTCTCTTATTGCAATTTTATTTTATTTGAATAACCAGGAAACTTAAGCTGGAACGTGGAAGGTATATTGTGTAAGAGGTGTCCGTCGTACTCCTGTTCAGTAAAGAAAGAGTTGTCTTGGCCATTCAAAGTCCCTTTTGAAAATACTTTGTAAGTTTAGCTGACTTATCTTTGTGGCATTTGTTCTTGAATATTTAAATCTTGCTTCAAAGGTGGTCAAAATGATAATGCGAGGTGAAGTCGGGAACAACTGAGAAGTTTAAACACACTGCAATCTCTACGGGATTTGAAAAGTCAAAGCCTTGGAAAAAGCAAATATGAATGTTAGAACAATTGGACGCCTCCAGTCCCACAGGTAAGACACAACACAGGGCAGTGGCTAAGAGTGGTCTAGACAGACCGGGTTCAAATCCTACTTTTACCACTTAGTACCTATTTGACTTTGAACAAGTTACCTTCCTTAGACTTCAGTTTCCTCACCTGTAAAGTGGGGATGATAGCAATACCTACCTGATAAGGTTTCTATGAGGAATGACTACTCAAGTGTCAAGGGTATGTCTTGTGCACAATAAGCGTGCGATAATTGAAAGCTATTGTGCTTATTATTATTGAAATGTGGAAGACACTATCAGTATCTTCACAATTAATCCCCAATTCTCCTTCCTGGACCAGATTACAAAATCTCAAATAGTGATCTTTATATTATTTTCAAAAGGAAAAATATCAATAAAAGATGTCTGAAATTATCCAAAGTATCCTAAAGTAAATCTGTGGTAGACTTTTTCTTTATTCTTTTTACAACCCAGAGGTCAAAAGTCATATGCTCTACCGACTAAGCCAGCCAGGTGCCCCAACGTTGTTTTCTTATTTGAGAACTTTTCTAAGATCTGTGATACTCCAGGTCTGTGGAACTGAAAATATTGCCCTTTATTGGTGTTGTATATAAGAATTTTCTCTTGCATGGATTTAATATATTTCTTGCCACCTAAGAAAGCATGGCTGATGGGAAATTAGACTGATAGATGAATGGGAGAAATGGGAGAACGTTGTGTGATTTAGGGAAATGAGATTAATTGGGATGTGAGTTCTAGTTTTTGCTTTACTCTTGGGTATCATCTTGGGTAATTTACTTAATCTCATTAACGCTTGTTTTTTTTTCATCTTTGGAAATGAAAATGATAGTAATGCTTACCCCACAATAAGCCTTGAAGCATAAATGATCGAGAGTAATATTTATAAATTATAAAGCCCCATATACATACTCATAATTGATAATTATTCTAATGCTTGCATTTCTCCTCTACCTATCTGACCCATGGCCAGGACTTTCATAAGGGAAGAAGGAATACAGGCTCTGATTGCCATATGTTCACAGATTAACTTAATGCCTCCAGATTGGAGTGTTTCTTGCATCCACTCATCCACCCATCCATCCATCCATCCGTTCACTATGCATTTACTGAGCTGTAACCATGTGCTATCACTCTGCTATGCATAAAGCTTTCAAAAATCAGTGCCATGGTTTCTCAGAGATTTCTGAATATGTGCATGTAGAAGAACTCAGCTTTCTTGTGTTCTCAATGTCTCCTTAAACCTGAGGAGTGACGACATAGAAAAAAGAAAAATATATTAGAATTATTCAGGTGACACATTGTTTTGGACATTTTCCAAGCAGGATAATTATCTAAAATCAGGCTGACATTTATATCTCTAGCCTCCCATGCTTGTTAAAAGACTTTTCTTGCTGAAATACTCATTGAGCTAAATTTCATCTAACATCTGGCCATTGTATAAATGTAGCAATGAAAACATGTCTTGTTGCCTACACAGTAGGTATAAATTTTAGAAATCCAATTAGTGTTTTATTCTTTCTGTGTATTTTTCTTTTATTTTTCTTTAGTGTTTGAGCCAATTTCAGGCTCCTCACTGAAACTATAAGAATTCAAATATTTAGCACACATCTACACAACAGAAAAAACCAACTGGATTGAGGAATAGTGCTTTGTAGTATCTCCTAGTGATCGTAAGATATTCCTTAAGTTCTTTATTCATTCATGCAACCGGCATATATTGAGCCAAATGTCAAGCCTGGTGCTCAATGCTGAGGGTGAGGGATACAGAATAAATAAAATACCATCTTAGCCCTTGAGAAGTTTAGTACCTAGCAGGGCAGACAGATACCTATACCAACTGTTTTCCTACAATGTGGAATAGTGCTATTGCTCTATTGATGAACGTGGGAGAATGCTGTAAGAGAAGTACATATCCACCTGGCTCCTAAGGCATCGCTCGCTACTCATCTGATGGGTTGCACACTACATAAATGATTGTCCTCAATCCTTCCCTGAGGGTCTCTAACCTCTCAAAATGGAGGAGCCTCTCAAACGAAGAGCCCAAGGGACTACTCACTGTGCCTACAGTACTCACTGTGCCTACATTATCCATCTGGGTGGGCACAATCTAGCGAATGCCTTGAGGATGGATCATCTATTTGGCAATACCAGCCTCTTCTGAGTCACAGTTGTTAAAGTCTTCACTTCTAGACTCACTGTAATGACAGTTGATAGTCAATGGCCTATTTTGCCTAGATGTGAACATTTAGAAGTAAGCCCGCTAAAGCATAATTTTTACTGTGTGCACCAGGACCTACCACAAGGCATCCTCTGCATGCTTTAAAAAAAATGCAAATTATTATACAGATTTCGCCACTCTTTCATTTGGTGTTGACTACACTCAAAAATCTAAAGGGCGCTCTTAAGATATAACTTGGAAAAACTTGAAAAAAAATTTTCAAACATTATCAAATGCAGTGCTTACCTTTTAAACATTAAAAGTTTATTTGCACAAACTTAGTAGTATGAGATACAACATAATTCATGGAAATCAGCAACAATGCTAATGCTTACTAGATTATTCCAAACATTAGACATTACAGTTTAAATCTCAACATTAGCTCTGACGTTGGAATAACATTTCAGTTAATAAATAATTGTGAATATGACCATATGTTCAGTTTATTCTCAGCAGTTTATCATGAATTACAATCATGATTTGGGTCATAAAAGTGATAAACAATTATGTCTTCACAAATTGCATGTTTATTTAATTAATCCTGAAGAGAATCTAAAAATATATTCTGATAGGTTATATAAATTAGGTGTATTTTTTAGCTTTTGGATTTTAACATGCCTGGGTAACACTGTAACTACTTTCATAGGGTACGGGCATTTGCAAAAGTGAGTGGCCACAGTTTTTCAGCCCTGAATTAAATGCCTTCTATGTATTTCAGAGAACTATGAATTCAAAAGTTACTGTTATTTTGGGGTGATCTATAAAGTAGTATAATACCAATGCATGCACACAAAATCTGTGGTAAAGAAAGTGAGTTTTGTTCATTATACTTTCCAGATAGTAGTCACGTCTTCCTAATAATGTTGTTGCCATAAACATATTAGGAAAGACAGAATAATATAAGATACATATTAGATATAAGATATTTATAAGATATTCTGAATTTGCACAATCTATAGTGCTTATAATAAGAAGTCATATTGGCCTTATATTGTCTTTTAAGGGTATCTCTTGAGCTCCTACTGTTATCTTCAGCTGTCACAAAGGCAATGGCTCTGTCAAATGCTGACAACATGTGGGGATAGTGTCAACATCCTGCAACAAAGGGCCTCGCCAGGATCAATTTTAGCATTTGAATTTGCTACTCTGTTTTGGAATTTTCCTGTTCATTATTGAATTTATTTATTTATTTATTTATTTATTTATTACATTTTTTGAAATGTTTATTTATTTTTTAGAGAGAGAGAGAGAGAGAGAGAGAGAGAGAGAGAGAGAGCAGGGCATGAGCAGGGGAGGGGCAGAGCTAGAATCTGAAGCAGGCTCCGGCTCTGAGCTATCAGCACAGTGTCCGATGCAGGGCTTGAACCCACTACCGTGAGATCATGACCTGAGCTGAAGTCAGATGCCTTACCCACTGAGCCACCCAGATGCCCCTGCTCATTATTGAATTTAAACCGGTAAGTAAGTTGCCTGGTTTCTTGGCCTAAGAAGAATATTATGTGCTATTTGGTATCAGACTTCTAATAATTAATCAGGTAGTTTAATGCTCTCATATATGTTATTCAAATATTTCTAATCTCCTTGTAAAATTTTCTAGACTGAGTGGCAGCTCTAGCTAGTACCTATCAACTGCATAAGGAAAAGAGTCCAAAAGTGTAAGAACTTATGAAAACCATCAAATAGTAGAAACAAAGTGTAGGGATCTTACATTCAGGCAATGAGTTAGGTACCAGAAAATACTTCCTTCCAGTGTAAAAGTTTAGGACTCTTTGAAGACAATGTCCAGTTCAACAGTGAAAAAATACATTCCAGTTCTGGGCCCCAAATATCTAAGAAAGCCTCCCCCCCCCCCCCCCCCCGAACGTAAAAATGACTCTTTATCTTTTGGTACACCTTTTGACAAACTATGTATCTTTTCAGTGTAGGGACCATCTTACAATTTGGGACGCGTGTTGTATTTTTCCATAGGGAAGAGGCGGTTGGCATTGCTTCCTGGCTTGGTATAATTCATTTATGTCCTTCCAGTTTTTTCTCTCTGATCTCTTTTCTGTATATCTGTCAGCAGCACTCTCCTGGGAGCAGCACGATGCACTTCATTAATAAGAAGGGATTAAAGGAAAAAGCCCTCGTCTCCTAATACACTTGGATAATTTGGTGCCATCCACAAGGCAATAGACCCCTGCTGCATAGATGTCATTAGAAAGGTACAATTTCATTACTTTTTAGTGGCAAAGCCTTGAGTGAAATACAAAATATGTTGTCTCATATGCAGGGGAAAAAAAGTGCTAAAGCTTTCATTCACTTCACGCCTCTAAAATAGTAGAATGCAAAAATATATTTTATGGGTTTTACATTTATACTGCCTTCCCTTAGTAGTCCTTGAAATCAAGCTTTTATTAAATACTGAGCAAAATCAAGGTTAAAAGAAAATTATTTACATTCTTAAATCCTAAATGAAATTCATGTATTTTTATTAACTAACACATACCTACTAAGTGCCAGGCACTCTATGGAAAACAAACTACAAAAACATCATTCATGCCTTTTTTTTTTTTTTATTACAGCACTAACTTATTAAATACTCTAACTGGAAGTGAGTATAAAAGTGAGTGCATAAGAAGTAAACCATATGGCTGAATAAAAATGATTGTAAGCCAGTAAATTGTAAGCGTATTCAAAAAAATCTGTTTAAGTTTCCCTTGCTAACCTCGCTTCCTTTTGAGCTAATATGCTTGCCGCTGGTTGATAGAATTGTCTTTTGAGCTGAACGCCAACCCCCCACCCTCGCCCCTATTTTAAGCCTTTAGTGGTATTTTGTGCAAACATTTGAACAGAAAAGTCACAAGGCATCCTTAGAATCTCACCCTACTTCTATAGAAGCAGCTCCAAACAGGAAAGGATGGGCCTCACTGGTGGAGGGTGTGGTTGGCCACACATCTGAGAAAGGCACCTGGGATTTAGGAATCTGCCATAAAAACAAACAAACAAACAAACAACCCCACCAATGGCACTCCCAAGCGCTGCACTGGAGTGATGACTCCCTGGGAAACTTGCACATCACTTTCCTAGCACCGAAGAGAGTCAGGTTTAACAGTGGTCCATTATCTCACTGCCACAGACACACAACTGCCATTAACACTAAAAAGTGGCACACAGTTGGAACGACGCATGGGAGAAGAAAGTCCTTGATTATCAGCTTATTTTAAGCCATTCTTTGCAGTGACGGGTGTTTGCTCCACTACTAGCTTTTGTTCAGTGAAATTGACATTTGCAGCTCTTTGTCTAAGATAAAGTTTAGGTTAAGATGATAGAGACTGGGGTTTCCAGAGACCATTCTCCCAACTTAAGGCACAGCAGTCCAGGAAGAGCAAAGTATTCTGACAAACGAGTCGGTAATGAAAATACTTTAAAGATGTATTTCATTATGACGTACAATATCTCTACAAATAAACGATTGGTCATCTAGTCAGCTTTGCATACAGAGTGTTCTGATGCCTTCTCCCTTTAGTCTGCAACCATGGCCTTCCTTGTCTCTCGTGCATTTTATTTTTTTTTTATTTTTTTTTATTTTTATTTTTTTATTTATTTTTGGGACAGAGAGAGACAGAGCATGAACGGGGGAGGGGCAGAGAGAGAGGGAGACACAGAGTCGGAAACAGGCTCCAGGCTCCGAGCCATCAGCCCAGAGCCTGACGCGGGGCTCGAACTCACGGACCGCGAGATCGGACCGCGAGATCGTGACCTGGCTGAAGTCGGACGCTTAACCGACTGCGCCACCCAGGCGCCCCTCTCGTGCATTTTAATTCATTAAAATATCATCACAGGCACGGTGAAGATTATCACCAAATCTCATGAGAAGTGACAGAGTGCAGAAACGGGGACAGGGACAGCCAGTTTTTATCTTTCAGAGTGAGCAGAGCTTAATCACAAAAAGTCAGGATTCAGCTAGTTATGTTCTTGTTATCAAAAAGAAATCTCAGCTAATGTTTAAGTATAGATAACCAAAGTCACAAACAAAACCCCCAGTTTTGCCAATAAATTAAAAAATATAAGCAAAATGGTTAAGTAGTTAAAAGCATAGATCGTTAACCTCATGCGGTGTATTTGAGGATGTGCACTGAAAACAGATCAACTCTTTGATTCCAGAATATGGATTGCCTCTTTCCTTATGATTTTTTTATAATGGTAATTTTTCCTCCACTCGCATAAGATCTTATGAGTCTGTTTGTCCTGAATCTTAATAGGAATTTCTTACGATTTGGATATTTTATTAGAAAAAACTAAAAAATATAAAGGGTTTCCGAACATTCCTCAAATTTCTGGGCTTTCCACATTACCCTGGGCACTGAAGAAGAGGAAGGAATATTATGAATTAGAGTTCAGGTTGAAAGCTGGGTATTTGAAATATAAATGGAAATAATTCATTAGCAATGACCCTTGTTAATATTCTTTTGCCGAGGTAGTTTTTAAGAGGGGGCTGCCCACAAAAGAGCTTGTTATATTTCCTCTGTTGAATGTGCATGATTCTGTGGCACATTGTTTTGGCTTACTGGAGAAAACACTCAAACGAGGATTGACAAATACCGGTTTCATGGTAGAGGAGGAATAAGCTGATAGGTATGTCTATAAGTTCTGTCAGGCAAGACTTAACCAAATCTTGATACTCATTTTAAACTGATAATTAATGAATGGCAACAAGATAAACTAGATGCCTATTTGCTTTGGGGACACTTTAAAAAGACCTCTCTTTTTAGATTTGGAATTCACAATAGGTTTCTTCCATTCCTCCTTGGTAGAATAGTGAAACATTTCTTGTCTAGACTGAATAATGAGGCAAGAAACAATGACCCTGCGCATGTCTAATTTATAACAAATCTG
Source organism: Neofelis nebulosa (assembly GCF_028018385.1). NCBI lineage: Eukaryota > Metazoa > Chordata > Mammalia > Carnivora > Felidae > Neofelis > Neofelis nebulosa. Next base: position 45,454,805 of record NC_080792.1, on the reverse strand, counting down.
TTTCCTTAATGGGTGGAAGGAAATCTGAGGACAGTTCTAAGTGTTCCTGTCTGCTTTCAGTGCCATCTTCTAGTCATACTGAAGACAACACCTCTCCGGACGGGTCTTTCCCCTTCTTCTCCTCTCCCCGGTCAATGTCAATCACGTGCACTACTCCAGGTTTTGGGATCAGGTCATCAGTCTCTACCTGACTCCTGTTGTCCTCCACTTCCATGTAACTCCCCTTTGTTTGCTGGGCAGCTTTGCTGAAGGCTTCTTTAAAACGACGTTTGAGTTCAACATCTGGACAGAAGACATACTCGTAAAGCCCACCGGCGAGGACAGCTCCTATTATTGGTCCAACCCAATATATCTGGAGGAAAAGATGGAAGCATTATAGAATGAGCGTGGAGTAAAACTATTCCTTTGAACGACTCGTGAATAGAGAGCTTAGCTGGTTTACATTAAGAAAACAAATGTGTCGTGTGGAAGAAAGCAGAATTGGAAACACTATAAGAGAATACATCAAATGCACACCAGAGATCCATAAACTGCTAAATAGCATTTGAACAGAAAACAAGGAGACTGTTTTCTCTTTTCTTGCTTTCACTAATTACTTTCTTTCCATTTTCTGAGAGTCCTTAAAGTCAAGATAGCTCTTCTTTAGGGGTGTCTGGGTGGCTCAGTCAGTTAAGCATCTGACTCTTGGTCTCGGCTCAGACATCGGGCTCTGTGCTCACAGCACGGAGCCTGCTTGGGATTCTCCTTCTGCATCCCTCTGCCCCTCCCCCTCGCCCACATGCATGTGCATGCGCTGTCTCTCGAAAGAAAGAAAGAAACATTAAAAAACATATTAAGAAAAGATAGCTTCTCTTTGGTGGTACTGCACACTCAGTAGATGCAAAGAATTCTTCAAGTAAAATAGAAAAAAATTTCTAGAGAGTTATCTTATTTTCTTAATATTGCCATCATACATTGGCTTTCTGCATAATTGTGACCAATATACAGCTTTTATCAGTTGAGCTTTAGTTATTCAGTGGAGCATGATAAATGGAATCCCAGCTCCACTGCTTAGTAATTTGGTCAGTTTTTGTGTCAATTACTTGACTTCTTAAACCTTAATTTCCTCACCTGCAAAGTGGGAATTGTAATAATACGTACTTCATAGACTGTAAAAATTAAATTGAAACAATACTTGTAAAGTATTTGGTGGTTCTAATTTCATAGCAACCGGCTTCATTCCATGCTTCCTAGGCAATTCAAAGTTGTGTGTGAACAGGCTGGAGATGAGTCATTTTCTGTTTGTTACATGCTTTTCTTTCTTTAAAAAAATTTCTTTTCTTTTTTTTTTTTTTTTCAACGTTTTTAATTTATTTTTGGGACAGAGAGAGACAGAGCATGAACGGGGGAGGGGCAAAGAGAGAGGGAGACACAGAATCGGAAACAGGCTCCAGGCTCCGAGCCATCAGCCCAGAGCCTGACGCGGGGCTCGAACTCACGGACCGCGAGATTGTGACCTGGCTGAAGTCGGACGCTTAACCGACTGCGCCACCCAGGCGCCCCTAAAAAAAATTTTTTTTAACGTTTATTCATTTTTGAGAGAGAGATAGAGTGCAAGTGGGGGAGGGGCAGAGAGAGAGACACACACAGAATAGGAAGCAGGCTCCAGACTCCAAGCTGTCAGCACAGAGCCCGACGTAGGGCTTGAACTCACAAGCTTTGAGATCATGACCTGAGCCAAAGTCAGAGGCTTAACCAACCGAGCCACCGAGGCAACCTGTGTTTTTTACATGCTTTTCCTCCCTAAAATCTGATGATTTGATTTAACTGAAAACCTCGTGGTTTGTTCATTACTCTTCTTGCAGAGCACTTTCATCCTCATGGTTCTTACCATGGTCACTTGGTGCCAAAAATCCCACCTTGTCTCTTTGCGGCATCTGGGTGGCTCAGTTGGCTCAGTGTTTGACTCTTGATTTTGGCTCAGGTCATGATCTCATGGTCTGTGGGATTGAGTCCTGTGTCGGGTTCCATGCTGACTACAGTGAACCTACTTGGGATTCTCTCTTTCCCTCTCTCTCTCTGCCCCTCCCCTGCTCTTGAGCTCTCTTTCTTTCAAAAATAAATAAATAAATACACAAACAAAGAATCCAGTACTGAGTTTATGGATGGTGGTCAGTTGAGGCTTAGCAATTCCATAGGATTTTTAATCCAACATGGAAGCTTTTTATCGTATCGTTACTGTATCTAGAAAAAACTCAGTTTTGAGTTTTGGTAAACTTCAACATTTGCTTTAGAGCACGTATACGCTGCAGGATATTTGACACTCATTCAACAGATTCAATTAGGCAACAGAAACCTTGTTTATTGAGCCGGTTGTACTTAGCACTTTTCTTGTATTAACTCACATAATTCAAACAGCAACCTTTGAGGTAGATATTATTATTTTCCCTCTTTTATGAGTAAGAAAGCTGACACCCTGAGCAGATAAGAAGCTTGCTTAGGAGTTCATGCCTAACAAGTGCTTGAAATGGGATTTGAGGTCTTTGTGATTTCAAACCTCTCTTTTGAACTATTGCACTGTTTTCCATGATACTGCACTTATCTCGTTTGAAAAAAAATAGGAGAAATGCTTTTCTGGCTTAAGACACTTTCTGGAAGTTAATTCCACTTAGCATCCTCATTGCAAAATCTAAAGACAATTCAAAATTTAAGCTGGAGATGAGCACATATACTTAACGTGGAAAATACTGGTAGAGTGGTTGTGAGCACCAAGCTCCTATCTTGAACAGAAAGAAACCATGTAAGAGTTGCCCTTTCAAAGGAGAAATGAGAGCCCTCCTCTAAATGTCTTTGCTCTCTGTTCCTTTGGTACGAGCTCATTACAGATGGTCTATTCCACATGCTACAACTCCCACAAGGGAAACAAGGGTCTGCTAAATAATTATGATGCATTCCCCAAACACCTATGAAGAATACATCTGGCCACATGCTCTCCAAAAAGAGCAAATCTCAGTTTCAAGTTGCTATTCCAAAACAAAGTCAAAATGTACTTTAAAATGACTCTCAAAATGTATAAAGGTAAATAATTTTTATTGCTATAAATATAGATGTTATGTAAAGTATCAAGATGAAAACTAAAACAATGTCATTACACTACCTAGAAAATTCACCATTAATATTTTGATGTTATTCTAGTCTATCAACCAATCAGTCAATCAATCTGCAAATATGTTGTAAATTAGTTCTAAAATTCACACAATTATTGCTACAGAACGGACATTCATGTTCAGTAGGATTAAGTTTGTTATAAAATAGCTCTGCAATAAGGGGAAACATTTCATTCAGTCAACAAGGTAAAAAGTTTCCCACTATTTGAATTTTAGCTAGCTTACCACAACCAGTAGGTAATCATTAAAAACATACATTTCACCCCCATTTTAAAGTCCTCATCCATAGAATTAAAAGTTGCTATTTTTCTAAATTTTAATTACAAAAAAAGTTTGAATGTAAGAAGTTGAACTTCCAATTGTACTTCTACCATAATTAACTATATGCTGTCCATTAAAATGTTCCACTCATGTCAATGTGGCAAACATTTTGAGACATAAATGGAAACATCAGTGGCCAAATGACCAATCTCATGGATGGTATTACTGACATTCATTGTATAGCTGGGTGCAAAATCTTGCTTTGAACGCTGATGCTCGTTCTTTCACGATTGAAATTACTTTTAAAGACTCAGTACCCTTTTCTTAACTGTCAGTGCCCCTAGTAATGATGCCATATCCTCTTATTGGCAATGTGCACTATGGTTGAGTGGATGTAACTGGGTCAGTAACCGCTGTATGAATGAGATTCAAACACGAGTGACATGTTGTTACGGTCATGAATTAAAACTAAAAGTTGCGAAATAGCATTCACAACATATAAGTGACAACGGGAGTTAACCTTATTTGAGGCTGGCAGACATAAGTCCCATATCTCATATTTGTATTGGTTATTAGAAATTGGCATGTGAGTGGCCTTAAAACTGCTGCATTATTCATTTAAGGGATTTAAATGCCTGTGTTGTAAGAAACAATTGAAATAAAATTGATTGTGATATTTAAAAATGGATATCACTGCTCTCTGGAAGCGCTGCCACTGCATTATTAAGTAGGTTAGCCAGTGAGACTGGAAAGTGTGCCTCTTCTAAAGTCATTTGTGTGTCCAGGTACAGTTACGGTGATAATAGCATAAACATTTGCAACATCTAGTCCTCTCCATCTGTAGTTCAAGTGCTCCCAACTCACATACTATTAATTGGGCCCATGCTTTTGTAAACAAAAACTATAAATATTTTTGCTCTGGGCATTGCTTTTAAGCATTTCTTTCCTCTTCTTCTTCTTCTTCTTCTTTTTTTTTTTTTTTTTTTTTAATTTCTTGGTAGGTATATATTTTGTCATTGCCAGGAAGGCTTTACATTCAATTAAACACTATATTCACCACACTATCCTGATTTTCACTTGTTCCACATTGGCAGCCTCCATGCACAATGTATTCTGCTTCAGTCTATTAGATACGGTGCCCAGAGCAGTGCTTATATATAAAAAGAAAGGCTATTACTGAAGACCCAGGACAGATATAAGGTGAGATGTTCTACCGTAGATATGTGCTCGTCTCTCCCTGGTCTTTATGAAAGATGTAATAAAGTGGAGGGGGGGGGGTCAAGGTTGAGAGGAAGTAAGAAAACTAGTGGGCAAAGAAAAAAAAGAGCTACATGGGCAATTGTTAACTGCAGGAGGACAGGTACTATCGACATGATGGTTACCCAGTGGTTTTCCCAATTTCCCATGATAACCGCAGGTCCAAAGGATCGGGCAGGGTTCATGCTGGCACCAGTGTAATTGATCTATAGGGAAAACAACAACAACAAAAAACGACAACTTCAGACATTGCTGAAACAGGGCTAGTAACAGGAAGCATTCATTGCAATTTGCTACCATTTGCCAAGTCAGTTAGAGGAACTGTCAAGACGTTAGCAGCCATATCAACCTTCTCATCATAAAGTTAGCAAAATCATCACCTAACGTGGACAGACGTGGCTGGATACTAAAGAACTACAGCTGTAAAACACAATATCTTTAGGCCAGCTCTAGGGTGACGATAAATGAAATGAATCAATTATTTAAATGGACTTGGAAACTTACTGCAAATAAATGTCCAATTGCCACAGAAAATCCAATTGCTAAAGCTACTGAACCAGTGACATCAGTCCGTTTGGAATCACAGCTGGCAAAAATAGTAAACACCAGCTGAAATGTGATTATCAACTCCACCAGGAGACCGTGACCAGCAGAAAGACTTCCATGAACCTAGAAAGAGAAAAATGCTCTATCTGAATTGAAGCATGATTACATTTTCTATGAGAACATATTATTGTGAAAGGCATATTTCATCACTGGAAAAAGCAATGGTTAATTTGAGTCATCTATTCTACCCCACGAGTGAGACAACCGCCCCCCCCCCCAACCGGCTGCATCCAAAAAAAAAAAAAAAAAAAAAAAAAAGGAATAAATTTCCACTCATTTTGGGCCATCACAGATAATTAATTACTCTTACAATGACCAAGCCGGAATTTGTGCTGAATGTCCTTTTCTACAAAGGAAGCAAAATGTGCCACTGCTGCACTTAACTTATAAAGGAGTTTCTTGAGAGTCTTGTAATTTTATAAGGCGATGATTAAATCCATTAATTAGGTTTAAATTAATTAATATATATTTCAATTAAAATTTAAACTGTGTGCGGTTTTTAAATCAATCTAGTGCTGAGCTAACAACTGATACTCCTAATCAGTTAAGAACAAAACTAGGATCAAATGCCAATTTATTTTTTTAAGTGTGGTCCTTGATGTAGATCATTTTAAGTCTCACGAACATGACCAGAAACAAAATTTAGTGAGCCAACCAATGGCTGTAATAAAAATTCCTTAAGCTAAATATATAGTCTAGTATAGTCACGGGGATGGGAGCGAGAGAGAGGAAAAAAACACCATTTTTGTGTCACCTAGACTTAATAATATTGAAGTCACTCCATATAGCAAACGATGATAATATATGGATACGCTCAATGTTGCTGGGATCAGTTTCCCCCCTGTCAAGAATCGTCAGAAATTCCCTGGGAATAAATTTGCAATTTTAGAAAAGTCTCTCAGGCCACCGGGGTGGCATTTAGCAGAGTCTGCAAGAAGCTTGGAATCCTAGTTTGAAAATGCGAGCTAAAGATGCTACCGTGGTGACCCCCAAGCCCCCCACCACACTGGGAGGTGTGACGAGGTAGAGAATCCCAGCTCCGATGATGGCGCCCAGGCACTGTGCGGCGACGTAGAAGACAGACTTGGCGATGCTAATCTTCCTGGTGCACACCATGGCCACTGTCACAGCAGGGTTGATGTGGCCACCGCTGATGTGGCCAAAGCACTGTACCATAGTTGCAATGCTGAGCCCAAAGCAAAGGGAGATGAGAACCATGTCGACAGGTAAGGGCTTTTCCGTTCCACCCCAGTTGATGGTGGATCCCAGGCTGAGGAGAACAAAGATAAGCATGGCCAGAAATTCCGCTGTGACTGCCTTCCAGAAAGCTTGAGTCCAGACCCCTTTGAAGGCCACCATGATGCTCTCTCTTCTACACAAAGGTCCACACTTACTGAAAAGAAAACAAGTTGATATCAGAAGCTATCAAATCAAGGTTCGTGAATTTGGGTGAAGACTCGGGGCCTGTAGTCTTGCCCTTCTGTGGGGAAGGGCCCCCTCAAAGGTTATTTGATACCAGGAAAGAATGCTTCCAGAAAACCTTCTTAATTAACGAATTAATTGTCCCCTGTTATTCTAGCCTCCTTTTATATAACATTCGAAGCTCAGCCAGTTTCCCTGATTTGCCCCTAAAAAGGAAAATGTCTAAATCAAGTTTCTTAAAGAATTAAGAATGAAATGTATTTACCTCCCAGCAAGAGCTAATTCCCTCAGAGCAAGGTTTTGAGTTTCAGTGTACTTTTAACATGCTGTTTATATTTTGAACGTAAAGCGATTCAAAAAAAGGGCGGGGGGGGGGAGGTCATTTGCAGTTTTGCACTTTATTGCTCAAAATGGCATTCTGAAAGTGGATTTGTGGAGCGTGATTCTCCTCTGCCCCAGCAGAGACTGCGGATTTAGAGGAGAGGCCAGCGAGGAGGCCGGGAATGCCGAAGTCTGTCTTTCCAGAAGGTGAAGTCGTTAGGGGGCGGGGAGCTGGCAGGGACGGTGGGAACCGGCGGGGCCTGAGCGGGGGCAGGGACGCTCCCTCCGTCTCCCCTGCGGGCCTGGACGCGCGGCACTAGGACGCGTCGGCCGCGGGCCCCGGGCCCCGGGGGAGCGGCCACCCCTGGGCCGGTGCCAGGCCCCGGGGCAGCGGCCAGGTGGACAAACAGCAGCCTCCAGGCGCGCGCCCCGCCCTCGTCCCCGGCGTCCCCGCGGCCGCGCCTGGGAAAGCTGCATCCTGGCTCCACGGTGCTTCTGCAGTGCGAGGGGACAGTCCCTCCTCGTCTGACCCTCTCTCGACCCCTGACGTTACCCTTCAGAGACACCTTCTCAATGTGATCCCGGAGGCGGGAGTAGGAGCCCCGGGCACCCCGCCCGCGCCCTCCAGGGGGCAGCCGAGTGCGGGGACGTGGAGCCCCGCGGGGTGGCGGGAGCGCTGGGCAGGGCGCGGGGCGGGGGACAGTGGTCCTCAGAGCAGAAGGCTCCACGGACAGCGACTGTTCTCCAGCGTCTTCTTGGCGGCCGTCTCCTACTTCTGCTTGGCCCTGAAAGTCGGGGGGCTTGCCACTTCTGGGGGATCTTGTGGCAGCGGGGACCTGGGTGGGGAGCGGGGAGGAGGGTGCGGTACAGCAAGACAGCCACCGAGAGGGAATACTTTGTTCCTCCAGTCTGTTTTCCTCATACTGTCTGAGGATCTTTGGAGCTGAGAAAGGATGGGGTTTGAGGATATTAATGCCCAGTGCTCATTTGGGCAAGAAATGGCTAGAATTCCCGATGTGGGGGTCAATGACACTGGTTACTCCATTATTCAAGGCATTTGCTCTTATCCTTTGCCTGTTAGAGTCGTGAGAGCGAAGGAGTGTGGAGGACATTTAGCAGAGACTTTTTGATCACCAGAGGACAATGAAAAGGGTTAGGCAAGAAAGTCAAAGTCAAGCATTTGAACAGATTAGAGTTATTAGAGCTTTCCCCTTGATGTATTATTGAAGAGGAACTGCCCCTCCCGCCCCCCCCCCCCCCCTTATTGTCCCCAGGAGCCTGGGTTCTGGATGAACAGTAGGGAAATGCTGTGCCAAAAAGGGCTAGGGGAACTCTCCCTTGACCTTTAGGATCTCAAGTCAGCCTCTGCTTTGATATGGAGCTTTGCCTCAGAGTTGGAAAGAGAAACCCATTTTCTGCCCAAGTCGGGGGTGGGGGGGAGGTAGCTCCAGAAGGGGGACAGCCAGCCCTGTCCCAGGTGTCCCTTGCCTGTGAGCTCCTCTAAGTGAATCATGTAATTACAAGAAAACCCAGCTGGGAGGACAATGACATCATATTCCCTAGAGGAAGAGAAAATAAAGAGACAAAACAGCACTTGGAACAGGACAGGGAGTATGCTCTGGGAGAGACATTAAAAGTATCCCAAAGGGGAGAAACTCCAAGAACTTACAAATTGAAAAAGAAGCTAGGAAGGTGGCTTCTGAACTCACCAGCAGCCCTCGGCGGCAGCCGGAAGGGGGGTGGGGGGGAGGGCAAGATGCCGCCACAGGTGCTGGTCGTCTGTGACTGGATTAAGTGGGAAAAATGAAGAGCACAAAGCAGGGAGCTAGGGAGGCTGGTGGGCAGGAAGCCTCAGGTCCCTTACGAAGGCGAAGGCGGAGGCATGGATCACCAGGAGAGGCGGGCCCTGGCAGAAGGGCTCCTCCCTGCTACACCCCTTCTCTGTCACTTTCCCCAGTCCCCCCGAATTCTCTCTCCCAGCCCATTCTCTCATGCCTCTCCAGAGACCTGATTTAAGAAACTCAGTTGCTCTTTCAACTTCAAATTTTCATCAGCCAGAGAAATGAAAACAACAATAACAACAACGATGACACCCCGAATAGATAAATAGGCTCCTTAACAGTGATTTTAGCTTTTTTTGGAAAGCCCACAAAATCTGATCTCCTTCCAGCGCAGACCGAACAGCCTCAGTTAGCCCGAACCCCAAAGTTTCCAGGCAGCACATACATACCCCTGACCTCACAAGTGCTCCCCTCAGCGGAGTCTGTCATAGCTCCTGTTATTATCAGCAATGTTCCCTTATGTGTTCGCACTCACTGGAAATGGATCAACACCATTTGTTTTGCTTCCTTCGCCCCAGAACAAAGGGGGTTTGTTGATGTGCCCGGGTTGTACTGAACCGGACACATTACTTTCTAGCTGAACACACAGCGTGATCCGCTTCTGGACAGCTGAGCCTCTGGGTGAGTAATTTTTCTGATGAAAAATACTGCAGATAGATTTTACCTCCATAGGGTAATTTTCCTGTGCATGCACAGGTCTTGAATATGTGGAGGCTTTTGCAGCAAAGCATCCTTTTTTCCCCCTTCTACCTTCTCTATGCCTCTCTTATGAACACGCCCAATACCCAGATCTATAAGCATCGTCTACCTGCCCTACGATTTCCTTCTAGATTCTGTCTGAGAAGGCACATATATTTATAATAAAAGAGTCAGAGTTTCATCTTTTAGCCCTGAGCTTTGTTCCCTTAAGGCAAAGAAGGACTTACCCCCACTGCCTTGCTTCAGGTCTGCCACTCATGCCTTCCCTGGCCAGAGTGCAGCTCTCATTGCCTGCCCCACAGCTCCCAGTGCACTGGGAGTCAGATTACGGCCACTTGTCTGATTGGGTTTTTGGAGTGAAGGGGTGGAAAGACTCTGTACCATGTGGCAATCGTCGAGTTATATTTGAACTTGAAATAACTTTTCTCTACCTGATCCCTGTAGACACAGGGCATTTCAGAAACACAAAACGTTTGCTTACACTGTATTTCTTTAGCCGGTAATCTTTGAAAACGAGGACTTCCCCCAATTTGTATTTCAACTCTTCTCACCACAAAGGATTGCTGAGAATTGGTCTTGTTTGGTTGCGTGTTGTAGGCAGATTTGGGCAGCCATGAGAAAACAGATTTGTGTTATCCAGCAGTTGAGATGAATTGAGATCTAGGCTGTAGTGCATTTGCTGTTGAGGGGCTAACTATCCAATGGGTTCTATTAGAAGTTTTTGACCTGAGAAGCAGCACAACAGAGAAGTCCATGTGTAGCCTGGGCAGCTCTGATTTGGACGATAGGGAAATAGGAAAAATAGGAAACAAGACTTCCAAGGTGCTCCTCTGACTGTTACATTAATAATAATTGCTGGGTATGGAGTAGCAAATTTAAAAATATGCAGGTTGGGTGGGGACAAAATTTTTGGAAATCGTAGGTAAATTTGATATCTACAAACCTAGGGACCAGACTGCATCATTTGTGGGGCCCAGTGCGGAACGAATGCATCACAATGACAGTTTTTTGTTTTCTTGTCTCATTTGGGGACCTAAGATTTGGAAATGGGTGAAAAGCTATTAGAAAGAGGAATTAAAATTTTGAGGGTGAATGTCAGAGGAGCATTTTATTATTGTGTCAAGCATTCTCAGATAATAGAGATTGAATTTACACCCTTAAGAATGTGGTTACACACTGATGGTTGTCCATGTTGGGGGTGGGGGGATGGTGTTGGTTTGGCCTTCTTAAAATGTGCTCCCTGAAGGTAAGAATAAATTCTGATGAGAAGTGAAGGGAGCATTTATGCGACTCTGCAAAGAATGCTTAAAACATTTCATGTTGATTGTTTAAAAATTTTTTTTTTAACATTTATTCATTTTTGAGAGACAGAGAGAGACAGAACATGAGTGGGGGAGGGGCAGAGAGAGAGAGAGAGAGAGAGACAGAATCCAAGGAGGCTCCAGGCTCTGGGCTGTCAGCACAGAGCCCGATGTGGGGCTCGAACCCACCAACCATGAGATCATGACCTGAGGCAAAGTCGGAAGCTCCACTGACTGAGCCACCCAGGCGCCCCTCCTGTTGATTCTTAAAGCTGTTTACCGCTCCGATTTTAGAGTGCGATTTAAACAATGGGTCACAAATGTTTTTTAAAAATTTGAAAACTTTGACTTTCTACACAGATGTGCTAATTGCTCTGACCCTACGAACACTGAGTCAGATGGGACTGTGAGGCCTATGAACCCGAGGAATGACGCTTCAGTGTTTAGATTCTTCCTTGTGAATGAAGCCTGTGGTCAGTCATATCTACAGAAACCCACAAAGCGTGGTGATCCCTTAGGGCTGCCCATTGTTCAGGGGACAATTTTCAGGTCCACTTTTTGCAGGTTGCCCTAGGCTCATTAGCATTCACTCCTTGGCCTTGGCAGTTCCCGTCACCATTTTACAAAGTGCCAGCAAAAAACTTGGTTACCACGGTTTCTCAGACTCTTTGCCTTTCTTCTGGCTGGCTGATCACCGCCCTGGTAGCATGTGTTGACAGTTCAGTTCCTAAGGGATGGCTGTTCCCAACAAGGGAAGAGCCACCCTAATTGGCACCGACTTGGGCACTTATTAGTACTCTCAGCAGAGTGGCTGAAAAGTGACCAGAGATTAACCCTTCACCTACTGGGGTTAGTTTTTCTTATCAGGTATTAGTTATCGTCTTTTTTATTTTATATTTGAGAAGGAATTATTGATTCTCCTGCAACACTAATAATCGGCTGCTTGCCTGGCTTTGCTTTGGACTAGGGACAGAGTCTCCAGTAGGGTTGTCTAGGGTGATGCATGCAGGATAATGTTGGAAGAAAGCAGCATCAGTGCCCTTGTGAGGATGGTGTGGGCAGCATGAGGCAAGAACCTTGGTGAACATAAGTAAGACCTTCTAAGTTGATCTGTTTTGAACTGGCCTGGACCCTGAGCCAAATGAGATTTGGAATCTAAAAATTTTTTTCTATTGCTAACTTGAAAAGGGCCTAATTTATTTAAAAATGGAATAACAGTTTACTGATTAAATCTTCTTGACTTTCTTAATGTACAGTGCTATGATCTTTGCGGGGAGAAGGATAGTAATGTGGCACATTGATTTAAAATCAATGTTCTTGGGGAGCTTGGTGGCTCAGTTGGTTGAGCATCTGACTCTTGATTTTCCCTCGGATCGTGATCCCAGGGTCCCGACACCAAGCCCCATGTCGGGCTCTGTGCTGAGTTCGGAGCCTGCTTGGGATTATCTCTTCCTCTGCCCCTCTCCCTAGCTCACGTGCACGCTCTTTGTCTCAAAATAAAAAATAAAATAAAATAAGATAAAATAAAATAAAATAAAATAAAATCAGTATCCTATGCCAGGCAAACTTGTGAGTTTTTCGCTGAAAAGCCTTGTGCAGTTGTAGCTTAGTAACATCTGAGAAAAATGAGAGAAGAGTAAATGAACATTTCAAGAGTACTCAGCAAAAACTAGCTGATTGACACACGTTGCTTCCACATTTTTAATCTACCACACCATGCTGTTTTCTTTTGGTGCTGATGTATGTCTTTGGGATTTGTGGACTCCTTCTCCCACCCTTGCCCTCAGAACTTTTAATATTTCTTCATGTATTCAGAGATTGAAGACTAACACAGAAGCACTAAAAATGCCAGCAATGCCTCAGTACCAGACGGAAGTGTCTCCAGGCTGGTAGGGGCAGATTCAATCCTAAGTCATAAATCTTATTTTGCTTTTCATGAATCTCAGCATCATGAATTCTCCCCAGAGCACTTATATATCAGGATGTTCATTAAAAACAAACAAACAAACAAACAAACAAACAGAACAACAGCAGCAGCAGCCACAACCACAACCCTCACAACAAAGGGCTTTAATAGAGCTTTGTTCCCTTTTCAAAGAGATGTTGCCCTACTGAGATGTTACAATTCAGAATGGCTTCCAGAAATACAGTTCACCACCAAAAGAGTAAAATAATAATTAAAAAAAAAAACACAAAACCATCAAGGAACCAAAACGCTTGGCTTAGTCTCCCAGTTCTCAGTGGGGTGAATCTGAGAAAACTCGGGTCTTTCCAATGGATGTGGCAACTTTTGTGGATAATCTCGCCCCTGCCCCCCATGCTCCATGGATCCAGGTTTTCCCGTTTGGTACAGCAGGCACATTTTCCTTGATTCAGATCCAGCCGGACTCTGCTTTGGCTGGGGAGTTGTACTCCGCTGACATTTAAGGCAGGAATTCCCTGGGAAAATAGTCAAGAGATTCTTTTGGTGCTGCTGGCGGGGCTCCAAAGGGTTTAGGGTTCCCCACTCTAGGCGAATGGGGAGAAAGACAGGGAGGGAGGGAAAGAGAAACAGAAGGACTTTATTGAGTGACTGTATTTCATCTGAAACTTGCACAAAAAAACAGAAATGTGGTTGGATGACTGGATACTTTTCTTCCCCCTTATCTCTCACCCAGCTATTATGACAGTTCAGAGTTTGGTTGGGCATTTTAAAGGCCACTCAGACATCCATAGTTGAAAATCAATTCTCTGGGAAGCAAAGGACTTTGGGATCTAATGGGTCAGACCAAAACGTTTTAAATGATCAATAATCGAAGTGTGGTCTGTAGTAATAATTGTTCCAACATTTAAATTAAATTTGAACATAATAAGAAGTAAGCCCCACATTTTGGTGATTATTAGCACCCATTATTCTGAAGGCTCAGAATCCTCATGTTTTTAATAGACTAACGTAGGTATTCCTAGTTTCAAGAAAAGAGCAAGATGTTTACAATTTTGTGCACAAGGAAGTTGTGATTGAGCCGGGTGGGGGGGGGGGTCGACCAAAAAACTAGGCACTTAAAAAATACTTTGGAGTAATGCTAGAAACAGAACATTTTCTAAAAAAGGAACAGAAATGGTCATAATCTGTGATCACAAAAAAAATGTGACTGACAGTCATAGAAATTCCCATGGATGAGACTTCTAATAATTCAGACAAAACTGAATCCTAAATCGTCACAGGTCCTTCTTTTTGACCTCTGTAATTCCTTTTTTTTTTTTACATTATTGCCATTGGAAGAAATGTACACCTGAAGAAATTTACAGGGCCTCTTGGAGGTGACACATTTCTTCATGACTTCGCCTCACCTGAATGTTCTTCTCCCCAGCCACACCTTGGTCTGTCTGCCTGCTGTGGGGGTCACACTGTGGCCACATCCTGCCGGCTCCTGCCTCTCAAGAGCCAACTGAGGTGCTGTCTCGTCTCCAATCCCTTTCCCTTCTGTCTTTGCCACACGATCCTCTGACTCTCTTTTAAACACTCCTTAACATTTATCTACTCCCAGAAGCATGCCTGTCGCCAACTAGACAGTAGCCACTTAACAAACCCTTGGCGACCTCAAGGCTCTGTGATACTCTGCAGTCATGACTAGATGATGTCTTTGTCTGATTCACAAAGTGTTTCGCTGCTTTCTTTGGGTATAAGAAAGTTGTGGAGTATGCGTGTCCTGTTACCTTCCTTACTGCGATGATGATGATCATGACGATGATGATGGTGAGGACGATGATGAAGTGCCAGCCATGATTTTGGTGACGATACGATTGTGCACGAAGAGGAGAAGGAGTAAGAGTTGGCATTCTGGACTCCGTCACTTCACTGTTATTGGCTCTGGTCCACTTGACCTCCCTGAGCTACTTCTTCATCTCTGAAATGGAATGGAGCGTTATTTGTGTCTTGTCTTTTTGCAAAGCTGTGGTTAAGTCCAGAGTCCCTCCTCACCCCCTTCTCATTGTGGACGACCTCTGGTGTGCCTCTGCAATACTTCGGTTCCCTAAATTCCATCCCAGAATTATTCTCAGCATGCTGGAACCCCCTGTTTATTGTCTAACTCCATCATCAGTCTGGAATCAGAGTGAGAGCAGGGAATACTTTCTTAGTCATCTCAGGGGCTAGTTAATCTTAGTAATTAATTGCTGTAACATCAGCACCTAGTGTACATCCAAGATACATTTTAAAGATGAAAAAACAGGGGCACCTGGGTGGCTCAGTCGGTTGAGTGTCCGACTTCAGCTAAGGTCATGATCTCACACTCCGTGAGTTCAAGCCCTACATCGGGCTCTGGGCTGACAGCTCGGAGCCTGGAGGTGGCTTTAGGTTCTGTGTCTTCCCCTCTCTCTGCCCCTCCCCTGCTCATGCTCTGTCTCTCTCTATCTCAAAAATAAATAAAAACATTAAAAAAATAAAGCTAATATAAATAAAGATGAAAAAACATTTTGGAATACATAAACAAGTGGATGAGACTCCAATAAGGTCATATCAGCAGACGTGCTTTGCAAACTGAATCAGTAAATGGAAATAATGTTGTTGCTGATGCTTATGATAAAAAAATCAAGAAACTTATCCATGCCAAACCTTGAAAAAGTCATGTATTCTTTTTTTTTTTTTTTTTTAAGCTTATTAATTTATCTTGAGAGGTGGGGAGGGGCTGAGGGAGAGAGAGAGAATCTCAAGTGATGGTCCAAAGCCCAACTTGGGACTCGATCCCACGAACTGTGAGAGTATGACCTGAGCCAAAATCAAGAGTTGGACGCTTAACCGACTGAGCCACCAAGGTACCCCAAAAGTCATGTATTTTTAATCTCATTTCCTGTTTGCAGAATGAAAGTTTTTTCTAGTACAGGTAAGAATTTAGAAATAGTTGTTAACATATGTATAGTTCTTTGAAATAAAGAGCTGGGTAACTGCCAAGTAATAACATTAATAATAAAACTTTATAAACTTCAAATGGGCATAGATAATTCTAAGGCCACATTTGAGAGTTTAAGGGAGAAGTAATGTTTTCAAAACCTTTGTTTTATAGGTTAATCCAAAATGTTTTGGTAAATTTTGTTCAAAAATAAGAAACTGACTCATATGTCATCTCCTCATTGTCCCAGAAACTCTTTGGGGAAGATCGTATATGACATTTATGACTTTCACATTTCCACACAGGCCACTGAGTACTGCTAGGACAAATAACACCAATGAGGATTGATCATTTTACAAGTGAATCATTTGTAAAGTACCCTTGCTCCTCTACCGTCACCCAGCAATCTCTCTCATCCTCCAGCCAGGAAGGAGATGGAAATTATTATCAAGCCGGGACCTTAGCTAAAACAGAATATGACTCTGGCGTTTCCTAAGCAGAGGAGACTTTACTGAAAGGATATTGAGGCTCAAAGAATTGAAGGGAGGCGGAGAACCAGCTTGCCTGTGGCCACACCCCAGGCAGCTCCGGAAGCTGAGGCAGGACCTGCATTTTGGCTGCTGGGGTGGATGGCCGTCAAGAATTCCGGTTGCCCCACTGCTTTGAGAGGAAAAGTCCCTGGAGTGAGCATTCCATCTTATGTCAGGGAGAAAATGGCTTCCTTGGGGAGAGTCACCAGGAGTTATCCTGCTACCAAGGCCACACTCAGTGAGTGAGAGGTGAAAACGATAGCAGCTAACTCTTTTATATAAACTCATTTAATCCTCACCTCCCACCATTCCTGATGCCATCTGTTTCTAGTCACACGGCACTGTTAGTTTACTGGGGCCACCATAACAAAACACCACAGACTGGGCAGCTTAAACAACAGAAAGATATTTCTCACAGGCTAGAAGTCCCTGACGAGATAACTCACCTTTTGTTCTTCAGAATTCAATTTAAATTTTACTTTCTCTGTAAAAACTTCCTTGTTCCTCTGATTTTATTTAGATGCCATTTCTCTGTTCTTCCACAGTGCCTTCTAAAATAGCTTTGTACCTTCCAATTTCTGAGCGTGTAAATCCAGAGTTCCTTTCATGTCCCCCCCCAAAATACATGAGGTGCCTCAGTAAGGAGGTCTAAAAATCAAAGGCTTTTATAACCAGTACCTGACAACAAACACTAAGAATTGTGCATGCGGTTTCCAAGTAGGGTTGCATTCGTTATAAACACACTGCTTGGTAATTAATTGTTTATGTCTCTGTCTCTAACTCAAGAAAAAATTCCTCAGGGCAGAGATTGTGTGTTAGTTTTTTAACGCGACCCTGGAAAAAAGAAGGCAGTCAATACATTTTGGTTGGTTGAATGAATAAATGAATGAGTGAGGAGTTGACCAAAGTGGTTTCACATGTGTCTTGTTTTGTATGTTTATGAGATAAGCATTCGATCTGAATTATGGAGAGTTTGAGTGACCCGGAAGGTCAGAAGTTGACTGGACCAGATTTGTCATGTATTATAGGAGTACATTTCCTATCTATCATGGGGGTATTGGCTTTTTAAGAACGTTAATGTTTCAGGGGACAAGCATCCCTTTTCATATACTATCCCATCTATTTAAAAGACTTAAAAGGGGTGGGAGGGAAGGGAGGGTGGGTGATGGGCATTGAGGAGGGCACCTTTTGGGATGAGCACTGGGTGTTGTATGGAAACCAATTTGACAATAAATTTCATATATTGGAAAAAAAAAGACTTAAAAGGAAGTTTATGCTTTGATTTTCTTTTGCAAATAGAATAACAGTTTGTAGGGAAATTGGCTAATTTGGGGTTGTTTGATAGCCTTTTAACAAACACAGAATTCTATTCCTGTTAACTGGTTAGATCAATTAAAAAATTTTTTTTTAACGTTTATTTATTTTTGAGACAGAGGGAGACAGAGCATGAGCGGAGGAGGGGAGAGAGAGACACACACATACACAGAATCCAAGGCAGGCTCCAGGCTCTGAGCTGTCAGCACAGAGCCCCATGCAGGGCTCGAACTCACTGTGAGATCATGACCTGAGCTGAAGTTGGACACCCAACTGACTGAGCCATCCAGGTACCCCTACTTTTTTTTAATTAGCATTTTCATTTCAACTGGGTGAGACTTTTTTTAAAAAAAGTTTAGTGAATCAGTAATGTACTGACATAATGAACGATGATGAGTCACCCTGATACCTGAGAGTGGCTGTCCAACAGAACATTGTAACCAGATGTCAACAGTTTTATAGATCCGCTGAGTGTATAGTTTATAATTTTGTTATAATAGTTTCTGTGTACCAGTGTTTATAATCACCCAGAGGGACATATGAAAATCACTTTATAAACTAGCAAGAGCAATATACTTATTATTTATTATTATTGCTAATAATTCTATTTTCAAAATGAGAGATTGTTGCGTGGAATAAATGAAAGAACTCTATGGTGTCTTGGCGGAAGCAACATTACAGCCTTCAGCAGCATATTCCATTACAGATCTCACAGAAAAAGTTTGCAAACCTCACATTGCCCTTCTCATTCTGCACCACATTTTTAGGGGAAAGAGTGCTGCGCTGAGTGGCCCGCGGCTCACTGGATGTTTAGGGAGGCAGAAAGAGATTGCTAGCATCAGAACTTGTGAAGGTCGTTGACCTTGACTTCGGTGGAGATGACCACAGCTTGACCTCAGCCCAACAAGGGGATATTGCTTTTTAAACACTTTAGAGTATTGTGTCATCCTCTGAGCCTTTAGTTGAAGTGAAAAGGGAGTGAGTGCTTCCATAGCTGGGAAGTCTGAACTTCTAAAGGTGGTCAGAACTGCACAATCAAGGTCATGAACCAATCTAGACTTTGGGTTCTGAAGATATCACTTTAGGGATTAGAATTTGTTCACTTCAGACAAGGAAGCTGAGCTTTGATTTTTTTTTTTTTTTTTTTTTTTTTTTTTTTGGCATTAGATCCTCCCTATGTTATGCATTGAAGAGAAAATGAAAACAAATCCATTTAGGAACTGGAGAGTGTTATGCTAAGTGAGATAAGTCATACAGAGAAAGACAGATACCATATGTTTTCACTCTTATGTGGATCCTGAGAAACTTAACAGAAGACCATGGGGGAGGGGAAGGGGAAAAAAAGTTACAGAGAGGGAAGGAAGCAAACCATAAGAGACTCTTAAAAATTGAAAATAAACTGAGGGTTGATGGGGGTTGGGAGGGAGGGGAAAGTGGGTGACGGGCACTGAGGAGGGCACCTGTTTGGATGAGCTGGGTGTTGTATGGAAACCAATTTGACAATAAATTTCATATTAGAAAAAACAATGAATAATATAATGAAATAGTTGAGGATTTAATCCTTGAGTAAACCCTGAAGGAGATTGTTGACCAAAATTTTAAATACGCTTAGCTCTTACCTCTTATTTAAAATAGCATCATTTTTTTAGAGGAAAATATCTTCAAAATCCATATAGTTTTCTTCATTGAAACAACTTTAACTTATGGTTTATAATAAATAGTTGTTAAGAGTCAAAAAAAAAAAAAAAAGGAAACAAATCCATTTAGCCATTTTCCCCAGTAAAATTGTTTGTTCCTGGAAGCTACAATAAAACAGCAAGATTGTCAATTGTCCAATCTTCTAGATTTACATTTCAAAATCAACAACCAGAAGTAGAATTAAAAACTGTATATTATAAAATCAGAATATAAAGTGTGGACTAAACTACCAATAAAGTTTTTAAAGACATTTTATAGTATCTAGAAATAAATTAGCTTAAATATTCAGTCTGTGTTCCCTATGACAAAACATTAGCATTTGTTTTGTTTTTAAAGTTTATTTATTTATTTAGAGAGAGATAGAGCGAGCCTGAGCACGAGAGGGACAGAGAGAGAGAAAGAGGGAGAGAGAGAGAATCCTAAGCAGGTTCTGTGCTGCCAGAGCAGAGCCTGACATGGGACTTGATCTCACAAACCATGAGATCATGACCTGAGCCAAAATCAAGAGTTGAACACTTAACTGACTGAACTGCCCAGGCACCCCAACATTAGCATTGTTAAAATGGTGGTGGTGGACAGACAGGTGTTTTGAGATATTGTTCTACTTATTTCCGTGTGGTTGCAATATTAAATGGATAAGAAATTTAGTAATTATAGTAAAGCCAAACTACTTTGGCAGGGTAAAGAGTATAGCGTTGTCCCTGGTTTGGAATGTTCACCTCACCCCTTGTCCCCATTGCTGCTTAGTCTTCTCTCTGCAGGGCTCTGGCCAGGTGGTTCTCCTGTTCTCCAGAGCTGCTCCATGGGTCTCTCAAACGCCTGAGCTACCTTCCCCTTTCCCCTCACTTTCCACACACAACCCAACACTTACATCACACTGAAAAGCAAGACTTCAGATGGGAAATCCTTTGAATTCCTGCCACCAAGCTCCAAATATCTTGGCATCTGCCTAATCCTCTCCTCCTTCTTTGTTTCCTATGGGAGAAATAGCCTTCCCTTCGTCTTGGATGGAATCTTTCACTCCCATTCTGCCTCTCCTGCCTAGTCTAGTACCATTGTTTTTCCAGCTTTCTGGTCAAACTTTTTGATCACAGGAGCCTTTTACAGTTGAAAATTATCGAGCACCCCAATGGACTTCTTGTTTATGTGAACTATGTGTACGTTATTGACACCATTTTAGGAACTGAAACAGAGAATTTAAAAAATAAATTGACTTAAAAAAATAACCTGAGGGGCGCCTCGGTGGCTTGGTCGGTTAAGCCTCCGACTTCGGCTCAGGTCATGATCTCACGATCCGTGAGTTCAAGCCCCGCGTCGGGCTCTGTGCTGACAGCTCAGAGCCTGGAGCCTGTTTCAGATTCTGTGTCTCCCTCTCTCTCTGCCCCTCCCCTGTTCATGCTCTGTCTCTCTCTGTCTCAAAAATAAATAAACGTTAAAAAAAATAAATAACCTGAGTATATGCTAATTAAGTTGAATTAAATTTTTTTAATGTTTAATTATTTTTGATAGATAGAGCGAGCGAGTGCGAGTGGGGGAGGGGCAGAGAGAGATGAGATGGAGAATCTGAAGCAGGCTCCAGGATCTGAGCTGTCAGCACAGAGACTGATGCAGGGCTCCAACCCACAAACCATGAGATCATGACATGAGCTGAAGTAGGATGCCCAACCGACTGAGCCACCCATGCACCCCAATTGCATTTTAAAAGATAAATACATATATTTTCCAAAACAAAAAAATTAGTGAGAAAAGTAGTATTATTTTACACTTTTGTAAATTTCTTTAATGTCTGGTTTAACAAAAGACGACCAGATTCTTGCTTCAGCTTCTGCGTACAATTGTGAAATGATTATTTGGTTGAAGTATGGGAAGAGAATCCTGCCTTACACATATGTGTAGCTGAAAAAGGGAGGACTATTCTAACAACTTCTTCAGATAATTGTGGATATTTTTATTTAATATTATACCAAAACTCAACAAGTAATATTTTCCTACAGATTAGCTGCCATGTAGATCCTGAAGGCATATTAATGAGTTTTCCATAGCCTGTTACTTTAAAAATCCATTAATCTATTTGCATTTTGAACTAATCTTTTGCTAATATGGCATGATTTTAAACATTATGCATAGTCATTTGGAAAATATTGGTTCATTGAATTATGCAGATCTTTCAAATGTTGGCACGTTTTATTTTATAATATCAAAAATGCCATATTCATGAATATCACCACCAATCACATCAGAAAAGTATTAAAGTATTGAGAACTGTCAAACTCACAGTGGCAGAAACAAATTTTCCAACATTATAATTTCCGCTTGAGAGCTCAAGTATTATTGCCAACAAATATTGTCAGTTTTTCTTGAAGTGACAGCCTCATTTTTGCTCATTTCCAAGAAAATGTCCTCCAAACACTCATTTGAATAGCCATAGTTTGTAGGCCATTTTTGAAATTAAAAATGGTATTCCATGACAAAAGCCTAGTTCAACTCCCAACAAGATCAATTCTGAAGACACCCATCACACTGAGTCTACATAGAAGTGCTTTCTGTGTACCTCCCGTTTTGTCATATGGCTTATTACAAAGACATACACTCAAGTGTCAAGATTTAATAAAATTGGTAATTTTGTGCTTCAGCAAGGACATTCTTGAGTGGAACTGGCACTGGTTTACTGTGTAGGAGGGTGAAGAAGAGAAACACCACCATGACACTTTGATGCTTTGGTTTACACAAAAGTGCCCACAGTGTTACCCACTATTGCTTTTGCATTAACAATACAAAAGCCGTATAGTGAGAGGCAAGTAACATCCTATAGTAATTATGAAAACAGTTGTGATTTGTCCCTGAAAAGGTTTCAGGGACCCCTAGGGGTATGGAAACCACGGCTCTGAGGCCCACAGATTGAATTGATTAGTCCCCTTTTCTGTATCTTAATTCTCTATTCAATATTGTCTCTTCCTATTATTCCTATTATTTTTTCCCTTTTTTTTTTTTAGGGGGGGAAAGAGAGAGAGAGAGAGAGAGAGAGAGCAGGGGAGGGGCAAAGGGAGGGAGAGAGAGAGAGATAGGGAGAATCTTAAGCAGGCTCCACACTTGACATGGGTCTCCACCCCATGACCATGAGATCATGACCTGAGCCGAAATCAAGACTCAGACGCTTAACTGACTGAGCCACCAAGGTACCTCTCTTTCTATTAGTTTTTAAGCATGCTTATGCATCTCTCATATTGGGAAAAAAAACCCACCAAAATAAATTTCCCCTCAATCCCAAGTAATTCACTAAAGACCATCAAATTTATTTTCCCCATTGCAGCCAAATATCCGTAAATAGTCATTACCATTTATTGTCTGCTTTTTTCATGTTGCATCCTTGGCACCCATTGAAATCTAGTTTCTGTCCCTCTATCTTCTTGTAAATGGCTGTCTTCAAGTTCCCAGGGCCTTCCCTGGTATGTGACTCTAGGGTACATGCTCCAATCCTTACCTTCCTTGACCCTCTGACCTTCTGACCTCGTTGACTACTTGTCCATCTAATATGTGCTGGGCATGGTGCTAAATGCTTTACACAAGATAGCTCGTTTAAGCTATACGGCAACCTGAGGTGTAGCTATGATTATTATTCCATCTCACAATTAAGAGAACTGCACAAGGTCATACAGAGCACAAAGAAAAGTGCAGAGTCCCAAATGTGGTCTTCATGACCCCAAAGCCAGAGATCTTGAGCACTACAATATTCTCCCTTCTTGAAATACCTGCCTTCTTTTCCCACAACATCACTCCTCAGGTTTGTTTTCTTACCTCTTTGGGTGCTTTACTTCAGTCTTTTTTGTGTGTGAAAAAAAATGCTTTTCTCATGATCTTGCTTTGCTCAAGGTTCAGAGTCCTAGGAGGGGGGCACCTAGGTGGCTCAGTCGGTTAAGTGTCTGAGTTCGACTCAGGTCATGATCTCACGGTTCATGGGTTCGAGCCCTGTGTTGGGCTCCACACTGACTTGGGATTCTCTATCTCTCTCTCTCTCTCAAAAATAAATATATAAAAACTTAAAAAAAAAAGATCACGGGAGAGCTCATTGAACTGGCCATGCTGAAGTCATGTGCCCTCCTACCCCCCAGTTTGCCATGCTGGAGAGTGCCCTTTGTCTGGAAGGTGCCCCTCAGCTTGTACCCAAGGGCACTCTCAAGCGAGACTGGGGAAAATAGGAATAGGAGTTGGATGCTGGGCTGCCGAGAATTGATTGGCAGTCACTACGATCAATTCTTCTCTTCCCTCTTCTTACTGACTCCTACTCATACATCAGGACTCAACTTTGATACTACTCCTTCCAGGAAGCCTTCCTGACTTCCAGATCTGGATTGGCTGTGCCCCTCAGCACTCTGCGCTTCCCCCCTCATGGTACTTTTTATGGCAGTTTGTAGCGTCTGGTTTCTATTTCTTCGCTGAACTGCCAGTTCTGGGAAAGCAAGGTGATTTCTGCTTTTCACCTTGCATCCCCAGAACCTAGCACAGGGTCTGGCACATGGTTGTCTCTCAGCATTGAAGAATAAACACATATGCTGGGTTTGAGCACTCCTGAGGACACATGTATCTGGAAGTGGTTAACAGGGAAAGGTGCTCACAAGAGTAATCTACAGGCTTTAGAAATAGTTCAGATAAATAACATTCGAAGTTGTTGGAATGGATGAGAAACTATCATTCATTATTGAGAAAGAATAAAAAAGTGCTGAGGACAGTGCTTTGGGGAATGGGGATATAAAAGTCGATGAAGAACACTCAAATAGATGAGTTAGAGATGTAACACGTGTGGGAACAGTGAAAAACCAAAAAGGAGAGCATTTCATGGAACGGGGATACCCTGGCACACAACTGTTGCAGAAAAATTAATGAGACTAAAGACCGAAGAAATGCTGTGCAATTTTGCAATTGTGAAACCATTTGGTGGCCTTTGAAAGAATTGTCTCAATGGAATAATAAGGATAAAAATGGGAGAACAGGGAGGAAGTAGACACTGAAGAAGTGGATGCTGAGGGTGGAGGCAGGGGTCGTAGATCGTGGTTCTACGGGTGTGACTTCAGATTCATCTACATAGATGTAAAAATTACAGCTCTGGGTCCATTCTCAAACTTTTCTAGTTCAGTAGATCTTCAACGGGGCTTGGATTTCTCTAATTTTAAAAAGCGTTGTGGGTGATTCAACCTCTGTTTGGGAATCATTAGTGTATATCCATTGCTTCATTAGTTTGGCTCACGCAGGAAGAAGAAGAAAACAGGTAAGTGTTATGGATCGAATTGTATCCTCCCCAAAATATGCTGAAGCCCTAAGCCCCCAATGTGATGGTATTTGGAGGTAAGGCCTTTAAAGAGGCCATTCCATTTAAATGAAGTAATAGGGATGGGGCTCTAATTTGACAGGACTCCTGTCCTTATAAGAAGAGGGAGAGACACCACAGATCCCTCTCTCTTTCTGTGCATGGTGCAGAGGAAAGGTGATGTGAAGGCACAGCGAGAAAGCAGCATTTGCAAGTCAGGAACCAACACTGTCAGCACCTCTCTCTTGGCCTTCCAGCCTCCAGGAAAGAAAGGTCTGTTGTTTAAGCCACCCAATTGCAGTATTTTGCTATGGCAGCCCTAGCTGACTAATACATAAGGAAGAGGACTTTGCTTCTAGGACACTGGAAATCCAAGTGAGAGGGAGAGAATGAGCCAATAGCAATGAATGGGAAAAACCCCAAATTACTGAAATACAAAGCACAGCCGATAAAGGCAGAATCTGGAAAATGTGAAGACTGAGATTACAGAGAGCAGGTCAGCCTTGGAGAGAATCACGTTATAACTTGTCCATGTACTTCTCCACTGATCTTCCTAATGCCTCTGTGAGGTGGGGAGATGAGGAAAGTCAGTCTTGTAAGGGTCAGGTTTGTACAGCCAAGAAGTAAAAGATCCAGGACAAGGGCTGTGTATCTTTTTCTAATGAGTTCTCCTGTACTGAACATTTCCCAAATTTCTATCATTTCTAATCCACCTTCATCATTTTTGCCATATCTAAGTCAACTCCTTCCTGTTATTAAATATATTATATACATACTATATATATAATATATATATTTAAGTCAATTGCTATTTAATTTACTGCTTTCTTAAGTATATATATATATAATATGTATACATACATATGTATATATATAATATATAACATATATTATATATTATATAACATATATAATATATAACATATATTATATATAATATATAATATAATAAATACATACATATGCATATATATAATATAGATGTAATATATATATAAAGTCAATTCAGATTTTTACATAGCATCAGTCTATGCAATAATATAACTGGTTTTACATGCTAGATTTTTATAATGCACATTAGGTTTAGTAAATAGTTTCAGAGAAGTCCACTCTGTGCACACCTTGCATACCATCAGTGTATGCTGCTTCCATGTGAAGAAGGGCACTCTTTTTGAGAAAGGAGAAAAGGAAGAGAGGAAATGCCTTATAGCAGGGGGAAATGCCTGAGATCAAGAGGGAATGAAGAAAGGGAGGAAAATGAAGATTTGTGTGTACCTCATTTGAAGGGTAAAAAAATGGTTAGTCCTTCGGGCTACACAGATCAAGGAATATTTGATAGCGCAGCACAGAAATCATTACAGAATTAATTACTTTGGAAGAAGGGGATTTGCATTTTTCAATAGATAGACTTCTGCCATCCATCGGTACCTATTTTGCAGATCTGAGTACGATGAAAATGGCAGCAGTGCTTTCCTCAGACCCAGGCAACGGAGCCCTGCTGCGGGCCATGCTTCGGAAGGCTCTGGGTGCACCAACCTCCTTCTCAGGCACATCAGAGCTCCTCTAGATCACATACCACTCCGTAACTGGGACTCTGGAGTTCTCTGCTCTCTCCTTCTGCATCCCTGTCTCCACCTGGACTGCACAGCTAATGTGTGCAAACTTGGGCATCACCAACAAAAACTGTTAGTGGATGCGTATGTATGGAGTTTGGATGGGGGTGTCCATAATTGTTCCTGCAAGGCTCTGCATGGTGTAGCATGGAGCTGAGACTGGGAAGAGGGGGGGGGGACTAGTCATGCAAATATTGATGACCCCGGAGCCAGAGAACTGAACGAAAGGGAGAGACCATTCTCAGCAAACAGAAGTGTCGGTTCAAAGGGAGCATGTGCAGCAAGTCCAGTCATTTGCACATAATTTGTCAATTCCTGGTAGGAATACAATTGGCTGGAGCTGTCCACGTGTTGTGAAGAAAGCTATTTAAAACAGGAAACTTGATGGGGCGCCTGGGTGGCTCAGCTGGTTAAGCTTCGGACTTCGGCTCAGGTCATGACCTCACAGTTTGGGTGCTCCAGCCCCGCGTCAGGCTCTGTGCTGACAGCCCAGAGCTTGGAGCCTGCTCTAGATTCTGTGTCTCCCTCTCTCTCTGCCCTTCCCCTGCTCATGTTCTCTCTCTCTCTCTCTCTCTGTCAAAAATAAATAAACATTAAAAAATTTAAAAAAAGTTAAAACAGGAAACTCGAACAATTGCAGACCAAGAGAGGGGCTGCACATGGCAGCTAGTACTGAAGACTAGATTCTAGATGTGACCGCAGTGACCACTGTGATGCAGACCCAGTGGCAACAGGATAACATAGCAGGCAGAAGGATAGTAAAAGTCGTGGGAACAAGATGACAAAACAGGTGAACACAGGAAACCTTTCCTCTCCTGCATTTGGCTGAGATCTTCCCCAATTCTTTAGAAAAAAGGAAATGGAAATTCCTGTAGAAACTACCTTGACTACTGTTGTTTTGGTTTCAATCAGATACATACGCATTGAACAAACTCCATCTTTCAGGTATTAAGCGAGGCACTGGTGTATGCAGCATTGTATGAAAAATCCATTCCTGAGGAGATCGGCTGGGAGAAGAGATTTCCGGTGGAAAAGAATTGAGGGAGAGAAGATGTGGAGTGATTTATTTCAGAAGTGTGCTAGGGAGGGCACACGAGATACATACTAAGGTTTTGGTCAGCTAAGAGTACATTGGAACTTAGCATGAGTTTGTAGGGAGATAGCAAAATTCTGTGATTTGGCTTAGCAATGCTCTGCAGTCAGGAGGAGGGATATGAAAAATGAATGGAGAGGGTTATGTCGAGATTGGCACAGTGGTAAATTTAAAAGCAATCCAGTGTTTGGTGAGAGCAACTTTGAAGTGACTGGACATGTCACCTCGGCCAATTGTCATCATGAGGATCACTATTTTTTTTCGTTTTTGGCTCTTACTACGTGCCAGTTTCTGTTCTTAAGTCTTTAAATACATCATCTCTGGTGTAGTTATGACTGGCGTATTCAAGCAGCAGTCATGTGACCACCAGAAGGTTAGCAGGCTGGAGAAGATGGAAAGGCAGAGTGATTCCAGGGCTTGGTGAAGGTTCCAGAAATTCATGTTCCGTTGCTTCAGCTTACACTGGAGATGGATGGAATTTCAGTATGAAGAATTAAACTGTAACGATTTGACAGTTCCGGAATAGACACCTGAGATAGAGTATTGTAATCTTCCCGGAAGCTCATTAAAAGACTGGGCATATTATTTTGGCCATTTTGGAATATTTTAGGTGTGGTCTTGTTTGGAAGCAGTCTGATAAACAAGATGATCGCTGTCAAATCCCTTTCTATCTTCAAGGTTGTGAGTTTAAGCTTGGCAATTTTGTTTTGTTTTGATTTAGTTTCTACTCACAGGGAAAAAAAGGGGGGATTTCATCTTATTTAGAATTGAGAAGATCGATTTTCAAACAAAATAATTTGGCTGCCTGGACTGTGGTTGAGAGTCATGGCTGTCTGTGGCCGTATTTCCCTTAATAGGTGAAACAAAATTCAATCCAGATTGGGTTCATCTCTCATTTGGTTAAGATTTGGCAGCAGGGGGGGCGCCTGGGTGGCTCAGTCGGTTAAGCATCCGACTTCGGCTCAGGTCATGATCTCGAGGTCGGTGAGTTCAAGCCCCGCGTCGGGCTCTGTGCTGACAGCTCAGAGCCTGGAGCCTGTTTCAGATTCCGTGTCTCCCTCTCTCTCTGACCCTCCCCCGTTCATGCTCTGTCTCTCTCTGTCTCAAAAATAAATAAACGTTAAAAAAAAAATAAAAAAAATAAAGATTTGGTAGTAGGGCCATATGAGGAAAGCAATTTGCTATCATGTCCAGAAGATCTTAATTGACATTTGTACTAACTAACTTTCAGACTTATGTTTAGAGGCATCTGGAAAAGGAGACACAGATTTTAGCCCACCTGGCTTGTTTGCCTGTTTGTGGATATAGACCAATCTTAATTCAGATATCGTGAAAGTCAGTGGGCCATGGAGGCAGAATCTTATGTGAAGCTGATTGTTCATGCACAGCAAAACTCACTTTCAATTACTGAAATCAATTTTTTCCAATGCCTCAAAGCAGGGACCATTCTGAGGCTTTTGAAAGCGATTTTTCATTTTATTTCTCTGCAAACTGACACGTCGCTCTGTCTGCTTTGTAACAGAACTGATTTAAAGCAGCTTACTGCTCTGGCTAGCCCTCTCGGCCTCTAGATCCTGTGATCGTCTATACTGTTCTGTGCCACGTGGTAGAACCCCAAGATGGCTTTCTAAATAGGGGATGCGCAGCAGAGTGGTAAAAACTGAGCGCATCTGTGATTTAACCACAGAGGCTCTGTCCCCAATATTGGTACTAACTTGATTGTTCTGATTCCTTTGTCATTTTTGTTGCTTGGAAGATTGTAAGATTGAGTAAATGGGCTTAAAATAATTTTCATTTTCTACATATGTAGGTC
This sequence comes from Neofelis nebulosa, assembly GCF_028018385.1. Lineage (NCBI taxonomy): Eukaryota > Metazoa > Chordata > Mammalia > Carnivora > Felidae > Neofelis > Neofelis nebulosa. The sequence goes on along the minus strand of NC_080792.1, from coordinate 45,425,720 downwards.
ACTTACTCAAAGTCTTATTTTCCCATTTGAATCGTTTTCTAATATGTTATACCTAATCTCTCAACTCTAAGAAATATATGTTTTTTTCTCCTAGTGGTAAATAGTAAGTTCACTGCTTTTCTCGGAACAAAGCATTCATCAGTGATAGCCTCTACTCATCTCCCCATTCTCCCTAGCTGGAATATTAGCTTGTAAGAAAAGATTGCGTGTGTGTGTGTGTGTGTATGTGTGTGTGTGTGTGTGTGTGTTTATGTGTGTGTGAAATACAAGGAAAGTCCATTGTGCTGCTATAATGGTTAGTTTCCAAACAACAAATTTTGCCTTGCAAATGGTAGTTTCAAAGTACTTTGGATTCGTAAATTTATTGCCATTTACAATTCATCTTTTGTAACTGTGCTGTTAATACCGGAACTGCAGTTATGGCCTCAGGTTTGAACCCCATTGAAACCACATCCTGGAGCCTACAAAAGGGTATGAAAATGCTCAGAAAATTATTTCTTTTTAAAAAAATTTTTAATGTTTATTTATTATTTTTGAGAGAGAGAGAGCGATGGGATGCGAGCAGGGGAGGGGCAGAGAGAGAGGGAGACACAGAATCCGAAGCAGGCTCCAGACTCTGAGCTGTCAGCACAGAGCCCGACGCGGGGCTCAAACTCACAAACTGTGAGATCATGACCTGAGCTGCAGTCCGTCGCTTAACTGACTGAGCCACCCAGACGCCCCCAGAAAATTATTTCACGGCCAGCATGAAGTGGAGTGGAGAGTTGGTGGGAAAAGGGTAGTTGGGAGGGGAGATCCAGAAGGAGTGTCTCCCTGACCACAGGACTTATGCAGGTAATGCCACTTTTTCCTTGTTTGCATAATATCCAGGAGATGTGCTGCCTGGTCAGTAGTTCTCCAAAACTGCTGTCTTGGTTCTCAGAGAGTGTCCCTTGAGACACATTTCTTGAACATCTTCCATGTGCTTGGCACTGTTAGCCCTCCTAATATCTGGGTGTGAACTATAGTGATAGACTAATGGCTAAATGTTGTTTTGTATTTTGATATTTTCTGCCGTTTAGTTTTTAAAATGTTTGCATTTACAAAACATTACTATTACCTGGATATGCCAACTTTGTTGTTAAAAATCAGTGCTGATTTTTAAATTTTGTTTTGGGCTCCAGGCCTGAAAAACTTTATTTAGGACTACAGGACATAAGGAATCACGGCTCAGATTTATAGAATCATTGGAATTCAGCCGTCACCTACTCCTATTTCCTCACTTTCAGGAGATGAACCAGAATCCTAGAGAGACTTGTTGATAAATATAGACAGCTGGATTTTTATTTATTAATTAATTTTAATTAATTAATTAAAGCTTATTTATTTATTTTGAGTGAGACAGAGACAGTGCAAGTAGGGGAGGGGCAGAGAGAGAGAGAGAGGGAGACAGAAAATCCCAAGCAGGCTCCACGTTGTCAGCGTGGAGCCCCAAGTGGGACTTGAATCAACAAAACCATAAGATAGTAACCTGAGCTGAAACCAAGAGTAGGACACTTAACCGACTGAGCCACCCAGGCACCCCAATTTATTGATTAAAAAAAAAGTTTATTTATTTTGAGAGAGAGAGAGAGAAAGAGAGAGTTGGGGAGGGGCAGAGAGAGGGAGAGAGAGAATTCTAAGCAGGCTCCGTGCTGCCATTGCAGAGCCCTATGTGGGGCTCCATCTCAAAAACCAAAATCACGACCTGAGCCGAAATCAAGGGTCAGACACATAACCGACTGAGCCACCCAGGTGTCCCTGTTTATTAATTAATTTTTAAAAGTCAAATGTAATTAACGTGCAGTGTTCTATTAGTTTCAGGTGTACAATATAGTGAGTCAACACTTCCATACATTACTCAGTGCTCATCAAGATGAGTGTACTCTTAATTCCCTTCCTGTTTCCCTGTTTCCCCACCCACCTCCCTTCTGGCAACAACCATTTTGTTCTCTGTATTTAAAAACCTGTTTGTTGGGGCGCCTGGGTGGTTCAGTCGGTTAAGCGTCCGACTTCGGCTGAGGTCACGATCTCGAGGTATGTGAGTTCGAGCCCCGCGTCGGGCTCTGTGCTGACTGCTCCGAGCCTGGAACCTGTTTCAGATTCTGTGTCTCCCTCTCTCTCTGACCCTCCCCCGTTCGTGCTCTGTCTCTCTCTGTCTCAAAAATAAATAAACGTTAAAAAAAAAACATTAAAAAAAAAACCTGTTTGTTTGTTCATCTCTTTTTTTCTTTGTTAGTTTATTTTGTCTATTCAATTCCACATATGAGTAAAATCATATGGTATTTACGAGACTCGTATTTTTTTTATATATATAATCTTATATCAGAATTTTTCATAAACAATTTACTTTGGGTTTTGTTATGATATTTAAGTATCAGATACTGGGTGAGTATGGAGATTGCAGATGGTCTACTAGATCAAAAGATTGCACAGCAACTAATAGCAAAAAGCTTACTCCTTCTTGTTTGTTTTCTTGCTCTGCTCACATGTGGATTGGCCACTTTTAGCTGCACTCCAGATGAGATCTCCTTATCATCTGCTTGAGCTTGAATTTGCCTGTTTGTTCCTCCAACATACTTGGAGCTGTTAGATAAGGTTTTGTCTTAAACCACAATCATTAAATAGGTATCCACTGACCTTAGTCTGTGAACCACAGAAGAAAAATTAGGCATGATTTCTACTCAGGAGACGAGATGAGATGAGATGAATCCAGGTGAGACAGTGAATAACACATCTTTCCAATTATTATTATATGATGGCATGATGAAAGCCAGGTTGAACATTGTAGATAATAAATAAGGAGGACATATCTGAGTTGCTTCTATCTGAGATCAGAATCTGGTTTGTGTTAATTGAACACATGGCAATTGCTTTCTTGATTTACCCATTTGGACTACTTATCCTATTGAGAAATGAAGATTGAAAAGATTAGCGGCCTCATTTTATGCTGATACTTTGGAAAAGGGAGCACAGGCTGTGTGGCATAATAAATTTTGTGGATGGACATTTTTAAGACCAGTTAGAATGGCTGCATTCAAGAATCCAAGAAAATGTCATTATCTTTACAACATACAAATGATCTTTGTTCCGGTGCATGCCTAGTTACTGCAAGAGCTGCCCACGGGACTGTGGTAGTTCACGAACAGGGTTAAGGAGGAGGGTGTATGTTAGGAAGCTAAGTCACGCTTGGAGAGGAGGTGTGTCAAGGTAGAGTTGTGAGGTTTACTGGTCACAATCCCAAATTTGGGATAAAAGAGTTACTCTTCTGTTTGGTGTTCAGGTTAGGGGTTTGCCCTGCAAGAGACAGTCAACCACTGACTTTACTGGAACGCACTTGGAAAGAGAAAAACTTAAAGCAGCCACAAACAGGAGAAGAATGCCAGGTTTTCTAGAAACATTGCCAGAACCCAGCAATTTCTCAGAATGTTCAGAGGTACCAGAGGAGTGTTTGCATTTCAATGGAAAAAGTTCTGAAAGCTCTGGAAACTATTCCCAGTTTTACTTTTTCATTAAAGGCAAAAGCCATCACTGTGAATAAGGGACAGAAGCACTTGTTAGGGCTTTGTTAAGAGTTAAGAAAAGGGGCCTCTGGGAAATTCTAATTGTTCAATCCTTTGCCACAAAACTGAGACAAAGAGGATCGAGTCATAATGGCAAATAGAAAAGTACCGTTAGCTTTCATACACAAGTACCCAATGTCTGGAGCCCAATGTCTGGAGCCACTTTTCACCAGCCTGGCTCTGAAATACAGACAGAACTTTCAGGTTTAAAGAGATGTAGTCGTGACAGCATTGCAGTAACATAACGACTCCCCTCTTAAGTACATATTCCTCCTAAGTATTTAATCTCTCACACACTACAGATACCTGGTTAGGTAGCTTGGAGATTATAGTAGCCATGAGAGACAACTTCCAGAAAAAGAATAATATTCTTTCCAGTTGTAATTTGGAAGGATTTTAAGTAGGCCTATAGTAACAGTCAAAAGAAGAAATGCTCAGAATAGCAAATAAAATGATTTTAGATCTAATTCTACCACGACGAGATTGAAGGCAGCACAGTGCAATAGAAATGTAATGCAAGCCACATATATAACTAAAATTTTCTCGAGGCTACATTAAAAAAGTAAAAACAAACAGGTAAACTTAATTATAATACTGTATTTTATTTAATCGGATATATGAAAAATATTATCACTTCAGTATGAAATCAATATGAAAATTAGTAACAGTTTTTTTTTTTATTAAGTATCTGAATTTGGTTAAGCATTCTACACTTAGAGGCTCTCTCCATTTGGATGCTAAATTTTCATTAAAAATACACGATTGGTGTTTGGATGCCATAAAACTTACGGTTGAAAGGACAGACTCACAAATATACTTTAACAATGTCAAAGAACTGAATAGAGGAACAGTTTTTAATTGTAAACTAATTAAAATGAAATAAAATTGGAAATTCAGTTTCTCAGTTTGACTTTCTCTGTTTCAGGTACTCAATAGGCGACATGTGGCTAAGTGGCTATTGTACTACACAGGGCAGCTTTAAGAAGTTCCTAAACATTTTGTTTTGTTTTGTTTTTTATTATGCTGGAATTTGTTTTGTTTCACATGTTAGCTAATCCAGTGAGTTTTTGAAAGTGGCTGGTTATACCCTTTCCGTGTAAAGATGTGTTGGGGCTCATACAACATTTGTATGAGCCCTGACTTGTCCTTGGCTGTAGGGGTTGTTTCTCCATTGTAAGATTGTGTGCTAATCTTGCTAGAATGTTTCAAACCCCTGAGCAAGCTTGGCTGGGGGTGGGGGTGGTGGGGGTGGGGAGTGGTGGCAAAGAGACGCTTGTGGTGGGGTTTGGGGGTGGGAGAGGAAGATGAGGAGCTGAAGCAGGGTCAGAAGGAAGAGCATTTTCCCTCCACATTCAGAAATGTGAACATTATCTTTCAGGTAATATGACATGACCACATACTTTCTGATTATTAAACTAATGATTCTTTATTATAAAAAATTAACGGCATTCAGATTAACCTGAAAAGATAATAGAAACCATCCATAATTCCACCACCCGGAGATAACTACTGGTAACACTGAACATGGTTCTTTTCTGTCACATAAATTTATTCAAACAATGTCTGCTTTCTAGGCGATTCTATAGCTCCTTAGGAGGTCTTTTCCCGATGGCTAGTAAGGAAATGTTGCTTACGAATGAACACTATCTCAGGCTTAAAAGGATTTACTTTTTGTTTCCATATTCAATCTTTTCAGAGTTTAAGTTCCTATCAATGCGAGTTTAAAGAGTTCCTTTCAGATGAACTAGACTCTGGAGTTCAGTGCTGAGTCTTGCAGATTTCTGCTCCTTTCCCTTCTCTCCCAGGTGAAAGTTGAGTCTATAAAGCAAATGATGTGCCTTCCGGCAGGGTGCCTGAACTCTGGGGCAGAGGGTCTGCTCTGATCTACTCCTGACCGGTGTCTACAAGATTCCCTGCTCTCCCTGGCCTCTTGACGTGATGTACTGGTAGCCACCGCTGGAGTCTCTGGTCCTTGACAAATAAGTCTGCATCTCTTAATGGTCTCTTCCCAGCACCTTTGTGGCCCCTCAATGGGTTCGTGGAAACCTCTGGATTTCCTTCAGGCATTGCACAGGCCACAGGGAACCAGAAGTGCTCCCTCAGACTCACCTATGTACCTATCTTCCTGTGCTGCCTGACCTCACCATCACTCATGTCTCTCTGGAAGTTGCTATGAGGAGGGCATTTCCAGAAGTCCTATCGCCTCCTCCTGGTTTGCCCAGGTGCCTGTCCCCCCAGCCCTCCTCAGACCTCTCCAGGTCCAAGTGACTTACTTCTGGCTTCTTTTACCTGTCTCTCTCCTTGTTCCCTTGGGCAAGAAAGGATGGATGTAGCTCCTCTGTCAGGAGTTCTTAAAGTGTAACTCACAGATCTCTGGGTCCCTGTGACATTTTAGGGGGTCCATGAGATCAAAATAATTTTCATAAAAATATTGGGAAATTAGTTCCCCTTTACACTCTGATGTTTGCACCGATAATACAAAAGCAATATAGGTAAAACTTGCTGGCTCCTTAGCACTAAACAAGGCAGGAGCTCTGAACTCTACTAGAAGTCATTGTATTTGTCGCACCATGCAGTAAACACACACACACACACACACACACACACACCCCAAGACACAGAGGAAAAAACTCAAACAAAAGTAACTTGCTAGTTTCACTTAGGAAACTCTTTGATAAAGCGAAAAAACAATCTCAACTTTTAATTACACATCTTTTTAATACTCTGTGGGGCTAACTAGGAAGTACAAGTAAAGTACTGATTCATATTGAAATATGACAGTTGTTTTGAGTTGTTTTGAGGGAAACTGTGTCTGCAATTATTTGATTGTGAGCTGAATTAGAAGTTTTTCTCATGGAACACTATTTTTACCTGAAAGAACAATGGATAGACTATGATACTGTGATAAACTGTGGTAAACAGACAAACTGTGATTGGTCAGACTTGAATTTTTGGTGGATATTTTCTCAAAAACAAATGAGGTGAGACTGTCATTTCATTTCATTGAAAGTATTTGTGGCCAATAATAACATTTGGGTTTTCAACCCAAAAGTAGATGTCTGGTAAACTTGTATCTGCTACCATGAACTTGACACCTTCCTAATATTTACAGATTTTTCTGAATGAGATTTGTGATGATGGTAACCGATGTGATTTGTGACATTGTATAATAAAATATGTCAACGTATGGAAAATCTACATAACTCAGTGAACTAATAATCTCCAAATGATCAATACATGATGTTTGAAAATATTGTATGGGTTAAAAATCCATTCAGAATGCAAGATAAAGAATGGACTCTAATGTAACAGTATGAATGAATGTTCATTTATGTGGTTTCAGATTCGATATTGTAAGTAACATTTAAGGAACTATTAATTGTCGAGCTTTGGCATAATATCAACGAATATCCACAATTACCTTAAAGGGCCATTAAAATACTTCTTCTTTTCCAGTTCTATATGTGTGAGACTGGATTCCCCCCAGCCCCTATACTTTAACCAATACAATGTACCACAATAGGTTATATGGAGAAGTAGATATAAGAATCCAGCTGCCTTTCATTAAGCCAAACATTAAATAGATTTGAAAAAATATAAACAATGCCATTCCTCTTGCTCATTCTTTTGGGATTCAAAAATAGATTTTTCATAAAAATATGTAATCTATGGTAATGTGGTAGATTTATTACTATCTTAGGGGCATTAATAAATAAATAAATTTCTTAGCTTTAGTTTCTAATTAGTCTTAGTTTGGGCTGCAATAACAGTTATCATAGGCTGAATGGCTTAAACAACAGACATTTATTTCTCACAGTTCTGGAGCAGATCCAAGATCAAAGTGGCTGTAGATTCTGGTGATTCTGGGGAGGACTCTTCCTGGCTCGTAGACGGCCATCTTCCTGTGGTATCCTTACATGGCAGGGAGAAAGTTCTCATGTCTTGTTTCATTTTTACAAGAGCATTAAGCCCGTCATGAAAGCCCCACCCTCACGACCTAATCTAACCCTCATTACCTCCCCAAAGCCCCACTTTCTAATACCGTCACGTTGGGGATTAGGACTTTAGCATATGGATTTTGCAGGGCCACAAACATTCAGTTCTACGGCATATGGTAACTATCAATATATACAATCCACATAAACAAATGTCTATCAGTAGTTAAAACAGTAGAAATCATAAGGGTCCAAAATATTTGTAAAGAGTTGTGAAGGGGTTCTGAGATCAAAAGTTAGAGAACCACCACTCTCTCTTATATCCTGAGTTTTTGTTCACATTGAAGCAACTCTATGATCTGGTTACCAGTCTGGTTTCTCCTTTGTTAAGGGCTTGGATGGGAGCTAAAAGAACTTGGGAAAGTTAGTTCTTCTTGGTAAAGAGTGGCTTTCAACACTGTTTCAAAAATTCATTTCAGTAATCAAAAGCTGAATATTATCTTTGTATTCCTCTTTGTCTTTGTATTTCTTCTTTCTGCTAGATTTGTCTAATTCTACATGCCCAACCCCAGCCCCAACCAGGTAGCTGAAGTCTCAAACTGACCGCAGGCAGGTCACTGCACGGAAATGCAAAAAAAAAAAAAAAAAAAAAAAAAAAAAAAAAAAAAATCCTACTGTGTTTCAAAGCCATTATTCCAGTAATAAACATATTATAAAGTGTATAGTATTTAAAAATTGAAATCCTACTGAATATACTCATTTATAATTTGATTTGTCCCACTCAGTTGTCATGAGCATAATCTCATGTCAGGAAATATTCCTCTAAAGTGTGATTTGTGGAGATTGTATTTATTGTGTCTCTTGCTATCAGTCAAGGGGATGATGTTTATGTTCTCTAAGAAGGTAACTCAAAGGACAATACTGATGGACCCAAGGGGAGTTGTTAGAAATCTATTGCAGGAGTCCCCGGGAAGTAGATGCAGTGGCTGCAGATAAAGCAGTGACTTTGGGATTGTGCTAGGGAGAGAGTGGTTGTACAAGAGGGTGAACCACTGAATGAGAGGGAAAAGAGAGAGAGAGAGAGACAGAGAGACAGAGAGAGGACTTCTCATGGGCTTTTCTAGCATAGAGATAGAAAGGCCTTTATTAAACCTATGTGGCAATGTGCAGTAGGTAATGGTGAATTTTCATTCTTTTTTATTTTGAAATGGTCAGCATTTTAATAGCTGTTTACCATAAAATAGGCCTACATTTAAATGCTTTCATTTGTATTTACAAAGGATTTGAGGGTAACTATAGTCACAAGCATTATAAAAATACTCCTACGACTGTTACCACTACCACTAATACAGTAGGTAACCAGATTTGGCAACTCAGTTTATCCTGAACTTTAAAATCTTGTAGCCATCATCCAGGAAAATTAAAAGCCACCTCACAAAACATTAAATTTTCTTTTGTCATTTTCTGTAAAGATGATTACAGTTATTTCAGGTTCATGGTGCCAAAAATTTACAGTCTTAATGTATTTTTATAAAAATTGTATAAAATTTGTACCCCCTTTGTACCGGTTAAAAATGCCAGGAATAGATAGCTCAGAACAGGCATTTCTTCTTCAGGTTACTTATAATAAAACATTTTCAGGGGCTCTTGGGTAGCTCAGGCAGTTAAGCATCTGACTTGGGCTCAAGTCAGATCCCACAGTTCGTGAGCACAACCCCCTCATCGGGTGAGCCCTGCCTCTCTCTCTCTCTCTCTCTTCCTCTCTCTGCCCCTCATGAAATTCTCTCTCCTTCTCTCTCTCCACCCTCACTCATTTGTGCCCCCCTCAAAAAAGCCCCCCAAAAAACCAAAAAGAAATTTTCAAAATTTTTCTCAATGATAGTATTTCAGCGATCTAAAACTAAGTTCAACTTAAAAATTTATTTGCCAGAAAAATGACCTCGGATTTTAAAATATTTAAAAATGTGTTTGTAGCTTTTAGGAGTATAATTATTTTATATGTAAGATGATCTAAATATCATTGATAGCAATCTTTAGTTTTACTATAAAAAGTCATAGTCAAAAAAATCAACTTAGGCTGCTTATGATTTCATTCATTTGTTCATTCATTCATTCACTCTTCAAATGTTCAATGATTCCTATGTTGTTATATTTCAGACTCTGGGATAAATATTTATTATACAAAAATTATAATATTTTTCTTTAAGGACCTTGAAAGGAACATGGATATCAAACAAAATGAAAAAATTAGTAAGGAATACTATAAATACGAAAACACAAGTGTTTTGTTTTTCTTGGTATTTAGGATTGTCCCAATCAAACTGGGATTTGAAAGATGTAGAAATTATAGCTCTCACTTTAAAGGGGATTATTCTGGAGGTAGACTGAATTGCTGTATACTAGTATCTGGTACCCTCTTTGTGGAAGGCTTATGCCTCCCCACCTTGCTGAACTCAGACTTGTAGTGATTTCTTATTGTGGTTTTCTTATTCTCTGATAAGTAGTGATATTGAGCACCTTTTGGCCATTTTTAATTGGTTAGCTTGTCTTTGTATTATTAATAAAGATAGTGAGAGTTCTTTATCTTTCCAGAATACCAATCATTTGTCAGATAGATGTTCTGTAAATATTTTCTTCCAATTCCTGGTTTAAAGTTTTTTCTTACCAGTGTCTTTGGATGAGAAGAATTTTAAAAATCATGAAATCTACTTTATTTATTTATTTTTTTGTGGCTATTTGCTTTCTATGAAATCTGAGAAACTTTTGCCTCAAGTCAAAAGGATATTCTCCTATACGTGTATTAAGTGTTTTATGGTTTTAGCTTTTATGTCTAAGTTTATGATCCATCTCAAATTAATTTCTGTACATACTTTGAGGTAGAGGCCAAGGTTAATTTCTTTCCATGTGGATATCTAGTTGCTTTAGCAGCATTTGTTGAAAAGAATTTTCCCACTGGATTGTTTTGCTGAATTGTTTATAATCAAAAGTTCATATAGGAGTGCGTCTATTTCCTTGTGTTTTATTGATATATTTATCAAATCTTATGCCACAACTTCATTGTCTTGATTACTGTAGCTTTGTTGTAAGTCTTCAAATCAGAGAGTATATTTCCTTTAACTTCATTCTTTTGGATAGTTTAGGTCCTTTGCATTTTCAAATAAATTTAAGAAACAGCTTTTTTATTTTTACAGAAAACCCACTGGGATTTTGAGTGGAATTGGGTTGAATCTATAGATCAACCCAGGAAGAATTAACCTATTAGTGATATTGAACCCTCCAATTTATAAGCCTATATTTAAGTCTTTATTTCTTTTTTCAGCTAAATATTATAGTTCTCAGTATAAAAATTTTGCACATTTTTATTAAATTTATTCTTTAGAGTTTCAGGGTTTGATACAGTTGTAAATGGAATTTTAAAAATTTCATTCTTCTAGTTGTTTGCTGCTAATATTAAAACATGCAATTGATTTTTATATATTAACTTTGTAACTTGCAATATTAAATTTACATTACTAATTCTAGTAGTTGTTTTGCAAATACCTTGGGATTTTCTATATATATTATCATGTCATCTGCAAAGAGAGACAATTTTTATTTTCTTTGTAATAGTTAAGCCTTTTATTTCTTTTTCTTGTTTTATCACAATAGCTAGAAACTCCAGTGCAATGTTAAATAGAAGTGATGAGAATGAGCATCTGTACCTGTTCTCCATCTTTGGAGAAAAGCATTTGATAGCAGTCTGTGATAGTTAGCTTCAATTTCTAGTTTTCTGAGAATTAAAAAAAAAATCATACAAGTGTTGAATTTTATCAAATATTTTTTCTGCATTGATAAAATGATCATAAGGTTTACCTCTTTTATTTTATTAATATTTTGAATTACATTAATTGAGTTTTGAATGTTAAACCAACATTACATTCCTTGGTTAAACCTTACTTGTTCACATGTAGTATCCATTTTATATAATATTAGATTCAGAATTGCTAGTCTCGTAAAACAAGCTGAAATGTGTTCCTCCTCCTCTATTTTCTGAAAGATTTTATGTAAGAGTAGAAATTATTTTTTCCTCAAATGCTAATTGAATCTACCAGTAAAACCACTTACGCCTTGAATTTCCTTGGTGGAGAATTTTTTTTAAATTATAAATTCTATTTCCTTCAATAAATAATATGATTAGATTTTCTGTTTCATCTTATATCTGTTTTGGTAAGTTGTACTTAAAAATTTTTTTTAATGTTTATTTATTTTTGAGAGAGACTGAGACAGAGTGTAAGCAGAGGTTGGGCAGAAAGGGAGACACATAATCCAAAACAGGTTCCAGGCTTTGAGCTGTCACCACAGAGCCTGATGTGAGGCTTGAATCCATGAATTGCAAGATCATGACCTGAGCCAAAGTCAGCCATTTAACCTACTGAGCCACCCAGGTGCCCCTACTTTTAAAGTAATATATCTATTTTATCTAAGCTGTCACATTTTTTGGCATAAAGTTGTTCATAATATTCTCCTATCATCCCTTATGTATACTGATAGGATCTTTTATTCTTAATGGTGGTAATTCGTGCTTTCTCTGTTTTTATTGTTCAGTCTAACAAAAGATTTATCAATTTGTTGTTGATCTTTTCAAAGGACAAAGTTTTGATTGTTTTCTCTGTTTGTCTTTCACTTTATTGATTTCTGCTCTTTCTGATTTCTTTCCTTCAACTTCTTTTGGATTAACTTTGCTCTTTTTCTAGCTCTTTAAGTGGAATTTTGTGTCATCAACTTTGGACATTTTATATATTCTGATAAAATCATTTAAGGAGGAATCTAAGCATTACCTCTTAATTTCTAAACATATGGACTTCCTTAGATATCTTATTGTTACTGATTTCCAATTTGTTTTCTTTGTGGTCAGGGAACATGCTCTTGTTTTAATCTCTTAAAATTTATTGAAACTCATTTTATAGTTTTGAATATCATCAATTTTTGTGAGGACTTTTATTACATCTATGTTTATGAGAAATATTCGCCTGCAGTTTTTCTTTCTTTTGATGTTTTTAGCTGCTTTTGGTAATACCACCTCATAGAATGAGTTTGGAAGCTTTCCTTCTGCTTTCTGGAAGAGATCATGGAGAATTGTGTCATTTCTTCCTTAAATCTTTGATAGAATTCATCAGCAAAATCATCTGGGCCTGATGCTTTCTTCTTGAAAGACTATTGATTACTGATTCAATTGCTTTAATAGATATGGGGCTATTCAGGATATCTATTTCTCCGTGTGTAAGTTTTGGTAGTTTGTGTCCTTTTAAAAAACTGGTCTATTTAATCTAAGTTATCAAGTTTTGAGGCACCAAGGTGTTTGTTGTATTTTTTGTTATCCTTTAAGCATCTGTGGGATCAGTAGTGTTGATCTTTCCTTCATTTTTGATAGTAATAATTTAAAGTTAGCAATCTAAATATAGGTCATCTCTTCTTCAATACCAATTCTCTGGATTCAACATTTCTCCTTTTTTTTTTTTGATCTATAAAAGATTTATATGCCAATCAAAGCTCACTTTCCCAATTTGTCCTTTGGATCTTAATCTTCTGCCTCTTCATAAACCTTCCTCCATTAATCCTTCATTTTTCTCCTATGTCTTCAACCTCATCATTTTTGCTGGCTTAACTTCTTACATATATATATATATATATATATATATATACACACACACACTTGTCTCTCTCATCCTAAAATAATACAAAACCCTATAGGCCTACCATCCTACATTTTCCCTTCTGTAACCAAAATTCTTAAAAGAGTGGTCTATATTATCTAAGTTCTTCATCCTTCATTTCACCCTTTAGTGAACTTGGTCAGATTCTTACAGGCCACACACCCAGGTGTGTACAAGTCACACTTTATTTGGTTTTCTGTAACATAACTTAATGACTTATTCATGGATTGTGAGGAAACTCAGTCATTCTGGGTTTTCTCAGTTTCTCATAGGAAGTCTTTGTCAGTTTTAGGGTTCATGCTTTCCTACCTTTCTTTCCAAGTTGACCTTTAAGTTCTGGGCAGCAGAAACAGCATCACCACCTCTAGAAGGAAGTGCCTGCTCCAGAGACTTCCTCTGGCTGGTGTGGCCGCCTCTGAGTTCTCTATAGTTCTACCATTTCTGGTTGCTGATACCTGTCATTCTGGCATCTTCTGAGATAAATATTATTACATCATAGTGTCTCTCTTTGGGTCCACATGCCAGGATTTGTCCTCACCCCTGTGGATCCCTTTAGGTCAGCTGCCTGCTCACTGCTTTTCCTTGTTGCTCTGGCGGGCAGAGGGCACAGGGCACTGTGACAGCTTTTGCGCTGTTCCCTAGAGATTAGAGACCTGTCTCAGGTTCTTTTTCCCAGATGGGCTTGCTCACCTACCATTCTGGCTCTTTTTATTTTTTAACTCCAGCAAGTTCTTAATAATTGTTTAAGAAAGTATATAGATAAAGGGGACATTCTTGCTATTAAAACTGCTTGCAAACTTTTTTATGGAGCTAGCATGAGATCAAATCATTTGGATTGTTCTTTGATAAAAGACATTCCCTATGATTATAGAATATCAGAAAGGAATGTTTTCTTTTAATCACATCTTTAATTTCTCTATAATAAAGTAAACCACCGGTGTAAAAGTCACTTATTTGAAGGTTTCATTTTTGCAAAGCCTCTTAACTTTTGGCCTTTTTTTTTTTTTTTTTTAAAACATTTTGGAGCTGCAAGGAAATTTAGAGATAACTAAATTCCCCTTCTGATTTTCCATAGAAGAAAACTGAGGCTCACTGGAGGAAATGACTTGCCTTAAATTAGACAGAGGTTAGGTTTGGCCAGGTCCCCCAATTCCCAGTCTGGGGTTCTTTCTAATTCATTGTGGTCCTCCCTCTCTACATACAACTGCCAAAATAATCTTCCTGGAACATTGCTTTGAACTTGTCATTCTCTTATTCAGAAACTCCCAGTGCCTCTCTATGGACCTCTAAATAAAGCACCAACTCCTAAACCCAGCAATAGTTCCCTCAACCTACCTTCCCTCTCCCTTAGATCCCACTCACACAGCAGCTCAACTGGACTACTGTCTGTGATCAGAGACCACCCCGTACTTTCTTTTTTTTTTTTTTTTTAAATGTTTTTATTTATTTTTGAGAGAGAGAGACAGAACACAAGCAGGGGAGAGGCAGAGAGAGAGAGAGAGGCACAGAATCTGAAGCAGGCTCAAGGCTCTGAGCTGTCAGCACAGAGCCCGATGAGGGGCTCGACCTCATGAGCTGTGAGATCATGACCTGAGCCAAAGTCGGACGCTTAACCCACTGAGCCACCCAGGTGCCCCTTCCCCATGCTTTCTTTTAAACACATCATTGTCCATATCGTTTGCTCTTTTCCTTGAAAGATTTTCTTTTCCTATTCCCCCACTCTAGTAGGAACCCAGTTCAAGCTTTAATATTCAGCTTGAATGCCACTCCTTTAATATTTTATTCCTGAGTTTCTCCACTTGTGGATGTGATTTCTCATTCCTTCAAATTATCATAAAAAGTTCTTTAATGTTATTGTGTTAAATTTATCATATCCTGAGTTTTAAAAATTTGCATTTTCTCTTCTAAATTATATGATCTTTGGTACAGAATCTTATTCATATGCCTGTCTTCTACAGAGTTTGCATGTACAAAGGGGGGGAGATAAATAAATATTTTAAAATCAAACATAATGGGAAAATATAAAAAATAAATTGGCACAAACAGAGCTAGAATAATATAAATTACACTTAAGAAAATTCAGCTTTATTTTCTCTGAGTTTGTGCCATTAATTATTCAGAAAAAAATGGATGGTTCACTTATTGAAAGAGCACCTTAAATTAAATTTTAGCTTGCAATTTTAGGGAATATGAAAAGGCTTTCAAATATTCCTATGAAAAATGAAAGATAGACTGTTGTTACCTTTCATAGAATTATTTTAGTTTGGTTTGAATCATAGGTAAGAAAACAGACTAGACATCTACGATTGCCTCTTTCAGCTTCTCTAATTCCTGAGCCAACTGTAGATTTCGCTCCGTGATGAAGGTTCTCAGCTTCTCATGAGGTCACTTGCATCAGCAAAATTGAAGGCTTGAATCCCTACAATAAATCTCTTATTGTGTTGTATATCACTTCTTATGGTCTTCTTGTTGATCATACTCTGACAGATACTAAATTTGGTACTGAGAAACGAAAACAGAACCTTAAAGATGGGTTTTCTAAATTGATTCTGGCTGACCTGAAATTGGTCTTCTTAATCAATTAGATTTAAAAGCATTAATGACACTGTTTACCGTGATAAGAAGAACATTGGTAGTTCATCACATTAAGTGGTAAGCATTTAATTCAGTTTTCATCTGCAATAAAATGGTCATAGAAGGTATGGCTTTAGGTGATCAAGTATTTGCTACCATATTAGTGGGATTTTTTTCCCACCAATATGGAATATAATAGTATTGGTTTGTTGCTTCTGAGCATGCCAGAGAGCTTGAGAAAAGAAAGTTATGAATGCAGCACTTTAAATTTTCAATACAAGATCTATATAAGGGACCTGAAAGTCTCTATGAATGCCCATCATCCTCCAAATCCTTATATTCTGTACATGCAGGGCTGAGATTTCTGAAATCAAACCCAAATTCTAATCTTGTAGGTAGCTGTGTTATAAAATAAAATGAATTTTCAATTTCACTGGATCTCTTAGGTTACATAAAGTATTGATAGGAAAACAGAGGCATTCTAAAATTTGGAATGGAAAAATATGGGCATATTCTCATAAAGTTGGGATCTTGAATCCTTAAGTTCTGCTGACATTGCTCTGTCAGTACATGCAGCCCTTATCTGAGAAAATATTTTTCAATTTGTAACTCTAGACATTTTGGGGAACATGGGTGGGAATGGATCATAGGGTGTTGGATCAGGGTGAGAGGAATATAAAGTTAGCCACAGCTGAGAAAGTTCAATGGCAGATGACTGACTGGAAGTAGTAATGAGATCACTGCTCCTTCCATAATGGGAGTGATCCTATGTAATCGATCTGTCATTAGGTGGCTGGCTGATGCTGCTGGGGACTGATATGGTGTCATATTAGCATCAAGAGTCAGTTGGGAGTGGAGTAGGATAGTGTTTTCTACTGTTCACAGTGTTTTCTACTGTTTGGTACTTGGTGGGGGTAGCTAGATCTGTGATGAAGGGATGTACATGTTTCTGAGACGATATATAACATATAACCTCCGTTTCTGCCACCATGGCCACTTTTTTCATAAGCCCATTAAGCCCTTTGTTTATAAGTCAGGCTAGCATCTCCTGCTGCCTCCATCAGATTTTCACCTTCCACGTATCTGATTTGTGACTCCTATAGACCATCTGCATCAAGGAAGTTGGAGACTTCCAGGTGGCAAGAGACTGCCACAGGTACACGTTATCCTGGGTTACAGCTCACCCCAGTATGTTCCAGATGGTCCTATTTTCACCCACTTCATGTGCAGCTATCTTTCCCAAATGTTTGCCCTATCTAGCACCACACACATAAATAACAGACATCCATAAACTCTAACAGTTTCACACAGTTGTATAAAGTGAAATCCCTATTTTAAAAATCCCTCTTTCTATTCCATTCTCAGTGGTTCTTTTTTTGTGATCAAACTCTGACTGATAAAGTCCAGGGGATCTGTCCTAGGGAGCAAGAGTGAAAGATAAGAATAGTGAGGCAGAGAAGGAGAGAGAGCGAGCAGATTTAAGAATTCATCACCTAACTTACTCCCATTAAGGGTGATTAATAGCCTGGTACTGAGAGACTATCACAGCGTCTGAAAAAAACCCCAGCATCTCAAGAAAGAGAAGAATTTATCTGTCAGTTTCTGTTTTTCATTGGTCAGAAGTTCACCCAATGGGATGTTAAAGCTCCCATAAAGTGTTAACAGGGAAATCTTGGGGAAAGACACAAGAGACCGTAAGTGCATTCATAAAGTAAGGTCCTGTCTGCTTGAGCCTATGTGAAGTTAGTTGGAGCCCATGCAAGGCTGGTTGTTTCCATGGCAGCTGAAATAGAAGGCTGGTAAGGCTGAGAAAATCTAAAGTTGTGTCTGTAAGGTTTCTGATACGTCCACCCCTTGAGCCACACAGACCCACTTCTGCCAGCATTATATCCTCCCACACTGTAATATGAGCCTCCACTTTTGTGAAAATAAAGTTACCCTCACTTTCTTCCCAAGTGGAAAGTTATAAATCCAGTGGAGAACAGAGTTTCCTTCAAAACCAAAATTTCTAACAGACTAAAATAAGAATTTTCCCCTTTGCTGCAGCTTCTCTCAAGATTATAATAGATATTCACCACCTGCTACCTCCATCACCCATTCGAAATTTTCTTGCCCTCAGCTGGCACTTTTGCTCATTTGGATTGCTTGTCTGGTGTTACGACCTAGATCATCATTCTTCAGGGATCTGAAACATTTAGCTGCTTTATGCTCATTGGACTGTGGTTGCTGCAACTGTTAATTTGCTATTCTCACTTACAATGAAAGCACCAAGAGACATTCAAGGACTCCATTGAGTTCTAGACTTCCTCCTCTCTGCCCTTATAGGATCTCTCTGCCCTTGTAGCACGTCTCGTTTCTTACGGAGATCAGAGTCAAAACCCCTTGCCAGTATAGTGACTTTTTCTTTGCCTTTTCCCCCAATGGCATGACGAGTTCAAAGTGTTCAGAAAGCTAATGGGAATTTATTGTTTTTCCTAGCTGAAAATTCCCCCCGCCCCCCCCCCCCCAGGAACCTGGAAATTGAAGCCAGCGGAGTCTAAATTTCCAGGGTTGAGAAGCACAAATTCTGCAGGTCATTATCTGTGAGTAATGAAGACAGGGAAGGGTCCTTCTTCCACTATTGTATTCAAGAGCCTCCTGTTCCTGTTATTGGGACACAGCACTGTCATTCAGTGTAAATGGTGTATCCTGAAGGTCAGTGCCTCAACCCTCAAGCTGGTGCTTTAGCTGAGTCTCTAACAGGCCATTCCATCTTTTGCTGATGATTTCTGAGCAAAACAATACACAGTCAATCTAGTGGATTCCATGGTTGTGTACACATTGCCATATCTCACTTGCCATAAAATGAGTCCCTTGATTGGAAGCAGTGTTTAGTGAGACACATGTTGCTAGATCAGTCTTTTTGAGTGTCCTGGATGGTGGTGTTGATGACAGTGCTAAAGGCAAACCAACATTTGGAACAGATGTAGATTACAGTAGGACAAACTGCTGTTCCCTCCGTAGTGGAAGAGGCCTGGCACAATCATCTGATGCCAAGTAGCTGTCTAGTCTCTGCTGCAAGCATAGGAGGCATTCAGTAGTAGAAGTAGCTAGATCTGTTTTGGAAACGGGGAGTCATGCTGTCAGACTCATGCATTGCCTTCGTCCCTGCTATCATCAACCCTCTGCTAGTGGGCCCACTGTATCAGCACCGAGGAAGGAGGGCCAAGAGGCAAACTGACAGCCATCCTGCTCATGTGACTGTTGAGAACCTCCCCTGGGGTGGATAATCCTGAGACACAAAGATCTGCTTGCACTGTTTGTGCCTGTTCCCATAAGTCCCTCCATCCACATACCTCCTCCACAGATCTCATTTTCCTCAGTCTTTCAATCTCATTTGTTTATAGGCTTTTCCTTGAACAAAGCCAAGCCATTGGTTTCTACCCAGGGACCCTTGCATATCTACCTCTCAGGCTACTCCTTCATGTAAAGTGAATGGACAAGTGTATTTTCTTGCAGCTTTGTCATCTGTGAGAAATTCCCTTTACCACTGTCCTTTAGAACCACCCCTGAGGGGCTGGAATGGAGCCGTAGTATATTTTTGTCTAAAACCACATATCACACCAACCCATCTGTGATTCAGGCCTAGGTTATTTTCTCCTTCCTCAGTTGATCAGAGAGAACACACCTTCAGACCATAGGCGTGTGAGCTGATGAAGAGACATCCATGCAATAGAGGCAGGTGACATGGGAATATGGGCCACTTATTCATCACCTATTTCTGTGATTTACTCATAACTTCAAGAACTGCCAGCCCTGATTCTAAATATAACACTTCTCTTGTATAATGGATTGCTACTGTTCACATCTGCCCTTATAAGTGTGTGGATCTGATAATACTCCATTCTTAACAGGAAGCTCCAGTTACAGAGGCACTTGGTGTCCCATGGACAAGTCGAGTTTCTGCTAGGTGCCAATAACTATTTTGCAAGTAGAGACTACTCATACTGCTGAAGGCATGTCTTTGCTTCAGAACCCAAAAGGTATGTGTTGTAGCTCTCCTGTTGGGACTTGTCAGTAATTCCACACAGCATCTTTATCTACCATAAAGACATTTGGTATCATCAGACATGCTCGGTCATATGGCCAAGGGGCAGATAAGCTGGTACCCCAGCCTGGGCTTGCTTCAGAGTCCTCTCTTGATCTGAGCCCCAGCTGAACTGCCAATCTTCTGGGTGGCTTCCAACATGAGTGAGACAAGTATTCCCAACCACAGTATTGGCTACCTCCAAAATCCTAAGAAGGCCCCCAAGAATGAAGACTCTGTCATTTTCCATAATGTAGGGAATGCCCCACCTCTTCCAGACTTCCATACCCTTAAAATCTTCACTGATACAGCAGAATCCTAAATTTTCATGGGGTTTAACTCCCACTCTGTTGCACACCTGTATCTTCCTAGAACATCAGGGAACTTGTCATTTCCAGTTTTATAGGGCAAATTAACCTGATGTTATCACTTTAGTGAGTGAATGTAATAATTTGAGGGATGTCAAGATGGTCAAGGTCCCTATGGACCATATTGTAACAAAAGGCAACAGAATTAACATAGCTGTGGAGCAAGACAGTGAATATTCTATCTCTTCTGTATAAAGGTGATCTCTGTTTGTTCTTTTCTTTTGACTAAGAAGAATGCTTTCACTAGATCAAAATCCACAAGCTAGATGTCCGGAACTGTGTTATTTTGTTGCAACGAAGATACCGAGTATGGCCTGCCATTGCTTGGTTCAGATTACAGTAGCCCTTGAATAGAGATGTGATGAAGAGTATCACCCCTGCATCCTTTAAGTCTTTGAAGACTAATCGAAAACTACCATCAGGATGTGGTATTGCTTCTGATTTAGCCTCTTGGCCAGGGCTAGAAGCAGTTTTAGGGGATTCTGCTTGTCTTTTTCTGTCATCATGGCTCTTATTCCACAGCTAAGTGGACCAATGTGAGAATTATGCCATTTCTAAATATATCTATCCTGATTACAAACTCAGAGACAGAGGAAATAAACACAGCATCGGTTTGTGAATCCACTGGACTCACTAAAAAACAGACATATATTGGAATTTTATTTACCATCAGGACCACATATGCTTCCACTCTAACTGGAGGATCACAATGGTGCTTTGCATCCAAAGGTGTCAATGTCAGTTCAGGCTCTGTATCTTACAGACCTAGAAAAGGTTGGGTATTGCCTCAATGCACAGTTACTCTAACATATGATGGCAAGTCCTTTTCGAAAGATTGATGAATATCTACCATATATTCTTGCAGTAGTTTTGCAAGGTCCTTCCTCAAGGAAATATGATCTTCTTTTCAACCAAGGGGCTCTGTCTATAAACCAACATAGGTCTAGAAAATATGTGAGCGTCTATGATTTTCCATGGAGGCTATATTCACCATGTGTTCTTTTGCTCTCAAATTTTTTGATTATGGGGCATCTAGGTGGCTCAGCCAGTTAAATGTGTCTGACTCTTCATTTTGGCTCAGGTTATGATGTCTCAGTTCATGAGATTGAGCCCCACATGGGACTCTGTGCTGATAGCAGATAGTCTGCTTGGCATTCTCTCTCTCCTTCTCTCTTTCCTTCTCTCTCTCCTTCTCTCTCTGACCCTCCCCCACTCATTCTCTCTCTCTCTCTCTCTCTCTTTGTCAAAATAAGTAAATAGACTAAAAAAATAAAGTACACTTAAAACATTTGAGGGGAGGGCACTTGGGTGGTTCAATCAGTTGAGCGTCCAAATTTGGCTCAGGTCATGATCTCTTGGTTCGTGGGTTCTGAGCCAACAGCTCAGAGCCTAGAGCCTGCTTTAGATTCTGCGTCTGCCTCTCTCTCTCTGCCTCTCCCCCACTTGCTCTCTGTCTCTATCAAAAATTAATAAACATTTAAAAAATAATTTTTTTTTCAACGTTTTTTATTTATTTTTGGGACAGAGAGAGACAGAGCATGAACGGGGGAGGAGCAGAGAGAGAGGGAGACACAGAATCGGAAACAGGCTCCAGGTTCTGAGCCATCAGCCCAGAGCCTGACGCGGGGCTCGAACCCACGGACCACGAGATCGTGACCTGGCTGAAGTCGGACGCTTAACCGACTGCGCCACCCAGGCGCCCCAGAAAAAAAAATAATTTTTTTTGATTACACAAATTGAGCAACTTCAGGGTCAGCTGATCAGATATTTCACCTCTTGATACAAATGATCTATTAATCATTGCCACAGACACTGCAGATCAAGCCTCCTGACAACTACTGCAACCTTCTTCCCCATCATGTAATCATATCTACCTAGTCTCAGAAAGCCAAGTACATATCTGGCTTCTATCATTCTGAAACCCCACTTTTGGTCAACACAGTGGTCACCTTTTAATTCTCCCCAGTCTTTTCTGTTATAGAACAGACTTCTGCCTTCTGGATGCAGTCTTTAAGAATTTAGTCATAAAGTAACTTCTGTGTAATCCTTCTCAGTCTAGCATTTGCCAATGTCTTATGATGGAGAAAGACCAAAACCCAGAGCTTTGTCCATTCAGTTGGTCAGCATGAGTTTGCTGAGTGTTGACTATATACTTGGTGATGAATAAAAAGTTAGAAATGTGACAGAGACTTACCTGGACACAAAGAATCTTCTCATTTTCCAGTGGGAACATGTACTTTGGAAAAGTAACTGCGAATCGCTGAACCTGGCTTGGGGGTCAGGAAAGTCTTTTCTGAAGACTGATGAGATATTAGATTGGTTCCCTAGTGTGCAGGAACAGGGAGCTGCCTTCAGAGAGGCTTCAAGGCAGGGAAAAGAGTGCCCTATCTGAGATCAAAGTTCAGCCTGGTCAGGGAGTAGAGCTAATGGAAAAAAAGGGGCTGACGATGAATGAAATAACAGCTTTTTAGTGTATTTATTTGTTTCTATATTGTAGTAATGGAGCCCACTGTTTTAAACCATTATCTTATTAAAAAGAATCAACATTTGAAAGCTTGAAATTCAATTAGATGTGCATTTATTGAGACCTGGTTTCACCCTCAGGTAACTTTGAATCTAACAGAAAAGTTACGACGTATTTTCACATTGTTCTAAGTCGGAATGTGCCTTAAGGGAAAGGCATAGTGCTGTGTGAACATAGGGGTAGGTGTATGGGATTCATTCTTGCATTCATTTCTTCAAGAGACATTTACCAAGTACCTTGTCTGGGGTTACAAAGATGAACAAGGTGAATTCCGTTTACTGGAGAAGCCAGACACATACATAAATCATCAGAATCCTGTGTGTGCAAAGATAGAGATATGCACAGGCTCTAGTGAGATAATGAAAGTAATTCATGGGATACTTTTGAAAACTTTACACATTTCCCCATTTATTTCTCTCAGTAACTTTATGAGGTAGGTATTGCTGTCCTCATTTCTGAGATGAGAAAACCAGCACTCAGAGAAGTTAAATAAACTGGAGAGGTCCCAAAGTTTGAAAGTTGAAGATATGGAATTCAAATCCATATAAGGATTTTCCAGGCTCTTAACCACCATAGCATACTGCTTCCTAGTAACACATAGGTTCACAGAGGTGAAGAATGCCTTCTTGAGCTGAGTGTAGCAGTTAAGAGATATGGGTGGGGTGATGGGGGTAGGTGGGTGCTCAAAAGATGGGGCAAAGTGAATAAAGGCCCAGGAGGCAGGAAACTACCCAATGTCAGGGGACCATGGCCATTCTAGGTTGTTGCAGTCGTATGGGGCATGGTGTAGAAGGGAACAAAATGGGAGGACAGTTAAAAATTGTTGCAGTGTTGCAGAGAGAGGGTGAGGAGGGTTTGAACTAGGATAGTAGCAGAATGGACGGAGGGAGAGGAGAAGCTTGAGTAAAATGTAGGTGGTGAAGTTAGTGGGCTTTCCTCTGGCTGTGGGGAGTCAGCACTGGGGGAAGTCTGATTTGGCTCCTTGGTTCCTGATGTGGGAGACAGAGTAGATGGATGGTGATGCCATTAAATAAACAGAAATCAGGCTTTGGGTTAGACAATGAGTTCAACTTTAGTCATGTTGAGTTGGAAGTGCCAATGGATTATCCAGGCGAAGAACTCCATCAGGAAGTTGCAAATATGGGGCAAAGTCCACAATAGACATACAAGCTGGAGAAAGAGATTTGGTACCATCAGCCTATGGATAAAGTTAAGGCAAGAAGAGTGGAAGCGTGTCCCAGGCAGAGTGGGTGAAGCAAGCTGAGTGAGGGATGGTCATGGGAAGGGAGGAGAGGAGTGGGGTGGGTGAGGAGTAGGTTGGAGGGGTCATGTGAGGAGATGGTTAGAGGGTAGAGGAGAAGGTGCCTGGGTGGCTCAGTCAGTTGAGCGTCTGACTCTTGATTTCAGCTCAGGTCATGATCCCAGGGTTGTGGGATCTAGTGCTGCATGGGGATCCATGCTGAGTGTGGAGCCTGCTTGGGATTCTCTCCCTCTCTCTCTCTCTCCCTCTCTGCCCTTCCATTGCTCATACTTTCTCTTTCTCTAAAAAAAAAAAAAAATACAAAATAAAGAGGGAGAAGAGAAGTAGGCACTTCAGGCAGTGTGAAATACAATAAAATAGGGGGAAATAAGTATGTTTTTAGTGAATGTAATAAAGTTTGGGGGAGGGGCTGGATAATAATGGGTTTTATGTAGTTAATTGATGATATTGGGTAAGGGTTATATTATTGTGACCGTTGAATCCAGGAAATGAGAAGCTGGGAGCAGAATGATGCTGTAGGAAGTTTATTTTCAAAGAGCGTAGAGTGGATCAAAGGGAGGAATTATATGTATAATGGAATACTCTTCAGCCTTAGAACGGAAGAAAATTCTGACACTGCAACACAAATGAGCTCTGAGGACACAATGCTAAATGAAATAAGCCAGTCACAGAAGGATAAATGCTATATGATTCCACTTATATGAGGTGCCTAGCATTGTCAGATTCATAGAGACAGAAAGAATAGCGTTTTGCAGGGGCTGGAGGAGTTACTGTGTAATGGGTATGGAGTTTCAGTTTTGCAGGATGAAAAGAGTCCTGGATTTGGATGGTGGTGATGGCCGTGTAACTACATGAATATCCTTAATGCCACCTAAAAATGATTAAGAAGGTACATTTTCATGTTATGTGTCTTTTACCACAATTGCAAACTTAAAAAGGAAAAAAAAGGAAGAAAAAGGGGGAGAGTGATGAGGAGCAGGGCTTCTTTTTGGAGGCTATTTCTTAGCCCAGATGAGTGCTAATGCGGCTAGAATTGGGTAGGTATCGGTGGAGGTGTCAGTGCAACTGTATGAAAGGGCTGTGTTCGTTCGTACATCAGAGATGGTCAAATGTTGGCAATGTCATATGGTTCAACCCAACAGAAAGGCAAAGGGAGACACGTTCCTTAATGAAGTCCAAGAAAATGTACATTCTTACCATTTAAGTTAAATTGCAAAATATTTCCTGGGGCACTTGCTTTCAAACTAATAACCCAAATAGCAAATATTTTCCACTTTCAATCATCTTAGGTCAATTGGAAAATAGCTTTTTTATTTTTTACTGGAAAACTCATACTGTCTTCACTTCATTCAGGGTGAAGTCGAGTTGCCAAAATTGCCTTCAGTCCACATTTGTCTTTTGTGTTTCAAAGAGGAAAGTTTCCATTTCTCCATTTCATCCTGAAAGCTTTCACAAAGTTTGGGCAGTGACTAGTGCTGTTCCCATAACTCACTTCATCATTTCAGCTCCACTTCTTGTTGTTGGCGGACCTCAGATGCCAAGTTTCTGTTTCCGTGCGGCTCAAAATCCCACAGAGCACTTCACTACCGATACCCGCTGACCTTCTCTGAGCCAAGAGCCATTAACTTTTTAACAAAGTAACAGAACGAAGGGAGCAGGCTTTATGAGGACCTATAATCCACCAGGATTAAAAAAAAAAAATCACACACACACACATAAGCAGTGCTGAAACCATGTTGTATATAAGACTCATCCCAGGGAGGTTGTTAAAAGAGAAAATGTCAAGTGGTTTTCGCAGAGATTCTAATTCAGCGCATATTGGGTGGCGTACAGGAATCTGTTTTTTACAAAAATGTGGATAACTCTGATACGTGGTGGTGGCCTATGCACTATTTTTTGAGCACTTGATAGACTAAATCAGGGTTTATTTTTGCCTAATGATAATTACAGTCAAACTAATATTGTCATCTTGAAGTTGGTGATTATACTAGCGTTTGGAGTACATTTCAGTTCATAATATTTTTGAAGAACATTTTTCTAAACTTCAGGATTGGTTAAGGAAATGAATAGATAAAATGAAGTACTACATAGTTTGCCACAGGTTTTCTGCTCTTTAGGGACAAGACTCATGGTTATCTCTTTCCATGGCTGGGCTTCTGTTTTCTCTAGCTCTCCAAGTGTTGAAGCAGAAGAAGGAGGAGGTTAGAGCCCTAAGAAGCAAAGACAGTTGAATGTCACTGGGATGGCAAAAGTCACCCAGGATAATAGCAGGAATGGGGTGGAGAGGCATGTTATGAGCCTGATGGGGAAATCCTCAGGGAAAGCTGGGAAATAGGTAATTTTCAGAGGAAGGGTGGGTACACCTTTAAAGGAGAAGGAGTTTTTGAAGAAAAGTTATGGAATAGCAGTCTGGATGCATTGGTGGGAACCAGTTTTTGTCCTAGACCCTGAGGTTCCAAGGGCATGGGAGAATGATTCATCTCCGCTGAAGGGGATGGGAAGGAATGTTGTTGCCAGGGGGACCCAGTGACTAAGAAAAAAAGATGCCAAAGGAAGGTACTGGATTTCCCCCAACATCTTTTTTTGTTGGTCAAAAGAGATTTTCTCATACAATGAAATATTGTTTGGCGATCCCACTGGGTATATGACCAAAGGCCAAGCAGCATTTTGAATGAGGATAAGGGAACCTGGATTGCATGACACAAATATGGTCAAAGAAAATGTTCAGGAATTGCTTTTCCTTTGGAAGCGTGCTAGACTCAAGAACACACACTTCAAAGCAGGGATGAAAAGGTGAGGCATTTAGGGGCCAGCCAGGTAGGGTAAGTGGGTGATGATGCCTAGATGGAGAACATGAACAACAAGAGCTCTCTGGCTTCTCTAAGGGGGCTGACCTTGACAATGCCCAACTGTCTTCAGGTGAGCACAAATGGTGCTGCGTAACAGAAATTCCTTATTACTGATGAAAGCTTTCCAATTTTAAAATGCTAATTCAGATATTAAGTAAAATGTGTCATAGGCCAAACCAAACATATCTGTGGCCAGATCTGGCCCATAGGCTGTCGTGCGTGGTCTCCGCTTTGGAGCCAGAGAGACCTTGGCAGGAAGCTGGCTCGGCTTCTAGCCATTAAACCTCTCTGACCCTCGGTTTTCTCCCTCACAAAGCGATGAGTGGAATAATACCTAACTTTTACGTTTTTTGGGGGAAGGATTAGACATATTCTTCACGTCATTAAATGAATATCAGGTAGGTTTCCAGTGTCTGCTCCCTGCTCTGTAAATGGCTTTCCTATTGATCAGAATCATGCGTTCTTTCAACATTTCCTCCCCCAATCTAATAAACAAATATGTCATCTTGGAAGTGTAAAATGTTTCTTTTTTTTTTTTTCAACGTTTTTTATTTATTTTTGGGACAGAGAGAGACAGAGCATGAACGGGGGAGGGGCAGAGAGAGAGGGAGACGCAGAATCGGAAACAGGCTCCAGGCTCCGAGCCATCAGCCCAGAGCCTGACGCGGGGCTCGAACTCACGGACCGCGAGATCGTGACCTGGCTGAAGTCGGACGCTTAACCGACTGCGCCACCCAGGCGCCCCAGAAGTGTAAAATGTTTCTGTGTCTATAGCTATACTTTAGGTTAAGGTGTGATAGTCAGTATAGAGAAGCCATGTGCCTTTAGATAACTTCCCCAATTGCCTTGCTTTAGGACCTTCTGTTTAGACCCACTGATCATATAGATGTCTGAAAGTCAAAGGCAATAATAAAACATATTATACAAGAGGAGAAGATATAGAGGAACCGTTAAACTATATATCAAAAATATATCAATAACTCTTTCTTTCCATGCTTTGCTAGAAACAGTGCAAAGTGAATTAAACAGACACAATTCCTTTCCTCTTGGAAGACCTAGAACATATTCCAATGACAGCAGAGATTTTTTATTCATATGAAGAGGGCTATAGCAAATGAATAAATGAAGCAAAAAAAAAAAAGAGGAAGGAATGCCTGCATTTATTGGTAAAAGAAGTATCAGATGCATGTCACATCAGGGGAAAATCATTTTGCCTTTTTCTGTTGATCAGAGAGCTCATGAAGAGATGAGATTGTCAAACTGAATAATCTAAAGAGATTCCTTGGTGACTTAACATGAAGCGAATGTCTAGATATGAGAGAGGTGAGTATTTCAAAATAGAGTGAAGAGTTGAACGGAGGAGAAGGAAGAAATGATTGTCCTAAATGGACTTGAATATGCCTGGAAGGATAGGATTGTGGTAGATAAGATGTGTGGGACTAGGCAGTTCTGAGAAGCAAAATGGTGTGAGGCAATGCCCTTTTGCTGAACTCTCTAGAGTTGGCCTTCCTCATGGAGGGTATCCCAAAGGTCTAGGAAAAGTCTTCCCTCTGGTATCTGAGCACTTGTTTATCTTGAATTTTTCATGGTGTTTTCAGTTAGTTTGAGTCAACCTGCTCCTCTGTTCTTTTCTATAATCTTCCTGAGTCTGTTTAGGGTTATCTGACAACTAAACTAGCCCTGGGGACAGGAGCTCAGTAAAAAAGAGACCATATACAATTGCTTACTTTCTAGCAGTATTTAAGGAGCTTTCTCTGGGGCTGACCTGGTGAACCACTGCCATCTTCAAGTGCCGATTTGGGGTAAGTTGGCCAGAGTCTCTCCCAGTTTGGACCATATTCTCTGTGACCTTGCCCACTCCTGTAGCGGTCTGGATTTTCTTGTCAAAATGATATTTTGTTTTTGTTATGCTAAACTTGGTCCAGGGACTTTTTTGCTCTTACGTTGTGCTCCATGATCAACTGGGAATTTTAAAAAAGGGGTTAGGAAGAAAGCTTAACTTCTTACAAAGTCTTTGAATCTGTCAACTCAGCAGGAAGAAAGGGATAAGCTGATCTGAAATGGGATAACCAGCTAAACACATACATGTATATATATCTATATTTGTATCAAAAAAGTTGCAAGATGCCAATATATTTCTTGCCTTTAGTTGTCCTTAAACTAAGAAGAGAGTTTGGTAGTGGTATTTGCTGTTTGGATTCATCCTGGCTCCTGACCTAATTTCCAGCTGTGACTTTTCAGGCAAATTACTCAACCACTCTTCTCCCTCTCTCTATATATATTTAGTGTGTGTTTGTATGGGGTGGGCTTACATAGCATCTTACATTGACTATGGAGATTAAATAAATGCATGTAAAGCACTTAAGTAGTAAAGGAATAAATGTTTGATTATGACTATGATCATGAATATTATTATAATGCTTATGATTGAGTTAGCCTTGGTCTGAGGTCCTCAGGTATTGAGCTATGGGCTTATAGGCAACTATCCTTCAAATTTCAGAGCACGCTGGGGATGTTAGCCATGGGCAGAGCTTCTGCTTTGCCATATTCCATGAAAGCCTAGAGGCTAAGGAGGCCCCAAGAGTCCAAGTGATGACTGATAGTACAGAGATGTTTATGGTAGTCTTAGCCTACGAATTCCAAGTACTACTAATTCTGCAGGTGATCTTTTCAAAGAGAACTCATATTGAAAATTTCCTGCATCTGCTCATATAGTCTTTTCAGTGAAACACTGTATGTTTTAGGAGATAATACTTTTTTGAAGAATAATTATTCATAAGAAAAGCAGATAAGTTTTTTTCTTCTTCCTGATTACAAATGGTATCTAAGTGGCTTTTGAATTGCTAGATAATATTTTATAGACTGCAAAGTTAGAGAATTTAGCAAGTAGCCACACATTTCCATTGGGTATTTCCAAACACATGTGAGAAAATCGGAAAGTTGGGTGCCCTGTATATGGATTTCCGTTGAAATTTATGGCAGTTCCAGGGCATAATCACATCAACACATATCCATAGATAGTTTACCATGTTAACTAACTGTGGTTTTGGATTTAATTGCCAACTTTTACTCTAATAGTAATTCCAGACGGGAATAACAGAGTGAAGGGACCTGCCCAGGTTGTTACCACTGCCTATAAAACAAGTAAGATCCTTAGGGTTTAATTAGAGGACTCATAATTATACCCGAAGCATGCTAGTGTTAAAATATGAACACTGGACATCTGGAAGATGAGTCTGGATTTGGTCACTTGCCTTTAGGAATCTAAATCCATGAAACTGTGAGCGTCCAAAGAAGCAGTGATGCTCACACCTGGGGCTTGTGCACAGGCAGAAACGACAAAGGTGACTGTGAGTTGGTCTGCAAAGCAGAATAATTCAGAAAAGATAAATAAAAAATTATTCAAAATCACAAGGAATCCAAAATGATGACTGGCTTCTTCAGCCCTACCATGAACAGAAGTGATTTAAAAGGAAGAGGAGGCACCTGAAAAATATGTTCTTCCTTCATAAAACCTTATGAACACATGGCCTCTGGGACTCATGTCACACAGTATTCCTGCTGGTATCAGTCTTTTAGGAAAAGAATGACTGAAAGACCAACCTCTGGTTACACAGGCTCAGTGGAAAGGGTCTGAGAAGGAGGATATGTGGCGAAAGGCATAGAATAGCTTTGATAGAGAGTATCGTGTATCATTTTCTCAGCTCTCTTCTCTCCCACCAGTGCCAGAGTTATGTGTCTGTTTGTACATATATATATATATGCATACACATCAAACACATGTTTATGTGCGCATATATGTGCATATATATGTATATATATACATATATATTCCATTCTCTCAAGTGCGTTAGAAATGTTAAAAAGAGAGAGTTAAGGCACTTTTTTCCATTTTTTTCTTCCAAAGTTATGAAAAGAAGGGTTTTTTGTTTGTTCCCGATAAGATTTTAGGAATAACGTTGAGAAAACTGCTCCTATACTTTATAGCAGATTCCATCTAAAATTAGTTTTTGTGTGTGTGTGGTTTAGGAATAAAATTTCAGGCTTCTTGGCATAGTTTCCATTCTGTCTCTTTCTCCATAAAAAGATAATTTCATTGTCTCCAAGTTACAAGGAATCCACTCTACATGGTACAGCAAAATTTAAATTATACAATTGGGATTACTCTAGAGTAAAACTCCTTAAAAACAGAGAGCACAGCTTAAGTGTATGGTCTAGAGGCAAGAGTAAATGGAGTGGAAAGTAGTAAAAGGTTGGGTTAGAAGGCTTAATACTTAGGATCTGGCAGGCCGTTGCAGGTACCTACTCCTTGGGAGACACCGATGGGACAAGGCAGGCGTGTGTCGAGTGAAGCAATTCATGAATACTCAGCCATGAAATGGAAAATCCAAACGAAATAAGGACCACGGTAACTATCTTGGTCTATTAATATTTAAATATTAACACCTACTTTTCTTTGCGAGACGTTACTGAATATTTATTGACGAGGAAAAAAATGAGAGTTTGGGAAGAAGAACATGTTCGAGAACTGCATTTAAACAGAGTTTCAATGACATGTGGTCTTCTTAACTCAAATAGTCAACCAATTAAAATAAGTTCCCATCCAAACGTGTCTTCAAATTTAGGGTCCGCTGGAAAAAATTTCCAAAATGCATTACAACTTTCGATAGGGGTGACACATGGTCCTGTTTTCCCAAAACTTGGATTTAATATTTGAATGCAATGGTATTTGACTGTGTTAGGATAGAATATTTGAACTTAAAAAGAAAACTCCTGAATTTGTTTATGCATAAGCCTATTAAAAATATTTCTAGGGGCTCTTGTTTTGTTTATTCTCTAGAATATAACCTATCTTTGAAGTGGTATAGGCATTTTTAAAAAGTCATTCCTAAGCTAAGTAATTAGACTGGAAACAAAAGTTATTCTTAGAGTACATTCCACATATAAAGCTATGCACACGATGCTTTGATTCAAATAATACTCTTATATAAAACTTTGTTATTGTTTGAGGCCCATATTCAGAGTGGCAACTTTTGTTTTTGATGATTATTCCATCCTGAAACAATTTCCCCCCTGCCCAATTAAACCAGAAATTAGGAGCACATTTATATCTGATGAGACTTAAACTTCTCAACTGCCTGCTTCAGAAGCGAGGACCTTTAGTGGTTATGTTCCTTTTGTCTCTGCACAGAGGGCTCAGAAGAAAACAGAATCAATTCCCCTAACTTTTTCTGGAAGAGGAAGGTTGTTTTTGTTGCTTTGATCTTAGCATGTTGTGTATTTTTTATTGGCTGTTGAATATAAAAAGCCATAGCCTCATCTGGTTTTTCTGCTATATTCTCATATTGTAAATCACATAATGCCTTCCAATCTAAACTTAAATGCCTAGGTCCAAAATATTATTTCAAAATGGATTTATCATTGCAGTTGATAGAAAGATTTCCAGGGTGTAAGAAAACTCTCCAAGGTTCGAGTAATATGTCACAGACTGCTAAAAATATATCCATGCACTTTAGACAACAAATTCCAGGATGTAGACATATACTCATGCTATTTTAGATCCCTTTTTCTATCATTGCAAGAGGCTGTTGAAGCTAATGTAGCAGCTGGCTAGGTTATTGCTTCTATAATATAATCCATAATGCAAAAGCAGCTATTTTCCATACATTCTAGAGCAACTCAACTTGTTTACATGTCTCTGTAAGGTAATTTTCCTATAACTTTGTGCGAATTGGTGTCATACTATTTGGTAAAAATCTTCATTAAATCAAGACAACTACACTTGGTTAAATTCTCTCTCATACAGAGAACTGCAGGAAAATTACAGTTAGCTGATTTGAGGCCATCATCATGAAGTAAATACAGGGTTTTAGAAGATTAATGCAAACTACAAAAATGGAGTTGTATAATTAAACATCAAATAGTCCAAGTCATAAAAGTCATAGATTAATTGTCTCTCAGTTCGAGTCAGATCCTTTAAATATTGTCTCACGACCTGAGCATTGGTTCTTTCATCAGAAGAATGCCTATCCTTAAAGTTTGGAAATTTCAGCTCTTTTGGAGCACCAATCAGCTGCAAAAAGTAATTGGCATCTTCTTCCAAAGTTTCGAATTTCCCTACAAAATCATAGTTGATTAAACATGGATAGCAGAGTTTGCTGACCTTTTCCCAGTGAATGTCCATTCCTACTGGACGGTGGGAATCCAGCAAATAGTGGACGAACTCTTTGAATTTGACCCCAGATCCATTATTTAATGCTTCTTCACAGGCATTTGGCCGATATTTCTTTATAATTGCCTTCCCAAATACTGGATGGTAATAGCTATTGGGGTGTTCAAATTTGTCCCTAAATGCTGACACTAATCTTTCCATGGGATCACGAACAAAAACAGCTTTGGTGTAGGTATTCAAACGAGTATATATCCCTTTTAAGTCAAAGCTATCTAGTTTTTTCAAATGCTTCCCGTAGTGAACAGCATCATGGGAGATGTTGTACGCAGAGGAAGCCAACCCACTTAGCACCATCAGAATTCTCTTCCAGTTGGAGCAGCCAGCCTTGGGTACTTCACAATATAAGATTTTGTGTTTATCTTCCACATAGATCCTGGACACCATATGAAAAAGATGTGATTGAGGACGACTCACCCCGCCATATTTTTTGCAAGACTCCTGAAGGAAAGACCTGCGTTTCTCTTGGGCCACATCCGTTTCCTTCCATTTGTTGTCTTTGATTAAACTTTTATTTAAAGGGTGTATGTCCAATGGCCACTTCATTTCACTGAACTTCTTGAAAACAGTCCTAGTTCCTTGATGTTTTGCAATCAGCTTAATTGTTGGTGGCCCTGTGGTCTTCCCCAAAACTCGATCCTCTCCTTGTGAGTGGCTGGTCTTTGTTAAGACCCTCATTGGCCTCTCAGAGTTGAGCAGAAGATTTTCCTTTTTTCCCTTGGGATCCTCAGTGATGTGGAACTTGAGGTTCTGTTAAAATAGAGAAGGAGAAATGTTGAAAGCGCATTCACAAACGTGAGTATACAAGGATCTGAACATATTTGTTTTACAATACTATTGAGGAGAGCACATTTCATATAAGCTGCCAGAACAATTTAGCAAAGCATGCTGAATACACATTTTGTAGTAAGTTTCTTCAGAGAAAATATAACAATGAAAAATGGTATCCAAGCATCATTTTGAGCCAAAGTTTCACATTTTATATTATACATATTTGGTTACTTACATGTTATCATTTATTTAGTGTTAATGTGCTGCATTATATTAATAGATTTTCTCAAGCTAAATTATCTTGAGTATTATTTGGCTAAACCTACTAGTATTGATTTGAGTATGATCATAGTAAGTTGGTTATTGTTTTCTGTGCTATCTTTGTTAACTATGGTTATCAATTACACAACCTTACAAGGTACACACACACACACACACACGCACTGGCCACAAGATGGAAAGGAGGGTGTCCTGAATTTTCATTTTAGCTTTGTCTGTAACACATTAGAATGTACTTCATCATCCTGTAGGTCAATGATTCTTGAGCTATTCAGGAATGTGTTACCTTCAAGCATTAATTAATTAGTGCATCTGAATGTAGATACAAAATGTAGCTGCTTTTGGGGTATTCTGTGATGAACGGAAGAGTTTAAAGTCACAAATTACAACTTAAAATTGCAGCAAGGCAAATTATAAAATCCTCATGACCATTTCAGTTTTTCAAGCACTTGCAAAAGGAGATATTTTTTCCCTCGGACAATGTTTTATTTCAGAATATTCATTTATCATAATAATTTAGTAATTATAACCATACAATTTCATTCGTGTATGAAAACTTTGTCTTTTTCAAAAGTCTAATTGATGTCCTGCTACATAAAATTGTATGGAAAGTAGAATAAGAATTTAGTTCTCATGTCAGTGGGATGAATCAGCCTACCAACCATCTACTGTTCATCCGACTACGTCTTCCTACAGCTCTTGCAATGACTGCAGAAGGGAATACATGGAAGACAGGACTTACAAGATGGAATCCTCTCCTAGAGATAAAATTGTAAGGACTTTGGCTTTTACTGTGGGTAAACTAGGGAAGTAGCAGGGAAGTAACATGATCTCACTTACACTTGAAAAGGATGGTTGAGGAGAAGACTGGCCTGGAAATATACCTACAGAATTGTCAGCATGTTATTGGAAAAAACAATCAACAAATGGTGTGCTGTGGGAATAATAAATGGGGCCACCAGCCTAGTGCTGGAAGAAGTGGTGGGAAAAGTTCCCTAGAGGAGGATATCTATCTATCTATCTATCTGACATCCATCCATCCATCCATCCACTGTATCCCCAGTGTCTAGAATGGCCTGGAGCCTACAGTAATTGCTCTCACATATTTATTGAGTGAACAAATGAATAAATGGAATGAAATCTTCCAAGTTGATTAGTAATATTCTAGCAAATTGAGCAAAAGAGCAGAGAAACAGTTTGCACTGTGGATGGAAGCCACCTCAAAGCATCATGGTCCTTCTACTAGCTAGGCTTTAAGTGGGGTGGGGGTGGGAATTGCTTCTTTCTAGTGCAAGAAGATTGTGTGAGTAACCCCTGATCACCATACACCAACTTGGGTAGCCCCATAAAACAGCTGCCCAAATCTTCCATAGCATTGAGCCAACTGTTTGGTGTTTCAAGTCTAAAACCATTTGTCTTCTGTCATACTGGAGACTGCCAGGATGACTTCAAAGCCCTGAATCCATCTTTACTCTGATCAATTACCTGTAGTCCATTAAATTTTCACAGATGATCTGAAATTTGACTTGAGCTTTGGAAGATCATGGGGTTATTGGTTGACTGCATGGGAAGTACTTAGTACAGGCCTGAAATAAAATTGCCAATATATTTTTGCAGCTACTTCTTCTACTATTACAACTGTAAATAATAATTGCTATTATTAATATTTTATAGTGTAGTAATAATGTTTTATCCCATTGACCTAGTGAATTTCAAGGTTCCCCAGTTGTCCATTATTATCCAGACTATAATTTGTGTGTCTCTAGATGTACCTTAATTAGTTCCCTCCCTGCCCCATTGACAAGAACAAAAACAAAATCAGCTTTCCACTGTGCCCTCTGGACCTTCTGTTTGTGGTCATCAAATTCCCCTTTAAACTCTGGAGACTTCTGGAATGTTTGTTTCCCAGGACTTTCTCTACATGGAACCTGGCTGGCCCCCAAGATTCTGCTGCCCTTGCACTTTCTCAAGTAGACAAAAGTTTATTTCCTTGAACCACTTGTCCCTCCAGCCAGAAGTCAGGGCACTATTTCCCTGCAATTCACTGCTGCTTCCAGGACATGTCCCTTGGCAAAAGCTTCTGCTTCTGTCAAGCACACGTGTCCTACTGAGCCTCCCTTCTCCCTCCTCATGCTGTCGTCTGCCTGCACCCTTGTCCTTTCTGCTTCATGCACTGAAGACTTTAGCTTCTAGCTCAGACTTTGCTTCTCATACCCCTTCTTGTCATTGTGTGTGGTGACTCTGACACCCGATAAACTCTCAGTTCCTTGACCACCTCGCCTTTAATAGAGGTGTTATTCATTTCTCATAGACCGTGTCATCACCAGTGCCTGTGCCACCTCCATCATCTCTCTGACCACCATCCTTTAACCTTCCAGCTCATTGCAACTTCCACTTTTTCAGTTCTTTGACCACTTCTCACCATGTTATTCAAGCTCTTAGTAGCCAGAATGCCTGGTTCTTCTATTTGCTCTTAGAAAGTCACTTCTGCAGGGAGGTTTTCCCTGTCCACCTTGTCTAAATTATGTTCTCTTCTGAGATTCTCTCCCATGTAAGGTTCCCAAATAAGAACTCTGCTTACTTTCCTCATTGCATTTATTGCAATGCGAAAGGATTTTATTTACTTACTTCTGTGTTGTCTCCCCCCACCCCCCACCCCACTCCCACCTCTTGCACTAGAACATGACCACAGAGGTCTTATCTTTTTTGTTCTCTTTTGGATCTCTGGTACGTAACATGTTGCCTGGCACATAGAAAACAGTCAACCAATAATTGTTGATTAAGTGCAATTTTTAAAGACCACAGGTGGATTGTTTATTTCAAGATACAGCACAAAATGAATCTGTGTATCTATTAACAGGATTTACTTACACAATTGTACTACATTTCACCAGCCTTCGTGCCATATGTAATGAAAAAAAAAATAAATTCACAAAACTGTCTAGCATGGTGTTCTTTCCCGTGTCACCTTATGGTTTTTTTTTAAGCTCCTCCTAAACATTCATAGTGGTTATACCTTGTATCAAGATTATAATTTCTTCTTTTTTAAATAGAAGGGACTAGTGTCAGCTTGTTTGTCATTGCAAATAGGAAAAACAGTGTGTGTAAGACGACTCCTTGCACATAACCAGGACATCCTTCTCATGCACACAAAATCAGAGTTTTACATGCACAAATAGTCACTTTAAAATACAATAATTTTTACTCGGAATATTTTAGATTTTCTTCAAATACCAAGTGGAAGGAGAAATTCAGCATCTTTTTCATGACCAGTACACATTCAAACATCAGTTAGTGCCTCAGACAATATGGTATTCAGAAATTTTATATTTTCATTTATATTGGAGAGCAATGACTGAGGAAAAAGCTTTTCATGGAAATAGAAGTTTCTTCTGCTTTATTTCTTGCAGTAAATGTGCTTTTAACTAAATGATGGGCTTCCAAATAATTGTTTTATAACCTTGTCAAAGAAAAAGTGTTAATCAAAAGGTCAAGGTTAATTCAGATAAATAATTTACCAATTCTTGTCAAGGTGCTGAAAATCTGTATTCAAACAAATCTTTGGCAGAAGAGAACACAAATAAAATAGGTACACGTAGAGCTGCTCATGCTAAAGTAGGCAAGGAGGGCTCGGAGCCTTACCTGCCTGCCAAATCAGATTGGTTCAAAGTCACTCAAGGCTGCCTGGGAACCTCTGGAGGCTTGCCAGCAATCTGCTTCCCAGGCCTCCCAGGCCTCACTGTGGACACTCGGGAGCAGAATTTCTGGGAGTGGGGCTCTTGACTCTACCTTAAACAAGCTCCCCAGGCACTCTGCAGGCAGTAATGGCATTTGGGGGACCACTCAAGAGAGTATTGCAAACGAAAGTAAAAAAATACAAGCTCATCTCATACCATCTAGGGGAGAAGGACATCAAATATGGCGGGTGTGAATATTTTAGTAAGTAGAGACAAATACTCTGCTATGGGTAGGAATGTCACATGAGCCCTCACAACACACCTGATGAGATACCCTACACGTTTATCCACTTCCCTTTGCTGGAAGTCCATGTTCTTCAAGCTACTTTCTAATGACCAGTTCAGCTAGGGAGATAACTACATGAGGGAAAGTTTCATTGCTCATAAATGAGACTTCAATCTCCTGATAGTGTATTTAGTACTAGTCGGTTTCCTCAGCTATGATTAAATCAAGAGATGGGCTAAGGGTTCATTCTAAGTAGTGACACCCCAGGAGGCTTCTTGTTGGATGGTCACTAGACCTTCCTCTAGCATGTTTTAGTCCACCATCACTCACATTATGAAAACCATTATAGGGTGTGGTGGCCTCCCTCCCTCCCCACCCCATCCCCATTCCATTTTCTTCAATCACAGAAAAGACTTTCCATGATGGAAGGGTTTGGATTACTAAAATCAAGATGAACTGTATTATACTGTATTAAATTATTATTTTTAATTAAGTTTTCAATTTTAATTCCAATATAATTGACATACTGTATTATCTTAATTTCAGGTGTATAATATAGTGATTCAACAGTTCTATACGTTACTCAGTGTTCAACATGGTAAGTATACTCTTAATCCCCATCACTTGTTTCACTCATCTCCCCACCCCCCTCCCCTCTGGTAAACATCAGAGTGTTT
Organism: Neofelis nebulosa; assembly: GCF_028018385.1. Taxonomy (NCBI): domain Eukaryota; kingdom Metazoa; phylum Chordata; class Mammalia; order Carnivora; family Felidae; genus Neofelis; species Neofelis nebulosa. The sequence continues at coordinate 45,386,950 of NC_080792.1, read as the reverse complement.
TCTGTAGCTAAGCATCCATTTTTTGGTTTGTCTTTATTTTTTTTCCTTTGTTCATTTTTTTTTTGTTTCTTAAATCCCACATATGAATGAAATCATGTGGTATTTGTCTTTCTCTGACTTATTTCACCTAGTTTAATACTCTCTAGGTCCATCCACGTCTTTGCAAATGGCAAGATTTCATTCTTTTTGATTTTTGATGGCTCAGTAATATTCCACCACACACACACACACACACACACACACACACACACACATTTTCTTTATTCATTTGTCAGTCGATGGGTACTTGGACCACTTCCATAATTTAGCTATGAGATTGATGGTATTTTAAATTTGCAGGTTATACTAATGAAATTCTACCACCATCATCATAATGCCGATGATAATAACAATATAAAAAGAGTAGACTTTTACATCTTCATTTTCCTTCAGGACACCTCATTCTGCTTGTCCTCAAAGTGAATGTCTATAAAGCCAAACGTCTCCTGTTCCTTCTCAAAGTGGCTCCTCCTGCGCTTTTTTCTATTTCTGAAATGGTTCTATTACATTCTGGCCACCCACTCACAAAATCTGAGAGATGCCTTAACAATCAGAAAGTAAATTGGTTAATTTACATCTCATAATGTCTTTAAAAATCTTTTTTATTTATTACCTCTTAACTGGATATTCTTTAGTATCCTACTAATTGGTTTCTCTGAAGATTATTGCCAAAATAGTCTTCCTAAAACATTTTAACTTTTCATCCCTTTAAAATCTGGAACTGGCTCAACTATATATAAACCGAAGACCGGATTCCTTAGCTGGCATCGGTACTGTGTCACCACTGGGCTTGTCACTTTGTGCTCTGCTCCCATCTCGACACATTCTGTCTTCTACTTGCTTCCATCAGGCTCTCAACACCCTTCACTCATGTTCTTCCCCTTGCTAGAACTTTCCAAATCTCTTAGATTTTATAGAAATCTTGTTGACAGAAAAATCCTGCTGTCTCCTTGAAAACCGCCCAGGACTCCAGCAAGGGATTCTGCTCTCTTCACAGCAGCATTAGCACTTAGTCTGTGCCACCTGTGAAAAAAGTGATTTATTCCAGCTCACATCATTATTTTATTTTCTCACTGGGGAAACTCTTTTAGGCATGGCCAAATTGTAAACTATGGCAGAGAGCTATAGTTTTCCATAAATACCTTTGAAGAATGGACATGCTTGCCAAGTTAGTTAAAAGATATTATCACTACAGATGAGAACAATGAGTATTCAAAGAAACCTAATGGGAAAAAATATGGACTTTTCATGAACCGTGCAGTAAATTTGAGGGCCCTGTTGTTAGTTTTTAAGGCCTCTGTGTCCATATACATCCTCTGTGAAGTCTTCTCTGCTCCTCAACATTGACATTAATTGCCCTTCCTCTCTCCCCCTGAAGTCATTGAGGGTCTACTACATATTAGGCAGCGGGGTAGATGCCAGGGATGGAGGGGTGGATAAGATGAGTGTGATCCTTGCCCACATGGAGCTAATATTCTTACAGGGAAAAATACATTAAGCACATAATTACATAATGAATTACATAATGAATCGGTTACCATAGCGGCAAAGGCTCAGCAGCATGCTAATGGAGGCCTGGGGAGCAGAAGTGCGACAGCAGGGTGTAACAACAAGTCTGACCTGGTTTGGTGTTAAGCCTTTTGTTTAGCACCTTTCATTTTACCCTGGTTAGTTGTTAGAGTCGGTTGTTTAGGTGACTATCTCTCCCATACATTTTATTTTTTTAAATTTTTATTATTTTTTTTAATTTTTCTTTTTAACGTTTATTTTTGAGACAGAGAGAGACAGAGCATGAACGGGGGAGGGTCACAGAGAGAGGGAGACACGGAATCTGAAACAGGCTCCAGGCTCTGAGCTGTCGGCACAGAGCCCAACGCGGGGCTCGAACTCATGGACCGCGAGATCGTGACCTGAGCCGAAGTCGGACGCTTAACCGACCAAGCCACCCAGGCGCCCCTCTCCCATACATTTTAAACTTATTAAAGGTCAGTGTGCAGTGTTGTAAGTCTATGGAACTTCCACTAGTATCTAGAACAGTCTCTCGAATAAACATATGTTTTGAATTTAATTGAAGAACAATGATCATTCCTGTAGTTCCCTGTACTCGGGCAATTGACACACACTGGCTTTATGCAGTTGACAAGTGTACTTCGGTACGACTTCATCTGCTATTGTGCTATCATGTAACTCAAGGACTTTGATCATTCGTTCATAATGCATGTATTGAGCTACCGCTCTATGCTGTGTTTGGCATTGTATAAACAAAGGCAAAATAGATAAATTGTATGGCCTCTTGAGGAAGTTGAAGTTTAAATGTATTGATAAAAATAAGCACATTATGGGGATGCCTGGGTAGGGCTTAGTCAGTTGAAGGTCTGACTCTTGATTTTGGCTCAGGTGATGATCTCGTGGTTTGCGAGATCGAGCCCCATGTTGGCCTCTGAGCTGACAGTACAAAGCCTACTTGGGATTCTCTCTCTCTCCCTCTGTCTCTGAACCCCCCAAATAAATAAACATTACAAAAATAAGCAGTTTATGAAAAAATGTGATAATTGCCATAGTGAAAGGATGCATAAGGTATCAGGGAACAGAGACAAGAATACTTAGGTTTTCTGAGGAAATATTTTGGGGCAAATTTCAAAGAGAAGTGATGTCTGAGATGAACCTAGGAGGATACTGGGGAGTTGACAGGTCAACAAGTCATGGATAGGAAAGACAGTACAGGCTGACACAGAGAAGACACTTGGGGGACAGATGGAGATTAGAGGGAGAGGCAGGTGGGGTGAATCCTTGTGCCCATATGAAGAGTCTAGATGACATGTACATGACATATAAAGAGTCTAGACTTTACCATGTAGATGGCAGGGATTTTCGACAAGGCAGGGGTTTGGAACGAACATTCTAGCAGCAGTGGGCAGGTGGAGCTGGGGGGAAGGGGGTCATCGAGAAGACAACTGTGACTGTCCCTTAGGAGAGGAGCCAAGACAATGAGGTAAGAATGCAGGAAAAGGGAATTATCTGGGGCAAATTCAGGAAATTAATCAGACTGGAAGAGTGGACGAGTGGGGGCAAAAAAAGCATAAGGAATGCTGCCCCCCATTTCCCAGACCGGGGAAATAGGAGTAGCAGATATCATGGAAGGCTATGGGGTGGTTTAAGTATTCACTACCTTCAATTTCAGACCCTTTGAGTTCGAGGTGCCCTTGAGAGATAGGGGTCTCAGTAGCAGGACTCCGACGCGGAGTATACAGATTTGGAAGTTGTTGGCTGGTAGAGGTGCCACCCGAGTTTATGGGCCTTAGAAGGCGTTAGTTAGAGCAGTCATGGTGATCACACATCTGCCAGTTTTGAGTGCCTGCTATGCTATGTGTCAGACCCGTAACACACGATCACCTACTGCTAGGATAATCTTCCACTTCCATTTCCCAGATGAAGGCATGGAGCCTCAAAAACATTAAGCAAGTTGTTTAAGGCACACAGCTTGGGAAGAAGGACAACTCATGAGCCCAGTTTTTTTTTTCTGGGCTCAAAAAGTATCCACGGTGCCTGTGTCCATTGTGGGGGGACCTTGATGGGCAATTAACAGATAAAGTTGATGATGATACTATTGGTAATTAGATGTGTCCCTTCCTGTCATTCGTCTTGATAGTTTTCTAGTTTAATTGCACAGTATTACTTTTAAGAATGCATCTTTTGTGATTTATTTTCGATCTAGATATGAATGCAGTTAGGTGTCTTCATACCATCGTGAAGATCTAGTTATTTCTAGTGGTTAATAAGGGCAAGGAAAGCAGTGGGTGGGATGCCTGAAAGCTGGTGCTTTCTGAGGATGCAAACCAGCGTGTCTCTGCCCGGCCCCTCTGTCCCAGAGCTGTTTCTCTCAAGTCGTAGGCCAAGGGCTTCGGAAACTGATGGCTCAGTTATATGAGGGGTGAAGACTGACTGCGTTTCTACTAGGACACCGGGACAGTTGGGAACGGTGTGATCATGCAATCCTAGTATCCAGCACCATCCGCCCTGTCTCCTTCTTATCCTCATCTCCTACTCTTCAGCTTCAGTTATTCACTGATCAAATGTCTCCTGAGCACTAACTGTGTGCCAGGCTCTGGGCTGCATTTTGGAGGAATAGCCAGCTAAGTCTCAGCTGGTCCCTGCTAGTATGAGGCGGCCTCAGGGGCAGGGGCAGGGGCAGGGGAGGGGAGGGGAGGGGAGGGAGATACAGAAAAGACAATCAAGAATTACCACACTTATGGCAGGTGGCAAGACAGGAAGAAGGTGATGCCAGGAGAGCATTAAAAAGGGGCATTCAATCCAGCTTGGAGGGCAGGGAGGGTTTCTTGGAGAAAGTGTGGACTGTGCAAAATCATTTGTTTCCTGTCTCTGTGACTTATTTTCTCTCTCCAGAATATTCTTCTTCATTTTCTTTGCCCAGTATAAAAGCCAGGGGGAATGGAGCAAGCTCATTTAACTGCTGCATCAACCCAAGACAAGACATGGATATGTTTATTCTACAGATGAAGGACTCGAAGCTCAGGGAGATGACGTAACAGGCCCAACTTGACAAAGCTATTGCTAATGCTGTGCTTCCGACCTCAGTCTTACTCATTTGTGGCTTTTTTCAGCTGCACAATATATCAAGTAATTTACTCCTTGTTTAATTCCCATTAAATGAATTGATGTAAGTAAAGCACCAAGCATATGTCTGTCACAAGAGAGCATGGCAGTTGAGAACCAGAATTTCTGAATCATGAGGACCTGGTTTCGTGCCCCTTTTCTCTCATTTTCTATCACAGAAACCTTGCCTAACCTATTTTAGTTCTTCTAAGCTTCAGTTTCCTTGTCTCTAAAATGGAGAGAAAAACAGCATTCCCTTGCAGTGTAGAATTATAAGAAATATGTGTAGAGTGCTTAACACAAAGTATGTTCTCTATAAATGATAGATATTTTATTGATTTATTCCTTAAATATTTATGAGCATCTCTATGTGACAAGTATTTTCTAGGTGAATATCACTGGTTTTCCTCTGCTTTTGACATCCTTTTCTCCTCTTCTCTCTCACTTAAAACACAACAAAGTTAAGTGTCTATGATAAATGTTCAATGGGGATAAAGCTGAGTGGAAGAAAGAGGGCAGAGGACAATTGAGAGACAGAAATGGGAAGGAAAAAAGATCAATGGAAGTGGTGGCAAAGCCAGTGAAAGAAAACAGAGGAAAAGAAATCACAACTACAGTCACAGGAAGAAATAATGAACACTTGGAGCTAGAGGGTAAAGAGAGAAACTAGCGAATTCTAGCTCTCTCTAAGCTGCAACCTTCAAATCATTTAAGCTGCTTGAACACAAAACAATAGTTTCAGTAGTGAGGCTATTTAAGCTGAGCCAACAAACTAATTTCTATAGTCACCTTGCATGCAAGGACTAAAATTATAATTGCACTTGCCAGTTCTTTCAATTTTGGATTTAATTCCTCTCTCTCTCTCTTTCCTGTTAAAGCTAAGAAAAATTAAGATATGAGCACTGAGGATGTAGTGAAATGTCAATTACGTCAGCGGGGAAGTTTCACCCAAGAACAGGGCTGCTCACTCGTTTGGCAAGACCATCTGAAGCTGAAAACAGACATAACCTCAATGTATGTAAGTAGATAAGGCTTCTCTACAAGGAGACCATTGTGCTTTTATAGATTTATCATTTTATCTGTCTTCTAAGTTATCTTGAGAAAATGAGGCTATTGTTTTTAAATTTATGGATAAATAAAAATACTTGTGTAATAACTTGCCCAAAGTCACTCTGTGGAGTGAGTTTGGAGAAGTCAGGAACACATTCCAGTTCTTTATGTCCATCCCAGGAAGAAATGGCAAAACATTTTGCTTTTTAAAGAAACTCAAAACTTTAATGAGGAGCTGCAACATGATAACGTGCATTCAGAATGTTTGGTCCTCACAATTTTTCTTCTAGGTGCGCCTGCACATGTCAAGTGTGGATGAGAGTCACAAATAAAGTCAATTTGCAATAAAAGAGGTAGAATAATTGGATGTTTCATTGCAAGGATTTTGATATTTCACTGGAATTTTCGATATCTAATAGATTTGAAATATGGCTCCTTAATATCTCCAATATGTTAATGTTTAGTTTTCTAAAAATTAATAATTGTCAACCAGCTTCTCATCCCCTTGAGTTGAAGATAACAACAAAGATGTGTATGTATGAGAGAGTTCTGGAGGAGACATGGGGGGAGGCAACCTTGACTCCAATACCTTCTTCTAGAGAATGCAGTTGCTAGACAGTTCTTGCTCTGGTTTTGGGGAGTATGATGGGGAGAAGGAGCCCGCTGCCCTGGGTTGGAATGCTTTTGTGTTGTCTTTTCTTTTTCTCTCTCTTTTCTTCCCTTCCTTCCTTCCCTCTTTCATTCCTTCCATGGGAGCAGGTGGTGGTGTTACAGGTATGGGTTAGAAAGCAAAGGAAATGAGTCCATGAGGTGACACTAGAATTGGAAACTGACTTGGGGTGGACCAGGGAGGGTCAGAGACATGGGTGATCAGTGGAGGAGAGGGGTGGGGTGCTTCCATGGGATGGCGAGGGAAGTGCAAGAGAGAAGAAAGCTTTTGTGAAGCCAGGAACACGGTAGCTGGATAGATCACGAAAGCATAAAGTATAAAGTATATAAAGAATTTTGAGCCAGATGCACCAGGTTCCCCACCTTTTAGGGCAGTGTCTATTTGTGTTTCCCTAGAAACAGACCTTGAGTCAAGGATGTGAGTGTAAGTTGCTAATTTAGAGTTGATTCTAACAAATACTTGTAGGACAGTAGGGAAGTAAGGTAGGGAAGAGAAGGCAGAGAGCATAGGGTGAATTTTTAAGCAAGTTAGCACAGTAGGAACTGGATTTCTGTTCCACTGGGGGAACTTTCAAAGCTCCAGAGTTATCCCATCAAATCCCATCAGCCTTGGTTGATGGCTCCTAAAGGGAAGAGGTCTGGCAACTCTCGCCTGCTCTATGGGAGGCCAGGGTAGACAACTTCAGGCAGAGTCACAGGTGTTGGCAGTCGCTGGAAGTCTGGCCAAAATGCAAGGAGATATTAAGAGACGAGAGAATATACAAAGGCACAGCCAGTGTTGTGACAGGAAGTCAATTAACATTCTGGTTCTCTGTTTTCCCATTTTTAAAGTGAGAATCCTAATATTTGTTCTTGGACATGTTGAAATAGAAGTGATGGCATGGGCTGGGGTCCAGGATCCCAACGCCTTGTTCTTTGGAAGTGTCACTTGCCCTTTGGAAGTGTTCACAATGAGTTTGTGTATATACGCATAAAATAAGGCTGAGAAAAGGAGCACCTTATGACCAGATGGAACCTAGTCCTATGGAGCCGAACTAGGCTACGTAGAGTTCTGTAAGAGAACTCTGTAAGAGTTCTCTTGCCCGGGGCAGGCAGCCCCGTGACCTAGAACCAACTTTGAACAAAAGTTCTCTTTGGACCCATTTACCCAAGATGTATCCTAAAATCTCAGCCCTCTGATTCTGACACTCTGATGGCAAGAGGAAAGGAGTCTTTTTGAGAATGAGATAAATGCAGTTTTAAAGTACCTAGTACAGTTCCTGACCACATAGTTGGTTCCTCCAAAATGTTAATGCATCCTGTCTCTGTGTCTTTCTTGATTTTCCCTTGACATTGGACAGCTCATCCAGAATGCCGGCCTTCCCAACTTCAGAGTGAAATGACCACAGCAACAGGCCCTATTCCTCTAAGAAGTGGTGGGGATAAGCACCAATTAGGAGTGAGCACCTGCTTTTTAAGGACAGCTTATCCATAGGCTAGCTGGCCACCAGTGAAAAAGTGTGGAGCAACAGACTCTGCTCAGGTGTGGACAGTGACTAGTTAAATCTATTTATCCATCTTCCCTCTGGCTCTAGACTGGAAAACATGGAGAGGTTTGGCTCGTTATTGGCAAAGAGAAAAAATAAATAACATCAGCCTTAAAGAGAAGCAGAGTCCAAGAGAATGACTGAGTCAAGGTAATGGTGGAGTAGAGGGTGTCAGCATGGTGAGAACTCAGTCCCAGGAAGCCGTGTACACGCAAGGGCCCGTTTCTTCCCCACCCATTGCCTACCAGTCCAAAGCTACTTGAGTTCTGGGAACGGCCACACTGTGCGAGCAACAGTGACACTGGCAGGAACACATTCCATTTGTCTTATTTGGTTAAGCATCTGCCAGCCCCAGATCAGATTTGCCTGGGTCAGCACCTTCAAGTGACACACAGGCCCCTCTGGCTTACTTGCCTGCATATTTGACAACTCAGCTTTCCTCAAGACTGCCTCCCCAAAGCCTGGCCCAACCCTCTCAGTCTAGAGCAGACACCTCACACGTTGGTGCTACCATGGGTTACCTGGGCCCTGTACTAGGAGCAGAGAGTTGCCATGGGCACCAGATCATGCCATGGTGATCTTGAGGCCATGCCGACACGGATTTCTTTTTGGGATTTCAGTCTGAGGAGGAATGCAAAGGAAGAATGTAAGACATAAACTCATAGCAAAGCAGGAGAACAGAGAGGCGAGGGGCAGTAGAGTGAGTTACCATATGAGGGGGTCAGAATGAGTGGATCTCTGTCAAAACAGTGTTGATCAAAATGCATATTTGTAGGTCTTATCTCTTCGTGCACTAAGATAAATTTTATCAGTTTTATCTTAAGAATATTATTTCAATCTAAATTTTGAAGCCTTTTGGGGTTTCCAAAATGAGTTGTTTCTCCTGAAGATGACTGTACTTGATTCAAGATGTCACTGAAATGGATACTAAGAGGCATCAATGGTCATGGCCATGGGTTTTTCTTTTGGTCACCCTTTCTTCATGAGGCCGGTAGGAGCGGCACTGATCCTGATCCCTTGGCCTGAGGCTGGGAGTCTTCAGTATCAATACAACCTCATTCCCCAGAGCTGGTACAGATTGAGCTCCTACAGGACTTGGGAGGATCACAGAGAGGCGCCTGCCATCTGCAGCCCAGCCTGGGTAAGTGCAACTGTGACACTGGCCAAGGGGGGTGGTGGTGCTGGGGGCCGTCCAACGCTTTCTGTTGCTGTTTTTAGGCAGAGTCCAAGTCCCGGGAAGTGGCATATACCTGGGGAAATGCTTCTTCCTCCACCCATTCCCTACTAGTCCAAAGCTACTTGAGCCCTAGGAACAGCGATGCCAAGGGGGGGAACAGGGCTGCTGTTGATATCCAACCACAAATCTCATCCAGACACTGATGAACAGGATTTTCTGTCTAACCTATTTATAGAGACACTGATATCATAAAGCAAGCAAGCATAATTCTCTGAAGGTCCTTCAGAGATGGCATCATCACCTCCCTTTCCTTAATACAATTCTGTAATCTTCTCCTTGAAAGGAACAAACACATCTTGGTGTACCTTGCTCAGAAATAATATCACAGCTTATTCATTCCACCTACTCTCCAAACAGGGGAAAAATGTACCCAACAGGGGAAGTCTCAGGCTCCACACGGGGAATTTTCTGAGGGTCTCCCATAACTGAAGGCCACTAGTTACTAGCCTGTAGCCAGCATGATAACTGAAAGTGGATAGTTCCGAGCATCATTCATCTGCGAACACCAGAAACAAGACTTGTACTTCTAGACCAGTTCTCAGATCAATGGGAAGACTCTCTTGCCACATCTGTGACTCAGGCTCCATTCATTGAGATTCCCCAGTTCAGAGCATGCTTCCTCCTGTGCGGGGAGAGATATATTTATACTAATTGGCACAGAAGGTCAGTTTGCCTGTCTTGACCCCTGCCAGGAATTCAGTCTGCTTTAGTGAAAGGAAACATGGACCAAGGCCATAGGGAGAGGCTGACTAGTGAGAGTGGGTTTTGGATGAATATACACACACTGCTTTACTTGCAATTGTCAATGGCTATCAGACCAATACTTTTCTGCCAAATCAATGTCACTCACTGGAATAGGACATCTAACTGAGCAACTCGGTGGTAGCCGACTCAACCTCCCATCTGAGGCCTCTAATAGAGTTGTGGAAATCAAATGGAATAAATACATCATGCTTTATAGGTGGTGTATACTCATGAAATGTGGCTTTTAACCACCACTTTTTTATTTCTGCCGAGAGTCTCACCCTTCTGCAGTAACCTTGGGGATCTTGTCTTAATTTGTTATTTCACTTCCCGTACTCAGGTGCCAAATTCTATTCATTTTTTTCCATCTAAAGTGTTTATTCTCACTATCAATAGAACACTTATACACATTTTTTCATGCCTAGACTACTGCCATTGCCTGCTAGTAGAATTAATTAAGCAAGGCATTCATTTGAAGTATTTATTGAGCACCTAATATGCGAACTCTTAAACGTGTTGGGGCAAACAACTCTGACAAGGGTCTTGCTCTCATGGTACTTATGTTCTTTGGGTGAAGGTAGATATGAACAATAAACAAATAAATAAACCAGAAAACAATTGCTGAAGCAGAGCCATGTGACATAGAGTGAGTTGTGGGAAGAACGGAGAGACTACATTAAATAGACGTCTAGAGAAGATCTATTTGTGGAGAAGCTGCTGGAGCAGAGGTCATTAAGACAAACATCTCAGGCAGGGGCAGCGAGTGCAAAGTCCTCGCCTGGGGATGCACCTGGCCAGGTGGAAGGATGCAGGGGGAACCCGTGTGGTTGTCGCGAGAAGGGCACAGTGACTTAAGATAAAATCAAAGGGGAGCGTGGGACCATATCTTGTAGGAAAATCAGATCGTGGAAATCACAGGAAGGACTTTGGGTCTCATCAGAGGTGTAATATTAGCCACCGGAGGTCTCGGACAGGGTGATAACATGATGTGAACTGACGTTTTATAAAACTCTCCCGACTAAGTGGAGCATGGACTGGGGGCCTGGTAGGAGTGGAAGCAGAATAGCCTGGAGACAGATTGGTGGCTGGTACCACTGGAGACAGAGCAAAAAGGAAAATACAGGATATGGTTTTAAGAAAATTCCACACTAATTTTCTTGAGGTCATTTCTCAATTCCAAAAGCTTCATTGCCAGCACATTCTATTTCCTGCTGAATCAAATCTAAATAACTTTGTTTTCAAGTCCTCCATGATCCTTCCCTGGCCACTTTTCGTCGATTGTCGGCTTCTCCGAACTCCAACAGTATCTATACTGGTTCAGTTAATATGCAAGTAAGTAATAATACACTCTGTTATCCACACATAGCACTTGAGGGATGCTAGTCTTCTCTTTCAAGAGAGACAATCCCTTTAGAACAGGGTCTGTGCTGGCACTTACCTCCACATCCTCTGTCACACTGAGCTCAGCTCCAAACACAGGGCACGTGCTGAAATTGCTTAGTGATTGATTAAAAACATAGACCACTAGCATTCGTCTCTTCCGTATTTCTCTCATAGGAAGGGTGATTATGTGTCAATATTCATTGTACCATTGAACCAACATGCAATGCATTAATCATCTCTGAGATAACCAGATGAGGCTTTCTTGTAATCTTTCTATTTGGCAGAGATAATTTCACTTGCTTTGGAGTTTATGAGGCCATAAGTGGCTCCCATCTGTTGATGAACATATTTCTAAGAGTCATTTAGTATCAAGTATGGAATACTTGAGGGGAAGTTAAATTGTAACTTTTATATTAAGTGTCATCTTAGTAACAGAACCAAAATTGGAAGCATGTGTTCAATTTTGGTCTTTCATTTTCAAAGCTTTAGGTCAGGCAAAGAATTAATTTCATTTGTTTACAAAGTAGATTATGCCTAATAAAATCTATTTTGTTTATGGTCACATTTTAGTCAATCCATTGCCTTAGAAAATGAGAGAAATCTGATTGGCTAATCATTCAACATAGTAAATTACATTATTCCACATCCACAGAACATTGGCCTAATTTAATTATTCAGTAATAGCATCATGACAATACTCTCCTTTAATACATTTTGAGCAAGGCGCATACTCGTGATGAAACAGTGAAGAATCTTGTTTATTCCTTCCTTGTTTGATGACTGACCATGGAATGAAACATAACAATTCTGTGGATAATAACTTTTTCCACATTGAGGATAATAAGGACAAGGTAGCTTTCACTACGATCCTTACCAGTACTCTGAATTTTCACCACTTGTCTGTTATATCTTTTCTTTCCCAGAAATTGGTTCTCTGGTAAGTGCTACTTTACAAATAAAGTTGAAACGAAATTGGTTTCAATTTATGCATAATAAAGGAAATAAGTGGGATAACTTTCTCTCTCTACTGAGAGGTAGAAAAACTCTCCAAGACACTTTCTTTCACTCCTGAGATTCTGACAAGGACCAAGGAGTATTTCCTCAGCAAAATACAGTTACACACAAAATTTTATACAAAATAAAAGTGAAACCTCTCTCTCTCTCTTTTTAAATTTATTTATTTATTTTGAGAGAGAGAAAGAGAAAGCAAGCAGGGGAGGGGCAGAGAGAGGATCCCAAGCATGCTCTGCACGGTTAGTGCAGAGCCCGACACGGGGCTCGAACTCACGAACCATGAGATCATGACCTAAGCTGAAATCAAGAGCCAGATACTTAACTGACTGAGCCACCCAGGCACTCCAGAAATCTCTTGATGGATACCCAGGTGATCTGCCCTGAGGGATCTAAACCATATATATAACATAGATTCTGCAGAATTGGCCTAGTATTAATGACCGTTTCTTGTTATTTGTTTCTTTTTTGGGCTTTTAGAAATATGTATTATGGCCAAATATTGGAAATAGTGAAATTCAAACTGATAAAGATAGACATATTTAAATTTTATAAACATGTTTAAATTTATAAACATATTTCTGATCCCTGATCACTACTTCTTAAAACACAACTTTTAACGTCAACCAGCAACTTTTTACTCAAAATGCTGACTACTTAAGGTCTACGGCTGTCTACCACAAGGTCTCAAGTTTTCACTTGATTCCTTAGTTCCTTATCATGAGGAGAAGGAATAATATGGATAAAATAGTTTAAAGGTAGACCAAAAAACCCCCCCGTGTTTTCGAGTATACATTAAAATACGATGCCAAATTGGCTCTGTGGCCCATTTTGATCAAAGCTTTAACTCTAGAAGTGCAAAACAGACATTCCACCCGGAGGAGGTGTTTGAGTTGGGGAACTCTGCTAATTGTGCTCCCGGCCACTAGAACTTGGCCACTGACACCTGTTGCTATAATGATGCTAACCAATTTGCTCATACAATCTGCTGGGTTGAAAAACTTCAGTGACCCCAGTTAACTCATCTTTAGCTACAAGTGTTAGCAAGCAGGGAGGGATAGGATTAGAAAAACTCCAAAGAGGGGAAGAAAAGGAAGGGGAACAGATTGACTAGAAAATCATCCGTGGAATATATTTCACTGGCATCTTAGGTAGTGGGATTCATTTAGACTATACGGTAAAGGGGTGCCTGGGTGGCTCAGTTGTTAGAAGATGTGACTCTTGATCTTGGGGTCCTGAGTTTGAGTCCCATGTTGGGCATAGAGCTTTAAAAAAATTTAAGGGGCACCTAGGTGGCTCACTCGGATAAAGGTCCATCCCGATATTTCAGCTCAGGTCATGATCCCAGTGTTGTGAGATCAAGCCCTATGTTGGGCTCTGTGCTAAGCGTGGAGCCTGCTTGAGATTCTCTCTCTCTCTCTCTCTCTCTCTCTCTCTCTCTCTGTCCCTCACCCCTGCTTATGTGCTCTCTCTCTTAAAACACAAAAATAAAATAAAAATAAAACCACTAGATGGTAAATTAGCTATTTTTGTGCAAGAGATGCTACATTTTCAGCACAGAGCTTCAATATCACACATTTTCTCCCACGAGCACATATACAATGATGCAGTTGTTACTAAGAATGAAGAACTTATAAACAAGTATTTAGAAGTAAGGTACTTTTCTGGAAAATAAAGGAATAAAAGAACATTTTACAGTTGGTGAGAATAAAGGTTTCTACTTCCTTTCTTGTTTTATGTCCATGGTATTTGCTTGGGCTCTGTTGAGGAATATTGCCAGGGGCAGCAGACTATCCCGTGTATATTTTTCTTTTTTCAGTTTATAATCTCTTTTCAGGTGAAAGATAGTTTTTCTCTTAGACTAGATTCCCTTGATTTTTCACTTATGTAATTAAAAAAGTAATTTAGTGCTTAACAGGAACCCCAGAGTGAGTATATGCCTATCTTGATTGTTGAAATGCTTTGGGAAAACAAATTACATCATAAATATCTGTATTCTAGGGTCTTATAACCAGTTGCTTCAGCATTAGTGTCAAAATTAGGGTGCTGATTAGGGTGGTCATGAGTGGGATCATTTAGTTAATAGAAAACCTTCCAGGACAGGCATCGGTATAGAGCAACAGCAAAGAGGAAGGATTTCGGAATGATATATACCTGAATTTTTTGTTTAATGTTTATTTATTTATTTTTAATTTTTTAAAATTTTAATTTATTTTTGAGAGAGAGAGAGAGAGAGCGCATGAGTAGGAGAGCGGCAGAGAGAGAGGGAGACACAGAATCCGAAGCAGTCTCCAGGCTCTGAGCTATCAACACAGAGCCTAACATGGGGCTCAAACTCACGGACTATAAGATCTTGACCTGAGCCGAAGTCAGACACTTAACTGACTAAGCCACCCAGGTGCCCCTATTTATTTTGAGAGAGAGAAAGAGAGAGAGAGAGACAGAGAGAGAGAGAGAGAGAGAGAGAGCGGGGGAGGGGCAGAGGGAGAGAGGGAGATAGAGAAAATCCCAAGCAGGCAGAGCCCGATGTGGGGGTCGATGTCACAAACCATGAGATCATGACCTGAGCCAAAACCAAGAGTCGGACGATTAACCGACTGAGCCACCCAGGTGCCCCTCTACCTGGATTCTGATTCCAGCTCTGCCACTCACCAGCTGTGTGCCTGTAAAGACTCGTGGCTTGTGCTTACAGGGTAGAGTCGTATTACTTCCATCCTGGTGTCGGGCAATCTCGGGCAAGCTACTTCCCTTAATGGACCATGAATCCCTGGGTTTGTAACTATCGCACAAGATTACTGCTATGAGGTTTAAATGAGATAATTTTATGTAAAATTTAGCCCAGTGCCTACACACAGAAAGCTCGTTAAGCACCTAAGAATGATGCTAACCATTATTATTATTATTAATTTAGTGCTAAGCATAGCAGAACCTGAAAAATTACTAAATCTTTCAAGCTTGAGTTTCCACCTGTATAATAAGGAGATTAAAATAGGTATCCTCACAGGTTTGCTGTGACAAATAAGAGACACGGAACACTAAGTGAGTAGCACAATTATTGGTCACAATTATTCAGAGGCATTTTGAGTGAACGGAGAACTATCTGCATATTTGATTGCTAATAAATCGTGCAGTGTTGCTAATAAGCCATTTTCTTGATCTCAATCATTATTTTTTTCTTAGTGTTCAGGCTTTTAAAGTACCCGAGGGCCATTTTCTCATTCTATCTTTGTCTTTACGGTAGATTTCCACAGACCATTGTCTTGTCTATTTCCTCAGAAACCCTTACACAATATTTTGATTTTCTTGGTTTCCAATTAAAGAGGCGAGCCCCAGCTTTGTGACATTTATACCTGAGTATTTTCTAGATAGGAAGCCATCTGACCTTTGATAAAAACCATCTTTTAGAAATCCTTCTTTTTAGCCACTATTCATGCTACCACTTTTGGAGCATTTCAGGACTGCTTTCAAGCATTCTTTAGAAAGACTCATAAATTGGATAGCTTTTACAAAGCACAACTTCCGGTTCTGGAAGGTACTCCTAAAAGGGAATTAGGGGCATGGGATCTTCACTAGTTCTATTAGTGCTGAACTTGCGGTGAGAAACTCTCTTTAGGTCAAAGTTGTCTCCTTGAGTGCATGGCCATTTTGATAAGAATAGTGCGAGGTAATGTAATCCCACTTTAAATTTAGAAGTTATAAAGTTCATGCTATACTGAAAAGGTGACAGTGAATGGCGCTGCCATTCTTCCAGTCGAGAAAAAAGTCAGGTGCTCACGTCTTGACCCAAGCAAATCATTTAACATTCTACAGGCTGTTATGGAATGTGGACATAAAGATAAAATAGAGGTGTAGGTCTCCCTGCCCTTCAATTCTGTCATTCCTCTGACAGTGTGACCATTATTCGTAGAGACCATGTGCATTCTTAGCTTGTCCCTTCTGTTTTTGGCTGAGATTCCTTGCTGTGGAGGTCAAAGGACAACACTTGGGTCCTGCCTTGTAAAAATCAATGACACAACAGTTTAGAGCAGTCCAGTGTATGGGGAGTGGACCGCCCACATTTAGCAGTCCCTCTGACTACCAGGGTAACAATTTACTGACTTGGAAGGTTTAAACTGACCAACATTTGGCTGGGTGCTTATGATGTGCAAGGTCTAGCAGTGGATACTGAAATGAACCAAACATGATAGGGATAAATAGAGTAGAAAACGCAAGGATCTGTAGCAAAGGAGCTGGAAAATAATATGGGACCATAGACGAGGGAGAGATTATTCTTCACTACGTGACGAAGGAAAGCTTGGTGGAAGGCATTTGAGTTATGTCTTGGAATATGAGTAAATTTTGCATGTGCAGGAAGAGGGGTTAGTATGCTGGTAGAACAATTTTATATAGCACACAACATTTTTGCATAAAGGAGCAGAATGGGAAATAAATCTAGGGAGGTGGGGAGCGTGCTGTCCAAAGGACTGTGGGGTCACAGGGTCTTGTATTTCATACTCAAAGGTTGGGGTTTTATCCCGTAGACCACAGGGTTCAATCTTGGCTTTTTATGAGAATCACATACTGAGTTGTAAAGCCGCAGATATCTGAGCAGAATCATTCCCAACATTTGTGTTGCCCAGAGCAAGTGTAGGCATGGAGGCCCACATACTGTGCGTCTAAATATTTAGAAGTTTCAAGGTAAGCAGGACTCGATACGTGGCCCTTGTTTCCACCCAGGGTCTGCAGCCTCTCCCGAGGGACTGTTCTGGGCCTGGCGGTAACAGGAGCCCTCCCTTCTCCCTGAGAGCCAACCTGCCGCCAGAGGCCTGAGTGGCTCGTGGACCTTCAGGAGGAAGGCAGGGCAGAAGTGGTACTCAGGCGGGAGACTGGACCCGTTGCCATGAAGGAGGCAGATGACTCAGGCTCTTCAGATTCCTTGGTGGGGTGTGGAAGGGATGGCGGGAATGGGTCACGTACCTCACGCCCCACTTCTCGGACCTTGGGATTGCCAGGCAGTTCTAAGTACCACCTGAAACCGTACCCCCGACTCCACCTGTGTCCTAAGCAGAGGGAAGGGCAGAAGGACACTTACCTCAGGAGCACTGTCTGCCTCCACATCCTCCCCCGCCCCCCCGCCCCGAGAGGATGTGGGGTGGCTACTTTGAGGCTACCGCAGCCCCTCCTTCTCTGGTTTCAAAGGGCACAGGGTGCTTTTTATCCCCCAGCCCAACCCCACGGCATCTGACGACCCGGCCTGATTCAGCCACTCTGTCGTACTCCCCTGTCGTGCTCCCATATTTTGTGTGTGCTCCATTGATTGTCAAACTTTAAAATATGACGCTGAGAAGGAAAGAAAAGTCTCTGTATTTCTGTGTTTGCGATGTTTGGGGTCTTCTAAAGCACATGACCCCTCTTGGTCTGGTCTAAGGGTTCTGCTGTGTCTGAACCCAACCAGGGATCCAGTGCTTCTTGGGCTGGCGTAGGAGTGCAGCCTCAGGGTTTGTGCTAACAAAGTTCCAAGGGTGAGTATGATGCACAGGCAGGGGTTGTAATCACCACTAAACGTGGGGAAAGTCTTTCTGTTTGATTTTTGTTTTGCAGCAGAGGAGGGATGCGGATAGTTGGGATTTGAGGAAGCAAAGAGGAGCAGAATGGAGGACGAATGGAAAATGTGGACAGGAGCAGGAGAGCCTCGCTGAACAAGCGCCTCCATGAGGGTCTGGCCGAAGCAGGGGCTGTGGGCTGGGCATTGGAGGAGCTGGATGGAGGGGCGATGGGAGATCACATCGGAAGTACTCAGTGGTCACAGGGAGAGATGGGGTTGAGGATCAGTCTGAGGTCCCCAGCTTTTTGTGGCTGACCCGTGTCCCCCCAGACAGGTACGTGGACGTCCTGACTCCTGGTGCCTGTCAGTGTGACCTAATTTAAAAAGAGGGCATTTGTAGATGTTATCAAGTTAAGATGAGGTCATTAGGGTGGGCCTCAACCCCATACAGCTGGTGTCCTTAGAAGAAAAGAAGAGACACGCAGGAAGGAAGCCACAGGACAAAGGGGCAGAGAGTGATGGAGCTACTAGCCGAGCATCGCCAAGGACCACTGGCTGCCACCAGCAGCCGGAAGGAGGCAAGGAGGGATCCTCTCCTATAGGTTTCTCGTGGAATGTGGCCCTGCTGATCACTGGCTTTTGGACTCCTAGCCTCCAGAACTGTGAGACAATACATTTCCGTTGTTTGAAAGCACCCAGTGTGTGGTAGTTTGTTACAACAGCCCTGGGAGCTAACGCACAGCTTTGACGGCACACCTATGGGTGGTGGCTCTCTCTGAACCAGGCATTCAGCGAAGGTGAGCCTTTGTCCCAGCCAACACCCGAGTGTGCATGTTCTCTCCAACATGCGCATCCTCTCCACAAGAAACGGAGCCCCTCTTTGTCACCTAGCTGTGTATTAATTCCCAATGGGTTTCAATGATCTCCTATACAAAAAGGCATACACACAAGGTATTAATTTACTGCGGTTTTCAACTGCCCACCATATAAGAAGGCCGTTTCCAATTCAGTTAAAAGGTTTCACGTACAGTATTCCCATTCGGTACCGGCCATATTCTGATCTGGCTTTTGAAGGTATTTGAGGTAGCATTTTAAAGCATTATCTTTAATCTCCCATAGTAAAAATTATTCAGAAAACCTACAGGAGATTTTCATCTCTAGAAGGAGCATTTTTCAGAGAGGAAATTGTTGCAGCACTGAACTGCCAAAAAGACAGCTGAAAAAATGGGTCATGCTTTCATCCCATTCTGGGACAGGAGCTGCCAAACGGATCACTGCTCATTTTTGTCCTCTTCTCGTAAACAAGCTGCGTTAACAAGTTACTTTAAAAAAGCATACTAATTTCCCCAGTGAATTACACAGGAAAGAATCCAGCATTCCCTCCAGAGAACTCAAATAGTTGTTTGTTCTCAGAGCTCAGGTGTGGTAAAATAGCTGTGGGCTAAAAACGCACGCTGGCGATTGGCCAGTAGGCTGGAGCTCTCCATCCACTCCAGCCCTGATCTCTCACATTGGTGTGCAACTCAGAGCTTGCTTAATGGGGGGGAAAAAAAGGACTTGATTTTCAATTTCAATTTGATTACACAATCTATAGTGCCTAGTGGGAAGGATTTAGGGGCAAAGATTAATGCTCAACAGTGCTCCATTTCACATTCTTTTCTGATGAAGAACACTGTATTGATTGTCCAAAATGAGTTTTCAAACTTGTTTTTTAAAAGCCAGATTCTGGGAGTAGCGGAGGGATTAAAGAAGGGGTGTGACTTCATTTCTTGGTTCTTTGCCAAAATTAGATAAATTAGAGGTGTGAGATGTCTCTTTGAGTTGTTTTGCCAGTGCGTTCTTGAGAGTGGAAAGCTCTTCTGTACTTGGGAGAAGAAAGAATAGAAATTCTATGGTAAAATTAGAAATACCAGCTGGCAGACACTGATTGAACAATACAACTATCTGTTTTAAGAATGACTGTATAACGAATATACTTAAGACTCTTCCTTATTATGGTCAGTCCAAAGAATTTCACTCTTATTGGGCCTGGAAATCATTGTGATTTCATCTGGCAACTAATCAGTGTTTCAGATTACAAGTAAATATTTGGTGTTCTATTTTGGTGTCTACATATTCTATCAGTTTAGCCACATGTAAAATGAAGGAAAATGTAGGAAATGTAAATCTGCCCATAAAAGGGGGCCTTAATATATTTCTTGATCAATTGCTCTAACTTGTTAACTTAATAAAATAAACAGGTCTCTTTATAAGAAAAAGTATTCCCTGTGTGACTTAAATAAATAAAAATGGTAGCAATAAACCTTACCAGTTAACTGCTGTCAGCCTTACCAAACCACGTGAGCACATACAAATAATTGAAAATACAATGATAAAGAAATGAAGCTCGAAAAGCAAATAAACTATTTGAAATAGCTAACTGGTCTTGCCATTGCACAATGACAGCATTTTCAAGTATTAAGATGGCTGTTACTGTGAATCAACATTTCCAATTACATGAAAAGCAAAATGGTACCTGCTCAGCATTAAATGTTGCCGGTTGAACTTGCACAATAGTACATTAGCCAAATGAGTTCACTGTTTTTAGAGCTTGATGAGCTACTGGGCATCTGGCACAGATTAGGTAAAGCTAGAACTTAATTTGGGTGGAATGACAATGGGGACTAGAATTGGAACTTATTTGGGAGGGCACTAGAAGCCTTTGGAAAATGTACCCTTGACTGGTATAAAAGTAGACTTACCACTCTTCTCCTTGGCAAGGGTGAGTCATAATTTATGCCAGAGGAGAACCACGAAAACCAAACAAAACAAAAGACATGGAGATTTGGGTTTGTGAGTGGAGCCTGAGCAAACTGCTGTCTGCTTTCCTGGAGTCTGGTGGAACAGGAAGCCTTCAGAGATTGACAGCCCTCTTGGCCTATTTAAAGAGGAGGCGGGGTGGGGCAAGATAGGGTTTGGGAAGGCCTCCCTTGGTTTCAGGGGTGGCTTTATTCAACTCCCTAAAACAGTTAGAGGAGTGATTTCATTTACTAGTAAATGAAAAGTAACAAGATTGGATAAGAAAACAGGGACGCACCCAGGAAGACATTGGCTCATTGAGCTTAGAAATCAAAGACCATAATGGAAAGCAACTTGTATGTTTCTACTGCTAGGGGTTCTGTTCTTAACTGTTTGGGAGGGAGTGACTTCCAGCGGGGCAAATTAAAACTTGGGAAAATCACACAGGAGAGTCACTTCAGCTAAGGGAAAAGTAGATAAAAGTATCTATTTGCAGCCATGATATTATCAATGCAGAGGTCATGTTATGTTCAGAGGGAAGCTTACGAATCAGAATTCGCAGAGTCTCATTTCTCTACTGTTTCCTTTGGTGGATGTGCAGAGGGAAGGAATGAGATGGGGGACAAAGAAAGTACATGGTCATCCATGTATGACCAATTTGTTTGTTTTCAGAACCAAGAGCATGTGTATTGCTCATATCCAATAATTAGCAAAGCCTTTTCCCCCCATATTTACAAATGCTTGATTATTAACATCCAAAACATAATTCTCCATTATAATTTATGAGAAGTGAGGAAATACCTGGTTGGTGATATGTCCCCGGATTTGTTCTCTAGTCACTGAAAGAGAAAGCAAAAATAAATGTCACATTAAAGTGTGAAAAGGAATTAAATGCAGTACTGATCCTGCTCTATTCTCACTCAAAATTCCAAAGCAGTCACGGGCTCTCTGAGCAAACATTTGTATTACAATATGGACTTTTACAATCACTCCCATAATTGGAAAGAAAGAAAAAAAAAAAGGCCAAATCCTACATAAACCACATGAGGCAAAGGTAATAGAAAACAGAGTGGAAATCCGGTAAGGGTGATACCAGAAGAATCTATTAAACTTTGGCGGAGAAGTGAAGAGATGAAAAGGACCGAATAAAAATTTGAACAACAGCCAGTCCAAGGTTTTCAAACAATGACAACCTGTTCAAGTATAATACTAACACCGAGCTCATGGAACCTTGAAGACTAGACAAGGACATCTAATGTGGCAGGTGGCAGAGGTGCTACTTTTAAAAACTTTTCCCTCACCTGTGAAGATAATAAAGACATTATTATACTTTGTTGTTACAGTACTGCAGAGAATAAAGTGAAAACCCACAGTTTATAAAAGTATCTTGGTCAGGACAAGAAAACAAAACACAGAGTAATGTATGAAAGGCAACAGGGAGTGTAAAGAATAAAGACGTTAAAATAATAAACCTCCAGGGTGCTTGGCTGGCTCAGTCAGGTAAGTGTCTGACTTTGGCTCAGGTCATAATCTTAGGGTTCGTGGGTTCAAGCCCTGCATTACGCTCGCTGCTGTCGGTGCAGAGCCTGCTTTGGATCCTCTATCCCCCTCTCTCTGCCCCTCCCCAGCTCATGCTCTCTCTCTCAAAATAAAGAAAAAAACTTAAAAAAATTAAAATAAACAAAATAATAAACCTCCATGCTGAAAACAGCCTGAACGTGATCAGTGTTGTATATGTCTTAAATAAAAGGGAAGAAAAATCCTTAGTAATAATAAATAACAAACAACCATCAAGAAAGAGAGAAGAGGGGCACCTGGGTGGCTCAGTCAGTTAAGCATCTGACTTTGGCTTAGGTCATGATCTCGCAATTCATGAGTTCGAGTCCTGTGTGGGGCTCTGTGCTGACAGCTCAGAGCCTGGAGCCTGCTTCAGCTTCTGTGTCTCCCTCTCTCTCTGCCCCTCCCCACTCACACTCTGTCTCTTTCTGTCTCTCAAAAATGAATAAATGTGAAGAAAACTTAAAAAAAAATAAAGAGAAGAAATTTTATGGCACAATGTATTCTGGGCTTGTGAACATCTTGGTAGGATACATACTTTATTAAACAGATTCTTTTAAAATTTTAATTAAGATAATTGTTCAGTCACTTGCATTTGCAGGAAATAAGGCAGACAGATCCTGTGTCTCTTTACCCAGTTTCCCCCAGTGGTGACATCTGGAAGAGCGATAGATAGCACAGTATCACAACCAAGATGCTGGCATTGAGGCAGTCAGGATAGAGCATTTCATTTTTTTTTTTAACGCTTATTTATTTTTGAGACAGAGAGAGACAGAGCATGAACAGGGGAGGGGCAGAGAGAGAGGGAGACACAGAATGTGAAACAGGCTCCAGGCTCTGAGCTGTCTGCACAGAGCCTGATGCAGGGCTCGAATTCACGGACCGTGAGATCATGACCTGAGCCGAAGTCGGGCGCTTAACCAACCGAGCCACCCAGGCGCCCCAGGATAGAGCATTTCAGACACCACAGAGATATTTCAAGGTGTCCTTTTATAGCCACACCTATTTCCTCCCACCTCCTCCCTCTTAGCCCCAGACACTCACTAATCTGTTCTCCATTTCTATTGTTTTGCCATTTCAAGAATATTATAGAAATGGAATCATACATTTTATAACCTTTCAGATAGGTTTTTCTCTCTCAGCAGGGTTCTCCAGAGATCCACGTTGCTGTGTGTATTCCTGTACATTCATTCCTTTTCACTGAGGAGTAGTATTCCATAGTATGGATGTACAAACATATGTTATGGATGTATGCATTTATTTATTTAAAATTTATTTTTTTTTAAATTCAAATTAGTTAACATACAGTGTAATCTTGGTTTCGGGAGTAAAACCCAGTGATTCATCACTTACATATAACACGCTGTGCTCATCCCAACAAGTGCCCTCCTTAATGCCCATCACCCACTTAGCCCATCCCCCTACTCATCTCCCCTCCTACAACCCCCAGTTTGCTCTCTGTATTTAAGAGTCTCTTATGGTTTGCCTCCCTCTCTGTTTTTATCTTTTTTTCCCTTCCCTACCCCTATGTTCACCTGTTGTGTTTCTTAAATTCCGCATTATGAGTGAAATCATGAGAACTGTCTTTCTCTGCCTGACTTGTTTCACTTAGCGTAATACACTTTAGCTCTATCCATGTTGTTGCTCATGGTAAGATTTCACTCTTTTTGATGGCCAAGTAGGATTCCAGTGTGTGTGTGTGTGTGTGTGTGTGTGTGTGTACCACATCTTTATCCATTCACCAGTGGAGGAACATCAAAGTGTGTTTAACCATTCACGCATTGAAGGGTATCTGGGTAGTTTCTAGCCATTATGAATAAAACTTCCATCAACATTTGTGTACAGGTTTTTTGGTTAGTGCAAGTCCTTACTCCTCTGGGGTAAATGCCCAGGAGTGCAGTTGCTGGATTTTATGGTAGCTGCATGTTTAGTTGTTTAAGAAAACATGCCAGACTTTTTTTTTTAAAGACATGTAATGAATAATCGATATTTACCCATCAATTAATCAACCAAAAATAAGTATATTTGAAAAGTTTACTAAGTGCTCTGTATCTGGCAAGGTGGTACATGAGATACAGTATAAGTATAAGGAGCATCCAAAATGGAATGACGGTGTTAAGAGTGGACTATTTAATCATGTCACTGTCACAAAATGCCAGGGGCCAATCTTGGAGTCCTTAGATAATAAGAACCAATTTCCTTCATTTTTTAATGGCATTGCCCAATAAGATATTGCTGATATGTGTTAATAGATTCTTTGTTGGATTATATGCCGAATGTTTAGAGAAGAGGCAACATGGTTTATGAGAAAAGCTTGGCCTTTTGAATCAGATCATCAGTATTGCCAAGAAGAGGGAGGAGAACATCCATGCAGAAGGAACAGCATGTGCAAAGCCATGTGACAAGGGGGAGTCTAGGGGGTCCAAGGCCTGGAAAGGAAGCCAATAAGGCCAGAGTAGAGAAATAAGGGCCGGGGTGTGTGATGTCAGATGACGCTGGGCAGCTAGTGATGTAGACGCCTTGAGGAGATTTATGATCATTACAAGAGCAGTGGGAAGTCAGCCATTAAGGAAATTTGGGCCAGGTAGGGACATTGGAATCGCGGGGTCAAATCTGCATTTTTCCAAGACCACTCAACTCTTGTTGCTGACTGCAGAATAGGCTGGCGGGGATCCTGGGGATGGCAGCCGCACTACAAAATCTTAGTTTTGTTTCCTTAGGAACGAAGGGAAATCTGAAGGAATTTGAGAGAAGAATGAGAGCTCAAACAATCAGATCATCTTCGTGTAATAATATAGCAGCCCACTGGACTCCAGCAAATGGAGAGACAACAACCTCCTATCTAATTAGAGCCCTCCCATTTACTAGATGTTTGATTTGGGGCCCATTAACTGATGCCCTGCCTGTTTGGCCATCTGTAACAAAGAGTTCATAATACCTACCCCTTTCCAGATTTGTGAGGACTAAAATAAATTTTGCAGGCAAAGGATAAGTGAAGGGCATTCGAAGGGCATTCCCAGGACCGTGACAGGAAGAACAGTCTCAGAGGCAAGAAGAGGGTGTATCTGGATGACTCTCGAGGTGTTCTGAGTAGCTAATGGAGTGAAAGCATATAGCACAGCAGGTGGGAAGTATAGAGTGTGGGAGGAAGGTAAGAAAACAGCCATGGGATGTTGTTGGCACGACGTGAGGCTGAGAAGGGGTGTTCAGGCCGTGGGATTGCAGCAGACGCTTTTCAGCAGAGGGTGATGAGACCAAAGCTGTGCTTGAGAAAGATGGTTTTGGTGGTGGTGTGGAGGATGGGGTGACGGTGAGGGGCAGACAGGTGGCAGAGAGAGCAACAGGCATGCCCAGAGTGCAGGCAGGAGTGACGAGGGTCTCAGCCCGGGAGGGAGAACAGAGATGGAGGGATGCCTGGAGCTGGTGGCCTTTCTGAGGTGGATTCTGGAGAATGGATGTGGGAAGTATGGGAGCAGGGAGCAAGAGCATCCCTAGGTTTTCAGCTAGGGGAGCTGGTGGATAATGTTATTACCAAACATACAGTGGGAAAAGGAACAGAATGTAAAGAGAAGTTATAAGAGGAGCCCTCTGGGCTTGTCCCCATGATTAAAGTGAAGATATCTGTATGTTATGAAAACTGACATGGCAATTATGGTAAACAGAATAACACCCCCCCCCCCCCAAATGTCCACATCCTAATCTCTGAAACCTGTGAGTATGGTACCTTCCATGGCAAAGGTCTTTGCAGATATGATTAAGTTAAGGGTCTTTTTTTTTTTTTTTTTTTTTTAATTTTTTTTTTCAACATTTATTTATTTTTGGGACAGAGAGAGACAGAGCATGAACGGGGGAGGGGCAGAGAGAGAGGGAGACACAGAATCGGAAACAGGCTCCAGGCTCTGAGCCATCAGCCCAGAGCCTGACGCGGGGCTCGAACTCACTGACCACGAGATCGTGACCTGGCTGAAGTCGGACGCCCAACCGACTGCGCCACCCAGGCGCCCCAAGTTAAGGGTCTTGAGATGGGAAGATTATCTGGGATTATTGGGATGCACCCAATATAATCACAAGGGTCGTTCTAAGAGAGAGGACGGAGAATCAAAGGGAGAGGGAAGGGGAGGCAGGGGCTGGAGTGGTGCAGTGAGGAAACGGGCCACGAGCCAGGAATGTGGGCAGCCTCCAGACTGGGCAAAGGGAAGGAAGTGGATTCACCCCTCGAGCCGCCTGAAGGTATGCAGTCTTGCCGTACTTTTATTCTGGTCTAGTGAGACCATTTTGGAGCATCTGACTTCCAGAAGTTTAAGAGTAATACATCTGTGAAAGCCCCAGCTACAGCTACATGTAGGAACCCAAGACACAAACCTGGGCTGTGTCGTGGGATGACAAGACAGGCTGGGCACAAGTCTCCTTGGCAAAGGGTCAGACTGAGTCCAGGATTTGTGTCCTCTGTCCGAATGAGGAAGAGGCAGGGGACTGTTGGTGGGAGAAGTGGCCAGGCCGTGTCCAGTTCAGACAACAAGGCAGGTGCTATGCTGGGAGATTGAGGGGTAAGGCAAGGGCTGATTCAGATGATAACAGGGCAGGCTTCTAGTTACTGAGGTCATGTAGTTGGCTGAGGATCACAGGGGCTCAGAAGCCAGATATTTCTGTGAGTTACAGTTATTTAAATGTAAGAAAAATCATCTTTTCCCTTGAGCTATTAAAACTCTAATGAATTAAAATATATAATTATTTTGTGGCCCTGGTGATTATGATTGCGGCTAATGATAATTTTTTTTCTCTTGCTTACGGATAGTCTTAGGCTGGTGGAGATGTAAATGTTCTCCGGCCAAGGCAAGAAAAAAGGAGGGAATCCCACTTAAGGAAAACCTAAGTCATTCCCAAGTTTATTCAAATCATATCTGAAAAAGAGGAATGGAATTTAGGGGATAAATTGTAACTGCCTAAGCCTTTGCTAATAAAAGATTAAGAAGTATGTGGTTTAGCATCTTTTAATTATTTTTTCTAGCATCTTGAATATACAATGTTTGAAATCTCTGGTTGGATCAACATTATTTTGCTCAGAGGTTTGTGGACTTTGCATACTGATTCTTTCCTGTTTCCAACTACATTTGCTTTTAGGCTATTTTTATTCACTTTAAAGGAATTTTAATAACTTTCTGTTGACAGCATGGACAGCTGGTCTTGAGAATTAAAGAAAATTCACTTGCTGACTGAGGAAGGAAGTGACATCAATGAGCTTCTAAAGTCAGCCCAGAGGGGGAAATTGGTTTGTGAGAGAGTGGCCTTTCATTGCACTGTATTTATCGAGCGATGCCTTGAGATGCAAATTGCTGTATCAATCAAACCTATGGTGCCTACCTCCAACCAACTTAGTGCAAACTGAAGGAACAATGCCCTGAAACACTGAGAGGAAAAAGGATGAGGGGTGCAGGAACCTAGGGGCTAAGTGAATTACAGGAGCTCATGATCCCCTCTCCCTGGGCCGATACTTCCTTCCCTGTCAAGCCTCAGTTTCTTTGTCTAGAAAATGAGTTTGATGTAATCTGTTGGTTGAAGTCAGTCTGCTTCTGTGACAAATGCCTACTAAGTCCATGTACCAATATATATAGTGTAGACATGTTATCTCCCCACTTTGTCCCAAAGGGTGCTATTAACTGCTTTTTTTTTTTACCCCCCACTGAGAACTATCTGGAAAGACGGATCGTCAGGTAGTCATATTACAGCTACTACTTTGATCTCTTGACACTCGAAAAATCGGTACTCATTGTTTATCATTCTACTTCAGAAAAAGGCAGGCGGCACCCAATCAGGGCTTTCAATAACAATGACAATGGTGATAACAATTTAATTGTCATAATAATGAATGACTTAATTTTGCACCACCATCAGAGAATTTCCCTCTGGAGCTGCAGTAATCCATTTTTCAAAGATAACTGTGGTGCAAGTGGATTGCGTGTGTATGTGTGGGCTGTGTCAATGTGGGCACACATACGTGTATACACGCACACCTGTATGAGAGGCAGAAAAGTACCCAGATACCTTTTCTGGTATAAGCCGAAACATTAGATTGCTATTACTTACTTCTTAGTTCATTTTAGAAAGTGTCTGACATGGCTAGAGTGAGGGCTCCATAACAGTTAAATAATTTGAGTCTGAGTTGACAATCTAGTATCAAAGTGAATTTAATCCAGCCTAAGAGATGAATGCATTAATGTTGGTTTCCTTTCCTTGTCTCTAAATATATTTGGGGTACTCAATTACATTTTCAAATTTTATGAGTTAAAGATGTAATTTGAACTACTCAAAAAATGTTGGGTAAGTCAAGAATGGATGAGCCCTCAACAGCCACAGGCTTCAGGCCAAAGGATTTTCAGATTATCCCCAAGCTTGGAGATGCTTTGACTCTAGCAAAATTCATTCATTTGATCCTATAGCAATATTTTAATGAGCATCTACTCTGGACAATGTGTGCTGGAGACACAGAAGTAAAGTAGGGGAAACAAGATGACCAAACAAAAAGGCAACACCATGAAATCACGGAGCTGTAAGGGATTATTAGTAAAGTGTATAAGCACTCAGATCAGAAGGTATTTAAATCTTGATACCGTAGAAATGGGGATGGATTCGCTTTCAGGCTTTTCAGGTCTTGGCTTTGTCTTTCTGGTCCAGCTGTACAGTATTTAGCACATAACTTCACTCCTCTGGTCTTTGCTTTGTCTTTGGTGCATAATGACAATGTTTTAAGTACAGATGGTTTCTAAGTTTGTTTCTAGTTACTTAAATTCTTTGGCCCTAGAAAGAATGAGGGAGATCGAACATTCCCATAGAAGTGGCACAAATAAAAAGAGAAGAGGTGGGGCTCCTGGGTGGCTCAGTCGGTTAAGCATCTGACTCTTGGTTTCGGCTCAGGTCATGATCTCGTGTTTTGTGAGTTTAAGCCCTGCATCGGGCTCTGTGCTGACAGTGCAGAGCCTGCTTGGGATTCTCTCTCTCTCTCCCTCTCTCTCTCTGCCCCTCCCCTGCTGGTGCTCTCCCTCTCAAAATAAATAAATAAACTTTAAAAAAAAGAGAAGAGGTGATGTTTGGTGGGGAAAACTGGGAATGCCTCATAGGGCAATAGCATTTGATCTGGGTAGGTTAGTAGCAGAAGCAGATTGGGGGAAAGGTATTTCACACAGAAGGAAGAGCATGAACGAAAACACAGAACTAGGAGGTGCATGGGGCATGTACAGAGAGTAGCCAACAGTTGCACTTGACTTCAGGGGAGTCTATATGTATATTAGTGAGTAATAAGAGGCAAGGCAAAACCTGTATGATAAACCAGTATCATGGAGGGCCCTAAATACTTAGGGAGAAATTTTGACATTTGTTTGCTAAGGGAGCTCAAGAAGATTTTTGAGCCAGAAATTGGTCAAACCTGTTTAAAGATTAATCTAACAGTGCTTTGGCTGGAGGAGGAGGGGGACACAGACAAGAATAGAAGTAGAAGGTGACTTACTGGGTGAGTGGAGCAGCCTTAACAATTCAGATGGGGGCTCTGGGGCAGTGGGAGAGTGGAAAGAAAGGAATTAAAGACGGCCAAGATCTTTTTTCTATTCTTGTTTTGTGTGTATTTTTTTTGTTTTCAATTTTTTTATTCAAGTATAACTAGCACATAGCGTTATGCTGGTTTCAGGTCTACACTGATAATGATTCAACAATTCTGTACACTAGTCAGTTTCCAGAGATGGCCAAGATCTTAAGTGTAGCTCCTTGGGAGAAGACGTGCTTCATGCAAAGGTAGAAATAAGGACATCGAGCCAGTTTAAAGCAGTAAATTTGGTGAGTAACGGTGGAGGTGGGATCATCAGCTCAGTTCCTCATCGGTTAAGTTTAAAATACCAGTAAGACATTCTAGAGGATGAAGAAAGTGAGCTCAGGAAAGAGGTCAGTATCAGGCAATCTTCTGTAGAGAGATGACAGGGCGAGCCCAGGATGCAAGACTCATTTTACAAGTAGAGAGAGGGAAACAAACACCAAATCAGAACTTTGGGAAACACTGTATTTTATTTATATTAAAAAAATTTTTTTTACATTTATTTATTTTTGACAGACAGAGAGAGACAGAGCACAAGTAGGGGAGGGACAGGGAGAGAAGGAGACACAGAATTGGAAGCAGGCTCCAGGGTCTGAGCTGTCAGCACAGAGCCCGACACGGGGCTCGAACACACAAACCGCAGGATCGTGACATGAGCCGAAGTCGGATGCTCAACCGACTCAGCCACCCAGGAGCCCCTGTAACTTATTTATATTTGAATGATTTGTGCCTCCTCGGGTAATGGAATTCAAAGTTTACATCGTTCACAATGAACACGAAGAGACGCCATCTCTAAGCTAAACTAAGCTAAGCCAAAAGAAGGATTTACTATCAGGCACTAGCAAGTTAGAAGTCTGGTTTCAGAGCTTATATCCACTGGTCCTGGATGTGAGTCAAAGGCTACGAATTCTGACACTAGTCCAACGTGTGTTTTTTTCTTTAACACACTAAACAATTAACTCAGTTCTCCATGGATGCTGCCTGGGTATCCCACAAATTTAACTCAGTCTGGACACTATCTACCTGGAAAGAGTGACAAATCCCACAGATTAAGGGCTCAGCCCTAAACGACTGCCCCCCAACCCCCACTTCAGATGCCAGTTGCTAGTCTAGGTAGTCTTCTGTGCTTTTGTCTGAGCAGCTATAGACGCAAAGTGCCAACACCCCCGCCTCAGGTTTGATTACTTTGCTGGAGAGGTTCACAGAACTAAGAAATATTTTACTTACTGGATTACTGGATTACTGGCTTATTATAAAAGGATATAACCCAGGAAGAGTCCGATGGAAGATGCATAGGGCAAGGTATGTGGGAAGGGGCACAGAAGCTTCCAGGCTTTCTGGGCATATCACTCTCCCTGAATCTGCACATGTTCACCAACCTAGAATTTCTCTGAACTCTGTCCTTCCAGGTTTTTTATGGAGGTCGCATTACATAGCTATAACTGATGAAATCACCGGCCGCCGGTGACTGCCCTTAAAGAAGTTTTCTTTCAAATTCAAAAAAGAGCTTAAGTCAAACAAGATTTTTCAAAAAGAGCAACACTGAACAGCAACACTGAACCGAGCTGGTTATTCTTAGCTAACTTTTAGAGTCTTAGAGACTACGGACAGTATTTATGGATCTTTTTTTCAACTACCTCTTTTCCATACATCAACACTTACTCACTTAAGGCTAGAAGTAGCTGAAAGGATTGTTAATGTGCTGTAATTGTTAGTCAATCTCCCAGCTCTCTGTACATGATGTAAACATACCTCCAGAGAGTCTGTTTGGGTAGTGTAGGTTACAGTTCTGTGGAGAGAAAAAGTGAAGGCTGCGTTTTCTTCGGTGGTCCCTCTGTATGATCTGGGGTCATGCTGTGGCATGTGGTGGGTCTGTGGTTCAGCCACCAGAGACCAGGTGTAAACAGGCAGCTCTTACGTGGCTCCATGTGGCACCATTTTCCCAGTATCAACCGATGTGATATTATCCTGTACAATACCACTGGGGAGGAGAGGCTCATGATTTTTATATGTTTATTTCATTTCCCTTACTTTTTCTATATTTTTTGGCAGTTTGGGGAATTTTGCCATTTGTTAGTTTGTTGTACATTTCGTAGTTCCTAAGTATATCCAGTCACCCCTCCTAGCCCAGGAGTGGGGGTCAAGAGTGAGGGGGTTGGGAACGGGGAGAACAGTAGGATAGCATAGAGAGGGTGTCATGAATCAATTCTGTGGTGGGAATCCTTTTTTAATACCCAGGAAAGGGTAGGAATAACAAAACTGAACAAGATCTAGGGTTGTACCATAGCAAACTCTTCTTTAATCAGATACTTACATAATTAAATTAATTAGGGGGAAATCATTTAATATTCATTTGAATAAAAATTGATTCCTGGCTTCCTGCTTTTTGTAAGAAAAGATTTTTGGGTTTTAAAGCTCACCATTTTTTTTTTTTTTTCACTTAGCAGGAAAACATTGATTATTCTGTTTCTCAATGGTGACAGAATAATTTTCTTTTGTTATTTTTCTTCCCTTTGGAAAATATGTATCTCTGGTTAGGTTTGGCTGTTACTATGAAAGTCATAATTTGAACAAGGCACTCACACTCACAAATCCCTAAACCATTTTGTACATGAATTTTTATATGATTTTTTCTTTTAAAATATCTCATTATTTTTTTTTTCTTGAAAGAACAGAGAACATAAATCTTTAGAGTTCTATGATGCAGGTAAATAAAATATTAATTCTGCTCGAGTACTATAGTGAGTGCTATCAATATAATTCTCCTCACAGGGGCACCTGGGTGGCTTCGTTGGTTAAGCATCCCACTCCTGGTTTTGGCTCAGGTCATATCTCACGGTTCGTGGGTTTGAGCCCCGTGTCAGGCTCCATGCCGTCAGTGCAGAGTCTGCTTGGGATTCTTTCTCTGCCTCTCTCTCTCCCCTTCCCCACTTGCGCGTGCTCTCAAAACTTAAAAAAAAAAAAAATATTTATATGTATATATAATGCTCCTTACCTTTAAAACACCAAACAGCATAAATAAGAACTTAAGATGCTCATTTACTTCCTCTCACTGTCTTGTAATTCTGTCATTCTCTGTTAACCAAGTTAAGGTCAATAATATTTTGGTGGTTTGAATCACCAGTCACAATCTCATGTAACTAGAACACTTCTTCTTCTTGGCTTTGTTTACGTTCCCTACTTATAGAGATTTTTGTCTTTTAGAGGATATTTGCTAAATAAAAACTAGCATGATGCTGTTCTGAAATAACTGGATACATTACATTTCTTCTGTAATAACACTGACCCTGTGAAGGTTCCCTTTCAGAAAACAATCCGTGAGTTATTCATTTTAAATTGCTACCCAAGATTTCTTCCACACACGTTAGAGCATTTCTGAAGTCTGGGTATGTTTTAAGAATTAGCTATTCAGCAATGATTATAGAAAGTTAATTCAATGCCCTTGACTGCAAACAAGGCAGAAATTTGAAATCTATAAAACTCTCATCATGGCCACCCTGTTGAGATGATTTTCAGAAAGACTGGGTAGAGGCAGAGGACAAGTGAGAACACCACATCAGGGCTCTTGGGGAGAGGCAAGGAGGTCCTGGGGGGGGACAAGTGGTGTTGAGATGTAGAGGAGGGATGCGTTCCTGGAATGCGCAGGAGGTAAAAGCAACTGCTCGATGGATTAGTAAGAGGGAGAACTCAGGACAATTAGCAGGTTCCAAGTTTGGTGTCTATCTGGATGCTGGGGCCATCCAAGGAGCAGTTTCAGAGGGTAAGATAATACTCGTTCTGATTTGTACATCATTTCAGTAACTATGGGGCATCTAGGGATGAGATGTCTAGAATGAGAAGAAATGGGGCTACGTGTGATCAGAGGAAAAGGTGCTCAGAAAGATAAAGAGAGGGGCCAGGAAGGTATAAGAAATTTAACAAGGGTGTGGTATCAAGGACATGAACAAGTCAGGAAAGATCCACTCTTACGCTGCCGGCAGTCGGGGCACAGTGACAACCCCTCAGGAGGAGAACTGTCAACATCTAACAAAATGCTTAATAAGTTGCCTCTTGAATCAACCTTTTGACTCCTACTCCTAGATTCGCCCTTGAAGATACACCTCTGTAATATAAAGAATATGTGCACATGATTGCTCGTTACACCCTTATAAGTAATGAAAAAGACAACAAATAACCCATTAGAAACAACTGTATGTACATCCACACAATATAGAATTACTTAGTTATAAAAAGACAGTAGAGAAGATCTCTGTGACATAAGAACGTGTATATATCTGTATGGTTATATTTGTAAAAGAAGGTAGAGGGAACAAACCAGAGACTAATGGAAATAGTTCCTTATGGGGAAGGGTGTGAGTGGGCT
Organism: Neofelis nebulosa; assembly: GCF_028018385.1. NCBI lineage: Eukaryota > Metazoa > Chordata > Mammalia > Carnivora > Felidae > Neofelis > Neofelis nebulosa. The sequence continues at coordinate 45,352,876 of NC_080792.1, read as the reverse complement.
GCGTGGAAGAGAATATGTTTGGGAATAAGACCTCTCTGAGAATACATTTTTTTAAATATTTATTTTTGAGAAAGAGAGACAGAGTGTGAGCAGGGGAGGGGCAGAGAGAGAGGGAGACACAGAACCTGAAGCAGGCTCCAGGAGGGGCTCGAGCTCACGGATCACCAGATCATGACCTGAGCCGAAGTCGGACCCTTAACAGACTGAGCCACCCAGGCTCATTTAAATATAGTTGTGAGCTTTGAACCATGTAAATACTTTAAATATCCACAATATGGCACAACCAGTGTACCTCTCCACGCCCTGTGCTTTCTGCTGCCTCATGGTGCCTCTCTTCAAGTATCTGATAAACTCTCATTTTACGAATAAATTACTTAAAAGATCCACTCCTCTGCCACAGATCCACTCCTGGGACACCACAGACTCTGGCTCCATTTCTACATCTTGTCTTCCTCCAGACACACACTTTTAGTTAGGCCTGGAAGTATCTCCAAGCTTCTAGAAGTCTGCGCCTGGTAAGTCATCACTGGGACTAGTCATAAAAGCTAATGCTGGTGGCTTAGTACCAAGCCGTTGGGTCTATTTCTGAGAACTCAGAGAATGAAAAGATTAGCTGCCTTCAAGCTCCCCCAGCTGTTCAAATGGAATAACTTCATGGAGCCCTAGGGTGCCGGGCGGCACAGATTCAAGCTTGGATTTTTAAAGAGCATTAAAACAATAAGTGAAACAATTCTTTATGTGTCTCTTCAAATGTATGCACTTATTGCAACGTAAAGAATATCCTGTGACGGTAGAAAGTAGTGATTACGGCACAGACGTGGGTATCAGACAAACATGGGCTCCAGTACCACAACTCTTCTATTTACCAGCTGTGTGATCTCGGACAATTTACTTAGCATCTTTAAACCTTGTTTCTCAACAATGGGGATTATCAGAATAATACCTACCTCTTGAGGCTTTCATGAGGAATGAATGACATAATGTATGTATCATAATTAGCACAATGTGCCTGGCACACAGTAGGTGCTCAATAAATGTAGCCACTTTTATTATGTACAGTATTGCTTATCACAATTGTAGGAAGGCCAGTGGAAATGACTGCACAACCTAAATATTTATAGCCAGGGCAGCCAAACCCTGGTTTTATAAGAAGAAAATTTTAGATAAATTTAAAGAGACATCATAAAGTTCACTTAGCATAAGAAAATTGAAGCACAACTGAGATCTTAATGTAGCTAACACAAGTACGATGACATTCAATAAAGCTCTAAAGTTTTATAAACATTGGAGAAGAGAGAAAGACAAGTACTGTATGATCTTACTTAAATGTAAATCTAAAAAACAAAAAACAAAAAACAAAAATCATAGACAAAGAGATCAGATAGGTGGTTACCAGAGACAAAGAAGGGTGGTGGTGGTTGGGGCAGGAGGATTGGAGGAAGGTGGTTAAAAGGTACAAACTTCCAGTTATTAGATTAATAAGTACTATGATGTAACGTATAACACGATGTCTATAGGTAACATGCTGTCTGATATGCAGGAAAGCTGTTAAAAGACTAAATCCTGAGAGTTCTCATTACGGGAGAAGTATTTTTTTCTTCTTTCTTTTTTTTATTGTATCCATATGAAAGGATGGATGTGAGCTGAACCTACTGCAATATAGGTTTCACAGATAAATTGCATATACCTTTCACAATATACGTAAATCAAACCATCATGCCGTACGACTTTAACCTAGACAGTGATATATGTCAATTATTTCTTAATATGAGGAAAAAATTGGAGAACAAATCTAAATCCATATCATGTACTTTATTCCATTGCTCACATTTAACTTAGCCACTAAGAAATTAGTGCAAAAATTTATAGGTTTACTTAGAGGCAGTTCGCGTCTTGTATGTTTCAGTTAACCGCCTTCCTAAGATATTGGTTCTATAAAATGTACATTTGTTCTCAACCACCCATCTGGTTCCTGGACCGGTGCCTAGAAAGGACTGGCTGCCTGTGCTTTGGTCTGTTTTGGTCTGTTTGCACCTGTCCCAGACAGGGGGCTGAGAGGGTTTTGTGGTTAGCACCTCAGCAAAGGACAATCACGTATTCATGCAAGTACAGACAGAGAAGGGAAGAAGGCACTCAAGTTTTTTTTTTTTTAACCTCCAGAAACAAATATGATCATTTCAAACTTCAAATATCTTTTTCCCATTTAGTGCACATCACTTATATGTGTTTTCTTTTTCTCGATCTGTAAGTGAGAAAAATCAAAGCTAGGTCCACATCACAGTAATGGAAAATCTAGTGTTCCTTATGGCAGAGCTTCTCAGGAGGGCACAGGGAAGAGAAACAGCTGTGCTAAGTTACCAACCCCCGTGCTGCCTCCCCCCCCCCCCCCCCCGCCGCCAAATCCCAAGTCTCCAGGCCCTTCACCCTCCCACCTCCAGCAGTCTTGTCTGCTTACCGCACAAATGTACGTGCATTCCACACCAGTAACACCATTTTCTATGTGTGTGGTGATGTGAGAAATGATGGAAGCCCTGTCTTAAAGAAGGAGCGGCTTTGAGTGGTGCCCTTTTAGAACACGGCCAAAGGAAATGAGCCTGTATTTCACGGTATTGCACAAGGAGGGAGCACAAAGCAACCAGGATGAGAAAGAGGCGGTCCAACAAATGTGCAAGGAAAGTAATATGGGAGGTCTTTCTGTCTAGTGGTCAGAGGTAATGCTGAGTCAAGATGGCAGGAGGTTTCCTCTGGGAAATAAGAGGCACACCTCCTTTTTCATGTTCTGAAGAGTTATCTGTTGCTTCCCTTCATTACTTGTCCAAAGTAAACGACTTCTTGAGAAGCTTATTAAAACAATGTAAAACTTAATATGAGGAACCACTCCCAACTAATAGCACTGGGCCAGGCATTATTTGGGTTTAAAATCTGAGCTGTGACTGGACGCTGAGCCTCAGGTGAGGAGGGTCACCTGGTTGGTGGGTCACGGCCGGAAGCTGCACTGTGCACCTCGCCCTGTGTTGCACAAAAATGAACCCGTACTGGTGTGAGGAAACGTGTACTGGTGCCCAGGGAGTGTTATTTCCACTTGCAAGAGCAGTCCGTTTGCTGGGAGTGCAACCAATTGATAACTACGTGAAGAGTTGTGTGTGGAAACCTGAGTGAACTGACAACATATTATTCATTTACTCCAGTGACATTCCATGCTTTTTATAGATCGGAACCCCTGGGCAGCAGGCCATCTGGCTTGCCCTTTAATTTGACCCTGGCCTGTAGCATAGGCTTTGGCACGCACAGGCCTGAGTTCAAGTTTGAGCACCGCCACTCATTAGCTGGGCAGCCTTAGGCAAGTTATTTAACATCTCTAAGCCACAGATTGCAAATTGGAGAGATGTGGATAATAATGGGATTGACTTCAGGGTGTTGCTACGAAGACAAAATGAATAATGTGTGCCAAGTGCCTAGAAGAGCTTACTACGCGTTCACTCTTCTCTTCCCCTCCTGCAACAACACTAAGCACCTGGAAAGTCAATGGCAACGAGCTCTTACCATCAGATGCTGAATATGTGCAAAGGGATCAGAGAGGCTTGTGGCCGACTGGTAGACCTAGTGAGAGACTCAGGTAGGAAACATCTCCATAGTAGGACAAGGAAAGATCCTGAAGAAATGAACCTTGTGGGAAAAAACCCTCTGCAATTCTGAATCTATCACTCAGTGAGATGAGATTGGCAATGAAAACACAACAACCGTATAGGATCTATCTCGGGCTGTTAGCAAAATATGTAATTTATTCATAATGCTGCTTTTATTCTTTTCAAATAATTGTTTTGTTCTTTCCGAAGGCTCCAGCATTCCCAGCTGATGGACCCAACTGATCATTTAACGTGGGAAGTGTAAGTTAGGAGAATTCAGTATTGTTAATCATTCCTAGTAAGGATTTTTTTGGCAAGCTTAAAAGATGAAATACTTTAAAAAAAAATTTTTTTTTACCGTTTATTTATTTTTGAGACAGAGAGAGACACAGCATGAACGGGGGAGGGTCAGAGAGAGAGAGAGGGAGACACAGAATCTGAAACAGGCTCCAGGCTCTGAGCTGTCAGCACAGAGCCCGACGCGGGGCTCGAACTCACGAACCGCGAGATCATGACCTGAGCCGAAGTCGGCCGCTTAACCGACAGAGCCACCCAGGCGCCCCTGAAATACTTTATATAAGCTATGATTTCTGTGGCCACTGCTGTAAAAAAAAGCAAAGATAAACTATAACCGATAGGACACTTTCAGTTTTCCTAAAGAAGTCTCCTTTAAACCCTTGGAAAAAATCAGGCCCAGCAAAAGTGAATCAAAGCCTTGAAAAAGTATGTTCTTGTCTTACACTCTAAAACTGAAGTATAGATCCATTTTAAATTGAAAGAATAGTGACCTAGTACTTTGGTGATTCAAAGAATTTCATTTCTCTGCCTTAAATTCTTTTGAAACAACATGGCGGGAATAGAAATATTGTATTCAGTATTTCTTGATTTAAACTGAGTCTTGATAAAATGCCGGTACTGGTTTAGAATCTGGCTCTGCCTCCCACATATACATCCGCTTGCACGCACCTGCATGTGCACACACACATACACATATATAGTTGTTTATTAACTGTCCAGCCTCCCAAAGGAATTAAACATAGATCTTCCTGTTATGGCAGGATGTCTTCACAGCTGTCCCATCAATTTCCTGGTTCCCTTGGAGATGCTGGAAAGGATCCTGAGTTGGTATCAACTAAACAGGTGAAGGGCAGTTGGCTATTTGGAGGCCCATGAATTATTTTAGGATTTGAGATTCTCCCTGGTTAGTTTTTTGGTGATCACTGATGATAAGAAAACAAGACTGTAATTGTTCCTCTCTACGAAGGATTTATGGAAGTTCCTGCAGAAGTTTAAAAGATTCTGGAAGGCTACATAATCTAATGTTCTAGGTGGCAGATATCTTGGGCTAGCCTGAGGATTCACATAATTTTAATCTCAGGAATAATCAAGAAAATGCTATAGATACACTCTTTTGGGGAACAGGTTGAAAGGAGAGTGTAAACTAAATGTTGAGGGCTTTATTCTTTCTCGTACGAAATTCTAAAAGTAGTCACATTCCCTGTGAAAAAATTTCCAATATTAAGAAAGTATGAAGTGAGAATTAAAAGCCTCACCTGACTCCCTAGTCCCACTCCCCACGGGAAGCCATAGTTAATGGTTTCTTGTACAGCATTCTGAACGTTTTTGTTGCACATGCAAGGACTTTTAGATTTGTCCTTTTGCTTTTTACCACCAATGTGCCCATGCTCTATGTGGTGTTTAGCTACTTCCCTTTTTTTCTTTCATTTAACCAGTATTTTAAACCTCTCTTTGTCAGTCTATATAGCTACACCCTGTTGTTTTTAATAATTGCATTGTATTCTACTGAAAAGTATCCGTCACTTTTTTTTTTAGCAGTTAGCTATTGTATGCATTTAGAAATTTCTAAATTACAACCAATTTGTCAATGAACTTTCTTTTATCTTTATGTACTGCAAGTATAGTCTGTAGGTTAAATCCTTAGAACTTTAAAATTTTGGCTGTTAGGGGCGCCCGAGTGGCTCCGTCGGTTAAGCGTTCGACTTCAGCTTGGGTCATGATCTCGCGGTTTGTGGGTTCGAGCCCCACATCGGGCTCTGTGCTGACAGCTCAGAGCCTGGAGACTGCTTGGGATTCTGTGTCTCCCTCTCTCTCTGCCTCTCCCCCACTCGCACTCTGTCTCTGTCTGTCTCTCAAAAATGAACAAACGTTAAAAAAAATTAAAAAACAACTAAAATTTTGGTCGTTAAATGACCGTACAAATGGTTACACAAATGTACATCCCCACTAACAAGGCACGAGCGTATGTTTTCCCTACATCCTCTGGCCTTTAGCATTCTCGAGCTTCGAAATCATTGCCGTTGCTAACTCATGGATTTAACTGGAATTCAAAAATGATGCGAGAGGAAAAAAGTGCCAAAAAATATTATGAGTGAGGTTGATGCTTTTACGTTTACCAGTCACTGGTGATTGCCTTTCTGACAGTTGTCCGTGTCTCCCACAGCTACTTTTTATTTGTAATAGCTCACTGCACATTAAAGGCACTAGGTATTTATGTGCAAATTCTGAAGAATTTTTAACTCTCTGCTGTCCTTTGACTTGGATGCTGGGAAATACATTTTGTATGGACATCTCTACTCTTTGGGAAGTAAACTGATTACATGTTCCATTATGCTGCGTGCATTTCCTGCCGTTCTTAGAAGATGTTTCTTAATCCATGGCTGTTTAAAAAAGTTGATTTCCTTCCAGTACTTATACACGTTATTATTTTTGACTTCTTATTTTAAACTTTGATATGCTTGAAATTCATTTTGGCGCAGTGCTTGAGCAAAGGGGTCCGGGCTCCTCTCTGCTCTGTTCACTATTCGTCTATTCTTGTTTGAATTTGTGCACCTTTGTGTGTTAATGCCTTACCATCTCATCTTCCTTCTTTACTCCTCTCCCCCTGCCTTCACTCCATTAATTCCTAAATAATGTAAGGGGTGGAAGCCTCTGTGCAGGCAGAAGAGGATCTCTGGTCGGTAGTATATATCTGGCAATCTTGCCTGCAGATGAAAATGGTTTTATTCCACAAGATAGTTTTTGAAAGACTGCAGGCCAGCTGCTATCCTCGACTCTGAGGATAGAGCAATGGATAAGGACAAAAATGACACTGTTCTTACTGAGCTTACATTATAGAGGGGGGCGGGGCGGGGGGTGGGGATAAATAATCAGCAAATCAACACATATAGAATATACTGTTGTGCCAGGAAGTGGAATGAAGAAAATAAGTTATGGTGGGGGCACTTGGTGAGAGGGAGGAGGGAGGTGTCTCAGATCAGCTATTTGGGAAAGGTTTCCGAGTGACATCCGAGTATAGCTCTAAGTTAGTTAAGCTTCATATCTGATTTCCTTTTCCATAGCTTGACCTTGATACTTCAGTGTCTAAAATAGAGTTTGTTATCTTTCTCTTAAAATCTGTTCCCCTCTGGCCTTCATCATTTCGGTCAGTGTTATCATTAGATCTCAAAGTCACCCAGACCCTGAAGCCTTTGGGTCAGTTCTGCTTCTTTCTTTTCTTACCTAGCCTGCCCATCGGTTGGTCTCCAGCACCTTCTCGAGGACATCTTCAACATCCGTCTCTTCTGTGCTGGAGCCATTACTGGAGCTCAAGCTTTCAGCTTCCCACAACGAGATGATGGCATCTGCCTGCAGAGCGGTCTCTCTGCCTCCACTTTGCAACCCCTGCTCGCCCTGCTGTAACATGAACCTTCTACAGTTTTCTGATAAAAAAGCTTTTGAACTGCTGGTGGAAAATATTTTTGCCTGCAGAACGGAACACTAGGTTTCATCAACTCTGATTCAAGATCCTGCGAACTCTGAGGTCTGTGCGATTTTCAACTCTTCTTTCCAGATCAACACTCGCTCTCTGCCAGGTGCTGTTCTAAACACCGCATGTTATTAATTCATTTAGCCCTTGCAACAACACTCTGATGTAGGTAGTATTTGGTGATTGTCATCTTACAGATGAAGATGTCAAGGCACAGAGAAGTTAATTGACTTGTCTGAAGTCAAGGAGCCAGCACATACACAGCCAGGATTTTAATGGAGCTGGTCTAGCTCTACACTCTGGCCTCTGACCAGGGTGGTATATGCTACCTTCTAATATTTCAAAATCTATTCCTGCTTGTGTGTGATTGATGCTACTCTTCTAGGCAGTGATACTCTCCCCCTGGCTCTCCCCTGCCTGTCCAAGTCCTCAAGGTCCAGCTGAGGTCGCCTCCCATTCCCGTCTCTAACCAGCCTCACCCTCAATGGCTGCCCCCACGTCTGAAGTCTCAGACAATCTTGTGATGTATCACCGGCTGCTGCACAGTGGCGCACAGGATTTTGTCCTGTCGCGTTTCTGCAATGAGACTGCCAACCACATTAAGACAGATGCAGTAGCGTGTTCCTCTGGGGCTCTAAGAAAGACTTAGCTCATGTAGTAAGGTGGTTAATGTTTTTTTCCCTTAAGTTTATTTATTTTGGGGGGGGGAGCAGCAGAAAGGGAGAGTGGGAGTGGGAGAGAGAGAGAGAGAGAGAGAGAGAATGAATCTCAAGCAGGTTCCCCATTGTCAGCACAGATCCCAACATGGGGCTCCATCCCATGAACCTTGAGATCATGACCTGAGCTGAAACCAAGAGTAGGACGCCTAACCGACTGAGCCACCCAGGCACTTTGAAGTAGGTGCCTAATATTGATTATTGTGGGGGGTCGGTCATAGGACACTTAGTGGGATCCTATATCCAGATACTATTGACTTCGGTATGTTTAAATTCAAAACATGCCACATAAAAACTTATGAACGAGGACAGAGAAATTCACTCAGCAAACACTTACTGGGCATATAGCGGACACCAGGCTTTGTTCTAAGTCCCTGGGAAGCATCAGTGAACAAACGAGACTCAGTGAGATCGGGTCAGGTGATGTGGTAAGAAAAGATCACCAGGTCACAGTGGCTTGAGATGAAAGCCATCTTTCATCTTTCATCTTCCTGATCATGCCATGTGGTTTTCAATAGCTGCCAGCGGGATTTTGCTCAACTCACTCACTTGCGGATCCAGCCCAATAGAGTAGCCTCCATGTTAAAAGGTGTGGGATGCTGTGTCAGAGGGAGGAGGGGATGTGGCAGAGAGTGTGCTGGCCATGAAAGGCTCTGCCCAGGCATGGCACATACCCTTTCTGTTCATCTTCTATTGGCCAAGGAAGGGCACAGAGCCTTATCTATACCAAATAGTCAGGAAAATAGGCACCCACAGTAGACTTGGAAGGAGAGACTGTTGTCAGTGGATGGCTCTCATGGCTACACACAAAGATGTCTGCCTTTTGGAGCTTACTCTAGACTCTAGAAGGGGACAAGGACAATAAGTTAAGTAAACCACAGAATATGTTAGAAGATGATAAGAGTTATGGAGAAAGAATAGGTAGAGTGAAGAAAAAGGGCTGTAGTTGAGATGAAGGCAGGGGTGCAGGATATACTGGGTTGTCCATCGAAGCAATGCCATTCAGTAAGAACTCGAAGGAAGGGAAGGAGTTAGTGGAGGCTACCCAGGAAAGGGGATTCTGGATGGAGGGGGCAGCAGGGACCCCACAATGAGAGCATCTGTGTGTGTTTGATGAACATCAAGGAAGCTAGTGTGGCTGGGCCAGATGGGGATGGGTAGGGACCTAGGAGATGAGGCCAGACCACGTGGGGCCTTGGAAGCCACTGGAAAGATTCTGGCTTTTATTCTGAATGATGCAGAGAGCCATGGCAGAGTTTTGACGAGCAAAGTGACATATTTTATTTAACTTCAAGAAGGATCTTCTTTCATAATGAACACTGGAAGGTTCAGTATTCCAGGAGAGGGCGGATGGCAGTTCACACAGGCCGATGGCACTTTTCCTTGCCATGGGCTCTGATTACAGATTGACTTTCAGGTGTGTGCATGTTTTAAAATGAGGTTTTAGTTTCAAACGCTGCATGGCACTGAGAATGAAATCTGCTTTCTTCCCACGGCCCCCACCATGGCCTCTGCCTTCCTCCAGCCTCAACTTCTGACACCCGGTTCACTAACTTCAACTACACTGGCCTCCTTTCTGTCACTTGATTACCCTCAAGTTCTTTCCAGCCTCGCTGATGGCATTCCCTTCACCCAGGGCACCCTTCTCATGTCTCAGCTCAAATGTCTCACACTAGGGAGGCCTTCCCTGACTGCGTGGCTTAAGGGGTCCTCGCTTGGTTGTTCAGGGTCCCATCCCCCTGTGTACTTCCCTCATGGCTCCGTTTACAATCTGCAGTTCCAATGATTAATTCCATCACAGTTTAAATTCTCTGTTAGTTGTCTGCTTCTGACCACTAGAATGTCAACTCCCTGACAAAACGGCTGGGCTTGGATCTGTCTTAAGTGGGATTCCCAGTTTCTACAATGGCGCCTGGCAGTGTTAGGTACCTGACTCGTGTGTGCCCAAAGAAATGAATGAATGAAAAGTCTCAAAGGATAAGCTGGAATCAAAGAGGCAAAGACTTGGATCAGTGGAAAAAAGGCCCTGTGGGAATTGAAGGAGATTTTCAAGTATTTCATAAAAACTAGAGAAGGTGACATTTTACATGGTAAAGTGATTTTTGCAAATTTTTTAAAAACCTAAAAAAATTTTAAATTATTAAAAAAATTTTTCTTATTGTTTGTTTTTGAGAATGAGAGAGAAAGTGTGAGCAGGGGATGGGGAGAGAGAGGGAGACACAGAACCCGAAGCAGGCTCCAGGCTCTGAGCTGTCAGCACAGAGCCCGATGTGGGGCTCGAACCCACAAACCATGAGATCACGACCCGAGCCAAAGTCGACGCTCAACCGAATGAGCCACTCAGGCACCCCGGCGAAGTGTGTTTTGAACCCCAGACTGGATGCCATCGTTCTGGGCATGTTCAGCGCTCACCATATTCGATTTTAATGATCTGTTTTTGTATCTGTTTCCTCCACCAGGGGCTATGTATTATTCTTCCTTTTATCCCTGGCGTCTAAATGCTTGACAAATACTTTTTGTACCAAACAGTACTGGCTACTCATGTCTCCTAACTCTGTCATGCTGAGCCTTCTAATTAGGTCCTTATTAAAAATAAAATCTTATGATGAATCTTGTAGGGCCTCTGTGGAAAGAAACTTTGCACACATGCCATGATCTTTCAGACACATTGAGATGTTTCTAGTCAAGTCACCATCTGGGCCACATGTTTTTTTGGCTCTGTTATGTTGTGTTCCATCAATTTGTGTCAAAATCACAAAATGTGAAGTATAAGATTTGAACTATGATCTATGACCCAGATCTCCCTGAGAAGTCTATTTCCCTCTTGAAGTTTTAAAGCCTAATACATTCTGAAATAAAAGAAATGAGGGAGTGACGAAATGAAAATCAGGGCTTAGATATAGGCAGCACACACTGGTAGGCATTAGTAGGCACAGCAAAGTTCTCCGACCAGATCGAGAATGGTTAGTAGCTAAGACAGAGGCGAAAGCTGCACTTCCTATTTTCTCTTGTGACTCTCTGGTACACTGATGGGCTACTTAGAACAAACATTTAGATGAGAGTGACATGAGGAATGTGGGGGGAGAAACGTAGGAGGAGACCAAGGTGTGAAGTATGTTTTCTGAATCTTTTTTTTTTTTTTTAATGTGTATTTATTTGAGAGAGAGAGAGGAGAGAGAGAGCATGCGTGAGTGGGGGAAGGCAGAGAGAGAGAGAGAGAATCTGAAGCAGGCTCCGTGTTGTCAGCAGAGAGCCTGACGTGGGGTTTGAACTCAGGAACCGTGAGATCATGACCTGAGCCAAAGCTGGACGCTTAACTGACTGAACCACCCAGGCGCCCCATGTTTTCTCTACCTTAAAACAGCTTTGAGTTGGTTTCCTCTGAAAGCCTACCTGTGACTTTAGTATTAAGTTAAAAAGTTAAGTTTCCTTATGTTTGGCAGCTTTCTTTTTTTTTTTTTTTAATTTTTTTTTAACGTTTATTTATTTTTGAGACAGAGAGAGACAGAGCATGAACAGGGGAGGGGCAGAGAGAGAGGGAGACACAGAATCGGAAGCAGGCTCCGGGCTCTGAGCCATCAGCCCAGAGACCAACGTGGGGCTCGAACTCATGGACCGCGAGATCGTGACCTGAGCTGAAGTCGGACGCTCAACCCACTGGGCCACCCAGGCGCCCCTAGCAGCTTTCAAACACCTTCACAGTCCTATCCTCCCAAGAACCCATCAGTCGGCAGAGCGGGTATTATTATTTTCATTTTACAAATGAGGACAGAGAGGCCCTGAGCTTCAGGCAACTTGCTCCAGGCCATGGGGCTGTTAAGTAGCAGACCTACTGAGACAGGCGTCTTTTGAGAACACACCCACAAAGCCTTGTCAACTCTGCCATTTAAATCTGCTGGTTTTTTTTTTTTTTTAAGGTTTTATTTATTTTTGAGAGAGAGAGAGCACAAGTGGGGCAGGTGGACAGAGGATCAGAAGCAGGCTCTGCGTTGACAGCAAAGAGCCAGATGCGGGGCTCGAACTCATGAACCGCGAGATCAGAACCTGAGCCCGTCAGACACTTAGACTGAGCCACCCAGGCAAGTGATGTAGTAAGGACGGGCTCGCAGGAGAAGCAAGTAAGGGATGGCGGAGCGGGGTGTGGAAGAGGAGGGAGCCAAACAAGGGAGATTTCAGAAGTGCCAGACTCAGCTTGATTTTTGAGGGAGGGGTGCTTTAGAGCATAAATTACATCTCAGAATTTGTTCCACCTCCAGGCAAAAGAGTTGGCCTTTTGTATTCGCACACACTTCTGTGTTGGCCAATCAACAAGGGCTGTCCCCCACCACCTTAGAAGAGCACCCAGTGCTCTGAGGCAATCCTCAGAAGGGTGCCAAGAATACTTGAAGGGACTCCAACAGCGTGCCCCAAATCTATGCTAGTCAGGAGGATTACATGAGCTACTGTAAGTGGGATAATTGAAAGCAACTTAGATTTTTTCAAATGTTTTTTTGAATATAAGAAACGATTTTATGCTGGTGAATTCTTAGGGCAGACTGACTCATCTGAACACCTTCTTTGAAATCAGAATCAGAGCTACAGGAATCTGACTTTTCCTGGGGAATCTGCTATAAAGACATTCATTTATCAAAAGGGGGCATGGTTGAGGCTGGGTGTTGTTTCACTGAATTTATAGCAATTAATTCTATTAACTCATTCTGTTCAGACAAAAAGTCACTCATAGAGGACAAGTGATGTAGACCCAAGTCACATAACTGGCAAATGGCAGGCCTTGAGTGTGAATCCGGTCCCCTGATGCTCCACCTAGGGTCCTTTCCAGGGCCCTACATAACCAAGCAATAGGAGGGAACTTTACTTTTCTTCTGGGTAAGGATGAGGTGAGGACAGAAGGGCAGGGGGAGGGTCCTCTGACAGTCAGCAGTCCTGGAACTTGCCCAGACGTGGAGAGAAGTTTGAGTCTTCTGCATATTGTTGAAGTCTTTCTTTACTGTGGACAGACTCTCGTAGGACAAGAAGAAAAGTGCCCTGTAACTCATTTCTAGAGGCTTTGTGGTGTGACAGGGTCACAAACATACCACATAGCACTTGAATGGAAACCACCAGGCCCTTGTGAGGGGAAGAAGCTGGGGACACAAGAATGAGCATTGCTCCCAGAGTTTAGAAGGTGAAACATTTTTTTTTTTTTTTTTTTATCTCTCCACCATGCAACTCTGTGTTTATGCAGAGCTGCCTGAGTTTAGAGGCTGTATCCACCCCTTCTCCTTAACTTAAAAGGAATGGTCTTATTTGAAGGGAAGAATGAAAGGGAAACAAGGGATCTGAGGAGCCCCAGGTGCCTTAGAGCATACTCTGCAGGCCCTTACCACGGACGCAGGGCTGGCATGGGCCGGGAGAATCCTATATAAAGTCACAGAATTGTCTTATGGGGAGTCCAACAAACACACACTTCATTCTATTTTCTTAAATTTCTAAGGAAAATGTGCATCTCTAAAGAAAATATGTTACATATAATACATAAAGCTATTTAATTTGTACTGAAGTTAAAAAAAAAGAAGTTTAAATAAAACCCATATGGAAGCTGTCTAAATGCTTGGGTTAGAAAGAAGATTGGGTCAAATACAATAGCGGGTCCTAAAGCAATAGTCTGCTACAGGGAGTACAAATCTATCTGCATTTAGTCTAAATGTAGAGTGACCTTTCACTACCAAGCCTTGAGCTTCAAGTCGGCTGTGGTTATTGGAAATCATTTCCAAAGGTCATTTGTAAAAAAAAAAAAAAAAAAAAAAAAAAAAAAGAAAAGTATATGGATTTAAAGATGCCTCCTATATATGAAGAAAGCCAAATCTGCAACGCTAGTCAAAAATAATATGGGGGAAGTCACTGTTGCAGTGATGAGTTTTGAAGACAACCTAAAAGGTCTAGGGCCAGTCATACGATAGCAATTTCATTTTCTATCCTTATCTATCAGCAGAATTGTTCCTGTGTGTATTGCTAAGCTGTTTCCCACCACCACACATATAGCAGAAAAAGAATATGCAATATTACTTAGGAGGGAGTTACGAAGAACCATTTGCTTTCACCAGATCAGAGATAATATTACACTGAAGCCAAGCAGAGAACATTGCAATGAGCCAAAAGCCTGAATCTCATTCCAAGTGGTGACATTTATATGCAGGATGTCCAACATGCCCTTAGAAATTTTTCAAAGGGCATATATAGCCGAAGTCACTAAGGCGTGATTGCATGTGCCACCTTAATCAGTTTTAAAAAAATTTCAGGAGCTCAGCAGGAGTGCCAAAATGCTCTCCCAGTTCATCAGTGAATGCTAAATGAGTCCCCTTTTTAGACACAGGTAGGAGAAGAGCAGGTGTGTGCATGTGTAAGAAATAAGATGTGCTTGGATGATTCTCAAAGACATTATCTTCCCCCATCCTTCCTTCCTCCAGTGTAAAATGATGTTTAATGTGGAGTATCAACTTGTTTTCCTTGGAGTAAAACAGAAATTAATAACAAACTATTCTGCTATATTTAATTTAGGAATCTCTTTGTCTCCATGTTTTACTTTTCACTCTTCCTCACTGACCCCTCTTTCTTTCCCCTATTCCTGATAGTGGTATGTGTATATACATATACATATACATACATGTATATACATATGCATATATATACATATACATATATATACATATACATATATATACACATATACATATATATATGTGTATGTATACCCTTTGTTTTTTTTTTTTTTTGAACTTCAGAGTAGATTCCTAAAGGAAAATGACAATATCTATTTGGATGACTTACTTAGGAACTGTATGTTTACTAAGTATTAAGTCAGAGTATTAATAATTCTTTTGTTCTTTGCCCTAACCACAACAAAAACTACAGAACATCTATCATGTGCTAGAACTCTCCTAGACACTGGCGCCGGCATAGATTAAGAATAAGCCACCTTATTATCTGCCCTCTCCCAGTGTTGGTCTGCTTTTGCTAGTTTTGGAGGAGTTGCCTACTGTTTGGTATTTGTGACACAGAGGAACAGGCGCTATGTTCACTAAGCGATCTGGGTTCCCGTGTTGCTCTCCAGCCTTGTAACTGGGGGCAAGAAACTTCATCTAAGTCTTACTTTCTTCAACAGTAAAATGAGAAAAATAATACCTGTTCTACCTACCTCACAGGGCTGTAGAGAAAATAAAAATGAAACCTTGGTGAAAATGCTTCATAAATTTCACAGTGTTATGTACATGGAAGGCACTGATGCACTTAGTAAATGACAGATTCAGTGCCTAGCTCAGTGCTAGGCAGAGTGGGCTCTCTACACAGGGATGAATCCAAGAGTCGTGTCTTTAGCAGACAGGAAGAGTTTTCCAGGTGACTTATGTGACACATCTTATATCAGTGTGTGTGTTTTAGGAACAGGACGGTATATTAGGGAATGCAATGTTGTCCTGTGCTATTGTGTCCTGGAAAATGTGCCCATCCTGTTTTGTTGTGAGTTTGACCATGCGTCGTTCCCTTATAAAATGCAAACACTTTGTGCCTTTTACCTTCCTGCTGACAACCTCATGCATCTTTTTTTTTTTTTTTTCATGATAAAAGCAATGTTAGGTGTGCCTGGATGGCTCAGTCGGTTGAGCATCTGACTGTTGGTATTAGCTTAGGTCATGATCTCATGGTCTGTGAAATTGAGCTCCAAGTCAGGTTCTGCACTGACAGGGTAGAGCCCGCTTGGGATTCTCTCTCTCTCCATCTCTCTTTCTCTCTAGCTCTCTACCACTCCTCTACCTGCACTCTCTCTCTCAAAATAAGTAAATAAATTAAAAAATAAATAAATAAAAGCAATATGTTCATAACAGAATATTTGAACAAGGCCAAAAAGAAGCAAGAAAAATATTACCCATAGTACCACTGTCCTCAGACACCCACTGTTAATACTTTATTTGTCTTCTTTCTCTTTTTGTCCCTCTCTCTCCTTATATATATGCTTATATCGTATGTTCATATGCTTATATATATTTGGCTGGTTGGTTTTCTATAGCTGTGGTCAAATTGTATATCCAATGTTAGAGTCTGCTCTTATTTCCCACATAACATCATAAAATTAAAACAATTTAAATGTTTCCATCTCATTTCTCCTTTCTTATCATTCAAAACTCAAGTCCTCCTGCTAATAGGATCACATGGGCCTCAGGCGCATTCTAATAAGATGCCTAGGCTACCATCGGGGTCTGTGTCTCTTCTTTTGGTAGGTTAACTGAACCCTCTGTGTTCCCCATTTCACCATACATTCCTCCAACTGGGAACTGTGTCTATTTAACTCCGTGTACACAGGCCTAGATCAGTGCCTGAGATAGATTGCTCAATAAATATTTGTGGAATAAACCACCAAATGTTGTGATAAATTCTTTCATGAGTCCTTTCACGAGTTCTTTCATGACTCCACGGTCCTTTAAGTGACTCAAAAATCACTCAAAAATTTCCTAAACAATCTCTCTATTGCTGGTTCCAATATTGTTACTACGAATAACTATGTAACACTCTTAAATATCATTTTTTTCTGTATTTCAGATTTTTTAAAATAAGAGATTCAGAGAAAGGCAATTCTAGGTCTAAACATTTTTTTTTATAACTCTTGACATATATTGACCAATTTCTTTTAAGGAAGGTGCATCCACTTTTATCATTTCCAGGCTATAACCCAGCATTGGTCAAGACTCCATTAAGACAGCACAGATGTTTCCTCCTCCAGGAAGCATTCTCTGTTCCCCTACCACTTCTCACCTGGCAAGCTTGAGTATGCCTCCAGTGTACCTCCATATAACCCTCCACCATATATTTGTGATGCTTTCTTACAGCTATATATTTACTGCTCTCTCTTCCAGACAAGATTATTCGCTTTTTAAAAAATGTTTGTTTACTTTTGAGAGAAAGAGAGACAGAGCATGAGCGGGGAAGGGCAGAGAAAGAGAGGGAGACACAGAATCTGAAACAGGCTCCAGGTTCCGAGCTGTCAGCACAGAGCCTGATGTGGGGCTCGAACCCGTGAACTTCGAGATCATGACCTGAGCTGAAGCTGAACACTTAACCGACTAAGCCACCCAGGTGCCCCAAGACTATTAGCTCTTTTAAGGCAAGAGGCAAATCTCACTAATTTTATAATCCTTAGTGCCTAAAAGTATAACAGATTTTCAGGACATACTTGGTGACTGCAAGTAGCTAGTGTTTATTCCAACTATGTAATTAAATTGATCCACGAAGAAAACTAATGGCGATGATTATTATTTACCAAACACAGAGATAATTAGTGGAATTCTTTGCTCTCGAAATCTTGACAGAATTAATGCTCAACACCTGCTATAATGTTCAGTTATTCGATGATTCACACGCTGGAATCAGGAAGTTTCACAACAATGGATTTCCACTTTTCCATCAACCCGCTTTTACTCTGTTTTATACGTAGGGATTCCTTCCTCTAAAGAGTCCTAGGGTTACTGCTTCAGCATTCAGATTCAATTACTGGTAGTGCTGCCTCAGGCAAGCAGCCCTATCAGTTCCAAATCTGTTAAAAAAGAAAGTCTAGACTTTTCCTGGGAAAAAAAAATAGATTTTATAATTTATAACAGTTAATAATGAATATTTTACCAAGGGCAGAAAATGAGCAAAGTGATGTGAAAGAGGCCATGGAATTATTTCATAGCAACCCATTGGCTACAACAGAAACCAGAATATTCTATGCTTAAACCGCAGTGCAGAAAGCATATGTAAAAATGAAGTGATCTTAAAGAATATAGATACTGCCTTTCCCTTCTTTGGTTTTTCTTCAAAATGCTGATCAATTGTCAGCTTAAAAAAAAAAAAATCCTTAAATATGCAAGGAGAATTCTGTGATGTTGATGGAAATGGATGAAGGCCACAGGAGGATCCCTTTTCCCCCTGTTTTTACACATACCCACATAGCAGAGTTGGAATATTGCATTTTTCCCCCTAGTTTCCCAAATTAAGAAGTGGGCTGAGAAACTGGAGTTATTGCAGATTGAATTTTACATGTTAAGGAAAGGCTTTTGGTTTTGGGAAAAAAAAAAAGCATGACGTAAAATATCGGTAAGAAGACGCTTAAACGTTCCTTTTGACGGGGCCAAAAACCTAAATGCGCATCACCAGGCGACTTAACGCCAACTTATAAACGCAATCTTGCGCATGAGCTGCGCAGGTACACTGCACATTCTTCAAGGGGAGGTACCCATCTTCATTCCATTCACAAAAAATAGCCACGCATATCTGGCATCAGTCAGCATGTGAATTCCTGACATACTCCGCTCAGCAAGTATTTGCTAAGTGGCGTGTTTAGAGCAGAGAGGCATCAATCATTCAAGTGCTACTCATTTCCATTGTAATGAGCACTTGAGAATGAACAGTAAGTTCATTGTTCAGGAGTACATGTGCAATCCTGCTGTTGATCACCAATAAACATGAACTCATTTTCAAACTCTCAGTGCTTGCCGCTGGCACATGGACTTTGGAGGTATGATTTCTGTGGGTAATTATCCCACTTCGTATGTGTTCAGCGCTTTATCATTAACAAAGGCTTCCTTCACATAAGCTCGCAGATCCAGGAGAAGCGGAGGCCTGACAATTTAATTATTACTATTAAATTCAAAGCTAACTCTAATAATTCCTGACAAGCCCCCCTATCTTTGTCAGCAAATTCAGTGGGTTGAGTCAATTTAACTGAGTATCTGCTGAACCCAGTCCAGTCCCTTTTTAGCTCCACCCTGGCAGGGCCCTGGTTCAAGTCCTCGTCAGCTTTCTCTCCGTCAGCCTCAACATTTCTTTTAACTGGGCGTCTATGTTCCAGTCGCCGTCCTCCCCTGCCCACCTCCCAATCAATCCTTCACACAGCAGTCAGAGTGACCTTTAGAAAAGCAAATCTATTACATTATTTTCCTTCCTTCACATCATTCAATGGCTTACAGCTGCCTTCAAGATAAAGTACAAACTCCTACACAGAGTAAACAAGACCCACAGGGTCTTCGTGGTCTGGCCTCTGCCCAGGGGCCAGAGTTAGAGCCTCTAAACATTGAAGAGATTAGGATGCCCCACCTCCTAGTCCCTTTACCCATACGTAAATAAGAAAAAGAGAGGAAGAAACCATAAAACACAAAACACATATGCATGCTGTAGTTACACTCATTTCTTAAGATATTTCTGATTACAAAATGCTGGATATGTTTATTAAAGTTAAACTCTCACTTTTTTTCCTTCTGCATTAATGGTGCTCCTAAAAAATGGCATACTTAGTCAACTGGATGATCTAGAACTATAGCTGTCTCTCCAGTAAAGAACAGTCAAGCAAACAGAATGGTAGCAACAACAAAACTCTGTGTATGCCATTAAGTAACTCATTCATTCATTCATTCATTCATTCATTTATGGTGAATTCATTGTGTATTAGGCACTGAACCAGCCCCTACGTAAGACTGGGGACACACAGTAAATGGGATATTGTCACTGGCCTCAAGGAGCTCACAATTTAGAAGAGGGAGTGGAAAAGGGGTTGCAGGGTCTTTGGAGATCTTCTAGCCTTTTCTTGAATGCCTCTTGTGACAGGTATCTCGGTGCTCCTTGCTTCCTTGAAGTCTCTATTCATTGCACCTTATTCTATGATCCCCTTTCCAAAAAAGGGTCCTTCAGTATTTACTGATTTACTCAAAAATTATGTAATTCCCTTTCAACATGAAAGTCCTTCAAGCATAAAATTGAATACAATTCATTTACTCAAAAAATTGTATTGAACACCTATTATATGCCTTGCTCTAGGAATTCAAAGGCCCTTGCCTTAAGCTCCTCACGGTCTAGTGGCAGATATAGATAAACAGACAAAGCAGTGTGGCAAGAAGAGTGACTGAGGGACTGAGTCTAGACATGAGTGTGTGTGTATATACATGCATGCACACGTGTGCATATATATAATAATAGGGAGGGACTGATCCCCGAGAAGGTATTAGACAGGCTAAGGAATGTGATGGGGATCCAGACACTCTCTGTCTGGGATCAGAGACACTCTCAGTAAGCACTCATTTGGAGGTAGGACCAAGCATGGCAAGTTAAAGGAAGCCTTATAGGAGGGGTGGACAAAATGTAGGCTCTGGACCTGTACGTTTCACATTTCGTGCACCCGAAGAACCTGTTAAGATCCAATTTTCCAGTTTTGACCTTTAGAATTTTTGATTTAATAGGTCTTGGGTGGGGCCCAATAGTATGTATTTCTAACTAGTTTCCAGGTGATATTGATGACTGCGGAACCACACTTTGGAAATCACTGCCAAAGACAGGTAAGGAACAGATCACAAAAAGTTTTGTATATAAAAATTGTATGTGGCCTATGAATATAAATAACAAAAATCTATAGTTATTCTGAAGAGTATCCTTCTTTTTTTTTATTAAAAATTTTTTTTTCAACGTTTTTTATTTATTTTTGGGACAGAGAGAGACAAAGCATGAACGGGGGGAGGGGCAGAGAGAGAGGGAGACACAGAATCGGAAACAGGCTCCAGGCTCCGAGCCATCAGCCCAGAGCCTGACGCGGGGCTCGAACTCACGGACCGCGAGATCGTGACCTGGCTGAAGCCGGACGCTTAACCGACTGTGCCACCCAGGCGCCCCTTGAAGAGTATCCTTCTTGCAATTCAGCAAATTGTTACTGAGTCCTGCCATATGCAAGGCACTATTCAAGGTCCTCTTTTCTAGGGTCAACCCTTCTTCACCTTCACCCTTCCCAGTGGTTTCCAACCCTTTCACTCTCTTGGTTTTTACTAACAAAATGTAATTATCCCTTTTGATAACACTGGGACTTATGGTTACCTTAAAAAAGGCTTTGAAGTCAAAAGACCTAAGCTCAAAACCTAGATTCACGATCCCTACTAGCCAGGAACACTTGGGAAATTAATTTAACTCGTGTAATTATATTTTTTCTCATTTATAAAGGGAGGAAACACCAACCTTTATAGGGATTTTGTGAAGATGAAATGAAAGATCAACTAATGCAATGCTTACAGCATAATCAATGCTCAAAAAATGCTAGCTCAGAAAGGATGGTCTTTTCAATTGATCATGCCCGAGAAACTGGTTACTCCTGTCTTGACCCTTAAGTTCACACCACAAAGAAAATTAATTCCAGGTGGATTGTAGAACTAAGTGAGAAGGATAAACAATAAAACTTTTAGAACAAAACACTGGGTAATATCTTTATGAACTTGGAGCAAACGATGTTTTCTTCAATAAGACAACAAAGGAACTAACCATAAAAAAACTTTGATAAACTTGGCTACATTAAGATTAAGAAATGCTGATTATATGGGGCACCTGGGTGGGTCAGTCGGTTAAGCATCCAACTTCAGCTCAGGTCATGATCTCGCGGGTTTGTGAGTTCGAGCCCCACGTCGGGCTCTGTGCTGACAGCTTGGAGCCTGGATCCTGCTCCAGATTCTGTGTCTCCCCCTCTCTCTGCCCCTCCCCTGCTTGCACTCTGTCTTTCCCTCTCTCTCTCAAAAATAAACATTAAAGGGCGCCTGGGTGGCGCAGTCGGTTAAGCGTCCGGCTTCAGCCAGGTCACGATCTCGCGGTCCATGAGTTCGAGCCCCGCGTCAGGCTCTGGGCTGATGGCTCGGAGCCTGGAGCCTGTTTCCGATTCTGTGTCTCCCTCTCTCTCTGCCCCTCCCCCGTTCATGCTCTGTCTCTCTCTGTCCCAAAAATAAATAAAAAATGTTGAAAAAAAAATTAAAAAAAAAAAATAAACATTAAAAAAATATTTTTAAAAAAGAAATGCTGATTATCCAACGACCCCATTAATATAGTAAAAAGGAAATCTGTTAGTAAGGATAAAATATTGGCAATGCATGTATCTGACAAAAGAACATATGAAGAACTTCTACAAATTAATAAGATAGTCAACCACACAGAAAAATGAGAAAGAACTTGTAAAGCCATTTCATGAAAGAGGATTCTCAAATAAGCAAAACATAAAAAGCTGCTCAAATTCAGTAGTCACCAGGGAAATGAAAATTGTATGCCACACATACTTACCAGGATGGCTGACAAAAAAGCAAATAACGGGGCGCCTGGGTGGCGCAGTCGGTTAAGCGTCCGACTTCAGCCAGGTCACGATCTCGCGGTCCGTGAGTTCGAGCCCCGCGTCAGGCTCTGGGCCGATGGCTCGGAGCCTGGAGCCTGTTTCCGATTCTGTGTCTCCCTCTCTCTCTGCCCCTCCCCCGTTCATGCTCTGTCTCTCTCTGTCCCAAAAATAAAAAATAAAAAATGTTGAAAAAAAAAAAAAAAAAAAAAAAGCAAATAAGGCCAAGTGTTGGTGAGGATTTGAAGCAAAAGGAACCCTCACACACTAATGAAGGACTGTAATTTGCATAATGATTCTGGAAACTCTTTGGCAATTGCAGTATCCACTAAAGCGGAGCCTGTCGCATGAAATGGGAACATCACAGAAACTAAAGGGAGTTTAAATTTTAAATTTTACTCTCTTGGGTCAAGTCAGAACTTTTAAGTCTAGAAATGAAGGTGAAAATTGAATGGTATTAGTATGTGTGTGCCAATGTTGTCCCATAAAAAACAACAGAAGATTCCAAGAAATGTTCCTCATCCATGAATTTCTACGTTATTACCATAGTGCCAAGATTCCTATCAAGCCACAAATATTGCTACCAAGCCAGTGTAAAGGCAGCTTAATATTATCTTAGTAAAGATAAAGCAAATATGGAAACAATATGATAAGTGAGTAAAAGAAGGAAAGCTAAAGACAGAGAGACAGAGTCAATTGATTTAACTGTATTCTTTGGAAAATTTCAAGCAATCCTAAAAAATAGAAGGGCTAAGACTGTGTCTAGAGGAAACTAAAACAAAACAAAATGGGAACGCTTACTTTGCTCTCTTTGAGGTCAATGGGAATAGCAACAATTTAAAATGCACAGAGAGATGTTTGTTTTGAGAGAGAGAGAGAGAGAGAGAGAAGAGAGCATGAGAAAGGGAGGAGCAGAGACAGAGGGAGAGACAGAATCCCAAACAGGTTCCTCACTGTCAGCACAAAGCCCCATGTGGGGTTCGATCTAATGAACTGCAAGATCATGACCTGAGCTGAAATCAAGAGTCAGATGTTTAACCGATTGGGCCAACCAAGCGCCCAGAGATCTCTCTTTTTGGCTTGTGGATGGCCATCTTGTGCCTGTTCCTCAGAGGGACATTTTTTTTTAATTTTTAAAAAAAATTTTTTTTTTTCAACGTTTTTTTTTTTTTTATTTTTTTTATTTTTATTTTTGGGACAGAGAGAGACAGAGCATGAACGGGGGAGGGGCAGAGAGAGAGAGGGAGACACAGAATCGGAAACAGGCTCCAGGCTCCGAGCCATCAGCCCAGAGCCTGACGCGGGGCTCGAACTCGCGGACCGGACCGCGAGATCGTGACCTGGCTGAAGTCGGACGCTTAACCGACTGCGCCACCCAGGCGCCCCTGAGGGACATTTTTTTAATGTTTATTTACTTATTTTTGAGAGAGAGAGAGAGAGAGCGAGAGCCCAACAGGGTCTTTCTTCTATGTCTTTGCATATCTGGTGTCTCTTGGTGTCTAAATTTCCTCTTCTTGTAAGGACACCAGTTAGACTGGATTAAAGCCCACCCTAATGACCTCATTTTAACTTAGTCACCTCTTTAAGAACCCTATCTCCCAATAGAGTCACATGCGGAAGCACTGGATGTTAGGACTTCCACATATAAATTTGGGGCAGGGGAAATAATTTGATCTATAGCACTAGACTTCAGAAAAAATTTACATACTAATGCATATATTTAAAATAATGCTAAAAAGTGTTTTGTTTTCTCTTACACTTCTCCGAGTGCTAAAGTATCCCAATTTATAAATGTTATGATCTGTCAAATGGTTACTGTGGGGTGGGGGGTGGTGGGGGAAGAGTTGACAGAGATTTTCTCAATACCTCTTCTCAGTTTCCTTTTAATTCCTTTTCTCTTTCGGTTTCTGATACATAGCTATATTAGGCAGCCCATAAAATGTCTCTCAATGATCCCTACCTTCTGGTATTCATGTCCTGTGTAATCCCTTCCCCTTGAATGTGGGCTGGATTTACTGATTCCCTTCTTGAAAATAGTATATGGCAGAAGTGTTGGAATATCATGTTTAGTTTTAGGTTAAAGAGTACTGTGGCTTATATCTCGGGCATTCTCTCTTGGATTGCTCACTTCTGAGGGAAGCCAGTTGCCATGTCGTGAGGCAGTCCCATGGAGAGGCCCACATGACAGAGCTTGGAAGCAGATTTTGTGAGGCCTGTTCACATGAGTGAGCTTGGGAGTAACAAGCTGAAAGATGACTGTAGCCTATGGGAAACTCCAAGCTAAAATTCTCTAGCTAAGCTGTGACTGGATTCCTGATCCACAAAAACTATGAAATAATAAGTGTAGTTTTCAGCTGCTAAGTGTTGTGGTAATTTGTTATGGAACAAAAGATAACCAATAAAATTTCAACCGATAAATACCAGTCGAACATAGCTTTCTGAAACTGTAGCTCATTGACACATAAAACAATAGTGTTTAAAAAATCAATTTCAGACAATTTTTATTAACAACTCTAAATTGAGATTAAAAATCTAGGATGAGTTGGGGTGCCTGGGTGCTCAGTCAGGTAAGCATCTGACTCGGGTTGGATCAAGCTCAGGTCTTGATCTCAGGGTGGTAAGTTCAAGCCCCAAGTTGGGCCCCATGCTGGGTGTGGTATCGACTTAAAAAAAATAATCTAAGGTGACACGTCTATGTCACTTTTTAACCCAACAAGGAACCTGAAAAGAGAGTTGCTTTGCTCTGTCTTCCTGTTACTAAACAAAGTGCTTGAGCATAGATCTTAATTCCTTTTAACTTAGTTCTATAATTACTTAGTTTAGGTTGTGTTTTCCTTTATTTCAGTTAAAATTTCAGTTTCTCTTTTAAGAGAGAACTAAAACAATACAAGAATTTTCAAAGACCTTGTTTTTAATGGTTTTAATAAAAAGAAATTATATGGTTAATATGCAATACCCATTTGGGGACAGAGGCAGATTCTCTGTGCACTACTTATACACTTTGCTGGCAGAGACTGGATCTGATCCAACCTCTGGATCATCATGCTTTGGGTGGCACTGCATCCTGTGGTGCTCACCAGTCTGTTCTGTCCATGTAGGATTCCGTGGGCAAGCCTGGGTGATAGCTCCAAAAGACAATTTGTCACACTCAGTTCCTATACCCTCGTATGTTGCATCTAATGCTCTTATTACTTATACTCTGTAAATGTGACTCTTAGGCAGCAACTTATCTTTTTATTGGAGGGCTCTGGACACAGGGAGTAAGGAAGAGGAAAGTTCTATTCTACATCAATGCTTTTATAATTATTGGCTAACTGTAACGTGGCAATCATTCTGCATAGATCGAAACCAAACGCCATGGGCTAGAGGCTGAAAGAGAGAAGGGAGATTGTTGTCCAAAGGGATGTTAGACACTGGGCAATTTAATAATTTCCTAGACTGGGGTGCCTGGGTGGCTCAGTCGGTTAAGTGTCTGACTCTTGGTTCGGCTTAGGTCATGATCTCATGGTTCGGGAGTTCGAGATGCACGTTGGGTTCTGTACTGAGCATGGAGACTGCTTGGGATTTTCTCTCTCTCTCTCTCTCTCTCTCTCTCTCTC
This sequence comes from Neofelis nebulosa, assembly GCF_028018385.1. NCBI lineage: Eukaryota > Metazoa > Chordata > Mammalia > Carnivora > Felidae > Neofelis > Neofelis nebulosa. The sequence continues at coordinate 45,327,038 of NC_080792.1, read as the reverse complement.
TCCCTCTGCTCCTCCCTGATCTCTCTCTCTCTCTCTCAAAATAAATAAACATTTATAGAAAATTTTTCTTAAAAAAATTTCCTAGAAAGACTCAAGGTTTTTAACTCAAGTTAAAGGGCAGCCTCAAATTTCTGTCCAGTAGTCTCTTGTTTTTATACAGTGTGTGTGTGAATGCATGCCTGTGTGCACATGTGCATACAATCTAATGTCATATATTATATCTGTGTGTACATTTAGGTATATAAACTATGTCTAGTCCTTTTTGAAATGTTTACTTAGTTTTGAGAGAGGGGGTGTGAGCAGAGGAAGGGCAGAGAGAGAAGGAGACAGAGGATCTGAAGCAGGCTCTGCAAAGCAGAGAGCCCGACATGGGGCTCGCGCTCATGAACCGTGAGATCATGACCTGAGCCAAAGGTGGAGGTTTAACCGACTGAACCACCCAGGTGCCCCTATGCCTCGTCCTTTAATTTGACCTTATGTTTACTGTAGAAAAATCAGTTGATTTAGGGTATATTATTCTGTTGTCAACAATAATCCTTTGTATCTTTAAACAAATCTCACAACTTCAGAAAAACATACAGTATTTTTTATAAGTATCTTAAATATATTAGGATAATGAGTCACAGTATGGTTCCCGAATTCTGACCACTTGAGTTCCAGTTTTGTTCTACCACTTGCTAGCCAGTGGGCAAGTTGTTTAATTCTGTGAGCTTCACTTTTTCATCTCTAAAAGGGAACAATAGCAGATTCTCCTGACAGGGTTGTATTGTAGAGTGCTTAGGACCACACCCACCCTATCTTCCCCACAGCCATTGCTCAATAAATGTGAGCAATCATTCAGAGCATGGAATAAATTTTCCTAAAATAAGTAGTTCTCCACAACGTAACTATGAACAGAATCCTCAGTAGAGACAGTGTTATTACTAGTAACACAGTCTTTAGCCATAAAACCAAAATGTTCTAGTATGATCTTATGAGGCACAACAATTACAATGCAATCCATCTTTCTAGACCGTCTGTGAGGGTTTGGCTTCTTCTTCTTCTACACGTCATTTAAATTGGTTCCATGGCATGGAATTGGAGGAGAAACCACTTTATAACAGAGGTATCTATCTCTCTGCACAGTGGAAGATTCCAGTTAAGCTGCTTGTAAAGGGATTGTCCCATTGACTTGTGTCATTAGGGAATAGCTATTGTTCCATGGCCGCGTCCCTGCAAACTGAGTTGGAAACTTTTGATGAGGAAAAGGTTAAGATGGCTGCCATCCCGTAGTCTGCCGGCCATTCTAATACTCAAACAATATCACTCAAAATTGATCTTCGATAATTATTTTCCTTTTATATTAGTACATTACCGCCGTGCTATGTTACCATCACTGTCTTTCAGACCTGGGAGACAAGGCCCAAACCAGCATACCTCCTGCCATTAATTTCCCCCGCAAAACACACAGTGCCACACCATAGAATGCACCTTACTTAGAAAATTACTGAAAAACTTTGCTTTTATTTAAAATTCCCATCCTGTGTTGCTGGCTACTTTATAACTTTTTAATGCCGTCGTCATCGGGAGCACCAGTATCAGCTGCAGCAGCCACAAGAGGCAGAGCCTGCTGATGCTTCCAGACACAGCCTGAGTTAGAGCTGGAGCTCAGCTTCCCTTCTTTCAAGGCACACCACAAGGCTGAGCTCTCTGGAGTCCCCCCAGACCCTCCCAACTGGACTTCATCTCTCTCTGCATTGTGTCCTCATGGCCCTCTGCTTGGACCTTTACTGTGGCACCCATACCACTGGGTTTCAATTGCTGGCTTGCCTGCCTGGTCTTCCCTTCTGGGAGAATAAATCCTGTCTCTGCCATCTTGGGATCTGGCACTGGCTTAGACGTAAAACAGATATTGAGAAAAAATACTAACTAACTAACAAAGGGACAAGGAGCATAAAGACGGTAAAGATGAAAATAAGGAAATGGGAGCATAAAGAAATCCAGAGAGACTATTATGTCATAGTTTTCCATATCAAATGGAAGGAATGTCTTATAAATGCTGGAAATCCCTGGTTATCATGTGAAAATGTACAGGAAGGACTTTTGAAGCCGTGCTCTTTGCCCAGGGGGGGTGCACTGCCCAAGGCACCAATGGGCTTTGCTCTGGATATTTGCAGTTCTGGCCCCTCAGCAGCTCACCCCCCTCCCACTCCCACCCCAACCCCCCCCCCCACCCCCCCCCGCCAATAAGTCATTCTGGTTATCATTCCATTTGAAAGAACTGGAGCTACTTTTCACTCAGGAGAATATAATAAAGATCAGTTCTTCTCTGCTAAATTAGGATGGACAACCCTTCTCTTGGGAAGAAAAGCAATAACTGATCACGATAATGAGATTGTGCAACAAGCTTTGAAAATGCTTATGCCACATTTATACAGAATAGTATTTGCTTACACTTCAGATATAGCCGTCGATTTACGGTTTGGAGCCACAGAGTAGGTAATAAATACGAGCTATAACAACTTATTGAAACCACTTTATTACTTTTTAAGAAAATAAAATGCTATTTGCCTGTTCACTTCATATTAAACTATAGTATCCAAAATATTCCACTTTGGATGTTCAAAATCAATTCTGGCAGGATTCAGCCCATAACACAATAATTCATTTTCCAAAGTAAATACCACCAGTGATGCAGTGTGGTCTCAAAAATTGTGTTCCAAGCATGATATTAGATTTTTAGTTCCTATCATTGAAACTGGCTTTACTGGGTCTCATAAAATGCATTTCCAAAAGTGATTAAATGTTTTATAAGATCAAACTCAGTATTTAATTTAAAATTTAAACAGTACAAAAATTTTAAGAGTTTATATAAAGAAAATATTGGAAGTTAGAGAAAATTAAAGGATTTCATGGTAGTATATCATTTTCTCTCTATTGAGAAAGTTGTATGTTTCTCCCTAACTTCCTACGTTGTAACCAAAGGGATAAAAATGACCTACATTTCAGGGATTTTATAAGAGTTATAATTTATGAAATGTTACAGAGTTAGTAGCCTAATTATTATCTGTATATTTAGGGAAATCCATTGATAAGATTAAAGTAAGAATTCAAAATACATATAATTAATTTAGTTGGATGTTGGGATGTTGAGTAAGAACGGTGTGTAATGATACAAAGCTAGATTTTATTTTATACTATATTATTTTATTTTATTTTAGAGAGTGAGAGCACAGCAGGGGAGAGGGGCAGAGAAACAGACAGAGAGAATCTTAAGCAGGCTCCACACTCAGTGTGGAGCCAGGTGCAGGGCCCCATCCCACAACCCTGGGATCATGACCGGAATTGAAATCAAGAGTTGGATGCTCAACCAACTGAGCCCCACAAAGCTAGTTATTTAATGGCGGATTATAAAAGACATCAGTTAAAATACAAGAGGATAGCATAACAAAATGAAACAGAAAATGAGATTGATAGCATGCTCGTTTAACTCACTGACAGGATGCTCAGCAAGGCAGAGATCCAAGCTGTCTTTGTTGATCATTTGGAGCATGCATTCAGAATGACACCTTCTGCCTCCCTTGCATCCCTGGCAAGATCCCACTACAGACACCCCCTTTCCCAACCTCACCTCTCACCCCCATTTCCAAAGTGGTGTATACAGCTAACCATGCTCTGTGGACTCACTCCAGCCTTCTCAATTGTCTAACCACATCTGCTTTGCTCTTAGTTTCCACATGAGGAACTGTGGGCTTCAGCACTTCAGGAAAAACTGGTCATAGTGGCATCTTTCAAGAAAAACAAGACACAATTTGGTGACAAAGGTGCTCACTTATGAAAGGACTTCTCAAAATTTTAGCTCAGACGTGCTTTGCCTTCAGAAAACTTAAATGTAGAAAATCCAAAATAATTTACCTGTTCTTTCAAAACTAATTTATTAGGCAAGTGATATTTGATCTGAATATACAAGATGAAGAAATTCTATCCTAGGAGTCAACAGACCAGACAAGTGGTCTTAAAACTTTTTTTCATTGTGAAGCACTAAAGTCTCCCACCATTTATTTGTTATCTATCTATCTATCTATCTATCTCTACCATCTATCATATATCTATCACATACCACTGTGGTGGAATATTTTGATCTTATACAATGTATTCTATACCAAAATAGAGAACTAAGAAGACAAAAAATACACACAAATGGAACTTCCAATATTTTCTTCCCTAATATATAATCTTGCATACCTCTTGGACTATGAGCAACCCACTTTGGAAATCACTGTCCCCAAAGGACACAAAGGTGTGTGAATGGATAACATAAGGCACAGAGACTGCAGCAACCCATCCACTGGGGAAACTAGTAAGACTTTGCAGAAGGAGTAGATTGGAGTAGATATAAACTAGGTCTTTGAAGAATGGATAGGGTACAAAACAGATAATGCAGGAGGTGATAATATGAGTCTGCCCCTCATGACAAATGACTTGTTTTTGACATCAGTGTTTTACATATTCATTTGTTTATCTAACAACATTAAACCCTTTATTCCATCAAAATCCAGTGTGGAAGCCCAATGTATCATATAAATACAAGTAGAATTTCTCTGGCTGATTGGGAGGTGGGGTTCAGAGAAACTACCTCCTCAATGCTGAGAGATGTCTGTGTGACTTAGAACTAGGGAGCGTGATATCAAAAGCCAGTTTTAGACAAAAGATTTTCTTCAATAATGAGTTTCTCTACTATACTCTTACAAATTTTGAAAAATAGAATTGTGACTTAAATTTTGGGAAAATTAAACAATCAGTTTGTATGCTTTGAATATGTGTGTGTGTGTGTGTGTGTGTGTGTGTGTGTGTTTTGTGGTTAGTTACTTATCACACATGAGCGGACAGTCTAAATGCCAAGCTTCAGTTGTCTGTCATCATCCACTAGAAGCTGAGATTTCTAAACAGAAGAAATATACTGACAGTAGAGATTCATAACTTAGAAGTATATCTGATTTGGTAAAGTATTTTTCTTCTCTGCTCAAAAGGACAAGAGGAAACAGAGTAATAACTATATTTCACAAGAATCTCTTCATTTAAAAAACATTTACTGAACTCACTCTAAACGTCAATGGACTCAATGCTCCAATCAAAAGACATAGAGTAGCAGAATGGATAAGAAACCAAGACTCATCTATATGCTGTTTACAAGAGACACACTTTAGACCTAAAGACACCTACAGATTGAAAACAAGAGGATGGAGAACCATCTATCATGCTAATGGTCAACAAAAGAAAGCTGGAGTAGCCATACTTACATCAGACAATCTAGACTTTAAAGTAAAGATTGTATCAAGAGATGCAGAAGGGCATTATGTCATAATCAAGGGGTCTATAGACCAAGACCTAACAATTGTAAACATTTATGCACCAAATGTGAAAGTACCCAAATATATAAATCAATTAATCACAAATATCAAGAAACTCATCGATAGTAATACCATAATAGTAGGAGACTTCAACACCCCACTCACAGCAATGGACAGATCATCTCATCAAAAAATCAACAGGGAATCAATGGCTTTGAATGACACATTGGACCAGATGGACTTAACAGACATATTCAGAACATTTCATCCTAAAGCAGCAGAATATACATTCTTCTCCAGTGCACATGGAACGTTCTCCAGAATAGACCATATACTGGGACACAAATCAGCCCTAAGTAACTACAAAAAGGTCGAGATCAGGGGCGCCTGGGTGGCTCAGTCGGTTGAGCATCCAACTTCGGCTCAGGTCATGATCTCACGGTCTGTGGCTTTGAGTCCCGCGTTGGGCTCTGTGCTGACAGCTCAGAGCCTGGAGCCTGCTTCCGATCTTGTGTCTCCCTCTCTCTCTGCCCCTCCCCCACTCTCACTTTGTCTCACTCTGTCTCTCAAAAATAAATAAATGTGAAAAAAAAAGAACTTAGAAAAAGATCGAGATCATACCATGCATATTTTCAGACCACAATGCTATGAAACTCGAAATCAACCACAAGAAAACATTTGGAAAGGTAACAAATACTTGGAGACTGAAGAACATCCTACTAAAGAATGAATGGGCTAACCAAGTAGTTAAAGAAGAAATTAAAAAGTATATGAAAGTCAATGAAAATGATAGCACCACAACCCAAAACCTCTGGGACGCAGCAAAGGCGGTCATAAGAGGAAATTATATAGCAATCCAGGCCTTCCTAAAGAAGGAAGATCTCAGATATACAACCTAACCTTACGCCTTAAGGAGCTGGAAAAAGAACAGCAAATAAAACCCCAAACCAGCCGAGACAGGAAATAATCAAGATTAGAGCAGAAATTAATGCTGTCGAAACCAAAAAACCAGTAGAACAGATGAATGAAACCAGAGGCTGGTTCTTTGAAAGAATTAACAAAATTGATAAACCACTAGCCAGTTTGATCAAGAAGAAAAAGGAAAGGACCCAAATAAGTAAAATCAAGAATGAAAGAGGAGAGATCACAACCAACACAACAGAAATAAAAACAATGATAAGAGAATATTATGAGCAATTATATGCCAACAAAATGGGCAATCTGGAAGAAATGGGCAAATTCCTAGAAACATATACACTACCAAAACTGAAACAGGAAGAAATAGAAAATTTGAACAGACCCATAACCAGTAAGGAAATCGAATTAGTAATCAAAAATCTGCCAAAAAACAAGAGTCCAGGGCCAGATGGCTTTCCAGGGGAATTCTACCAAACATTTAAGGAAGAGTTAACACCTATTCTCTTGAAACTGTTCCAAAAAATAGAAACGGAAGGAAAACTTCCAAACTCTTTCTATGAAGCCAGCATTACCTTGATCCCAAAACCAGAAAAAGACCCACTAAAAAGAAGTATAGACCAATTTCCCTGGTGAACATGGATGCAAAAATCCTCAACAAGATATTAGCCAACCAGATCCAACAATACATTAAAAAAGTTATTCACCACGACCAAGTGAGATTTATACCTGGGATGCAGGGCTGGTTCAATATCCGCAAAACAATTAACATGATTCATCACATCAATAAAAGAAAGGACAAGGAACATATGATCCTCTCAATAGATGCAGAGAAAGCATTTGACAAAATACAGCATCATTTCTTGATAAAAACCCTCAAGAAAGTAGGGATAGAAAGATCATACCTCGGGATGATAAAAGCCACATACGAGCGACCCAACGCTAATATCATCTTCAATGGGGAAAAACTGAGAGCTTTCTCCCTAAGGTCAGGAACGAGACAGGGATGTTCACTCTTGCCACTGTTATTCAACATAGTATTGGAAGTCTTACCCTCTGTAATCAGACAACAAAAAGAAATAAAAGGCATCCAAATCAGCCAGAAGGAGGTCAAACTTACACTCTTCTCAGATGACATGATACTCTATATGGAAAACCCAAAAGATTCCACCAAAAAACTGCTAGAATTGATTCATGAATTCAGCAAAGTTGCAGGATATAAAATCAATGCACAGAAATCGGTTGCATTTCTGTACACCAACAATGAAGCGACAGAAAGAGAAACCAAGGAATCGATCCCATTTACAGTTGCACCAAAAACCATAAAATACCTAGGAATAAATCTAACCAAAGAGGTGAAAAATCTATACACTGAAAACTATAGAAAGCTTATGAAAGAAACCGAAGAAGACACAAAGAAACGGAAAAAGATTCCATGCTCCTGGATAGGAAGAACAAATATTGTTAAAATGTTGATACTACCCAAAGCAATCTACATACTCAATGCAATCCCTATGAAAGTAACACCGGCATTCTTCACAGAGCTAGAACAAATAATCCTAAAATTTTTATGGAACCAGAAAAGACCCCGAATAGCCAAAGCAATCTTGAAAAGGAAAACCAAAGCAGGAGGCATCACAATCCCAGACTTCATGCTATACTTCAAAGCTGTAATCATCAAGACAGTATGGTACTGGCAGAAGAAAAGACACTCAGATCAATGGAATAGAATAGAGAAGCCAGAAATGGACCCACAAATGTATGGGCAACTAATCTTTGACAAAGCAGGAAAGAATATCCAATGGAGTAAAGACAGTCTCTTTAGCAAGTGGTGGTGGGAAAACTGGACAGCGACATGCAGAAGAATGAACCTGGACCACTTTCTTACACCATACACAAAAATAAACTCAAAACGGATGAAAGACCTAAATGCAAGACAGGAAGCCATCAAAATCCTCGAGGAGAAAGCAGGCAAAAACCTCTTTGATCTTGCCTGCAGCAATTTCTTACTCAACACGTCTCCAGAGGCAAGGGGAAAAAAAGCAAAAATGAACTACTGGGACCTCATCAAAATAAAAAGCTTCTGCACAGCAAAGGAAACAATCAGCAAAACTAAAAGGCAATCGACAGAATGGGAGAAGATATTTGCAAATGACATATCAGATAAAGGGTTAGTATCCAAAATCTACAAAGAACTTATCAAACTCAACACCCAAAACACAAATAATCCAGTGAAGAAATGGGCAAAGGACATGAATAGACACTTCTCCAAAGAAGACATCCAGATGGCCAACCGACACATGAAAAAATGTTCAACATCACTCATCATCAGGGAAATACAAATCAAAACCACAATGAGATACCACCTTACACCTGTCAGAATGGCTAACATTAACAACTCAGGCAACAACAGATGTTGGCAAGGATGAGGAGAAAGAGAATCTCTTTTGCATTGTTGGTGGGAATGCACGCTTGTGCAGCCACTCTGGAAAACAGTATGGAGGTTTCTCAAAAAACTAAAAATAGAACTACCCTACGACCCAGCAATTGCACTACTAGGCATTTACCCAAGGGATACGGGTATGCTGTTTTGAAGGGACACATGCACCCCCGTGTTTATAGCAGCACTATCAACAATAGCCAAAGTATGGAAAGAGCCCAAATGTCCATTGATGGATGAATGGATAAAGAAAATATGGTATGTATATATACAATGGAGTATTACTCAGCAGTCAAAAAGAATGAAATCTTGCCATTTGCAACTACGTGGATGGAACTGGAGGGTATTATGATAAGTGAAATTAGTCAGAGAAAGACAAAAATCATATGACTTCACTCATATGAGGGCTTCAAGAGACAAAACAGATGAACATAAGGGAAGGGAAACAAAAATAATATAAAAACAGGGAGGGGGACAAAACAAAAGAGACTCATAAATATGGAGAACAAACTGAGGGTTCCTGGAGGGGTTGTGGGAGGGGAGATGGGCTAAATGGGTAAGGGGCACTAAGGAATCTACTCCTAAAATCATTGCTTCACTATATACTAACTAATTTGGATGTAAATTTTAAAAAATAAAAAATAAAATTAAATAAATAAATAAAAAAACATTTACTGAATGCCTGCTCTGTGCCTGACCCTGTGTTGGGTAATATGAAAAAATCTGAAACTTCACTGGGATCCAGTGGAAGGAAGTAGGCAAATACGTTAGAGGGGCAGATAAAACACAAACATATCAAACTTAGCAATATGTAATTGCTAAAATAATATCACAAATTTCTAAAAAATTATATTTCATAGTGGTAGTGGTAGTAGCAGCTTTGACAAGACAGAACTGGATTGTTCAGGATCCCATTTGAGACCAGAGCTGCTTAGGATGGAGCTTTGTACTGGGTAAAAACATCAACACAACATGGAGGTGGGGGGGATGCATTCTCTTCCACCAAGGTAGGGGGTGGTATGGAATCAGAAGCAGGTAATCCTAGTATTACACTGAAAGACAACAAAACATTTGCCAGGCACACGAGGGGCTAAAGTCATTCCAAGCAGAAGAGAAAGTGTGAGCAAAGGCATGGAATCATGAGATGGCAGTCTAGTCTCTGGCCAAACATTTACAGAGCCTTGGTGCCAATTATAGAATGTTGCTTCCTGTGGAAAGACACAGTTTTAAAAAGATTCCCCTTGGGACTGACAAAATAAAGACAAGGTACTTGTTTTGGGTGGAAGACTTAGAAAAAGTTGCTCCTTCCTTTGAGCTAATTCAGCCCTGGGGCCAAGGCCCACAGCTTGGAAACAATGAAGTAAGTTTTTAATTCCCATTCACTCTGCAGGTCACAAATTGCAGAACTCTATCTGGAGGCCTGCATCATTCTTCATGTTTTTCAGTCCATCCCTCACTGGGAGTCTGCAATTGCCTTACTATTTCCTTTATTCCACCCATGTCTCTCGGCAATCCACCCGCTACAGAGTGCCGGATGATCTTCTGAGTACAAATTTGACCATATCTCTTTCCGTGCTTCTTCTTTGACTATTGTAGTGGTTTTTAGACCTATGGTTAGACCCAACACTACCTTTTATAACAAATGTTGTGGCCAGTTGTTTGTAAACAATGCAGCAATTGTTTCCTTCCCTTCCTGTACTAGCCCCTCCCAAAAGATGGAATTTATTTTCCCATCCTTTGAATCTGGAAATTTCTGTGACTTGTTTTGTCAATGGAATGCAGGAAGAGTGACAATGTGACAGTTTTGAGTCTAGGCTGGCTCGACTGAAATCTCTTGCCTCTGCCATATGACCATGTCTGGGCTAGCCTATGGGAGGATGAGACACACATGGACCAAAGTGAGATAGTCCAGTTGTCTCAACCGAGACTCTAGACATGGGAGAAAGTCCAGTCAATATTGGCAAAGCCTACCGCCTGACCTCTGCACGTGTCTACAGAATCATGAGGAAGTTCAGTCTAAATTATAAACGCACAGAGCTGGTGAGTTGGGTGGTGGTCGGGTGACGTTATGAAATTTTGGGGGTGGTTTATTATGCAGCAATAGCTAACTGATACAATTATCTTGAAATGAAATGCACATATGGTAAAACTTACATGCACATGTAATTTCAAAAATTTAATTAAATGTCCTAATTATCACCAAAAAGAACCAAAGGGCAATAATTTATAATAAAACAATACAAACTTGAATACGTAAGTCTTCCTAGGAAAGACTACCAAAAGGGAATAATGAAGAGTAGCAAGAGGGTTGAACCAATACCTAGAACACTGAATGTATCAGCAATAATCCCAGATTGATACACACTATGTATTAGTGTTCCAAATGAGCAAATCAGCAGTTGGTGACATAGTTTTTCAAAGGAATTCTCTTGGTCAAGTTCCGAGCAAAATTTTAAAAAGCTTTCCCTTGGTTTACAGGGTAATTCTTTTCCGGAAAATCTGGTGTCTCTTAAAACAACAATAATTTCTTTGTTTATGTCTCAAATAGAGTAAGGGTCTATGATCACCTAATTCTAAACATGACTTCAAGAATGTCCAGTAGGATTTGAGGAAACCACGTGCAACTGGGGGCAGTTCTTCGTTGGGTAGAACTGACTTGTACATTCAATGATGTCTAACAGTATTGGCTTCGATCCACTAAATGCCAGAGACCCTCAATTTTTGTAACAAGAAACTATCCTCACAATCTTTCAGAAATTCTTCCTAGGACGGCCTGCAGCCTCTGATGGAATCACTGCTCTGTTGAATAAAGTGTTAGATCCCATTGTTGTTGGACATACTGTGTTACATTACAGTACCCTGCATTAGTCTGTTTAGAGGCAACAAAAATGAAGCTCTTTGCACTCATTGGCCATCTTGGAATTCCTAGAAGCTAAGAAGTGGATGTGATATAGAAATGCAACACATTACAGTGAACACAGAAAAGCAAATGTTCTGTCTTCCTAGGAGAAGTGTTAGGGAGTTATACAATATTAATGACTGTGTAAATATATAAAATATGAAGTCAGCTCAGGGCAGTAACGTCAGGTGGGAGGAGAAGTCAAATGGCAAAAAAGGAAAAACCAATTTCTTTCTGAAATGAAATTGAAATTTAATTGAAATTTAACTTATTTTAAACAAGCTAATTAATTTAATTTAAGTTAAATTGAAATTACAATTAACTTATCTATTGTAACTCAACCATGCGGGTTGACTAACGGATAGATGTCTTATGATTTGATTTAGCTTTAAATAAGTAGAAAAATTAACATAATTCATCCTGAAAATAATTTTGAGAAAACTGACATCTGAAGTAACATTTGTTGTTTGTGAGAATAAAAAGTTTATTTAAAGGTTGAGGGCAGAGTTGGGTGCTAAGAATGGCTTATTGAAATCAAGGCTCTAGAGTAATCTGCATAACAATTACACTAATCATTTTCCTACCAGAAAAAATTGATGATGTGTAGACTTTCCTGACCACATGGTGAGTCAGGGGAACAAGGAACCAAATTCATGATTCCCAGTCCCAGACTAACATGTCATTATTCAAGAAGACCTACATCTACCACTCATGGGAGGTTAGCCCAAAGCTCACAATCTAGGTCGGTGGGTGAAGTGTTTCAATTTACAGGATGAAATGATGGGCACGGACCTGGTAAATTGTACTTGCAATTATTTCCTTAATTATAACTGCAGGGTAATTTCCGTAGATAGGGTGCATAATATAGGAAGATTTTTTTTCCCTTCACATTAAGGAGTAGGGCGATTGAAGGTCTCTCATCTTTGCTGTAAGGTGTTGCTGAGATATCTAATATCCCTTAAATACAGCACTTAATGATTTTACGTAGTTTACAACTTCTTCCCATGACAACCCAAAAAAATGATGAATTCTGAAAAGAACATCAATTAAACTGGTTTTGCAGTGTCCTGTGGACAAAAGCAAGCTTTCTTACCACACCTTTCTCTTTTTAATCTGTGGTTTTGGTCTTCCATATAACACCACGAAATAGGTTTTCCTGCTGGTTTGTGTCTTGTAAAAATGTGTTTTTTTGCTCTTTTGTTTTTCTCCCCATTTACTTGATGAGTGTGAAAAACTATCTTCCTCTGGCCTCAGATCACACGCTATGACCATCAAGTTTAGGTAAAGCAGATCTTTGAAACACATTTTATTGATTTCTTAAGGATATAGTGATGCAAGCATCTGAAAAAGGAACATACAAACAAACAAACCCCAAACCAAAAAAACCCTACAAAATAGGAATAAAAACCCAAACCGGAACGCAATGTCGCAGCTAATGACAACAAAGAACAATAAAGTGAAAGAACAGAGCTGGGCACAGTGGGAAGAAATGAGATGAAAGACAGTCCAGTAAAAACAATGACCATATAACTGAGGAAAAGAGGGGGCAGGACGGATGTCCTCAGGGAAAAAAGGCAGGAAGGGACAAGAACAGTGAGAAAGATGCTCAGAGGAAGCAAAGAAAGGGACTTAGCAGGAGGTAGGATTTTGTCTCCCCTGTTCTCTTCTTCCTTTATTATTATTATTATTAATTACTACTACTATTATTATTTTTTTCTTAGCATCTCATTTGTGCTTCCAGTGGTGAAACACAGGAGAGAGAAGACAGGACTTCTGACTCTAGTACTGTGCACACTTTAAATGCTCCTTCTCCAATCAACCTGGCCCCTAAAAATAGTCGATCAGAAGACATCCTGAATCTTATGTCTATACACACAAGTATTTTATCCTCCCTTGAAAAGACACATGCCAGTAATTGCTTTATTTCAGAAAACACTTTTGGCAATGCTGATTTTATATCCCTAAGTGCCCCCTAGTGACAAGGTCCAACTTCAAAATCTCTTTTGCAAGTAATTTTGTTCTAAATGTTTCCTTTTCCCAGTACAAATGTGGCCATCTCGGGGACAAAGCATCCAACTTATTATCAGTTTATTTTAATTAGGCAAGAGGAAAGTTTCTTGTCTAAGAAACTTTCTAAGGAAAGTATAATGTCTTCTTATAAGACATTATAACAGTGAGTTACTATTTTTCTCTATAAATTAATTTATTATTGAAGAAATCTATAGTCTCCTATTATAAGAGCAAGTTTCCTTCAGTTGTACCATTACAAAATAAACTATTTGGGAATGTGATCACTCATATCCCCCTCTTCCTCTGTGAAGTTGTATTAAGACTCAAATCCTGACATAGTTTCTTTCCATTCATCTTGTGAAACAATAACATAGCATAGACACAGACATGACACTCTACAATTCTTTCCGAGTTATAATTTCTTCTGATCACTTCTGATATTTCTAGGAACTTAGTATGGTAGGTAAAAGGCAAAATGTCGTAATCATAAAATTTAGGCTTGAATATTGAGTTAGTAACTTTTTATAGGATATGAGGTATGTTACATAATTTCTTGAAGTGTGAATGTTATATCTGTAAAATGGGAGTGATAATAAAAGACTGTTGTGGGGAATTAAATACGATATTACATGTTAAGCTCTTAACAGCCTATTTGCATATATTTAGGGCTTAATAAATGTTAATCACTGTGATGATGTGCAGTTCAATGTTTGATGTCAGCCAATTCTGTGTATTTTCTTCTCTCTTTGAAAATATTTGATAGAATTAGGGACACCTGGGTGGCTCAGTCGGTTAAGCATCCCACTCTTGGTTTCGGCTCAGGTCATGATCTCACGGTTCATGAATTTGAGTCCCGTGTTGGGCTCCACGCTGACAGCAAGGAGCCTGCCAGGGATTCTCTCTCTCTGCCCCTCCTCTGCTTTCTCTGTCTCTCAAAATAAATAAACACTTAAAAATTTTTAAAAAGTATTTGGTAGAATCAGTCTCAATACTCTGAAGCAGAGTCATCAAGACCTTTAAACAGACTGTGGACCATATTTACTTCCAATCTAAGCTATTTTTAGATTCTCTTTGGAACCTAAGTGTTCAAGAACTTAACTAGAACATCCAACAAATCCAGTTGTGTTGTACCATATTTAACAAATTGTCTGAATAAAACATGCAAATGGGAGATATTAAAACTTTTCTTATATCCATTTATCATTTACAGATTCTTAAACATACTCTCATTTTATTGAGGAAACTAAGGCACAAAGAGGTACATCAATTGGAGAAAAATGGGGGAAGGGACAGCTCTGGAGGGGAAGTATTGGAATCTTCTGGGGGGAGTGATTTTCCCAGATACGCACTCCCATGCTCCTTTAGAGGCATAAGATGCTTAAGAATATGCAGCCCCAGAGGCACTATTATTGATGGACATGTGTTGAATTCCTCAGCCACTTCTGGAATGGAAATAAGGTTAGTAACCGATCTTGATTAAGAACTCCAGTCAATTATGCTTATATTTATTTATATTTCTATAGCTACATAAGAGAAATTGCTTGTAATTCTTGCTTTAGAATTTTTAGCTTCAAATTCTCCTGGTTTTCCTCACTTGTACTCCTATACTCCCCTAGTCCTATTTCTGTCACCTATTTACAGACCTAGTTAAAAGGAAAACTGATTAACATGAAGTTAAAAGGATCGGTGTGCAATTGGAATTTTCTCTCTGATGTAATCAGAATAATAGAAAGACTTTAGCCAGTGCCCTCGAGAGAATGAGGTTAGCTGCTCTAGGCTTTATTAATTTTTCTTATTTTTTTGGCCAGGATCAAATATTCATTGATGAATCTATTTTCAGAGATCTCTAAACCTTACACCTCAGGCATGGGGAGGGTATGTTATATTCGCAGAACTCAATTTCAATGAATTTGGGGCAAGTAAGTACTTTCTGTGTTCTGAAAACCTCTAGCAATACACGGATCGTGAACTGAGTTTAAAGTAGTATCCCCTGCCATATAAATTTTTATTGTCATTCTCTTTGGCCTGTTTTATCATTTAATTTTCATTCACTTGATTTCAGTTATGGCTGAAATCCAAAGATCTGTAGTTCTCTGTCCTCACAGTGTCCCAGTGTGTCACATAAACAGTGGTAACAATTGTTTCTAAAAACTATTTCCCATCTCCAGGTGCAGGTCTGTTCTTTTGTACTAAAATTTGTTACCCCCCTCCTCCCCTTTTCAGATTCAAGTAATTTATGTGATTTACTTCTGAGTCTTCTTGGGATTGCTGCAATTTTAGAAGTTAGTTCTGCTCAACATACAAAGGTTCATGGAACAGCCTAATCTCACTGATCTGGACCAAGTCAGACCAGCAAAGCCAAGTTGTCTGAGCAACTTCAGGGCTGGTGACCAGACACTGGTGAATGAGCAGGACTCCTGACTAGGCAGACTTGTCATGACAATATCAAGCATGGCCTGAAAGTAGGTGAGAGGGCACAGAATGTTTTCAATACTCCAGTCTACACGAGTGTGTGTGTGTGTGTGTGTGTGTGTGTGTATTCCCATTTATTCCATGGAGTTCACCTCAACCTCTTAAATCTTAAAATTTCAAGTCCAATATAAACATTCCATACCTTGGTATCAAAGTCACAGTGAGAAGCGGATTTTAGTTTCTTGCATCCTAATGGGAGTCCTTGACAATATGTTACCTCTGAACTTAGGTATTTCCTTCAATTATGTCATGAAATGGCTGTCTCTTGCTAAAGAGTACTTTGGGCATCAGAGAATATGTGAAGGAAATACATCTTTTAATGTGGGTGCCCTCTCACAAGGAAGGCACAGGCCTCTTGCATTTAAGCATGACCTTGCCTTGGAGAGATGATGGAACCTTGGCAGATTCACATGACCTTCTTGAGATACTACTCCTCAGTAGCTGGCTATTTCTTTGATTTAATCACATACTTGATTTGCCCCAAAGATGATGCTGGTTTAAAAAAGAAAAGTATATAATTTTTTATTTAGTAAATACATCATACTTGTCATGTAGTTGACATTCCATAAATTATACTTAGATGAAAAAATGAATGAATGAATGATTCTTTGTGCACTACCAATTGTGTGTATATATTTTCGTGTTTAATCCATTTGCTCAAAGCACAGTATTATAGAGGCCACAGCTTAGGTTCTATTTCCATATAGGCCCTTTTGTTTTGCTTTGTTCTATGATGACCAGCTCTGCTTCTATGTGGTTTTGTGCCCATATCCTATTAAATGTAAAAGCGGTCCTATAAAAGTGTGTGGACTTTTGAAAAAAACCATCATTCCTGCAAAATCTAAATCAGGATAACACATCTATACATCTATTTATTTTGGGAGTTACTAATCCCATAAAGCTAGGAGAGTCAGAAGCAGAAATAATCGAAATTCAACTGTGGGTAGAGGCATCCAGGTTTTTGAGATGTACTTTTGGCTACTTACAACTAAAACCATGTTTAAAGTAGAACTGAAAAACGTGGAAGATGAATGAGGTCAAAGTTCACATTTGTAATATTGAAGATGAACTTCTCAACCTACACCACGTCTGTGAAAAGGAATATAGGGACCAGCAGAACTCATGAAGGGCACCCACTAAGAAGTGTTGGTTATAAGACCAGATACTAAGTCATATACGCCATTGAGAATGTAAACAAATGGAAGTAAAACGCTTTGATATTCACTGTGAGAATAATACAATGTATTAATGGTTTTGAATTCCACTTGTATTATTTATTATTCTTTTAGTCCCTCTTTGTAGTTTAGAAAAAAGTAGAGGGCAAACAGTCTCAAAGAGAATTAAGTTAAGACTAGGACCAAAATAGAACCAAAGCTGTTGCTAGTTTTTACTCAGATTTTTCCTTACAGGATGGGAAACCTATATAAGATAAACTTGAAGTGATTGGAAAGGAGATTTTAGAAGAGAGAAAGAAAAAACGCTTCATGGTTCATTCATTCATTCAACGAGAATTTTGAGGCCTACTATGTGCTAGAAATATGCTAGTTGCTGGAGGTTCAGGAATGCAAATAGTCTGATCGGGAAGAGATGTCAAACATAATTACTCAAATAAGTATATAATTACAATTGTGGTAACTGATATAATGAGTAAAGGGTGTTAAGTTAGCAAAGAGCAGGGAGAGCAAATCTAGTCTGGAGGAGTTGGGAAGATTAGAGCATTTTCTGGAGGAAGTGATATTTAATCTGAACCCCAAGACAAAGCATGGAGTTGGGGGGAGATAGGTGGAATGAGGTGGGGGAGAGAATCTCAGGGAATCCAGCAGGAGCCTCTGTGTTCAAGCTGCTGAGAGAAGCTCAGTACAACAGAAAGGTGAATGAGTCAGGTGATGGCAACAGGTAGTAGGGAGAGAGAAAGGTCAAGGGGGAAAAGGCACATGCAATCATGGAGAGAAATATTCAATTTTCCCCTGAAACATTTTAATCTATGGAGTGACACATTCAGATCTTCATTTGATAAAACTCATTCTGGCTCTGACAAAGGCAGTGGAATAGAGAGGAACCAAAGTGGATATGGGGAGAGTAGTTAGGGAGCTGTTTCTATGGCCAGTGAGACATGGTGGTGGGTGGAGAAGTATAGAAAGAGAGAGCATGATAGACATTTTGGAGCTAAAATGGTGAAGACTTGATAACTAAATATGTGAGCTACAGAAGAGGGAAAGTGTAAGTCCCATGTTTCCAACAGGAGCAATTAGGTGACATTTACTGAGATGGAGAATGTTGGAGGAGGTGTAGGCTTGAGGGAGGCATAGTAATGGCACACCCATAGGCAGTTGGTTACATGGCTCTGAAGTTCTGAACATAGCACGTGGAGAGGAGAGGCTGGTCTACAGGGGTGGATAAAATCACTGGGGAAATAGTGTAGACCACAAAGTAGAGTGGAGCTAGGGCTACCCTAAAAATCTATTGTGTACAATTCAGATGGGAGAAGACAGCTCCTTAAAGGGATAGAAAAGGAATAATCAGAGAGGGAGGCAGTTCAAGAAGGAAAGAGTAATAAGATGAAGACAGGTCAAGTCAGATGGACCACGAAGTGTCTTTTGAATTTAACAACACAGAGATCATTAGCAAGAGCAAGCCAGTGGAGTGGTTGCGACTGAAGTCAGATTGGTGTGAACAGGAAGTGAACGGGTGGGGTGTTATGTAGATAACTCTTGTGAGATGCTTGGCTCAGGGAAGAAACTTGTTTTTTTTTTTTTTTTTAAGGAGAAAATAGAGCATTGTGAATACCGACAGAAAGAAGCCATAGAGAGGAAGAGGTTGAATATCTAGGAGGAAAAGTGAGTAACCCATTCAGGGAGGTCCACGGGAGGGCGGAATAAATGGGACCCAGGGCACAGGTGCAACAACTCACCACTAATCCGCTCCCTTCACTGGAACAGAAAGGGAGGGGCGGAAGATGGGAAGAGAAGCAAACTGCTTTCCGGATTTGGTGTAGGTATTTGAGATGGTTCTCAGCGAATGGCTTCCGTTACGCTCCCTGAAACATGCAGCAATGTCCTCCACTCAGGAGGAGAGGCGTGCCAGATGGAGTTTGGGGGATGAAATTTCAAACCAGAGGTAGTATGAGATGATTATTTCAGAGAACGATCTAGCTAGGGAATGAATTTTTGGAATGATCGAAGGGTCCTTTAACAACACTCAGTCAGAAATGTGAGTATCAGATATGAATCCTAAAAACATATTGTCCCCCCACTTCTACTTGTCCCTCTTAAGCATGTATTAAAAGCAATCCTTTTAAATGTACTTCTGTGCATGCTTTGTAATTCTCCACAACTTAATAAATCTTTCCTCTTTGAAACAGCATGTTTGGAGCAGAAATTTCTTCAGACAGAAAACAGCTAATTGCAAAAAGTGGAAATTAATTGCAGAAAAGGTGTTCAATAAATTCCTTGCCAGGCCAGGAGGCTTGCCTTCATTCAGCCTCTCGCCAGCCTGTACCCCTGGATCCATGCCTGCCCCTAGGTCCCTTCCTTGCTCTCTCATTCTCCAGCATCCAGCATAGTGCTGGGCTCACAGTAAGTATTCCATAATATTGGTATTTCTAATTGTATCTCTTATGCTACCATGAAGAGACCAGATCTTTAATGGCCCTTCAGTCTTGAGGCATAGGGTTGTGACAGGCTTTCTGCTTGTTTGTTTTTTTCTTTGTCAAAAACACTGAAACACCAACTGGGAAATCAAGGGAATCACTTGCAAGCACTTTCTCCCTCTGTTCCTCTCTCTCACACAGACAGAAACATATCTCTGTAGTTTAGGAAAGTTTTTGCTTTAAACATCAAGAGAAGAAAGGAGAACGTGTTAGGTTCTACTTAATATTTTGTCACAATTTATGTGTATGTGTAACGCTGACTCAGTTGTGGACTCTCTTTCAAGACTTTAATGTTGAAAACGATCTGAGAGACCATTTGATCTCCCCTCCAGCCTGGACTGCACTCCATTTTATGGATGAAAAACTTACAATGGTTAAGAATATGGCCTGAGGATACAATTCTGTGAATTGGTGGCCGCAGTGGTCTATGGATAGGGCACAGAACTGACTCCCAGGAAGGAGAGGAGGGGTTTGCACGTTCACTTTTTTCTTTGCCCACAGACTCTATAGAGCATGGTGTTCTGCCTGCATGATTGCTTAATGTATGCTGGATAATTTGAATTTGTTGTTCAGGATCCCTTAGTAACCAAATGAGCACAGATTTTTACACTAATGGAGGTGGACAGGGCATCATCAGACTAAGATCTAAGTTTTAGTATAATTTCCCTGCCTTCAGTTAGGAATTAAAATATTACAGAGAAATGGGTGAAATAATGCCAGTGAGTATGGTAATAAATTTCTGACATGTGGTATGCAATCTGTGAGGACATTCCTTCACTTGGTCCTGTACTTTGGGGAGTAATGGAGTGGAAAATTAAGTTAAATAAGCTTTTATTATTCTGTGGTTCTGTTCAAAAGGCTACCATCAAATACTTCTAAAAACACACCTTCTGAAATGCAACTTCTGAAGTTCTTTCACAATTGAATTGTGAAAAAGCATTGTCTCCTTTCTGTTTTCCTTTTCCTTTCTTTTTGCCTTTGGTGGAATCAAATCTATGGTAACTTACTTTGGGTTGCATCAGAAATACACAGTTAGTACCATAAACCTCCCAGGCAAAACCTGAGAGCATGGGTTTAAATTAAACCAGCGAACATAACAAGGTGATACTTTTATTGTTTTCATTTATATCACCCTTTAACCTCAGATTTCTGTGCAGGGTTCTATGTCTTAGAGATTACGGATTATTTCTGTGGCTGCTAGGTTCTATACCTATAATTATATCATATTCAGTAATCAATTTCATTTATAACATGTCTAGAGATACATAATTTTCTTCTTTTCATATGAAGTAAATTTATCTACGATCATAAATGATACCTGACAGCTGAAAGCAGGACCTAGTATCCTTGGCTTTAGCCCAGGGATATAAGTCTATAATGTTTCTTCTCATTTCAACTGTCCTATTTCAGAGTATTATGATTTTAGCAACATATGCAAAAAGGAGCCCCTCTCTCCTTGAGCACTTGACAATGTAAGTTACTGAGTGTGTATGAATGTTATACAACTTGAAGTAATTGTAAAGGTCATTCAAGACAGATGTTCTCTTAGGATCAGTTGGTATAATCCTGTATTCCAGAGATACAGGGAAGGTGGAATGGGAGGAGTGTGAGGTTTGGGGTCCCACAGCCTCAAATCTGTATCCTAACTCCACACCTTCTACCTCTAGGGCTGTGGACAAGAAAAGTGATTCCCCTGAACATCGGGTTTCACATCTACAACACACCCAGTCACCTGAATAGCAGTGTTCTCAACATAGCATGCAAGGAGCACTTATAGGACAGCACATTAAAAAAAAAAATGTTTATTTTCAAGTGAGGGGGAGAGAGAGAGAGAGAGAGAGAGAGAGAGAGAGAGAGAGAGAGCAGGGGAGGGGCAGAGAGAGAGAGAGGGAGAGAATCCCAAGCAGGCTCCACACTGTCAGGGCAGAGCCTGATGTAGTGCTCGATCTCAAGAACTGTGAGATCATGACCTGAGCCAAAATCATGAGTCAGATGCTTAACTGACTGAGCCATCTAGGTGCCCCTAGAATAGTGCATTTTTTATACTTGTGTCTTTAAACACTTCTCTCTGTTCATTATAGAATGGTCAACACATCCATTTAAACAAACAAGCAAACAAACAGGCAGACAATTCCCCTTCCCTCCCCAAACCCCAATTCTTAATATATTATCATTTTATAGAGGAATGGAGGTTTGGAGAGGTTAAACAACATGCCCAGGACCTACAAAAGGTCAAGGCTTGAGCCCCTTTATATCTGATTCCAGAGTCCAAAGTCTTACAGTGCTCAAGGGAGGGCAATGGAGCCAGAGTCAAGCACAAAGCCTCAGAAGGAAGGCTGATGGTGGGAAAATATGAAGTAGACCAAAATGTTGTCCATCTTTCCCTCATGTATCAGGCAATTAATCCAGAAGCAGATGGTAATTAGGCATCTGATGTGGGAAGGGCAGGGAATCAATCATACAACGTTCACGGTACAGTCCCTTGACTCATCCAGGAAGCCGGCAGGCTGAACAACTGAGGGACAATTAAATTCCAAACTGCTCAGCACTTCATGGCATTACTACAGATAAGTGAGAAACCATTGTGGATGGCAATCATCAGGAAAGCTTCATGGAATCCTGCCACCGAAGTGGTAAGGACTTGGGTCTTACCTAGGAGAACACACACGGCCGAGAGTGTTTTATGGTGTAGCATAAACATGCTGAAAACTTCATAGATTTTGGAATGCAAAGCCACAAGAAGTCTGGCATGAGTGGAAGGGAGGGCATGGGATGCAGATAGAACTTGGAAAGCCAGGCTCTGATCATGAAAACTTTGAGGGCCATTCTCAGGCAGTGAAAGAACATGACAAGGGCAGTTCTGTGTGACGCCCATAACTGAGGGGCAACCTGGGGGTTAGCAAAGTGGAGGTGGCCACAGTTGGGAAATCCAACTGGAAGAGAATAGTCATCCAGGGGAGGGGGAGAAAGGTGGACTATAGTGCAGGGGTGGAAACAGACAAGGGAGAGCCTTCATGTAGAAAGACAAAGAAGTAAACTTGGGATGCATTTTAATTGGAATGGCTGAAATCACTGTCTATTATTTCTATTTCTCTTATTTAAATGTTTCCAAACTTTCAGTCTTGGGGAGATAAATAGGTTGTCTGGTGAGTGCCTCAGAAGGTTTCTCTGGGTTGCCAGGCTATGCGCTGGACTTGTGGCCTCTGCTGCCCATTTCCCTCATCAGGAGAGGCAGCCTATAGATCCAAATTCCCACAAGACAGAAAAAAGGGGGTATTCCCCCTCTCTTGGTGCACAGGTCCACATGTATATGGCTGTGTCTTGGCCCAACTTTTCTCCAGGATGCTGGTGGAATGGGGCACATACATTATCCCCACCTCTGATGCCACTGGAGGCATCCAAGCCCTCAAACCAGCAAATAGGTAAATACATTTATATTTGTTAATTGTAATTTATATAGTTCTTTACACTTTAAAGAATATTTGAAATGGAAATGGAAACAACAAAGAAACAAACAAAATCAGAACAGAGGCCTGGATCTCAGAGGTAAAGCAAGTTTCCACAAATCACACAGCTAGGGTGTAATGGGCTTAGAACTCTAGTCCAGGGCATATTTTTCAAGTTCAGAATCCAAAATAAAACAAAAAGCTGCAATGATCAATAAAATTTACCCTCAACCATTTTGGACATAGGGCTAAAAATTGTAGCTAGTGGCTATCAAAGAATTGTATATTAAATTAGATCATATGCCCATGGAACTTTCTAGTGGGCAACATGTTAGGCTCTCCCTGTGGTATATAGGTAAACTCTGTAATACACCCCCGTCAAGCTAGAATAGTGGAGTCCTGGCTTATAAATCCAGTTCTTTCACTTGGGGTGGTATTCATAATTTCTCATTCCATGAATTTTTGCAGCATATAACACTTAGCAAGACTGTGCAACAGCTAATTTTCAGAGCATGTTACACATGCTGAATCTACTGTTCATTTCAAAGCTCTTTCACACACAATATTGGCACGTTCATGAATAACTTGTTTATCCTTCTAATATTAACTGAACAATTGTTAAGTATATCTTTAGACTTTGCTCATTTAGCATTAAAAAAGTTAGCAAAAATAATCACACAGACTTCTGGGGAAGATGGTGGAGTAGGAGGACTCTAAAATCACATCACCCTATGGATACTGCTAGGTAACATTCGCATAGAAGCAAATGACACCATATACCTAAAACATGGTGGGGGAGAGGAGTAAAGAATGGGTTCACACTTAAGCAACTATCAACAATATAGACTGCTATACGCAGAAGATGTTATACACAAAACTAACGGTAATCACAAGTCAAAAACCAGTATTAGATATGCAAAGAGTAAAGAGAAAAGAATCCAACTATATCACTAAAGTCAGCAAACCATGAAAGGCAGAAAGAGAAAAAAGGATCAGAGAAAAACTACAAAATAACCAAAAAAACAAGTAACACAATGGCAATAAGTACATATCTAGCAATAATTACTTTGAGGGGTACCTGGGTGGCTCAGTTGGTTAAGCATCTGACTCTTGATTTCAGCTCAGGTAATGATCTCATGGTTTGTGAGATCGGGCCCTGTGTTGGGCTGTGCACTGACAGTACAGAGCCTGCTTGGGATTCTTTCTCTCCCTCTCTCTGCCCCTTCCTGGCTTGTGCACAGAGGTATGCACACTCCCTCTCTCTTTTTCAAAATAAATAAATAAATAAATAAATAAATAAATAAATAAATAGATGGATTACATGCTCCAGTCAAAAGACAAAGGGTGGAAGAGTGGATAAAAAAAAAACAAGACCTACCTATATGCTGCCTACAAGAGACTTATTTTAGACCTAAATACACCTATGTGTAAATGGATGTCAAAAGAAAGCAATACCTATATTGGACAAAATAGACTTTAAAACAAAGACTGTAATGAGAGACAAAGAAGGACACTATATAATTATAAAAAGACAATCTAACAAGAAGATATAACAATTATAAATATTTATGCACTGACATGGGAGTGCCTAAATACACAAAACAGTTAATAACAAACATAAAGGAACTAATCAATAACAATACATTAATAGTAGGGGATTTTAACACCCTACTTACATTGATGAACAGATCATCCAAACACAAAATCACAAGGAAACAGTAGCTTTGAGTGACACATTGGACCAGATGGACTGAACAGATATTTCAGAACACTCCATCCTAAAACAGCAGAATACACACTCTTTTCAAATGCACATCGAACAATCTCCAGATGAACCTCATATTAGGCCACAAAACAAGCCTCAAAAAATTAAAAAAGATTGAAGTTATACCATGCATCTTTTCTAATTACAATGCTATGAGACTAGAAATCAATCACAAGAAAAAACCTGAAAAGACCACAAATACATGGAAGTTAAATAACATGCTACAAAACAATGAATGGGTCAATCAAGAGATCAAAGAAATCCAAAAGTACATGTAAGGAAATGAAAGTGAAAACACAATTGCTCCAAACCACTGAGATACAGCAAAAGTAGTTCTAAGAGGGAAGTTTATAGCAATACAGACTTACCTCGAGAAGCAAGAAAAAATATCAAATAAACAACTTAACCTTACACCTAAAGGAGCTAGAAAAAGGACAACAAACAAAACCCAAAACCAGCATTAGGAAAGAAATAATAAAGATTAAAGCAGAAATAAATGATATAGAAACTAAAAAAACAATAGAACAGATCAATGAAAGCAGAAACTGAGTTTTTGAAAAGATTAACAAAATTGATAAACCTCTAGCCAGACTCATTAAAAAAAGAATGGACTCAAATAAACAAAAGTATAAATGAAAGCAGAGAAATAATAACCAACACCACAGAAATACAAATAACTGTAAGAGAATATTATGAAAAACTATATACTAACAAATTGGACAACCAAGAAGAAATGGTTAAATTCCTAGAAACATATAGTCTACTAAAACTGAAGCAGGAAGAAATAGAAAATTTGAACATACTGATTATCAGCAAGGAGACTGAATAAGGAATCAAAAAACTCTTATGAAACAAAGAAGAGTTAATATCTATTCTCAAACTATTCCAAAAACTAGGAGAAGAAGAAGGAGGAGGAGGAGGAGGAGAAGAAGAAGAAGAAGAAGAAGAAAAACTCTTAAATTTGTTCTATGAAGCCAGTATTACCCTGATACCAAATCAGAAAAAGACACACACACACACACACACACACACACACACACAAGAAAGAACTACAGGCTCGTATCTCTAATGAACATATGTGCAAAAATCCTCAACAAAATACTAGCAAACCAAATCCAACAATACATTGAAAAAAAAATCACTCACCACCATCAAATGGGATTTATTCCTAGGATGCAAGGGTGGTTCAATATTCACAAATCACTCAACGTTATACATCATAAGAGAAAGGATAAAAACCATACGATCATTTCAATAGATGCAGAAAAAGTATTTGACAAAGTACAACATCTATTCATGATAAAAACCCTCAACAAAGTAGGTTGAGAGGGAGCATAGCTCAACATAATAAAGGCCATATATAAAAAACCCAATGCAAACGTCATACTCAATGGGGAAAAACAGAACTTTCCCCTAAGGTCAGGAACAAGACAAAAATGTCTACTCTCACCACTTTTATTCAACATAGTACTGGAAGTCCTAACCACAGTGATCAGACAACAAAAATAAATGAAAGGCATCCAAACTGGTGAGGAAGGAGTAAAACTCTCACTATTTGCAGATGACATGATACTATATATAGAAAACCCTAAAGATTCCACCAAAAAAACTGTTTGAACTGATAAATGAATTCAGTAAAGCCACAGGATACAAAACGGGTACATAAATCTGTTGCATTTCTATACCCTAATAATGAGGCAGCAGAGAGAGAAAACAATCTCATTTACAATTGCACCAACATAATAAAATTCCTAGGAATAAACCTAACCAAAAGGTGAAATGCCTGTACTCTGAAAACTATAAAATGCCGATGAAAGAAATTGAAGATGACACAAAGAAATGGAAAGACATTCCATGCTCATGGATTGGAAGAACAAATATTATTAACATATCTAAACTACCCAAAACAATCTACACATTTAATGGATCCTTATCAAAATACCAATAGAATTTTTCACAGAACTAGAATGGACAATCCTAAAATTCATATGGAACCACAAAAGACTCTAAGTAGCCCAAGCAGTTTTGAAAAAGAAAAACAAAGTTGGAGGTATCACAATTCCAGACTTCAAGTTATATTACAAAGCTGTAGTGATTAAAACAGCATGGTACTGGTACAAAAATAGACACATAGGTCAACGGAACAGCATAGAAAACTCAGAAACAAACCTACGATTATATGGTCAATTAATCTTCAACAAAGCAGGAAATAATATCCAATGGGAAAAAGATAATCTCTTCAACAAATGTTGTTGGAAAAACTGGACAGCTACATGCAAAGAAAAAGAAACTGGAACACTTTCTTACACCATACAGAAAAATAAATCCAAAATGGATGAAAGATCTAAATGTGTGAGACCTGAAACCATAAAAATCCTAGAAAAGAGAATAGGCAGTAATGTCTGGGATATTGGCTGTAGCAACATTTTTCTAGATATGTGTCCTGAGGCAATGGAGATAAAAGCAAAAATAAACTATTGGGACTGCATCAAAATAAAAAGCTTCTGCACAGCAAAGGAAACAATTAACAAAACTAAGAGACAACCTACTGAATGGGAGAAGATATTTGCAAGTGACATATTGATAAAGGGTTAGAATGTAAAATGTATAAAGAACATACACGGTGGCACCTGGGTGGCTCAGTTAGTTAGGTGTCCAACTCTGGATTTCAGCTCAGGTCATGATCTCATGGTTTGTGCGATCAGGTCCTGTGTTGGGCTCTACACTGACAGCGAGGAGCCTGCTTGGGATTCTCTCTCTCCCTCTCTCTCTGCCCCTCTCCCGCTTTAATGCTCTCTCTCTCTCTCTCTCTCTCTCTCTCTTTCTTTCAAAATAAATAAACTTGAAAAAAAAGAACATATACAACTCAACGCAACCAAAATCAAATAATCCAATTAAAAAATGGGCAGAAGACATGAACAGACATTTCTCCAAAGACATCCAGATGGCCAAAAGACACATGAAAAGATGCTCAACATCACTCATCACTGGGGAAATGCAAATAAAAACTACAGTGTGCTATCACCTCACACCTGTCAGAATGGCTAAAATCAAAAACACAAAAATCAACCGGTGCTGGTGAGGATGTGGAGAAAAAGGAACATTTATGCACTGCTGGTGGGAATGCAAACTGGTGCTGATGCAGAAAACACTAAGGAGGTTGCTCAGAAAGTTAAAAATAGAACCACCTTACAATCCAGTAATTGCACTACCGGGTATTTGCGCCCCCCCCCCCCCCCAACACAAAAACACCAACTAAAAGGAATACATGCACTCCTATGTTTATTGCAGCATTATTCACAGTAGCCAAAGTAAGGAAGCAGTCCAAGTGTCCATTGATAGATGAATAGATAAAGAAGATGTGGTATATATATATATATATAATGGAATATTATTCAGCCATAAAGAAGAATAAAATTTTGCCATTTGCAACAACGTGGATAGAGCTAGAGAGTATTATGCTAAGTCAAATATGTCAGCCAGAGAAAAACAAATATCATATGGCTTCACTAATATGTGGAATTTAAAAAACAAACAAAAATAAGCAAAGGAGAGTGAGAGCGAGAGAGAGAGAGAGAGGCCAAGAAACAGACTCTTAAGAGTAAGCTGATGGTTACCAGGAGGGCGGAGGGTGGGGGAGTGGGCGAAATACGTGATGGGGATTGAGGACTCCACTTGTGATGAGCACTGGGTAATGCATAGAACTGTTGAATCACTATCTGGTATGACATTGTATGTTAACTATATCAGAATTTTAAAAAGTAATAAATAATAGTCACACAAGAAAACTGTAGCTTTAGCTTCAAGTTGTGGATATATGACATGAAATTTAAATACACTTATAAGAATCTGAGCATATTTCACTCTTCTAACAATCACTAAAGATAGAACTCAAGAAAAGACTCTGTTTAAAAACAATTAGCAGAATTTTACTCAAGGCTCTGTGCAATTAATATCATTATTCAGAATCTCCCTGGTTGCTCCTCTTTTTTTGGATATATTAGCAGCAAGTGTTGTTTAATATTTAACTCATTATATACATTTTATTATAGTCACTAGCACTGAAGACTAAAGATTGAATTTTAAAGTTTTAATTACCTAGTTGATTTGTTTATTCTTTGAAAATTAATCTCCTGGCACAGTGCCTTTCAAATAATAGCCATGTAGTAGATGTCAGCTAATATGAATTTAATAAATTGGTTGTTGACTCTTGCTTTTATGAGCACACCTTTGGTAATGTCATTCTCTTGGAAAAGTTGATGAAACAAAATTTTAAGCTCACCTGTGTACATAAAATTTAAAAAAGTATGACTGTGGTTAAGTAGTATCATAAATACAATATGTGAGTGCAGCCAATATTAAATAGTAGGATTCAAGCACTCTGCTACCAGGCCATCATTCACAAGCCGGCAAGAACATGTGCATTTCATTAAAGTCAATGGAGTGTACCCGTTCAGCCTGGCATTATTCATAATCGAAACATTTCAATTGTAGTTAATGCACACAAAAAACTGATTTAAAAGTCAAATAAGGAAATTAGTTCTATGTTCCCCTGTTCCAATTACACAGTGATATCAACTAGCTAACTTTAGCCTTAGGAGGTATGAAAAAAATATCTAATACAATGAATGGAAAACCTAAAGAATCATAGATCTGTTGAAACTAATGTTTTTGCAACCAATTCAACAAAAACCTATTTAGTATTACAAAAGAACCCTCAAACTACTCTATTACAAAACCACCAACCTCACCCATAGACTAACTTCTAGATTTCCAAAACAGTGAATCACGATCTAGAGGATTTATGTAAAAAATACAGCCCATTTCTGGAAAAAAAATTGAATTGAACTGTGATTAATTGAAAAATGTTTTCTATACAACACCCAGTGCTCATCCCAACAGGTGTCCTCCTCAATACCTGGGTGTTGTATGGAAACCAATTTGACAATAAATTTCATATTCAAAAAAATATTTTCTGCAAACACATTATAAAGACCAGGGGAATTTTGTCCTATTTTAAATCTCTTAGATTTCTCAATCATAGTCAACATGATTAACAGCACATTGTAGACATTCTCTTCACCTTTATTTCTGTGATCCTCTTCTTTCTTGCTTTTTTAAGTTTTCACCATTTAAATATCTTCCTTTTTTCCATGAAAAAAAAATTCTCCATCGATTCCCACCGTGTGTGTCACCAAGGACTCTGTCCTTCATCCCTTATTGTTTTATCTTTACATCCAGTCATTTGTCTCCCGCCGAAGAAATGCACTGTTCTTGAATATTTGCGTCCGTGTGAGCTTCTGCCAAAACTCGTGTGCTTTGTTGTCATTTGCAGATATCCAACTAGACCCCAACACTCAACAACAGCAACAACAAAAAGGTACTGAAAGTCTTTGACTTTCCTGAAAAACATTTTTGTAACCATTGCATTCTGGCTCTTCTGCAAGCTCACCATCCTGAGCTTTTTATTTGTTTTTAGTCATTCTGATACCTTTCTTTCAAAGGGTTCCAGTCTCTTCAGTACGGGGAGACATGGTTTTTATTTTCCCAAGTTTATATGATCACCAGAGAGGGAGTTGTTTGTATGTCTATGCAGGCACTGTGCACCCTTGGGAGAGGGCCAGAGGATTGCTTATCTGAAAAGAGGAAAGGCTAATGATGGGGCACATGGCTACTGATGGGGGCACAGAGGCAGGGAGAGGATTCTGACTTTGATCCTGCACCCAGCTCATTCATCTGCTTGCCTAGAGCTGTGGTGACAGCTTCCAGCCACACCCTTGCCTCTCTTGAAGACTGTGTGAAAGGATACACACTAGCATATTTTGTCCATACTTCCTAACGGCTGGAAATAACTTTGAATCACAGAGAGAGTCATGTAGGGGCTCTTATACCCTAACAGACTTGGATGGTCTTGAAAATTGATTGTCAGAAAAGCAGGTCAGCAAACCTGAAAAAAATACCTGACCAATTGGTAGAGATTTCTGTACAATGATTCTTGGTTTCATGTCTTCCTGTTCTTTACCCCCCTTCATAATTTACACAAACTCTTTCAAACTCTTTTTAGTGGAATTTCCTGCTACTGGTTTCTCTCCGTTCAGTCCACATTACCTGCCTGAGAATAATCTATAAATTGTTGGTGTACATGAGGTCTGCTGTCCCTCACATGGTCTCATCCTAAATCCTAGACATTATTTCAAGGCTT
The DNA here is from genome assembly GCF_028018385.1 of Neofelis nebulosa. NCBI lineage: Eukaryota > Metazoa > Chordata > Mammalia > Carnivora > Felidae > Neofelis > Neofelis nebulosa. The sequence goes on along the minus strand of NC_080792.1, from coordinate 45,295,910 downwards.
TGCCTCAACCCAACCATCTGACTCCTGGCCTTCTTCTTACTTCTTCAGTATGTTCATGCACTGGGACCTCATGTCCTACAGGTGGCTTCTAAATCCAAACCCGCGTGGTTAGCAACCCCCCTCTGCTTCACACTTCCATGGAGCTCTTGTCTTGACAATTCTGTTCAATGAACACCAGTGAGTGGCTCCAGTCATCCCAGGACATGTGCTATCAGTCATGACTTATAAATAAACATGAACTACTCTTCAGGGAGTCTAAGACAAAATATTAATTAATATCCCTTATTCTAGCTATAAGCACCCTGTACGTATTTTGTGAGAAATGTGTTCTGAAAAGTAGGACAGTCTTCGTCAACTTAACTCTTGACCATAGTGAATAAGACCCTTCGGTGATCTTGCTTTCTCTCCTACCTCACCTTACGTCATCTCTCTCCTCTGCTCACTACCCGCTACGACCCTCATCTGGATCACACCAGCTCTTAACTGTTTAAGGCTTTCACCTGTGCTGCTTCGGCACCGACCGCTCTTCTCCATCTGTTATATGGCCCTCTCAGCCCAAGTCTCTGATTAGACGTCACCTGCTGAGGCAGGCATCCCTAAAAGACATCATCCCTGTTACTCTCTTTCATAGTGTTCTGTAATATCCTGCAGAGCATCTAACAAAATCTAAATGATACCTTTGTCTGCTTGACTGACTCCTCTCATTTAGATAGTAAGCCCCTAGAGGTCAGTACCTGGTCTGTTTGCTCACCATGGCATAACCAGTGCCTAGCACCAGTATGGATCAATAAATATTAATCAAAGGAATAAAATATTATCAGAGCTTTCCTTAGCTCTAGGTGATGCTAGAGCATCACCTTAGTAAAGGTGAAGAGAATTTTACACATATATATTGCCTGTATATTTAAGATATTAAAAACTGTATTTAAATCAACGGATCCAACAAATGATATTATTAGGACAGTCTGATAATTTGCTCTCATCCTCTTGCTGCAGAGATGAGGCTACAAAATAGAAATAGCATGGTCTGGCTCCCTGGAATTGAAGTCATTGCTCAAGGACAGTGAATAATGCTATAAAATCACTTCCACTATAAAGATCATTATCTAAAGTCATTATCATACATAGGGCATTCAAACTTCACATTGAGCTTTCTTTCCTAGTACTTCAATCTTGACAATTCACGAAACACCCAAATTTACTTTCTGTTTCTCAGAAAGAGAGGATAAATCAAGGAGACACTTGAAAATTAACAAGTAATCACAAACTTATAAAAGTGCAGAGACAGCCCTGTGTTTCAGTCATTATAAACATGCCTCTTTATCTGCCTGCAAACTGTCCTTATTATTCTTCTCAATTTAAAAAGCTGCTATCACCACTTTTTGAGTCATAGCCAGAATATCTTCCCAACTTCAGGGTAAATAAAGGTTTCTTAGGACACTAAAAAGCATTAACCATAGATGAAAAAAGTTTATTTTTCTTTGTCAAATTTTAAAATTTAAGTTCACAAAAGGTAATTTATGTTTTTAGAAATTTTTTAAAATGTTTATTTATTTTTGAGAAAGAGAGAAAGAGCATCAGTGGGGAAGGGGCAGAGAGAGGGAGACACAGAATCGGAAGCAGGCTCCAGGCTCTGAGCTGTCAGCACAGAGCCCAACGTGGGGCTTGAACTCATGAACTGTGAGATCGTGACCTGAGCTGAAGTTGGACGCTTAACTGACTGAGCCACCCAGGTGCCCCAATTTATGTTTTTTAAAGATTTTATTTTTTCAAGTGATGTTTACATCCAATGTGGGGCTTGAACTTACAACCCTGAGATCAAGAGTCGCATGCTGTACTGACTCAGCCAGCCAGGTTCCCCAAAAGGCACTTTAAATAAAATAAACAGGTAAACCACAAACTGGGAAACTATTTACAATACATGTATCTAACAAAGGACGTATATCCAGAATATATGAAGAACTGCCATCAACAACAGACAAGTGATTGAGCAAAAATGAGAAAAAACTTGAACAGACAGATCACCAAAGAAGATACAAAGGTTCAAAGTACATAAAAAGATGATCAGCATAGGGGCACCTGGGTGGCTCAGTCGGTTGAGCGTCCGACTTCGGCTCAGGTCATGATCTCACAGCTCGTGAGTTCGAGCCCCACGTCGGGCTCTGTGCTGCCAGCTCAGAGCCTGGAGCCTGCTTTGGATTTTGTGTCTCCCTGTCTCTCTGCTCCTCCCCCATTCACGCTCTGTCTCTGTCTCTCAAAAATAAATAAAAGTTAAAAAAATTAAAAAAAAAAAGATGATCAACATCATTAGCCATCAATGGTATGTAAATTAAAGTCACTTAGAGATACCATTTCATACTGGCTATTGGTGACGATAAAGAGCAGCTGGAACTTTCAACATTGCTGGGGAAGTGTTATTTACTTACAAAGTTAAACATTTACCTTATGATCTAGCAATTCTACTCCTTGGTCTTTATCCAACCGGAATGAAAACAGACATTTGCCAACAGATTTGTAGTAGAACTTCCAAAGCAATCTTATTCATAATTATCCCAAACTAGAAGCAACTCAACTGTCAAACAGAGGATGATAAATAAATAATTTGTAGTTCAGTCATCCAATGGAATATTACTCAATAATAAAAAAGGAATGAAGTACTGGGGCGCCTAGGTGGCTCAGGCGGTTAAGCGTCCAACTTCGGCTCAGGTCATGATCTCGCAGTTTCTGAGTTCGAGCCCCGCGTTGGGCTCTGTGCTGACAGCTCAGAGACTGGAGCCTGCCTCAGATTCTGTGTCTCCCCCTCTCTCTACCCCTCCCATTCTCATGCTCTGTCTCTCTCTGCGTCTCAATAATAAACATTGAGAATTTAAAAAAAAAGGAATGAAGTACTGATACATGTTAACAATCTCAGAAATGTTAGGGTAAGTGAAGGGAGCATTTACAAAGCGTATGTTGTCCGATTCCTTTCAGATGCGTCTAAGAATGGGCCCAACTAACCTACGGTGATAGAAATAAGAAAGTAGTTGCTTGGAGAGTACACAGGAGATGAGAGGGTGAGAGGGAGATGGTGGGGTCTTGGATTGGAATTGACTCGAGAGGGCCATGAGGCAAATCTTTAGGGTATGAGATTTAATATCTTATTCTGACCATTATACAGGGTGTAAACAATTGTCAAAACTCATTGGATTGAAATTTTAAGATTTGTTCATTTTATTGTATAGAAAGTGTACCTCAATTCAAAAAATTGATGGACTCTATTATTAAGCAAATCTCTAATGTTAAGTCATTCAGAATATTTCTTTACTTTCTAGCCATGAGAAGTATTTTAAAAATTCTTGTTCTACTGAATTTAATATACTTGGTTTACAAGGTGTGATGGAAACATTAATTTATCCCATTTCATTAAATTAAGCCTCTATTTCTTATGACGTTCAAAACATAAAGATAAAAAACATTGCTCAAAGGGAAAGAAAACGCTGAAAAACAACTACAAAAACCCCCTTCTCTGAATCAGGATCGGTTCAAAGATGAATGTCATTGCTTCAGTACACCAGCAAGTGGAGTAGTTACACTTTGGGAAGAATTTCATCTTCCTAACCACTGAATTATTCTACAGGGCACTTTAACCAGACCAAAAATTGACTTTTGGGTGTAGCCACAATGGAAATGACGGATCATTTTAATGCGAGAGAAAAAGATTGGAAACCTTGACCCTCTAGATTACTTTGCACCTCAATGAGAAGGGGAAAAAAAAACACTTGCAGATCGGCTTATTAAAATACTATGTTCGTGTAATTCAGGTACCAGGAAAATATTTAAAAGAACAACTAAATTAACTGTGGGATGCCACTTTTTCTTTGTTAATTATTTCCATACAAGAACAATAACGTACAGCCTTTCTCCTACCAAAAAAAAAGACCCCAACAACTCCACCGTTTATTTTTAGAGATGTGGGAATAACAGTGTCAGTTTGTGCAGAATTTGCAAGCTCTTTGAATACTAGAGTCTGTCTGAGAGTGGGTAAGGCTGGCATAGACACTTTTTTTTTTTTAATCCTGAAGCATAAGGGCTTTTCAGTTGAGATGGTTAGGCCATGAATCTGAAGGTTTACGCTGCATTTTTAAAAATATCACCATGTTCATCAATTCTTATAAGATTTGTAAGGCTTAATTCTCACATAAGCTCAGGAAAGCTGCAGAAAAGTCCGTAACTATCCCTTCCGACCAGCTTCTGTAATCCTGGGTTTACAGACAGGAATGTTCTGGCTGACAATGGGAAGCGTGTCCCTGGGTGTGCACAAAGGCAGGGCCTCCAGCTAGGGGCACTCACAATGTGGGTAACTATCCCCTTCACACTCTAACCTTAATAATAATCCAACCTTGATTCTAACACCATACTATCTCTTCTCAGTTCTCCTCATTCCCCAGCGAAGCTAAGTGCAGAGGAACCAGCACTGTGTGCTCCAGAAAATGCCCCGAGTCATGCCCAGTGTGGGGCTGGAGTCCCCACTAGGACAGAAGCCACATCTCTGCAATCTGGAGTGCTCACGAGTAGGAGATGTGCTTCCTCTCCTTGGAGCTGAGTGAGCACAAGGACACGGAGAACGCATAAACAATAGTCCCTTCTGGGAACTGTGTCTAGGAGAAAGCATCCACAAAATGCAAAAATCGAGGCATGAGCACGGCTTTTGTGGATTGACTCTCTTCAGGGGTGCCTCAGTGATGACCAGGCACTATGAAGACCACGACTACTCTTCCTTTAAAATCACACACCACAGCAGCTTTTCCACAAAGGTGGCCCCTCTGCTCCGGTAGAGAGTATACTATCAATATGTTAAAAGGTATTACCCTCAAATGTGTGTATCTTTTTGCTCAGACATAAACCCTGCCTGAAGATTTTCTTCATGAAAATCCAAGGAACATTTCTCAGTTCAATGACCCTAAGCAATGATTTTGAATTACTTCCACTCATGAAAGAGAAGGAATGCATTTTTCTCCCCAGGATCTATAAATGGAGGCTGAAGGGAGTATAGGATCCAGAGTAAGAAGATTCAAGTTTTAGACTCTGCCTTGAACATTCTATCAAGGTCCCCAAGTCTGTGATGGTGCAATCTGGACTGTATTCTCGCTTGCAGGGATTCACGGGATTGTCTCACAGTGAACATCATTGCACTATGCAGCAAAGGATTTTTAAAGAACAATGAGAAAAATATGTAAATGAAATGCTGCTGCACATGCACTCCTAAGTTTGAGTTTGCCATGAAACTGACAGGAGTCTTGTGTTCTTCCAACTCGGGGGCAAATAAGCCAAACAATGTCTTCCAAGGTTTACTATACTCAGAGATACATAAAGGGTAGAGATGAGCGGTAAAGAGGAAAATACACACAGAACCTAGTAACGGAAGACATATTGATTACAAAAGGAAACAGAAGGTTTACGTGGGGTTAAAGAAATGAAATGGAGAGATAATGTCTGTGTCTGTTTTTAATGAGGGTTGAGTTGCTTCCTCTAGCAGATCTAGAATGAAGACTGCAGACAAACCAGGCAGGAATGAAATGGTGGCTGTAGAGGCCCCCAGGCAATTAAAGCACATTCAGGAAAGAAAGGGCTGATGTATGTTTGTGGTATGGTGGGAGAATACCCAGTCTGACACTGAGTCAGCAGAAGCATTGCCTGGTGCTCCCTTCTCTGGGGAAGGCAGAGACGGGCTGCACTTTAGCATGGCTCCTGACACGTAGGGAAGGACGTGTGGGGAGTGAGGATGTAGTATGTTCTGTAATAATCTACACGTCCATAGGTTACCACAGCTGCCTGAAAGGAGTGTTCAGGAAGCAAGATACTTAGAGGTGATTTTCTGTTGGCATTCACAGAAGAGTGGATGCTGAGAACCAAGCCTGAGCAAAGAGAAGAAAAAGCTCTGGGGTTTCCCAGTCCCTAACGAGTCTTTGCAGTTGTACATTCACAGAAACCTGGAGTTTTGTCTGAATTTGACAGGATTTTCCTTATGTTTCAAATGTTATCCATGGAAAATGCTTGTATTCGTTATCTTTAAAGATCTTGGATAGTAGTGCCTTGAATTTAGTATACCTTAATGAATAATTACCAAGTGAATGAATCAACCATGTTCCCAAATGAGGAATGTGTCTTACATTAATTAAAATAGGAGTCAATAATGTGCACAATACAGCCTATATTTTCTTTATTACTGCCATTTGGCAAATTGAGGACACGCTCTAGCAATTCAAATCTCCCTCTGAGGTAAGTTTAGTAGCTATCATGATAGATTTTGGCAGCTCTCTCCTGGGGTCCCCAAGGCTCACTAAACATTTTAGGAGGACGCCGGACATTATCCTAGTGGCCGGTGAGATAACCCACTTCCAAGAGTGGGAGAGGAAGCGTGGCCCTGCCCATTGGAACCAGTGAGCTCTGTACTGAGGTCTCAAATGAGTGCTGATGGTGTGAGGGACCGAGGGCATGCAGTCTGGCTCCTTTTTACTTGGGTCAAACTCCAGGTTTTTTATTCCAGAGTTGTGGAAAAGGTTTTCACTGCCTTATATGCTAGGGAAGAAATAAATCTCAAGTGGAAAGGGAGGCTGGGCAGAGGCTGGGGGAGACTGAGAGCCGAGGGTGGGAGGTGAGAAGGGAGGGGGAGCAGGCAGGGGCTGGGGGATCTCTGAGCAGTAGCCCCATGGTGGGAGCTTAGCGGAAAGGGGAGCATTGGACCTTGGGCAAGTTAGGCAACTCACTAGTTACCTGATAATGACAAGAGCCTTAGGATCACAGGCTGCTGACTCTGAACAGAAAAGGCAGCACCGTGCTAACTCAGTGTTGAGGCTGGAGTACAGGTCTTGGAGAAGCAGGCCTGCAAGCTTCTGGGATCTGCACTGACCAACATTTTCAGTGGTTCCCTCAATAGCATAGTACCTACCTGGACCCTCCCCAACTCCAGCCCACCAGGTCATCCATTCTGGCTGGTCGGGAGCTCATAGGCATGACTACGTGTGCCTGTTTTCAGAATGAGCTTTTAATTCCTCCTAAACATTTTTTTAAAGTTTTTTAAATGTTTATTTATTATTGAGAGACACAGAGAGACAGAGCATGAGTGTGGGAGGGGCAGAGACAGGAGACAGAACCCGAGGCAAGCTCCAGGCTCTGAGCTGTCAGCACAGAGCCCGGCGCGGGGGCTCAAACTCACAAACTGCGAGAGCATGACCTGAGCCGAAGTTGGACACTTACCCGGCTGAGCCACCCAGGCACCCCCTACCAACATTTTCATATGTCCCCTTCTTGTCTTCATTTTCTGTGGGAAAGTTTCCTTCTCTTTCCCAGGAGACAAGCTCCTATTCAGATGATAGTCATCTAGCCGCTCCCATTGATAGAGCGCCTTTATGTGCATAGGCTGTACAAACCTTATGTTTAATAATCTCAGTAACCCATAAAAGCTACATATTGTTACCCCCGCGATATAGACAAGTGCTAAGCAAGGTCACTCAGCGTGTGTTCTGGCCACTATGTCAGGCTGCTTCTCGATGTAGAGTGCTTTACAGTTTAGAACGTGCTTTCGCATACTTTATGTAGTTCTCCAGCCTGGGAATTAAGTGTTCCTTTGCCTCCATTTTACAGAAGGTAACACTGAAATGTAGACAGGTCATGTGACCTGCCCACATTACGTCTTTCATAGCAGCTGAGCTAGGATGCAAACTTGTGTCCTATTCTATATCTCATGCTTATCTAATGGCAGAGTAGAAAACATGGAGGCTCCCAGATACAAACTTCCTCGATTTTCTTTATATCCACCTTGGAATTTATCCTTTTTTTTCTTTTTACTTCCTCTATCTCAAGGAGAAGCTGGTTCTATCTATTCTATGTTCTTAAAGGCTCTCTCGGTTGTTCACGAGTGGCTTTATCCTGTTCCATTTCTTCACCTTTCAAGTCTTTCTATAAGCTCCAACCGCTGTTTCTAATCACCCAGTAAGGGCACATTTTCCTTAGCAATGTCCCTGTATATCTCAGACACTGCTCCCCACCCCTCAGCAATCTGCAACTAATTATGTCTGCTCTGTTTTTCTGCGCACTCCATGTGCTTCCCTATCTCCATACTTCTGCTCACATGGATTTGAAATGTTGTCCTTTTCTCTACTTGCAGAAATTCTACTCCTTCTTTAAGAATAAGCTCAAATGTTGTACCTGCTATGACTATTTCCCCAGTTACTCCAGTCAGATTTAATGGTGAATTCTCTGTGTTCCCAAAGCACTTTGCTCACAAGGAAAACACATCCCTTACCACATGAGAAACTTATTTGTCTCCACCTCTGTTTCAACTTATGGGTGTCAGCACAATAGAGACAAGTAGAGAACTTTATTTACCTCTACACACCTGGAAGCAATAAGCATGGCCCTTGACTGTTGAATGGATGAATGCATGGATGTACAAATGGATGGATGAACAGTGATTCAGTTACTACTCCAATTTTTCAACATGTCCCAAGGAGGGCATGATCTAATTTCAGGGTTTTTTCCCCTCATTTTAAATCTCCACTATTATCCTGGGAATTTGTCTTGTCTGCTTTGTGAAAATATTGTTTTAAATAAAAAAAAATGACTTGCTGTATGAAATCATGGAAAAGGAGAGGGACTGATATATCATTTTTCTTGTAAAAGTAAATATATTACTGTCATCCAGGTGATCAATGTTACAGATAAGCATCCAAAAAACTTAAAATTTATTTTAAGTTTAAAAAATAAGATAATAGGAATTGATCTTCTTATATTAATAAATTCTATGTTCACATATAACATAATAGCAAACTTCATTAGATCGGAATAATGAGTTTGGGGAGGTAGGGAGGAAAAGGGAGAACCTACGCTGAATTATGGAAGTCAGAATTTATTGTAAGCAATGCGGTTTTATTACTTTCAATACTATAACCTGCCCATAAAGTCTAAGGAGGCATCTACTTAATGACATGGATGCTTACTTTATAGCTGAATCTTTTTGCCTAAAGACCATTGTATATGCAAAAGTCATGAAAACAATTGTTCTCTTTAAAGAAGTTACAGGTGTTCCCTCTATTTCTCTTATATTAGCAATAGCTGAATTAATGAGGTTTTGCTGTATTCATAGTGGAAGGCCCTTCTGAGGAATACAGTCCAATGTCCCAGGAAAGTGTTAAATGCTTTAAAAATAAAAACAGGAAAATGCTAACTTCTTCAAATGAGATGAACATCAATTATTCATTAAGCTAGATAGAACTGAAATCTATCTTCAAAATCTTTGGTTTCCTTTGTGAATTCCCCAAGGACAAGGATCATGGTTTACTCGCTTCTCTACCCCACCTTCCAAGACTATACACCCCAACAATGGCACCTAGACTTTGCTTTCTGGTGACAGTTATCACTGTTAAGAACAGGTGTTTAAAAGAGACATGATAAGGTTTTCAGATATTCTTGTCATTGCTCTGCTCATCTATAGTTACCCGAGATTCAAATATAAGGAAAGTTTACTCACTGATTCTGGGTATAGGTTGCAGGTAATTTACTGGCTCCCATCCTGGAAAAGAGAAAGGCAATTCATTCTGAGCTGTCACCACAGAGCCAGATGCAGGGCTCAAACCCACAAGCCGTGAGATCATGACCTGTGTGCCCAAGTCAGATGCTCAATCAACTGAGCCACCCAGGCACACTGTATATTTAAAAACTTTCTACATAAAGATGTCTCAATGCCTCTAGTATTTTATTTCTAGCAAAGAAAATCATGGAGTGTGGGGAGGAAGGGTCATGAAATAGAATATGTCACTCTTGTGTTTCTGGGCTACTGAAGAGGTGACAGGCTTAGTGTCACTTATCAGAAAACTGGGCATTGCCTTCAAACTTTGCACAGAGAAGACTGAGCCTTGTGCCTGTTTCCTCCACATCAGAGAAATAGAACTGGGGACTGGTGGGGTACTTGGAGGAGGAATATGTTCACTGGAGAGAAGAAAATTTCCCTGCATTCTTTGTGTCCTTGGATTCTTTGTTTCAGTGTGTTAACATCCAATCATATTTCCTGCTTAGAATCTTTGTATACATCTTTGTTTATATACAAAGATTATATTTTCTGCTTAGATTCTTTGACTACTTGGGACAGATCTCTCTGAATAAAATTGGTATTCGGAATAGATATGCCATGTACATCTCCTGGCGTGGAGTATCTGTGGCTCACTGTTGGATACCTTGATCTGTGAAGCTTGGAAGAGTAAATGAACTAAAATCTAGGATGAAAGAAAAAAGGCTCTTTGAGGGAAGTGATCCCATGGATATTAAATCATCCAGAACTAATGTTCGTTTATTCTGTAGTAAAGAGCTCTAAGAAAGAAATCTTCGAGCTTTCCCTGAGCCAATGATTTTTCATCCTGATAATCAAGAAGGACCTCTTCCTACCAGATGGAGTTGCTAAATGTAACATAGCAAATTCCTTCTGGCTTAGTCATCTATAGGGAGAGGAGAGCCTCAACTCATTCGGGGAACAATTTCAGGGAACTGCAAGATGGTAATAATATGACTATTTAGATTTCTGCTTTCTAGATTACAGTTATAATTCTTCCCTTAAATAATGCATTATAAATATATAATATACAATACATATTATATACTGTATACTATAACACATATGGTATATAATATATAATTTTAATATATTATAACCTACTACACACTAAACTATGTTTACATATTAGATAATGTATGGCATGCTAAACTGTATGTGAATACATATCCTATTTTAGATACTTGTATATGTAATGTTTTGTTCTCTGTATGCTGTAAAATATCCCTTTCAAAGTATGTTGTCAAAAACTTGAACAAGTACTTAAGAATGGTGAAGCTAAGCAATGATAGGGATAACTCTGCTATCCTGTGCCATTTACATAACCTGCTATCAGTGTAACTCACTTATAATATTCATTTTCTAACCCTAATTGTGACAAAGGTCCTATTGGCTTTTGCCTTTTTAATCAATTTTTCACTAAATTTTATTTATGCTAAAATGTACAGTTTATACTTATGTCGATTAAATGCTATTCTCCCCTCTAGGATGATTTAAAAGATGTGTCTGAGGGCATTCTGAATTGTATTGTCATGAGTGTCCTGGTATAACGTATCAACTCCACTTGATTTAGTGATCTCTGCATTTTGGATGAAGGCATTTGTAAGTCATCTGCACAGCTCATCAATAAGTTAGAGGTCCTACAGTACAACTGATCCCCACGGGTTGGAACTTGATACGTAATCCACAGCTTCAACCCACTCTGATGTAATTGCAACTCTATATTTACTTGTTCACCCATGTAACAGTAGCATGATTAAGATCACACACTTGCGGCTTGGTGATAAGAACAGTGTTTAGGCGAGAACCCCAAATCTTCCTCCATAGAAAACTGATTTTATTGAGCACAGTTTCATTGTTTGTATAATCTGTCACACAACCATGGGAGGAAATTAAATTGATGTGGAAAAATGGCTATTCAAAAAGTCAAATGTGGCTGCTCTTTCACCTCTTATGATACTATGGTAAGTTGCTGATTGATTGCATGAGGCATTGGTGTCATCAGGTATGGCTTTTAAGCTCTCTGGCTTATAATGATCAAATGGTTTCCTTAAAAAATGTGAACATGACGGACTCTTTTCCCCATCTCCACGATGAATCAAATATATAAGGCTGTGCAAGGTCATCTGCCAATTTCTCTTACCCTTTTTTTATTAATTGTGGTAAGAGACAGCACGAGATCTATCCTCTTAACACATTTTAAAATGTACAGTACAGTACTGTTTACTCTAAAGCACAATGTAGTATAGCCGATCTCTAGAACTTACTTGTTCATCCTGCATGATGGAAACTCTATACCCATCGAACACCAACTCCCAATTCCCCTCTCCCCAGCTCCAGGAAACTGCCATCCTCCAATTTCCTAAGGGTCTCAGGAAACCTGACATCAGGGCATAATAATGAAGTCCCGTCAGGGGTTGGATACTCCTCGCTGGTCCTGTTTGGCTCTCCACACATCACAGACTGAAGTATATGAGTTAGATAAGCGCATGTCTTGTATGTGTTATAGTAAATTTGCTGAACACAGGGAGGATCCAGTCCTACTCCTCTTTACACCTTTCCTGAATCTAGTTTTGTGCCCTGTATAAATATCCATTGAATTAAATTAAATTTAAAAATTTCTTTTCCCGGTAAAAATCTCTTTTCTGATAAAAAGAATGGAAAGTAAATGCCATTTATTTTTCAGTTAATGGATTATCTCATTAAGAAAAGCCCCCTCCCTCACGACTTAGGAAGAGTAATGGTGTGTATGGCTCTTAAAGGCTTTGACTGTATCTTCTAAATCATTGCTATTCCTATGTTTTTGTTTTTTTTTTTTAATGTAACCTACGATGTTGGGTTCAGTCCACACAGTCAACATAGACTAACTTCCCCACTACATGACCATATTTTAAATAACTATGAATATTCATTTCTGTGCAAATGAATTAAATCTCAGCATACAGGCTTGTTTCACATAACAGAAATTAACTGGGTTTTGACTAGAGCCCCTAAAATTAATATGGTTAAACCTCACATCTGGTGTACATGTTCTTATATTGTGGTTGTAAGATTGATTTCGATATTAAAGGCTTAGTTTAGTGGTACAGACAATCTCATGAAACAGGATCTTTCCCTTCTCAACAGGACTGTCTTCTGAGTCATTTTTGGTTTTGGTAGTAAAGCACGTTTTTTTTCACCTGTTGAAACTTGGCATAAGCACCATACTAAGTGAGTAGGTCTAGAGCTTTGATGGGAAATCAATTTAAAAAAAAATAGCATTTCACTGATCCTTTTCCTCAGGGTTGGAGAGCTCCATGCATCATAAATAGCACACTGAGCCAGACAGAGCTCACATTCAAGTGAGAGAACACAAATAAGACCACAATGCACTTCTCTCAAAGTAATTCCTCTGGCCACAGTGAGAAACTAATCATGTTGTTTATCATCATCCTTACCTAGGAGAGAATAACAGAGATAGGAAAAGGTTGGACAGTTTCCTAAGACCATGTGGCAATTTGTTGTTGAAACTGAAATAGGTTTACATTTCATGAATGAATGTTTTTTTCATCTTCCAGCTAAACTTTTCAGAAATGTGATTATCAATACCGTCAATTTTCCATACTGGTATTCTGATTAAAAAAATGATCAAAGTGAGGTTTAGGTCCTTTGCTGTCTCATATTCTGTTGTTGGATTTAAAAGTTTATTCCAGAGGCACCTGGGTGGCTCAGTCAGTTAAGCGTCTGACTTCAGCTCAGGTCACGATCTCACAGCTTGTGAGTTTGAGCCCCCGCGTAGGGCTCTGTGCTGCCAGCTCAGAGCCTGGAGCCTGCTTCAGATTCTGTGTCTCCCTCTCTCTCTCTGCTCCTCCCCTGCTCACTGTGTCTCTCTCTCCTTCAAAAATAAATAAATATTAAAATAAATAAATAAAATAAACAGTAAAAAAATTTTTTTTAAGTTTATTCCAATATTTTCTTTTGAAATATTAATTTGGTCTAACCTTCCTTTCTTTCCTATTTTCTTCTAAAGTTACTTGGATGCGCAATTATTAAATTAATAATAACCACAATAACATCCAGCATGTAATCCTTTTAGATTTAAGTTTTTTTCCGAATATTTTACAATTATATTTTCACATCTTAGTCTATAGCATTTTACTTTTAATAACTCCACAGTATTGAATCTTTCCAAAGCATTTTTATAGAAATAGCCATTTTTTTAATGCACTGATATGTCATTGGATTACACAATTTATAACTGAATTGAATAATTACATGAACAAGTATAATAACCACAGCAGGTTTGGGAACAAACACAACAACTGGCTCTTGGTCCACATATATCCCCACAGGTGGGGTCAAAAGTTTACAGGTAAGCTAGAGGGATAATAGGTGGCGCTCTTATGTTATGCTGGCTTTGAGAATCGATCAGTAGGTTACATCTAGGGAAGAGAAAGCATTGCTTCACTAGGCAAATCATTTAAGAAAGGGTTAGCTTAAAAAAAACCCTTCTATTGTATTTTATACTTTGTGTATGCATTACTTTGATATATATATATATATATATAGAGAGAGAGAGAGAGAGAGAGAGAGAGAGAGAGAGAGAGAGAGAAGGAGAAGGAGACAATAAGTTTAGGTATCTTGCCCAAGATTCTAAAACTAGAGATAGAACAAGGATGTGGCTCCAGAATTCTGCCTCCAAGTCCATCCTTCCAGTATTCTTTCCTTCTGTCCCATGAGCCCTAGGGTAGAGAAGGCTGTAGGGGGCCTGAAGGGGTCAGGCCTTCCTGACCGGTCAGGAAGGGGGCTTGAGATAGTTCACAAGTGGTCATCAAGAAAGCACGGTAAAGAAGAGAGAAGACAGAAAGTGATAAGATAGTCTTAGGAATTGGCAACCGAGAACCCTGCCATTGTGGTTTCATTAAGTTCACCCAGGTATTTCTTGACTTTGGGCCTCACTGGTTCAAAACAAAAGAGGTTTCAGCAAACACATTTGGTCAACTGACACCACCAACTATTTTCAGTTTTTGCAACTCTGAAGGGACATCCTTCCTCTCTGGCAAACAATAATCAACACAGGAGAACCTCTGACCCAACAGCCCCGTGGGGAGCTAAGGGAGCAAGCTTAGTAGAAATCTATGATGACAAACAGCAATTACATTGAAGGCATTTGAGCCTCACCATCCACTTCCTTCTAATCCTTGGGTTTTACAGGTTCTATCTCCATCAAGTCCTTCTTTGAGTAAGACGATAAGCACCAGTTTTGAAGAACCTCCTGGCATCCCAAAAGGGATGATCTTATAGTAGCTGTTTTAAAATGTCTCAGAAAGGATTATTATGTTTTTCCATTAAGTATTAATGATTTCGGTTTATATTAAATGCCTTCCATGTTTCTTGCCTTGGCATTTTCCAAATTATTTTCTTCAAGAAGCAAATTAGAAAGGCATTAATATTTCTATGACTTTATACGGAATTCATAAAAAAGGTTAAGATCTCAAATGGGCATCCCTTCAATAAAATTATGTTAAATTGTGCGAAATGTTCATACATGGTACAGTAGTTTTATATACTTTCAAAAATAGCTTTTTCATTTTTAAACGATCTGGTTTCAAAAAATAATTATTGCAATCACTTGGCTACAAATGCGGTTGAGATTTAAAGCTTCCTTCATAATAAAACAGTATCTCATTTCAATATGCTTTTGGAAGCATTATTATAAATAATAGATTAATTATTCAATTAACATGGGTACAAATGTAAAGACCACGTGAGTAAACCATTTATTTCATTTTCTTTTTTTTGTTGTTGTTTAAATTTTTTTTAAACATTTTATTTATTTTTGTGAGACAGAGAA
This sequence comes from Neofelis nebulosa, assembly GCF_028018385.1. NCBI lineage: Eukaryota > Metazoa > Chordata > Mammalia > Carnivora > Felidae > Neofelis > Neofelis nebulosa. The sequence goes on along the minus strand of NC_080792.1, from coordinate 45,280,494 downwards.
AGAGAGACAGAGTGTGAGTGGGGGAAGGGCAGAGAGAGGGAGACACAGAATCTGAAGCAGGCTCCAGGCTCCGAGCTGTCCGCACAGAGCCTGATGCGGGGCTCGAACTCGCGAACTGGGAGATCACGACCTGAGCCGAAGTCAGATGCTTAACTGACTGAGCCACCCAGGAGCCCCTCGTTTATTTCATTTTCTAAAGATCACAAAATGAGTTAACTAATTTTTAGTTAGTTAACAAAATTAACTGAAAGGAAATACAAATGAAAAAGCGAAAGAGGGCAAGATCCGGTGCCATTGTGTGTATTGAGTGGTCCTTTTCACGAAGCTGCATTCTAGCTGGAGCCTCTCTGTGCTCTGCTGGCTGCTGAGGGCACCTGCGCCCATGCCGGGCTCCCTGAGCAAAGGGATCCAGCACTTTATGGCATGCTTTCTATAAAATAAAGTACAAAGTATAAATCATGTCCAGTGAGGTGCTGAGAAAGCTAGCCCAAGCAGCAGCCGCTGAAGGGACAACAGCACTGAAAAGGGGTAGAGGTCTGACCCTACAGCTGTCTCTGGGGAAACCAATGAACCCAGCCTGCCTGGGCCCTAATTCTCTTATCTACAAAATGTCTCAAAGTCCATTTCACCTTTGAGATTCTAGCAAATGGGGCGAACATAAGTAAATAAATAGGTTTTCATTATCATGCAGTAACCTTGTTTTTCCTCTGTATGTAGCAGTTTTCCTATTCGTGTTCCTATTTATATTGTATTGCTTCCTTCAAGAAGCAAATTAGAAAAGTATTAAGATTTCTGTGACATTGTAAGAAACTGACAAAAATGTTTGAGATCTCAAATGGCTATCCCTTCAAGAAAATGATGTTAAATTGTTTAAAGTTGCCAAGTGCTAGATCCAAACTCAGGAGGTCTGGCCAAAGGGTCCACGCGCTTAACCCTTATACCACACCATCTGTGGATGCTTCCATTGTTACATAAATATTTTCGTGTCGACTAACTCTGCCACATGCAAGCTCACTAAAGGAAAGCACTTGGTCTCTGTCTTCTCTGTGCCTCTGACTAGTACACACAGAGACACTCCGTAGGAGCAACCTGTGAGGTACAGGAATCCGGCATGGCACTGAAAACAAAGGGCAAACCTCTGAAATTGTCTGTCACACTTAAAACACACGGAGACACGCCCCTTCCTTCTTGTTCTTTCCTCTACTATGTGAAAAATGCTGGCTGCCTGTTACACAGATCAGAAAAATGGGTAATAGCATTAATAAAAACACCTTATGGGGCGCCTGGGTGGCTCAGTCGGTTGAGCGTCTGACTTCGGCTCAGGTCATGATCTCACAGCTCTGTGAGTTCAAGCCCCGCATTGGGCTCTTGCTGACGGCTCGGAGCCTGGAGCCTGTTTCGGATTCTGTGTCTCCCTCTCTCTCTGCCCCTAACCCTGTCTCTGTCTCTCTCAAAAATAAATAAACGTTAAAAAATATTAAAGAAAAAACACCTTATACATTTCCACGTCTCAGAAATATGAGTCAGACAATGAAGGAAGATCTTTCAGTGCTAAACTCTCCCTCACTCACTTTCTTCCTTCCTCTTTCCTTTGTCACTGTCTCAACAAATATTTGTTTTATTCCCACTACATGCCAGAAAAACAAACCGCTGGGTGTGTTATTAACGTTTCCACCCTAGATGCTAAAAGACAGAGGCAAGTAATATGAAGTAATGTCAAGAGCAATAAAAAGATTGCCAAAATTTATTGCGAACATACCACGAGCTAAATGTTAGGCCCAGGGCTTGATGGGCGTTATCTCACTCAATCCTCATTACAACTCCATAAGATAACACTATTATTATCTCCACTTGACAAATAAGGGGAGCAAGTTGAGAGAGGCTGAGGTCATATGACTCCTAAGGGACAGAGCAGGGACTCCAGCCCTGGCGGTCTGAGACTAGAGCTTGCACTCTTAACCTTTACACTCCACTCTCTCCAGAAGTAGATTCGGCCACGAGGCATACAGAGGGCAGGCATGAAATTGGTTTCATTTCCTTTCACAAGAGTCCCATAAATATAGTATCAGAGTGTTACAGGAATTGCTTCCAACATCCTCATAGACTTCACCCAAAAGCAGGTGGGTGACTTGTAACAAGCTCCCCCCTCCTGGCTTTATTCAATCCATTTGTAAAAAAAAAAAAAAAAAAAAAATTAATAATCTTGAGTTCCTCCCAGGCACAGACCTTCCAGTCTTCTTCTTTTTTTTAAGTTTATTTATTTATTTTTGAGAGAGCTCATGAGCAAGGTAAGAGCAGAGAGAGGGAGAGAGAATCCCAAGCAGGCTCCATGCTGTACGTGCAGAACCCAACCTGGGGCTCGAACTCAAAAACTGCGAGATCATGACCTGAGCCAAAACCAAGAGTCGGGTGCTCAACCAACTAAGCCACCCGGGTACCCCAGGTCCTTCTATTATTCTAAAGAGGCAGCTGTGGGGCAGGGAGCGTTCACTGATTTCAGAGCCAGAAGAGCTCTGTTAATTTGAATGGCCAGCACACTCCTTGCAGCCCCATCACGGGGATCTGATTCTATCACTTCTGGCTTGTCTTCTGCTGACCTCAACTGCCTGGAAGACAATTGTTCAACCTTAATATCATCTGGAGATACAATGATCTACCCTCTTAACAAATTTTTACATGCACCATACATTATTGTGGCCCATACATACAATGTTATACTGCAGGACTCCAGAGCATATTCATCTTGCGTGACTTTTACGCTCATTGATTAGTTACTCCCTGTTTTCCCCCTTCCCCTAGCCCCTGGTAACCATAATTCCACCCTTTGACTCTATGACTTTGACTATTTTAGATACCTCATGTAAGTGGAATCATGCAATATTTGTCTTTTTGGGTCCGGCTTACTTCACTTAGCATAATGTCCTCAAGGTTCATCCATGTTGCCGTATATTACAGAAGTTCCTTCTTTTTCAAGGCCGAATAGTATTCCGTTGGATGTATGTACTACACTTGCTTTATCCACTCATCTTTCAAAGGACATTTAGGTTGTTGCTACATCTTGGCTATTGTGAATCGTGCCATAGTGAACATGGCAGCGCACATATCTCTTCTAGATCCTGATTTTCAATTCTTTTGGATAAATACCCAGAACTGGGATTTGCTGGATTACACAGTGGTTCCATTTTTAGTTTTTTGAGAACCTCCATACTCTTCTTCCATGTGACTATAACAGTTTTCATTCCCACCAACAGTATGTATGTATTTACCCAAGAATTCAAAATCAAACTCTCAACTTCTATATTCTTTATCGTCATGTTCTATGGTCGTAGGTTCTGCTCTTTGTATATGAGACTTACACTCATGTCCAATATCGATTCATTGAAGTTCTGGCTGAAGAGAAGCTTGAAATGATGCATCTGACTTGGAAGGGTATTTATAGTATTCCCCCGCTTCTCTGTGCTTTTAGGATTGTTTTGCTAACCACCATGATTCACATCAAGCCTTTTCTTTTCATCTGAAATTTAGTCTCTTTATGTTTTTGCACTACTGGCCCTTTCTGAGTAATCTCATCCACTTTATTGGCATTGATAACAAGTACCTTTACAATGCTGACTCCCAAGTCTCTAAACTGCGTCTCTTACTCGAGCTCCAGACGCAAATAAGAATGCGCTCAGTGCACGTGGCTTTTGGTCTCCTACAAGCACTAGAATCATGCCTATTTAAATAGGAAGTCCTCCTCTTCCAATCATACTCCTCCCCTAGTGCTCCCTCTCAGGGACTGGCACGACTCAGGAACCCAAATCAGAGGCCTTGGGACTCTTCTTGCCATTAATAATCATGTTCCTGTTCTCGAATCCATCACCCTCCCCCGGCCCTACCGCCACTTCCTTAGCTCGGGCCATTCTTATTTCTCACCTAGATAACTGCAATAGATATCCAGGAAGCATCTTTGCTTTGGTTGGTAACAGTGATCTCACATTTAACATATCTAAAAGAGAAATCTCCTTTTGTCCTCAGCTCCCCAAATTGGCCCTCACACGTTTGGCCACATCCCAGCTAATAGTATGATTACCAACTTGCTCAAGCCAAAAACCTAGAGCCATCCCTTAGCTCCCTCCTATCCACCCACATCCAATCTACCAGCGTTCACTGTCATTTTTACCCCAAAAATATATCCTAAATCTGATAGCGTGTCATTATTTTCACTGAAACTACTCTAGTCTAGACCACTTCATTTTTCTCCTGGCTTACTTTAACAGCTTTGTAAATGTTTTCCCTACCTCTCATTTTTTTTTTTTTTCCTCTAGAACCCCTCCCAAGTCAGAGTACTAAAAAATAAACCATCTCATTTCCTTGCATCAAGTTTTGCAGTCATCTTCTATTGCGATTGTTATAAGATGGAAACTCTTTACTATGGTCTATACGGTTCCACATAAACTGGACACTGCCTATATATTCACCCGCACCCACCATGCTCCAGCCATTGTGACTTTCTTTCTGGCTTCCTCAGTCCAGCAAGCTTGTCCCGCCTCAGGGTCTCTGTACGTGCCATTCCCACTTCTGCCAGACTTGCTCATGACTGGTTCCTTCACATCATCCATGATTCAGTTCAAATACCAGCTCCTCAGAGAGATCTTCCTTCACTACTCTAGCGAAAGTGGTGTCCCAAGATTTAATTTTATCTTTTTCTCTTGGATAATGACCAAGTGAAAAAAGAAAAATATGGGCTTACTGAAGCAGATTATTTATAATTAGAAACCCAGTTAAAAAGTTTAAAATAAGAATGTGCAGAATCCATGGGCAGAATTCAAAAGTGCATATAGATCATGGCGGTGTATCGGCGTATCTGTAATTTTGCAGATCAAGTACAGGCACTAGATGATTCAAGTTGGTGACAATAAGTAGCATCAGCTGGTCTGAAGGACATAGATCCCCCTTTGTAGGTAAGTTCCCAAAGCTGAAGAAGCCTGGACTTCATTTATCCTTTCTTCCTCTGCTTGCCTGAACTGTCTAAAAGACACGATCTGACTGCCCAACAGAAAAACCACTTCTGGAAATACAATGTGATGAGATTGCATTTTACGCTTTTGACAGGAGGAAAAACAAAGGCACAGTTGCCACGCTTTCTTTACTTAGTCTTCTGACATTATGAAAATTTTCAAACATGAAGAAAAATAGAAAAGCTCCATTTCTTAAGATCATTTTTCTCCCTGCTTCAGATGGAGCCAAGTGGTTTCAAAACTCCCTAACTACTGGGTGGGACCAGTAGTTTTTAAACTTCTAATTGCCCAAGTAAAGGTCTGGACCTTCGTATGATCAGTTTTGACATTTTGATCACTTTTTTAGTGCAATCATACCCAAAGTTAGTCAACAAATGCCTCCTGCTAGATAGAACTTGACTATTTTATTTAATTAATTAATTTAAAATTTTATTTTACTGCAGTAAGAATTCTTTCTTTAAATTTTTTTTAAAATGTTTATTTTTGAGACAGAGAGAGACAGAGCATGAGCAGGGGAGGGGCAAAGAGAGAGGGAGGCACAGAATCTGAAGCAGGCTCCAGGCTCTGAGCTGTCAGCACAGAGCCTGACGTGGGGCTCGAACTCCCCGTGAGATCATGACCTGAGCTGAAGTGGGACGCTTAACCGACTGAGCCACCCAGGCGCCCTGCAGTAAAAATTCTTAACATCGGTCTACCCTTTTAACAAATTTTTAAGTGTAAAATATAGTATTGTTTAGGATGGGTACAATATTACACAGCTGATCTTTAGAACTTACTAGGGCTTGGGGCAGGAGAGTGGGAAGTTGATAAATAATAGCTGCTTTGCTTTTGCTGGTTTACGAAGCTCTGAACTATTTCGCCTTTATTTTATTTTATTTTATTTTATTTTATTTTATTTTATTTTCATGTTTATTTATTTTTGAGAGAGTGTGAGTGGAGGAGGCGCAGAGAGAGGGGGGACAGGGACAGAGGATCTGAAGCAGGCACCAGGTTCCGTGCTGACAGCAGAGAGCCCCATGTGGGGCTCGAACTTAGGAACCGTGAGATCATAACCTGAGCTGAAGTTGGGACACTTAACTGACAGCCACCCAGGCTCCCTGAACTATTTCACCTTTAAATTTTCCATTCCAGTGCTCTGGAGAAGATCTACATGCTTCAGGGACACATTCGTTTTTGTCCCTTACATAGGCCCTTTATTAAAGCGTACTGATTACAGTGTCATTTCTAGTACTAAACTATACTGTATTATATATACTACTAATGCAAGTTCTGAAGTCAAATGTCAAAAAGAAGATCTAAATTAGTTACATCTTAGCCTTGGTGTTTACATTTCTTTCTTTGAAAAATTTAAAAAATTTTTATTTATTTATTTTTTGAGAGAGAGAGAGAGAGAGAGAGCACATTCGAGTAGGGTAGGGGAAGAGAGAGAGGGAGAGAAGAGAATCCCAAGCAGGCTCTGTGCTGTTAATGCAGAGTCCAACACAGGGCTCGATCTTACAAAGCGTGAGATCATTACCTGAGCCAAAATCAAGAATTGGACGCTTTCTGTGTCTCCCTCTCTCTCTGCCCCTCCCCCGTTCATGCTCTGTCTCTCTCTGTCCAAAAATAAATAAAAAACGTTGAAAAAAAAAAATTAAAAAAAAAAAAAAAAAAGAATTGGACGCTTAACCGATGGAGCCACCAGGTGCCTCAGTGTTTACATTTTTATCAGCAAATATGAACTAAAAGTTAAATCGTATCTGCCATCTTACAAGCAAATCTTTTATTTTTCACCTAGAACAAAGACTTTCCTTTGACATTATCTCACGAGTGACAATGTTACATTTGATAATTTACCAGTGGACGGAGTATACTGCCCAAGTTACACTGCCCCAGATCCTACTGAACCCAGCGTGGCGACCTTTGGAGAGAAAAGATAAAAAATGCAAGCTGACCCAAGGCATCTGCTTGTTTTATCTGTTTCTGCCAACAATCACTTATATATTACTTAAAAACAAGAGGTAATGAAGTACATCTTCCAGGCCATTTAGCTTTTGTTTGTTTGATTTTTAAAATCCCTCAAAGACTCTGATTACTGCCAACTTGAAATGCTTTCTGAAAAGTTCGGGGAAATTCAAACACCGTGACTATAATCAGAATACTTAGCATAGGGCATTACTGGTACTTGAACGTGGAAACAGGACCTAATCCAGTTGGGTCAGGAAGTTGTTACTTAAAGACTTGTGTTATAGAGTTAAAAAATATTCAATTGGTTATCTCTCTTTTGGTTTTCTTCCTCACGTGGAGGCGGAAAATGATTTTTTCTTGTTTTCTCAATAAATGCTAGAAAGGTAAACTGAATTCTAGTCATAAATTTACATTTGACTTTTCAAAAAAAATATTCCATACATTGGCATCAGGTTAAGTAAAGAACAAAGAGGCTAACCTTCCAGTGTATTCAACAAGCAAAAAAATCATCATATTTCAGCTGTGGAATCAGGGATAAAAGTCACAGGGATAAAAGGCACAGCATAGGGAATATAATCAGTGGGACTGCAGTATCACTGGTAACAGATGGTACCTATAGTTGTGGTGGGCACAGCTTAACATGAGTCTTGTCGAATGTCGAATCTCTATGTTGTACACCTGAGGCCAATGTAACATTGTGCCTCCACTAGAGTTCAATAAAAAAATTAAAAATCATACGAACTTATATAGTCACAGCCCTTTCTGTGTTGGGTATTTTCAACCAACATAATGATTTTTAAGGTTGTCATTTATTTAATTAAAAAAATAACAACTATAGTCACATATGACTTATATACAGTTCTTATGTGAATGAAGTACGAGTTACATATTTTGCATCTGGCGCATTTATTTTAACTTTATAGAAGTAACGCCGCAAACATGCTGATTAAGGATACTCTGAGTACGATAGCTGGACTTTTCACAAATGCCCTGCAAATTCCCAGGAAGTCAATGCACAGCTGTCCCACTTACACACAATGATGACTACTGTTCACTGCTGAGAAGGCCTGGTTAGCAGCAAATGCGGTCAAGGCACGCGGACGCTTGTTAGGTTCACTTTGCAAGAGAAGCAAATATTGAATATTCCTTGACACAGAGAAATTGTCATTCATATCCTATTATTTCCCCAAACTTAGAAGCCCCTATGTTAATGGCAGATGAGTTACTGATAAATGTGTTTGATTGCAATGAAAAGAGATGCAACAAAGGACTGCGGGAAAGGTGGGAGATAAATGTTAATGATACCCTGCGATCTGTTTTCAGTCCAATCCCCCAAATCGCTTCTAAATGTTGGCTCCCTTCTCCACTAGCACATAGGTAGGTAAGGAAAGAAATTCTGTATGCAAATAATAGTCTTTCCTTGTATTTACATACATATTTAAAAATAATAGCAGAATACTGAAAATCAACAAGTGCAGTAAGGACAGAATTATATATTAAAAAAAGAGTGACTTTTGTTCTCTGTTGAAATGCCACAGTGGCACTGAAAAGGTAATATTCATTATCTCTTCAGGAAAACAGACTCATTCCAGGGAAATCAGCATTCATCAGTCACGGATCTAAAGGAAAAACTTAGAAAATACCATCCAACCCTCTACTTCCCCTAAACAATCAAATCAAAGAATATTTTTTATAATGTTTGAGATTTCTCTCCATCTCAAATACAACTTTGGTGCTTTGCCCTTGACACATAGTGGCAAATAATTAATATTCTTTTAATAGCTCTCCCATAAATGAATGAATAAATGAATGACTTCACTTCCAAATTGAATTAGGATGCAGAAATTGATATGCAGAATTAATAAGGTTTTCAGTTTAATTTATGGATAAGGAAATGCTTACAGCTCTGGGGTTGGTTGGGGATAATTCTTTGTGCTTTCTCAAAGGCGCTGTCTAGGGTGTTCGTCCCCTTCTCATGTATGTTTCCATTTCGCTGGTTTTCTCCTGTCCTATCTTTGCAGTTCCCTCCCATCATTCTTAGGGACTTCTTTCCTTATGAAACCCACAGGGACATTTTCTGTGTCTGATGACTTCACAAAGCCACTTGCTCCTTCATTTGTTGAACCGACACCTCCTGAGAATCTGCTTCTTCCAGGCCCTGTGGGAGGCACCGGGGACAAAACAGAACCACACAAGCAACTTTTGTCTTTGTTTTCACTACATTTTTCGATTTCATTAAAACCTAGCTCAGAAACGAAGCAAACAGAACCTGCAAGGACATCAGTCTCCAAAAAGGCATTCCAGGACTAGGCATGTTGCTGATACAGGTTCATTCTGGAGGGCCCCAGTGCCACAACGGTGTCACGCACTCCATTAAGCTCTATTGCAATACACATGTCTGGCGAATGCATCGTTTCTAGCATCTTGTTTATAATTCTTATGTCGATTATATTTTGAAATGAGGACATTTTTACTATACTGGCTTACATAGCATATTATTAAATTAATCTCACCTATTTCTTTTTAGTTTTTAAAATGTGGCTATTCAAAAATTTAAATGTACACGTATGGTTTGCATTATATTTTTACTGGATTGCTGATGAGAAGGCAAGAGAGAGAGGAACAAAATAACCCAAATAAGCAAACAAAATTATTATGAAATTGAATGTGGTGTTTTATTTTTATCGGTGTATCAGTGAAACACAGAGCTGTATGTTTTCAGAGAAGGCATGGGTAGAATTGCATTTCAGGGATATTCCTGAGGAGAAAGGGACCATATTTGGCCGAGAGATACAGATGGTTTCTGTGCAGTAAGAAATATATTAGAGATTTACAGTCATGCTAATAACTAGAGCAGAGTGCAGATGTATAAGCAAATATAGACAAGCAAACAGAGACAGCATTCCAGAAACATTCTGAAAGGATTCTAATAAGGGAAAGATGTTCAAACAAAGGCATGGACCATGGGCAGAATCATCCTCTCCTACAAATGGAGGGGAAGGTTCAAATGGAAGCCTAGACACTAATGATCTCATTGAACAAAATTTAAATATGCTCACTGAGGGGTGCCTCAATTGGTTAAGGGTCTGACTCTTGATTTCAGCTCAGGTCATGATCTCACACTTTGTGAGATCGAGCCCCACGTGGGGCTCTGTGCTGACAGTGCGGAGCTTGCTTGGGATTCTTTCTCTCCCTCTCTCTACCGTTCCCCCACCCGTGTGAGTGCTCTCTCTCTCTCTCTCTCTCTCTCTCTCTCTCTCAAAATAAAGAAACTTAAAAATATGCTATCTGGAATCAGTACTGTATTAATTCATGGGCATTCATTAGCCCCTCCGGATGAATTCATTGGTCAGGTAACTCAGCAGCTTCTGAGAGTCCCTAGATGCTGATATTCCCACCCCCCCCTTCTACTTTTTCAACTAAGGCTCCGCCCCTTTCAGAGTTCCTTCAACTGCCACTCACATCATAGCCTCATTTCTGGGGTGAGCAGTCTTCAGGGGCTTCTTGTTTCCTTACAGTCTCATGGCTGCTCTCCTGCCTTGCCAATCCTCTTATCTGGGAATTTTCAGTGAAATAATAGGACAGTTTATATCGTTGATTCCCGTATTGCTCGGCTCAAATGACTCACATTCACTTTAGAAGGTTTCTAGTTACGCAGTGTACAAGTAGATCATTTACAGTTGATTAAAATGTTTGTGGTCATTTCTATGAAAAAAAAAAGTTGGGCATCTGTTCTTGGTGAGAAATACAAGTTCATTGTTTTCTCTGTGGGAAAGTCAGGCATGACTTAAGACTCCTTTCACAAGAAAGCCTAAGGATCACCTATATTCTATTTCTGTGGGCATTTTTAATCCTTTGTTAGCGTAAGTGCCATTTTTAACTAATCAAAATACGCAGTTACCTACAATGCTCCATTCCCAAATCGTGTCAGATTTAACACTGCTACACACAGAGAGAATGCCCTTTGATGCAACTTCCACAGGACGTTGAAACTAACATGAACTGAACTTTCTGGGGACCTGCTTTGGCCTGTACTGCCTTCATGAGATCTATCAGATAGCTCCTGAAAGTCTATTTGTATTTGAGTTACTTTCCATTTTAACTGGGAATTCCTTGTGGCTTTTTTTTTTTACAGAATACACATTTTTCATTAATTTATTTCTTTTGAGAGGGAGAAACAGCATGAACAGGGGAGGGGCAGAGACAGAGAGAGAGAAAGAGAGAGAGAGTCCCAAACAGGCTTAGTGCTGTCAGCACAGAGCCCAAAGTGGGGCTCAATCTCACGAAACCAAGAATCACACTTAACTGACTGAGCCACCCAGGTGCCCCAAGAATATTTCAGATGAAAGCCTGAAGTAATTTTTGGCTAACAAAATTAGCAAATTCTTCATTTCCTCACCTGAGTGAAAGGAACACATATATGTGGTGCAAGAATCAACCCAGGTAAGTTACTCCTTTCCAGTCATGAAAGGAGGCACTGTGATGCCCCTAAAGAGTATTTCGTCCCACCACTTAAGGAAACCATGTTTCAAGTGTTTCGAGTGTTGACTGTGTGCAAATAAGCCCTGCCCTGGGTGCTATAATAGCCATGCAAATTAAACATGTGGAGAGAATCTCGGGTAACACTTTTCACATTTGCACTTTGCCTATGTGGTTAGACATGGTGATTTCTCCTCCATTAGCTACTTACCGTTTCAGATTTGTTCAGTTTGCATAAAGACACTCTTTTAAATGCAGTGTTATCCAGTGGAATTTAAGGTATTTTCGAAATCATGTGGCACAGCTGTGCTGTTCCTTCTCTATCATAAATTCGACTGGCTGGAAAATGAAGTTGGTTTAAAAATAGCCTCTTCAGGACTTCTTATAACGAACAGCCTGTATGTAAGTCTTCCACTTCGTGGGTGGACAAATGTATCTAAGATACTTTATTCTGCTCAATAATAAATATTGTTGTGAAACCATAAACCCAGAGAAAATTGGTTATTTTTTTAAAAATAGAATTCATTAACATAGTTCAGAGAGCCAGTTCTTCAGGAAAGCTATTTTTAAAAGCAAACACACCAGAGATGGATTGCCTGGGAGGCCGAAGCAGAAAATTGGTACCTTGGAACTGGAGAATGGATAAACATGAGACTTCATTTATACCAACCTGGGCCACGTGGGGATAGAATATGGGGGAAAGAATAGTTCCCTTATCTTTTCAGCAAAGCGCCAGGGCCTGTATTGGGCTGGATGTGGGTGACAGGTCTAGATTCAAGTCTCAGCTCTTGTTACCTGTTTGCTACCCAAGTGACCTTGGCCAAATCACACATGCAGGGCAGCGGGCTCCAGCAGTGCACCGTCAGTGTGTAACAACTGGCCCTCCGGGAACAAACAAGCAAGCAAATCAACCAACTCTGGTTTGTAACGTTTGCCACTTTCTGTGGTGTAAATATTCCCACCATGACCCACTTACACTATGTGCATGACCTCACTGAATGCTGAAGTGGGAAGAAAAGTGGACAACCATTCTTTCCAAATTACCTCCCAGATAGCACCAGCTGACTCCAGCAAGCTGCTGCCTGGATTCCATTTCTGGCTCCACCAGTTAATATGGGGGGCTTAAGGCAACTTATTTGACTTCCCTACATCTCAGTTTCCTAATTTTTAACGTGCTAACCACAAACAAGCCTTAGGAGTTCATTTTGAGGGTAAAATAGAAGGCACTGAGCCCAGAGCCTGAAATAGCAGGTCCTCAGTAAACATCGATTCCCTGGCTTGCTGATTTCATGATTATGTCTCTGTCCGTCTCTGTGTCCCCATTCTTCCCCTTCACAGATAAACTCTCCGAGAGAACAAGTCCGCATTTGTTTTCATTTGTTTATAACTCCCTCATTCAACCCATTGCTATCCAGATCTCATTTACAGAGCTCCTGAAAAATCACTTCTCTGTGATGACCAGCAGACTGTTCCTCCAGCTTCAATGGACATTTTTCAGTGCTTATTTTATTTGATGTCTCTGTGGCATTTGTCATGCTTAACCAGTCCTTCCTTCTGAAGCAGGATGTACTACTATTCATCTCATTTCTTAGGCTGGAAACCTAGAAGTCCTCCTCCTTTACCTCCTGTATCCAATTGAACAGGCCAGTTCTATTTTGTAAATATATCTTCATTCTGTTTCCCTAGCTCCCTCTCTAATGCCACTGTCTTAGTAAAGACCCTCAAACATTCATCTTTTCATTCTTAAATAATTAAAATGGCATACCACCTGATTTCCCTGCACCTAGCGAATTCCCCTTCCAATCCATACTTCCTCTGGAAGAATTTCTATAAAATGCAAACATATCATGTAATTCCTTGCACGTCATTGGCGTGCAACACCTACTGCGTAAGTCCCAACTGCATGGAATTGCATAATGGCCCCTGTTGATTTTGGCTCATGCCAACCTCTTTGGCCACATGTCCAGTCTTATTAAACCATTGACTGGACTCTCAAGAGGCCATGCCTTTTCTTGTCTTTGTCTCTCTGGACAGACACCCCTTTCCCCTTTTCTACCTGGTAAGCTCCAGTCACCCCTCCTCCCGGAAGCCTTCTTTGACACCCTCGTGACACCCAGTAATTCTCTAACAGGCACTCTTCACTGTAGTATAATCATCTGTCCTTACTTTGCTTCCCCAGCTTAAAGTGAATGAATCGAGGACATAAACACTGTATCTTATTCAACATCATATCTACAATATCAAGCACAAAATGTGGACCACAAAAACGTTTAGCAAACTCAATGTATCAACTAAGAAATGAGCTTTTGTGGCACCAAATGAGATGTCTTGTCAAGGCAAGAGCTTTTTTTTTTTTTTAATTGAGATATAAGTGAAGTGCAACATTGTATTAGTTTCAGGTATACAATATAATGATTTGATATTTATATACATTGTAAAACAATCACCATAATAAATCTACTTAATATCTGTCACTACACATAGTTACAATATCTTTTTATTTCTTATGATGAGAACTTTTATGATCTACTTGGTCAGGAACTTTCAAATATACAATACAGGATTATTGAGTGTGAAGGGATTTTGTAACTGTGAACAAGTTAGGAAGATACACATTTTCAGGCTTGATCCTAACTGAAATAATGATTCTCATTATTCTTAAATTACGGGCTTTTAAATAATAATAATTTATTTAAATGTATTTGTCCTAACAGGATTTGCCTATTAACTTCAAATGTTTAATATTGGTCACCAATAATTAAAACAACAACAAATTAGGTCTTCTCATGCTTATTTTTGAGGGTTTTTTGACAGGGTATAGGAACTAAGGCAAAACCACTGCAAAAATAGTAATAGTATAGAGAAAAAAATGCTAAATGTGAATCCACTTGAAAATCTGCATTTAATAAGTGAGTGAACATGTTATTATCATACAGATGGAAAAATTTATTAAGTTACATATTTAACTACTTTTTAAAATTTTATTTAAATCTCAGTTAGTTAACATATAGTGTAATAATGATTTTAGGAGTAGAATTTAGTGATTCATCACTTTCATCTAACACCCAGTGCTTATCCCAACAAGTGCCCTCCTTAATGCCCATCACCCATTTAGCCCATCCCCCCACCTACCTCCCCTCCAGCAACCCTGTTTGTTCTCTGTATTTAAGAGTCTCTTTTCGTTTGCCTCCCTCTCTGTTTTCATCTTATATATCAAGTAAGAAGTTGCTGCAGCCGAGGACAAAGAGGTTGTTTCTTGTTTTCTCCTCTAGGATTTTGATGGTTTCCTGTCTTATATTTTGGTCTTTCATCCATTTTGAGTTTATTTTTGTGCATGGTGTAAGAAAGTGGTTCATTTTTCTGCCTATCGCTGTCCAGTTTTCCCAGCACCACTTGCTGAAGAGACTGTCTTTTGTCCAATGGATACTCCTTCTTGTTTGGTCGGAGATTAGTTGGCCATATGTTTGTGGGTCCATTTCTGGGTTCTCTATTCTGTTCCATTGATCTATGTGTCTGTTTTTGTACAAGTACCATGCTGTCTTGATGATTACAACTTTGTAATATAGCTTGAAGTCCAGAATTGTGAGGTCTCCAGCTTTGGTTTTCTTTTTCAGGATTGCTTTGGCTATTCAGGGTCTTTTGCAGTTCCATACAAATTTTAGAATTGTTTTCTTTAGCTCTGTGAAGAATGCTGGTGTTATTTTGATAGGGATTACACTGAATGTATAGATGGCTTTGGGCGGTATCAACACTTTAACAATATTTGTTCTTCCAATCCATGAGCATGGAATGTTTTTCCATTTCTTTGTGTCTTCTTCAATTTCTTTCATAAGTTTTCTATAGTTTTCAGAGTATAGATCTTTTGCCTCCTTAGTTAAGTTTATTCCTAGATATATTATGGTTTCTGTGCAATTGTAAATGGATCAATTCCTTGATTTCTCTTTCTGCTGCTTCTCTATTGTTATATAAAAATGTAACTGATTTCTGTATGTTGATCTTATATCCTGAGAATTTGCTGAATTCATGTATCTGTTACAGCCGTTTTTTGGTGGAATCTTTTGGGTTTTCCACATAGAGTACCATGTTGTCTATAAAGAGTGAAAACTTGACTTCTTCCTTGCTGATTTGGATGCCTTTCATTTCTTTTTGTTTTCTGATTTCCAAGGCTAGGACATCCAACACTATGTTGAACAATAGTGGTGAAAGGGGACATCCCTGTCATATTTATTTAACTATTTTTTTAAAATCTTGAATGAGTGCACGTTAAATGTGTGTTGAAAGTCTTAAAAATTGAGGTGCTAGTGATGTTTTAGGACATTTCAAAGAAGGGAAAAGCATAGTCACAAAGTAAGTAACAAGGGACTGAGCTTGCAAAGCAGATGTTCTACCATTTGCTGAATTTTCGTTAATAGATTTCACCTTTTGAGTTGAGAAAAAAATAAGCTTGTTCTTCCTTACTGGTAACTTTTTGCAAATAATGAAAATGAACAAACCTCTCCAACTTTAGGGATGATCTAATGTCATAAATAAAAAGTATGCAACTTCATTTAAAAATACTCATCATCTCTACCTACAAATCCATTCTCTGGCCCACCAGGACTATTCTTTACTTAACAGTTAACTAGAGTTGAAAGTGTTCTCTTACTTGGAAAAATCTGGATCAATATATATTTAACAGATGGTTTCTCTATAGTCTACTTTAGTAAGCCTTCTAATTAATATATTTCTTCTAAACCATGCTTATGAAGCACCTTTCTCTGTGAGGATTCTTCTTCGTATTTTTTGTTGTGCTGTTTTTTAATATCAAGAATTCCTTGATCCAAAAAGGGGTCTTTCCTTTCATAAGTTAAAATTCTTCAAATTAAATTGAGTTTTTATATAAAATCTGTGGAATACAGCTGATCATTTTTTTCTATTTTTCTGGTAAAGAAATCGGGTCATTAAAAAATCATGGGCAAATAGATAATTGATGATATCAGGAACCTGTCTCCTGATATTTTCCTTACTTATCATTATATTACCATATATTTTTAATATTCTTTACCAACCCAAATAGCTAAATTCAAGAAGAACATCATATTTGAATGTACGGCCAGGGTTGCAATAAGGGTGAAACAATTTTCTCCCCAAAAGAAGCTAAATTGACTACAGGAGAGTATCACTCTATAGTCTTAGCCCCACTGGCTATATGGTTTCCTGAGCGACTCAGTTCAAACTAATTAAGCTAAAACTTTGGAACATAATTCATTCGGTTATATAATGAAATGTGAACCATTATGTGTGTGTGTGTGTGTGTGTGTGTGTGTGTGTTGATCCAGATACACATAGTCATTTCAATAAAGTAATAATGGTGAGTAGAATCATAGATGCAAGATTGAAAAGCACCTTAGCAATGATCTAACCAAATCCTTTATGAAGCTCTTATTTATTACCATTCCTTACTGGTGGTGGCCCAACCTCTGTACAGTTTTACTAACGTAATCTCATTCTTCCCAGTCCTGGTGAAGTTTCCTTGTTATGAAATTATTTTTTATCCTGAGTAAAAACTTACCTCTGTAACTTTCATCTTAGTCCATGATTCCATAAAGAATTAACCAACCTTAACCAATCAAAAAGTAAGGGTCCTGGAAGTCCCTTGTTTTAACGGGTAACATTTTTGTCTACAACACTTTTTCTATATTCTTTGGTTTCCATCACGACTAGCACAACACAATGGAGTAGACTGAAAGGGTCCAGGAACTAATGCTGATCTCCCACAGCCAGGAGATGGACCTGCTACAAACAAGAGGATGTGGAAGCATTGTCTAATTCAGCAGGCAGGATGCAGAATCTGAGCAGAATGAACAACAAGTGACACAAAGAAGTCCTTGCAGGATGTCAGCAGCAGGAATGCCCATGACATTCTTGATATCTAAAGACACATATAGTCAAACTAGTATCACAAACTGAAGATGGTGATATTTATGACTACGTTGGCGAAGGTTAGGTCTCAATTTTGAAAACTCAGACCATCTTTGCAAATATAGATTTTGTGAGGACTGGATTTGTGTTCTTTGAAATGATGAGGAGTCTAGAAAATTTCCCCAATAATATGAACTCTGTCCATTAACTACTTTTTTTTTTGAAAGAGAGAGGCAGGGAGAAAGAGAAAGAGAAAGAGAAAGAGAGAGAGAGAGACAGAGAGAGACAGAGAGAGAGAGAGAAGCAGAAGGAGAGGGAGAGAGGGAATCTTAACCAGGCTCCATGCCCAATACAAGCCTGACACAGGGCTGGATCTCACCACTGTGAGATCATGACCTGAGCCTATATCAAGAGTCAGATGCTTAACTGACTGAGCCATCCAGGCACCCCTATTTAGTATCTTTGACTTCACTTTCTCATAAGTTTCTTTCACTTTCTCCTAAAAATCAGACACACTGACAAGCTGTGCATCAGTTGAGGTAGATTAGTTCTGTTAATAAAAGGAGTTTCCTCATAACCCTGGTGACTAGTGTTCCCTGCGAAGACCTTGTTGCCTTAAAAAGATTTTCCAATTGTTGAAAAATATTTTATTAAGCTAGAAATTCAACATGGTATTGAAGTGACTGGTGCTTTGATTTGTAAGGAAAGGTCAGGATGATGAGACACTGGAAAGAATAAGGAGTCAAGGAACCAGAGTTCTTGTCCTGCTTTTGTCTCTAGCTCTTTGTGTCACCTTTGGTCACACAGAATATTAGAATCCACGAATACAAAGGGAACTTAAAGAGACATCTGGTTTACCACTGTGGCCAATTTAGCTTTCTCTCAAACAATAAAGTTTCTTTAAGCCAGTATCTATAGAATCATAACAACAGCATTTTAGAAACAGTATAAATAATCTTCCCCCAAGGAGCAATTATGGAGGTAATCACATCTGTGAAGAGAAAAGACATTTTCTTGTCTTCACATTTTTTTTTTTTTTTTGGTATTAATGATCAGGCTTTAAAAGATCCACAAAGAGAATGCAAGCAATAACATTTAAGAGGGTAGTCATACAAGGAGTCCATTGTTCAGTTGTCTAGGATGAATGCTAAGATTGAGAAGGAGAAAAGGGACAGGGGCTGAGGTTGTTTATACATTTTTGATTAATTCAGATTTTTATCTTCTATTGACTACACTGTTTGAACACACACATTACAAACAAACAAATACATTTTTTCTTGTTACCAGACAAAAAAAATGCAACTAAAAGAAAATGGTGGTTGGGAAATATGTGTCTTTACCTTGGCAGCCCTCACATATCATATGATTATGGGTTGGTAGACACTTGGGAAGGGTGGTGGGCACAGGTAAATAGGCCAGATTAGAATTCCCTAGGATTACCGGCAATTTTAGGGCACCGGAAGCTGGAAGATTGCACTTTTGCAAAGATTTACTTCATAAATTAAATTTTATCATATTTCATGACTTTAAGCCAAAAACCAAGTAATACAAATCTGGAATTTAAAAATTTATCAGTGTGCAAATAGGGGCCCCTACTATGCACAATGGCACTGTGTCAAAACATCACTCACTTCTAGATACACTAGAATTTAGGAATGGAATAATTCTTTTTTTTTTTTTTTTTTTGTTGTTGTTAGTTATATTTGGGCCAATTCCCCTTTTATTTTTTTTTATTTATTTATTTTTTCCATTCTATGGCTTTCTTATTTATTTATTTATTTATTTTTATTTTTTTATTTTTTAATATATGAAATTTACTGTCAAATTGGTTTCCATACAACACCCAGTGCTCATCCCAAAAGGTGCCCTCCTCAATACCCATCACCCACCCTGCCCTTCCTCCCACCCCCCATCAACCCTCAGTTTGTTCTCAGTTTGTAACAGTCTCTTATGCTTTGGCTCTCTCCCACTCTAATCTCTTTTTTTTTTTTTTTTTCCTTCCCCTCCCCCATGGGTTTCTGTTACGTTTCTCAGGATCCACATAAGAGTGAAACCATATGGTATCTGTCTTTCTCTGTATGGCTTATTTCACTTAGCATCACACTCTCCAGTTAGGAATGGAATAATTCTTAAAATCCCTCCAAAATTTAAGAATTCTTTTTGGTTAAGTAGTCAACACTATCCTGAAAAATTGACTCCATAAATGGTTTTAAGACAAATAATTAAGATTCACAGATATTTGGGCAAATAAAATGGTTGTCAACTGTTACAATTCCAATTTTTAAAGTTGGTGGTTATAAGATTCACCTTTTAATAGGGAATGATGAAAAAAATCACATTCTATCTCATTTTCTTTTGAATACAGTGAGAGAATGGGAAGGACATGATTGATGTGAAAGTGAAAAAGCTAAATGTATTAATTTATTTTAATTAATTTAATGTCAATCAATTGTAGGACCATAAACCATTACTTTTTTAGTGTGGGTTTTAGAATATTCAATTGCAAATAGATTTTTTTTTTTTAAAAAGCTGAAAGTAAAAACAGGAAATAATTGCAGCTAATTAGTCCAAATCTTACCTGAGGTTGCTTTTTGTTCTCTTTTCTTCTCCACTCTCCCTGAAATGAGAAGTGGCAGGTCAGTTACAGAGTGGGTCCCTGAGAACAAGGTGTAACTAAGAGGAAACCCCGTTTATGGCAATTTCCAAACATAATCACTCCTCAGCTGTGTCCAAGATGCTTCTAGAGATGACGGGCATGGGCATAGTTGAAGGGGATGAAAAATGCTCTCAATCCAATTTATGAAAACCAACAATAAATGAGGATGCATGAAATAAAACATGCTGTTGGGTTTTAAAAATCTTGTTAGTAAGAGTCATTTACTCAACAATAAACTTACAAGGATCAAATCCCCATAGCACAAACTGTGGGGATAAACACCCGAGTTAAATAAGATCAAGGCCTCTTACAACCTATTTGGGGAGATAAAGGACAGACAATGCAATGTGAGATGAGATGTGCCCCAAAAGGTACAAACTGTTTAAAGATATGAGAGGATGAAGTGATTAGTTTAGGAAATAAAGGGGTGCCCTCGAAGTTAAGGAGAAAGTGATATTTGATTTGGACCTCAAAAGATACATGTGATCTGGGAAATTTGAAATAGGGAAAGTACTGGTGATCATTAAAAGAGATAGTATGGGTTATACAAGACAAGGCTATTTGAGCAAGTGCCATGTTTAAAGCTTGCTTTAGGAACTATGGTTTTGCATGGATGGCTATCTTAGAGCTTAGGCAAGAGATAATGGACTGAGCATGGCAGCAGGAAGAGGGAGGTAGGAGGGCAGGACTTAGAAGGCCCAGGGAGTTACAAAATGTGAAGTGCAAGGGAGAGGTAAAAGTCGAGATGAATGGCTATCTAGGTGACTTTGGGCATGGTGATGCAATGCGGGGGAATGGTAAAATGGGATGGGGGCATGGGGATGACTGGTTCAGTTTTAGACTTACTGAGTTTGAAGTCTTACAGAGACATGGGGCCTGGGAGAGAGATGAAAATCTAAGTTACGGATGCAGAAAAGGTCCATTTTGAGAAGACAGCTGGACCTGAGGTGGGGAATGGGAACAGAAAGGCAGGCAGCACAGAGGGCGAGGCTGAGGATAGTGACCAAGAGAACAAAACTGCTACTTCTATTTTGAGATGTAGGGCCATGAGAAGAAGCAGCAGAGATCCACGGAGATCAACAGAGCACAGAACCGTGTGCCACAGATAAATTTAGGAAGTATGGAGGGCACCCACAGCATCGGAATCTTCTGGGTTCATTGTGAGAGAGCAGGTTTAGCAGAGCAGGGGTGGGGACCACAAGACACTCTGAGAGCCTGAGGAGTAGGGGGTGGTGAGGAAGACGAGGCTGAGGAAATGGCTTCTTGCTCATGAAATCTGGCAGCCCACAAATGAATGAGATTAGGGCAAAAGCCTGAGCAGAAGAAAACCCGGGCTAGGGGATGCTTCGTCATGGTTACAGGCTTAGATAAGGAACTCTGCTCAGGGCACTGCTGTGTGGCAACAACACTGTGGAGGTGAGAGCCTTGGTTTTGTGATGGGCAAGCGAGGGCACCCTCTGGCCATCGCTTTCTTGTCACCTTTCAAGATTTCACAGATGGAGCTAGTTACTGAGAGGGTGTGCAATACACGCAAACGGCATGTAAACTTTAAGTTTTTCTACCAGCCTTTCCTGTCTTTTAAAATCCTAAAATATAAGGTGGAGAATGTATAACCTTTTTCTCATGCAGCCACCAAAAGCACAGAATTCATCTAACTGGCATTTTGATTAATGGCACATTCTATTCATTTAGGTGATTTCCAGAGGTCTTGTTTGATACGATTTATTTCAATGATTCAAACAGATAAATGACATGAGTAGTCCACTTAAAGGCTTCATTCATTACCAAGTGTGATGGAGGTACCTCCTCATTTAAGTTTTTTTTTTTTTTATCAGGCAAGCAACTGTTTACTATTTGATTACCAATTGTTCTATACTAGAGGCCTCAAACATTTTTACAAATTTAAAAAATGTTATATGAGTCCTGAATTATAAAATGTTTTGAGACAAACATCTCTTTGGAAAGTCTTTAATTTGAAGAAGAATGAGTCATAAATTCTGAAAGTTGACAATGAGAGTATTAGGGATAAATAATATGGTGTGATACTCAGTCTCAAGATACTCCCAAAGACCATTGTCTTTCTGGTCCTCCTGGTAACCGTGTCCTTGTGTGGTGCCCTCCCACACTGATTTAGACTGACTTGTGTAATCAAGAGGATTCTGCAGAAATGATGGAATGTGACTTCCAAGGTTGGGACTTAAAACCATTGTGGTTTCCATCTTGCTCTCTCGGATCACTCTCTCTGAGGGAGGCCAGATAATAGGTTACAGGGACATTCAAGTAACCCTATGGAGAGGCTCATGTGACAAGGAACTGAGGCTTCCTGCCAGCTATCAGCACCAACTTCCCAGGCTCATGAGCAGTCTGTCCACCAGCCTCATTCAAACCTTTAGATGGCCGCAGCTCTTGCTGACTCCTTGACTGCCGTTGCATGGGAGGCCCTGCCCCAGAACCATCCAGTTAGCCATGCCAGAGAAAATGTAGGACACGCTAGATGCTTATTGTTGGTTTCAGCTGCTATGTTTTCGGTAAACTGTTATACAGTAATTTTATTATGGAAGTCTAGGTTAGTTTATCACTTCCTACACCAACAGTGATAAAACTGGTGGCAAATAAGTCAGTCTCCCTGACTTTCTTTCTGTAGAATGAGGATCAGAACCTGTTTCTCTGGAATGTGGTGAGGAGTAAATAATTCCATATGCAGAGCCAGCAAGAAATGGAAACTCACACAAGATATTGGGGTTCAATGTTTCAGAAGGGAGGCTGGAAGGCCTTGCTGTAATGGTTTTTCCCTGAGACCTTAAATAGTCCTCTACCCCTGTGTCGTATGCAGGGGCTCTGTAAACCGAAGAGTGCTATATAAATGTTATTTCTTGGTTTTATTATGCTATTAGTTCTGTTACAGGAATCAATTTAGATTTCTCTTCTTAATTACATATACGCTAGACAGCAAACTAGAAAAATAAAAGACTAGTTAAGACACCATGATGTTGATTAAGAGATACAGAGAATATTGCTTAACTGGAGATGACCCTCTAGGTTTCTTGTTTAGTCCCTTTATCTTGCCCAAATGAGGGTTATCTTGCCCCTCATTCTTTCAGTGTGCCCTTATACAAAGAGATGGTTCTGAGGGTGCCTGGGTGGCTGAATTGGTTAAGTATCTGATTCTTGGTTTTGGCTCAGGTCATGATCTCGTGGTTTGTGGGTTCAGGCTCTGCATTGGGCTCTGTGTTGACAGCTTGGAGACTGCTTGGGATTCCCTCTCTCTCTTTCCCACTCTCTCTTTCTCTTCCCCTTTCTTGCTCATGTGCTCTTTCTCTCTAAATAAATAAATAAATAAACATTAAAAAAAAGAAAGAAAGAGATGATTCTGACACCCATATCTCTACTCCAAATCTACCTAGATTTTAGGCCTACTGGAAATCTCTATCTGTGTTTAATACGGCACTATAACACATATCCTGAACTTGAATCATTGTGTTTCCCTGCAGAACTGCTCGTGTTTGGAGCTGTCCTCCAGTCTGCTCAGGCCCCCAAACATGAAGCCTCAGAGTCACCAGCTTCTCCCTTTCACTCAATGTCCACACCTAACACGATCCTCACCTCACTCCATTCTCCCTGTACAGGCCCTTGGATCTACACTCTCCTTTCTCACTGCCACTGCCCTCGTTCACAAACGTGACACTAACTTTCTTCCTGGGGTTATTTTCTACACACCCGTAACTGATTTCATTGATTTTATGGATGGCTTTTCCGTCCTTGAGTTGGATCACTACTAAAGATTAAAATCCACATGCCCTAATGTGAAATTGATGACCCCGGAAGATTTGGCCACAACCTACCTTCTCTACCACCCCTCAAGCACCATACAGAACACTGGTCAGTTATGCCAAGAATCCCACCTCCCATCCCAACTCCCTGTACCAGCTGTCCCTGCTTCCTGGAATGTCCTGACATGTCAGTCCTGCCTATCAGAACTCTGTTCATCCTTTAGAGCTGAGTCAGATGGCAGTCCTTCTGAGAAGTCTTCTGCTTTGCACCACCCCAACTCTCCACTCCCTGCAGAATTAATCGCCCTCTGCTATGCTCGTTCATCCTTTATTTATACCTCTGCCACAGTACTAACTCCAACGTTTGGCTCATAATTAGTTGTGTGTCCCCCAACTGGCTTCTGTTAGGGAAAGGGGTGTGTACTTTACCCCTCTCTGTCTCCTCCTGCCTAGCAGAGCTGGGGACACAAATGCTTGGGATTGAGTCAGCACACACAGAGAGTTATGAAATGCCCCAGCCCTCCTTAAAATGCTAGAGAACATGAAGCAAATTTTAGTACTGCCAACACCGAGTGCAAGTACAACCCAGAACAGGGCTTTTACCAGATATATACACTACAACTGACACCCTAGAAAACTATTATATTAGAAACGTGGGTGACAAAATAACAGACAGGCTTTCAGAATAATGAACATGCATTTTTCCTTAGCTGTGCTTTATTTTATCACAGATTCTAGTTGAAAAACAAAACACTAAAGTATGGTTTGCACCCTACTTCTCTTTAAACCTGGATGCGGCACTCCTCCTGTGAGAATAAAAATGGACAGTAATCTCCTAAAAATGGAATTTGTTGGGGAAAACTTTTCTTCTGAGAAAATGTATTTAATTGAACATTAACATTCCACCTGTCACGACTACTTATTTATATAAATGGAGCATTGATATTTTTAAAAGCTCTCTTAGACTTGAAGTTGTTGATTTTGTTCCATGGAGGAACATTAAATCTGTATCAATTTACAGCACATTTCTGTACCTCAGTACAGAAGCAGTACCCTAGTCACAGTGATGGTTTCTGATCTTTTAAAACCATGGGCACATAAATGACAATCCAGTGATGTCTCACCAATAATGAGGAGGGGTGTTTGTATGACAAATCGTATTTTAGGTCACTTCTAATGGAAAGGAAATTGTGTGTGTGTGTGTATACACACACACACATACATGTATATGTGTATATGTATATGTATGTGTGTGTGGCACATATATGTATGTATATGTATGTACATGCACATACATACACACGTACATATACATGCACTACATTCATGTATATGTGATACATATGTATGTAGTTTTATACTCAGATATAGTCTTGTCTCTGAAATATACTCTTTCTTCTACCTGCTTCCATCTTTGTATAATAAAGTCTGTCATGGAATCTTATCAAGCTTCCCTCACTGCACTACCAATTTCTCAGTAGCCAATTCTGAGTTCACGTTCCCTCGCAGGCATTTTATCTGCCCTGCTCTGAGAGGTAAGATTAATCACATCCTGTTGCTAGGATACCTGAGAATGTTCATTTATGTCCGATGTTGCTTTGGCAAAATGCACTATGAAGAAGGCATAGAATCATGACAAGGAAAATTACTGTGCACATGCTACTTATTAAAAAAAAAAGTGGGGTGAAGGCGAAGCAAAGAAATATACCTACCAGATAATATAATGCTAACTCCCATGAATTTTTTAATATCATTTTTGTTTCACGTGGATTTTAATGGAAAACCACGGGCCATATTTTTGGATAATGAGACTCTGTAGTACTTCTATACTTTTGAGTTAACAGGAAAAGTAGAAGGCGGTAAGGTTTTAATTTTGTTTATGGGGTGTAAGAGAGGAAGGGGCTTTAAGATTTACTCACTTCAAACGCCCCAATTATAGACAGGGTAATGAGGTTACAGTGCTAGTTGGTTTGCGGAACCAACCCAAAAGCCAGGCCACCACCACTGCCCCAGTGTCATGTTTAGCTATTTTAACGCGAGACTTACGAGAAAAGTGTTCTTCGGAATGTGCTTTTGGGTAATAAGAAAAGAATGCCTTGATCAATATCTTAAAAAAACTATTGCTGATTTGGGTATTAATATGCCAAAGATTCCTGCTTACTGATTGTAATGAGAGAGAATATGAATATATAAAGTCCACCCAAATGCAAAATTCTCTTATATTTCTTCTAACGGAGAACAACATGATCCAGTGAAAGAAACATGGTCTTTGGAGTTAAATGCACTGACTTCTCACCTTGACCATGGGTACCTATGAGCTCTGTGACTCTGGGATGAAACGTAGAGTAACTTCTCATTATAGGCTTCTTTTTGTTCTTCATCCTCCTCCCCCTCCTCCTTTCTCTCTCATATATGTGTATGTGTGTGTATACAAGACATCTCTCTCTGTCTCTCTCTCTCTCCATCTCTGATATTCTGACTAAAAGCAGAAACAATTTGAGTTTTACTTCCATTATCATTTCCAAGGGATACTAACCTAGTACCATTACTACAATCACGCTAATAATAGCAGCTAATGTTTATTAAGCAATGTTTACATGCTTGTCATTGTTAACTTATCCGTATATGGATTAACTCGATTTATTTTCAACGTAGTATAAAGGCTTTGCAAATATACCCATTTCAGGTAAGGAAACTGCGTACAAATTTGGTTAAATAATTTTGCCAAATCATTACCTGCTAAGTGGCAAATAAATAATGAGAAGACAAAAAAAATAGTTGGGTCAAAGGGTAGGGAGAAACAAAAATTAGGATATCCATAAGCTACATAATAATCAGTCCCTAGGTTTTGAGGGTTGCCTGCATTAATTATTTTGTTAAAAACATTTCAGATTCTTTTTACTAGCTATTGCCCATTTGTCAAATGATTTGTTTGAATGACTCAATAGCTTACTTTAACTGCTAAGTACCTAATCACAATATTTCAATAGCAGCATGCCAAAAAGGCCTTCGGACTTTGTGTATATTTTTTTTTAGTACTTTAGCATTTATTTAGTACTTTTGATGAGTTGGGCACTGTAAACCTTTGCAATAGCTCCATGGAATAGATCATGACGTCCATTTGCCAGTGTAGAAAGTAGGCTCGGAAATTTTTATGTGATAGTCACAAGGCTCCAGTCAGTGAACAGTTGGAATATGAGCACAGAAACTGTTACCTCTTCCGAGCTCACTGGCTCGGTGATTAGGGCAGTCCTGTACATGGCGAAGAGCTCAGGTCTGCAGCTCCAGCCACTTAATCAGTGTGGGATGTTGGGCGCATCATTTAATCTCTGGAAATCACACTGCATTCGTCTGGAAATGAGGGTAAGAATAGTTCCCACTTCACGGGGTCATTGTGAGGGTTACACAAAATGATACGTTTAATAATAATCCTAAATATTTTGAGTAGATCTTATGCAATCGAGTGTATAATGCCGTCACCTCAGTGCTCAGGACACCGCCACACACAGTATTGCTAGGTGCTTCTCTTTATGAACATTTCATGTCAGCTGGTCCCTGGTAACATATGATAATGCTTAATATTCTCAAGGCCAATGGCTACATTGACACAAATATTATAAAGGTCGGGCTTTGAGAGATTCTTGATATCTTTACCGTCACCTCTCTCTTGCCTTCCCTTAGAATTTCTAAGAAAGAAGCGGCTTTCCATTTTAGAAAATCCCTTTCCTTTGGCCTTCATGCCCTTTCCGAACGCAGCTGGGTTCGATGACACACGGTTGACATGCAAACCTCTTTGCAGTTATGAGCCAGGCTCATATGATCTTAGAATCCGGGGTTTGTGGTTTGAATCCCTACCCTCATTTTGTAGTGAGCAGCAGCCATGGAGCTCTCCAAATAGAAAGGGAGAGCTTTTCTAGAAATCCTAAGTCCCCATTGCCACAACTTTCTCCTCGCAACAAACGGTAGGACCTTGAATAAGTAACCTGACTTTTCCAAGATCCAGTGTTCCTTTGAGTTAGATAGGTAGGTAACCACAACTCCAAAAGAAATCATACAAACAGGGCTTTGAGAGGATTGTAAGCCCTGCGCCCAGAGCAGGAACAGAGAAGCCTAACCGGGCCGGTTCAAAGACCAACTGGTCTAAAGTGGTCTGCATAAGCCTGCAGAAACTGCCTAGTTTCTGTTTGGTCAATAGCATGAAAAGGCTGTGGGGTTTATTTTGTCATTTACGCCTGGATTAATGCTGATGCTGCAATGGCACCAGTCTTAGCAGACGACGGTGATGAGCCTCTGTATGGTTGTGGGTCCTCACACCCTCCTGCAGGTTTAGATAAACTCCACTTGCTCTCCTGTCCGTTTCTATTTGGTCAGTTCAAATGCTGCTGGGATGCCCAGGCAGAGAGGGCCATTATGAGCACACTGCATGCTGTGAGCTCCAGACAGTGTGTACTGAGCTACAGAGGCTGGCCCTTCAGATATCGCTCCAGATAGAGCTAAGCCTCCAAGGTTGACCATCTGCCTTGGCAGGGCTGACACTCCATCTGCACTCCCCAGCCCTGGGGTCTGCCATCCGTCACAGCGAGTAGAAAACCTAAGGAGAACTGAATGCTCCAAGATCTTCCTGGGCTGACCGCTCTGCAAAGAGACGGCAAAACCAGTGTGAGAAACAGCAGTTTTATGTTGTCTTGGACAGTGTCAAGCACAGAATTTCTTCCCACTTAGATCCACTGGACAAGCGCATAATTAATGTGACAAGCAGCCGTTCCTTTCGGATTCCCCACGTTGGCCCGGGTGAATTCAATCTTAGAGCAAACCTTTTGATATTCAGAACCTCATTCTGAGGCAGTCATTTTTGGCAGAGAAGTTTTTTGGAAGACCTTTAGAGGTTGAAGTCAGATTGGGGGAAGAAAAAATACCCAGTGATTGCCAGGTCTTAAATCTCTCTGCAAAATGGGAATGCTAGTTTTACTAACGTATGCTTCAGCTCCTGACTAAAGCAGGGATGTGTATGTTTATACTTTGCATTGTACGGTAATATGTTTCTAGTAAGTTAGGTGTGAATAAGTATTTTTACATGACATAATATTCTAAATGTCTGCTGAATGTTCATCATGCAAAAGAAAGAGGAATGAATCATTTTGTAAAATAAAGAATCTTTTCATAAGACGTTTATTCAATCCTGTGCTAGAATAAACATGACCGTATGTTAAGAGGTGGAGTTGAATTCCCTTCCTGTTGAATCTGTCCAGGCCTTAGTAACTTGTATAACAAACTTCATATGCTGGAAACACCAGTTTTTAGGCTTGGACGTTTAGAATCAAGAGGCTTCCATTTCCTGGGTCTTTGATTACTTGCTCTGGGAGAAGCTGGCCATAATGTAATAAGTCAGACTACCTTGAGACCACCATGCTGTGAGGAAGCTCAAGTTAGCCACACACGGAGGCCACATGGAAGGAGAGCTGCCTGTACTGTACAAGACCAGCAGCTAGCTCTTCCTGCCATAGCAACCCAGGTGCCAGATGTGAATGAGGAAACCGTCTGGAAGTGGCTCCTTCAGCTCAGCCACCTTAGCAGATGCCATGCGGATTGGGGACCAACTGCCTGGCTGAACCCTTTCCAAATTCCTAACCCACAAAGCTGCAAGCACAATAAATGTCTGTTTTATATCATTAAGTTTTGGCATACATCCATACGTAGCAATAGATAGTAAAAACAACTCCTTTTTCTGTTTTCTGAGAACATTTACTGATATACCTATCAATATATACCAGTATACATTGCTGGGTTTTTTTTTTTTCTCTAGGAATTCACAGCTGTGCTAGATTCTTTCTTTCCTAAGCTGGTTTCCTCAACTATATTATAAATGTGTTCTGTTACCCAGCATTTTAGCATGTCAACTTATTCCATTTCAAAAAACAGAATAAAATCTGTTCTAATCAGGAGTGTGGTTAAAGTACAATCTATGTAGATTAATACATATCTTGGATTTCTAAGAGTATTACAATATCACCCTATGTCCAGGTTACCAGTCAAAAGGAGAGTAGAGACTTGCCAGTTAACTCGCATCTTAGAACCTGTGAACCATCACCCATGTGAAACAACAACATGTAAATCTCCATCCAGGCATCAAAAACTTCATCACTTATGGTTAGGATTATATAGAAACCCTCTGAACTGAAACACTGAAAAGATTCAGCAGCAATTTCTGCTAAATAATTAAATATTACCTTATTTTCCCCAGGTGGATTTACTTTTAAAGGATGAATTAGTAGAATCTATATCGAATTAAAAGCATTAATATTATTTAGGGTTAATTTTCTGTATGAAGGCAAGAAGGGGAAACATTTCATTACGGAAGGTAATGATAGGAGTCCAATCAGAATCTATGCTTGCGAAGTCAAGAGTTTTTTCACTTTAAGCAGCAATTTATTTGGCTAACAGACACCCGATCATGCCCAGCTTTTCATCTGGAGGAAATGACCACATTTCATTGCTCTCTCTCCCATGCTCTTAATAATCACCTCATTAGCTCGTGGAGAAAGCTGGTGGAGGCCAGAGGTGAGCTGGATTTTATTCTTTGAGACGTCAGCATGGGTTTCATTTCCACTGGCCCCAAGTTTTTCCTTTTATTTTAATCTTTAAAAAAAAACCTCATCATACTCATTTTTTCCTTCACATTGACCCACATCAAAGGTTTGGGCCTTAGACATGCGGGGAAGCTCTTATTTCACGGACTGAAGGAAGAAAATAAGGAAAGTGTGCTTAGATCAGTGGGTATTGATTTACTGCTCTCAGGCATTGCAGTGTTCTTTGTAATCTTGTAAAACTATCCTCTGTAAACCAGGTTGACTACCTGAGTTTACTAGAAAAGTTGTTGAATATCTAGTACATTTTATGTGCAGGAGAAGAGGCCCACTGACATTCAGATACTTAGAGGAGAAAGAAGAAAGAGAGCAAATGTTGAGGGCCTATTACCTGACAGGAGGAAAAGTAGGCATTTTACATCTGTAGTGTGACTGTAAAGAGTCAACAAGAAATTCACAGTCAAGGGCAGTGCCACAGAGGAGCCGGTAGCCTGGCTCAGTGGGTGAGGCCTTCCATGGGGAATGGACGTGGGCCTTTATCTAATAACAGGGAGTGGGAGACCCTCAGGAGGGAAGAGAAATCAAGATCGGAACACCTAACTCAATAAGCTATTTTCTGGCAAAATCTTTTATTCTGAGACGCTGATCTCAGAAAAAGCAAACCAGGCCCTGACACAGTGCTGCGGGGAGCTCCTTCTGATACGGCTCATCCAGGAAGACAGGGAGCGGAGCACCCCAGGGAGTGGGTGGAGGTGAGCACAGAAGGGGAGTGGGGACACTGAGAAGGCTCTCCCAACTCTCTTCAGCCACTGGAAGCCTCTGAGTGTGGCATTCCGGAGGCGGGGGAGTAACTTTCTAGCTTTATTGGCTGTGGCAGACACAGCTGAGCGCCTACCCTGCGGTCATTTGCCCTCTCATTCCATGCTGGTACCCTCCCCTCCCCTCGCAAGACACCAATGAAACATGACTGATGTACACGCATCATTGTGGCCCCGTTCCCCTTGCTTTGGGTAGTTGTTTGACAGTTCTGGCCAATGACATGAATTCTGTTGAAGAATTTCATCAAAAGGTTTTCCTTGCCGATAAAAAGAGACAGATGGGAGAAAATGTTTCCTTTTCTTTCGGTGGATGTCCCATCTGGGTAAGATGCCTGGAACGTGAAGAAAAAACCAACATACTGCAAGGATAACATAAGGGAACACACCCCAGGATGATGTCACTGAGGCTCTTAGCTACTGCACCATGGACCCTCCTCACCTCAGGATTTCTTGTTATGAGTTATTTAACACTGACCCTGCTTTTTAAAGTTACAGGTTTTAGCTACTTGCAGCTGAAAGCATCCTATCTTCCACACAGGCCAACCACAAAATAATATTATTCTATGCTAAATAAACTGGGAATGCTGAATAATTATTTAGCTAAGTATGCTATGCTAAATAAACTAGAAATTAAACCTGACGGAAAGAGCATTGCCTTCAAGGTGTCCCCAGGAATTGTGAAGGTGAGACTATTCCCCAGCCAGGGGCTGCATTTAGAAGGTCCACTCTCGCCCTCTTCCAGACACATCACCTCCACCTGGGTGAGGAGGGCCAAGGTGTTTGCTCTTGGAGTCGATGTCTTACCTGGACCATGCACTGAGTGCTTGGGATACCAGAATTCTCTGGCCAATCACCCCTGAGGCCATGCCGGCTCTGTATGGGCCTTCTTCCTAGATCTCTAGAGGGGGGTATACCAGACCAGACTGCACCACTGGAGCAAGGCCTTACAGGGTATTCTAAGAACGCCTGGGGCTTGGATGTGTATACAGTCTGGTCCCAGTGCGTGTGCATGAAGCTCCTCACAATGTAGGAAGGGATGTGATGCAGGCAGAAAGAAAAGGTGGCCCATACTGGTTCTCTTGCCTCAGGCCCAGCAAATACAGCAGCAGATCTGTCACGACACACACACCAAAGGTAGTTGCTATAAGAATGTCTAGAAATGATGGGCACGCATACGTTGCTTCACCGAATTCTCACAGTAGTCCAAGGAAAGGAAGGAGGAGGTATTTTACCCGCAGTTGATAAACGAGGAAACAACAGAGGCTCAGAGAGGTGACCTCATCCAAGATTACCCAGGAAGTGTTCGATCCTGGATTTGAACCCAGAACTTTCAAATATCTCATTGTTTACCACATATACTCCCTCA
This sequence comes from Neofelis nebulosa, assembly GCF_028018385.1. Taxonomy (NCBI): domain Eukaryota; kingdom Metazoa; phylum Chordata; class Mammalia; order Carnivora; family Felidae; genus Neofelis; species Neofelis nebulosa. The sequence continues at coordinate 45,247,973 of NC_080792.1, read as the reverse complement.
GATTTTATGTGATGGTGGTTTAATTTCCACATGAAATTGAGACACAGATTAATTTAAGTTATCCTTTTTACTTGTGCAGTTTCCAGTTTCCTATCTAACACCTAGCAATGCTTACCTAAAGGGGTAAGATACAAATAAATAAAGTTCAGTCAAATTTCTTTATAAGTGAATCACTCTTACATTTATTTGTATATTAAAAAGTTGAAAAAATCCTAATAAAATACTATACTGGCATAAAATAAATAAAATGGGTCAGGGTTAGCCTTTCCTCCTCTCATGCTATTATAAGATATAGATGATCCATTCTCATTTGTATAACATGAAAATGTTCTCTGAAGTCTTTTGGAAATGGGTCAATTCTATTCTTTTTCCTTTGTTGTGCAAAATACAAGTTGTTTTTATTTTACATAAAATTATCTGAACCGGCTGTTTAGATAGCCCCAATCTGTCACTTTGATTTTAAATTCCCCAATTCACTATTTGCTACAATTTTTTAAAAAAAGTTATGAGCTGATTTGCATATTTATAATATTTGTTTTAAATTTCAGTTCTTTTGTCCTCCAGTTGAACCTATTGTACTGAAATCTGAGTGAGGGTGGTGGAGGGGAGGCCAGGAGAGTTAGAGACCTTCACAGCATTGCTTTTCATCTTTTCTGGGGTAACTCTGGAAGGAGGAGATGTCAATTCCACATGTGTATGACCCACTTATATACCCAGGGACACCTAAGAGATTTCTCCCAGAACCCGGAATATCTAAGGGATACCCCCTTTGCTTGATATATATATCAGGAGATATATCTATATCTATATCTATATCTATATCTATATCTATATCTAATCTATATCTATATCTATATCTATATCTATAGATATCTACAGATATATATCTCAAATGCAAACATAAATAATATACATCAAAAGGTATGTATGTGTATATATCTAGGTATCTAGATATAGATATTTGAGATATATATATCAAATATAAATAATATATATCAAAGGTATATCTATAGGCATATCTATATCTAGATACGTATATATCTACACACACATCTATATCTATATCTATATCTGTATCTATATCTATATCTAATTTTTTAACTGTTGTGATGTTGCCAAATATTTTGAAAAAAAATCAAGACTGAACATTAATAGACAGGTTGTTCTCAGTTCTTGAGAAGCTGGTAGGAAATCCTGGAAAAGTGATAATAGATATATACAGAAAAGAGTCATTTCAAAGGGTGAAGAATAATGTTACAAAATCCACATCACACACTTGGAATAGCTAAGCCTTACAGTGGAAAAAAAAATGCAGGTTGTGAGTTTTGTCATTATTTTCACTGAGTCAGCATGATGGGGTCAGGTTGTTATCTCTGGCTTCCAACAGTATCCACTCATCCAGATGCCACCATAATAAACATAAGCATATAGCACTCTTGTTGTCTACTATTCAGAGCAGGGACTTTTGTAGAAAGTACTAATGGGCTTTAAACAAAATGGCAAGGTTAGCTTCAACCCAAGATAGTTCAACATCTAGATTTTGTTCTTGGCATCCAAATGATGCCCCTGTGGGGTGAAAGGTGGTCGGTGCATATTTTAATTTTTTTGCCACTTCAGAAACATTTGACAGAATTGCATGTGACACTATAAACATTTCAAAGAATTGTGGAACGGAGAGGACTCTTCTGTTATGCTGATCATGCCTCTGGTGATGATGGGCACCTTATTCTCTAGCTAGCCCCCAGAGACTTGCATTTAATCCCATATTCAACAGGACACTGCTTGGGGTGAGGCTGGCATTCATGGGTACATGCTTCACCCTACAATGCACACACAATTTGAAATAGATTGCCAGCAGCTCGGGGGCAGGAGGGGAGGGGCCAGACCTGCTGGGCTATTTGTCATCTCAAACATTTCAAGCATGCATGCCCCATAGCAGGGCATATGGGGATGTGTATCCCTTAGCAAGATGTTTAGTCTTGGTGCATCCAAATTCGGGCTCTAATGTCTAAACGTGGAGGGAGAGAAAGAAGAACCATTACCTGGAACTGTTCTTTCTGTGTTAAAGTGATAGAAAACTCTTCAATAAACATCTTAATGCTTCACCTTGAAGGCTGTATAATTCCACATGATGGAATTAAAATACACACATATTGAGGAAGTTTGCATGTTAAGAACACCTCACAGCCAGCATGCAGTCTGAATGCATGGGTGTTTGGGTGTTGTTGTTGTTGTTTTTTAATTCTAAAAAATCAAGAATCTTAGATTTTTATGTTTGTCATTCTGCTATCTTTCACAACCACTATGTGGAAATACATATGTGTTAAAAAATACTAGTGTAACGAGAAAGAAAATTTGCTAGTAAAAACAAAATAAATGGTAGCAACTTATTTGCCTTCTAGGGAAGTGGCATCTCGGGGGAACGTGGTTCTTTAAGAAAATTCCCTGGTGGTTACAAAAGTGAGACACCTGGGATAGTTTGAGGGAGTATGGAGAAAAAGAAAGGTGGATTTTTTTCTTTTTCTTTTTTTCTTTTTTTTGTATAATGAAATAAGAGGAAATGGGGAGCTGTTCGTCAATTATTTTGTTTTGTTTTTTGAGAGGTTAAATGACCCTGAAAAAAGTATTGGGAAAAACAGTCTAAAAGAGGAGGGAGGGGCCCAGTGAATATATGAGTATGTGATCAGTTGGAACCTAGGGAAGGGTACAACCAATAAGAAATCCATTTTAGGAAATGGCCAACAAATGTTCGGAACCACAGTAACTACATTCAATATTAAATTGTTTCCAACTCTGTGTTGAGCTGAACCCCATCCTATTAACCACCTCCATACCAATAAAAATCGGTTAGGCACGATAATGTGGGAGGGTGGCCTATGAACCACATTTTAATGGATATAGGCTGGAGAGTGTTTTGTTCTAGGAAAGAAAACATGGAGTAGGATCAAGAATTTGGCAGAAAGAGAAAATGAAGTAGATGATGGCCAGAAGAAATTATAAGCCTCCTGGGGTAGAAAATATTGGACTTTACATAGGATGGGGACACAGTCTTAAAATAATGGGTGACTGAAGAAGATTTGGATCTGGGAAAAAAAATCGAAAGAAAAAAGCATTAATTGTTAGGACTTAACATGGCCAAGTAGGGGGAGGGCCTATGGATCCTCATTCTTCCCCTCCATAATTACATGATCTGGGCCAATTGCTTTCACTTCTGTATTTCTATCTCCTCAAGTTCAAGATGGGAGCAACAGTAAACTATTAGAGTTATTACAAAAATAAAAAGAAATGTTGACTATTATATTCCCAATAAATGCTGAATCTTAATTCATGACTCTCAAGCCACAGTAAAATAAAAATCAATAGGATTCTTTAAACCTGTCAGGACCACACTCTCCCCAGTATGGCTAAATTATTCACATATCTCCTACTTTCATTATGCAGTGAAGTGCCTTAACTAGTTGGTATATCATATATTTTCATGTAAATCTAGTCTTTTTCCTCAATTATATCTCATGATATATTCCAAATTATTTAGATGTCTTATGTATACTTATTTGGTTATTAAAAAGATCATTAAAGTCATTTCTAAAAAGATCAACTAAATAGGCCTCATTAAACTTTGTAAATATCATGATTTCCAGGAAATCACCATGTTTGGTAAACATCTTTCAGTCTTACTAATGATTATTTCTAACACAGTCTTACATTTTCTATAGTGGTTTCTGTTTCATGTGTATGATCTCAATTGGTCTTGATCCCCCTGATTTATTTTATAAGGACAGAATTTTTTACATTTAAAACATTAAATTTAACTGGTAAGACCCAATTTTCTAATTGCCTTCTTGAAAGTAAAGTGTTATCACTGATCATTGCACTACCTGATCAATATTTTCATAGTTAAGCCTCAGTTTCAAATTCACATGTTCACCTATGGGAATGTGTGTAGTTGGTTATTTGGCTGGTAATCTGTACTGGCACGATACCACAACAGACTTTTTTTGAAATCCATTCAGTTCAATTTTGTTTAGAAGATTAAGCATCTCTTTGGAGAGCAAAACACCTAGATCAAAACTGACATTGCATTAAATTTACAGGGCAATGCTTTCTGGTTTGGTGGTTATGCTTTAATAATATTTTGTGGCAATAACAACACACTACTGCCTGACATTTTCCTCCTCTTTAGAAATTTAAAAAGAAAGAAAGTAAAAGGAAATAAAAAGCTTTCCTGCCTGCCACAGGTCAAGGGCATTCAACTATGAACTCTGTTTTGTCAATTTCAACAGAGGAGGGGGGGATAGGACCTAAGGTATTTCTTTTCCATTTATCTATTTTTAGGAAGAAGTGGATTGTTTGAGTGTTTCTAGCCCTACTCCCTATCTTCATTTTTCTAGGGCCCTGTGTACCCCCTGTAAAAGTAGAATTTAAAAAGGGTAGTTACTGTGAGTTTGGGGATGTTAAATCTAATATATTTAGATTGACAGGCCATTTGATTACTCTGGGAATACCTATCCAGTTTTTAGTTTATTAAGCCCCTTTTCCCCCTTCATCATTTTACTGCAATGGCATGGTCTGGGTACTGAAACTCAAAGCAGACTTTTTTTTTATAATCTGTGAGAAAACAAGCAGCAAGTTATAACCATTGCATATTATATTACTTTGGGGACTCTTTTTAAATGATCCAGTTTTCTTCTCTTCCACACACAGAAGACTCGCAAATGTTTCCTTCCCCAACTTTCACTGCCTGCTCCTCCCTCTCCCAACCTCAAACACGTCCCTACAAGGGATAATAATGAAGAGATGATAAAAATCCTATATACAGCATAAATATTTTGTGGAAATTAATCTGGAGAAAATAAAAGGAATAAAGAGTCACAGGGATAATTTCTTCATGAAATACAGTTCCAGTCATTTAATCCTTAAATGGCTCTTGACCGAAGGCAGACCTTCTAAATGCCAAAGGGCTTCTATTTACCAGCTTCTTGGCAATATTTATCATGGCTGATGAAATGGTTTAAGTCAGTAAGAGAACATATAAGATGCCGGTGGAAGTGGCAGGCGTGGGTGTTCACATGTGTGACCTGTTACAAAAATTCAGCCTCGACACCGTGCCTCACAGGTAGGCCAGTCCCGCTTGGCCGGATGTTCAGCCTCACTTGGATCTAAACCCACAGTGACGGGATTCAGGCGGTCTCACAACCCATCCCAACAGAGAGGGACAGCCCTTTTTCCAACAGACTCGATGGGCTTTGTCGCGCCAGCCCAAGCCTTGGTGGAAGACTCTGGCCCAGTCTACCGACCTAATGCAACCGATGGAATTAGAGGCTGGCAGGTTTCCATAAGAAGAGCACTCACTGCTCTCTTTCTGTTTGAGAGGTTCAACCCAACTCTGCCCAGATGGTGGCAACTCAGAGTATGGAGGATTGGTGCACTGTCATTACCTAGGGGCTCATGAGATACGAACAATCTCAGGCCACACTCCAGGAACTACTGAATCCAAATCATCATGTTCACAAGATAGAAGTAATTTCCATGCACACTTGACGTTTGAGAAGCACTGGCCTAAGTGACCAGGTGAATGAGTCAAACACAGCACCTGGGCCTCCTGTCATTGGCAACGGGAACCTTGTGCTTGTAGGCAAACATCTAACTGGACAAGGAGCTAGAATTCACACCGATGTGTTTCACAGCGTTCGGAGAAATCCCACCAGCAGGGGACACATGCCGTCCTAGTGACTTGGCAGAGCCAGAGCATGAGTGTTTGAGGGACATGGAGAACAAGTCTGAGGGCAGACCTGGTTGACAGATTTTCCATGATCTCCTCTGGAGAATGGGAATGATGTCATTGCTGGGTTAACAAGTTAGGTTAGCAGCTGGGTAGTACCCAGCCCAAGGTGGGGCAGGGCCAGGGTCAAAGTGGGAAAGCAGACTCCTCAGTCTGAGTAGCCCAGGCTGGAAACAACTATATGACACTGAGGTGACGTCGTCACAGAGTATGTGGTCTTGAAAGGGTAAATTAGCAGCGGGACTAGCCTAGTCAGGTAAGTTCTGAGGGGGAGGGGTGGTGGAGGACAGGGAATGATCTAGGGCTGATGCTGAGAGGCCAGGTGGCCACTCCCAGGCCTACTGGGTATTCAGTCACCACTGCAGCCAATCACCATTGCTCCTCCCGAGGCCCTCCTCCCCGGGAGCTATTTGTGGCTTCTGACATTTAAAATATCTTTAAGCAGTATTTTACTTACTTTTCATGACTAAATCTATTTTGTCCAGTATATAGAGCCGTCCATCACCCTTTCTATTTCTCTGGGTTCACATTTATCATCTCATCTTTTCTTATTTTTTTCTAATCTTATTTGAGCCCACAACTCTGACGAGGTACAGGTATAATTCATCCTTGATAAGGCGAAACTGAGCTGTAACTGTGACACAGAACCTCTTGTCTCACCTTCGGTAGCATATTTGGTGACAGAGTTAAGAACACAACACAGATATTCATATTTTATCCTAGCACTTTTGAATATGACACCTAGCTGTTTACCATTGACTTGGAATGTGTGAAAGTTTATGAGACTAACGTCCTTAAGTTGTGAAGCATGGAAGCAACTTTCTCCCAAGAGATACGTGATTTTGGAAACTGTGTTTTATTTTTCCAGCTTAGCATGAAGGATCTTTTCTCCAATTAATTTCATTTTCTTTTTTATTATTTACCCCAAATATCTGAATCCATGTGTATACGATCTATTCAGCAACTAATGGAGTCTTTAATGGCTGGTATGTGTTTTTAAACAAAGACAAAACTATAAAAATGCTTTCAGGTTAATGACAGTGACTTATAACAAATTAGCATTTAAAAAATAGCTGGGGGGTGGAAAAGATTTTGCGTGTTGTTTGTAGAGTTGAACGAAATGGAATCGACTAATGTTATCCTTTCTGAATCTGACAGAGTACGAACTTTCTCTGGGAGACGATGACCACCCTCTTGACCCTGTCCCCAGCCCCCCAAACCCTGACACTGACATAGAGCTATGAGCCTGCCTTTGGTAATAGCGTTGGGTGGTTTGTGTCCTGATGCTGGCATTCTACTTGGACAAAACACAGACAAAAAATATATTCTGTTCCTAGCTTTGCATAGGCAATCATCATTATACTCTGTTTTTGAACATATTGCTGAGGTTAGAGGACAGCACATCAATATAAAAGATATATATTAAATCCCAATTTAAGTTAAACACTATTAACACATAATAATATATAACATATAAAATAATATGACTATAATACATAATTTATATAATTATATAAATATATATGATATATGCTCTGTAATACCTAATATACATATGAATCTTATACATTTATATATAAGAGAGCAGCAACATATAAGATTTGACAGCTATAACATAGTCATTGAATAGGAGTGATAAAAATAATGCTTTAAAGAAAACGTTTCAGAGCACCTGGGTGGCTCAAGTCGGTTAAGCATCAGACTTTTGATTTGGCTCAGGTCATGATCTCACAGTTCATGAGCTGGAGCTCCACATTGGACTCTGCACTGTGTCAGCGTGGAGCCTGCCTAGAATTCTCTCTCCCTCTCTCTCTGCCCCTACCCCACTCATGCTCTTTCTTTCTCTCTCTCAAAATAAATATATAAACTTTAAAAAAATTTTTTTAAAAAAGGAAAATGTTTCCCTACCACATTTTTCTTTTTTTTTTTAATTTTTAAAACTAGAAGTACAGACTGCAGATCACTAACAAATAAAAATGAAAGTGCCCCCCAAATTGGTGCAGCAACTGCCCTTGACTACCAAATACTGCAGGTCTTATGAGAGGTGGGTTTTTTGTTTTGTTTTGTTTTTGTTTTTGTTTTCCTGATACATTTCATTAGTTGCAAGAAGCTCCATGGGCAGACTCATGTTTGTCACACTCAGTTAATAAACTTGTCCAACCAGACAGCAAACACACTAAATTTCCACTGCTTTATGAAAGCAACGTTGACAACGCACGCGCGCGCACACACACACACACACACACACACACACACACACGAGGAAAGAAATCCTTATTTCCAGAAGGGTATCAAAGAAGGAAAGATAAAACAAACTCTGAGTTGCCAACTGGTCTTATCTAAAAGTATCACTCATTGTCACCTGGCCTCTGATTCAATGTTGGGAAAATAAATTCTATCTGAATCCAAATGGTCTGAAATTACAAATTTACTTCACTTATGCTTTTTAAGTAAAATTCACATAAACATAGATTGCTGGACTGTGATAACGTGTAAAATTAGACAATACTAGGAATGTTTTGTTTATAACAAAACTTAAAAATCTTGCGCCTGGGTGGTTCAGTTGGTTAAGCATCTGACTTCGGCTCAGGTCATGATCTCGCGGTTCATAGGTTTGAGCCCTGCATTGGGCTCTGTGCTGACAGCTCAGAACCTAGAGCCTGCTTCAGATATTGTGTCTCCCTCTCTCTCTGCCCCTCTCCCACCTCTCTCAAAAATAAACATTAAAGAATTAAAAAAAAATTTCACTTACTAGGCATCAATTACTTACATATGAAAGTGCTGCTTCCATATACATACCCCCACAAGCACAAACTTCTTTTGTCTCCTATTATAGATGGAAAACATTCTTCTCAATGACAGAGGAAGAATGACTAAAATTAATTACTAAACACTTAAATATTTAAAGATCTGCCATTTTGGGGGGGTTTCTTACGGTAAGTACAAGATCGTCACGGAGGCCTGAATCCAGGGAACAAATTATGGAATTCCAAAAGATCAAACAATTTTAACACATGTGCAGATGCCATGCTCCTTTGACCCAGGTCTTGAGAAAGATGTGAAGTCCACAGAGCTGAAACCTGAGTAGCCACTGGAGGCTCTCATGCCATGGTAACGTAATTTACCATGTCATTACCACTGTTACCATGTCCTCAGTTTCAAAGCATGCAGTATGCAGGTGATAAATTATTAAATCTGAGATTTCTCAACATTCATGAAGTACTCTGGTGAAAGGACTCTATTCTCTTATCTAAATGTGAAATTTCAAGACAATAGGCTCTATTTGAAAAGGATTAAATTCCTAAAAATTTAGCTAAATGACATAATTAGAAATTTAAGGCTCTTTCTGATATGAGACATTTCCAGAAGCAGTAGCAGTAACTGTCTTATTTAATTTAACTTAATTTAATTTAATTCAAAGGGACTTGTTTTTAATGAATGTATGTGTGTGTGTGTGTGTGTGTGTGTGTGTGTGTGTGATATTGGTTTATTTTAGTAGACTCAACTTTTTTGAGCCCCCCAAAGTTCCAGTTCAAATTTATTTGCAAAAGGAGAAGTCTCTAGGATGCTTGGAACACTTTAGTACCTTACCAGTAAGTGAACCCTGGGATAGGTGTGGGTCAGTGTGGCAGCTGAGAGCGAAATTCCAGAAAGTTCAGAATGAACCTGCACAGTCCCTATGTCTGCAGCCCTGTATCAACTCCTTGCTTGAAGTCTGTTAGATTTTTGTTTGTATTTTACCAGAAGCAACCCAGAGCAGACATCCTGTCTGCAGTTAACACAAGGGACTCTTTCTTCCCCACCCTCCAGCATGTCTTGCAGATGTAATTATATGGAGGACATGAATCGTTTGTGCAAGCTTTGATTTGCATCGGTCCTCCACCCATGATCGGGCCAATAGGTGTCCAACAGAAAACTTCGTACAGAAAACTTGTTCCCTATTTTCTCCATACAACAGGAAAAGGAGACAAGAGCTATATGCCCACTGAGGGGAAAGAAGAGGAATGGGGAGGAGAACCAATCACTGAACCACACATTTAACCCTTCAGAGAGGTGATTTGGCAAATGGATTCTCCTGGCTTTAATACGTGGCATAGCTGCCAACACTGATCAGGGAATTCCCGCTCTATGAGAGGAGGCAGTCCTTCTATGTTTTATACCATGTTCTTATAAGGTGCATAAAATTTTAAATTATAGCTTCACATGGTTCATTTAACCCACCAAGCTAGAGTTTATTGACTCTGTATGGAATCTTTAAAACAATTTTTTAACAGTTGGTGCTAGTGGTGTCTTTTCTTCTTCTTTACCAATATTTAGAATCAATCATATTGATAGAGGCAAGAGAAGTTATTATAATTTTAATTAGAATATAAATGAAAATCAAGGAAAATCCCAAGTCGCTAAAATTCTGATTGACAGACTCTTCAAATTCTCTTGGAATGCTTTAAGTTGGTGACTAAATATATAGATTCCAATATACAACACACATGCATCTATTTGACCCTATACTTTTCTTATTCTTCTTTGTGTGTTCACTTACTCCTCCTTCCCAGATGGTATAAATGCTTTGATGAGAAGGAAAAATAACTGCTATATCTAAATCTTCCATAGCACAGTGCCTAATAAACCCTTGTTGAATGAGTCTTGAAAACAAAAATTCCATTTCATAATAGGTAAGTGCTATGCAGGGAAAGCCTTAGTTTGGATATTTTTACTGCAACAAAGAAATAAACTTCTTTGGGGAAAGTGGAAAGTGATAAAGTGGTAACATCTCTACGAATTCTGTATATTTTTAATCTACATTTTTAAAACATAATACTGTAGGAAAGTTTGTAACTTGCCAGAGTAAATAAGCAAATAGTGTCTTGCTCATATAAAGACAGAAAAAAAAATATGACATGGTAGAAGGGATTCATTATTTTGAACATTATTGTTTCTGCAAGAGAGAAACAGGGTCCTAGAGTGTAGTATAGCTGGCCTGTATCACTAACACATAATGAGCTCAGCCTGAGTATTTCAAACTGAGGTTTGTTTTGAATGTCTTCTCAGTGCCAGCAATCCCAACTCTAGCCAGTCTTTAAAATATTTCACATGGACAAATACAGTCAATTCTCATTATTTGTAGTAGTTATGTTCCATAAAGTCACCACAAATACTCAATTAGCAAACGCTGAACACTGCTCCTAGGGGAAGTATGTGTGTGTGTGCGTGTGTGTGTGTGTGTGTGTGTGTGTACATATGTCTCACGTAGATTATAATCTTAAATCTTAAATGAATTGTTTTATTCATTCTGGTAGATTCTACTTTTCCTTACAAAAGAAAAATAAGGTTCATAAGTGTTGAGTGACTTTACTTATAGCTTCTCCATCACAGGTGCCAGAGTTGGGACTCAAACCTCATTCAACTGGCCCCAGAGCCAAGCTTCCTGCACTATGCCGTGCTGGCCCCTAGTATCTCCATTCTCTGATCATCTCTGTAGAAGAGCTGAAACCTGGAGGCAGAATATGGTCTTCTCTGATCTCAATTTAGAACACATGCATTGGGTGATGCATATTTTTGTCACTCTGGGCACGTCCATGTATGGGTGTCAAAGTGCCATGAGTGTTGATTTGGGGGTTATAAATACATTTTAGCTAGTAAGCAAATCTGCAAACCCAGAATCCGCGAATAATGAGGATTGACTGTATTTGTAAATCTGGCATCAGCAAGGGCCATTTAAGGTTAGGATTAAATTCCGGATGGCTCGGTTCCTAGACCAATGCCCTGAATAGGCTTGAGGTCTCCTAAATACTCATTTCTACCACCTGCTAGTGGCGATGCCTGTAGGTGTCCTCTGAGGAATCTCCCAGACACCTCCTGCTGAAAGTGCACTCTACACCATGTTTCGTCCAGTATCATTGTCTACCAACACCTAACAAAATGGGTTGTGGATTTTCTTCTTTGAAAACACTGAGAGGCATGCAACCCACACAAAATAGTGTCTTTGTACTCTAAATTATCACACTGGTTAAAGAGAAATGTAGAATGGTATTTTGTAAGAATTTTTGTAAAAATTCACATTTTCTGATAATAGCACCCCAAAAACTTTCTTGGAATTGTATTCCAAAGTAAAGAATATCATTAGTTGAAGAAAATGGCCTTATCACAATATCTGGAGTTTCTTGTCCGTTTTCTCTTTTAATCCTTTCTGATGACTAAAACTTATATGATGAAAATGTCCCATTTATTTTAATTTATCCACAATGTAGTGGTTGTTACATTTTGGATTCCTCTGCAAAAATTAAAAAAATGATTCCTACTACTGTCATGCTAATATAGAATATTAAAAATCATGTCATGAATCTACACAATATTTATAAATATTAAACACTGTATTTGTTTTCTATTGTTTCTGTAACAAACTATCACAAACTCAGTGGCTTAAAACAATACAAATTTATTATCTTATAGTTCTGAGATCTAAAATGTGCGGGCAGAGTTGCACTGTTTCTGGGAGTTCTCAGGGAGAATCCATTCCTGGCCTTTTGTGGTTTCTAGAAGCTGCTCACATTCCTTGACTCACAAAACCTCCTTCATCGTCATGGTCAGAAATCACATTGCTATGACTTCTATTTCTGCCCCCATCTCTTCTGACTCTGACCCTCTTGCCTCCCTCTAATGAGGATCCTTGTGATTATCCAGGACCCATCTGGATAGTCCAGAATAATCTCCCCATCTCAAGGTACTTAACTTAATCACTGCAGTTTATTCTGACAGGTAAAGTAATACATCCATTGGTCCTAGGGGTTTCCATATGGGCATCTTTAGGGCCATTATTTAGCCTACCACAAGAGCAAACTTGGTCCAAGTGTTATAGTGAGTTCAAAGACAATTGAGACATGGTCTCTGCCCTTAAATTCTGTCATCTAGGCAGGAGCTGACCAATACTACAATAATCATTCAACAAGGCAGAGGAGTTTCCAAGTCCGATGGAAGTTCAAAGAAAGGGATGGGTCACTAACTGAAAATTCTCTATTTGCATAGATCCACAAGTAACGTATGCCTTTGTCCCTGTTTGTCCCTCATCGGGAAATGCCATTTCTTCCTCTTGTGCTTGGTTAACTGCTACTCATCCTTTAAAATTCAAGAGTCACTTTTTTTGGGACATGTCCCTTGATGCCCTAGGCTGAGATGGTACTCTTGTCACATTCGTTTTAAAAATAGTTTAATTCTGTGCCTCTCTCATTAGAATGAATTTTTTATCTTCTAAAAACTCTTCCAGCTTTTAAAAATATTTTTGTATCCTCAACACCTCAACACCTGGTGATTTGCATATAATAGACACTTAGTAAATATATGAATAAATCAATGTGGGCAGGCACTGTGCAGAGAAGGCATGATGCCTGACCAATTTTGGGCCCTGAGGATGTCATAAAGAGGGCTTTTTCAACTAACTGATGGTGTGATGTTGTGGGAAGAAGGTGGAGAAAGGCCTGGAGAGAAGGATGGAGCTCCACTTTGCAGCCTGGGTGACCAACAAGATGGTCATGGATATAACAGAAAAAATACATCTATATGGGGAATTTTAGGTTTGGTGCAGAGTGATCGTGACTCCATTTTTGGTTTCATGAATCTGAAGAGTTTAAGACAACAACTGACTGAGATGACCAGGAAATAAAGAAGTGGAATTTAGGAGAAAAATCAGGGTATCATTTGGAATTAGTCTCCTTTAGGAGTAATGGTATGAGCCATAGGGGTGGCTTGAAGGGAAAGACTATCAAAAAGAAATAAGGAGAAAAGAATCAGGGACAGGTTGTTGGTGAATGTATTCAGAAGGAATCAACCGAATACACGCTTTTTAAAGAATAAAATCAACATCAGATGAAAGAGCAATTTTCTCAGAGGACTGTTTCTGGACCACAGGAGAGCAAGTGATTGCTTCCTTTTCTGAGCCTGTCGATGGCACAAAGTAGTGTATCTACTTTGCATTACTGTTATTGGAGGATAAGCATTTGTCTTTCCCACTGTCCTAGAGGGTACACTTTTTGAGGGTAGGGGCGGTATCTCTTCATCGTTGTGTCTCCCAGGTGCTGAACACTTAGTGTCTTCACATTTAGTATACTAATCAATAAAGTAACAAATTAATGAGATTCAGATGTGATGGTATTTATTTTCTTAATATTATATCCAGTTTCTCCTAAGTTTGCTTAAGGTACTAGAATGAAAAAAAAAATGTTACCAACTTGCTGAAAGACACTGTGCACGGATCAGGGGCTAAAAGCACATCCTGTGTTTATTCTTTGTCTGCATGAACATAATTGGATTGCTGCTCAACTGAAATTTCCTGCTATATGATACTTCTCAAAGGTTCAAATAAGGGACAGAAGCCTGAACTTAATTAAGAATATAAACAGGACTGTTGGTCCCAAGATGAGATTTAATCCTAAAGTCACCTGCACTATGTTTATTAGTCAGTCTGACCCAATGCTCCCCACTGGGGGTGACTGGTAGTTAAGAGCCTAGAAATGTAGCTCTAAACAGAAGATGGACCAAGTTTACCTTAAAAGTGGGCACCCCAAAATCTGTTAAATACAAAAAAATAGGATTTCAAGGGAATCAAGACAAAGGGCATTCACATATTTGAAATAATTTAGATAATGAAAATACGGTTTTTTTTAGTAATGTCACAATGGATATTTTAAAAATTCATTAAAGTGTTTGTATTTTATATTTAAACATGCCAGAAAGTACAATTTATTAACTTCAATGAGTTGTTCTACTATCATATAATTCTCAGATTTAGCACTGATTTGCATGAAGGAAAATACTGTGTGGAAAAACATACAACGTGCAGATTGTTATTTCTACCATCCCCAAGCAAATGCAAGCTCCTTTACAGCCATACATCCATCTTTCCGAGCATGTTCTATGGCAATGACTATCCAGCTGGTCCATTAACCTTTTTAGCTGATTCTTCCCTTCTCAATGTGATACTTACCCTGCCTCAATACTATGAAAGACAATAAAACTGAAAAATAAAATTAATGGGTGAATTACACTACTCAGGAACTGGGATTAATTTTTCAAAGCAAGCCAGTTTCTAAGTAAAACTTGTGGGCAAAAATTTCAAAAGCTTTTCACAGCTGGTTCCCACTGTCTTTTTCTTGAAGTTTTGTCAATACACACAGAAAAGACAACCTTGGGCATCTTTCTGCCTCAGGGAGCAAGATGACAGTGTAAGAGGAACACACTTAGGCTTTGATATGTCCAGTTGAAAGGGCACTCAAGCTCTAGCAAATTTTCTCTAAATGCTTACTTTGTGTGCTGTGTGCAATTTGTTAGCTTTAAATCCCTGTAGGAACCAGGAGATTTTCACACATCTTTTAGAAAATGGATATTTTTCAGGGTGAGACAACATCATCTTCATCAGTAGGTGTGCTGGCTCTAATGTTGAAAGGTTATTAAATAATATGGTGTTGCTTATTTGCAACCCAAATGAAGACCCCGTAAAGAGAGAGAGGACTAGCGGGGCGCCTGGATGGCTGAGTTGGTCAAGCGACTGATTCTTGGTTTCGGCTGAGGTCATGATCTCAGAGTTTGAGTTCAAGTCCCACATCAGGCTCTGCATTGACAGTGCAGAGCCTGCTTCGGATTCTCTCTCTCTCCTCTCTCTCCTCTCCTGCTTACACTCTCTCTCCCTCAAATAAACATTAAAAAAATAAAGAAATAGAGGACTAGTATGAAAAGATAGCTGTAAGAAAAGGTGTTAAATTTACTCTGCTGAATGATAGGTCTGTATGATCGTCAAGTCTCATTTAGCTCAGTATTAAGTTTGCTTAGGTAGATATTGGGGAAGAAGTAACACAATGTTCTTTCTATTTATCACTTATCCTCATATCCAGAATTGTGAACAGCTTGTTATGCATGATTAAAATTTAGCATCAACTGTAATTTATTTTGTCATGAATTGTTTAAGGCGCATTCTGAGGAAGATCCGAGCGCATGAAAACTTTGTGTGGGGTGAAAATTTATTTTTATATTATGAAGTTGATGTATATGTGATAACTCATGATTTGATTGCCTCTGAACATGTATTTTTGTAAGAAAAATTAAAAATGTTAATTTTTCTCTACTTGTTATAAAAATAGGCCTCATAGAGAAGCAGGCTAATTTGCTAACTGACTGCACAAAGCCGATTTACCAAAAATCAATTTGTCAAGTGACCAATTTGTCAATTTTTTCCAAGAGTTACCGTTACCATGTCTTTCTCTCTCTCTTCCTACTGGCTGATCACAGTTGGGTTTAGCTAATATCCATTTGGCATGTTTCAAAACTCAGATGTCTAGCACTTCTGGAACTTCTGCCTCTGGTCTTCTCGTGGGTCCCCAGCCCCCTCTGCTCTTCTGTCTACTCACCTCCTACTCCTGCCTCAACTACTACCTCTGGCTGCTCAAATCCATCCTGGATGTGGTTTTAAATATCTATATAACAGTTTGAAGTAATTTTTGTTTGAAAATTTGCTGAATTGAATTGGCTCTTGCCAATTGGCTGGAGGAAAATGGTTTTTCACACACTGACTTAGAACTCCCTAAAACTATCTCCCCAAATCTACGAATAATGGTATACTTTATTGAGTGCTTTCTTTTTTTTTTTTTTTTAACGTTTATTTATTTTTGAGACAGAGAGAGACAGAGCATGAACGGGGGAGGGTCAGAGAGAGAGGGAGACACAGAATCAGAAGCAGGCTCCAGGCTCTGAGCCATCAGCCCAGAGCCCGACGCAGGGCTTGAACCCACAGACCACAAGATCGTGACCTGAGCTGAACTTGGACGCTTAACCGACTGAGCCACCCAGGCGCCCCTTGAGTGCTTTCTTTATGCTGATACAAGTATCATCTCATTGAATTCTAAGAGTAAGCAAAAGAATTTTCCAACACACAAGAAAACTGAGGATTAAAATGATTAAATCATTTACCCAAAGTTTCAGAGCCATTAAGTAGCACAACTGGGATCTGAAGCCAGTCTATCAGACTCTAAAACTGGAGGGCTTTATATTTAACTAAACTGCATTCTGAAATGTTGTATTTTTAATAAAGATGGTAATTACTTAAGAAAAAAACCACAAAATAATGGCTAACTTATTGCCTGATGGTAAGCACTAAAGAAGCCTAAAATTGGATAAAGAGTATATACAATTTCAAAGATTCAAAGTCTTAATAAATACTCAGATGAATAAAACAAGATTTTAATGAATTTCTACAGGGACCCGTATAAAGTAAGGGAAGGTGTTAGAATGTGAGACTAGGATACTCTTGCAGGACTCTTAAATGAGGGGTCTTAAATGCAGGGTCTCTTAAATGAGCTGACGTCTTAAACACTCTAACAAGTTTAAATGGAAGAGGAAGCAGATTCTTAAAAAAATGACTCCTGGATAGCAGACAGATTTTATGGATATTTACATGAAGCAGGAACTGAAGTGTGACACTGTCTTGAAAGTAAGTCTATAGGGGCACCTGGGTGGCTCAATTGGTTGAGTCTGACTCTTGATTTCAGCTCAGGTCATGATCCCACGGTAGGTGGGATCGAGCCCCACTCCGGGCTCTTGTGCTGACAGCACGGAGCCTGGTTGGGATTCTCCCTCTCTCACTCTCTCTGCCCCCTTCCCTGCTCATGCCCTTGTTCTTTCTCTGTCTCAAAAATAAATAAACTTAAAAAAAAAAAAAAGGAAATCTATAAAGAGAGTGAGAGCCCTTTCTGCTTTCTACTGTATGGCTCTAATCACACAATAATAAAACTGTAGAACAGTTACTGGGATATCTGAAAGTTAGCTTTCTTGGATTGGCCTCTATTCTATTCCCCAGAGGCTGTTCTAAAAATTTATGTTTATTGACATCAGAAATATCAGCATGGAGCTAGTCGGAAAAGGGGAAAAATACCTCAAAAAGATGTCAGGAAGCTTGTTTCTGTCTCGTCGTGTCTGCTGTCACTATCTGTCATTTTCAGTGCTCATGTGGACCCAACATTAGTGGAGACACTGGAAAAATTGCCTTTCTAATTGAGCTTCTTTGCCCTTTGGTTGAGTACCTTTGTCCTTTTGGGTGGTTTTTCTGGTAGCAGGCTGTGGCAAGTCGGCCAATCACTCATTCTTAGTATTTACTGAGTGTCTTCCTCCATAAGGAAAGTGTAGTAGGCATATTTCACTTCAATATTCTCAGTTGCTCCTGCTTTGCAAATGTATATGGATTTAAATGTGCAGAACCGTAACTGATAGTGACTGTGTCCTCATACACACCTGCCCTCCCCTTGCCCCACCCTTAAGATCCCACTAAACTGTAAGGGATATTATTCCACAATGACTTTTGGGATTCAACCATGAATACCTAATAATCTTATTAGTTAATAAGTACTAACCAAATTGCTCTACCAGCATCGATCTTCCCAAGGAACCTAAGGTACACACCAGTCCCCTGAAAATGGCATTTGTGACAGAAGACTCTGGCTGTTGATGGCAACCCATCAGTACCCTTGATCCCAGACAGTGCCTGAAGTGATCTTCGTGTTAATGAGAAATGGCCTACAATTTCAGGTATTACAGGACTATCACATTAGAGGTTCTTCACCTCTTCAATTCCATTGCGTCCTACTTTGTGACTTTTTTAAAAGGACAAATCCTTAAGGCGCCTGGGTGGCTCAGTCGGTTGAGCATCTGACTCTTGATATGGCCTCAGGTCATGATCTTGTGTTTGTGAGACTGAGTCCCAGGTCAGGCGCCATGCTCAGCATGGAGATGCTTGGGATTCTCTCTCTCCCTCTCTCTCTCTGCCCTTCTCCCCTGCTTGTGCTCACTCTCTCTCTCTCAAAATAATTAAATAAACATTTTTTTTTAAAGGACAAATCCTCATTTTCAAAAACTTGGGAAGGCTTTGCCAACCTACTCGTGTGCTTTAAGTATAATATTTTGTTATAGGCTCCCACTTTATAATAGTGGTAATTCCCCCATCATCTCAGAACACATGAGATCCAGGATTTTGCATATTACTGTGTATACAGTTTGAGATGGTAAAGAAAAGTAAGAAGAAATATACATATGGCCATGGAGGAATCATACTAGCAATGAAGAGGTTGGAAAGGAAGGTCTCCGGAGTACAGCTAAAGGGCACAGACTACTGAGAAATAGCTTCTTTACATTCAAGTTACATTTACCCATAATCTACACCTTTGCCCCTCACCCATTTGATTTCCCATGTTACTAATATACTGAGTTACAACCATCTGTACTGCATTTCCAGCTATTAACACTTAAAAATGTCTATATGCAGGGAAACCTCCCTTAGGAGTAAAAGGGGGCTATCTATGCAAGTTGCCAGTGAATTTAATGCCATCTTCAAGATGCACAGTTTTAGCAGCACGCTACAGAAAGGAGCTGTCAGGCAGGGGGTCACAGACATGGCACCGATTTAGAATCCTCCTGTGAAACACGCAGGACAATGGGCTGGTAGCTGCACCAGCCGTCCCTGGTGAACTGAGATGAGAAGGGCTGTTCTTCAACTGTTTGCAATAAGGTGTTGTCATTTCAATTGGCATTAGAGCATTTCAATTAATAGTCTGGTTAATTTTCCATAGTTTCTAGCTTCATGCTATTTTCAACCCTTACACCAATATTCTACATAATCGTTAATGAAGAGCCTCTTCCTCTTTTTCTCTTTTCTTCTTCTTTGTTTTTCTTGACCAAAGAGGCTGTGTGACATGATTAAATAATGCTCTTCACGGGGCGCCTGGGTGGCGCAGTCGGTTAAGCGTCCGACTTCAGCCAGGTCACGATCTCGCGGTCCGTGAGTTCGAGCCCCGCGTCAGGCTCTGGGCTGATGGCTCAGAGCCTGGAGCCTGTTTCCGATTCTGTGTCTCCCTCTCTCTCTGCCCCTTCCCCGTTCATGCTCTGTCTCTCTCTGTCCCAAAAATAAATAAAAAACGTTGAAAAAAATTTAAAAAAAAAAATAAAAAAAAAAAAAAATAATGCTCTTCACACGCATAAAGGCTGATGCCCATACTCTTTATCTTCACGGTAAGTCAGACTCAAAGGTAAAGAAGCTTATATTGGAACATGTAGATTTTAGGTTCAACACATGAAATGGGATTTATTGTCATATTGGGAGAACTGAAAGATGTTCCAGAAACTAATTTTTTTGCACTTTTATTTGTATGCTTGTCACAAATATATTCAGGGAACTATATATACACAGGGGCAAATCCTTATTTGCTGTCGAAGACAGAGTGAACCTGGAGGGGTCATGATCATCAAAAACAGACCACTCGACAGAACTGAGACGTCTCATCACATTCACTGTGGGGGGTGTGGAGCAGGGGACAAAAATTACTGAACGCTTATTAAATAAAATAGAAAATCTTACTCAAAGAAAATACTCTCACTTGGTTTTATTTGTCTCATATATATGCCAAATAAAAACCTTTATTATATGCCAAGATTCATAATAAATACTGACATTAGAAAAATGTAGAAGGGGCGCTGGGGTGGCTCAGTTGGTTGAGCGTCCGACTTCAGCTTAGGTCATGATCTCGCAGCTGTGAGTTCGAGCCCCGCGTCGGGCTCTGTGCTGACAGCTCAGAGCCTGGAGCCTGTTTCAGATTCATCTCCCTCTCTCTCTGTCCCAACCCACTCGCATTCTGTCTCTGTCTCTCTCAAAAATAAATAAACATTAAAAAAAATTAAAAAAAAAAAAAGAAAAATGTAGAAGCCTTGTCTGCCATGTGATAACATGAAAGTGACAACACCAATATGCCTATGACTGAGTTCTCAGTTTCCGTCATGCAGTTGTTAAGTAGGCTTCGCCATCTCTTCTTATGGAGGGTTATGTTCATGTTGGTATCAATGTGTAAATTTAACGGAAGGTTAGCAATGGAAATTATAGATGACATTGCATTTTAAATACACCAGATATGGAATTCAGGAAGTTAAAGGTAAAGGAATAGGCAGGAGAGGTCTATTAAGTCTTATGTTCATACTATGGGCCAGATACGATGCTTGGAACTTTGAAATTTCAGTTAACTTTCATGGCAATCTGATGAAGTCCAAGCTACAACTCCAAATTTATAGATAAGGAGAATGAGGCTCAGAGGGATTAGGTGGCCTACCAAAGGTCACACAGCTAGCAAATGTCTAAGACAGGTTCACATCTCTGTTTTTTGACTTAAAACCCAAGATTGTCTCCAAAAAGCATGTCACCTTCTTTCTGCAGATGAGATCATTGCACCCCAGTAAGATGAAGTGATTTGTACAATTTTTACAGCAAAACTAAAAGCAGGTTTTCTATTTTCACAACCTGCAATCTATACACTACACGAACATGTAGAGGTTAATTTACATTATAAAATATTTTTTGGGGGGGTGGATTCCCTTTAACATAATGTTTATTAACTCTCAACTTTAAGGGATATATGAAATGTGCAAATCTTGCTTTCCTGGAATTGAACAAGCATTGGATAATCAGTGGGAGAAGGAGTTTTTGAATGTGTACTACCTATTTACAGTTAGGAGAAAAGAGCTACTCTGAAGCAAAAACAATTGTGTTGTAAATTTCTTCATGATCCTCAAGTCTGGCACAAACGAATGCCTACAGAACAATCTTTTAACTAAAAAGAAGTTGAACAGAGTTCCACCATGAGTGGAATTCCTGGTATTTCTATGGGCAATAAATGTGACACCATAACATAATAAGGAAATCAATATGGTGGCCTCAAATATCTTTCCCACAAGTTTAGATTTTAAATAATTTCAGATAAAATGAATAGGAAAAAACCATGACATGCCATTCAGATCCCTGAATTATAGGGTTTTAAAAGCAACCAATACACCCAAACCCTTGTTATAATCCAGGATTCATCCTAATTGATTTCAGCGTCTCCCATTGGTTGGTACCGAGGAGATTGCTGCTAACAACCTTTATCAGCCAAGTCAGGCATATTTTCTTATCTTTGAAGTACACCGCTTGCTTTAATTCTCCTCCTTTAAGAATAGTTTGCACACTTGTCAGGAGAACTATAGGAAAACTTGGTTCCCAGACATAGATAAACTCTTGTTCTACATGCCCTAATCTCTGGTGATTTATTAATGCAGACACCTAAATCCCTGAAAAGCCAAATGTAATTGATTTCCTTTGCTTTCAAGTAATTAGGAAACAGTAATCTCTAAATTATTTTTAAATCCAAAATACGTCACTACGTAAGCTGTAATCCATTCCACAAGGTTTATGACTCAAAAAAATTATTTTTAGTTATAATATTTGGGAGAACAGGCTAAAACATAATTAAGTTGTTCAGAGAAATGGGGAATCTGTACTGAAAATTCAAGAAATTATCTTATTTTACATGAAGAATTATCTTTGAATTCCACAGAGTGAAGCTGACATTTCCACAGAGGCAAAACATAAGTGATTTTTCTGGCTTTAAACACCCTCTTCTTAAATATCTGTGCTTCTATCACATAGATGATAATCATTATAAATGACATCTGTGCTATCAGGATTCCCAAGGGTTCTCACTGATTGCAAAGGCTTCGAATTACCTTTCTGAGAAACTATGTATTCCGATGTATTATTGCAAAATCATATTAGGTATGGATATTTTTAGATTGAGGGACAAAATACTCTTAGTCTTCACGTCAAATCAAAATAGCTCCAAATTTCTAAATATTTAGTGATCAGGTATCACTGTATTTAGAAATCATAATATACACTTGGTGTGATATGATTACAGTTGGTCGTATGTATGTATGTATGTATGTATGTATTTTTGAGAGAGACAGAGAGAGTACAAGCAGGGGAGGGATGGCGACAGGGGGAGAGAGAGACCCCAAGCAGGCTCTGTGCTGTCAGTGCAGAGCCTGATGTGGGGTTCAAACCCACGAAACTGTAAGACCATGACCTGAGCAGAAATCAAGAGTTTGGCACTTAACTGACTGAGCCACCCATGTGCCCTGGTCATGATTATTCATTAATTAAAACAGAATCCACTGAAAATCACAGGAGGCTTCATGAGGGGAATTTACGAAAATTGCTGAAAGGCAGAGGTGCTGAGTTGTAACTGAGCTAATGCATCATCTCCACGAATTGAAGAACTTTTCCAACTGGGTAGCTTGTGCACCTGTGTCTGTGTATGAGGCCATGGGGTATGGTCACCATTTCCTGAAGTTCAGTATCCAAGACAATGTTAGGAGATATACAGGTAACTAAGTTTCATTTGAATAGGTATGAGATATTAAAATCTTTGTACTAATTTACGGACTTATTTGTTTAGGGTGAATCTAAGTAAGCATCTTTTAAATCAACTTCAGGAAAAGTATTAGGCATTTACAGTACAGATCATATATGGATATGGCAAAATTTATGAAAGTGTTGTGATGACGAAAGCTTGAGAAACAACGGCTGTGATTTTCCCTATTTGAGGATTTAGTCTACTTTTGTCCAGAGGCACAAATTACTGGAAATTGACTACTCTCAACCATAAAAAGATGTAAGGTGGTATTGTCATTTCTCCTCCATCCTAAACAGAAAAGTTTGTTCTGTAAGTATGTGGCATTCTTTCTTGATAAGATAGAATCTTGTTCAGTTAACAATTAACAACTTCTTGCACAATCATTGATGAGTTCAGAAAGAATTGTTGAAAAATCTTGGGCTTCTTATATGGGAAGGAGTTCATAGATGGCTTTGGTGAGTCAAGCCAAGTGGCCTCCTGTATTATAGATTCTTTTAATTCATCAACTACTAACCATTAATAGACTTTAAGGCAATTAATCTTTCTTTCTTTCTTCCTTCCTTCCTTCCTTCCTTCCTTCCTTCCTTCCTTCCTTCCTTCCTTTGAGAAAGCAAGCACAAGCAGAGGACAACCACAGAGAGAGGGGGAGACAGAGAATCCCAAGCAGGCTTGTGTCATCAGCACATAGCCCAACATGGGGCTCGATCTCAGGAACCATGAGAGCATGACCTGAACCAAGATCAAGAGGCAGACGCTTAACTGACTAAGGCACCCAGGCACCTTCAAAGCAATTAATTAATTATACCCACCAACCACATCACCAAAATTAATGTTTTCTTTTGCTCTCACTGTTTATAATTGCTGTTTATAAATACTAGTGTAAGGAGGACAAAGGAGCCAGGGGCCTCAATTCTCTGAATATTATGTGATTTCTAGGACTTACTGATATACTACTCACTGATACTACCTGGTGCAAGGGGATGAGAAATTAATTTATTTTAAGAAACTTTGAGCGCATACTATGTGAAATGCTCCTTAAACAATATAACCTGGTATTTACATTTTTCTAACAGACTTTGAATAACCATTAATATTTTCAGAAGCTAATAACTACTACCTTACCACTTTGCTACCCATCACAACCACTATGCGTTGCATACCTACGAGGAGCCAGGAAGAGCACTGGCTACCCAACAAAAAAGATCCCATGTCCTTCCAAGGTGGTCTTTTAGGCTGCAGAAGTTGTACTGAATATATTAGGATATGTAGACAGGGCATTGCTATGCTTCTTCATGGTGTCTGAGTGAGGGAGTGTGTGTCTGATGCACAGATGCAAAACTCGGTGTTCTGCCAGCCTCACTGACTACTTTTCAGGGGTAGAAACTTATGTCAAAAGTTGTTCCTTTTGTTTTCAGTCTTCACAAAGACCCTCTCCTTAGGCTACCATTAACGTGAAATTTTGTTCAGGCAAGAGATCCTATTGGGAAGTATTAACTCAGCAGAGAAGAGAGGATCCTTGGAATATGCCATGAAGACAGTCTCAACAACTATATTGGTTACTCACTCAGATGGCTCATCTCTACAAAATGAGCAGCATGTTTGGCTAAGCTGTTGATTTTGATAGTTTATTTAAACTTTAAAATAATGATCGATGGTGCTGTCGAGACATGAACTTTCCATAATCTTTCAAATCAAATTTTTGCAAACTAAAGCAAGGCAAGGGGCAGAATAACCATATTAGGACAAATAATTCTATCCCATAGATTATCTAAAATATGGCATCCATCTTTTTTCCATGCTTTCACTTTGTTTCCTTGAGAAAAAAAAAAGCAAAACACCATGAAATTTGCCCAGCATGTCATGTCAGGAAGCAGGAGACCTATTCAGTGCCTCACCCACATCAGGCACTCAGGAAACAGTTATTTGAATGAACAAAAGAAGCAATTGTTTGTCTTTTATAGCATAGACACTGTCACCTTCCAGTAATTTGTGGGAATGAGGTTTAACTAACTCTAGTTTCAACGTTCCCTCTCTCCTCTTTTCTTCCCTTCCTTCCTTCCTGGTCCTTTCTTCTTTTTTCCTTTCTTTGTTCATAATATCTTAAAAGGTGACATCATTTGATGCCTTAGTAAAATAAATGAATGTTTTAAAGAAAAAAAAATAATTTATGACTGAAAATAAACATGGGCTTCCACTTCTTTTGAATCACCAAAGTTTGTATAACAAAGACAAAATTTATTAATTTTGGGTTTTTCAAGGTCTTTTTTCCTGAGTTAATACCACTCATTCTACAAGAAAGAAAGAAAGAAAGAAAGAAAGAAAGAAAGAAAGAAAGAAAAGGAAAGAAAGAAGAAAGAAAGAAAAAAGAGAAGAAAAGAAAAGAAGGAAAGAAAGAAATCCGTTTCCTCCCTTTGCTTTGTCTCTAAGAAGAGCTCTGTCTTTGCCAGACCAGTCTGAGGACTCTGTGATTTAGAACCCTGAGAATAAGTGGAGAGCCTCATAACAAAGAAGCGAAAGGAAGGTGACAGGCAGAGAGGTTATGCATGTTGTTTATAGGGAGAAAGTTTGGGAGGTTTGGCTTATGAGAAAGTAAAGCAGTCACAAGGTAGGAGAGAAGAGAAGGGAGGATGAGGGAGTGAGGAAAGGGATTTTTAAGAAGTATCATTACGTGCAATGAATTAGCACCTTTCATGTTTTTCAATTCAATACTGAAGTTCTATTTTAATTTCTTTGGCTACTCTTTTGAATATTATGTTATGCAAAACCGGGTCTATGTAGAATTACTCATGCAGTTACCAAAACTTCTGGAAGTCTGATTATTTGCACCAGAAATGTTCTTTAGCCCTCTACCCTCATGCAGGCAATTATCTGCATTTCCAAATTTCATGTGCTAGCCTGGGTGGACAATTTAAAGTTAGAATGAGATTTTAAGGTGCTAAAGATAAGACATTTTTCAAATGTAGAAAAAGTGCAAAACATGAAAATATACAAGTTATCAAAAATATATCTGCAAATTTTAGCATTCCAACTCGCTTTGTAAATTTTCTATTTTACTTCAGTAGAAGCAGGCTATTTTACTTGTGAAACAATAACAAAAAATTGAATATCTGGAGGAAAATTTCAACTTTCAAAAATGGAAATTCAAATAGATTTCTGAAAGATTCATCAATGCATCAACAACCAGGAAACACAGTCAGACATTATTCTTAATAGTTGGCTGACATCATCACCAAAAGTGTTGGTTAAATCATGTAGTTTTTCAACTGGTTTTGTTGGCCTCTGAGGAAACAGAGATAGTCCAGCACTAAGTGTAAAATTAGCTGAGCCTAAACTTTGAACAGAATCATTAACTAAGGATCATTCCTCTTAGTCTCCCATCTTAATGATTAGCTCCATTTGAAAACTAGCCCTCTCATTTTGTTAGTGCTATTATTGGATTTGGATAAATTCGCCTACTAGCCTAACCAATTTGTTCCCATTTTGTTGTAATTGCTGTCTTAGCAACAGTTTCTTATTCCCTAAGACTTTGCATATGACCTTAGGAAAATACATTTATAACTTGTATAATAAAACTTGCATCCTAAATTTTACATATATAATAATTTATTTTCAGTTATTCTGAATGGCAGTTCATTTAAAATTTATAGTTTAGTTACTAGCTAAGGGTAAAAAATGTAGGGGTAAAGCTTAAAATAAACCATTGCTTATTTTCATAACATAACGCATCCTTTTACCATGCAAGGTCTATGCCAAAAAACTGCAATAATACAAAAATATTCTTTTTAAGTTTTGGTAAATTCTGCAATAGGCCATTTATCAAAATATCTAAGGAAGCTGACAAATTTGTCTACCTATTTGATACCCTATTTCCATATAATGACCTTTTTATTAACCTAGATCTTTCTCATAATCCAAAAGGAAAATAATAATCCTAAGACTTTGCTAGTGCACTTTATGTATGTGCACAAGCAGATGGGTGTGTATATGAAGACAAATACTGTGCTTTGTATTTCTGAAAGTTGGGGGCTGGTATGGCTTAGAGCTGGCACTAAAAGATAAAGAGGGTTTCCTGGGTAGGAAAGACATTTGGGAAGGAAAGGCAGAGGATCCCTGGGGGAATGAAGTATCTGATAAGTGGAATAGTAAGGGGTTTTGAAAGATAAGTTGTGACTACACTTCAAATTGTATTAAATACTTGCATACAGAGTTTGAATTCTATAGGCAACAGAGAGTTACTAGAGTTTTAGCCAGTGGTATGATGGGGACTTATTTTAGGAAGATAATCTTTGCAGGAGTATCTTTCTTAGACTAAGAAAGAGGAGATCTGTTCAGAGCCCTTTGGCTGTGGTCATCCAGTTTCAGTTCATCACATAGCATCCGTGTACCATCTTGTCTCCTAGTTTTAACATATAAACAGCATAGAAGACTCATGATGAGAATTTTCTAAAGTCTCATTGCTGATGAGTCAACTTGGTCAGGTAAACGTTCTCTGGAATTACACACGAAAGGAGCTGTAACTGGTACCCTAAGCCTGTAACTGACGTGCAGGTTTCAGTACTGAGCTGGGGTAAAAATGCTGAAAAATGTTGGATTTATAGGACGTTCCCTGCAAGTGTCTGTTACTGCTCTGGAGTGTACATGGTCCTGAGCCCCCATTTCTCATAGCACTGGTGAAAATGAAAGATGACTGTCTTGTCAACATAGAGGAAACTCCACAGAGATAGCCAGAGATTTCCTGCTGTCATTTCAGTAAACTCGCCTTGAATTGATCAAATATCTCCAGAGCTCTACTCTAATGTCATATTTTTTCCTCCACATGTGCTGTGTTTGGTGGATGCAAGGCTGGATGAAGCGCAATTGTGGGCAAGAATGAAGCCTACTGTGCAGATTCCCTGCCAATTGCTTTTCTGTTTATGTTGTAGTAAGCTCAAACTTCAGGTCCATATACTGACTCAGGGCTCATTTACCTCTTGGTCCCCTGCCTATTTCTGCAGGTTCTCAGACACTGAAGCTTTCCATTACTCTGAGCAGTTCTCTTTGAAATTTCCTAATGTCAGTCATCTACCCATACCTAGACACCTACCTATTCCCTGCTCCTAGAGTCCCCTATTAGCCTACTCTCCTTGTTTTCTGCAAAATCCACCAATTATTCCTTGTTAGACCTGTATGATTCTCTTATAATCACAGTTCACCTGGCTGTTTAGATTTTCCCTCACAGTTGTGGCTGGAGCTACTTGCAAGTACATGTCTCTACTCAGATGATGTTTGACTGCTAAGACTCAGAATTCCCTTGTTTCAGGGTTTTGTTTTTTTTTTTTTTTTAAACATCAGCTAAGTCATAGTTCTTTATGACTTCTGAATATAAAATGATGCAAACAGTTACATTATAAAATAAGCAAATGAGCTTTTCCTAGTGTGGGTAAGTATTTAAATTATATGTGAATAACATTAAATGAGGTTTCATTTTGACAGAGGGTTTTATATGATAAATACAGACAGTCCCTCTAAGAGACTGAGGGTTTGGATTGCACATTTACATATTTACAAATATTGGAAGACAGAGGAGGGAGAGGAAAAATGAAAAGATAAAAATGCCTCTAAATAGCACTATGCATTTTTCTGTTCCAAAGAATACTTTTCTTTTTCAAGATCATGTTATTTCACTGTTTACCAAGAAATAGTGGAGTAATTTGGGAGGAGTTGAAGGGAGAGCAAGTAGGCATGAGAGGTATTGAAAAAATGATGTCCTATTATTACGTCTTATCCCACCAAAACAGAAAAATGACTGTCACTTGTAAATATGATGCAACACACAGATATTATACTTATTGAACTTCATATTGGGGTATATAAATCTTTTTGTTTGTTCGTTTGTTTGTTTTCTATTCTGGTATTTATCAGAACTAAGGGGGCAAAGACTATTTTTCGCAGAAATTTTTAAACTAAACTAACTTTAAAATTCTTCTTGCTTTTATATAATGATCACCCTACTTTTCTATCTATAGTTCTCCCTCCGTAGGACAATGGTATCATGCATTCATAGTCACACCAAAATATCATGATAATTCTCAAGGTAGTAAGGGATAATTGTAGGACAAGGAGGTCAGAAGTCTTGAGTTGGATTCAAAATTAGATGCCAATAGTGTTTCTAGCAAATCCCACTACACGGCAAGATTTATGTAGCATATAAACAGAGCATGGGAAAGCAGATAACACTGCAATGTCAAGACTCCGTGCCCACACTTGGGAAGGCCTCCGGCCACCTGGGAGCTGGATCTCATTAAATAAGCCTTAATCAAGGCACCACTACCTTTTTTTCTCTTACAAACCCATGGGACACAGCCTATTGGTCGCTGGGATTTGCTGTCCCCATTTTACCCTAGAAAGTGGCATTTATTCATAATCTGAAGGAGCTGGGTTATTTTAAATTGTGTTGAGAAGTTGCTCGTTTTTGCCTTGGGATTAGAGAGCAAAACGCTGAGTGATATATCTCCTGTCTTGAACCTGGATAGAAACGGGCACATGGCCACAGTTGAAGAGTGCGCACATCCTCTGACTAATCCAACTGAGATCTGTATTGTATCTAATTGTTCGGCCCCACCGTCGCTGTGGCAGCCTGTTTATTCCAAGGGAGCACGCGGCCGTCTGTGCTCTCTGGCTCCTCCAGTGCCACACTCTAATTGGTGCCGATGCCAGCTGCTTGACTTCCATCACTTTCTATCTGAATCAGTTCATCATTGCCACTTCATTTGTCTGACAGTGGCTCCCAGTGAATTTTGAAATTGCTTCTGACAACTTTTGTTTTTAACCTCAAGGCTGTGCCCTGGTTACCTAGGTGAGTTTGACAATTTGATGTTTCTCTTCATAATCAGGGATGGTTCGGGACAGTGGGCCTCTGTGCCGTTGGCACCTTTGAGAGAAGTTAGGCCTCCGTGTCTTATCCATTAGCGGGAGGGGAAGCTCCTGGCTGAGCAGAGAAATGGGGAAGTCTAATTTTCTTTATTTAGGTATAAGCAGAGTTGAGTAATTTATTACCAGGTTGGTCTGGGAAGGCAGATGGAGGAAGACAGAGCTTTTGCCTCAGGGTTTGAACACATTAAAATAAATCCTACTGCAAAAGTGTAAATGTTCAACGCATAGTTCCTCACTAGAGTTTTATAGCCGACTTTTAGATTTGGGTTGTTTCAATTCTGCCGCCTAAAAACAGTTTTGTTTTGGTGATTTGCTACTGGCCTTCACCTCATTGCTTTCTCTCACTTGGTAGGGTTCTACTATTTTCTGTTGTTTGATATTGTGTGTCTAATATTTCTTCTTTTTTTTATGTGATGGGTTTGTTTTTCCACCTAAAATCCTTCTGTTCTCTTACAGGTTTCAGGTTCTCTGCCATTTCTGTATTAATTAGGATGCCTTGGGCTATAACAAACATTAATTTCCAACTCAAACTGGCCAAAACAATAAAGATATTTAGTTTTCTCACATAATTGGAAGCTCAGACCTGAGGCCGGGCACCATTGGGGTCACTTGTCCTCATGGAGCCACACTTCTAGTTCCCTGCTGGGGTCAGCCGTAAAGTCATGATGAGGCATGTTCCTTCATGGTCACAGATGGTCACAGTATGGCCACTGCTGTTTCTAGGCTGCACATCCAGAAATGGAATGTTCCAGAGGAAAAAGATGGGGAACAGGGGGTGGTGTATTGCTCATTCCCAAATTATGTATACATGTCTTCCAGCAGGTATTCCTTCATGTTGTGGGGGCTAAATATAAATCATATGCCCATTCTGTCACCCATGAACAACTAGGGCAATGGTTACCTTAGACCAGTGGCTCTCAAAGTGCAGTTATGGGCCAGCAGCATTAGCATCACCTGGGGATTTGTTAGGACTGCCAATTCTCAGGCCCACCCAAGACCTGTGAAATCTGAAGCTCTGGTATGGGGACGCCAGCCTGTGCTTTAACAAGCTCTTCAGTGATTCTGATTCAAGTTCAAGCTTGATTTCCAGGAATCATCTGGGGTAGAAGAGATTTAGGGGTCTACAAATATGACCTCTCCCACATCTCCTGCAGGACAGGTAAGTTGCTGAAGTCATTCTTTATACAATGGTTTGGAGCCAGAGTATAAGTTTTGCATTTCTTTTAGTAAATATATCCCTCATTATATATCTTATTCCTTTTAATGTTACTATAAATGGGATTCTTAATTGCATTTCAGGTTGTTCACTGCATGTACAGGAATGCAAATTATTTTTGTATATTGATTGCATCTTACAAAGTTGCCTCACTCACTTATAAATTCTAGTTTTTTTTTTTTTGTGGATTTCCAATATTGAAGATCATGTTATGTATAAATAAAGATGCTTTTTTTCTTCCTTTCTAACCCAGATATCAGACTTCACTTTTCACCAAACATTTCATGAACAAAGGATGAGGAACATGCCCAAATGATATATGAAAAATGTACGCTCTTTTAAAATCACTTGGATATTTAGTATAGGAAGAATATTATCTACTCTCTGTTAGGCCTTATGCTAAGTGATTTTGACATTACTTAATATGTTTACAACAACCCTGGAAAAAAGTATGAAAAGTCCATTTTATGGATGAGAAGACAGGGGCTCAGAGAGCTCAACATCGGGGAGTTTGAAATCTGCAGACTGAGTGGGATCTGAACCGGGCGGTCATACTTCAAAGCCAGACTCAAAAACTCTTTTCAGGGAGCACCTGGGTGGCTCAGTCAGTTGAGAGTCTGACTCTGGATTTCAGCTCAGGTCGTGATCTCAGGCTCTTGGGATCAGACCCCACGCTGGGCTCTGTGCTGAGCACAGAGCCTGCTGAGGATTTTCTCTGTCTCTGTCTCTCTGCTTCTTCCTATCTCCCCTGCTTGTGCACTCTCTCACTCTCTCTCAAAAAACACACCAAAACAAAAGCAAAAACAACCAAAAACTCTTTCCAGGTAGGAGTACTCACTGAGATACTTTAGAAAGAGATTTAATAAACAGAAGGCAAAATAATACCAACAACCTATAGATCTGCAGCTGGCTCTGGGGACCTACACCGACAGTGCCCACTAAGGGCTCTGAGGTCACGCTCACCTCTCTACACCAGTCCCCGGTTGCGGCTGTCTTGGAAAACCATCTCTGCTACTGGACCACTCTGCTGGCTTCCTTCCTATAGCCAATGAAGAGGCCCTCGGCTCCTCTAGAAGGTTCCCACCGCCTTGTCCACTATTCCTCAGAATGGCCAATATTCCTCTTGACCCTTCTATCCCCACCCTACCCACACCAAAATCATTACAGAGTTTTCAGGTATAATGAAAATGTTAATGATTTCTGTTCAGTAATCAATGAAGTTGACTAAGAGTTATGATTTGGACTTATGTGATTTATGTGATCATGCATTAATTCTGATTTAACGGTTTCCATTTATAAATATATATATATATATGCATATATATGCATATATATATATATATATATATATATCTCCAAAACCGTATCTTTCGGAACTTAAACATTTTCCTGAGTTCTTAACAAAAACTAGAGTCTGGGTATAGGGCTGATGAGAGCTGCCTCATGAGAAAATCACCAGACCTTATTTTATCTCTTCTTGGGCTCAGTATTTCTCAATGATTGAAACACCAAACCGACTATATTCACTTCCTCATTTTAATCGATAACGTGCACTCATAACCTCATGGAGCTGATCTGACTGGAAGCAAATGCACGGACTTCTGTTTTCTGTTAAGTCAGTCAGCCACATTATACAGAAAGAGAACATTCGTTGGCCTTTCAGAGATTTTGAACATAGTTCACAAGCTCCTAGGATTCTGAGCACGTGGGATATTGGGGGCCTCGGTGTAGGGACTACTAGACAGGTGTTTTTCTGTTGTTAACATTTTGTGAAAAAATCAACACCAACAAAATACTCCTGAGAACATTATATCCAGCTTTACTGGAATCAGCTCTTGCTTCTCTAGCAAATGGCCCGATTACTTGGCCTTTTCCAGTGGGTCCCTAGCTACTGTCACTTATGCCTACACTTTGATTGCAGGTGATCATTGCCTCCTTATCAGCTTTTGTTGCCTGTTCTCTAAGCCCTTTCTAAGTTTCTCCCAGCCTTTCTTCACTTCTTTCTTTTTTAAGAATTTGCATTAAGGGGTGTCTTCGGAAGGATTTTTTCAGGTATCAATGACTTCTTAAAGGAGTCTACCTGTTCATTCATTCAAAAGAGAATTATCAGATATTTAATATGGGTCAGTCATAGTATAGCACACTGAGAGTATAGCACTAAATACTCAAACATGGTCACTAGTTGATTGTTTAGTGTTGGGAGGCCAGTGCTAGACTATCAAATGGTCACACAAGTAAATTAACATTTGCAAATTATGATAACTGGTACAAGGTATGAATAGAGATTATGTCCAGGGAACCTACTAGAAATAGGTAAGTCAAGGAATGCCTCCTGGAGGTGGTGATATTGAACATAAGAACTGAAGCATAAGTAGGAGTTAGGTGAGGGGATGGGCAAAACTATTCCAAGCAGAAGAAATAGCATTTAGAAACACCCTGGATTTTTACATTTCATAATGTAAGAATGATTGTTGGCCAAAGAGAAAATGTTTTTTTTTTTTCCTTATGGCTGATAGAGAAAACAGCTGCCTATATGAAGAGTAAGTTTTGGATATAGGTAAAGAAAGCAGTGATTGAAGGAGAAAGCAGAGTATGCCTCTACCAACTTCTTCCCAGAATGCTCTTTTCCTGATACAACAGGGTTTCACAAATTATACCAAATACACTGTTTTTTCTTGTTTTTTACTATTGCTTATCCCATAAGTAAAACCCTGTGGCCCTTTGCTATTCTGCTTCTATCTCTGTCTAGAGATCAGAGACTCTTGAGGCTCATCAGAATGATTTTGGCCATCTTATAAGCTGTAAGGTCCCCCAACCAATTCCACAGTTACTGAATTGTGACACTCAGGCAAGCCACATTTTTAGAAAAGCTCCACTGACTTGTGATCTGAAAAGGATGGGAAACCCTACTGCACTACTAGCTGTGTGTCCATGGGCAAGTTTTACCCACTCTGTAACTCAGTGTCTTCCATTATAGATTAAGAATCATAATGGTACCCATCTTATGGCGTTTTCATAAACCCCAAAACCTTATAAAAAGAGGTAAACAATCCTGATTTCACATAACATGTCTGAATAGGAAACAGCCACTGAAGGAAACAGTCCCCAAAGCTAGGGACTTTAGATAACCAGGACTGTCCCAAAGTTAGGAAGACTTCTACTGAGTCACCTCTGGTTGTGCTTTCTGAGGTCACTTTGGGAGTTCCTTTAAGAGCTGGGCAACCCCACCACCGCAGAGTTGAATGTGGTATCATGGATGTCAGCAACAGTTTTAAAATCTGCCTCCATGCCCTCTTTCGCAGCACTGCCTTCACGCTTCCCACCCCCTTAGCTGGCATGAGGCTGTCAGTTGTCACTTACTGTGAGACACTGGAAGGTCTGTAACATGTTGGCCACTCAGAATACTTATTTTCATACATAAACTGTACACAGGTGAGTAGAAGACCTCAGCAGGATGGATCAGAGGCCATTTTCAGTAATTGATAAGAGCATCAGGGGAGAAAGGGTCTCATCCTTGCAACTGCTATCAGTGGGGATGGTAAAAGCCTGGAATCCCTCTGAGTATCTTTGCCATCAAATGCAGGAGCCTGCTGACGATCATGCTGTAGAGCAAAGCACGGCCAAGTGAGGAAGACAAATGTGGAGAGAGTCCAGATGAGTTGGAAGTCTGGATCCAGCCATTCCTGAAACCACTGGGGACTTCCTAGGGGCTGGGCTATGCTAAGAGTCTCTTGTTGAAGGCATCTATCTATTTATCTATTGGTTTAACTTCCATGGAGAAGGATTTCCGTCACTAAAAGCCCACAGTTCTAGACAATACCTTTGGGTGCTCTTCTGACATGTCTATGGTCAATATGGCTTATTTCAAGGTGCTGTGAAGTTGCATTTGAGGAAGAGAGCCTAAGATTATCTCTGTCTAACAATCCAGAGAAGTAAGAGCAGAAGTAGAGTCAGAGGTACAGGCAGGATCGTTACTGCTTTGGCTCTCCATGTGTCATAATTACTGAAGAGCAAGTGTTTCAATGAGCGAATCAGATAAATTTACCACCAAATGTTTAAAAATTGATTTGCCACCCTGAACTGCTCAGAAATTTTGCTACTGCTGAGAGACGAACCCAGATGGGAGTGAGCCTATCCCTTCCATTAACTGAAACAATCTTAATAAAAATGCTGTTCCTACAATTTCAATAGGAGCCTTTGTCTTATACGAAAGCTGTACAGTATTGTGCTCTATTGTGAGCAGAACCCTATTCAAAGCTACACTGAGGGCAAACTGGAATACAGTTACAAACAGCATTAAAAGTTAAAGAAAAATCAGCCTGGTATATGCAGAACGATAAAAAAAAACAGTTGAAGAGAAAAAGTAATTGTGTTATGGCTAGTTATAGTTAAGACTTAGGTAATTATTCTGAATTTGAAATTTAGATCATTTCCCTCCCTCCTTGATATAATTATCCATTAGACTTACTAATGCACATTTTTCATGTCAAGCCAGCAAGAGCTCCACGGTGAAGAAGAGAGGCTTCAAAAAGAAGGGGAAGAGGCAAATTCGATGCACGTGGAAACAAAAGAGTGTAGGAAAGTATCAGTGTTTATTGCACAATCGATCACTGAGAATGTGCAGGCGTGCCAAGGCCATCTTTATTTGGTTATAGAATAGCTTTATTTGGTTATTTGGAAATAGATATGAACTCAATACGTCTCCAGCTTGACTACTCAAGGGAAAAAGTGCAGAAAGAAAGGAGTTGTAAGTGAATCCAAATATCAGCACTTTAGAGCTGAAAGGCAACTTGAACAACTGAGTAACTTCCTTATGTTTGAGGTCAGGAGGCCCAGTGAGGTGGGCCTCGGGCCTCCCACACAGCTACTCGGTGTGAGCTCCCTTGGCAGTCATCAATAACCATTTTCCTCTCTAAAATATGTATCTATAAAGAAATAACGTACAGTTTTGGTTAAAGTTCTTTCCTGAGACCTATTTCTCAGAATCCCCAACATGGAAATTCTGCCATGTGTTGGGTATGTCTATTCCAATTACGCATCCTGGAATCAGGGAAATAACCACAGGAGGGGCTCAGAATGACCCACTCACTGTGACACAGACCTGGGCTAAAAATGTCATTCATCACCTAACCCCCTACTCTGACAATGACAGAGTATTAATTGGTATTAATTCCGGGCCAGTGTCCAGTAATCCCTCCAAAGTCTGATTATTTCCTTTTCCCCAAGGCACAGTCACCTGGTAAAAGTCTGCAGTATTCAGTAGCACTCTAGAGAGTCTTGTGGAATTATGTGAGCTTTTTAAAATAGAAATTACCTTTGTAGAAAAAGATAGTCCACAATACCACAAAGACAGAATATCACGTCCTGGGTTTAGTTAAATTCTAACAGGAACACAGCAAAAAAGAAGGGAGAAGTCTGGGGAGGGCTAAGAAGTAATGGAAAGAAATGTCAAAAACAAGGGAAGATTTACTCATTTCCCCAGGACACCCTATTAGTTCTCAGAACTGCTGGTGAGCAGCTTGCTCCGAAGCAGACATAAGCATTGTGGCAATAGAAGATGCCATTTTTATGCACTGACACCAAGAACGTGGTCTGTTAGTTCCTGACAAGATAGCCAGAGTCGGGCAACAAGGCTACTCTTTGCAAGCCACCGCCACCACCACAGTAAACCTAGGGTCTGTGCGTTTCACACTGGGCCAGGCAGGTGAAATATCATGTCACCTAGTCACAAGCCCTGCTCTCAAAATCCTCTCTCCTCTCTGCAGCCCTTGGCCAGCAATGACTCACAGGAATATTCAGAGAATACAAATGTGGAGCGATGTATGCCTTTATGAAGTTATAGGAGTCTTACAAGGGAGCTTTCTGGAAGGAATGGCAACACGATTGTTTGAAGTCAACAGAATGATTCATGTGGTTCACTTGTACACACAAAAAATAGAACCCAAAGGGTCCCCAAAGTCAGAACTGAATAAATGAATATTTAAGAATTCCAGATGCTAAAAATACACCTGAGATCTCATTTTCTCCTTAATCAGAAATTGCTTCAGGGAAGAAGGCTCTTTGCCTTCTGGAATCCAACATCAGCCAAGTTAACTTGGCATCTTGGCAGACATCAAGGATAACCTGACTCTCGCCAATTGTAAACAGAGACCATGAAATTTAAATGCAAGAGATACAGAGGAGAAAGCCTGCCCTACCTGTTGCTGCAAAGACTTATGCTATTTAAATTTCAATGGGTATTGCCATAGTATAATTTGAACTTGTTCAGATTTTTTTTCAAATGCACACCTGCTATTACAAGCTCAATCAAGTTGATGTAAAACATTTCAGAAGAAGAAATAGAATTAAAACCTATTAGATTTTCCCATTACTACTAGTTTTCCATTTAATTACAGAACCATTTTCTCATCTATTCTAGATTGCCCATAACTCTTTATAGTTCTTCCAAAAACACAGCACCTCACTTTTTGAATATGGGATTTCAGGTTGCAGTTATGTCTTTTTCTTTAGCTCTAGGTTATCGGACATACCTTTGATCCAAAGCAAACTGGGAGTCTCTACCTAATTTTCTGCCAGTGGTTCGTTCAGTGAATGGACTTCTGATTTCGGCTGATTATTGAGTTGCTTCTGGGGATGGTTCTAAAATGCAGGCACTGACCCTTAATGTCAATCATAAAATTCAGAGTCCAAAATTCGGAGGCAATTTCATTGTTTACAGTGTATTTCTGGCAGTGTGATCACAAGCAGGCTGACTGCTTTATGGATTTGTCTCTCTCCTGAGCAAACTTAAAAGAAGGCTTAGTAAAACCTACATTGGTTTATTGAGTGTGTGAAAGCTGGCTGCTATTCTTTTCTCCTACTACTAGATATTCTTCGGCTTCGTGTACCTCAAGACTTTTAAAACTGAGAATTTTTCTTAGTGTTACTACTTATTTCTTAGCTAATTATTATGTGATGGGTCACACAGAATATCTTATGATAAAAATCATTCGTATTTTAAAGTATATTTCATAGTACAAGAAAGGCCAAATTGTGTAAGCCTAATCTATGTGAACTAATAATTCATGATCAATTGGCTATTAAAATAATTTGAAAGCCGTTTCTAGGACCATGCATGCAATACATAAATATTTATGTCTATTGTTACTCATCCACAAACAACTATTAATTGTGATTTACCTACATGGTATGTTGTAAGTATTCTGGAATTCTACATTTATCACTGTGATGTTTTCATTAAGAGTACACTTAGGCATTTCCACAGTGCACGGCCACGGCGTGGACAGCTGGACATTTTGCCTCCATGTTGCTTCCTCTCTGAATACAACTGAGCCACTTCTGATGTTGGGTTCTGGCCTTCTCAATTTCTGAAAAATTAATGAGGAAAATTCTCTCTTCGTCAAGATTCTTAACTAACTACGTAGCCAGCAGCCACCCACCTAACAGTGAAATGTCATCTGAAGCAAGGAAAATGGCATCTGTGCAGGATACATTTTGTGCTTTCTCCGAGATGGGGTCCAGACAAATGGGAAGCTTCCAGATATGAGAGCGTTCACTGTCCCTGATGTCAACTCTGCGCCCACATTCTTCTTTATTGGTTTTTAAAAATCACTAACACTGGAGCTAATAATTTTGTACTGTGGGTCACACAGACGGGCTACCCAAGTTGAATGTTCTGGAAAACAAAGAAATTTCAGAAGGGTAAAATTGAGAAAATGAGAGAAGTGAGGGCACAGAGTAAAAGAACAGAAGTTTAATAACTAACATATAAATTAAATCTTTATGTTATAAAAAAGCCCTAACGTTAAACTATACTAAGATTTAACTACCTTATCACTAAAATAATGCATGATAAGGTTTTGCAGAAGCATGTCACCATGACACAGTACAATCATGTGTTTTTGCTTCCATGAAATCATATGGTGGATTCTCATAGACACTGATGGAAAACGTCATTTTCCTGGGTAGGCAATGAGATGCTGACATATATGCATACATATACGGGTATTTCTTTTCCAAAATCCCTAACTCAACATTTTCACATCGAGTTAGCAAAATCCTACCTGCCATGGCCAGAGGAAGCACATGCTAGGCACAGGGGAAGCAACGGTGAAAGGGGCTGCTACTTCCACCTTCGTACATCTTATGGCCTAGTGGTTTGAAGGCGGTGAGCTTGATGCTAACTACCACCCCAGGTTCACCATCATGAGTGGTTTCATGGGAAAGTACAGGGTGCACATGGGAGGAAAAACTTAACCATCTGAGACGTGCGAAATGCTTCCAGAGGCACCTGTAGAGGCCTAGGTGTGACAGACCTGATGGCCACTTTAAGGAAGTGGAAGGAATTTAGTACAGCTGGAGAATAAGTGCAACATATGCAGAAATGAGCCTAGAGAGTTAAATAGAGGTCATACCATGAAAAGCCTTGACGGCCAAATTATGAAGTTTGGGTTTGTCCCAAGAGCCACTCTGGGGCCAAGAAGAGCTTTCATCCGGGGGGAGGAACAAGGGAAATGGAGACATCATAAATGGCAACAAGGTCTTTAGATGGGGCAACTGCCTCAATGGTGAAACGGGACACACATTGGAGAACATGATGAGTTCAGCTTTGTACTTACTGAACTCAAGGGATCTGGGGGCACTCAAGTACAGATGCCTAGGAAGCAGATGACACTATGGGAACTGTGAGGAATCCGGCTATGGATGGAATTATACCAGAAATGCACGTACAGTGAGGAGGAAAGGAGCCAAGGGTAGGGAACATCAACATCCAAGGGATGATAAAAGAAAACAAGGTAGTCTGAAGAGGGAACTGAGAGTGCAGCCAGAGAAGAGCAGGAAAACTAGAAGAGCCTGTCCATGGACATCAAAGGAAGGTGACATTTGAAGGTCACTGGTATCTAATGCTACAGAGAGCCGAGTGGAAGACGGGGAAGGACTCAGTGGATGTTACGGCAGGCAGATTATAAGGACCAGTGGTTGATGGGGCCAGACTGCAGTAAGTGAAGGGAGGAAGAGGAGAGAGTAATCAAGTGGTGATTATACAAAATTCTTTTTAAAAGTT
Source organism: Neofelis nebulosa (assembly GCF_028018385.1). Classification (NCBI taxonomy): domain Eukaryota; kingdom Metazoa; phylum Chordata; class Mammalia; order Carnivora; family Felidae; genus Neofelis; species Neofelis nebulosa. Next base: position 45,207,753 of record NC_080792.1, on the reverse strand, counting down.
AAAGGTGACAGGCACCTGGGTGGCTCAGTCGATTATGCGTCCAACTCTTGATTTCAGCTCAGGTCATGACCTCATGGTTTGTGAGTTTGAGCCCTGCGACTGGCTCTGTGCTGGCAGCATGGAGTCTGCTTGAGATTCTCTCTCCGGTCTCTGCCCCTCCCCCCATCTCAAAAATAAACAGTAAAGACAAAAAGGGTGAGGAAGTAGATTGGGGGAAGTGGGAAGCTGTGGTTGACAGGTGTTATTTTTGAAACCAGTGAGACTGAACCATGTAGAAATGCAGATACAAGGAAGTGACAGAGAAAGAGACAAAGACCCAGGAGAAGAGAATATACAGAGGACAGGCAAGATCAGAGAAGAAGTACACGTCTTGGGAGACAGAATATGAGTAAGGCAATGAGGAGGAGGAGGGGTGGGAGGATAGAGGAAGAGGAGGAGGGAGTAGAAGCTGAGAGATGAGCCAAAGACGGGGTGGAAGTAGATGAGTCTACTTCTGCTGCTACAACTGTCAGTAGGAAGCTCTGAGAGTTTTCTTTGATGCTATCTTTTTTCTGTGAAGTGGGAGGAGCGCTGCTCTGCAGAGAGACTTCGGGGAGATGGTGTGGTTGGAGGGCTGAGGAGAAAGTAGCATTTTAGAAACTGTCTCTGAGGGGCACCTAGGTGGCTCAGCTGGTTAAGTGTCCAACTTCAGCTCAGGTCATGATCTCACTGGTTGTGAGTTCGAGCCCCGTGTTAGGCTCTGTGCTGACAACTCAGAGCCTGGAGCCTGCTTTGGATTCCGTGTCTCCCTCTCTCTCTGCCTTTCTCCTGCTCTCTCTCTGAAAAATACATAAACATTAAAAATAAAAAAAAAAAGAAAAGAAAAGAAAAAGAAACTGTCTCTCTGGAAAACAGGAGAGGAAAAAGCTCAATAGGGAACACAGGATTGTCAGGCAACATTAAGAGCCCAGCCACCCATTTATCCTGTACCAATCTGTCTCATGTAACTTTCTATCACTGTCTATAGTTGCCAGAGATAAAAACAGACAGTCAGACTGATCTTGAGGAACGACACCACGTTTTGTGAACAGTTGATGAGGCTTCTTCATGAGCTGCACAAAACACTCCCACAAGAATATTCCAAATTCATTACATGACTCCATGAAAAGTACATTTTTCCCCAACACTCTGAGCCTAGAAAATCTGGGGGGACTAGCTAGTGAATACAGCTATTCTATTTGGAATATATAGCTCCATTAATATGATAATCATTAATTAAATGATTTGGGGGTTATACACATATCCCTATGTGGCTGTTTCGTACGAATAGTCAGTCACTCGAAAGTTGTTTAATTCTTCAGAAGAGGTAAAAGAAAATATCTAGAGTTGTGAAGTTCACAAACAGATTTAGAAGGTTATGATGACACCAAAGATTGATACATTGGGAATCCTGCATAAACCATCAGTTGCTCTCTGTCTCTGGAATCTCTCTCCCAATTCTTTCCATTGAGGTTTTAATTGGGACCGCCTATGTTCCAGGTACTGTGGTCCTGACCTTCAGTGGGCTTCCAGTTGGGGAAATGAAAGCAAGTGTTTACAACCTAGACTGACTCACTTTGCAAGAGCTGGAGCTAAAAGCTAGAGAAAAGTAAAAGGGAGACAAGTGATTAATACTGTTTGAGTGGCACAAACATATTTACTTTCAATCTCGTATATAAAATTCAATATAACTTTTGGTAATCTGTGACTCAGGGAAACAAGAAAGAACACTTAATGAAAACTAAAATTCTTTTTTTTTAAGTTCCTTTGTTTTGAAAGAGAATGAGTGCATGTGCACAAGCAGGGGTTGGGGCGCAGAAAGAGAGGGAGAGAGAGAATCCCAAGCATACTCCATGCTGTCAGTGTGGACTACAATGTAGGTCTTGAACCCATAAACTGTGACATCATGACCTGAGCCAAAATCAAAAGTCGGATGCTTAAGCAACCAGGTACCCCTAAGGTTCTTTTATTTAGAAACAATCCATGTTTCCTTTTTACCTTTTGTACCTCTTTAACCTGTGATGAACTGGGTACCATGAAGTTTTCCACCAAACCTCTCTCAGTTGATTGCTTTATTCTTGAAAGCTAAGTTTGAAAAGAAACATAGCATACATTGTTTCCAAAGACAGTGGTTCTACACTGGTGAACTTTCTTTTGAAGTCTGGGACTGTTACAACACTCAAGGTCTTGTCTATGCAGGCAGATTTTTCAAATGGAAAACAGAAACTATATCCTTGCTCCCAGTGATGCATCTGGTTGCTACACTTCTCAGCTGGGTTTGGGAATGGCTATGTTCAAGACACTTCAGGAAACAAACCAGTGATTGAAAAGCACCCCAGTCCTCTTGGATCTCCAGGAAAAGGCAAGAGGAAAAACTAGAAGGGAAAGGGGAAGAATATTTTGTGGAAAATACTCAAGTTATCAGGAGTCATGTTTTAGTGCCAGTGTTGTTATTACTGGTTGTGCAAATTTAAGCCTCTTCGTTGCTCCTTTATAAAAGGAGGAGGCTGGGATTGGGTGATGTTTTGAAAGTTTAAAGAGTTTATTTTATTAGGAAAATTAGAAATTTTGGACTTGGTGGTATTACATACCAAATCAATATGAGCAGGAGTTAACTTGCCTATCATCATGAATTATTTAGTGAGTGAGGTCTTTACACTTATACTCAAAGTCCACACTAATGACCTAGTAATTATTTTAATCGATTCTCAATGAACTGTTAACTACCCTGTTGGCATACCAATAAGCAAGAAGCATTGTGAGAGCAGGTTCTGTGCACTATATTTGTATCCTTCCATCCACAATTCTGAACGGAAATCCGTGTATCCAAATAAATATTTCTGTATCCGTTTTTTACTAAGATTTATCATTTAACATTTGTGGTATTCTAAAAGTCCTAATTTTGATTTGTGTGAGCAGAAGAGAAGATACGACATGGAATCACAGAATCTTGAAGCTGATATTATTTTGTAGAACATGCAGTTTAAGCTCTTATAGAAAACTCTAAACATGTGAGCAAAGATACTACACAAGAATGCTTTTAGTAGGAAGTTGTGTGACAGCAAAAAATTAGAAACAGCTTTTATGCACACCAACTGGGGAATGGATAAATCAACTGCAACATATTCACATGGTGAAATATTATACAGTAGTTGGGTTCATGAATTACAGTTGCAATATAGCAATAGAAATAAATCTCAAAAACCTAATGTTGAATGGAGAACCAAGTTGCACAAGAGTATACACAGATAGACACCTTTTATAGAAGACTAAAAATATGAAAAAAGGAATATACGTGTGTTAAAATTATAGAGACATGTACAAGAATGCCGGGATAAGCATCAACTTTGGGATGGTGGTTAACCGAGGACAGCAAGGAACAAGGTGCGGAAATCAGAGAAGAAAATAAACCAGAATCTGGAGAGATTAATCAACTTGTTTAAAAAACACTAAACAGGCTAGAAGTGAGTAGTGAGAGCTTTGTGCTTTCCACTACAAAATACTACCCCCAAAATGGACAGCTCCTGAGACTGGCTTTGTTTATTCGTTGGTCTCTTCTTCAGACACATGATAGCCCCAGGGAACTTAACATTATAAGAGACCTTAAAAGGTCTTATCTTCTGCAATTCCTCACTCAATTTTTTACTTTACTTACAACATGTCTGCTAAATGATGATCCCGCTTTTGTTAAAAACAAACCACAGCCAAAAGGAAAAATAAGCCTCTCCAAGTAACACCTTCTTAACGTCAAGGAAGACATTTCAGGATATCGCTGGAGAAAATCCCCGCTAAACCAAACAGCGTAACTTCTGAAACGTCCAGAGTTAACTACCAGCCCCACTTGCCTTCTAAGTGTGGTTGAGCTTAGCTTTCGGTGCGGGTTGACTCATTAGGCAAGGACTTGCTGGCATCCTAAGCATGTACTAAGGGCCAGGCACAATGCCGGATGCTAGAGCATGGAGTGAACAAGGCAGCTCTTGCGATCCGTAGTATAAATGAATCAAAAAGAGTGAAGGAGGATTGTTTTGCACTATCTGCCCCTTTGCCCTCCCCCGAGAGGTGAGTAAAGCTAATGGGGTCCTTCATGAGGCTCCTTGAAGCTCCAGTAATCCTGCTTTGAGAAAGATGGCTAAATACTGAGGGTGGGAAAGAAGATGGATATACAAGAGCCAGACTGCATTTGTTAGAACTGTTTGAGCTACAGGTGACAGAAACCCCACTGGGACCTCTAGGGGTTTGAGGATGTCAGTTTGGTATATTATTTTGAATTAAACTTACTTAATAAACAGCTGGTGTTACAGAATTGACGAATCACTACTTTGTACACCTGGGGCTAATACGACATTGCATATCAGCTATACTTCAATTAAAAAAAAAAAGACACAAACAGGTAGTTCAAGAAGGACCCTCCTTTGTTTCCCTGAAAGCAGGAAGTAAATCTCCCGTGTGAAAGGTACCCTTCCTGTACCAGGAGGGTGGAAAGTATCCTTGCCACCAGAGACCGAGAATTTCATGCTGAGAAGACTGTACAAACCTTGTTACATCTTTAACAATTTACTACCTCTGCGTCTTGTCCATTCTTCACAAATTTATTGTTTGTCTAAAAGTTATAAAAGCTGCCTTCTTTGGTCATTTCTTTGAGTCTCATATTTTTATGGGGCTCCAATACATATGAAATTCAATATTTTGTCTCCTGTTAATCTTATGTCAATTTAATTATTAGGCTAGCCAAAGAACCGAGAAAGGAAGAAGGGAAAAGTTTTCTGCCCTTACAGACCACTGGAAACACACCAGGAAGCAGCAGTGTTGAATCTTGAGAGAAGAAGGTCCAGGAACCCAAACACTTGCTGAACTTGTCCATGACTCTGCTCTTCTCCTCCTGGCTGCTTTTCTTCTCTCCCTCCCTGGCCAAGTAACTTCAGCTCCTCTGGCTCATGTGGTAGGAAACAGCCACATACACTTCTGAGTTTTGTGCCACATGGTTAGGCACTTGAGCCCATTTTCCTGGTATTGGAAACCAAAATCCCAAGAAAGGGGATCAATGGCCAAGTCTGCACTGGCCACCGATTCCTTGGACTGGCGATTCGCTGCTACCACAATGTGTGGTGTACTATGAAAGATGGGCCTAGCGTTGGCCAACAGACCAAATGAAGCCTTCCATTGTAATATGGCAGTTTCTGCTACAATTTGGATAGTGTAGCAGAGGAAAAGGAGCACCCAAAAGAAATGGAGGCAGGGGCTGCACCCTGAAGAAGGGTGAGTGCTGAGATAAATCAATAGCTAAAGCAATAGCATTATTGTTTATGTGTGCTTAAAACATACTTGGAAACAAATGTATTCAATGAATTACTAGAGTTTTAAAAATCTACATTGAATGGACTGATACTGTAGCAAAGCTTGGCCACTGAATGTTCTTCAATTTCAGAAAATTTTAAGCAACTTTGACATCCATTTCTCCTTCATTTCTAGCAGTGTGGCTTCTGGAGTATAAGACAAAAGCAGGTGACAGCCCCCAGGAATACAGAAGACTCAGAAGGTTGGGGCAGAAAGGCCAGACAAAGTCCACTGGGAGAAGGAAGTTAGAGGTGGCCGGGTGAATAAGAATAAACACTGAATTTAGAGGGCACTGGGGGTACATAGTGAAGTGAGGACTGGAGTCAGGACCTGGAAGTTGGGGGTATGGAGTGGAGGAGGGGGTGGAGATACACTGGTGACCAATATATAAGTTCCCTGCCCTTGGGAAGCTTAAATTATATTGGGAGAGGTAGACCATATATAAATAAACATAAAGAATGATTACAGATCATAAGTGCCATGAAGTAAAATTTTAGGAAATAATAAAACAGACGCTAGGAGAGAAACCATCAGAAAAGATGTACTTTACACAGGATGTTGAGGGAAGGTGATATTTAAACTGTACCCTGAATGATAAGGAAAGCCAGCAACGGAAACGACCAAGAAAAATGCATTTCAGGAACAGAAAACAGCTAACTCAAAGGTCCTGAGATGGACAAAAATCACATGAAAGACAGGATACACTGGCATCCAGAGGTGAGCAGAGACAGCATGTGCTCATTTGATTAAAAAAAATGGCTGCCAGGCTCATCAAACTTGGAGGAAGTAACTCAAATGAGTGATTTTTTTAAAGGAAAGCAATTTTTATTTTCCTGAGTATGGGAACAATTGTAAGCATAAAGTCCTTCCATGTTGTAAGTGGCTTTGCTCCAGTTCTGGTATACAAAAATCCCCTGGGAGAAAATAGAATTTCAATATAGCAACATCACAATCAGGACAAACAGCTTGATTTTGGAGGGAAAGAATATACTTTCTCATCAGAGAGGCTCAAGAGAAAAGAATTATGTCAATCCAGTCTAGTTGCAAAACTTTATATGCCACAAAATATACTTAGTTTGAAAAAAAAGCAAGATGAAATCCCCTTAGAAATACCAAAGCATGAGGCCGGTTTGCTTATGAGGTCCTGAAGCAATTGTCTGAGGAAAAAGCAGTAAGGTGGCTTTACTTTGCCTGAAATCAGAAGCTTGCAGCCACTATGTTTCACTTTCATACACACCTATGAGGGTTAAAACATAACCTAGGCCTAATGATGTTTATTGTGAATTAGCAGAAGAAAATATTAAAAGTACCTCTTTGTTTTGGCTGTGCTGCCTTTGATAACAGCATGTAAGATTTGAATAGAATGCTGACCTGCCGGAAGTTGACATCACTGACCAAAAAGAACATACTTTTCAGGCTAAGTATGTTGTGTATCAGTCCTACAGAGCTTGGGTTGGTGAGAGTGGGTTTTGAGAAGGCGGGATTATGGCTATATCATTCTTTCTTTTCTATGCCAGCTATGGTAATTCATACGTTAACTATGAGAATTCTTAGTTTAGATGCTAATGCTGAACCCTAAACTAAATGCAGTATCACTATTTCATGAAAATCAGAAGGAAGGAATCAGGAAACAGTGTCTACTTAAAAGTAGGAAGAAAAGTCAAAGAAGTTTCTGTTTAAGGAAGACATGTAAAAATACTATCAATAAATAGCCAACAAAGTACTGGTCTTACCAAAGTCACCTTGAAAAAGAAAAGCAAGGATGCCTGGGTGGCTCAGTCCGTTAAGTGTCTGACTCTTGGTTTTGGCTCAGGTCATGGTCTCACAGTTCCTGGGTTCGAACTGCACATTGGGCTCTGCATTGATAGTGCAGAGCCTGCTTGGGATTCTCTCTCTCTCTCTCTCTCTCTCTCTCTCTCTGCCCCTCCCCCACTTGCACTGTCTCTTTTTCTCTCAAAATAAACAAATAAACTTTTGAAAAAAAGAAAAGAAAAGAAAAGAAAAGAAAAGCTGAAGGCATCATGCTCCCTGATTTCAAACTATATTACAAAGTTAAAGTAATTTAAAAAGTGTAGTATAGGCATAAAAACAGACGGACACATTGGTCAATCGAACAGAATATAGAGCCCAGAAATAAACCCACACTTACATGGTCAATTAATTTACAACAAAGGAGGCAAGAATATACAATAGGAAAAATACAGTCTCATCAACAAATAGTGTTGGGAAAACTGCACAGCTATTTGCAAAAGAATGAAATTGGACCACTGCCTTACACCAAACACAAAGATCAAGTCAAAAGGGATTAAAGACCTAACTAAATATGAGACCTGATCCCATAAAACTACAAGGAAACATAGGGTGGTGAGCTCCTTGTCATAAGTCTTGGACGATTTTCTATATCTAACACCAAAAGCAAAAGTAACAAAGAGAAATAAACAAGTGGGACTACAAACTTAAAAGCTTCTGTACAGTGAAGGAAACTATCAACCACATGAAAAGGCAACCTACCGAATAGGAGAAAACATTTTCAAATCATATATCTGATCAAAGACTAACATCCAAAATAGACAAAGAACCCAAACAACTCAATAACAAAAAGCTAACAATCCGATTAAAAAATGGGAAGATCTGAATAGACATTTTTCCAAAGAATATATACAGGTGGCTTGCAGACACATGAAAAGATACTCAACATCACTCGTCATCAGGGAAATACAATCAAAACCACAGTGAGATATCATCTCATACTTGTTGGAATGGCTATTATTAAAAAATCTAGAAATAACAAGAGTTGGCAAGCATAGGGAGGAAAGGGAACCCTTGTTCACTATTGGCAGGAATATAAATTGGTGCAGCCACTCTAGAAAACAGTATGGAGGTTCCTCAAAAAATAAAAAACAGAACTACCATATGATCCAGCAATTCTACTTCTGAGTGTTTATCCAAAGAGAAAGAAAACACTGTTCAAAAAGATACATGTATCCCCATGTCCACTGCAGCATTATTTACAATAGGCAAGATATGGAAATAACCTAAGTGTCCATTGATGAATGAATAAACAATATTACTCAACAATAAAAAAGAATGAAATCTTGCCATTTGCAATATGGACGGACTTTGAAGACACTAAGCAAATGAAATAAGTCAGACACAGACAGGCTAATACTGCATGATCTCTCTTACATGTGGAATCTAACAAACAAACAAACCCCGAAGCTCACAGATACAGAGAATAGATTGGTAGTTGCCACAGGTAGGGCAGGGGGTGGGGGAGAAAAGAGTGAACTGTCTTTGTTTTTTGTTTTCCTGTTTAAATAAATTGATTTATTTTTTAAAAAAGTAATGGTCCTGAATAAAAATGCTCAGAAATTGTTTAGGTAGATATTTACAGTGTCGGATAAATCCAGGGAACATTTTTGGTTTGGCATAGATGAAACTAAATTTGATTCTGGAAAATTTCAAAAAAAGAAATAACATAAGCTATTTGGGGGAATCTGTTTGATTTTTCACTATTTTGCATATTTAAATTATGTGTGTTTTACTTTACCACTTGATAGGGGATTTTATTAGAAATGTGTATTTCTTTTTTCTTTAATGTTTATTTATTTTGAGGAAGAGAGACATAGTGTGAGCAGGGGAGGGGCAGAGCGAGAGGGAGACAGAATCCAAAGCAGGCTCCAGGCTCTGAACTGTCAGCACAGAGCCCGAAGTGGGGCTCGAACTCGCGTACATGGAGAGATCATGACCTGGGCTGAAGTCAGATGCTTAACTGACTGAGCCACCCAGGTGCCCCAGAGATGTATATTTCTAACACAGGTTTCATATAAGTATACAATACATCATATTTTAAAAGGCATAAAAAGTGTTAATGATTCAGAGGAGAGGGACCCGGATCATCTTTTATGAAATGGTTAAAAAAGCTGGGGCTTCCTTTGCCGTGAAAATGATCTGGCCATGCGATGGAAGAAGAGTGAGCCTCATCCAGTGCCAGGGATACCGCTAGGATGAGTAAGCCTAAGTTAAGGATGCAACTTCTGGCTTAACATATGGAACTTTCTAAGGAGGTGGCTATAAAGTTGAGTGGATGCCTTGAGGAGTAGTGGATTCTTTGTCCCCAGAAGTGTTCAAATGCAATCTATGCAGTCATTTGGCTGGATGTTGAAAAACTAAAAGAAGTGTTATGTATCCACCCAGACGACTCTACTATTGAACGCCTACCACACAAGTTCCATGCCGTGGAACGGGGACACCGAGGTGAGTGAGACAGGCAGGGTCTCTGTTTTCACTGAGCTTGTAAAATAAACAAGTGAACAAATAATAAAATGAGGCAACTGCTGATTATGATCATTTCTCTGGTGGAAATGAAGAAGATGGGGGTCTGACTGATTAGCTCTGGGGCTGTTTGGCTGATTGGCTGCTTCGATGAAGCAGGTGACATGTGAACTAAGCCAGGACGGGTGAGAGCTGGAGAAGAGCATCCCAGCTTCTTTCATGGTGAGAGCGCTGAGTCAGCAAGGGGTTTGGTTTTCTGGAAGATGACTTCCTGGTGGAGCCCGGAAGTGCCCTGAGGGAAGGGAGGGTGAGCCAGTGGAGGCAGACAGAGGTTACACCACACACAGCTTTGTGGGTCCCAGGGAGAAAGAAGACTTTGTGGAAAAGAATGAGATATAACTAAAATATTTTAAACAGGAGAGTGATGTAATCAATTTATAGTGTTTAAACAATAAATTCTTTTCTAAAGCTGAGATTCTGACTCTGATATGACAGGGTCCTAACTAGGTCTTATTGCACATACATATAAAACAACTATGTACCACACCTTTTGGTATTTGTTCTATTTAGCACTAACATTGTACCTAGAGGAGGAGGGCATCAAATTGTAAATTTCAGCAGTAGCTGGGAAAAAAATGATCCATTCTTGTGATTTATCCTGAACTGGCCCTCATCAACACATCTTTTCTGTAGATATATCCATTCTGCATTCTGCTCTGCTCTGGTCCTCTATGCCTGCTAATCCTATCCCACCCCCCCATCACTTCCATCAGATCAGCAATTCCATCACTGACAACTGATTGGGCTCTTTCTTCTGGTCCCAACTCATTATTGTGCCTCATAATGGAGGGCCTGTCTCTCTTCTGTCACAATGGACTGTCCTTGTGTACCAGCACCTTGGCCTGAACTCAAGACCATTTTCTCCCTTACAGTCTGTGACACTATAGTCTCCTTGAGAACAGGGATTATAGCTGGTTCCCTACTATATCTCAGTATTCACCAGTTTGGCACGGTCAATTGTTAAATCTTACAAAAACGCTATTGCATGAATGGATACCCTGACCTTGGAGGCACCCTGCATAGACCAGAGATCCTCCTGGACACTGACTCTCCTCTCTGCATTCAACCTATCATCCTTCCAATTCCTCTGCTGTGAAACATGCCGGCTTTGTGCCAGTGAGACTCTCCTAACTATTTTAACTGGAGTTGGAATTGAGCTTTTTTTTTTTTTTTCTTAATCAGGCAAGGCACAAGCTTAAGATTGTTTTCTTGAATTGTGGCTGAGTCTTAATCGTGATAACTCTGAAAAAGCTGGTCTGCAGGTGCTGTGTATCATTTCCAGAATAATAACAACAGTTCACATTCATCGTTCACTACTACTTGCCAAGCACCATACTAAGTCTCCTTTAATCCTCCCTGCCACCCTACACGGAAAATATTATTATCCCCATTTCACAGATGAGGAGATTGTGTCATAGAGTTATTTGCCCAGGGTCACACAGCTAACAAGTAGATCTGAGATTTTCAATATTCTTCTAAATATGAAATTTGTACTCTTAACAACCAGGGAAGAAATTATAAAATAAAATTCATAATAGCACATCCATATTAGCATAAAGAAATGCATAACTTAATTGGTGTGCTATTGAAAAATGGGTGTTATTACAGAACTCTCTGTTGTATAATTGGATAGATTCACTTTCTTTGTCACACATTTTCCTCTTCACTTCCAAAAAAATTTTGTCTATTCATAACCTTTACTAGCATATCAGAGGATATTTAAGCTTTTTTGTAATTTTAAAGCATTTTATTTTAACAGAAGAACCCAGGAAACCTAGGAAAGCTTAGAAAATATCCCATATCTTATTATATTTTAAAGGACTCAAATAAGAAGCATGAAAAAAACCCAAGAGTTTTCATACACAACTGAAATGGATACAAGATCAAAACCATCCAGAGTTTTAAAATCTGCTCTACCTATAGAAAGTTTCAGCAACCAAAATAAACTCATCTTCCACAGTCCTTTGAGTGACAGCTCTAAAATGTCCAAAACACAAAATTCTCATTTTTAACTTGACATCAAAGCACACGTTCAGATATATTTCTGATTTAAGAAGAAACTGCTTCTAAAAATGCCTGATGCTCCTGATGTTATTTAAAACACGTATAAAATACACAGATACCGGTCTATCTGGAAAACTACAGAATTACAACCCAGGGCACTAACCTGGTTAAAGGCAAAACTCCAGATGCAAGTTGTTTCTTATTGAAAAAGAAGAAAACTTTTCTTTAGTAAGATAGTTATCTAAAAAATCCTGGTTCGAGCATTTATACTCACTGTCCTGAGTAGATTGTGAAATACTACACGATGCATTTAAGACATATAGAGAATCAGGGAAAGTACTAGCAAATTACAAATAACATTTAAGAGAATAAATGTTATTTATTATTATTTATTATAGTATAAGCCCATCTTAACCAGGCAAAATAATTTCCCAGCTTGGAGAAATTATAAATTCAACTAAGAATCGACCTTGTGAATAGCTTGGTTTACAAGTCATGGATTTAAAAACAACTGGACTGATAGGATATTATTTATTACATGTTTATCTTATCCACCTTTTTGGTTAGGAGGTTCTTTTAGGGAACATTAGAAGCAGGAAAGTCTGGACATGGGTCTTACTTTGGAAACTCTTAGCCTTTGCACCTTTGGGCAAGCCACTTAGTTTCTGGGTCTCAGTTACCCTGTCTGTACACTAGGGGGTAACAATACTCACGCTTCCACCACCCCACACAGATGCAATGTGTTGGGGAAGGGCATAGACTTTGGAGAGGCACAGATGCCTCCATGCCTAGATCTGCACATGTGAGGTCTGGGATAAGTTCCTTATCTACCCGAGCCTCAGTTTCCTCACCTATAAACTTTCAATATCACACCTAGGAAGATTCCATTAGGATTAGAGAAGATACATGTAATCACCTGGCACTTAATAAGCTTTCGGTAAATGGTGGCTATTGATGCCTATGGCCCATTTTGTAAACTTCAGTATATGTGTAAGGTATTATTATATGACTGGTTTCTTCAGAAATCACGTAGTTTCTAACTATTACATTTCTCCCATGGTCTATATATATGAATACATTTTCTTATATGGATTGGAGCCTTGTTGCGATACTTTCCTCATGAAATTTGTTATGAGACTATGAAATTAGATCATAAAAATATGAAAAATAAGATCTCTGATTCTTACTCCTTTGCTGTGTTCTAGTGTGCCGTCTGCAATGAGTTTTCAGTCTATTTATTCATCTTTTTATCATTCATTCAACAAACACCTACCAAGGGCTTAGAAAATCTATACTGCAGGAGAAAATAGCCTCTATATTTTACCAAGATGGTTTCATGAAATATTATAAGTTATGATAAATTATTATAGTAATATCGAAAGCTTAGAAAATATTACAGTTCATGTAACTTATAATGGAAATTAAGAATAAGTTTTGACAGGGGCACCTGGGCGGCTTAGTCAGTTAAGCATCCAACTTTGACTCAGGTTATGATCTCACAGTTCATGTGTTCGAGCTCAGCATTGGGCTCAGTGTTGACAGCTCACAGCCTGGAGCCTGCTTCGGATTCTGTATCTCCTTCTCTCTCTGCCCCTCCCCTGTTCACGCTCTGTCTCTCACTCAAAAATAAATAAGGATTAAAAAAAAAAAAAAAAGAATAAGTTTTGATAATGTTACATATTCTCTAGAAAATAATTACATGCAAATTCTTTTCACAAGAGTTACTATATAAATTAAATAAATCCAAACTGTATAAGACAATAATCCAAGGAAGGGGATTTAGAAATGGAAACAACTTTAAAAAGTATCATGTTTGTGACTCCGTATTGAATTCTCTTTCAGAGTAGATTCTTAAGGGCTTTATATCTAGAATGATTTAAAAATAGGCCACAATTAGACACAATTAAGAAACTGTTCTGCTTTTACTTTATTTTCCATAACAACCATAAGCCATAGTCTCTCTATACTTACGGAAGACAACTGAATTTTATAATATATATATATGTATGTATTTCTGTAATGTTCTAAGTCAATCATCATAAACATAATCCATTTTAACAGTGATTGAGGTGTTCCCAATGTGTGGCAACGGCAAACCGGATGATGAAAGTACCAGTTTGGCAGGGGTTGGCAAACGACTACTTGTGGACCAAATCCAGCCCAATCCCTGTTTTTGCAAATAAAGTTTTATTGGAACACAGCCTGGTCCATTTGTGTTCATGTAACGTAGGGTTGCTCATGTGACATACTGGCATGGTTGAGTAGTTTTGAAAGAAATGGCAGGGTCTACAAAGCCTAAGATATTTTCTATGCAATCTTTTACAGAGAGGATTTGTAAACTCCAGCCTCATAGTAAAGATATTAAAGAATTTATGTGCCATTTTGAGTATTGATACAAAAAATAAGAGGGAATTTTAGAAGAGTTATTTAGCTGTCTATTTAGCTCATTGCGCTTGTGCCCAATGCTTAGCGGACACACCAAAGGTAGGACCCATGCTACGCACTTAAAATTTTTTTTATTAAGTGTATTTTGAAAGAGAGACAGAGAGAGCAAACGGGGGAGGGGCAGAGAGAGAGGGAGAAAGAGAATCCCAAGCAGGCTCCATACCGTCAGTACAGAGCCCGACGCAGGGCTTGAACCCACAAACCAGTGAGATCGTGACCTGAGCCAAAATCAAGAGTCAGATGCTTAACCGACTGAGCTACCCAGGCACCCCTACACATCTGAGCAGGCAAATTTTTCACAAGCAGTCCTTACTGGGCTAAAAGGCCATGCTGCTCCCTACTGAGGTAACAAAAACTCCAAGTGTTATCCCAAGCCCTGGAGCAAATGCCCACCAGAATTGCATAATTATCCTTTCTTTTAGGAGCTGGGGATTTTAATTTGTGTCTAATTTTTGCTGTTGCTGGAAATAAGGTGACCTTCTATATAGTTCTGTAGACATCACAGCTTATTTAATTGAAAATGACCATTATAATTAAAATAGGGGAAAAGGGTTGATGTGTTACCTGTATGTTGCTCTTCAATCCAGACTTGCAAATACATGAACAGGAGTAGCCCCGCTACCCCAAATATCAGCACCGAGAGGAAGACTTGTTTGGGGTTCATGACCATTTCAGATGGCTGCATTTCTCCTCATTTCTGAAGACCACATGATTTGTTTTTCGATAGAGCTTTGATCCTTTCTTGTTCTATTAGGTGCTCATTCCATGAAGTAACCTAGAATTATTAAAAATCCACATTGTACCTTACTGATGACATATCTTCCCAAACACAGCATAAGTATGCAGCATGTCAATGACGGTGAGGGCTCACGTGAACCATAACACTCAGAAGACAGAAGAGATGGTAGAAGAGTGTCCCTAAAAAATGGCAATTTTCTATAATAAAGTTTTATTGTAGCTAAAGAATCTAAGGAATTCACCGTATCCTACAGTTAATAAGTAACACTTTCACATTTAATTAGGGGCAGTATAGACAGGCTTAAGCCACCCTCTACTGTAAAGAGTAAAGCAAGTTCCAGTGACCTTAAGGTGACTGTGAGGGGAAAGAAGACCTATCAGGATAGACTGTTGAAGGAGTTTTGAAAAACACGTTCATAGAAAAAAAGGGGAAAAATCACTTCATGTCTGAAAAATACATAAAGTTCAAAAATGGAGGGTTCAATCTATCATTTCCCTTTCATGTAAAAGTAATAGATTTCTCCAACTGAAAGGGTACATTAAAAATCCCTCAAATGCCTAAAAGGATAAATATTAAAAGGTCAAAGTTAAAAGGCTACTCGCACAATAACACAGAGTACAGATGTGTACCTCAGATTACAGAAATCCACCTCCACAATGAAAAGTTACTTTATTTAAAGAAATGTTGAAATGACTTTGTTTTACAACAATCTCATTTAGTGTAATCTTAACATTTTACTTTTTGTAAGTTGCATCCACGTTTGAGAATCTAATGAAAATGCAGACTCTCCTTTTGGACAAATACCAACACACATATGCTCTTACATCAATATTGGGATGCTTAGGTACTCTCACCGAAAGTCAAGGTAAGAAGGTCTGCTGCCCATGAACTGCCACGCAAATATGCAGCAGCCTGCCTGGTGAGTTCCACAGTCCAGCTAATGAGGTCAAGGTCATGGCTTTGTATCTAGCACTGGCCAAAGACCATGGCCCTTTTCCTTGGCTACAGACCACACCCCCTCTTTGGATGAGCTGAATGTTTCCTTACTGTGAGGACATCACACACACTGCTGTGTCTAAAAGTTCTCTCTCTTTTTTCTCCAAGTATGCCTCAAAAACTCCCGGGAGAATATTGATTTGGCCTTTTCGAAGAGGTGTTTGGTGAGATGCAAGGTAAAAGTTAAAAGCCTGCTGTGGAAAATTGTTGGCTGGTTAAAAGATAATATTGAGCTGTTCTTGGCAAAACCAGTTTTCACGTAAATGGTGGGCTTCAAAGGTAACCTATGAGATGTGTATTATAAGGAAATGTGGTAGAGTGATCCCCTGATTAGAAAAAAGAAATCCAACAAATAGTTAAAAATGTTTATGCAGAACAACAACAAAAAGCTGTTTTATAAATACATTTTTTCTTTATATTTTATTTTATTTTATTTTATTTTATTTTATTTTATTTATTTATTTTTTTTAACGTTTATTTATTTTAGAGACAGAGAGAGACAGAGCATGAACGGGGGACGGTCAGAGAGAGAGAGAGGGAGACACAGAATTGGAAACAGGCTCCAGGCTCTGAGC
Organism: Neofelis nebulosa; assembly: GCF_028018385.1. Taxonomy (NCBI): domain Eukaryota; kingdom Metazoa; phylum Chordata; class Mammalia; order Carnivora; family Felidae; genus Neofelis; species Neofelis nebulosa. The sequence continues at coordinate 45,191,307 of NC_080792.1, read as the reverse complement.
TGTCAGCACAGAGCCCGATGTGGGGCTTGAACTCACGAACCGCGAGATCATGACCTGAGCCGAAGTCGGACACTTAACCAACTGAGCCACCCAGGCGCCCCTCTTTATATTTTAATTATTACCCAGAAGGGGCCAGAGTAAGAGCGCTGGTTGCCAGCATTACCTGAGGAGCTTTCTAGAATCTACTGGTCTTGAATCCCCTGAGGAAGGGGCAACTACTAATATTTTCATGAGGGCTTTTGAGCATTTCAAGCACTTTCTTGATTTTGATAGTAGGGTAAGCTTTTAAATACATAGAACTGAGAGTATCATCATACAGCTATATATGACGGGTGGTACTTTGCTCTTATATAGGTTCTAAACTAAAATCTTACGGGCTTTCCAAACATGCAACAAAGAACAGTTCATGAGGGAGATTTGCAATTTGAGGTGTTCCAAGACTGAATCCCTCAAGGAAAGCAACCAAGAGAAGCCAGCTTTCTCTTGTCTTGATGCTGCAGTTAAACAGTGAACAGACATAATTCCTGGGTGCATGAGAAGAGTCGGGTAGGAGGAAACCAGTTAAACAAAATCTAGTACTAACCGAGAAATAGCTGTTTACAAGAAGAAAGAGACTTTTACAATCTGTCTACATAATTAAAACTTATCTCAGAAGAAAGAGGATAGAAGAAAACGCATAAATCAGAACAGAGCCACGAACCTGTGGGAATAGTAGATGAGAAAGCCAAAAGAAGTAGTCCTTGAGGGTTTGCAGAGGAAAATTATTACCTACTATGCTGGAAAGAGATGAAGAATTTGCCCTTCCTTTCTTCGGGAGATGTTGCTCTACGCTGACATACCCTCCTGGGTAAGAAGTCAGGAGAAAACCCATAATTGTTATTATGGCAGATGTGAGTAGGATTGAGTGATTAAAGCCACAAGGCAGAAAGGCAATCTGGTGTAAAACGAAGAGATACGTTTGATTTTCTCCCATCTCAGTCCATTAACCCAACGTTGGCATTAGGAAATGGCTGTCATTAAACAAAGGTGAGGCGGGAGGAGCAGCAGTATTGCTTTAAGCAAACCTGAAGGTCAGTTGTGATGGGAAAACACACCTATTTGGAGATCATACATCTACCTCTATGCCTGCAGGAAAAGTGCAGACTACTGGAGATTGAAATTACTTGGAATAATGCTATTTTATGTACAAGCGTTATACAACATTTCCACAGTCAAAGGCTTCCTGTATTTCATACAACTCCTTCCTCTCCCCAGCCATATAAACACAGTACCTTGAACCTAACAGGTACCCAACAGTGTGTACTCAACAGTGTGTGTTGCACTGAACTCAATGTGGAGCTCCAGTAACAAAATACAGGTAAATTAACTAATTTTCTAGTTGTACTTGGGAAATCCTTAGTCTAAGTTGTACTAGAATCCTGAAAGAGGAATTATGTGACTTTGTTAAAAATTTTTTTTATTTTTATTTGCAAATCCTATTGATTTGTCCCAAATTAATATAAAAGATACACACAAATAACTGTTTCACTGCATTATCTCTTTTCCAACACTTTAAAAGATTACTCTTTTAAGATGTTCAACATCAGTAATCATCAGGGAAATGCAAATCAAAACCACAGTGGGATATCTCCTCAAGCCTGTTAGAATGGCCATCATGAAAAAGACAGATAACCAGTGCTCACATGGATGTGGAGAAAAGGGATCACTTGTCTACTGGTGGTGGGATTGTAAACTGGTGCAGCCACTTAAGGAAAACTGCGTGGAGGGTCCTCAAAAAATTAAAAACAGAACTACCATATGATCCCACAATTCGACTTCTGGGTATTTATCCGGAGGAAATGAAAACACAATGTTGAGAGATATCTGCACCCCCACGTTCACAGCAGCCATATTTACAATAGCCAAGACACGGAAATAACCTATGCGTCCATCGATGGATGAATGGATAAAGAATATCACTCAGTCTTATCATTCTTAAGGTGCTGTGCATCTTAAACTTACACAGGGCTGTATGTCAGGTATATCTCAGTAAAATGGGAAAAATTAATTTAAATAACCCTGGTTACCAACAGAAGCATTTTGGGACTTGAGTATACTAATACTAGATGGAGGCAATTTATTTAAAAGGAAATTATGAGTTGTCCAGTTGAGCAGAAGTGTATGATTTTAAGGAGGGAGTCATGAAATTTAGAAAGGCTGGTTTGGAACAATGATACAATTTGGTGTAGAAGGCTGAGTCAGGAGATTGTCTGTCCTCAACCTCCACCTTTGCATGATGTCAGCAGTCCTTGCCATTCTCTCTCTCTTTCCCATTCTCTGAGCAAATAAGAGACCATTGGGGATGACCTTTCTCAATTTACCACCTGCCCTAACAAAGTTTACTGTCATCTGTCCCCACCCACACTTCTTTGCCTGGATCTCTTCCGGGCTCCCATGAAACTCAACTCCATTAATACCACCCCAGCCTGGCTCTTTTCCTGAACCTCTTCCCTCAGTGACTTCCTCTGTAACCCCTCCCACAACTGCCCTATTGCTGTCATTCCCTGATGAGCCTGAAGACTGAGCCCTCTGGATTGCTTCAGGTGCCTATCTCCCAGCCATCTCTCCACCCACAGGTGCCCAGGAAGCAGAAGATGTGACGAGGCTCTCAAGTTGTGTAGGGACTGAAACTTTATAATTGCTTGGGTTTTTACTTTGTTTTGTTTTGTTTTGTTTTCCCTATTCTAGTTCCCTCCTCTATGAATTTCCTGTTTGTACCTCTTCCCCATTTTTCTTATTGATGTGTAGTTCCTTATGTGTTTGGATGACAGGTCTTTGTCAGTTACAGACATTACAAAAATCTTCCTGTCTGTGACTTATGGTTCCTTCTATCCTCCCCCGCTCCTTTCCTTTGCTGGTGGTGTGGTTGTCTTATTAAGCAAAAGTTTTAAATCAAATTTTGTCATTCTTTCCTTCTTGATATATCAGTTAGAGTCTTGAAAGAAAGGATATACTGAAGCTCATGAAATTGTGGGGAGGTTAGTCATGGGATAATTCCTAAAGACTAATCAGGGTTTTGGGAAACCAGCAAAGGATAGAGTAGTTCCTAAGGGTGAGTTAACAGCAACCACTCCTAGAAGTGAAGAAAGTAGAGAACTATTCTTGGACCCTGGAGCGGGGCTGGAAGGAGAGAGATGGCTGATAAGAGCTGTCACGTATTGCACAGGGACACAGACAACATGCTATAGGGAGTTTTAAGGGAACCAGAAGAATTACTAACCCTTCCTCAATTTCTTCCTGCCCTTACCTTGTCAGTGACTCTCATTTGGCAGACCCAACTGAAAGCCTGAGGAGATCCTGCTATTTAGGACAACATGGAGGAAACCTGAGGGCATTATGCTAAGTGAAATAAGCCAGACAGAGAAGGACAAATACTGCATGACTTCATTCATAATGGAACCTAAACAAGTCCCCCAAACCCAAAAAGGGAGACTTGTTATGTACCACATTATGGGGAGCTTTGCAATCACAAAGCATGGTTGAAAGGGGAGACACCAAGTTTGTGTTCTCTACGAATTTTCCAAGATAATATTTCTTATCTTCAAATATTAAAATTATTCTTCTATATTTCCTTTCAAAAGTTTTAAAGTTCTGCTTTGCATTGAATACTTGAATCCACCTGTAATTTATTTTGTGTATGTTGTAAGGTATCCATTCTATATCAACATTTGTCCAACTCCATTAATTGAGTAGGTTATCATTTCACTACTGATTTAAAAAAAAAAATTACTGTTTATTTGTGAGAAAGAGACAGAGGCAGAGAGTGTGAGCGGGGGAGCGGCAGAGAGAGAGGAAGACACAGAATCCAAAACAGGCTCCAGGCTCTGAGCTGTCAGCATAGAGCCCCACCCAGGGCTTGAACTTACAAACCCATGAGATCATAACCTGAGCCCAAGTTGGATGCTTAACCCACTGAGCCACCCAGGTGCCCCGCACTACTGATTTTTAATGCTGATATTGTTACATCTCAAATTTTTATATATGTCTGTTACTGCTTCTAGACACTATTCTGTTCTATGGGTCCAATGTTATAATTTTGTACAAACATCTGGGCCTATCTTAGAGGGATGGAAAATGAATATGATCATTGATTTAATTTTGTTAATGGTTATTTGCTTACTCATTCTACCTTTTTTAGTCAGCATTAGGAAATTATATTGCCTCCACAATTATCATGTCCTTTTGGTTTCCAAGTGTATCAGTAAAAGCTGTTCATGAGATTTTCTTATTATTTTACAGATCTTTCATAGCTCTAGGTATAGCCACCTTTCCATTCTTAATGTTATGTATTTATGCCCTTTCGCTTTGATCATTCTTGCTAGAGATTTGTCTGTTTTATTTAAAAGTATATTGTAATTCCTCTCTTCCCCCTCTTTTTTTGTTCTTGTTCTCTATTTCACTGATTTCTTCTCCTATCTTTCTTTATTCTATTTCTTTTCTTTAGGGATATCTGGGTTTTTTTTTCAGTCTTTTAGTTGAAAATCAGTTCATGTATTTTAGATCTTCTGTTTCATAAAATACATTTATATAAGGCCACGAATTTCCTCTAAAACTACAAACTACACCTTTAGGTGTAGTAGTTTCGTTGTCATTCAGTTGTAAATATTTTGTAATTTAAATTGATTTTATACCTTTTTTAAATGATTTTCTCCTCCTTGTGTTAGACTTATAGTTTTCCTAAAATTATCTAATTTTCTCTGCTCCTTTCTGATTTCTTTGAATCCATAGATTTTATTACTGTTAGCTAAGCAGTTAAAAAATAAAACTTTCTTAGGTATGAATTTTTCTAATAAAGTTTATAGCTTTTACAGGAACTTTAGCATGCTTTAAATAGACACTGAATTATTTCCTCACCCTGATTATGTTTGAGATTTTCTATTTAAATCCAATTATTTAAAAGAACTATTTATTATTAAATGACTGAAGTTGCTGGTATTTTATCAATTTCTGTGTTTAGTGTTGATTTTTGAAGGCTATACCTTCTTAGTTCACTTTCTTTCTTATTGAACTACAGCCTTAAATATTTCTGCTAGTGGATATCTGAGAGTTACATTATCTTAGATTTTGTATGTATAAAATTATCTTATTTTTGTCCTCATTCTGGAATGATGGTATGGTTAAATATGAATTGAGGTTAAAAATTATTTTCTCTCTCAGCACTCTGAAAACTAAGAACCATTCTTTTTCTTTCTAAACTGTAATATGGGTTAATTTTTCTGAGCTATTTCTCTAATTTACCAATCTCTCTATTTTTGTCTATGCTTGTATGTATTCTGCTTATTGTATTCTTTCCAACACTGTAGACTTTCACAGTATCCTAATTTCCCCTTCTCCATATCCATTTGTTCTTGTTTCATTTTTTTAGCTAGGATGCAACAGGAAGTTATGCAAATCAGAGGGCTGAAAGCTATTGGCAGAAGAGAGGAGAAGGGACAAAGGCAGGGAAAGAATGTGTTTTGTTTTGCAGAACCAACAGTTCCAGCCAAGGAGATGCCCAACTTGGTGTTACACCTGATAGTCCCTTGCTACTAGGTATGTCTCATCCTATAGCTCTTAAATGAGCCAGTTTTGGCTATATTGGAGCTGAAATACCCCTGAGTTGTCCTGATGTTACTTTTAGCTCTTTATAATACTAAGCTCTCCTCCAATGGGGCAAGTTTTCTATCATTTTTTAACATAGGATGTAGGCGTTAGCATGGGGACACGCACTAGGTGATCGCAATTGAACTGAAGTGTTTATGTAAGCTCCCTCCATTCCTTAATACACTGAATAAAATCATCCTGTACTAACCCCATGGGGAGACAGTGCTTTGAGAAAACTCTCCCAGTATCCTTACTTGTAACAAGTAATAAAAAAGTTCTTTGCTTTCAACCCTTCCTTGGGTTGTGTTCAACTTGGTGCATGCCAAGTGGTGAACCCCCTGAGTTTGGTTACAATTCTCTGCTTTTCATGTTTGGGATGTTGTTATTTACAATAGAAAATATATATTTGGTCTTCCTCTCTGTTTCTCACACAGAGCCCCTAAAACCCAGACTTTTCCTCAGTGACAAGTGATAAAGGTGTCTTTTGTTATGTTAATAAGCTGACTTTTGCAGAGCCCACAGGTGGGTGCAGGTTGCCAAGGGAACCAACCTTGACAGAGACCTGGAACTTTCAGTCCCAACCCCTGACTTGTGGAGACAGGTGAGGTGCTAGAGTTGAATTAATTACCAGTGGCCAATGATCTAATTAACTGTGCCTATGTAATATTAGAAGGCACCATAAAACCCAAAACATCACGGTTCAGAGAGCTTTCACATTGATGAACCGGAATGCATCCATAAGAATGTGACACACTTCAGTTCTGTGGGGACAAAAGTTCCTGACCTTTGCCTGATGTCTGGCTATTCATCTCTATCCTTTATAATATTCTTTCATAATAAGCCAGTAATCCAGTAAGTAAAATGTTTCTCTGAGTCCAGTGAACCTCTCTAGCAAATTAACGGAACCTGAGGAGAGGGTTGTGGGATCCTCCAATCTACAGCCAGTTGGTCAGAGGTATAAGTAACAATCTGGGCTTGTGACTGGCATCTGAAGCCCAAGGTGTGGGAGTAGGGGGGATGGGGAGGTGGAGGATGGGTGGGTGTGGGGCGGTAGGGTGAGAAGGTCTTGTAGAACTGAGCCTTTAACCTGTGGGATCAGACGCTATCTCCAGGTAGACAATGTTAGAATTGAGTTAAATTTATGTGATACCTGGTCAGTATTCATGGAGAACTGCTTGGTGGTATTGGCTAAATCACACATACCGGAGAGTTTTATACACTTTAATTAGAAACTATCCTTTACTCTTTGACTATTTACATGTATTTTAAAGTTTTTGTCAGATTGCACAATAAAAACTAAATTTTGCTTGTAATTTTGTTTGTAAATCTCTTAGCATTAGATTTATTCATGATCTTGGAATTAACTTTTTTTAAATGTTTATTTATTTTAGAGAGAGGGTGAGAGAGACAGAGACAGAGAATGACAGACAGAGTGAGAGTGGGGGAGGGGCAGAGAGAGAGGGAGATGGAGAATTCAAAGCAGGCTCCAGGCTTTGAGTTGTCAGTCCAGAGCCCAATGTGGGCTCGAACCCTGGAGATGTGAGATCATGACCTGAGCTGAAGTCGGACCCTCAACCAACACCCAGGCACCCCCATGATCTTGGAATTCTTATGAGTAAGCTCATTTTGGATGGAATAGTTTTTAAATTCTTATTTTCCTTTTTCTCTTTTTCTCCATCTTTTGTCTGTTTGCCATTCCTTACTTATCAGTAGCCTCCAAATTGTACTTTGGGCTCCTATCCAGAGATAAGGTTCACTACTGTGGGCTTGGAGTTTTTGATCCAGGGTGATAGTGGGGCTGTTGTATTCCAGTCAATAAGCCTAACTTCCAGTTCCCACACAGGATTTAAACTCCCAGATAGTCCAGCAGCTTCCACATCCAAAGCCTAACAGACTCATAATTTCTGCCTATTTCACCAGTTTTGCTTGTTTACTTCTGTTCCTGATTGAATCTGGTTTTATGTTTTTCTTCTTCTTCTTCTTCTTCTTCTTCTTCTTCTTCTTCTTCTTCTTCTTCTTTTTTAATGTGACCTTCCATTGGCCTATTTGGGGAGCAGACTAGGAATACCAAAACATACACATACTTTCTTCTCTTGACCAGAAATCCCCATGCAAACTTTTCAGAGTTAATTTTATCTGAAAAATGGGACAATGAAATATGCCCTATATATCTGCTAGCTTTAGAAAATATTAAATAAAACAGAATATGCAATGATCTTTTGGAAAAGTGTAAAAACAGTGTATAATTATAAAGCATTTTGGTAATCTGGTTTAAGGAAATTAGGTTTTTATGTGATAGCTATTATGGGCATATAAATTTTTAAAAATATATTATCTTTATCAACCATAGTGAAATTAAATTGTGGTATTAGTCTAATGATATTTAGCCAATTATGGACAATGTTTTATTTAAAGGGAGAAAATGTAGATAGTACCCATCTTATTTAGTCATTGTAAAATACATCAGCAAAGACCCTTTTTCATGGTTAACAACCATAAAACCATCAATCTTGACTGAATTACTCTGAAATGAATGAGAAAGGTGACCTTTATTTATATTTATTAATGTATTTACTATTTTCGAAGTTAACTCTTTTAATCCATTTTATTACTGTGCAATTTCTGAAATTCTATAAGCAATTTCTACATATTTTCACTCAATCCTTAAACATTTTTTAAACTTATCATTTTGAAATAATTTTAGAGTCACATTAATGTTGCAAAAATAGTAGAGTCCCTGTGTACCCTTTACCCAGCTTCCTCCAATGATAACATTTTATGTAACCAGAGAAGAATTTATCAAGACCAGGAACTTAACAACAGTGCATGCTAAAGGCAGAAGAATAATGCCCCCTCCCCCAAAGAGACACCTCCTCATCATTGAAGACTGTGAATATGTTACCTTGCATGGCACTGGGGAATTAGGGCTGCAGATGAGATGAAGGTTTTGCTAATCATCCGATTTATTTAGGGAGATTATTCTGGATTAGCTGGGTGGGGCCAATGTAACCACAGGGGTCCTTATAAGTGTAAGAGGGGAGCAGCAGAGGAGGTCAGAGTGATGTGATGGGAGAGCTCAACCAGCCTTTGGTAGCTTTGGAGATGGTGGAAATGGAGGAAGGGAACCAGGAATGCAGGTGGCCTCACAAAGACAAGAAAGAAAATGGATCCCACCTGGAAACTGCAGAAAGCAACGTGGACCTACCGACCGGCACCTTGATATTAGTCTGTGTCACACTACACACAGAACTGCAGGATCATATATTTGTGCTGTTTAAACCACTAAATTTGCTAAAATCTGTTATAGGGCAATGACAACTACTACAGTACCTTTTAAAAGAAGACAGTTTGTGAAATTGCTATGAATGGGTAGAATAATACTGATTTTTTCAAATATCTTTTGCATGGTTTCTCAAGTATAGTGTGCCTTGTTCTATTTCTGTAATAGCTCAATTGTTCAAGTTTTTTGTTCTGTTTTGTCACACGGAACACAAAAACAGAGTCCTTTACTAGACACTAATTTATACGTGCTGCCTTATGAATTTTGTTACTTTGATTTCCTGTATAATTTAACAGGTACCTTCTACTTTTAGCTGTTGTAATGAAAATTTAATTATGATTAAAGTTTTTAAGAAGACAAAGCTTTGCCCTTATAATTCTTTGTTTTAGAAGAAAAAGTTTTAAGCTCAGATTATATATCCCAGTGTCCAGTGTAGATTTGTTTGTTTGTTTTTAGGCAACAAAAATCTATCTTTAGAGACTATATGAGACTAAAAGCAAAAGCCCTTGCACACATATACTTAATACAAACATTTGTATTAGAGAGGGGGGAAACCAGGGGCACCTGGGTGGCTCAGTCAGTTAAGCGTCCGATTTCGGCTCAGGTCTTGATCCTGCAGTCCGTGGGTTCAAGCCCTGCGTCAGGCTCTGTGCTGACAGCTCAGAGCCTGGAGCCTGCTTCAGATTCCGTGTCTCCCTCTCTTTCTGCCCCTCCCCCATTCATGCTCTGTCTCTGTCTCAAAAATAAATAAACATTAAAAAAAATTTTTTTTTTAAAAAGAGAGGGGGGAAGCCACTTACAGAGGCTATTGTTAAATGAATTGTTCATCTCCTCTCTCCCACTTTTACTTGCGCCCCATTCTAAAGTGTTACGTACAGATGACACAGAAATATTATATTTGTTTATGTCATAGGAACTTGTAGCATATATTTACATGCCAGTCAGGAGTCATCAGGATCACATTAAGTAACACATACACAGCCAAATTCTGTTCTATTAAAGGGACCTATGAGGATAGAGGAAGGCCTGGGAAAGTTTTCTGGAGTCCTAGGATTTGGCCATGGTGGTAAAGAAAATGGCAATTTGAGTGGTCACACTGGAGGTGATTTGAAGCAGTCATCGGCGGCAAGGGATCATATCAGATAAGGTGAAGGAGTTAGCAAGTCCAATAAGATGAGTGAGTGTTAGTTATTATAGTAGTTAATAACGTAACCTAAGAAGTGCTGCCTCACAGATGGCTTTCAGTCCACAACTGGGATCAGCTGTGGTGCAACCAACAGAAATGGGCGGGTTACAAGTAAGTAGTGGAATGGAAGAATATTCAAGTGGATACTGTAGTGCCTCCCTGCTGTCCATTCTGCTTCTCTGTCTGGAAGCCACACAGTTTTGGAACAGACAGTCCTCACCTCCAGCTCCAGCGATGAACCCAAAATAGTGTAATCCTAACAGGAAATTAATCCTATGTTCCCGGTCAGAACAGTCGGTTCAGGAATGCCTAGGTGTCTTTGTTTCCTCTGGCTGGCATAGCAAATGACTACAAACTTGGTGGCTTAAAACAAGAGGAATTTATTCTGTCACATTTCTGGAGGCTGTAAGTCCAAAGTCAATGTGTAGTCAGGGCCCTACTTCCCCTGGAGGCTCTCTGGGAGAGTCCTTCCTGGCTTCTGGTGGCTCCACTGTTTCCAGTGTCCCATGGCCTTCTCCTCTGTGTCATCTATAAGGATACTTGTCATTGGATTTAGGGTCCACGCAGACAATCCAATATGAGTTGATCTTGAGACCCTTAATTTAATTATATCAGCAAAGACCTTTTTCCAGATAAGGTCACAGATTCAGGGAGTTAGGACATAGACATATCTTTGGGGGGATCACCATTCAACCCACCACATCAGGTGACCCAGCTTTCCGTGCCCACAGCGATTGTTTCACGGATGATCCAATCAGAGCAAAGCCTAGAGCTTTGGTCGGATGGTCATGGGAAATGATATTTTCTCTCCCCATGAATGTGAATAAGGAAGCTCATAGTTCACACGGCTGCTGGCAGCCTCTGCCCTGACAGAAGCCAGTGTGAAAAACAAGGCCACAGAAAGGAAGGCAAAGCTGAGAAAACTGAAAAGTTCCAACAGGACCTTGACTGTACTCACTCCGCCTCTGACTTTGTATATTAGGAGAACCCATAAATTTCCTTTTATTTTTCAATCTACTACAAGGCAAGTCTGAGTACAATAAGAGAACTAAGCAATCAGCCATATTTGGAGTGTAGCAATTTTTGCAGCATACTCAGAAATAAATGGAAATGGAAATACGAACATTTTCTGAGCAGTTAGTACATTCCAGGCACTTTCTAAGCATTTTATATTGACTATTTAATTTAATTCTCATAATAACTCTGTTATTTCCCCAGACAAGAAATCTGCGGGACAGGCCTACATAACCACATGGTCTGATGCAGGGTTCAGTAAGATGAGGTGAGAGGTACAGGTGGAGACACATCACAGAGGGTGATCAGATCTGTCCTGTGGACATGGGAGAGCCAAGGACAGGGTTGAAGGAAGTGGAGTGATCAGGCTTGCACTCTGGGAAGATCATTCGATTTGGAAATCCTTAGGCAGGGATTGGACTAGATTACATTCCAATCCAAAACTCCTCTGTCTTGTTTGTGAACATCCTCTTGTCTTTCATTACTGGAGGCAGTTTACTGTAGCGTAAGTTAAATATGTAGTTACTTTGATAACATACAAATACATACATTACTATGCTACTATGTACTACGTCGTAGTTAAATATGAAGATTTTGGAGCCTGAATGCCTGAGTGCAAATCACAGCTTGAAGATTTCCCAGTTCTGTGACACGGCTTATCATATAACCTTTGTGTGCCTCAGTTTCCTCACATCTAAACTGGAGATAATAAAGATACCCACCATGTGCTGTTGCTGTGAAATAAGTTAATACGTGAAAAATATTCAGAAGAACGCTTGGCCCATAGACACATTCTGCAATGTTAAGCTGTTAATATCTTCACATTTTACATATGCCCAGCACAGGGACACTTGTGCTATAGTTAATCAATAAGTATTTGTTGAAAGAGTGGGTATTTTTACTTTAAGAGGCAGTCTGTATCTACTCCTGAAATCATTGTTGCACTATATGCTAACTAATTTGGATGTAAATTAAAAAACTAAAATTAATTTTAAAAAAAGGCAGTCTGTTTTTGCTGTTAGACAGGTTTATTCTTTCAATTCAAGCCAATTCAATCCAATCAATAAACACCCATTCGGTCCAAATACAGCTAAGGCCCTGTGCCAGATACTGTAGGCAAAGCCAAAATGAGGAAGGTTTAATCTCTGATATTCATCAGAGAATATTTGAACCTATCTCCTCATAACTTAACACAAGTTGGTTCTAGTAGAGCCTTCTAGAACAACTCATAACAAATCTGTTCTCCTTTACATGACAGAGTTTCCAATTATTGAAAACAATTATCCTGTCTGCCCTTAATCTTTTTTCTTCTGGGATAAACAATAAATATACACAATTCCTTCAGCCATTCCTTACAGGACAGGGTTTAGGAGCTTTCAATCAATTTAATCATCCTCCTGCAGACACATCTGAGTTTGTTAATGCTTTTCTTTAAACGCAGGGCTCAGAAATAGATACAATAGATACAATAACCTGAGCATGATTGGATGCATGGATAGTGTTATGAGGATTTGTACCATAAAAATAATAGCTAAACTTGTATAAATAAAACAGATTATAGGTTAGAGCCTCAGGGGTTTCCTTCAGTCCAAATAAAAGGAGAATAGAAAGACCTTCCAAAACATTTCGAAGGAAAGGATTGTGAAATAAGACATGTCATAAAGAACATGCAATCACAAAGCCAAGAAAGAACACTATTAAATAATAATAAATAATAAATATTTAATAAATATTCATAAGTAAATATTTAAGAAATAGTAGGAATAATCATTAACTATGAAATATGGTTCTCCCCCAAAATGGCAATCAGGAGACCAGAAAAGATGATTTGATCAATGTGGAAATTACTGAGAGAAGATCAAAAAGGACCAAAGGATTTTGAGAAGAGGAATTGCAAGATGGAAATTTACTATTCCAACCATTAGTCTGAAGTGTCAGAAGAGAACAAGTGTATGGATTTTAGTGCATGGTAGGGAGGACAGTTGTTACACACACAAATGTCATTCATATGCCCTTGAATAATAATGAACAGCACCCGTAAATAACAAAGTATTTTGAGTATTATGTAAATAAGCCATATATGCTAATTTAAATATTTGTTTTCTGTTTTAATGATAGCAAGACATGAGTTTTTCATGTTGACTAATGGAGTTGCTTTTCAGGGAGATAGTCCAATGTATATGGGAAATACATAATCTAGTGAGTTTGGTGGGTCACCAAACTGGACAAGTAGTATAATCCAAAAATAGAGTAATGCAGGAGAGAGAGAAAAAAGTGAGGGGGGGGGGGGAGAAAAGAGAGAATTTTACAAGTTTCATGGTGATATATCTACTTCCAAAAGACCTCAAAAAAAAAAACAAAAAAAAAAAGGCAGAAAGCAAACCAGACCTGGCATATTTTAAGAGATAACAGAACATGGGGTGCCTGGGTGGCTCAGTGAGTTAAGCGTCCAGCTTCAGCTCATGTCATGATCTCATGGTTTGTGGGTTCGAGCCCCGCGTCAGGCTCTGTGCGGACAACTCAGAGCCTGGAACCTGCTTCAGATTCTGTGTCTCCCTCTCTCTCTCTGCCCCTCCCCTACTAGTGCTGTGTCTCTGTCTTTCAAAACTAAATAAATGTTAAAAAAAAAATTAAAAGAAAAAAAAGAGGTAACAACATTAGGAAGGCATTTTGATCTTTAGTTATTTTTCTGAGTAGGCAGTAGTTCCCAATTTGTATGCTAGCTACAGTATAAAACGGAATAGATTAAACTGGTTTTGAAATGTTACTTTGTACAGTAAAATAGCAATATTTGTACTTAACTAATGTCAAATAGTTAAGACTACTTCTAGCACAACAAACTTTTGTAATAAATCATTCAGACAATAGTGTGGCATTGCTGTGTATTCAACAAATTGTCTGGGTATATTTTCAAGTACGTATTTTATGGTAAGACCGTAAAACACAGATAAATACTACTGTTACAAGCTGCCATCTAGATAAAATGTCTTTTATATATCATGTCTTCACCTATATATTACATTATTTCTAAATCCCTCCCTTCTGCTCATCACAGTACCAAAAAAATCCTTGTAAAGGTATGATATTTATAGATTATCCTGCTTCCTTACATTAGATATATTGTGTAGTTATTTCTGTAATGATTAATCAGCTAGACAGTCAATAACTATTTGGATGATTGATTTTTTCCCCTTCATTATGTATTATCCGGGCACCTGATGTGTTGCTTTTGTACAATGTATCTTATAGAAAGGATAATACTGCTTCCATAAAATAGTAAAATTCTATGGCTAACAGAAAGGTCTATAAAACACTAGCAATACATATATATTCTAAAAGGAATATGATCTGTTTCTTACAGATAGTAGTTTGTAAGCCAAGCACTCATGGCTAGCTCCAAGCAATCTCATGCAAATATTTATTAAATTCTCCTATGTGCTCCCTCTCTCTTCTTTTGTTTCACATTCTAGCCCATCTGTGCTTAGCCTGCAACCATTTAATAGAGAAATAACATGAACTAAAACAGCAGAGGTGCTAATCTACAAATCTTAGTTTAAAAAAGGAAAATAAATCTGCAAAAATATCTACTGACAAAAATCATATAGTAGGCTCTTAAGGCATTTTCAAAAGAACACACCACAAAAATAGTGCTCATATTACAATATCAAAAGGACTGCCTAAGGTAGTTATTGAAATAAGTACAGATACATTGGGAAGCCTGAAATGATGCCAACAAAGCAAAGCAGGAATTATATATAACTGAAAATTAGCATTTCATAAAAAAAAGCAGGAAACACAACAAAACATGTAAAAAAAAGTATTGTAAAACTTTAAGAATAGTACAAAATTATGAATAATTAGAGATGCTTTTACTGCTATTATTGCACTGGTTGATTTTAATTAATTCAGTTAATTAATCAAGGATTAGTTAAATAGGGGCAGATTGACTCATGTATTTCCTCTTCAAACTCTTCTAAAATAAAGGCAAAGAAACTAGGGGAAAAATGTACAAAGATATAGATAAGGGAAGAGGAGATGATTGTAAGACAGAGAAAAAAATGAATTTTTAGAAAATGAAATTCATGCAGCAGAGGGATAACTAAAAACACTATAAATGTTGAGTTCAAAGTGTTTTCATAGATACCAACAAGAAAGAAGATGCTGTGTGCTATAATACCTAGGAAAGGTGCACTATGTTGCCTAGAAGAAGGAAGGCAAGAGAGAGGTAGTGGATAACCAGAAAAGAATCAAGGCAAAGAACAGGGGAAAAACAAAGCAAAACTAAACAACAAAAACAACAAATTCAAATGAACCATATTTTATATCCTTAGAGACATAAGAAAATATATTGGTTCCATCAAAGCAGGTCAGGACCCTATATTTAATAAAAAGATGGGAAAACAAGATGGGGGCAAAAAGCCAAAACTCTTGCAAATAAAAAATATAACCAAAAGAAAACCCAACCTACAGGTTACAAGATAAGTTAGGATGCCTTCTTGGAAGGCAGAATAAAAGGACAAAGAGATGGAAAACTGGACAGGAAAAAAAAATCTAAGAGATTTTTTGATCTCTTAATCTAAGAGATTCAACATCTGAATAACTTGAGTTCCAGACAGAACTGAGAAAACACAATATAGATCATTAGCGATAGAATTCAAGAAAATTCCAGGGAATGGAGGACATGAATTTGCAGATTTAAAGGGATCTCAAGTACTTGGCACAATGATGAAATAAACATATCAAGGGAGATCATGCTGACATTTCAGAACACTAGGAATAAAGTAAAGATTCCAAGTGTTATCAGAAAGAAACAAATGGATCACATCCAGGGGATCAAGAATAACAATGATGTCAGGCTTGTTGACGGCAACACTGGAATGCAGAATAAGGCAATGGAACAAGAATGTCTTCAAAATTCTCAAAGAAAATCATTTTCACTTAAAATTCTTAAATGCTGCCAAATTCTATCAAAGCCTCATCAAAGGTATGGGTAGAACAAATATTTTCAGGCAAGTTCTCAAAAAAACTTACCTCTCCAAAGGAGAGGACCTGATGAAGCAAGGGCATAAGAAGAAAGGGGATACAGAAAACTGTAGGTCCAGAAAAGGAGAGAGATGACACGAGAGAAGTTTCTGATTAGTAGCAAAAGGATAAAAGCTGTGTAATAGGTGTAGAGGGTAAGCAGTTCACAATGGAGCAGAAGAGAGGTTTGGAAGAAACTTTTAGAAAGATAAAACTGGTAGACTAGCTGATTTGTCTGAACATCTAGAGAGGAAACTTAAACAATGATGAAGTTTGACCAAATCAGTGATAAGAACAGAACATGAAGCAAATAAAAGAGCGTGACACTATTAACTTTAGGGAAAATAGAAAATGTAGGAAAGGAAAAAATGAGATTGAAATGCATGGCTACACTGTGGATAACATATAGACATCCATGGTAAAGAAAGCACTGAATATGTAAACAAAATGCTATCACTACATTGGGAGGATAGTAGGATAGGGGGGTCAAGGACCAATGTGTGTGCTAAAATGAGGAAGGAAGAAGGACTTGCATTGTGGTAAAAAGTCAATAGAAATAAGGCCTAAAACTAAAATATCAAGTTCAAAAATGTAGGTATTGTTTAGAGACAAGGAAGTAATACCAAAATACGGAAGTTCACATGACTAATAACTGGCAGAACCAGAATCCAACTTTAAGTTCATCTGTCCCCAAATTATATTCTTTCCACTAAACTTAAGTGTACCCCTCAAATACAGTGATGCCAAAATTATGAGATTTCTTAAAATTTGCTCAAAATGAGCTCATTTACTTTTTTATTTGTTACCAAAAATCAGAGCTGACTAAATAAATGAAAAACCGAACTAAGATATAAGGGGTTATTTGTCTTAAGAAAATATCCTATTTTCTCCAACATAGGGAAATCCTTTTATAACATTTACCCACAACTTAGGAACTTACAAAAGTGGACATCAAAACTGAAATATTCTGATTATCTGTTATTTGGTCATCCAGAAAACCACAGAAAACCTCCTTTTTATAGCGACAAGTTATTTCTTTCTTGCTATTACAAAATATGTCCTCTATGTTCCTGATCATTTCCTCCATTGACCTGTTGACCATTCTCCAAGGTCTCACATCTCTGGCTCCTGTGGTGATTATTGCTTGTTCAACCTTTAACAATCTCACCCATTTCTCTTTTTTTTTCTTCCTGGAGTTCTGCTTTCTCTTTTCTGCTCAGTCCCCCATGAAATGATCTAATTTCTGTAAAGATGAAAAGTTTAACCCATGTTCCAGTTCTAATATAACTCACCTATTCTGCTTTCACATTTTTAAATGTCTACCTGATATTTCATTATATGTTTTACCATTCCTCATACTTCTTAACTGTTCCAAATTTCTTATACTGACAAACAAGGCCCTTCCTAATCTAGATTTTGATTACTTCTTTAGTTTTATCACTCATACCTTGATCTCAAACTCTACTCTTAAGGTGGGATAAATTATTTAAATTCTTGAAAACTAACTGCATTCATTCTTGTCTGTGGGCACACACACATTCTTTCCTTTCTTTTTCAGATCCTCTGCCAACCTCAAGCTGGTCCTTGCTTGTTCCTTAGGACTCATCTTTGAAGTGATGCTGTTCATGGTACCCCACATGCTAAACACAGTGCCTTAGGTATAGTGAGTGGTATATAAAGATGTATGGAATAAATGAATAAAAAGGCTCCTGTGTAGATAACTTATCTCTAGATAATCTCTTCAATTCAACACAAATAATGCTGCTTCATCGGTCTCTCCTGAGTATTGTTTATTAAATGATTTTCCTTTGCTTAAAAAGCCATTAAATTTTGGCTTGTTGTTTGTTGCTTGTTGTTGTTTGTTGCTGTTGTTGAACTAAAGTGGAAATACCTCTATCTGCCTTTTAGACTCTTCATCCGGTGGTCACTATACCTCTGCAACCTAATTTCCTGCTGCCCCCCCAACAGAAAGCCCCCTCTCTGGTCTACTGATTCCTGAGCACTCCCTGCCCATCTATACATCCATCAGTTTGTTTTTTTCTCTTTACAACATCTATTTTGGAACTTTCTTCTTTTTGGACGCTCTATCCTATAAATGAACAGCTCAAGGCCAACATATCTCATAAGGCCTTGGAACTACTCTAGCCCATACTGATGACAATAACAACACTTCAGTCATTTATCATGTGTATTTTGAGAATGTTATTTGACAGATCTTCTTTAGATACTGGACACAAAAGTAAGCTGGGAAAAGGCAAGAAAACAAGTTAAAACAAATTAGACATATGATTGCAAACTGTGACAAATGGTAAAACTAAGGGGCAACGTAGAGAATGTTGGATATAGGTAGGGAGTTAAACATACAAGTCAAGATCTCTGTGGTAGACAGAATTCTAAGTGAAATCCCGATAGGCCCAGCCCTGTAAAATTTCCTCCCCTTATTTGTGAACAAGATCTTAATTTGCTTCTAATGGGTAGCATATGAAAAAGGTAAAGCTATTTTATAGAATTAATGTCCTAAATCAGTTGTCTTAAATTAATTAGAAGAGAGATTGCTTCAGTCATGAAAAAGAAGGAAATTCCACTGTTTATGACAACATAGATGAACTTGGAGGACATCATGCTAAGTGAAATAAGACAGACAGAGAAAGCCAAATACTATATGGTCTCACTTTTGTAGGGAATCTAAAAAAACAAACAAACAAAAACAACACCAAATAACAACAAAAAAAGAACTCGCAGAAACAGACCAGAATAGTGGTTACCAGAGGCCGAGGGGTTAGGAAAATGGGGAGTTGCTGTTCAAAGTGCTAAAGCCCTCAGTTATAAGATAAGTAAGTTCGGGGGATCTAATGTATACCATGGTGTCTATAGTTAATGACACTATATTGTGTACTTAAAAATTGCTAAGAGAGTAGATCTTAAGCATTCTTACCATACATACACAAAAAAGGTACCTATGTGAGGTGATAGATATAATAATTAACCTGACTGTGATAATCATTTCACAATGTATATGTACATCAAATCATCATGTTGTACACAACAAAAAAGATAAAATAAAATGGAGAGTATCTTGGGTAGGTAGGACTTAAGCAGGGGATCCCTTTAAAAGAAGTCCAAGACTTCCCTGGAGCTAGAGATGCTCTCCTACTGGCTTTGAAGAAGCAAAAAGCTAGCTACGAACTTCTTATGCAGAGGGGTGGCCTTTAGGAACTGAGTCTCTTAGTCCTATGGCTATAAGAAGTGAACTCTGACAATAAGCTCAACAAGCTTAGAAGACATTGGGCTTCAGATGAGAATGCAGCCCAGCCAAGAGCTTGAGTATAGCCCTGTGATACTCTGAGCAGAAGATCCGGTTAAGTTGCTTGTGACTTCACTGCAACGAAAGATATCAGAGATAAAGAGGGGCATAACATAACAGTAAACAGGTCAATTTTCCAATAAGACATAACAACCCTTAATATATATATATATATATATATATATATATATACACACATATATACATATGTATACATATGTATACATATATACATATATATGTACATTTCTATCAGAAATGTGCAGATCCAGCAGGCAAAAAAAATCATTAAAGGCATAGTTAAATAATATCATGAGTCAACTGGATATAATGGACAGCGATAGTACTTCATTCAACAATAGCAAAATACACATTCTTCTCAAGTGTACATGGAACATTTACCAAGATAAGCCACATTCTGAGCCATAAAACAGGCATTAAAATTTTTAAAAGAATAGAAATCATAGACTGTCTGCTTTCACATCACAATGGAATTAAACCACAAATCAATAATAGAAAGATGGCTGGGAAATTCCAAAGTACTTTGAGATTAAACAACACATCTCTAAATAACATGTAGGTCAAAGAAGAAATCACAAGAGAAACCTAATATTTTGAACTAAATGAAAATAAAAATACAACTTATCAAAATTTGTGGTATGTCAGAAAATAAGTACTTAGAGAGAAACCTAAAGCACTGAATGAATACATTATCCAAAATCAAACATCTAAGTTCCTACGTAGAAAATTAGAAAAAGAAGAGCACATTAATTCCAAAGTAAGTAAAAGAAAAGAAATAATAAAAATTAGAACAGAAATCAATGAAATTTAAAACAGGAAATCAATAGAGAAAATCAACAAAACCACAAGCTGGTTCTATGAAAAGATCAATGAAATAAAAAAGTTTCTAGCCAGACTAATTAAGAAAAAAAGACACAGGAAACATGGCTAATATCAGAAATAAAAGAGAGAACATCAATATATATCCCGTGGAAATTAAAAGCAAATAAAGAAATGTTATGAACAACTCCATGCCCACAGATTTGATAACCTAAACAAAGTGGATTAATTCTTTGAAAGACACAATCTGCCAAAATTCACACAAGAAGAAATAAATAGCCAATCCTAATAGGCCTATATCCATTAAAGAAATTGAATCAATAGTTAGTAACCTTCCAAAACAGAAAGCACCAGGCCCAGATGGGTTCACTGGTGAATTCTACCAAACACCAAAGGTAGAAATTATACCAATTCTTTACATTTTCTGTCAGAAGACAGAGGTAGGGAATAATCTCTAACTCTGTCTGTGAGGTCAGCATTACCCTAATACCAAAACCAAACAAAGCCATTACAGGAAAAGAAAATTTACAGAGCAGTATCTCTGATGAGAATAGATGCAAAATTTTTCAACAAAGTATTACCAAATCAAATCCAACAATGTATAAAAATAATTATACACAATGACCAAGTAGAATTTATCCCACATCTGCAAGCTGATTTAACATTTTGAAAATCAATTAATGTAACCCATCACATCAACAGGCTAAAAAAGAAAAATCACACGACTGTATTAATAGATGCAGAAAAAGCACTTGAGAAACTCCAACTCCATGATAAAAATTCTCAGTAAACGAGAGATAGAGAACTTCCTTAACTTGATAAAAAATATCTATGAAAACCCTTCAGCTAACATTATACGTAATAACGAGAAACTCAAGGCTTTCCTGCTAAGATCAGGAACAAGGTAAGGATGTCTCTCCTCTCATTACTGCTTTTCAACATCATATTGGAAACCCTGGTTAATACAGTAAGATTTTAAAAAAGGAAACAAAAGGTATACAGTTTGGTAAGGAACACATAAAACTGTCTTTGTTTGCAGATGACATGATCACCATCTATGTAGAAAAAAAAAAGACAGAAAAACCTCCTGGAACTAATAAATGATTAAGATTGTAGGTTAGGTTAATATACAAAATATACAAAAGTTAATCACTTTTACTACATATCAGCAATGAACAAGTGAAATTTCAAATGAAAAACAAAATGTTATTTGCATCAGTTGCCCCCACCCCCAAATTAAATACTTTGGTATAAATATAACAAAATATGTATAAGATCTGTATGAAGAAAACTACAAAATTCTGATGAAAGAAATCACAGCACTAAATATGTGGAGTGATATTCTATGTTATGGATAGGAATACTCAATATTGTCAAGATATCAGTTCCTCCCAACTTGATCTATAGATTCAATGCAATTCCAATCAAAAATCTCAGTGAATTCTTTGTGGATATCAACAAGCTGATTCTAAAGTTTACATGACAGACAAAAGACTCAAATAGTCAAGACAATATTTAAGAGGAAGAACAAAGTTGGAAGAGTGGGACATTACTCCACTTCAAGACTTAATGTAAAGCTACAATAATCCAGACATCATGATAATGGGGAAAGAACAGAAAAATAAGTCAATGGAACAGAATAGAAAACCCATATTAGACCCCTTTAAATATAGTCATCTGGTTCTTGACAAGGGAGTAAATTCAATAAAACAAAGATAGGTTTTTTTTAACAAATTATGTTGGAATAACTGGACATTAATGTGGAAAAACAACGAACCTAGACATAGAACTTACACCTCTCACAAAAATTAACCTAAAATGGATCACAGACTTAAATGTAAAAAAAAAAAAAATTATAAAACCCCTAGAAGATAACTTGAGAAAATGTAGGTAGACCTTAGGCATGGTGTTGACTTTTTAGATCTAAAACCAAAGGCACAATTCATGAAGGAAAGAATTAATAAACTGGACTTCATTAAAATTAAAAAATTTGGGGGCACCTGGGTGGCTTGGTCGGTTGAGCGTCCGACTTCGGCTCAGGTCATGATCTCACGGTCCGTGAGTTCAAGCCCCGCGTCGGGCTCAGTGCTGACTGCTCAGAGCCTGGAGCCTGTTTCAGATTCTGTGTCTCCCTCTCTCTCTCTGCCCCTCCCCTGTTCATGCTCTGTCTCTCTCTGTCTCAAAAATAAATAAATGTTAAAAAAAAATTTTTTTTTAATTAAAAAATTTTGCTCTGTGAACATCATCATGAAAATGAAAAGACAAGTCACACACTGGGATAAAATATTTGCAAAAGATTTACCTGATACAGGATGGTTATCTAAAATAAACAAAGAATTTTTAAAACTCAGCAATAAGAGAGTAAACAATTAACAAATGGCCAAAGAACTTAACAGACACCTCACCAAAGATACACAATGGCAAATAAGCATATCAAAAGATGCTCCATATCCCAGGTCATCAGGGAAGTGCAAACTGAGACAACAATAGGGGCACCTGGATGGCTCAGTCAGTTAAGTCTCCCAGACTTAGCTCAGGTCAAGATCTCATGGCTCCTGAGTTCGAGGCCAGCATCAGGGTCTGTGCTGACAGCTCAGAGCCTGGAGCCTGCTTCAGACTCTGTGTCTCCCTCTCTGTCTGCCCCTCCCCTGCTTACGCTCTGTCTCTTTCAAATAAACATTAAAGAATTTAATAAAAAAATTTTTTAAAAAATCACACTGTATGTTAGCCAATTTGACAATAAATTATATTAAAAAATTTTTAAAAATTAAACAAGACAACAATAAGATACACCTATCAGACTACGCACCTATCAGAAAGGTCAAAACACTGACAACGTCAACTGCTGATGAGAATGTGTACCAACAGAATTCTCACGCGTTACTGCTGGGAATGCAAAATGGCAGTTACTTCAGAAGGCAGTTTGGAAGTTTCTTAGAAAACTAAACATACTGCTACCATAGAATCCAGTAATCATGCTCCGTGGAATTTACCTAACAGAACTGAAAACCTAGGTCTACATAAAAACTCACCCATGGATGTTTAAAGCAGCTGTGTTCATAACTGCCAACGCTGGAAGTGACCAAGATGTCCTTCATTAGGTGAAGAGATCAACGGTAGTCCTTCCAGACAATGGAGCATCATTCGGTGCTGACAATAAATGAACTATCACGCTATGAGAGCCATGAAGGAAACTCACGTGTATATTACTTGGTGAAAGAAGTCAGTCTGTAAAGGTTATACACTATATGATTTCTACTATGTGGCATCCTTGAAGAAAAGGCAAAAGTATGTAGACAAAAAGATCAATGGCTGCAGGGGTTAGAGAAGAGGGACGTATGAAGTGGTGGAGTACACAGGACTTCTAGTGCAGTAAAATCACCCTGTATGATATAGAATGCTGGGCGCATGTCATTATAAATCTGTCCAAACCTGTAGAATACGTAACATGGAAAGGGAACCATAATGTAGACTACGGATTTTAGGTGATAACAATGTGTCCTTGTAGGTTCCTCAATTGTAAGAAATGCCCACTCTGGTGGCGGAAGCAGGTAATGGGGAAGGCTCTATGTGTATTGGGATATGTGTGGCAGGGAGATATGGGAAATCTCTACCTTCTACACAACCTGAAACTGCTGAAACTGCTTTAAAAAATAAAGTCTATCTAAAAATAGTGAGAGAAAGAACTCCATTTCAGTTAAACAAGTTCAAGCCATTAACTGTAAAGAATAGCTACCAAATTCTGAATAATCTGGAGAGAAACAGAGAGGTTGAGAATTGGCACAGAAAACTGGCAAACCTTGAGCTGGATGCATATTTTCCTGAACATAATATCATGGTTCCAAAAGACTGTCCATCAAACCTTAGATTGGGACAATGAGATTTAGAGCAAAGCAGGCTGTAAGGAATGTGGATGTTTCCCTACTGAGACTCCGAATGACTAGGGATGCAGGGATGGAGAAGATACCATACCATCTACTCTTCTTATTAGCTACGGAGTGATCTCCCAGCTCAGGGTACTGTAGGAGAAGAAATAAGGGAGGCCACAACTTCTAAATTACAACACAGAATTAGAAGCTTGAATGTTTAAACATGAGAGCAAATGGAACAAGCCGGGTGAGACAGTGTATTCTAGATATGACCCTGGAGCTGCAGACTTTCCCACTATACCAGCTCCTGCAATTCTACATCCTCAGCTCCCACCAAGAATGGGGGGAAAATGAGAAAATGGCTATGGACTAGAGACATAGGTGCCAGACAACAGGACAGGGTGATGACGGTGGAGGAATGGGGATAATAATCAGGCGAACAAAAATTCAGGGAGGACAAGTCCATAGGAGCCATCCAGGAATAAATTCCTTGAAAATAAAATCCAGCCAAGCACAAAATAAATCAAAGTAACTTTGAAAGGGAAACGGTAATGAAAGGACTGTTTTGAGCACTGATTTCATTTAAATATGAAAATATAAAATTTGACATAATAGTACAAATACAACAAAAATCTTAGACAAGGAAAGGGAATAGAAGGATCCATCACCTTATTTTTATTTTGTTAACATACAGTAAAACTGACTCAAGGTGCGGGGGGTGGGGGCGCTGCATCGAGTGTTATAAATGTACAGGGTTCATAGAGAATCCTCTCCTATATTTTATTTTACTACTAAGGTGCTTTTTCTAAGCAGCTGAGTAGATGCCACAAAAGCAAAAACCAGTTAATCAGTAATTCCAGCTTGTGCTGACAATGAGACTTCTCAGGTAGTGATTAGGTATTTCTTTCTTTCTGATAACTATGATTTTGAGTGTAGTTTAGTTCCCTTCTGGAGACAGGTTGCACAGTGCTCTTTTGCTATTTCTTCTGTAATTGCTATGTTTTGAATGTAGGTACAAATAGAACAACAACACTATTTTCCATTGTTTGTTTAACTTATCCTTTCTGAGACTTTAGGTAAAATGACCTATTAAACATCATGAATGAAAAATAGTTACATACTTGGTCTAGAGTTCTGCATTCCTTGTGCAGGGAATTCAAATATACTTATAACATCTAGAATTATTCCCCAAGGCACAATCTTTTACATGGATTTATTATCAAAAGGTTCTATTTGTGCAAAGTCTTATTATCATATGTGTATATTCAATAAACTTGGGGAGTACAAATAGCTTCCAGCTAATAATTACCTACACAAATTGTTCGCATAGCTGTTCTCTTTTAATGCCAAATTCTTCTACATGGAAGTCCGCTTTCCCTATTGCTATAAATTCTAACAACTCTTAACTTCCGTTATTCGTGGTCTTGGAAATTTTTTAAAAATATGAAATAAAAATATATTAACAGTTTAATAAGATCACAAAATTCAATTTCACCCAGTTCTCTCAAGTCTTAAACTTTTCAGTGGTACGGGTATCCACTGTCTTAATACTGATATAAATATAAGCTATATAAGTAGTTTGGGGTGTGGTATACAGGGACGGTGGTACAAAATCTATTATTTCCTTTATTTGAAGATAATCAAGACTTTTAAAGAACCAACTCCCTCCCCACAATGATTTGTTATTGTTTTCCCCTTATTAAAACAATGCCAAGTTAAGCTGATTATTCATTTTTGTCTAAATATAAGCTGAAGATGAGTTATATTTTTTTTCTAGTGAGAAGTTCCTATCACAGTGAAATTTAGCCTCAACATCGTATATGCTAGCAGCATCTAGAGACTGCTTTTTCAAATTTTTCAGGAATTCTAGTCTCTTCTTGTTATAAATTATAATAACTTTAAACTGTCATATAAAAGATAAGGGGAAAGAACTCAATATTTGTATCTTTGGTTTATTGTATCTTAAAATATAAGAAGGTCTAGAAGTTCTTTTTTTTTTTAAACATTTATTTATTTTTTGAGAGAGAGATAGAGCAAGCAGGAGAGGGGCACAGAGAGAGAGAGAGAGAGAGAGAGAGAGAGGGAGAGAGAGAGTTGTAAGCAGGCTGTGCACTGTCAGCACAGAGCCACGTACAGGGCTTGATACCCTGAACCATGATATCATGACCTGAGCAGAGATCAAGAACTAGATGCTCAACCAACTGAGCCACCCAGGAGCCCTGTTTTCTTGTGGGTTTTAGTCATCTATCAAGAAGCACCACTACACTTGGTCTGGTTTTGTGAAAGGTACATCTCCTAAGCAGCCCTAATTGTTATCATAGGACCATGCAAAATATTCTTACGGGGACCTGAGGACAAATATTCCACCATACACCTTAATGGGAGGATAACTATTTTAAATAGTTATTTTGAAGTTGAATCTTTTCTGAAGAGATAATTTATCACAAATTTTGTAAGGATTTTTAACTCAACTTCTTTTATTTTGTGCCTCATATAGAATCAACCCTCACTTTACTGATTAAGCAGAGAGCTTTATTTTTTGGTAGTTGTAACTGTATGGTACTGGGCTTTAGGTACCTGCTTCTAATACATGAACACTAACTGTGCTTGCCCACCTTCCAGACAATCTACAGTTGAGAATCACAATGGATTCTAAATTTTACTGGGGCCCTGGCCAGATCTATTTTACACTGCATGTTGCATTCTGTTATGTTGTGCATCTTGTAGTGACAATCATCAGTGGTTTCATTGTTCTACAGGCAAACACCACAGGATAGATTGTCTCCTACGTTGCCTAAAACGTATTCTCTTAAGGACAGCTTTTCTGAAGTGTGTAAATATAACTTACAGATTGTTGTGGAATGATGAATGGAGATATTTCGATACTTTGGAGAGGACACGTTACTAATGGACTAAAGAACTTCCAAACATCCTCGCTCGCTTCCATACATGACAATGATCTCATCTGTTGCACAGCTGGCTTAAAATGACAGAGTATTTTACCCAATTTTTATTTTTAAAAACATCTAACCTACAGAAAAGTACCAATAACATGGTGAATACTATACAATCATTATCTATATTAAACAACTGCTAATATTTGCCACATTTGCTTCTCTCTCCAACATTTAAAACAATTTTGCTGAACCGCTTCAAAGGAAGTTGCAGAGATCGCGAGATTTCACCTGCAAATGCTTTCAAATATATCCTTTCCCCAAAAAGACATTCTCCTGCACAACCCCAACATGATCATCATACTAAGGAAATTTACCATGGATGTGATACTATTCTATGATCTACAGCCCATATTGAGATTCCTCCAACTGTCCCAATAGTAGCCTGTATAGCTCCACTCCCCACCCCCAAACCAGAATCTGATCAAGAAGGATACCTTGCCAGTTAGTTCCCAGTCCCCTTTAATCCTGAACAATTTTGTAGGATTCTTTGTGTGTGGCACTGACATTTTTGAAGTATCCAGGTTGATTATATTGAAGAATGTCTTCTAGTTTGGAGTTGTCAGATTGCTTCCCTATGATGTGAAACATTTTTGGCAGAATAACTTCTCAGGTGATTATGTACCCTACTTCATATGTGTGTCATATCACATGATGTCAATTCGTCCCGCTTGTGGCGACATCAAGTGTGATCACTTGGTTAAAAGCTGGTATCTGCCAGATTTCTTCTTGTAAAGGTATCTTGCCCACTTTGTAATTAATAAGCAACCTGTGAGATGACATTTAGACATAGCATGAATACCATGTCCCCCAAAACCATTCACTCTGGATAATCCCTTGATGACTCTTTATTAGAGTGTTGCAAAACTGTGACTTTATAATCCCATCATTTTTTAAAAATTATTAGCTTGTACTCTTCAGTGAAACAGGGCTTTTCCTTCTAACCACCACCGTCTGCATATACACATGCGCTACGGGCTCGTGCTTCGTTTCCTATTCGATGTGCTCTAATCCATCACATACGTTATTAGTGTTTATGCTCAAATGATCCCACATTGGGCCTTGAAGTGGGAGTCCCTTAAACCTGGCTCTTAAGTCCCTCGGATGTGTCTCCATCAGTTCTGAGCGACTCCTTATTTTCTGGCACAGAGTGTTCCAGGCTTGGCAGCTTCTCCCCTCAACTAGTCAAAGCAAGAAGGCTTTAAATAAAAAGGAGACAAACTCAACTCAATTTTAATACAGCAACTGGAATTTAGGCACCAATATTAAAACAGTATCTAAACATAGTAAGTGCCAAGTAAGTAGGTATCTTCCTTAACTATTTCAGCCATAGTTTGAAGCTTCTGTGCCATTCTTAAAAATACTTTTTTTTGTTTTTGTTTTTGTTTATTTTTGAGAGAGACAGAGACGGAGTGAGAGTTGGGAGGGGCAGAGGGAGACAGAGAATTCAAAGCAGACTCCAGGCTCTGAGCTGTCAGCACAGAGCCTGACACAGGGCTCGAACCTACAGACCCCAAGATCATGACCTGAGCTGAAGTCGGACACTTAACTGACTGAGCCACCCAGGCAGCCCTAAAACACTTACTTTTAATTTATAACCTAGATTTTTATGTTACTCTTTCAATTCCATATATTTATTCTCATTTTAATTTTTGTTCTCCTTCATCCGGCTTATCTCCATACAGGGGCCATACGGACAGGTAACCTCCAAAAGGTTTTCCTCTTCTTTTCTCCAACATAATACAATCTTAGATCATTGTCTAATGCCAAAATATGCACAAACAGCACAGCATAAAACTCCCATAAGATGAAGCCTTTTAAAATTTCTATAATTATCAAGAGACTTCATATGGCATAGGAAATAATGTAAAGTAATGCTTGCTTAAGCTTTTTTTTGAGGGGAGAGGTAAGGAATTCAATAGCAATTCAATTTCTTTACTTTCTAAGAAAATGTAGCACTACTTAAGTCACCTCTGAATGAATCAGTATTATAATACCAGAAATTGAAGAAAGAGGAGAGTGATATTTGAGGAGATCAAAAAGAAAAAGGTGGGGCTTCAAAGCTTTCAAGTTTTTATTTGTGTGTTTTCATCAGAATGTGAGGGTGGGTGTGAGCGGGTGTCTGTGTATAGTGTATTTGTATGCACGGATACACGTGGGGTTAAAGACAGGGATGTCCAGTCCACGTTTCTTCAGCAAATACTTACTACACTGCCACGATGACCAGGCACTGCAGTGTTTTCTAGGAATAGAAGGACCGTCAAAACTACACACTCTACCCTAGTGGTTGATTAAATAATTACACAAACGATTGTGAATTTGCAACCATTTGGGTGAAAGATAGGAATACATAAATATGGACACGTGTATGCATACAAACATATACATGTATATGTATATTACAAGGAGATTTGGCTCACTCTAGGGAGGAAGAGATGGTTCACTTGAGAAAATGACATTTGGGTTCGTATTTGAAGTACTAACTAAGAGTTAAGGGGACAATATTTTGGTACGTGTGTTCATGGGTGTGGAGATGGGAGGGAGCATGGCAAGTCAAAGCAACTAGAAGAAAGCCAGTCAGTTGAAGCAGAGGGAAAGGGTGGGAACATCAAAGAGGTGAGACTGGAAGGGCCCAACATTGATGGATTTTAAAAAACCAGGTGCACAGCTTTGGGCTTTACCAAGTAATGGTAACCCATTTGAAGTGGTATGTGTAGTTAAAACAGTGATAATTGCAATTGCATTTTGAAAAGGCTTCTCTGGCACGTTACTGGAGGATGGAAATGCAGGGAAGCATTATTGGATGCCAGGAGACCAGGGATGTAGGCCCTGTGGTTCTGTACACAGTGGAGGGTGAAAGATTAGACTTGGGTGGTGGCCTGAGGAAGATTTGTAACACACTTAAAAAAAAAGTATTATTGAAATGCAATTGACATACGGTGTTATATTAGTTTCAGGTGTACAATTTACAACATACTTTGGAGGTAAAAATTAACAACTGGGTGAAGGCTTTGATATGAGGTAAATGAGAGGGGATGTCAGGGATAAAATGGGAGATTGGGAGCTGGGGAAATCTGGAGGTTGTTGGGATGAGATGGGAAAAGATCACAAGTTTGATTTTGACATGTTTTACTTGATGTTTCTTTAAGACAGACCAGAAGTGGGGCGCGTGGGTGGCTCAGTCAGTTAGGCATCCGACTCTTGATTTTGGCTCAGGTCATGATCTCACAGTTCTTGAGAGATCAATCCCTGTGTCAGGCTCTGTGCTGTCAGTGCAGAGCCTCCTTGGGATTCTCTCTTTCCCTCTTCCTCTGCTCTCCCCTACTGGTGCATTCACTGTCTCTCTCAAATAAATACGTAAACATTAAAAAAAAAAAAAAAAGACAGATTAGAAGAAATACCAAACACATAGCTGGGTCTACAAGTGGGGAACTTAGTGGGACTTCTTGAGAGGTAATTATGTCTTAAGGAGTGTTCTGCATAAAATATATGCCAATAATTTCCAGGAATTCTAATTGAAGAGTAGTTAGTATAGATATGTTGGGAAAATTCAAGGTGAACCAAAGTTCTAAGGTATTAGATAAACAATCTCTCCTACTTCGGAGTCTGGTAATTTGCAAATCCATTTCTATTCTAAATGCTGTTATAACTCTCTGAATTGCAAAATCTGAAAATATGAGTCTCCTGGACTTTTTAGCAAACCACAGAAGTGATAATGTAAGTATAGGATAAATACCTAAAATATTTAACAATCAGTACATTTGGATTCTGGCCACAAATAACCAGTAAGACCATCCCACTGCATCTAGCTGACTGCCAACCCCATCCCAGTAATGGTGTCTCATTCTCTAATGGTAAAAGTTCCTAATTGAAAACAGAGTGCAAATATTAGAAAGTAAAAGAGTGTTAATGGTTCCTGCTTTTAGTCCAATAATGTCGTTCACACATAAGCATTTTTTTTAATACGTTGAGAAAACTAATTGGAGGGGAATAAATTACCCTCACTCTAATCTGTTCAAAGAAGGCTGTGGGAAAATCAAATTTATTTAGAGATATGTTCCTAAAACATCATGCCTGCATTTCAATTTTGGAATTTCTTTTTTAAAGTAGATAATCAATGCCATCACTTTATTTAAATCTTCACAGACTTGGGGCGCCTGGGTGGCGCAGTCGGTTAAGCGTCCGACTTCAGCCAGGTCACGATCTCGCGGTCCGTGAGTTCGAGCCCCGCGTCGGGCTCTGGGCTGATGGCTCAGAGCCTGGAGCCTGTTTCCGATTCTGTGTCTCCCTCTCTCTCTGCCCCTCCCCCATTCATGCTATGTCTCTCTCTGTCCCAAAAATAAATAAAAAACGTTGAAAAAAAAAAAAATCTTCACAGACTGTATTTGCTTCAAGTAACGTGTACCTATAAGTCACAGCTCTAATTTTCTCTGTGATCATAAAGGAAACAATAAAAATGACTACAAAGCTAAGTGAACTCTGAGCTTCTTGCTTCTGAAACTAATGGAAAAGCGAATAGTACATTCTTCGTTTGAATTGACAAAATTGTCTTATTTCGCTTTCCCATTTTCACATATTGCTAACAGAGGCTTCTGAAATTTCTTTCACTACACTGACTGGATGTATTCTTCCTTTTCTTAACCACATTCTTTAGTGTGTTAGATCTCAGTTTAGGGTAGTAGTGAAGTGCGATAGTAAAAGGGGGTACAATGAGGCCAGGGACTGGAAGAAGTCGGATCTGTTTATTCCGGCAAAAAAAAAAAAAAAAAAAAAAAAAGGTTTTTCTGTTGAATGGTGGAGTTAACAGTGCAAAGAGGGAGGAGGGCTTTGCTTTCACAATCTCTGCCTCTATTCCCTAGAAGAGTAAAAAGCATAACAAGAAAAGGCAGATTTCCAATAAAATTTCACTGCCTACGCAGATCTTTGTGCTGCTCAAATGAAAGAAACTCCTTACTTTCCTTATCACCTCCACAATTCAACACCCTCAATTTCACCTTCTCTCAATTCCCACTGCGCCATCACACTCTTATTAGAAATTGTAACAAAAGTAGACCAAATAAAGTTAGGGGTCAGTCTGAGGTTGAGCGTTGGGCCATTCAATTGACCAAGAAGCTTCCAGTAAGAATGAACAATATACAGCAGAACAATCATAGATTAAATTGTGTTGTGCACAACTGCTGCAGCCCCTCTGTAGGAAAAGCTATCCCTCATGACTGGGTAAATGCCCTTCCCAGTAGAATCTTGTGATTGCGTGAAAACAATTGGCTATTCTTTCTCTCTCTCTCTCTCTCTCTCTCTCTCTCTCTCTCACGCACACACACACACACACACACACACACACACCATGACTTTCATGTTAACTGCTAAGAGTCTACATTAAAAAGTTTCTTTCTTTAAAAATAAGAAATACACAATGTTATAAAAGACATCTAAGATGGACATGGGAGTGGAAAGTAATCTAAGAAAATAACCAATTCTTACTTACAACTTGGTAAGTTCAAGGCGCTCACTGCAGCTAATACTGGAACAGCATTTCGTAGAACTCTTAATTCTCAAAAGCGGGTCTTACGCTATGGTCTGGTAGTGGAAATATTAGAAGTGAAAACTTTGAGTTCCCCTCTCAATTCCCTCCTTGTTTCTAGGGTCTCACGCTCTCCCGTATGTTGCATATACAGGGAATCTTCAAAACCTTCTTATTTCTCTGCAAATACTCTATATTTTGCAGAGAGCAGAGATGTCGGTGTGCTTTTAGTGTGTCAACAGTGCAGAGGCTACATACATCTAGGACAGACACCACAGCAATCTAACCACTTCTCCTGGCCCGACTCCTATATGCCAGCACAGGACACATTGATTTCAAGCAACATAAAAAAAATTCTAACACAACACTTTATTGGGGTGGTAACAGATTTTGGCCTCTTCTGTGAGCATACTTCACAGCACTGTTTTAGGGTACAACTTCCGACATTGGACCCATGCAGTTCTTTGTTTGCATAAAGATGTTTCAAGGGCATTCAAAATACAACCCCCAAATACCTCCTTTTCTGTTTTCTTAGGGCCTGAAATTACATGTGTATACCTATATGTATGTACATATGACATGTACATATATACATATACATACACACATGTGAGTGTGTATATGGTCTCTGTCTGTATGAAAGCCTTCAATGCTTTTTGGAGACCTGCATTTAAACAAGGTTCAGGCCTAGGAACACTAAAATACTAGTCAGCTTGCGTATTAGTTTGTCAACACTCATAGCCACCCACCAAAGAGAGATTTCTAAGAGAAGGGAGGACCAGAAGAAGTAAACTCTTGTAAAGGTAACAGTGACAGAAAAACATCAAAACATGAGCTGGAGTTTGATGGTCAGAGAAGGCAGGAGACCAGTGGATCAGCAGGACAGTTCCACGTAAAGAAAATAAAGATAGATGAGTAAAGGCATGAAGAATAATCCATGCCATCATAAAAATCTTGTTTATCTAGTCCTATGGCTCTCCTCAGGGTGAGAACGCCCCTAGAGAATATTTGGGAAGGGATGGGTACACTCTGGTTTGTCACAGTTACTGGGACAGGAGAGTATGGTTAGCTTTCAGTGAGGGGAAGCAATGCTAGTTAACGAAGAATTTCCCCAAATAGCCCACACAACATGCAATGTCCCACTGAACTAAACCTATAGTGAATATCAGCCTATAGAATATGGTACATAATCATAATTAAACATTTTACACGAATTTCCACTGAAAGCCCAGAGACTGACAATTAAAGTTGCTGCGGCAAGTAATTCAATCATTCCACGTAGTCTGTCTCCTAACTCCAGAATTGACAGACCACGATAGTAATAGAAAATAACCTTAAAGAGGCAATATCAGCATAAATCAATAATTTTCATTTTAGAAATGTTTTACCTGTTATTATTGATGATATGGCGGGTAACCTGCAGAATCCCTTGAAGTAGAGTTCACACTAGTAACAGGATGAAACTATTCCATAAAATAGGTTTGGAATTTTGGTGCAAGTATATTAATAGTATTTATTCTCTCGTTTGCAGAATATCACACTTCCACATTTTCTCCATCCTGACAGTCTATAATTTGACTTGGCATATTTTCCCTGGAACGATTCCCATTATATCCTTTATCACATACAAATAAGTCTGGTTTGTAATTATCCCAACACACTTTCAGTCTATCCTGTTCTTTCACCTTCTTATACTTCTTGTATAGAATGTTTTATTTGTCTTCAATCTAAATTTATTCGTTACATATACATGCAAGCGTTTGCTACTTTAATATATGCTGCAGTGAAGACATCCTCAGACATTAGTAGAGTTGCAAATCACAAATTAATTTTATTTTACTGCTCCGTTTCATTACAGATATATTTGGTAAGTAAACTATTGATGAATTACATACATTTCACAAAATGTTGGCTGTTAAAAAAGAGACTAAGAGGGTTGAGAACCACGGTCTGGTCCACAGTGAGCACTCAGTGGATGATAGAAGATAAAAAAGTCACAAGCCTTCTGCTTCTACCCCTGTACCATTTCATTTCATGACTATCGCGTGGAACTGATACTCTGATGGCCAGAAAGAGTTAACTCCCCTAACTACCCAACTTACTACATGGGAGCTGAATGAGTCAGGAGATCAGGTTTCTAGTTTCTGCTCTGCCACTAACTACCAGTGTGACCTTTAGCGGCTCACAGTGATCACCGTGGGTCCCTATTTCCTTAACTGTAAAATGAGGGCATTGGAATAAATTACTTTAAAGGTCCTTTCCAGCTCTATAACAAAATGCATAATTTTGATTCTAAGACTTAGGCAACTGATCAGAAGAAACTGATGCCTTTAACCAAGTATATAAAATATATCCTGTGGGTCCCAAATATATTTCCAACCACAATATTTCTTTTAAAATATTCAGTCTAAAGACTCAAGTCTTTAAAAAAATGTCACATCCTATAGAAAATAAAAAATGTTTCCTCAAAAATGAAGTACCCCTACACTTTCAGTAGTGAGCACATGGATTATGAGAACATAGTCACCACTCTGAGGGGGGACACCTACTTTATTACCATTCTGCTCACTGCAGTAAAAGTTACAGTTTTAGTTTTTGCTTTGAATTCTTGAAATCAAAATGATCTTCTCTGCTTTTCCAATCATATATTTTTAGCAGCTCTAACCTTCCCCACAGAGGTTTTCTAATAGCCCACAGAACTGACAATGCAACAAAATCTAGATACAACTAAACACTGACTATAAACAAGGTGTTTAACAGCCAGTGGTATGGTGTGAATCAACTTCTTGTTCAAGTAACTATTTCATCCACAACCAATTTTACCCTAGAGCTTTTGAAAAACACAATAGAAATCTGTTAAATTGCCAGTCTTGCTGAACTTCAACTATTTTATCTAACCAGGTCCTCGGTAACAGTAGATACTTGAGAGCTTCTCTTCAATGAAATGTACTTTGATTTGGAGCATAGGAACAGAGATCAAATGGGCCAAACACCTTATTCTGGTGGTGTTTCTCCTTTAGAAAGTACCTATGTAAGGCATAGGACTATCACCTTAACACATACATATGTGTATGCTTTAGTAAAACCTCATGCTTACAGATTCAGCTTAGTAAACCAGAATATTCCTGTTGGGATTTCTGGAGTACCCCACTATCATTTAAAAAAAAAAATATTAATCACCTAGCTTACATGTAAAGTGGGATTGAATTTCTCCAATTTTGATTGAATGACTTTTATTTTTCCCGGAGACATGTCTAATTCTTAAAACATATTCATTAGATAGGTATACAGTCAAGTCTTGATCATGTTTCTGTGAATTACATGTATTCTACCTCGAAGCTGCCAGGCCAGGTTTGCTTATTTCTATCACCCGGCTCATTTCTGGGCAGCCTGCCACCTCCCTTTAAATCGTTTTTGGTGTTTGAGGTATATAAACTCATTTAAAAATTAACCTAAATGAAACAAAATAATTAGAAAGGCAACTTGCCCACAATAACAATGAAACTCTTTTTTAAACCAAACATGTAATATGTTCCAAAGACAAAAACAAATGACTTTTTAAATAACCATGATTTTGGATTATCTTTGCCTCTATTCTTCTCATTAACATGAATAATTCAGGGTGCTTACTATACATAGTGAAACTATTTCCCCTCAATAATTCATTTTTAGTATTCAGAAAAGTAAGATCTAACACATCCTTATGTATTTACAAAGGTTTAAATTAAACCATATTTTTAAAGGCAACTTAACTTTCAAAATTATCTATATAGTTTGGGTTCATTCCCTTCAGTGCTATCCTGGTAATAAGTAAGGAGAATCTTATGCTTTCAAGGCAAAAGCAGTATAGAGCAATGTAGCAGGTTAGAAGGTAGAAACCTCACGTTTCTTTGGTTCTGGATGTTCTTCTAGTACATATAAAGTATTTGCAAAGTGTGGGCAAGATTGCCAATATCTTTTTCCTTAAAAATATGAAAGTGCTTTAGAACACTACACCTAGATTTGAATAAAAAGAATTTCCCAACATTCTACCTGCATCAAAGGAACAACATATTTATTACACAACTTAATTTCAAGTGCTAAAAACATCCTAACGTTCCAGGTGTAGCTACAGCAAACATCCCTAAATGTGAAAGGCTTCTTGGACTTGGGGGGCAGGACTCAAAACCCCAAATATTGTTCCACTGATGACATAAACAAGATGAGGGGTGTGAATCTACCCCCTGGTTACATACAAACCCATCCAGGTTCCCAAACACAAATATAAAGACTACTTACAGAGGCATGTTATTGATATGCTAGGCGACACCTAAACCCTGATCTATGTGGGAAACAATGTGTATATCCTAGGTCTACTTAATTTGGAGTTTGGAATATTAAGCTCCCGTTTTGTAACTTCTTCCTGGGAAGATGTTTTATCCTTCTGGAAACACAGTAAATTTTTGGAGTCACGGGGCTGTTTAATGCACTGCTTCAGAGCACCAAATGCTACCCTTGTGACCAGCAAGAAAGGGAAAGAATGTCATCAGGAGGAGCTCGCAGCTGTACTAATTCTCAGCTTCTCTTTGGTAACAAAAAGGTGGGAGTGAGGGGGGCAATCAGGTTTCACTGGAGTATACACACCAGCTTTGGCCAAAGGCTTTAAAACTTTTTTGATTTCTTCTTTCACTGAAAATAAAAGGAGAGGAGTTTATAGTATAACAAGTCAAACACGGCAGTTGCCAAACTTGGGTCAACATCAGATAGCATGGCAGGTTTCAGGATATTCATGGAAATGTATGAAATGAGGATGTATGTTTTGATACCTGTGAAAATAAAACACTGCGTTTTAAGTAAGTGGGAGAGAACAGATGGTTGGTAATGATTTAAAACATTTATGTATTTGGACTGTCACCAAGCCTCTGTATTAAAAAATATGGTGTTTAGTCAGTACATACCAACATCTATCTGCAAGGTGTTCATTTTCTAGAAGATGCTACTATAATAAAGGAGATAAAACTCAAATGAGGCAAGAGGAAAACCCTTCCTGCTTTCTCAGAGCATGCAATGTGTGCCATTTCTCATTGACTATATTCAATCAAAATGTTGTCTGTGTGACGAGAGGATTTTCATTTTTCTTCAATAACTAGTCAACTATAAGTGTCCAGGATTGTATTCCTTCTGAATGCATTGGCTAGAATTCTAATTTTGTTCTGTGTATTTGATTCACTTTGACCGAAGCCCTTAAAAACCCCTTAAGCAACAACAAAATTGGGTAGTCCAGGGTAGTCTTGCCCATGAAGAAGGATAACGGTTCTCCTTACCCTCAATTTGGTAGACAGGCATATGGTGTTATGATTATGTACTGGAATTGGCAGGTGCCAGACCACTGAATCAGGAAGACAGATAAATATTGGATATTGTCACATTGTATTTTGGTGAGTATATGTGAGTCCACAGGAAGCCTTTGTCCGTTAAACCCGGTGAAACAGTGACAGACAAAACTGTACACAGAGAGATTAATGCAATGTTTGGAGTTAAAGCGAAGAAAAATAAACACTGTGAATAATACTCTTAATTACTATCAAAACTACTGAAGCGGAGTCCCATTAAACATCTCCAGTGTTTTGATTTGGTTCTGATAACATAGTGGGGAAAAAGTCACACAAACACAAAGTATATCATGTGCTTGCCATCCCTTTCAAAACCCTGGAAGATTCGGGAACAGTTTGCCGGTGGGAGGGAACTGGGGGGTGGACCGCAGGCAGTTGAGCCAGGAGGAGCAGCCGTTCAGGCTTTGCACCTGTGAACTTACTTGGAAGTAACTCCTGACAGTCATCAGACAGAACACCTTTTAGCTCTTTAACAGAAAAGTGCTGGCAGACAGGATGTTCAAACGGTGCAGAAGAGCGAGCGGGTAACCGTGACCGTAGGAAAGTAACGGCAGCAGCAACACAACAATCACGCCGGTCCTACTCTTCCCCAACCCACTTCATCCCTCCCCCCCCCCACGCCACCCCTCCCAACTCCTTTGCTGGGGCCCGAACGACCCGGGCTCTGATTCTCCTAACTTCCCTCCCGCACTGCCCGCAGCCTTCGCGAGAGCTTTGAGCAAAGTCTTGGAGCGTGAGGCCGATGCAAAAGAGGCACCGCTGCAGAGATGCTCATCTTTCTGCCAAACACGCTGGAGGACCGGATAAACCGGCATCAGAAACTCAATACCGTGCCCTGGGTGTCCTCCTTCGAGCCTCTGCTTGCGCCAAGTGGGGGCTGGCACCGGGCATCCCGGAGCCCGGGGCGCCCCGCCGAACCCAGGAGTCCAGCACAGGTAAAGTTCGGGCGCCCGTCCTCCTCCGGCGCCCTTCTCAAAGTCCTCCTGTCCCCTCCACCTCCCGGCCACCCCGCCCCTCCAAGCAGGTCCAGTAAAGTGAACGGAAGTGGGTTCACACATTGGGTGCGGAGCGAGGGGGAGAAGGGGTACAAAGGCAAAGAAAGATGCCTCCCTCATCCGACAGAGGTGAAGCACCTGAAAAGGTGAGGATGCGCTTCCCCGCCCACGCAGACCCCTCTACCTCGGGTGCTAAGCGCTCCCCGCGACCCCGGCCCCCACCGCCCACCCCATCCCCGGCGCCAACCCGGTGCGCTCACCTCGCGAGCACCCGCCGGCCGGTCCCGCTCCTCCGGGAGCGCAGCTTCGCGGGAAACTTCCCCGCGCTCCGGGGCAAACTCGGAGGACTCCTCCCCGCCGCGCGGCGCGCGGGGAGCAGGGGCGGCGCGGAGCCCGGCGCTCGCCCTCGCCCTCGCCCGTCCGCCCGGCTGGCTGCGGCGCCGCCTCCGCTCGAGCCCGCTCCCGCTCGCGCTCCGTTCCCGCCGCGGCCGCCGCGCCCCCGCCCGCCCCGGCGGCTCCGCCTCCCGCCTTTATCTCCCCAGCCGCGCGCCGCCCGCCCCGCCGCCCGCCGCCCGCCGCTCGGCCTCGGTCGCCCTCTCTTCCCCGACTTTCCGGCTTTTGCTCCGCCGGCCCCTCGCCCTCCCTCCCGACCCCGGCCCGGTCGAGGCTCGAGTGCCATCCGGTCTTGGTCTGGGAAGTAATTATCCTCGCCCTTTCCTAATTCACCTTCCCCTCTTCACCTCTGCCCCGTCTCGGATTCCTTTCCCAGGTGTTCTACAAACACCCGAAGGACAAATCAATAGGTTGGCAGGTTATTGCAAACGTTGACTTCAGAGTCTTAGGATTCCTTGTGCTTCGCATATTGTATATATTTAGATTTATATAAACACCTTTTATATATTTATATTTATACACAGACGTATGCACATTTTGATGATGGTCGGGCGGTAGGTGCAGTTAGGAATATGTGCCGGGGGTGAGTTCAGTAGCAGGTTTCTGTAAGGCAAGGGCTTCCTTCAAAAAGAGCAGTGGCCATTTACCATATTCCAGACCTCAGAGATCTCTCAGGCCACGCAATTCAAAATCTAGCAAGCTGAAGTGGGCAGTTTGCAAAGGGCTTTGCAAAGACCCAAGGCTGGGATCAATTTTCTTTTACGGTTAAAGGAAACGAACCAACGGTTCGTGGGGATTTAAAAAGATTAAATCTTTAAAAGACTTAAAAATTAGTTCCAAACATGATGCTAGCAACAATTTGACCAAACTAGAGCCAGTAAAGTGGCCAAAACCCTTCCTTGATGGGGCGTTGACTTGGGCAGTTTTTATGAATTAAAGGAAGACGTTTGAAAAGTGGTAAGTGGTTAAACCTACCACACTGCTAATTAGAATATATATATTTTTCAAACTGAGCTGTTACCAAGTTTCTGCATTTCCAGTTGGTCTTCGTCTTACTGGTGGGTTAGAAATAACAGGCGATGATAAGGAACTTTGGTTCATTGAGGAAATGCTATTAAAGGAATTGCTTGTGCCTGATCCAGGGCTCTTTGAAACAGAGCCTGATTTTTTTTCTAAGAGTTTTATTTTTAATTTATATGTCTGCTGGTTTGTTATTAATATTTAGCTCCAATAATGTCTGTCTTCCATGCAGTGAAGGTTCTTACTCACCACTAGAGTGTACCTCTTTTCCTGCAGTTGGACTTTCAAAGAAACAAGATGGAGTCCCTGAGCTGTTATTAACTGGTAGGCTGTTGATGAGTGCTTGTTGAATGAATTAACCAGTTTAACTTAGTCACTTTCAGTTTGGTCCTATGGGTGTCATTCCGTGTTCTATGCACTCTTGGAGTTGTAACCATCATTACATAGAGCAGTGAGGAAATTGCAGCCTGGCTCAGAAGAGCTGCACTCTGCTTTTTGGCTGCTGAAAGTCAGACAACTTTTGTCACTGGTACCTTCTCATTCGCAAAATAAAGGAGTTGAGCGAGAATATCACTATAACTCTATTATTTCCAAAGTCTTAAAGTTTTTGTAGCTCCTGGGGGAAACTGGGTAGGGTCAGGTCAACTTCTGAACGAATTTGCTTGATTGGTGGGTTGCTAGGCATTGCGAATCCCTTGTTGGATGAGACTCTATTTCATTCATCTACCATACCAGATTAAACACTTAGAACTATGAGCTGTCTTCTACTCCTGATCTTTTGTCCAAAGCCATTAAAGATATTTTTAATGATTAAGAAAATTGAATTTTGTTAATATCTGAGTTTGATGAATAAAGGATCAAAGAATCACCTGAGCGCATACCAAGCATCATAAGATGCATTTTCTCACGGCATTTGATTGGGAGTTATATGGTTAAGTGAAAATACTGCCATTTTAAAAAATTTTGTAGTTAAACTAATTTAATTTTTACATAGTGAATTATTTCTGAAACATTGGTTCACAGCATGTTTCTAAACTCTCTAGTCTATTAATTTTGTTTAGTTCCTTGAATGCCTTAAAATGTTTAACTATTGACTGTTTCTGGGCAAGTATGAAGCTTCTGGATCATTGATCCTTTAATGTGTAGGTTAGTAACAATTATAGTCATAAAAGGAGTTTCTGCATCAAATTATGAGTGCTTTGTGGAAGGAGGACTTCACCATCATAAGGCAGATAATTATTGGACTAAAGCATAAGAAATGCAGTCAAACTTGACTTTGAAAATATAAGTAATAGTATTAAGAATGACCCCAGCAAGCTGCTTATATTTTGTGAGAGATGTGTGTAAGGAAAACAGGGGTAGAGGGTAGGAAATGAGTAAAGAAGGGTATTTTTCTGGTATTGCATGTGCAAAACAGCTACTTTAGGTGTGAGCACAATACTAGTATGAGATAGCTCTTAGTATTGTTGAGTTTGTGTTTTTCTTTAGCCATGTACTTCTCGATGATGGTTTGCCTTAATGAATGGCCCAAATAATAATCCAGCAGAAATACATTAAGCACAATGTACAAGGCCATTGGGGGTTGCAAATACCTCTAAACCATCTGATTTTTGGTCCCAACTGTTTTGTTGAGGGAAAGCAGAGATATGTTTACTTGGGAAGAAGTACTCTTACATGAGTCAATAGAGGATAGTCCAGTAGCTACAGGAACTTCTCTTGCTGTTATTCTGTACAGCAGGAGTAAAACAAGAAAAATAATGAAAGAACATGATATATGTTGATTCACAAGCAAGGGAGCACAAGCTTTCCCGCTAAGCCAGAAGGGGAGAATAGCAGAACTCTTGTAATGGATGATAGAAGGCATTTTATCCAGACTTTTCTGAGGGAAAAATAAAAACAAACAACTTTTAAGGAAAAAGAGGTTTAAAATGGTTTTTAAAAAGCTTAAGCTAGTGAGATGAAAAGGAAAAAAGTGCTGGAGAACAGGATTTAGATCTATGAAGATGAGCAAGTCTTCTCTCTCCCTGGGCTCTGTTTTATCATCTGTAGTCCTTGAGGTCATTGAACTGGACAGACCTAGAACTCTTCCACCTTCTAGAACTCTGCAACGTCTGGTCATGATCACTTATTTTGATTACGCTATTCAGATGATTATTCAACTTCACATGTCAGTTCATCTGCAGAGTGACGCCCAATGCATATTCCAATCACAAAATAAAAGGCGAGTGTAGGCTTTTTTCTCAGTAGAGGAAATTCAAAACAAAAACGGGAACACACTAAAGAAATGTGGTACTGATGACCTGGGGTTGATATACAGGATGTAGAATGTGGTATCCTACGAAGTTGAACTTCCTCTCTGAAAGTTAAGATGAAAACATCCTATTTTCATGTCAGGAATAAACAGGGCAAAGGACAAAGCATTAAAATTTTACAGTCAAGGAGGAGTCTGGAAGTATAATGATTTAACTCCGTGCTACGGTGTAGCAAATTTTACAGTTTGAGGTAGACCAAAATTAGTATATAATGGGGAAAAAAAGAAATGCCACTTGGCTCTGTGGGCAATGTCTTTACCATTTTTTTAGAAAAGAGGCTATTTCTTTAAAAATTAAGAAAAATATCAAGGATCAGATATATATAACTAAAACACAAGTTAAATATTCAGAAAAATATTGAAAAAAAAACGCACAGGGAAAAATACATGGAGAAAGCACAGGATTAATAGTAAATGAGGAAGAACTGTGATCCCTAAAGAATGAAAACCTTTATATGAGAAAAAAATGTTGGTCAAACAGAAAAACTAAAAGATAATTAAAAGTAAACAAAAATGAAACAAGATGTGTTTTATGAAATGAAAATGAAACAAGATGTATAATAATACATATAATAAAACAAGATGTTTAATAGAATTTATTATACATCTGCTGCCCAAATACAGCAATGATTCAAGGTCAAATAAATTAGAATAGTCAGCACCTAATAGTCTTAGTAAATAGAGCGGGTCAATAAATATGTATTGATTGGTTGATTGAATAAGAACTGCTTGGAGTTATTTTAGGAAAACCAAAGTCCGTAGGGAAGTTATGTATGTCATTTCTTAAACTAAACAAGTATGAATTTCCTTTAAAAAATAACAAAAAACAAAACCTTTCCAATGGCCACTTTTTAAGTCCTAAGCAATGAAATTTTATGAAAAATTTATATCATGTTTATGTATAGAAAAACCAAAATTGGAAATTCATAAAATGTGGAAATATAAGTGTGCCTTTTTATAAAGAAATTATATTTTACATCTTTGATGATTTTTGACGGGTGATTGGAATTGCAAAGATTCCAATCTTTGAGTGTGATTTACCAAAAAAAAAAAAAAAATGCAAAACTTTTCTCTAAAATGGTATGTGGATACATACATTTTTTATTTTCTAAAGTGGGTCTCAGTTTCTGAAATGGGTGGTCAAGATATTGACAGATGACTTCAAGACCCCAAGTGAAAATAAAAAATAATTTGCAATGGTCTGAATTGATGAGGGGCCTGCCATACTGTAAATTTCAACAGTATCTAGAAAAGAACGAGTGATGGAGATTTCCTTGAGAAATATTTTACTAGTTAATTCACCAACCATGGCTGTCCAGTCAATGTGGACACTCCGTGTTGGTGCCCTGGGTACAAAAATTAATAAAATGAAGTCCCTTTTAATAAAGTGGTAACTAATGGATTCACATCACATATCATTACATTTAGAAATGTTAACTAAGCTTACAGGAAAAAAAGGGAAGAATTGCTGGAGTAAAAGAAAAGGAAGAATTAAAATCGCTTTATATGGTTTCTATTCAATGATGTGTGTGAATGTGTGTGTGCATGTGTGTTTGAAAGGGAGGGAAAAAGCAAGCAAGCTTTTAAGAGATTTGATGAAATCAAGAGAGTATGTCAATGATGTATCCTGAGATAAAATATGGCATTTGAGGGCAGAGAGTAATTCTAAATCCACCCCTCCTATGCAATGAAATATTTCCTTGTCCAGCACTGGGAGTATTTGTGATATACGGCTCACCTCACCAAATCTAATATCATTTCAGCCCTGAGGGACTCAGACCATGGTGACTGTCCTAGCCTTTCTGAAGACTTTTTGTTGACTATTCATTCAAAATGTGTATTGTTAACAGGAGGACTTTTTTAAGTGAAGGTAAAGAAAAATTTTTGAAAACCAATGTATAAGATGAAAAATAAGTATAAAATTTAAGAAATCTTATATGTGGTAGCCTCATAAAATTTAGTATGTAATATCAGCAAGGTATTACAAATATTATTTTCTGAAGTTGATACTCAAAA
The DNA here is from genome assembly GCF_028018385.1 of Neofelis nebulosa. Lineage (NCBI taxonomy): Eukaryota > Metazoa > Chordata > Mammalia > Carnivora > Felidae > Neofelis > Neofelis nebulosa. The sequence goes on along the minus strand of NC_080792.1, from coordinate 45,146,588 downwards.
TAGCTAAAAACAGAGCAAATTCAGGGATCATTAGACACACGCTATTTATTTATTTATTTATTAATGTTTATTTTTATTTTTGAGAGAGAAAGAGAGCATGAGCGGGGGAGGGTCAGAGAGAGAGGGAGACACAGAATCCAAAGCAGGCTCCAAGCTGTGACCACAGAGCCCCACTCAGGCTCAAACCTGTGACCCTGAGATCATGACCTGAGCCAAAGTCAGAAGTGTAACTGACTGAGCCACCCAGGTGCCCCGACACAAGATCTTTATTTAGTTGTTTACATCTGAATCTATGTCAACATGTCAGTGCATGGTTATTCTAAACACTTTGCCTATTTGGTTTATTTAAAAGTCTTTTTCCCCTCTTGCATTGCAAAAAGGAATTAAAAAATTCTTTCCTAGTTCTTAGGAAAGAGGAAGAGAAAGAAGTTAGTATCCATTAGATATTTACCTTTTTGGGTTTGTATTTGTGAGAGGTAATGACAGTGGAATTTAAAACTTGAAAGACTGACTTATTTTAGGGGAAAAAAAGGCATTATTTCTGTTTATAATTGTGAAAGCAACTTGAACCCTAGGTATTAAGGTAAAGGTAAAAATAAACAAGTTCTGGATATGATCTCTTGCTAAAGTCCATCCTTCAATACATTTATTAACACACATTGCCATCCAAGAATAAACTTTTCAAGGAGAAATGTCCTTTATGCAACTCCTTCCAAAGGCTGTCATATTTAAGTTCATGTGGAATCACAGATTTGAGCATTTACGAGTTAATTGTTAAAATGTTAGGAATATCTCCATGATATGATATCGCTATTACCTCAAGATCTCTTACGTGCTTCATCTTCTCTGTCTTCTCTGGGTTCGTGCTCTATGTTCTAGCCACTGTGCTGAGCCCTTTAATTCTTAATTTCAAAATACCAATATCATTTTGAAATACCCTCCATGCACAGAGTAAATCTGTAGTATAGTTATTGATTTCACATAATTTCTCGACGTTGAGTGACCATTTTAGAAGCTTTCACAACCTCACAGCTGATACATCTTTCATGTTTTATTTTTCATTTTGATGGGAGGGACCGTTTAACGAATCTGCACATGGATGTTCAATCTGCATTTTTCAGCCACGTTTGACTACACTTCATGAAGTACTAAATCACTTACACATTATGCAAATGTCCTGGAACTACAGAACTCTCTCGTTATTTTTTCTCAACCACCACTGAAAACAAAGGAGTAAATACCAGTATATTATCTTTTGAACACTGTCTATACTTCTGGGTTAGATGTACGAATATCTTCCCCGGCTTAGGAGCTTGTCCATGTCTGCTGTCAAGCTAAATGGAGACTTTCATAGGAGAGAAAAGGGAAATATGTCTCAGTGTGATGAACAAGCAGGAAGGAGAGCAAAGCCTTTGCATAAGGATGTAGAAACAAATATGTCCCAGTCTGACTACTGCAAATATGGTAACACCAGGAATTAAACATAAAAATGGACTGTTCAACAGGCACTCCCTCGCTATAAGCTTCTAAATCACCCTTCAGATTAAATGCGATACTAGGGTATTGCTTTTCACCATAATGAATAACCATAGGTGGTGAACACATGAAAGACGACAGCTTCTAGGATGGGCAGCACTCAGCACAGCAATGATCTTTACAAACAATGAAAAAGCATTGAGATAGGAAGGAAAGGAAAAGCCCAGTGTTTGTAATTCCTACTTTTCTGAAATGTGTAGACAGCATGTCTGTTGATGGAAAGTACTAGCAAATATTTATAGGTACCATTGCCTACCTTAGGTAGTCTGTCACTTTAGCAGATTAAACTGGCCTCTTTTAAGCATTTGTTTTAAATTTTAAATTGGACCTGCATGAGAAAAATGATTGTCCTCACATCATTTTTCTCATCTGCAGGAAAATAGAAAACTAAGTAGGATGTGGCATAATAATTTGTGACTTTTATCCACTGTATACATATAACTTGCTGCTGGGAATGAAGTTAATGAAAACAGAACAACGACACCAACAAAATTAGAGATGTGGAGGTTTGGTACTGCTACCTCCAATTTACAGATAAACCTGTTGAGGGTAAGCTAATCCCAGGAATATTCTTACCAGTTGTTTGGTCCAGTTCTGAGCTGCATAATCTCAGGAATCCATGGAAAATGGAAAGAGAATTGGTTAGAAAACGACATAGTCATGTCAAGTGCCTGGCATACTGTAGGTGAGCATGATTTGTTTATCGACAGAATCAAATGAGACTTAAAATAAAATCCATGGAAAAGACCAAATAATCTAGTACTATTTAAGCTGTGTCTTCAAGATTTTTTAAAAACTGAAAAATATTTTAAGGAAAATGGGCTAAGGGTGATAGCATCAAGGATTATATAATATATATATATATATATATATATATATATATATATATATATATAATATCTTTTGCTCATTTATTTACCAAATATTTATTAAGCACTTCCCATGCCCATAATTACTTGGGCATGTAAACAAGAAAAATGAGATCTCTGCCTCTATGCTGTTTACACTCCAGTAGGAAAAGGACACTAAGCACATATACAAAATAAACAAACATGATAAGTAAAGACTGGAAGTTTCCATGAAGGAAATGACCAGGATTATATGATAGATAATAGAGGAAAGAGGGTGCTGAGGTCAGGAAAAGAGATAATATTTGAGCTGAGTCCTTAAAGATTAAGAGTAAACAAAGCCAAAGCCTAAGGAATGGTGTTCCCAAGCAGAAGGAGCAGCATATGCCAAAGCCCTGAGATGAAAAAGAGTTTGGTGTGGTTAGAGAATAGAAAGGAAGTCAAATGGACTGTGGCAGCTGAGACATCATGAATTGAGGCTAAAGAAGCAGGAGGGCCCAGTTCATGGAGGGCTGTGGGACATGATAAGATATTCACATTTTCTTTTATGTGCAGTGGGAAGTCACTAAAGGGCTTTAAGCATAGTCAAATCTATTTTTATTGATAGTGAATGTAAATAAACGATAGTTTGAATTAAGACAGAGGTTGTATTATTGTTTCATGGATTGGAACATCTTTTGAAATAGAATGGTTTCTCCTTGAGGAAAATTTTCTACATGGGCCTGACTTGAGGTGTGTAAATAATTAGCTTATTTATCACAATGTGAGAACTCTTATGTCCACATTACAACACACACACACGCGCACAAACACACACATGCAAACACACACATAAATATAGCAAATTTCTAGCTTACATCTTTTAAGGAAAATTATAAATCATCCTGTAGGTACATGATGAAATTCAGGATCCGTCCTATAATTAATTCTGGTGAGGTTTTGCATACAATAATGAATGAATCTCTCATTTGGCCAAAGTGATCTCTAGAGGGAAGATTTTTCAAGGTTTCTTCAATTTTTATTATTGGCATTCCTACCAGAATTGTGGATCTCTCTGGACTTTTACACCTTGAAAGGACAGCAATCTTAGGGACTTGCTTGGTTTCATTCTTTGTTAGAGAAAAGTACCCAGCTGGAACTTCAACCCATGAAGGGGATCCCACAGACTCTCTGATGACAGGAAACAGCAGGCCTTAGCTCATCACCCGAAGAATGCTGGCTGTGTTCCTGGTATTTGGGATCCTTTTCACTGTTTTGCAGTTGTTTTAATCATGTTATAAAATCCTAGGCTGTCCAAAACCCTTAGAGGCAACATAATTCGTGGGAGAAAATACATCCTAGAGTTATGTAGGAAATGTATCAGCTTAAAATTGCAAGAGATATGATGCGGGTGTGCTGGTTAGAGTTGCCATAACCAAGAACCACAGATTGGGTGGCTTGAACAATAGATACTTGTCTTCTCGCAATTCTGAAGGCTAGAAGTCCAAGATCAAGGTGCTCACACTGCTGATTTCTTCTGAGGCTTCTCTCTTTGGCTTATTAGTGGCCATCTTCTCCCTACGTCTTCACGTGATCTTCCCTCTGTACTTGTGTCTCAAAGTCCTCTTCTTTTAAGGACACCAGTTTTGTCAGATGAGGGCCAACCCTATTTATCTCTTTCTAAGTTAATTACCTTTTAAAGGACCTATTTCCAAATACAGTCATCTGAGGTCCTGGATTTTAGGGCTTCAACATATGAATTGGTGGGAGGGCACAATTCAGGCCATAATAAATACTAAAAAATCTAAAAATTAAAGGGAAAGATATTTAAATTTTTAAAAAAATTTTTTTTAACGTTTATTATTGAGAGACAGAGAGCATGAGCATGGGAGAGACAGAGAGGGGGAGACACAGAATCTAAAGAAGGGTCTAGGCTCTGAGCTGTCAGCACAGAGCCTGATGCGGGGCTTGAGCTCACAAATGGCGAGATCATGACCTGAGCCGAAGTTGGACGCTCAACCAACTGAGCCACCCAGGTGCCCCAAGATATTTACATTTTTAATGATGAAGATTGAATCTCACTGAGCCATACTCAGACTTGAACCTCACAATTTTCATGCAATCTAGACTGGCAGAATCCCACAGTCTACCCTATTCAACATCCCTAGTTTCTTCTACCAATTTAAATGAAGTTTGCAATGCCTATAGTGTAACCTCAATGTTTGCAATTTTCTATAATGTAAGGACATAGCAATGGTTTCAAGGAAAGTGACTTGAAGGGTGATGGAATTGCATTACCATATGGTATTTAGATCAGTAAGGGGAAGATTATAAATATGGTAGGAAAGGAGTATACGAGGCAAAGTAATTTTAACTCTTGCATTAGAAGATCAGATTATTTTAATTTTATTGAAACTTACTGATTATAATACTTGATCCCATCTGGTTTTTCTCTCCATTTGCTTAGAATTTTGCCCACACAACAATTCACTCTCCTGGTGCATTGTTAAAAAAATTGTTACTTTTTCCTAACTCTCAATATCATTATGGTGAATATTTTCTGTTTGCCCCCTCCCCACATCCAAATGTCACCCTCCTCATCCTGCTCTGTGTCAGAGCGCAGACCTGTATGAAATGCTGTTTGCAGAGTTCCTCGGCCTACAGCTTCCAGCTAGGTTCTTCCAATGGGATGCTGACACAGGAGGTCAGAGAGCAAGAGGAGGGAGGGGAGTAGAGCTTTATTCTCTTGGCTCTCTCTCTTCCAGGTTGTCTTGGGTGGGGGTGCTAAAATGTTCTTCCAAAGGTTCCTGGGAACTACCCCACTCCCAGCAGCCTGCTGCCAGCTCTGGGCCCTAGGACCATTCTCTTCCTGCTCCCCTCTGGGCCTACAGGTGCTAACTCTGCACCCCTTCAATTGTTTCCAGTAGCCCTGCGGTTCTACACTATTCCCAGATGATTTTCTTAAAAACTGCTCACATCTTTATAAATCATCTGCTTGTTAAACTTTCCTCAATGGACTCAGTTTTAGTATGCCACTCTACCCAAGTCTTGGCTAGCTAGACAGAAATTGTAAAGCCAGGCTTTATCTACTAAAGAATAGATCTAGAGCCAACTCAGTCACATTATTTAAAAGATAAGAAAGCAGAGTCACACCCTGATTAACTCATTTAACCATATATTTTCCACTCGTTAAACATATTTATTGGGTTTACCATGCCCCTGACCCCATGTTTGGTGAGGGTGATATGAGAGTACAAGGCCTGAAGGCCCTGGACATCTGCTGGAGGAAAGCAATGAGAGGCTGTCATGTTTTAGTAAGAAATGCTAGAAAGAGACAGAAGGGATGGTGGTCAAAGAACCAAGGAAAGTTCTAGAAGTGGCAACTAAAGTCAAATTTGACTAGTGGGATGAGAAAGAGGGGGAATGAGGGAAAGGGGACTTTTTTGTCATAAGAAAACACACTGAGGGTGCCTGGCTCCCTCAGTCGGTTAAGTATCCAACTTCGGCTCAGATCATGATCTCAGGGCTCTTGAGGGCTCTGTGCTGACAGTTCAGAGCCTGGAGGCTGCTTCAGATTCTGTGTCTCCCTCTCTCTCTGCTCCTCCCCCACTCATGCTCTGTTTCTCTCCCCTTCAAAAATAAACAAACATTCAAAAAAAAAAAAAAACAAACTAAAAAAAGGAAAACATGCTTAGGAAATCCAAGAGAGATCATGGCATGTTTGCAGGCTGGGAAGTAGCTCAGTGTGGAAAGCACTTATGATACAATGAGTGAGTAATATGAGGTTGCACATGTTAGCAGGTGTCTTATCTGTTGTTTTAAAGAATGTGAACTTTATTCCAAAAGCAATGAGGAGAATGAGAACAGAAGGAAAGGAATAACACTTTAGAAAGCTCATGCTGGCTGCAGTATGGAAAGTGCGCAGGGCTAGAGGCAGAGAAGGGAGTGACCGGCCGGCACATTCATCTAGGCGAGCCATGAGGGTGGCCTGAACGAAAGCCTTAGCCCTAGGAATGGGGGAAAGCGGAGAGAATGAAGAGATGTAATCTTCGGAAAGCTTGCCAGTGGCAACCTAGGTACCTAGCACTACATCAAACCGAACTTCAGAATATACGCAGTTTTGCTTATCACCGCAAAGTTCAACTTCTTTAAACTTGTCATAACCTTTCAAGAATTTCAGTGGAGCATTTTTATTATTGCTGAACTAGCAATTGTTAGAGATTTCATGGGAAGGCTAATGTTGTAGTCTTTATAGTGACTGGAACCTGGCCTGTCAATATAAATACTTACCATGTGAATTCATCTGCAGCCTTTTGAAAATAATATACCTTTAGCAATAATAGATTTCTACTATATGCTTTGCAAATTCACTTTATGATGCTAGTCTTAAGCAAGAATAAAATCATATAACTTAATAATTAAAAAAACAACAATTTGTGGGACACCTGGGTGGCTCAGTCGGTTAAATGTTGGATGTCAGCTCAGGTCATGATCTCATCCTTTGTGGGTTCCAGCCCGCTGTCGGCTCTGTGCTGACAGCTCGGAGCCTGGAGCCTGCTTTAGATTCTGTGTCTCCCTCTCTCTCTGCCCTTCCCCAACTTGTGCTTGCTCTCTCTTTCTCTCAAAAATAAACATTAAAAAAATAATAATAATTTGCAAAAGCCCCTTGTGATGGGTATGGTATTCCAGTAATGAATTTAAAATGTGTCCAAAGAATTGCTCTTTTTTACAAATCTAAAATTCTTGTAAATGTTCTTTATCATCCTTAACCCCTAAATATGTTTTCCTATATCTATTTGCTGGACATTCCAGTGTACATTGAACTATGAGTAAGATATTATGCTATCTTTTGGCCAGTGAAAACTGGGGTTAGCCCAAATAAATATTTATTTATTTTTAAGACACAGGATGTCATTTGCTAAACTACTGAGTTTTTCACTATCACCTTGGTGACTTGAAAAAAAATGCCCTCGTTCCGGAAATGTCCAAAAAAAGTTACTAAAAACACAAAAGATCATCAAAAAATATTTTTTAGTAGGAAGAAAGTACTTAGGGAAATAAAATTTTAAAAGATGTTTGAGATATGACAGCAGTAAAGACTTTTAAAAATCACTTAAATTTGAGTACGGTCATAAATTTTTTTGACTAAGCGAATCTAACTCATTAAGTTATTAATCTCCCTCAAATCCCCAATAGATGATCTACCGAGGAATTTTAGATAAGATTAAGTTAAAACAACCCTTTATAAATTCCTGTTATCACTTTTAGTTGTAGCTGGCATGGAATGATATATGGGCCCATTTCAGTTGTAATGTTCAAATGTTTGTAGGTGGTTATCATGGTTTCATCCCCATTTTCTCTCTCTCCAGCTTATTCCAGGTCATCTTCATGTACCCATAGGTCGCCAAAGAAGTTTAATCAGTAAATAACATGTTGTGTCCCTGATGACATTATTCTTCTTATTTTTTACTATCATAAAACACTGGTGGGTAATGTTTATTTTCTTCCATACATTAGTAGAGAAAACCATTTATTTTTCTTGACATTATTTAAAAAAAAATTTTTTTTAACATTTATTTATTTTTGAAAGAGACAGAGACAGAGCGTGAGCCGGGGAGGGGCAGAGAGAGAGGGAGACACAAGATCTGAAGCAAGCTCCAGGCTCTGAGCCGTCAGTACAGAGCCTGATGTGGGGCTCAAACCCACAAACCGTGAGATCATGACCTGAGCTAAAGTCGGACGGCCAACCGACTGAGCCACCCAGGTCCTCCTTTTCTTGACATTATTTTTTTCTATTTTTCACTTATCCATGAATGTTTATGTCTTAAATAGTTATATCCTGGGAGTAGTAGCACATTATTGTCTTCATTCTTGATAATATTGTTTTTCCCTTACGTATGATCTTCTCTACATTGGCATCTAAAATAGTCCTCATTGAATTGTTTCGACAATAAATAGTGTTATGTCCTGAATTAACAAATCACCGAACACTTCCTATATGTTTAATTATAACCTCAAATGTTCATGTAATGTAGAATTGTAGTCCATATACTATATATTTTAGAAAAGCAAATATACAACTTAAAAATGATCAAATATATGTGTATATATATACCAAAATTATACCAAATGTATGGGCCCAATGGAATAGTTCTATGATGAAGTAATTGTTTTTAACCAAAGCTTTCAGGTAAGGTTTTTATACATTTAATAAATGAAAAAAATTGGTTAATATTTTATATCTGGAGAATAGACAAGGTCATGATTTCTCTTGCCTTTACTGAGGGTTGCTGGAGGAGAGGCAGGTGGGGGGATGGGTTAAATGGGTGAAGGACATTGAGTAGGGCACTTTTTGGGATGAGCACTGGATGTCATATATAAGAGATGAATCACTGGGTTCTACTCCTGAAGCCAAGACTACACTGGGTGTTAAGTAACTTGAATTTAAATAAAAAAGAAACAAAAATGAGGTGTTTAGGAATCATTATAAAGACAACAGGTCTTATATGGAAATGCAATGGACTCAGTTATGTTTCTTACATTCTCACCCTGCTGCTCTCTTCCATATGTAGAATTCAGTTCTGAACTCAAATTCCTGGAAATAGCTTTAAAAAGTAAACTAGGGGGATTCCTGGGTGGCTCAGATCATGATCTCACAGTTTGTGAATTCCAGCACCAAGTGGGGCTCTGTCCTGACACCAGGGAGCCTGCTTGGGATTCTCTCTCCTGTTCTCTCTGCCCCTCTGCCCCCTCAAAAACAAATAAACTTAAAAAAAAAAAAGTAAACAGAAAGTCAAACTCTATAGAATTTGCATGATATGTTGATAGACAAAAAATTGTTGAACAATAGACAAGAAATAGTTGAAGGGTGCCTGGGTGGCTCAGTCAATTGAGTGTCTGGCTGTTGATTTTGGCTCAGGTCATAATCCCAGAATTGTGGGATTGAGCCCTACATTGGGCTCAGTGCTGAGCATGGAGCTTGCTTAAGATTCTCTCTCCCTCTGTCTCTCTCCCCCATTCGTGCTCTCTCTAAAAACAAGAGAAAGAAAATAGAAAAGAAAAAAGAATTAGTTGAACAATATTCAAATAATTTGAATAACAAATAACCACATAACAAATAACCACAATTTTAACAGCTTAGTACAACACCCATTTATGAGCTGGCAGTTGTGCAGGTCAGGAGTCTGAGCCTGGCATCATTGGGTTCTCTGCTCTGAGCTCCACAAGCTGATAGGAAGGTGCTGGGCAAGCTGCATCACCAGCTGGAGCTCAGGGTCCACTCCCATGGGTAGAATTCAGTTCCTTGTGGTTATAGGAATAAGATACTCATTTCCTTGTAAGTTGTCCTCTGGGAGCCACACTCAGTTCCTAGAGGTCACGCATGTTCCTTGCCTATGGTCCCTTCCGTCCAGTCAGCATCAGAGAATCTCCCTTATGTTGATTCTTTATCATACTTCAGACTCTCTAACTTCTCTGTCTCACCTCTGGACTCATATTTAATGGGCTCATGTGATTAGATCAGGCCTGCCCAGATAATCTCTCTATCAGAAGGGCAACTGATTTTGGAGCTAATTACATCTGCAAAGTCTCTTTTTCAGCAGTACCTCAGTTAGCATTGCACTGAATTACTAGGACATGATGTGGATATACCAGGGCCTGGGAATCCTGTGAACTACCTTGCAATTCTACTTACCACGAAAACAAATGGACTGAAATGCTGCACGGCGAAAGGCCAAAGATGAAATAGATGAATAGGAAAGGTGGTTGTTTTCATTTTCATTCCAGATTGCTTCAAACTAATTGTATTTTTGAGAGTTGTGACATTATCAAAAAAGTGATCAAAGAGTACAGATCTTTGAAGGAATAAGCAAAACTTGGGAGAGAGCACGAAGCCTAGAGAGTGTTTCTCTCTCTGCCAAAGTTGAAGGAGCTCAAGGTGGCCTAGAAAGTTCTAAAACACGACAGGCAGTTTTTAGAAATGCTCTAGGCGTGTTTGTAGAATATGCCTTGTGGAAGAGCTGCACAGCCTGAAGTTCCAGATTTTGAAGCAGGAAATATCAACAGCTATACTTTGAGCCGATAAGGATAGAAATGATTAAGATGTAGAACTTCACAGTCCAAATTTAAAGCACTTCAGTGATTGAGAATGTTTAGCAATTTGGGCACTTTGATAACAAGCAGTTAACAAACCAATTTGGACTGACTAGATCCTCGGGGACATTGGCCATGACCAACATATAAAATATGATTAGAATGCTATTATTTGGGGACAGTGAAAGACATGGCAAGATGAGGATAATACCTATAGAAAAGCAATCCTAATCTAGAAGTGAGTGGGTTATCCCAAAATATTAGTATTTCACGTGTTTTGGGATTTTTAATGACTGGTGTAGATTTACTGGCATCTTAAGATGATATCACAGAAGTTTTTAAAAATGTATTTGTTGGGGTGCCTGGGTGGCTCGGTCGGTTAAGTGTCTGACTTCGGATCAATCAGGTCATGATCTCGCAGTTTGTGAGTTTGAGCCCTGCATCAGGCTCTGTGCTGACAGCTCAGAACCTGGACTGAGCCTGCTTCAGATTCTTTGTCTCCCTCTCTCTCTGCCCCTCCCCTGCTCGCACTCTGTTTCTCTCTTTCTCTCTCTCTCTCAAAAATAAACATTAAAAATTTTTAAAAATAAAAATGTGTTTATTTACTGCTTGTGTGGTCTCAATTCTTCCAGTAGCATGACTGAGGATAGCAGTGTGGGTAACGTATGCACTTTTCCAGCTTTGAATAAAGGAATTTGTATTTCATTCTCGATATTTGGGGTGTTTAGTTGATACATCGATGTCCTCGTGTATTTTATTGACCTTTGACAAATCGGAAAAATGGGACAGTTGGGATCCTGGGGTTATGCTAATTCAACCTTGGAGGTTCCAGTAGAGCTGAGCTATTCCTGACTTACACTAGAAAACATGAGCCACGAGAGAATCTCACACTGTACTTGTTTTGTGTTGTTTTTTCAATGTAGAAAGGAAGGGGCTTCTGGATGACCCTAGAGGCCAAGACACCCTGTTGTCTTGCTACTGCCATGCTGGCAACTAAAACATGTCAGTCCATACCTCACTCACTGATGCTGAGCTCGTGCTGGCTTGTTCTTTCCTCCAACCTTGCCAGCAAACCCAAGGCTATGGCTCCTCTGACCTGGCAGGTTCCTTACTCTATATCAGGTAGTCGGGTCACCTCCCTTAGATCCCCGAACCCCGAGTTTTGTTCTGCTTGGTTAGATTTTTTTAGCACAGTTCCTCTGAATCTTACACTGAGCCCGAATCATCAATTTTGCCTCATTCTTAGCCAAAGAGTGTGTTGGCAGGCTGAGACGGGAACCCGTGGTTCAATGGAAGGCTGTGAGCCAAACACCAAGTGTCTCAGAGATCAGTAGGAGGCAGTGATGAGACGGGATAGAGGGAAGGATAGAGGGACGGGTGGACTGATGGTAAGTGTTATAGACTGATGGCTCAACTTCAAAGACGCAGGGTGTAAGTGAGGAAAAACAATTGGTCTGGAAATATACTTCTATCCCTATCTCTCTACCTATCTTCTTCTCTATATCTGTATCAGTATTGATATATACACAGTACATACTTTATATGCCAAATATGTAAAATCAGACTGCACCTTTTAGAATGGCATTATTTGAAATGACCATCATAGGTGTACTAGCCCTGAGCTTGCCCACAGAAATGTTATTTTCTTTAGTGCATCCAGAGTTGAGGAGACAGCACACTTGTAAAAACTCAAATGTAACTGTCTTTATTTTCAACAAGAAATACAGCTGCCCAGACAGAGGGAGACAGAAAGCTAGTAAAGCATACAAGGTAATTCACGGTATTTTCAGAGTTGGTAGTAACTATGGGAAGAAGAAAAGTGGTTTCTTTTAATACTAACTCTCCCTGTAGCTACCGTAATACCTCACTGGGAGAATAGATGTATCCATGTGTAACAAAGACCTCCATCTGACAAATAGCCTGAATCGTGTGCATGGGTTTATCAAATGCCCTCCTTCCTGGGCTATTGTTAAAGACTTAGATACAAATTTTTACACTACCTCTCTTCCCCCCCCCCCCCATCCACTATAATTTGCCCCCAAATTCTAGGCATACCACCTTCTTTTATTGACTCATCCTTCTTTCTAGATAGATTAATGTCATTGATTAAGCTCCAGCAACTTCTTTACCAATTAATCCTAGTCATGAATGCCAGATACACTTATGGATACTAGCTAAGTTGTTTCCCACATCTCTTCAACTACATATTGACAACCTATTCTCCTGTTCTGGGGGTATCAAACTATTGCCTTCCAAGTTCTGGCTCTGATATTTTGTTTAATTTAGCTAGAGTAAATTATATGATCCATAGTTGGAACTGAATTTCTAACAGTGATTTCTTTTAATGTATCTGTAAAATTTCTAGCAGGTATCACTTACTAGGTAGTGCTATTTGGCACCAGGAAGCCCAGCCATCATTTACAATAAAGACACAGGTCCTCAGAGAGGACAGATATCTAAGAACCCTCCTAGCAAAATGGCATCTGAAGGAGGCATTTTCCCAGTTTGGGTCAGGCACATACTATATATATATTTTTTTTTTTTTTAAACAATTTTTAACATTTATTTATTATTGAGAGACAGGGAGAGACAGAGCATGAGCATGGGAGGGGCAGAGAAAGGAGGAAACACAGAATCCGAAGCAGGCTCCAGGCTCTGAGCTGTCAGTACAGAGCCCGACGTGGGGCTCGAACTCACAAACCGCGAGATCATGACCTGAGCCGAAGTCAGACGCTCAACCGACTGAGCCACCCAGGCGCCCCAGGCACATACTATATTTTACCCTATCCTTCTGCATATGCTGAAGTTTTCCTTATGTAGGAAAACAGTATAGTTTAATGGAAAGAGAGAAATTAGATGAAGCTTTAGGTTGATACTCTGAAAATTAGAATTTGCTGACCCATCTCAGAGGGAGCTGTTATTGAAATTAACATGACACAGAGTAAAATATCTAAAGTAGGTAATCAATTACCCATTTTCTTGATGTTCTACCAAATTCTGGTATGGGACATTTAATTAATGGAACAATGAAACAATTGTTTCATTAATTAATGAAATTAATTTCATTAAATAATGAAATAATTCTAGTAAAACACCTTTACAATCTTAAAAAAAAGTAAAATATGTTTTTCTGAGTGATAAGTAAGAAATCCCACACCCATAATAAAAATATAAGAGTGCATGGTTTTTGGTGCCTGGGTGCCTCAGTTGGTTAAGCCTCTGACTCTTGGTTTCGGCTCAGGTCATGATCTTACAGCTCCTGGTTCGAGCCCCAGATCAGGCTCTGCACTGACAGTGCGGAGTCTGCTTGGGATTCTCTCTCTCTCTTTTAAAATAAATAACTCAACTTTTTAAAAAAAAGAGAGTGCATGGTTTGTTTCCTTGAGAAGTAAAATTCCTTTGTGCTATTAATATTAATTGGGAGTCATGAGGCCAATTCCAAGGAAAAACTTATTTCTATTTGTTTTATAGATTTCCTCAATTCAATTAAGCCTTTTGTTTTGGAGAGAGAAAGAAAAATATTTTAAAGGTAAGAAGATCTATAAGTGAAAACAAAACAAAATACCTACCTCAGTATTTTATATATTGCTTCAAATGATTTATCCCTCTCTCAAATACTTAGAACTAGTTTATGTAATACCTGTGTCATATCTTGGAAGATCTCTCCATCTCTGTCTCCATCTCTGTCATTAACCTCACAGCAGAATTGCAGGATTTCAGAACGAGTCATAGGAATGTCAAGTGCCACATACAGATGCAATAGATGAGCATGGGCAAAAGATAAGGAAGGACATTTAATTAATGAAACAATGAAAGTAAAATTTGAGTCCAGCCAGAAATAAGGTAACCTAAGCTTTGATTCTCATTTGCTTTCTCTTTGTTTTCCATTGTAATCCATTTATTGACAAGTTTGCTGACTGACAAAGGCTGGCCAGTACAGAAAGTGTCAGAACAAATGCCTCAAGATTTTGATAACCCATTGAATGGTATTGATCATTCTTCAGCTTTCCACGGATATTTTCCCTCCGAATAGTTAAGCAGAAATATTTTTAACTATTTATCTTCTAATTTACCCAGTGCAACTCTCCTGAATTAGAATTCTTTTCCACTTTTGGAAGACAATAAGATATTTTATATGCTGAAAAGAATCACTATTCTCACTGTGGTATATTCTCCTATTCTCAGTAAAGAGATTTATCTTATATTGTCATTTTGTTGTGATTATTAAATAGAATCGGCAGTTTCAAAATTCTGTTGAAATTAGTATTTTTGTTTTATATTCTAATTTTTATTAGACATATTTATTAGATATATTAGATGTATTTATATTCTAGTTTTATTTAGATATTGTAAGGTTTAATTTTCATACATATGCATTGTTCTTATTTTGTCATTATTTATTTGCTGCATTTACCACATACTGATTTTCTGATGCGAAAAAATTAAAAATAAAAATCTTAGTGTTTTCTTTATTTTCCAATCTGAGAATTAAAAGAATGACTCATTCAGGCATATAACAAGGAGCTATGGATCAGGTGGAAGTTATTTATAGTAGTGTAGACCTAGATAATTATAAAAAGAAAATAGACCAGAAAAAAAAATAGTGACTTAATCTTTTCATTAAAATGACCATTAAATCACAATAATCACCAAAAAAACACATGAATAGCATATCAAATATTTCTCTTTTTTAAAAAAAATGTTTATTTGTTTTTGAGAGAGAGAGAGACAGAGTGCGAGTGGGGTAGAGGCAGAGAGAGAGGGAGACACGGAATCTAAAGCAGGCTCCAGGCTCTGACCTGTCAACAGTCTGAATGATGCAGGGCTCGAACCCATAAACCGTGAGATCATGACCTGAGCTGAAGTCAGCACAGGTTGACTGAGCCACCCAGGCACCCCAAATACTTCTCTCTTTGCTCTCAGTTTAGCCACTGAGGGCAATCACACAGAACATACCTATTTCCCATAAGTGGCTTAGCATATGCTAGTCGTGACATTATGTTATGGATTGAAGCAAAAGTAACTCTCCATCTGTAAGTTCCAGAAAAATCCAAATCTGTTGAAAAGGATGTGGCTTCTAACCCAAGTTAAAAGGTGTATACTTCGCAGAAACTGGACTGATACTATTAGTAACTAAATATGGAACTAAGCTCCTAATTATTAAGCCAGAAAAATTATAATCAAGCAGGTAGAATAAATAAAAATAGTAACAATGGTCAGCAGATAGAAAGAGGTTGTTGATACCTCCTAAGCCTTTAACACACTTTCTACTGTCACTTCATGGCCTTTCCTAGAGGCAGTAAATCACATTCCTCTTGGTTTGGACATGTTCTAGGAGCCCTGGATGTCCACTGATGGCCATCTATTTCTGTGCATTGTTAGTGATTCCATTTTATTTAAAAAAAATTTTTTTAATGTTTATTTATTTTTGAGAGAGAAGAGAGAGAGAGAGAAGCAGACTCAGACTCCGAAGCAGGCTTCAGGCTCTGAGCTGTCAGCACAGAGCCTGATACGGGGCTTGAACTCAGGAACCGCGAGATCATGACCTGAGCTGAAGTCGGAAGCTTAACTGACTGAGCCACCCAGGGGCCCCTTAGTGATTCCATTTTAAAAGAAGCCATGGACAGCCAAGGAACTGTGTGCCTTACTCCCTAGCTTCCCCTCCAGGAATGTTCACTACCAGTCAAGGGAGAGATAGAGAAAGTCAGAGGCCTGGTTTGAGAATGTAGTTGTAGGGCCCTGAATTTCTATATATTTGTGCTTTGGACAGATTTCTTCCTGAAATATTGGGCAGTACATAACCTCCTATAGGCAGATTTCCAGGGGAACCATGGATTCCTCTATGGAACTAGCAGTCTGACCTATATTCGATTACCTTTGCCTAAGAAGGCCAGAAGGGGAGTAGGACACAGTTACACCTCCTTCCCTAGGATATCCAAGTGATAGGCCTCTGGATCATAAAGCAGTGACAGTGAATGTTCTTGTGATGAAACTAGTTACAAAATTAGAGGAAGCCTAATCGTGGAGGGGGAAGAATTGGGGGAAAGCTGTCAAAAGGCATAAACTTCCAGTTATAAGATAGGTAGGTACTGGTAACGTAACGGTGACTAAAGTTAGCACTGCTGTATGGTGCATTCTGAACTTGTTCAGAGTTCTCATCACAAGAAAAAAGTATTTCTTTTCTCTTATGTCTGTATGAAATGGTGGATTTAACTAAACTTACTGTAGTAAACTTTTCATAATATATGTAAGTCTAGTCATTATGCCATACACCTTGAACTTACACTGTATGTCAGTTATATCTCAATAAAACTTAAAGGAAAACAGAAGCTTTTCACTCTGAAATAAATATACAGAATCCCTCAAAAAAAGGGGTGGAGGAGAAAAAAATGAGAGGAATCTTGGAAAACCTCTAGCTTAATTTTCTCATTTTACAGAAAAAAACCCACCTTAGTTCAAATGATAATTCTACATATAGAGCATGTGTACAAGCTACAACTCATGAACTATCTTTACAAGAATATTCATTTGTGTAGTTACTTCCAGAGAAATGATTGAAAACTTTATTGAAATCAGCAACATTTTGCTCCTGGATTTGATGACATCATATGCACATGTTACCCCTGCACTGTTTAAACACCTTCATGGTAATTGCTTATATTAGTGAAGTTAAAGATGTTAATTCATTGTTTACCTAAAGTCCACAGTATGTCTTTGAGAATAAAGATTTATTTCTTGAAGTGATACTGATTTTTCATTAAAAATAGGTGCATTATTAGATGGAGAATTTCTTTCTTGAAGAAAAAATATAATCTCTGAGCTCAATGTAGTTGGAAATTATCCCCTTATGTGGACCCAGAAAGGAGCCTCGTTTCATCAACAATGAAATAAGAATCATAACCTAATCTACCATAAAATGACTATTGAGAAAAATAACATCTCTTTCTTCTATGGAAGTAAGCAAGCTGTCTCTAACTGCCCCACTGCTCTGTTGAAAGCCTCTTTAAGAAATTCATTAATAATGAAGTTTACTTGTTGTCCCAAATTAATTAGAGAAACATTTAAATACACATTAACCACTGCTGAATAGTAAGTGTCTTAAAAATGCAAATAACATTTTTAACCATTAGATTTTAGATCTTTGGCTGATAAAACAATGAAGAGGATGTGCCCTTTCTAGAAAACTCCCACCTCAGCTCTCTTCTAGTCATCAATTCCTCTTTAAAAAAATGTGGAAGCATCCCTCTTCTTTGAGACTATTTTCATGATAGGAAACACAACTTTGTAAATACATGTTAGGGTTATGTATGCAAGTAGACTGATCTCTTTGCATTTTCTTCCATATAAAAAGGATCAGAGACATCCATATTTTTAAAAGAGCACACACTGTAAATTTGTTTATGGAATTTATGCTTATTACCAACAGTACGAATAGTATTTGATCTGAAGTATCTCCTTCATATAACTGAGGGTTTTTTGTTGTTGTTTTTTGCTTTTTGGGGTTTTTTTTGGTTTTATTTTGTTTTTTGTTTGTTTTTTGGTCACAGAAGGGTGAAAGAGTATTGGCATTCTGATCAGGATCTTTTATTACCCTTTAAAACATCTACAAAAACACCTAATATACAATATGATGACTATAGTTAATCATACTGTGTAGTACATTTGGAAGTTGCTAAGAGAGAATTAAGTTCTTGTCACAAGGAAAAAATTTTGTAGCTACATGTGATAATGGATGTTAACTGTGGTGATCAATTCACAATATATGCATGTATTGAATCATCCTGTTGCACACCTGAAAATAATATAATGTTATATGTCAGTTATGTCTCAATAAAAAATTTTGAAAAATCTAAAACTAAAGGGGCAGTTGGCCAAGGAGAAATAACATCTCAGTGATGCGGTGAAATTTTGGTCAATGGTAAAGATTATACTGCATGACTTACAGAAAAAAATCCAAAGGCACAATTTCAAAAAATAAAAATTAAACCTTACTGTGATCTGTTGAAAGCCTGTTTCAGAAAATAAGTTTCCAGATTGTCTAATCTTTGACCTTGAGAATTAGGACCGTGCTGAAATGTCAATATTGCAATACCCAATGCTCCAGTGAAAACTCAGGAAAACGGCCAGGAAAGAAAGTGGGTGGATGCTCTTTGAAATCTTTCTGAAGCTGTACAAATTATTCTGCCATGATAAGCCTGCTAGCTCTACTTTCTACAAACAGCCAGTGTGGCCAAGCATAAAGCTGTCCGTCAGAGAAGGGTTAATTATTTAATTAAAAGGAGAGGCCTTACATGACTGCACCATTAACTTGATGATAGTTGAGTTAAACACAAAACCAGATGCTTTTGTGTTTGTTGGTTGTATTTGATTTTCATGTGTTTGTTCATTGCCATGCTTAGCATTATTGGGCGGCTATAATCTAGAAGATAAAATCCTTTAATACTCTATTTAGAACTACAGGAGATGAAACTTGATCAATACTTTTTATGAATCTGTAAACTGTTACAGCACAGCATGTTCCCACAGCCTCTCCCCTGGTGACATGGCTATATTATTTTGGGGCCAGAGGCCCAGGCAATATTGAAATCCTGCTTGAATTCATCTTCTACAGGCCATAAAAGTGACAAGATCCCCAAAGATTTACATTTTTTTATGCTATAGATTAATCAATCTTGTAGGTGGAAAAGAAGGATTTTGGTGTGCATGCTATAGACTATCTTTTCAGCCTGGGGAGAGTGTAAGAAATTAATTTTCTTTTTCCAACAGAAGTGGACAGTGAAGGTGAGTTGTCTAAATCAAAGAAAATGCAGTTAAAGTATCCTTTTGCCACATGGTTTTTGATAGATTCTGAAGAAGATGTCCGCGGTGTCATAAAGAAAAACTTCTGGAATGCATAAGTGTATGGAAAATAACTCTTTGGCAACAACAGAGTAGCAACTGATTTTGTTGTTGTTAAACTCAAACTCAGATACTGATTAAGAATTCGGTCTGTTCAGAATAGTTACCAACTGAAGTATTTATTATTGATGTTCAAAATGTGAGGATCACACAGATCTCACAAAACTATTACGTTATCTGTCAGAACAGAGATGCTAAAATGGGCTTCCTTTGTTTTTAAGAAAAAGCTGTCAGAGTTTTCCATATTTCATTCTCCAAAGATAGAATTGTTTTTTTCCAAGGCTCTTATCAATTATTTATGCACAGTAGCAGCTAAATTATTTTAATTTTTGCTTTGGACAGTTCTTTAGCATAAAAATGCCACTGACAATTTCAAAATGTCATTGAGTATTTTACAGACTAAGGATATTTTCTAGAAGTGTTAACTCACCTGTCCCACCAATTTAAAGAAGTTAGGATTTCCCCATAGACAAGAAGAGTAATAGGAAATTCATCCAAATTTTTAGAGAGCTCTAGTTCATTAAAACTCTTGGAAGGACAATTCAGCAACAGCTATCAAAATTAAAAATGTATCTGACCTTTGACATACCAATTCTATTTCTAAAAATTTATTTTATAGGATAGGCACACATGTAGATACACTTTCATGTGCGTGAAAATACTTGTCTTTAAAGTTATTCACAGAAGAATCTTGGTAAAAACAAATAATGGAAAACTAAATGCTCATTTTTAATAAATTCCTTAAGTGCATTATATCCAACTATATGTTGGATCACTATGCAGCAGATATACTGATGTACTGATATGGAAAAATTACCTCCATACTGTTGGCTGTTGGTAAATATATATATATTTACCATTAATGTACAAAAAATATATATATAAATATATATATATATTATATATTTACCATTTATGTACAAAGAGGGGAGGGTGGTAGAATACATTTTTATATTTAATGTAATCTCTGGAAGAGTATATTTGAAACTATTAAACCATCAACAGTGGTTCCCTGTGAGGGATTAGGTAGAAAATATGTATCTGAAGAGAGAAATGGAAGGAGACATTTCTCTATGTCCCCATTTAAATTTTGTTATGTTTACATTTGAACCGTATGAATAGATTTGGTCTAAAAAGGTAAAGAAATAATTTTTAAAGTAAAAAAAATATACATATACACATCAGTCTCCAAAGAGAACGGGATCTATTGGATAAGTCAGGTCTTTGAAAATTCTAGTACCTTGTGTGGAAGACGCACTTACTGTCCATACCATTTGTCAGGTGTCATTGCTTCAGTGTGAGCCACCAACTTACAACTACCAGCATCACTGCTGTGCTTCATGGTGGGGCAGATCATAAGTGCTGGAGAATTCATGCTTCCTCTGTGTCTAGACCAGCCCTCAATCAGCCACCAAAGGTGGTTGCTCAATCAGTATTCCAGCTCGTAGCCCCTCAGTAGGTAACCTGGAGGTCTGAATTATAGAATTAAGCTATATCGCTCAAGGGGGTAACTTGTCTGCTAATGTGTCCTTTGTTGGCTACCTTTATTTTCTTCTCTCCTTCATTTTTTTTCCCAAATTCCTGAGATTACTTCCTAAATAAACTACCTGCACCCTAATGCTCTTGCAGGGTTTGCTTCTTGAGGAATCCAAATTAAGACAGTTAGTACTAGAAGTTGGGTTGTGAAGTGATAACTTCTGGTGTGCCACACCACCCCCATTACTAAGACTCCAGTTGTGGAATGAGATAGAAGTTCAGGGGGATGAACTGGCTTATAAAATATCTCTAACATTCTAAGAGAAAAAGGGACAGTGATAATTATAGATTATGACATTGGTTGATTACTGTTGAGTGAAGTAATGAAGTGAGTTTCAGGTAACCCACCTATCATCCCAAGGCCTTGTGAAACCTAGGAAGTCTTTATGGCAGTGTTTAGAGGGATCTTTTATCTCCTACAATTGGAGGGCAGCTTGTGTTGAAAAATCAAGCCAGGATCTGATAGAGACAGTAGTTGTATCACCCAGAAACTCAATTCATGGCCTTCTACAGTAAAATCAGAACTCTGGTAAAAGATAATTGGGATCTTGAGACCTGGGATGGGGTCATATAGAAGATACACTTGAGGACCTTGAGCCCCAGAGTCCCCTGAACCCTCTAGGCTGGAAGAAGTAGCATATTTCCTCTTGCTATAAATTTGAAGCCCCCCCCCCCCCCGCCTTGTGTGAAGACCATGCAGAGGCAGATGACTCCCAATATGATACTAATCATCCTCCAGATATGCCCCCACCTCCCTTTTCTGTCTCTGTACTATTTACTAGGACCATATCACAACATGACTTACTGGGGGAGAAAAACCCACATGATCTAACTAAAATGCCCAGGATGAACCAGAAAAACATGTTTCAGAAGGGATCTTGAGGATGCTGGACTGTGGTGAGGTATGAAATATAAGACTGTATAAGAGAGTTTATTGCCACAAAGTGTTCACCCACAAATGAGGATTTAGTGTCCTGGCAAGGATACCTATACTGTGGAGATGCTTCCTTCCAGTTTGGAGAAAAGACTGGAAAATAAGGTGAAGGTGGCAGAACTTTCTTGACAAAATATTGTAGGAGGTTTCAAAAAGCTCAGAGAGCTGGTCATGCTGGAACAAATGTTATGTAAGACCAGAAACACCACCAACTGCTTCTATATATTGGGAAGCCCCAGAGAACACTCCCTTCTCTAGCAGTAAAGATTTCACTAGTCCTCTGTAGGTAGGGCTGCCAGATAAAACACAGCATGCAATATCTGGGCATACATTTGCTGAGAAGTTATTCACTATTTTTCTGAAATTCAAATTTAACTGGGCATCTGTTGCATGTTGTTTTGTTTTGTTTTGTTTTGTTTTGTTTTGTTTTGTGTTTTGCTAAATCTGGCAACTCATCCCATTGGCCAATGTTGATAATAGGGAATACCACTATGGAAATGGGTTCCCTAGAGTCACAGGGGATGGAAGGATTTCAGAATAATAGAAGCCATGTAATTGTACTTCACCATCACAGGCAAGGGGAAGGGAATTTTGAAAAGGGTAACAGAGCTGGAATAGCAGCTGGAATTCTTAACAACAGGGATCTGTAGTAATGGCTCACAGAACAAGGTATTCCAAGAAGCAAGGTGAATGAGCAGTCACTGACAGTGCTATTTAACCAGTGTAACCAAAAATGATCTAGAATGGGTGATTTTAGCTACTGCAATTGAAAATTTTGACTCTTTGCCCAGTTTCCAGATCTAGCCAACTCTTAGACCAACATTCCTTTAGGAAAAACTCTGAGACACTCAGGAGGCATCAGGAACAATTTCCCCAAGTCTGTCTCAAAGGGACTTGCTACTATTTCCAGAGTACTTGAACACTGGGGTAGAAGGAAGTACTCAAATCCTTTTAGGACTCCTGGTTAAGCATTTGAATGAAACTTATATCAGGGGACCAAAAACACCATCATGGCCTCCGTTTGGTAAGACAGGGCAGGAGAGAGGATGGAGGAGTCATACAGAAGTCAGATGATAAATGGATTGCGGGTCCAAGTCTATCTCACAGTGGGTCTAATGTGTCTATACACCCACCTGGGTCATTTACCTCACTGTATAACTCAACATATAACTGAATTTGATATACTTAGCAGCCAGAAGAAACCTCACGTTAATTCTCTGATCTGTGAGCTAAGAGCTATAATGAAAGGAAAGACCAAGCAGAAGCCTTGAAACTTCCAGCTCCCTCCATGCCAAAAGAGGACACTGGAAGCAAAGCTGTGCCCCAAAGAGAAATGGCAGGGAATAGAGCCGTCCTTAAAGACTTAAAGGATCCTTATTACATCCGTATTTAATTAATTAGTCACACTCTTGATAAAAACAGGTGCATCATGGCAGGTAACAAAAGACTTGTAAACTTAACCAGTTATTAACCCCAATCTCAGTTCTAATGCAAGTGTCCTATCTTATAGAACAAGTGATGCTACTACTGATCTGGTAATTGAGTTCTTTTGATCCCCAGTGGCAAGGAGAACCAGAAGTTTGCATTCACTTAGAATTGACATGAGTACCCACTAAATGTCTTGTCCTGGAGTTTCCTGGACTCTTCTGCTCACTTTCACAGTGAAATCCAAAGGGAGTTTCATCATCTGGACATTCCCCCAAATATCATGCCTGCTCCACCATACTGATGACATTATTAATTCAACCCGAGGAGCAGGAAGGGACAAATATGACAGACGCCTTGGTAAGAAACACTCATGCCTGTGGTTAGAAGATAAACCCTTCAGAAATAAGAGGTAGGCTATATAGTGAAATTTTTGGAGGTCCAGTGGTCTGGGGTCCAAGGACAGATGTTACACCTTGCCCCTGCTACTATTCAGAAAGAAGCACAATATTTGATAAACCCTTTCAGATTCTGAAGATAGGGCACACTGCATTTGGTGGCAAGTTGATTACATTGAGCCCTGGCTCACCCTGGAGAGCAGCAATTCATAGGTGTTTGGATGGATATATATTCTGGGTCTAGGTTTTTCTTTCCTCTCTACAATGCCTCATGCAGCACTGCTTTCTGAGAGCAGTGGAATTGCCTGTAATATTGCCTTGGATGAATGGACCCACTTTATGAGGAAGGGAATGCAACAAGGAGCACACAACCATGGGATTCAACACACCATGTCTTTTCTGTCACACCAGCCATGTCAACCGCAGTCAGCCAGAGAAATACTGAATGGGCTCTTCTAATGCTACCTCTCCTTTGTGATCCCACTTGCCCACTTTCCTGCCAGTGTTTCCTGGATCACCTCCAAAATAAACTATTTGCCCTGGAATCCTCCAGTCTATACTTGCTTCTCCTAGGTGTGTGAGGGAGTGCAAACTGAAGCTTGAAAGAACTACGCACCTTCTCGTCCGTTTGTCAATATCATTCTCTCTTCTAAACACGCCTGCCTTGTTCCACTTCAGTGACGGGGCTAGGATAGTGAAAGAATTTGTCCACAGCCTGCAGACCTTGCATTTTTCCACAGACACCAATTCTTATAATCAGGACACAGGATTTATTAAATTTATTTCAGACCCTGAACTTGACTTTCATTAGGTCTGGCCTGATTTATTTTTAGTGCCTTGAGTCAGTGCTTACTTCCACAGGAAAAGTCTTATGGTAGTAAATTAGGCCAGTTTTATGGGGGGGGGGGGGGATACAGATAGTCTTGGGTTTGAATCTTACGACTTCACTTTATGTGTACTTGGAGGCAAGTGAGCTTGAGTATCAGGAACTCAGACCTAAGTTTCCTCTTCTGTTCCCCTGACAATAATAATATGTATTTCGCAAGGCTCTTTGCAAATGTGCTTAAAGCAAGTTGTTCAGTGCCTAGCACAGTATGAATCCTTAACAAAAGCTCATTTCTCCACACTGTTCTTTGTGTGTTCTCTCCCTCTTCTAACCTTGATAACATTTATAGGAGCACCTGGTTGGCTCAGTAGGTTGAGTGTCCCACTCTTGATTTCAGCTCAGGTCATGATCTCATGATTTGTGGGTTCGAGCCCTGTGTCGGGCTCCACACTGTCAGTGCAGAGTCTGCTTGGGATTCTCTCTCCCTCCCTCTCTCTCTGCCCCTCCCGTGTACTCCCTCTTTCAAAGTAAATAAAATAGTCTTTAAAAAATTGTTTTTAAAAAAAGGAAATATTTGGGGTACCTGGGTGGCTCAGTCAGTTAAGCATCCAACTTCAGCTCAGATCATGAGCCACAGTGGGTTGAGGCCCTGTGTCGGGCTCTGTGCTGACAGCTCAGAGCCTGGAGCCTGCTTTGGATTCTGTGTGTGTGTCTCTCTCTCTACCCCTCCCCCGCTAATGCTCTGTCTCTCTCTGTCTCTCAATAATGAATAAAAACGTTAAAAAAAATTTTTTTTAAGTCAATATTTATAATATAGAAGTGACGCCTTTGAGGGTTAAGGGACATAAAGTAAGTAGAATGCTTATAACACAGTAAGTGTTCGATAAATGTCAGCCTCTCCCCACATAGCACTATTCTTACCTACTTTAAATTGTCAAACTTTCAAACTACTTTACCCAGTTATTACTGGGGAGAAGAGGATATTCTTTAATCAGACCTCAGTTCTAGCCATTTATTTTCTAGAGCAGTGATTCTCCCACATAATCCTTTGACCCTCATTATAGATTGGTCTCTGCACCTGGCTTGCTGTGATGAATGCAGTTTCTATCCCATCACCCAAAAACCAATCCGTTCGGGAGGTTACTTCCCCACAAGGCAGGCAATTCCATTTTCATGCATTTCTCTTAGAAAGATGGGAGCGAAAGAAGAGAGGAGGTGTGGAAGCCAGAGTGAAGACACAGCCAGTCATAACAAGTCTCTGTGGACAGCAATTGCTGTCCAGCGCTCTGGCTTTGAGGGGAGTGGCCCAGGCTCCAGAATGTATTTATTTATTTTTTTAATGTGTATTTAGTGTTGAGAAAGAGAGAGAGAGAACGTGAGCCAGGGAGATGCAGGGTGGGGGAGGGACAGAGTATCTGAATCGGCTCAGCGCCGACAGCAGAGAGACCTATGCGGAGCTCAAACTCATAAAATGAACCGTGAGATGATAACCTGAGCCAAAGTTGGATGCTCAACTGACTGAGCCACCCAGGCGCCCCTGGGCCCCAGAATTTCTAAACAGGATGGGCTAGTGGCTCAGCTCATCCACCTGCTGGCAGTAATGAGGTGAATTGACTGTAGAGAATTTAAAAACAATAATAAAACTGGCCAAAACTTGGCCTGCTTTTTTGTTGAAATCACCACACACCAGTAATTCTAAACAATGTCAGCGCTGAAAACTCCTCTCTGAAAAAATCTTTTATTGGTGTACTAAATAATTACTGTGGGTACCCTTGATATTTTTATTACTTACCCTTTAATGAACATTGCATTCTGCATGGAAGTGAATTTGTTCAATGGTTGCTCTCATCCCCCATACATGCTCAGCTACATGCATTCAATTCAGCATCCGGTCTCCGACCTGGTGCTACCTTATATATTCCTGTATATATTCCTGTGTTTAAACAGTTGATTTTAAATAAATATATAGCGTAGGGAGATTATAAAGAAGAAACAGAACTAGTTATTTCAATTCTGTCATTCTATGTGACCATTCATGGTTAAAGTTTAAAACAGTGAACGATGGGGCGCCTGGGTGGCTCAGCTGGTTAAGCACCAACTCTTGATCTTGGCTCAGGTCATGATCTCACAGTTCATGGGATCGAACCTTGCGTTGGGCTCTGCACTGACAGTGTGGAACCTGCTTGGGATTCTCTCTCTCCCTCTTTCTCTGCCCCTCCCCTACTCATTCTTTCTCAAAATGAATAAATAAACTTTAAAAAAAACAGCGGAAGAATAAATGAAAACTGTATTATTTATGCCAATAAGTACAAATCTTGTTTCATATGAGAAATGTATTTGTGCTATTTCATGATTATTATTGAAAATAACTTTGTTGCATACAGAAAAGTGACAGGTTTGGGGGTGTTGGGGGGGGGTGCGTTGAGGGGTCCAGAGCTGAAGGCCAAGAAAGAATTCTTGAAGATGTCTTTGGTGCAAAAAGGTGATTTTATTAAAGCACAGGACCAGGGCCAGTGGGCAGAAAGAGCTGCACTGGGGTTGTTAAGAGTGGTTCCTTAAATACCCTGAAGCTGGAGAGGTAAAGTCAAATGGGAGGTCTCCAGAGGAACTTTGATATGCTAAAGAGGACACCTAATATATTTGAAGCCTTGCTGTTGTCAAACTAAGGTTCTTTTCCCTCTAGTAAGGCATTAACATTATGATGGCAGGGTGTTCCTGGAGAAATGTTATACTCTGTATTTGCCCCAAGTATTTGTCAATAGGCTGCAGGTTATAAGGAAATTTAATTTTACCTGTCATTTCCTTCTTGCCTTCGTTCCCTGTATCACTAAGGAGGGGTGATGTCGGGGCTCCAGGAAACTGAGTCTACAGGTTTCTGGAGATTATGCTGTTGATAAGATTGCTTTTTTCTTGTAATTTACTAAGATCTTTGTAAGTTCAAGGAGACCCTGTCCTTCATGACTGTGATCTCTATCAGTTAGCCATTTGTTTTCTTTCCTTTCCTTTGTTCTTGGGCAGCCAGGAGTGCCTGAGGGATATCACACATATCCCACCTGGGGGGCAGGGCAGGTGGGCGAGCTTGTAGTTTGTCCTCAGCTTGCCCCATGCTCCCTCATCAAAAGGGTATTGAAATATGACCTGTTTTGGGTGTCAAATATATTATCTAGGCCACTGGGATGGATTTAGAGAGGCAACCTGGGAAGAAGAGGAGGCTAACAGTTTTATTTATTTTTTAATCTTTCTTTTAATGTTTATTTATTGAGAGAGAGACAGAGAGACAGAGAGACAGAAAGAGAACAGAGGAGGGGCAGAGAGAGGGAAAGAAAATCCCAAGCTGGCTCCACAATGTCAGTGCAGAGCCTGATGTGGGGCTTGAATTTAGGACCATAAGATCATGACCTGAGCCGAAATCAAGAGTGATGCTTAACTGACTGAGCCACCCAGGCCCCTATTTTTAACCAGCATTTGCATAGCAGTTTCCATATTTTTGTATGGATCATATTCAGCATATCAACAAAAATAATGTTTCCTAAAGTTGCTTCTCGTACTTTACATAGGAATGAGAAGCAACTATTTTGTAGTATGAAAAAATAATAATGACAACATGAAATAGCACCTACATGAAAGCGGTCACAATAATGATGCTCAAGTTGGCCTTAGTGCCATGGCATATGGCAAAAGCATATTGAAAGGGCAGGCCTACGTCGGCTGACTCCATCTTGTTCTGTGTCCTTCACCTTGACCACACCTCCTCCCCTTGAGGAAACCCCCCCCCCCCCCACCTGCCTAACAGGACTCGGACCCTTCTCCAGCCAATTGGCTGAGGCCAAAGCCATTACCTCACCAACTGCCCCTAGGCCCCAATAAAACCTTTGTCCTTTAGAAACTCGTTCTCAACCCCCCCCCCACCCCCCACCCCCCACCCCCCCCCCCGTATCTCACGGCTATGTCAGTGCAGGTAGGGGATTGAGCTCGAGCTAGCTCGAATAAAGGCTCTTTTGCTTTTGCATTGGACTTGGCTCCCTGGTGGTCTTTGGGGATCACGAATTCTGGGCATAACACATATCAGATTTATTCTAGTCTAAAAACAAATGAACAAATAAGGCTCGGGTAACTGAAAAGTTAGGGAAGTGCTTTTCCTCTGCTGTATAGGAAGCAAAAGCATCAACAATACATTTAACCTTCAGATCTTTGCCTCCTTTGGATTTATATACCCAGCTAGGGCATCATTTGGTTTTCTGTCATTACTGCATTCCCCCATCAAGTCTTTATTCAATCCTATATGACAGGATTAATGGTCAAAATCACCCTGGTGCAGACCATTGTGTGGGACAGGGCACAACAGAGCCCGAAGGATTGGGGCTTAATGAGCCCCTCCCACGCCTTAGCACTATTTCTTCTCTTATTTCTTCTGGTGCTTTATTGCTTAGATTGTGAGGCTAGAATGTAGGACTATAGAATTCTTTTTTTTTTTAGATCAAGAATAACAGCATGTTCCTTAGATGTGGATCTACTGATGGCTAACCTAGAAAAAAGTTCTTTAAGAATAGAAGGTACACATGGCTTCTGAGAGAAGACCAAAGGCAGACGTGGAAGCAAACTTGATTTATTCACTTTTCTTTTTTCTTTTTTTTTTTTTTTGGTCAGCTCCAGCAGTTGTTGTTGGATTTTTCACTCTGAGTTCTTTCTCTTTGCCTTTAGGGATCTTCTGGTCATCTAAAACGTCTTCGTTTGGGCCGCTCATTGTCACCCTTAAGGACTCAGACTCTCATGAACAAAGTCAGGATTGTCTGTTTATCTCCACAAACATCTCATGCAAATAGGATAGCATTTACATCTTAGTTGTTTGTAAAAGAGCCCAAGAATATGGTGAAATAGCTTTGTGTACAGGAAAAGCAAATGTTATTACAAACTAAAAGTTATCTGGGCAATTTCTTTTTTGTCTTCTCTAATATTGAATATATTTATAAGTCCCTAAACACAAAAGTCCCCTCTCAGCAGCTCTTGAACATTCCTGCAGAACATTCCGAATGCCATGGTAGTGATTCAGATAATATAAATACATAAATAGGATAATGGCTTCCCTTCATAAAGAAATAGTAGCTTTGGTTTCCACATTATGGTGCTATTGAGTCCTATTTTTAAGGAATTCTGCTTAGGAATATTTCGAAGAAAAAAAAATAATGGTTATGGAGGAAAAGAAGGTTGAAAAATTATCTATGGCATTCGTGTATTATTATTAGATAAAAATGATTGGAATTAGATTGAATTATTGGGAAGGCTTATTCTTATAAATATGAATCTTTAAAATATTTATATACTTTTTTCAAATAAAAATGTTTACTGTGCAATAAAATTATTACAGTGTAATATAATTTTAAAAAACATCATGTACTTGAGCGCTAGCAATTGTCCGAACTTTCTCATGATCACAGGCCAGCAAGGCTGTAGGTATGGTGGTTAAGGGTCCAGACTTCATAGTGATACTCCCAGGATGCAATCCCTGTTCCATTACCTAGATACGTTCCTTGTTGTATGGCTTTGGGTAAGTTACTGAACCTCTCTGTGCTTCAGTTTCTCAAATGTAAAATTAGCATAATAATATCTCATAGAGTTTTTATGAGTTTTAAATATATTAATACATGCAAAGAGCTTAGGGAAATGCCTAGCATACAATAAATGTTCAACACATATAAGATTGAAAATGACAAAACTTTGAGATACAGTTGAAGCTACCTGAGTACCCTATTGGACTCTACCTCTCCAGAGTAACTGCTATTCTAAATTTATGTTTTTCATTTCCAAGCATGCTTTTATGTCCTTATTTATAAAAAAAAAATGTGTCAATAAGTGATATTTATGATTTTTTTATACTTTTCTAAGTTTATATTAATGGTATTATACTATAGATATTATGAAACTCTTCCCCTCATTAGCTTTAGACATGTTTTTATTAATTTATTTAATAACTACTTCAATTGTGACCACTATTCTCTAGTTGATGAAGTATTTGGAATTTTTCTAATTCTTTTGCTCTTACAATGATTCAGCGAACATTATTGTGCAAATCTCCTTATATACTTACACCTGAGTTTCTCTGGAGTATATATCTAGAAATTGAATGGCTGAATCAAGGGAAATGAATCTTTTCTCTTTTATTGGCTATTGCCAAATTGCTTTCCAAAGCAGTTCCAACTTACATGCCTACCAGCAGTGTGTAAGAACTTCCACTGTGGTAAGCCTCACTAACACTTGGTATTAGAACATTTTAAGGGGTGCCTGGGTGGTTCAGTCAGTTAAGCATCTGACTTTGGCTCAGGTCATGATCTCGCAGTTGGTGAGTTCAAGCCCAGACTTAGGCTCTGTGCTGACAGCTCAGAGCCTGAAGCCTGCTTCAGACTCTGTCTCCATCTCTCTCTGCCCTCCCCTCTCTCTGTCTCTCTCTCTGTCTCTGTCTCTCTCTCTCTCTCTCTGTCTCTCTCTCGCTAACACACACAGTCTCTCTCTCTCTCTCATATAAACATTAAAAAAATTAAAAAAAACAATTTAAGATTTTTCCTAATCTGACTGTTATGACATAATCTCTTATTTTACTTTGGTTATTTCTCATTTCTAATTAAGCCCCTTTTCGTAAGTTTCTTGGGCACTTACATTTCTGTTTCTGTGAATTTTCTGTTTATATATCTATGTTCCTTTATTAAACTGTCCTTTTTTGATCGGTGTGTAGGAATTGTTTTGTTTGGTTAATACATCTTGGGTACAAATCCTTTGTTGGTTATGTGTCTTGGAAATACTTTCTTCAGGTCTGTGACTTGTTTCATTTTGTTTTGTTTTTGCTTCATTTATGGTACTTTTCCGAATAGTCTTACTTTCTTCTAACTTGTCAAATTAACTGATCTTTTCCTTTATGGTTGTGATGTTTTTGTATAATTATTTAAGAAAATTGTTCTTATCCCAACGTCCTAAGGTATTCTCTCTCTCTTTTTTTAATTTTTAAAATTTAAAGTTTTTTTTTTTCATATTTAGGGCTTTAATAAACTTGAAAAAAATATTTTTTCCATTTGCTGTGAGATAGGAAGCTAATTTTATTTTCCATATGGATAAACAATCATGCAATCATGCCAATGATGTTTATTGAATAGTTCATCCTGTCTCTCTCTCATTTATAATGCCATTTATGTCGGATTTCAAGTTTCCTTACATTCCTGGGTCTGTTCCTGTGCTCTCTATGCTGTTCCATTGGTTTACTTGCTTGTTCCTCTGCCAATACTCACAGTCTAGCTTTATAATATTCGTTGCCCATCTTCAAAGGCAAACCCTCCTCACTTCCCACACTGCACAAATTTTGCTCCCTTCCATCTCTTTAGATGTTTACAATTTTTAAATGTATAGTTTTGGTCCTAAACTTTTCCCTGTTAATTTTATGATAGCCTGTCCAGCTTGCAAAAAACCTTGGGAAATTTTGGTTGAAATTGCTTTAAAATCAGAGATTAATTTTGGTGAAATCCCATATTTAAAATTCAAATCTCCCAGACACCAGTGAAGCCTTTTGGGTGGGGCCTGGGCGAAGCAGCTCCAGAGGCAGGGATTTCACACTGGAAACAAAACAATGGCTGCTAGGGAAGGAGTCTCCCCTGCAAGCAGCTGGTGGCAGCAGCAAAGGAAGAGTAGACCTAATCTGGGAGCCTGCAAGTGACAGCAGCCTGTGAGGTCCTTAGAAAGCTTGGCCTGGAGGAGAACCCCAAGAGGTTTTGTTTTCTGTGAAAAAGTATGTCTCTATATGCTTGCTCCAGTGACAGAGTTACCTGCACCATTGTCCTACTTCCAGAATGCACAGATGTCTGCAGACAACCACCTGAGCAATACTAATGACAGCAGAGAATGGCTTGAGCACAGCAGCCAAAGGTGGAGGCGTGGCAACCCTGAGCCATTATCTAATGGACGACCCCAGGGTAACTCAGGGCAGGTGGTGGAACAAGATGAAGAAGAAGATGAAGAACAGACTTTGAAATATGGCGGCAAACATGTGATCATGCTCTTTGTCCCCGTGACTCTCTGTATGGAGGTGGTCATGGCTACCATCAAATCAGTCAGCTTCTATACCCAGAAAGGCTGCAAAGGACCAGAGACATCAACACAAGCATGAAACCCACAGATAACATAATGACACTAAATCCGTATCTTTCAATAATAACGCTGAATGTAAATGGACTAAATTCTCTAATAAAAAGACATAGGTATCAGAATGGCTAAAAAGACAAGATCCATCTATGTGCTGTCTACAAGAGACCTGTTTTAGACCTGAGGACACCTTCAGATTGAAAGTGAGGGGATGGAGACCCATCTATTGTGCTACTGGAAGTCAAAAGAAAGCTGGAGTAGCCATACTTATATCAGACAAACTAGATTTTAAACTAAAGACTGTAACAAGAGACAAAGAAGGGCATTATATCATAATTATGGGGTCTATCCATCATGAAGAGCAATAATTATAAATGCTTATGCACCCAATTTGAAAGCGCCCAAATATATACATCAATTAATCACAAACATAAGCAATCTTATTGATAAGGATGTAGTAATTGCAGGTGAATTTAATACTCCACTTACAACAATGGGCAGATCATCTAGGCAGAAAATCAATAAAGAAACATTGGCCCTGAATGATACACTGGACCCGATGGACTTGACAGATATATTCAGAACTTTTCATCCAAAAGCAGCAGAATACACATTCTTCTTGATTGCACATGGAACATTCTCCAAGATAGATCACATACTGGGTTACAAAACAGCCCTCAATAAATATAAAAGCATTGAGATCATACCATGCACATTTTCAGATCACAATGCTATGAACCTTGAAATCATAGGAAAAAGTTTGGAAAACCTCCAAATGCATGGAGGTTAAAGAGCATCCTACTAAAGAATAAATGGGTTAACCAGGCAATTAAAAAAGAAATGAAAAAAATATATGGAAGCAAATGAAAATGAAAATATGACAGTCCAAACTTTCTGGGATGCAGCAAAGGGAGTCCTAAGAGGAAAATACATTGCAATCCAGGTCTATCTCAAGAAATAAGAAAAATCCCAAATACAAAATCTAACAGCACACTAAAGAAACTAGAAGCAGAACAGCAAAGCAACCCCAAGGCCAAGCAGAAGAAACATAATAAAGATTGGAGCAGAAATAGATAGTATAGAATCCAAAAAAAAAAAAAAAAAAAAAAAGTAGAACAGATCAATGAAACTAAGAGCCGTTTTTCTGAAATAATAAAGAAAATTGATACCCCCCTAGCCAGAATTCTCAAAAAGAAAGAGAGAGGAACCAAATAGATAAAATCACAAGTGAAATTGGACTTATTACAACCAACCCCTCAGAAATACAGTTACCAGAGAATACTATGAGAAATTATATGCCAACAACCTGGGCAACCTGGAAGAAATGGACAAATTCCTAGACACCCACACACTACCAAAACTCAAATAGGAAAAAATAGAAAATTTGAACAGACCCATAACTAGTGAAGAAATTGAATCAGTTATCAAAAATCTTCCAAAAAGGAAGAGTCCTGGTTCAGATGGCTTCCCAGAGGAATTCTACCAGACATATAAAGTGTCATAGACTCTAAGTCTAACGTTCTCTTTTGGCCAGCAAAAGAGCAGATGCAGGATTAAAGCAAGAGATGGCTAATGTCCGGGAAAAGATAAGAGCCTCAAGTAAGGGTCCTTGCCCCATTTTATTAGGATCAGAAGGCTTACAAACATGGCGATGGATGTGCACAAAGAGACAATGAATCTGTGAACATTAACTTGTGGATGTGAGGGAAAGGGGCTCTTGAGGATATTTGTGGTTAGGGGGTTTGTGTTAATACAAAACAAAATCTGGGCACCGGGCAGTGGGGAGGAGGGTTGTTTACAGTGGACATGAGTCAGCACCTCTGTTTATCTTGGCTAACCTAGGGGATGAGACAGATAGGGGAAATAACCTCAGGGTTGACAAGGCACCTTTTCTTTTGTAAATCATCTCCGCTCAGGCCGAGGTCAGGCTGGTGCCACCACTTTAGATGGCTTCTGTACATTGCAGCAGTCCATAGTCCAGTTCACCAATTTACCTAACCTGGCCCTATTCTATGAAAACAGCTTTCTGCTATAGTACTAAATTTGGGGTGCTTTCACCCTGAATATCTAATCTTGTTCTTTTCATATACCTATGTATTGGGCACCTCTGTGCCGTTTGTATCTCAGGCCTTTGCCTCTCTCTCTCTCTTTTTTGGGGGGGCTTTGGACCCCCTCTCTATTTTAGGGTGCCTTTGCACCTTCCTATTCCTGGCACATTTGTGCCTCCCTATTCTCGAGGTGTCTTTGCACCCCCCTATTATTGGGGTGCCAATGTGATTTACCCAAACTTGGGTGTGAGCATTTTATGACTTTGAGTTTCTTTATGCCTTGTCAACCCATTGGTGTAAGCCTGGGGGATTCCTAAGCTTATCGCCCACAATAAAGCAGAGTTAATGCCTATCCTTCTCAAGCTGTCTCAAAAAACAGAAACAGAAGGAAATCTTCCAGACTCAATTCTATGAAGCCAGCATTACCTGGATTCCCAAAACATACAGAGAACCCACAAAAAAAAGAGAAGTACAGGCCAATATCCCTGATGAGCATGAATCCAAAAATTCTCAACAAGATTCTAGCAAATCAAATTCAACAGCATATGAAAAGAATTATTCACCATGATCAAGTGGGTTTCATTCATGGGCTGCAGGGCTAGTTCAATATTCACAAATCAATCAATGTGTTACATCACACTAATAAAAGAAAAGAACCATATGATCCAGTCAATAGATGCAGAAAAATCATTTGACAAAATATAGCATGATTTCTTAGTAAAAACCCTCAAGAAAGTGGGGGTAGAAGGGACATACCTAAACATTATAAAAGCCATATATGTAAAGCCCACAGCTAATATCATCCTCAATGGGGAAAAACTGAGACTTTTCTCCCGAGATCAGGAACATGAGAGGAATGTCTACTCTCACCACTGTTGTTTAACATAATGTTGGAAGTCCTAGCATCAGCAATCAGACAACAAAATGAAATAAAAGGCATCCAAATAGAAGTCAAATTTTACTTTTCACAGATGACATGATACTCTACATGGAAAACCTGAAAGACTTCACCAAAAGGCTGTCAAAACTGATACATGAATTCAACAAAGTCAGAGGATACAAAATCAATGTGCAGAAATTTGTTGCATTTCTATATACCAATAATGAAGCAAAAGAAAGAGAAATCAAGAAACTGATTCCATTTGCAATTGTACCAAGAACCATAAAATACCTGGGAATAAACCTAACCAAAGATGTAAAAGATCTTTATTCTGAAAACTATAGAAAACCTCTGAAAGAAATTGAATAAGACACAAAGAAATGGAAAAACATTCCATGCTCATGGATGGGAAGATTAAATATTGTTAAAATGTCAATACTACCCAAAGCAATCTACACATTCAATGCAATCCCAATCAAAATTGCACCAGCATTCTTTTCAAAGCTAGAACAAACAATCCTAAAATTTGTAAGGCACCACAAAAGACCCTGAATAGCCAAAGTAATGTTGAAAAAGAAAACCAAAGCAGGAAGCATCACAATCCTAGACTTTAGCCTCTACTACAAAGCTGTAATCAACAAGACAGTATGGTATTGGCACAAAAACAGATACATAGATCAATGGAACAGAATAGAGAACCCAGAAATGGACCCACAAATGTATGGCCAACTAATCTTTAACAAAGCAGGAAAGAATGTCCAATGGAAAAAAGACACTCTTTTCAGCAAATGGTGTTGGGAAAACTGAACAACTAAATGCAGAAGAATGAACCTGGACCACTTTCTTACACCACACACAAAAATAAACTCAAAATGGATGAAAGACCTAAATGTGAGACAAAGAACCGTCAAAACCCTAGAGGAGAAAGCAGACAACAACCTCTTTGACCTCAGCCACAGCAATTTCTTGTTCAACATGTCTCCAAAGTCAAGGAAATTAAAAAAAAAAAAGAGGGGCGCCTGGGTGGCGCAGTCAGTTAGGCGTCCGACTTCAGCCAGGTCATGATCTCGCGGTCTGTGAGTTCGAGCCCCGCGTCAGGCTCTGGGCTGATGGCTCGGAGCCTGGAGCCTGTTTCCGATTCTGTGTCTCCCTCTCTCTCTGCCCCTCCCCCGTTCATGCTCTGTCTCTCTCTGTCCCAAAAATAAATAAAAAACGTTGAAAAAAAAATTAAAAAAAAATGAACTATTGGGACCTTATCAAGATAAAAAGCTTCTGCACTGCAAAGGTAACAATCAACAAAACTAAAAGGCAACGAGCAGAATGGGAAAAGATATTTGGAAATGACATATTGGATAAAGGGTTAGTATCCAAAATCTATAAAGAGCTTACCAAACTCAACACCCAAAAAACAAATAATCCAGTGAACAAATGGGCAGAAGACATGAATAGACACTTTTCCAAAGAAGACATTCAGATGGCCCACAGACACATGAAAAGATGCTCAACATCACTCATCATCAGGGAAATACAAATCAAAACCACCCTGAGATACCACCTCACACTGGTCAGAGTGGCTGAAGTTAACAACTCAGGAAACAACATACGTTGGTGAGGATGTGGAGAAATGGGAACTCTCTTGCATTGTTGGTGGGAATGCAAACTGGTGCAAACTGCTCTGGAAAACAGTGTGTTCCTCAAGCAATTAAAAATAGAACTACTCTATGACCCAGAAATAGCACTACTAGGAATTTATCCAAAGGATATAGGAGTGCTGATTCATAGGGGCACATGTGCCCCAATGTTTATAGCACTGCTTTCAACAATAGCCAAATTATGGAAAGATCCTAAATGTCCATCAACTGATGAATGGATACAGAAGATATGGTTTATACATACAGTGGAATACTACTTGGCAATGAGAAAGAATGAAATCCTGCCATTTGCAGCAACATGAATGGAACTGGAGGGTATTATGCTAAGTGAATTAAGTCAGAGAAAGACAGATAATCACATGTTGTCACTCATATGTGGAACCTGAGAAACGTAACTGAAGACCATGGGGGAAGGGAAGGGGAAAAATAGTTATAAGCAGAGAGGGAAGGAGGCAAACCATAAGAGACTCAAACTGAGGGTTGATGGGGGGCTGGAGGGAGGTTAAACTTTTAAAGTTTAACCATTATTTGATTAGATAACTTTTCTTTATCAAATTTCCCTAGTTTGATAATCATTTTTATTTTGAAAGAGTTTTGCATATCTGTTTCAGCTTTGTTTCTAGTCCTTAACCATGTTGTCCTTTTGATCCTAATTATGTGTATTTGATTTTCTCTTTGTATTTTATATATCACCACTATGTGTTTGGATCAAACAGGATTGTCTAAATGTGAAATTATTATAATTTCCTGTCTGGTAACTTCATAATCATATTTTTTTAGTAAACTCTACACCCATAATGGGGCTTGAACTCACAACCCCACGATCAAGAGTTGTATGCTCTACCAACTGAGCCATCCAGTCACCCCCATAATCACGTTTTTAAAAAGTGAAAAATCATAGTTACCAAATAATTTGCCTCCGATATTAAAAGGTGGCTTTCAGAAA
Organism: Neofelis nebulosa; assembly: GCF_028018385.1. Taxonomy (NCBI): domain Eukaryota; kingdom Metazoa; phylum Chordata; class Mammalia; order Carnivora; family Felidae; genus Neofelis; species Neofelis nebulosa. The sequence goes on along the minus strand of NC_080792.1, from coordinate 45,108,470 downwards.
ACTCAAGTCTAACAAATTACTTGTGGTATTGTCCAAAATCCTAGATGTTTATCATTAGCTGTTTATGTTTATAGTGTCATGTTGGATTAGGCAGAGATTTGAATTTGAATGATCTTTTTCTGGAGGTATAACTTTTATTGTTTCCTTGATAATAGAAAAATAATGTACTGAGTTACTAAAGATTTTTTAAATTGCTGAAGTTTTGATAGCCAATAGCAGGAGTTAGCAAACTTTTCCTGTAAAAGGCCAGATAATAAATATTTTCAGCTTTGAGGACCACATGGTCTCTGTCAGAATCCTTATCTACAATAATTTTTAGAAGTGAGTTCTAAATTAGATGTTCAACAATATACATACTATGATATAAAAATATTAAATTCATGAATAAAAAATTAACTATATGTATTTTATCATAATCATGGTAAGTAGAAAAATGAAATATTAATTTTAAAGGGTTCAGATGCTGTCAGTATCTTTTTTGATGTTAGACTTAAAATGAACATGGCATGTACTCAGAAAATTAGATGGGTACATTTATTTTTTTACTTGGACATTGCTGATCAATAAATACTAATTAGTCTATAATGTAGAACTCATTAGCAATAGAAACAGTAATTAATATCTCTAGATTTATAAATTATAATTTTTTGAGGTATGGTTCTATGAGATCCCAATGTAAAGCAATAGCTGATATTTAAATTATTTAAGGATGTAGGTCTCACTACTAGAGGTGATGCTAATAAGACCATGATATAGAAGGCAAGAAAGATTCTAAATTATAACATAACATAAAAACTACAATGTCAAAATATTTCTACATGCTCTCAAAAATTGACTACAAAAGGCTTTTTTGGATTTTCTATCAGCAGTATGGAAAGCTGTCTGGCAAGTATTATTCTTTTCAGAAGAATTGAAATCACAGGGATTTCAAAGAGGGGAAAGATGGGAAGCAGGTTGCAAATTTCATCCTCAGCTTCCCTTTTTTGTCCATGGAATGCCAGTTTCTCTCACCTGAATGTGTTCTATGCCCTCACATCTTGTCACCGATCAAAATTTACACATCAGACGGCCTCTAATTTTTATGGTGTTTGCAATTCTTTGTAAGAGTGTTTGAACTTCCAACTTAGTTTTTATTGTGCATTGGAAAATAATTTATCCTATGCTAAAAGGCATCCAGGCAGTTGTGAAGAGATTGGGCAATCGGGATGGAGGGAAGGACATTTTGGTGATAGGAAGGTGGCCATCTTGGGGCCTCTGAAGTCACACCTTTTAGGTTCATGCCCATCCTGACTATGAACATCCAGTCCTGGTAAAGACGGTATATGTGCTAAATACAAAAATGTAGTTTTTGGATAAAACTGAGAAAACAAGCCAAAGCAAGGAATTGAAGAAGCCACAGTGCACTCCATCACATAACTGCTGTAATTTTAGCTTTATTGTAGTGATATTTCCTTTATTTTTAAGGGAGGAAGTGCAGAAGGGCACATTGAATCTCAGAAATTTGTATTACCAAAAGACACCAGCTTTATACACAGGAGCAGAAAGCTGATCCAAACGTGTATCATTCAAGGATTCTAAGTTGAGTAGAGGTTTGGGGTTTAAAAACAATCCCTGTAAAGAATTATGGGATGAGCCTTAAACATTGGAAACATTTCGGGCACCTGTCTGGCTCAGACAGCTGAGTCGTGATCTCAGATTTGTAAGTTCAAGCCCCATGTTAGGTGTGGAAATTACTTAAAAATAAAATCTTAAAGAAAAGAAATTGGAAATATTTGAGGGAATATGGAGTTTGGAAATGTTCACCTTAAAAAAATTTTTTTTATGTTTTTTATTTTTGAGAGAGAGAGAGAGAGAGAGGCAGAGAGAGAAGGAGACCCAGAATCCAAACAGGCTCCAGGTTCCAAGCTGTCAGCACAGAGGCTGATGTGGGTCCCAAACTCACAAACCCACAAACTGTGAGATCATGACCTGAGCCAAAGTTGGACGCTCAAACGACTGAGCCACGCAGGCGCCCCGAGAATGTTTACCTTAAGTATGAATAAAGATCTGTCAGAAATCAGTGTAAGAAACATAAGGTTAAATTACTTGAATGATAGAATCTGTCACCTTTGCTTCTGGCAAAAGAAAGCATCCTCAAGGCTAAAGGATCCTTGATATTAAAGGACTCCTTGAGGAAGGCTAGAAATGCATCGTTTTCAACAAAAACAGGGCTTCTGTTTGGTAATCTGTGTGGGGAGAACATCTGTGCAGGAGACATCTCCAGTGAAAAGGTTCAATCATCTTGTTGCTTTCTCTGTTGACTGAGATTCTGAGAAATGAGACACGTGGCAGGGAAGCCATGCTATTGCATTCAGAGGCCAAATGAAATGATGCACTTCAGGGCACTTCAAAATAAAAATAAAAATAGCAAATATAATTTAGGCATAGAACATTCCTGAACTAATTTAATTGCATATTTCTTTAAAGCAGACAACCACCTGGAAGGAGTCGTAACAGCAAGAGCAAATCGATTTTGGTGAGCAAACTAAGTTAAATATTAAGATCTAATAATATACTGTCTTGGAAGCAGCTGTGAGTTTATATTTATTTCCTTTTTAGAACAGTGCTAATACTTTACAAGCATAGCATGTATCTATTATCTTATCCTCACCGAAAACAGAATTATCGATTTCTACTAAAAAAGAGCATAAAATAAGTATATGTCTGTAAGGCTTATAGGAGTTATGTAGTAATACCAAAGATATTACTGAGAACTCTTGAGATTTTTTTTTCTGAAAAAGGCTTTCAATACTTCAAAATGACATAAATCGAAACATCAAATATGTGTGTCTGAGTATTGTGCTGTCTATCAAAAAACTTGGTTATTGAGGCTGGTGTACATTCTATGTTGGTAATGAGAAACTCGTAATAAAGGGTCCCTTGATTCTAGTCAGGACCTCAACACTTAACATATTTCCCAATTTCATGTTTAACCAAAATATACAATTGGACCAGGTTTTCCCCATGCCAACTAGTATAGCCTCACTCCTGGGACCAAGGATACTTGACAGAGATGGAGAAGAAGCAGACGTCTAAGAGAATTGAGTTTTGGTCTTTGAGCTAAAAGCATTTTATTATTATAGGCCTTGAGAAGATGTTTCCATGCTCACTTTATAGTCAACTCAACTCTTTTTTCTTTAAATATGAAACAAACACTATTCTCTGATGAGAATAGGTTATGAACCTATGTAAAACAACTGCATACATAGAATTTCACTGACACTATCCACTGAGGATACTTCAGTAAAACAAGAAGCACCGTCTCTATCTTACAACTCCAGACAGACAGCTCCTGCTTTCAGGGAATGAGAATCTGGTGTTGTTACAATACATCAACTGGGTGAAGGTGGGACACTGTTGGGTGATTTTATCAAGTTGCTTGTGTTCTATCTGAAACTGGAGATATTTTAGAAAGAGGCGATAGATATACAAGCATATTTTACAAAGTCTGACTATTTAAGGGTTTAGAAGTAATCTGGAAGATTTCTGCAGTGAATCCATATCAATTATCAACTAGTGAATGATTTGCTAGAACCCAGGATTCTGGTAATATTAGCTCTATTCTAAAACAATGCCAAATGACTTCAAAGGAATTTCTACTTAGGTCAGGAATAACACATATTAAAAAACAAGAAAAAGGATATTTTACATTGTTCTTAGTGGTGAAAGCACAAAAATTCAGTTAGCTTTGTATCATGTGAACGGTTCAATGTGTATTTCCCAATAATATGGATCAGGGCTAATACATAGTCAAATCACTCTCGACTAAAAGAGTCTGACATTTTCTTTTTGAAATTAAGTCCAGAAATTGATTAAATTATTTTTCAGGGGAAAAGATCAATTTTCCATTCTTATTTCAGTTTGTGGCCTGTGAGTGAAGTATGGTACTGTAGTACCCTGAAGATGATGAATCAGAGTTGTGTCCTTGGCAACACTTTTCTGACCACGTCATAACCAGCATTTTTGGAGATCTTGTGACCATTCCACTCCTCCATAGCCACAATAAATTATAACTTGCCATTTTCAAATCTGCTCTCAGGTATTATTTCAATGGCATTAGCATTCAAATACATTTCTTTAAGATAAATGAATTCAGCCTAAGAAAGATGAAAAATTTAAAAAAAGAACAACTCCAATTCTAGAACATGCTCCTCTGTAGATTTAAGATTAGCTGACATCAATTTGCTCCATTAGTTGCTGGAAGCAAATTGGTCAAATAGCATTTGATTAACATTGTGAGATGGCAAACTCTCTTTTAATGACTCTGATTATGTATTCACAGGCTATACGCATGTCCTGCTTTACCGGCCTACAGATTACATGTGTAATGTATAATCAATCACACTATGTGGAGTGTGCATATATCCCTCCATCTTTTATTAACCCTTATTTCTCTCCTGAAGACATTTTCATATATCTCAACATGCGTCATCAAGTCAAAAGAGAAAGGATGAATGGTTAAGTGGTTAATTATTGCATGAAGCAGATATGTCATGTATTAATGTAATTAAACATGAGTTTGTAGGCGTGAATTTTTGGAATGGCAGAACAAAATACCTTGGAGTGAATAGACTTGGTTAAATCTAATTGGTTTCTCCTGCAATGTAACACTGACTAACCATATGCCATCAAATTCAACTTCTGTTTTATTGGGGCAGTTTGATTGCTTTTCATATCAAGTAGAGCAGAAAGTTCCTTAGATTAATCTATGAATTGAGAATACCCAATATATATTTTAAAGAAAAGTATTGTGGTACGTAGATAATAAAACTCACTAGTGTAGAACAAGTGGATAACTCTCGACATCAAGGGAATTCACATAAAGATAATGTGATTGTAAGTAAGATTGTCATACATACATCTCTACATACAACACTACATCCCTAAAAACGACTGCACTTTTCCCAACCAAGATTTCTTTTCACATGAATAATTCTCACTGTTTTTAAGTTACTTTTTGGAATGTCTATGAAAGCACAGGAAACACTAAATTACCTATTGGGAGGAACAGAAATCTGGTAGGTGACAGAATGTTAGCAGAACATCTCGGGATTGGAAGAGACATTTATAAACCATCCTGAAAGATTGTTTTCTAAACTTCAGTTGTACAAACATTCTCACAATTGTTACCTATCCCTATACCCTGTATTTTAGTTCCCTTTTGCTGCTGTAAAAAAAAAAATTTCAAAAAATTGATGGTTTCCACAATACAAATTTGTTGTCTTTTACATCTGTAGGTCAAAATTTGGACATGACTTTCATAAGCTCAAATCAGGGTTTGGCAGGGCTGTGTTACTTTCTGGAGGCCCTAGGAGATGATCCACGTCCTTGCATTTTGTATCTTTGAGACCACTCCCATTCCTTGGCTCATGGCCTGCCTCCATAATCCTCAAAGCAGGGGCCAAAGGATTGCATCTCTTTGCCCCTCTTTCGTCCTCCTGTCTCTTTCGGACCACAGTTTCCTGCTCTTAAGGACTCAAGTGATTAGACCAGGCACATTCAGATAATCCAGGATCATCTCCGAATCCCAAAGTCCTTAACCTTAATCCCATCTTCAAGTTTTTCCTTTTTTCCATATAAAGTAGCATATACATAAATTCTGGGGATTAGGATGTAGACATCTTTGGGGGAGGGTCTGTTTTCTCCCTACCATACATTTTAATATAAACCAGCTAATGTTTTTACTTAGGTTGACTCACTTATTTATGTAGATTTATTTTTAAAAGTAAAATTTATAGCACTGCTATAAAAGGAAATCCAAAACCAAAATAAATTCAGTGGAGATAGAACAATAATATCAGATCTAGTTGAATGGCTATCATTGCCTCTGAAAGCTTAGAACCTACTACTCTCCTGGTCAAAAAGTGGGTTAGCATGTTTGAGTAGTATTAAAAGTATATCAGCACCAATCTGAAGGTTTCTCCTAGGTAGTAGTGGATGGATTAAAACTATAATTGAAAAGGGAATCAAAAGGTCTCATTAGGCATATTAGTGATTTTGAATGCTGTGTCCATATAGTGTTGAAAATTATCTCATGATCTGCTAATGATTCATTGCCCACCAGAAACTGATGTCCCACATTCTGAGAAGCTCACAGGTCTGTATTGGTGCACGCAGTGCCCTTGGTAAAACACTTGCCCCATGCCCATTCAGTCCCGGGCTTGGGCAGTTTCCAGTAAGTTTCTGATTGATTAGGAAGTTCATTCATTCCGTTTTTAAAATGTGGTACTTCATTTGGGGGATGAATCTTTTCTTAGGAACTTCTACCTACTTATCCTAGCTGCAGAGCTAGGATTCTGAATCTAGAATTGTTAGATTCTGTAGCAATACAGAGCAAGTTCAGTTACTCAACCGAGCAGACAGAGAAGAGTGTACAGTTTGAATCAGATTATCTGGGTTCAAACCACAGCTCTGCCACTAACTGGTGCTGTGTTTTGGAACAATTCTGTAGGTTTTGTTCAGGATGTAGAATGGGGAATAGTATAATAATATTGATATCAATCAACTACACAGGGCTTTTGTAAAGATCAATGTCCAAATGATATAGAATCTTCTTTTAAGCCATATACTTGGGGAGAAGATAATAATTGATTGTCTAACTTAGAATATTTTGAGAGTGAAAGAGAATGTTGTTCATAATTGTGTTGCTACAACTGCCTGGGTAATTTGGGATGAAGGCATAAGGGATTTCATTCCCCTAAACATAGGGGATTTCATTCACTTTCATCATTTTACATGGAAGTGCTTGCAAATTTGTTTTTTTGTTTTGTTTTTAAATAAGAGTTTATATTTTATATATTTATTATTATTATTATTATTCTTTTATTCGAGGGAGTGAGAGCATGCGAGGTGGGGAGAGAGGCAGAGGGAGAGAGGGAGAATAGTAAGCAAGCTCTGTGCTCAGCGTGGAGCCCAAAACACGGGGCTAAATCCCACAACCCTGGGATCATGATCTGCGCTGAAATCAAGGGTCAGACGCTCAACTGACAGAGCCACCCAGACACCGAAGCTCTTCCCAATTCGAAGTCAAATGATCCTATCACCTCTGTTTCTTGGTTTGTTTTTAGCCTATATCGGTCCATTTCTTTCAAACATTTCAATATGATGTGTTTCTTAGAATCCTTTTCCTGGTCAACCTCATACAGATGAGACATAGCTTTTTTCAGAGTTGTGTTTTTGAAAGTCGGCAGAGTGTAGAGTGTCTGGGTTCAGATTTTAGCCACTTCCCAGCTTGGGCACATTTCTTAACCTCTCTCTATCCAAGCATCCTTATCTACGTGCCTCACATGGTTGTAATGAAGATTAACGAATTAATATGTGTCTGTAAAGGACTTAGACTTATGCCTGGCACATATGAACACAATATAAGTGTTATTAAATAGAATAAATAAATGAGGCTACTGAAACTGGCAATATTTAAAACAGTGGGCTCCAATTTTTTGTGTCAACATTAGACACCGGAGATAAAGCAGTAAGCGGTGAAGGTACATTCCCTGCCCTCAGGGAGCTTATAGGCCAGCAGAGACCACAGATGTTCAGCCAGCACTTGCATAAATTAGTGAGTCGCAAGCATGAGTCGTGCTGTGAAGGACAAAAGCAAGACGCGGTGACAGTGTTTCATCCCCCAGTTTTCACTGACCAATGTAGTCCACGGAGGATCACTTATGTTCCCAGTGCTGACACCAGAAGCATATTAATTAATGCAAAAATTGATTAGCTTCTAAGCAGCTGTGTCACACTGTGAGCTCGTGTTGAGCTTGTGGTCATTAACACGCTCAGGTCCTTCCTTGCATGAGCTGCTGTCGAATGGATCCCCCAGCTCAGTACGTCTTTAACCGATTTTTTTTAAAGCCCAAATGGAGATTTCAAATTTATTTTTAATAAAGTCCATCTTGATATATTTGGTCCTTGTTCTGGTCTGTCAAAACAACTTCTAATTTTGCTTCTTCACGCACCGTGTTAACTCATCTTTTGAGATCATATGATCTTTAAATTTGATAAACATTCTTTCCACATCTTATGAAGATGTTTCTCAAAGTGCAGTTTCTAGATTCTTTCAGTTTAATTATTTTACTTTTTATACAGTTAGTATTAGTATTATTATTTACCACAGGTCAATACTCGATTCTACTACAAAATGCAGGGGAAAAAGTTTTAAAAAGTTAAAAATCTCTGTCACATCTCCTTGATACTATCAACACTTTATGAAATACCATTGCACTGTTTCTCATCTGAGGAAAATTTACTGAAGAAAGCGGGAACATATGGCATGTATATTTTTGAAGCCATACAGCACACAGCCGTGTCGTTAAATTTTCTTTCACAACACAATTTTAAAAGATTATGTAATTTTTTCCCACCCATATTTTATTTAACAAACTCTTCAGTTGGGGCTTTATGTTATTTCTGTTTTCTTGCCATTATAAAAATAAAGCTGTGATAAATATTCTTGCAGATAAAGACTCTAAATGCACTGGACGCCGGGATTTTCACATCTTTCTGAGAGAGATAGTCCCTCCCTTGTGAAACAATCAGTTCCAAAGTGGTTTGCTCAAGGATCCTCCTGGTCTTTGATCATCTGATTTAAAATGCATCTTATCTTCCTCCCCAGACACAGTAACTCCTTGTTACCTTTCCCTGCCTCCTTTCCTCCAGAGCAGTTATCCCATTTTAACACATCATCTGATTTTCTTCTTTGTTTGTTTATGGTCGCCCTCCCCTTCACCGGAATGCCAGCTCCATAAACACTTTGGGTTTTGTTCGCTGCTGTGTATCCGGCACTGCGAACAGTACCCGCACCTCTTAAGTGCCCGATAAATGTATGTTGAAAGAATATGAAAGAGTTTAGCTTCTTAGGGACACAAACTGCTAGAACAACTCCACATGCCCCTTGTTCCCTGCCGACAGCTGGCAGCATTCGTTTTCCCGCAATGATGATAGTCTGCACTCACTGATTTCTCTATTTGGCAAGGGATTTCCTCTCTGGGTCTCAGGAAGACACGAGGCCACATGAAAGCTTGCCCGTGTGTTACCCATGCAATATATATGCCAATCTTTCCAACAACCATATTTTTAGGTTTTACTCATTATACCATTGAAGGCAAGGGGGCCCAGGGAGGTTAAGAAATTTGCTGGAGATCACCCAGTTAGCAATAAAATGTTCTTAATAAATTCTGACACACTGCTTCTCAGTAACCAGCTGAGTGACTCTGGGTGAACTATTTAATCTCTCTGATTCTGTTTTCTCATTTATAAAATTAAAGGGTTGGATCTGATCTCTCAATCTGACACTCAAATTATTTTGTGACAAGTATGACCCGTTGACCTCCAATAGGATTATTAATTGTGTTCTCACACAGGGGCTTTTTCCTTTCTACTAATACCTCTATTAAACAAAGGAATTTCCGCAGGACACTTTTCATCTTGGAATTCTAAAAAAGAGAAATAATTGGTCAAATATCACATTCTACAATGTCAAATTAGGGATCACAGTATAAAACTATCATAAAGTACTGACCAAATATAAAGTGTTGTACCCTAAATCATTGTTTCTAGGCATCATATCTAAGTTAAAAAGTTTAATCATCCCTTTATTTTTTGAAAATAATACCCAATTACTTCTTTTTATTTTTAATTTTTTTTTTTTTTAACATTTATTTATTTTTGAGACAGAGAGAGACCGAGCATGAACGAGGGAGGGTCAGAGAGAGGGAGACACAGAATCCGAAACAGGCTCCAGGCTCTGAGCTGTCAGCACAGAGCCCGACGCGGGGCTCGAACTCACGGACCGTGAGATCATGACCTGAGCCGAAGTCGGCCGCTTAACCAACTGAGCCACCCAGGCGCCCCAATACCCAACTATTTCTGTAAGATAACAACAATCATTGAGCATATAATGTCTGTTCAAGTGGTCCTAAATCTTTGGATGTGTTAATTATTTAATCTTGCCAACAATGGGTGTGAGGTATGGAGTCTTCTTATTCCCATTTTACAGATGAAGACACTTGAGTACAGAGAGTTTTAAGGAAATTGTCCAAAGTCTTACAGAATAAGTGGCAGAATCAGGATTTGGACCCATACTGTATAATTTCAAAGCCAACACATGCAGAGACAACACTATATTACCCAGTGCCTAGAGACTGTGTGTTGGGATAATGTATAGCCCAGACAGGGAGCAAAGAAGGTGGATTAGTTCTGTGAGATAACATAGTAATTTCTGATGTTTTAAAACATGGGATTATAAACATAAATATAAATATAACATGGGATTACAGTTGAATGTATACAGTAGAAGAAATATATAACCTACACAAGAGAATGCAATTCTATAGAATATAATTGAATAGAATTCTACAATATTATTTGTCTACACTATTCTTTGTCTTTCTTACTTTTACTTTTAATTATTTTACCAATCTTACCTACTGACATACGTAAAATGCATTCTCTTTTTTCTTTACCTCCAAGCCATAGAACTACATAGCCATAGTTATAAAATTACTGTTTTAAGGAATCAGTAATAATATATTCTTGCTTTAGTATGCTTATTACTATTTGGTGACTTAGACCATACTGTGTCAACCTACAAGGAAAGTGGTATTCCGCAGCACTCGAATTAGTTGCTTCTGGGGATAATTAGCTTCTTTACAGTTAGGTCAATTCTAAATTGCTTCACTCCAATAATTTGTGATCCTATTCTTGGTTTTGGCATGTTGGTTGTCTAAGTCCATAAATTCTGAATGACCAAATTTAATGAACATGCTTTGAATTAATTTTCCACTTTGCGTGAAGATCATGGGTGGTCAGTCAAAGAAAATTTAGGCGATTACTGTTATCCATGCTTTTAGTAAGAATGAAAGCAACCCAGAGGAAACAAAAACAAGAAAAACAACATCTTGTAGCATTCATGTATTTGATATTCATTCAAATGCATTCTGCAAGAAGGAACCTGGGCCCTGCCTTCGTCTTCAGTGAACTTTCCATTCTAATCCTCAAACACCATTTTAGTTGCTAGTCTAATCATGAAAGGAATTTTATTATTGTCACTGTTGTCCATGAGAGTGGTTATGATTCCAGAGCTCTGTTCACTTGCACCCCCTGTAAGAGAAGCCAGTTATTAGCAGAAGCAGCTAACTCAAATGCTGCAGAATGAAATTCTCCCTCTAATTTAAGGGCTGACAAGTTCACAGATGGGTCACTAAGTAGTAATGTGTATTAAGGTAAAAAGTTAAATATGTTATCACTGCTTCCTTGATAATAACAATTCTACAACTATGGCTATAGAATCCTCAGTTTTTTGTAAGGAGTAGAATGAAAGCTCTTGATGTAGAATTGCCATAAGTCTAGAGGCATGGAACCCCCACGGATTAAATGTGTTCACGATGTTAAATACACACAAATCTAAGAAGAATTCATAAAAATATGCTTAGATCATCTAGCCCTTTAATATCTGCAAGGATTTGTTTCTTTGGAATTATGTATATCACACACCACTTTCATCCTTTCTATGCCTGAATCTTGCTGAAACAAATCTCATTTTATTTATTATTATCTTATTATTGTTTTGAGATTAACTAACATATAACATTTGTTTTAGTTGTACGGTATAATGATTCGATATTTGTATGTGCTGCAAAACGATCACCACATGATATCTCGTTAACATCCATCACCACAAATTTCTTTGTCTTGTGATGAGAATTTTTCAGATCTACTCTATTAGCACCTTTCAAATGTGCAGCACAGGGCTATTAACTATGGTCTTACTGTTGACTAAACACTTTAACTATTTTTAAAAGGGGTTTTTAATACATCTTTATATAAGCAAAATGTATCACAAATTAAAATCATTCTCTTAGTCAAGTTAACTGCTGTCACTTGGAATAAGGAGTTTTGATACAGTTTTCACTTTAGCAAGCCCAAATTGACAAAACTAAACATTGGCACAGAGCCAGGTAAAAAATGAACTTTTAATCTCATAACTAAAGTGAACGGCTACACATCTTGGCTGTCAAAACAGGAGTTGTGGCTTTGTAATGTGAATACAGCTAAAAGTACAAGTTTCTCAGGCACCCATCTGTCAAAAGGCAGAATGCGCTATGCCCTGTGGCTACTCCACTGTGTTCACTCCTAAGCACGGGGGCCAGGAAGATTTAGGTGAAGCCCGAAAAAGAAGAGGTTTGAGGCAAAGCATCCTTCCAGATTTTAATGTTTTATGCTTTCCATGTTTCTTATGGTGATAATCTATTATTTTTACCTTGAGAAAAATTCCTTTCAATGGAAATGACAAGTTTCTGTTCTAAAATATGCTTAAAATCATATTTTTATTATAAGGAAACCACAAAGAGCTTTTTATAAAATTATTTAGAGAAGGAACTAATCCTTTCCTGGCTCCTTTCAGGTAAAGAAATGATTTTAGCACTCTCTCTGGTATGGCATTGGATTGGGTCCATTGGACTGAGGGTCAATGCCTGCAAAGTAAATATAGGTTTCCACTGGGGGCTGTTTCAGGAAAGGTTCTGAAAGAACAATAATAATTAACATATATGGACTCAAAATAGGCAGAAATTATAAATCTCCAACATTTGTGAGGTAGCACAGAGCATAAAATATGTAATTGGGAAATCAGCTTTTATAAAACCTAAAATCTTAAATCTAAGCAAGTGACTCTAACCACACATTTGACAATTTGCTACCATCAATTAAACATCTATTATGCATTAAGCACAAATATAGATACTTAACATATGTCATCTAATTGAATTATACAAATGCAAAAGGGATTGCCAGGGGAGAGAATAATCAATCCCAAAAGCATTCATTAGAGAGATTTCTAAGGAAGAGAAATGTTCTTGAAAATAAAAGGAGCCAGCACGAATTATATGTCACACCAGTTGTCAATAGCATTTGGAGAGGAGTCCAGAATTTTTCTATGAACTTTAGTCCATGGAAACAAGCACACTAACTACTTTCCCCCCTTCTATTTAGTGCACCATTTTTTAAAGTTGACAGCCTCCTGCAGGGATGTTCTGAAAGACAGAGACATCTTGTCAGAATTATAAATGTCCTTGGTGGGTGAGACAGAAAGGTTTGACTGTGTAGGACATTCCTGACAAGTCTTCAGGATTTGAAATGGTAACCATCTTTTTGGCTAGGGTGGCTTTTCAACGTTTGTTTTTTTTTTTTTTTTTTTTTTTTTTATTTATTTTTGGGACAGAGAGAGACAGAGCATGAACGGGGGAGGGGCAGAGAGAGAGAGGGAGACACAGAATCGGAAACAGGCTCCAGGCTCCGAGCCATCAGCCCAGAGCCTGACGCGGGGCTCGAACTCACGGACCGCAAGATCGTGACCTGGCTGAAGTCGGACGCTTAACCGACTGCGCCACCCAGGCGCCCCTAGGGTGGCTTTTTCTTTTCTTTTTCTTTGCTTTCTCCCTCTCCTTCTCCTTCTCCTTCTTCTCCTTTTTCTTCTTCTGGGAGATATATTTAAATTTTGAATCAAAAATGACAGAACTTTTCAATTTAGTTACCTATAATCGTGTAGAGAAGGGTGTGCACACAATTTAGCATATAGTAGATGTTCAATGTATATTTATTTCATGTAACACCCCTCTTCCCCATCACTGCTGACAACTTTTGAGTTAAAGGTGGCTGACTCAAACAGCTGCCAGACGGGACATGCAGGGTTGTTCAGTCATAAGACAGCTAGTCTATACCTCCTCCCCTTCTTCTTCTGGTGTGAGCCATGCTCTTGCTATAGTCCAAACTGAATTCAGATACACATACATAGAGATAGATTGATAGAAAGAAAGACACATATAAGGTAAGTGTGTGTATCTGTGGAGTATATACATATATATGTGTATGTGTGCATATATGCATATACATGTACCTATGTGTGTGTGTGTGTATACATTTGTGTTTTGCATATATATTTACCAATTCCTTACCATTCTTTTGGAAACAGTTGCTCCTCCTAACCCCCAAATGATATAGTTGCTATCATTTTAGATTTAGCAAGGATAAGAAAAAGTGAGGGGCGCCTGGGTGGCTCAGCCGGTTAAGCACCATATTTCAGCTCAGGTCATGATCTCATGGTTTGTGGGTTCGAGCCCCACGTTGGGCTCTGTGCTGACAGCTCAGAGCCTGGAGCCTGATTTGGATCCTGTGTCTCCTTCTCTCTCTGCCCCTCCCCTGCTTGCACTCTGTCTCTTGCTCTCTCTCAAAAAATAACTAAACATTTAAAAAAAAAAAAAGTGAGACTACACTCATAGTGTTAGGTTCTAAGGTTGTGTCTATCTAAGTTTTTAATAACTTTCTTGAGTGTGTAATAGGCCTTACAACCTAACCTAATATAGCCAAAAATATAACTTCTGCTACTCCTCCAACCCTGCCCACCTGCCCACCCCGTAAAAAATACCCTATTCATCTTCTGGAATTTTCCATTTTAGCAAATGGTATCCCCACCCACACAGTTGCTCACTTATTCTCTGGACCTACGAGTTTTCTAATTCCCTTATCCTTTTACTTCTAATCCATCATCAAGCTCTTTTGGCCCTATTTCCCCAATGTTTTTCCAAATCCATATACTCCTCTCCATTTCTACTAATATTAGCATAGTTTAAGCTCCAACATGTTTTGCCTGAATTACTGCAAATGCTTTATGGTTGGTATTCCTGCTTTTACTATTTCTCCTAATCCTGTCACCTAAGATATTTTCTTAGTTTACTTAGAATAAAACTGATTTTACAAGACCTAATAAGTGTGTATACTTTCCAGCTCCTAATCTTATCTGTGACCAATAACCTACCACTCTTCTCTTCATTCACTACCCTGGCTTCACTGGCCTTTGTTTTGCTTCTGGAACATGCCACGGGTTTCCTTTATTTGGACCTTTGCATTTGCTGTTTCCTTTGTTTAAAATGCTCTTCCTCTTGGTGTTCCCAGGAGCTGATTCTTCCCCATCTCCGATCAGTTCAAACATCATCTCTTTGGTGATACCAATGTTCCCCTCCTTAATTCACACAATCTCTCCACCATCTTTCTTTTCTATTTCTTCCCTGACACCTACCACTACCTAAAACTGCATTGTTCCTGGATTCATTTGCTTATTTGCTGCCTCTTTTCTCCTACTAGAATGTGAGCTGCTTGAAAGCATGAGTTTATCTGTCTTGCTCATCACATGGACTCAACACGTGAAAAAGTGCTTGGCACAGAGTAGCACACATGTAGAAGAATGAACTAAAGGGAATAAAGAATGAGTGTTTCAGTGTACTTTCCCCAAAATTTTGAACCTAAAACTAAGAAAAACATCAGTTATAATCTCTAAGGGTTGAATCCTACAGAGAAAACTCAAGGGCTATTGGTATCCATGTTTTCTGCTAGGGCGCAAAGCAGTGAAAATAATGAAGATAACTGGAAGAAAGAGGCAAGACGAGAGCTAAAGATAGTTTTGATGGTATTCGCCTTTTTCGAGTTAAGACCCAAATGTGCTCCCTCCCTTCTCGTGGATGGTTGTTCAACTTACACTTAAGATATCCCAACATAATTGTAAGAGGTTTCTGTCTTTTTTCTTCTTGCTTACGTTATTTTAAATTTGGTTCCCGGTATTTGCAATTAAAGAATTCCATGCTACTTCGTCACTGCTTGTCTCTCTTACCTTTTCTTCTGCTACTGTCATCGAACTCAAAGTTCTGACCATAATACACTTCTTTCTTCTCTCTCTTTCTGTCTCTTGGATGTTGACACATGTATTTCTACATGATTGAACTATTCACTGATTTTCCTTTGACACCTTTCTGACATCCCACACCTAGGGTTTATACTCCTATGGGCTACCATAAGATCCAACATTCATCCCAGTGAAGCATTAACAACCCATCTTGACTCCTATTTCTGTTTCTTTCACTGTTGTTTTCTTGTTTGTTTGTTTTTGTGGGTTTTTTGTTTTGTTTTGTTTGTTTGTTTACTACTGTATCATTGGTGCCTAGGACAAAGTCCAACACATAATCTAGGTGACTGAATGATTGAATGATAGACACATGGAGCTGTTTTGTTGGTAGATAAAGCAGAACTAAGAGGTGACAGAGTAGAATCTGAGTGTTAACAATCTATTCCACATATGCTCTAAAGTTTTGAACTGATTCTCTTTGCCTTGGGCTTGGGTAAGATTTATACCCATATTTTTCACTAGTTTGTTTTTTTTTTTTTTTTTTTTTTTTTTTTCCCTTGAGGACCTTTTTATTTTTCTGATCATGTTCCCTTTTTGCACTAAGGGCTTCATTTTTTAAGAGCTTTTTTCCCCCTCGTTTGAGGGAAGTTTCCACCTATTAGTGCCATTTGGTTTGCCACTTTGTCAAGTATTGGCAGCATGCCAAGCCACTAGGCACCTTGTTTAAAATAGGATCTTGTTGAGCATAAAAAATAAATCCACACCATCAATATCATTTTCTGTTTAGTGTCTTGCATGGACTAACATTCTTAAAACTTTTTTTAAAAAAATCAGAATTATTACGCTATGCCCAAGTGCTCTTATTTTCATTATTCCTTACATAGTTCTTAGTGCTATAGGGAAACAATTAAACTATCCAGGTTTCTTCAAGTTCATTTAATAGCTGAGAAAAAAATAGAGTTCTCAATTTATGTCATGTGCAGTTGTTCCCAAGGGAAGAAAATGTTTCAATTGACCATGACTGTGACCCATTATTGCACTCTTATGCTGCAGAGTCTTGATGAGTCTTGGTGTTCTGTGAGACTTGGTGCAGTAATTTTTTTCCCCACTTACACTTCATGGATCTTATAAATGCAGTGACACTAACTGATGGCACTTTTCTTGTTTTGCTGGCACTTTCTTCATGAAATTTGTACCATTACTGGATGAATTTGCAACATTACATGAATACTGTCAAAGATTCTTTATAAAATTGAATTCTTACAGCAACATATAAGGAGAAAACTAGAAAACCTTATAAAGGGTGGGGATTCCAAAGAATATATTTATAAATTGAAATGAGTTGTCAAAGACTGATTATTTTATATAATACCATATCATGTGAGAATTTGCCTACCTCCATGGGATTGAGATGGAGAAGATGGGCAGTGGGGCAGAAATATTGAACTATATTCTTAGCATCTTGGAAGACGATGTAAGGATTGAATCATCCCCAGAATTAGATAGTTATAAGGATATGGGGCCCACTTTTTAAATTCAATTTTGGTCTTAGAATGGTGAGGGCTGGTAGAATTATTTGTTTCAATTTTCTGTAATACTCCTGAAGCCATGTTAGTGGTCACATTTGAAACACGGTGTGAGATACTCTTACTCAAATTCTGAAGGCTGAGTTAATAATTTCAAAAACAGTATGGAAGCCATTCAGCATAACTAAAAATATCCATGGTTTAGCAATGAATCCTGGAGAATCCAAATCAAAGCTAATCTCAGAAGTGATCAATAGAAACAGTGGGCTCTTCCACAGTACAATTAAACTAAAAATCATGTGAAATGAAGAAAATGTCACTTAATGGTGTCAGCCTTGGAAGTTACAGATTTTAATCAGGTGCTATTTTGATTACAGTTAGTCTCCAATGATGAACAGGTTATGCATGCATCTAAACTTTATTTATCTAAAACTTTATTAAGAAAACAGATATGAGGGGTGATATTAATGAAGTGCCCAAATATTAGATTCTGGGTGTAGAGGGTCTTTTAGCACAGAAAGAATATGGATGTATTTCTTCTCCCTTTCTAGCCTCAGAAAAGTAAAAGTTAGGTAAAATTTCCTTTTTATAATCTGTAACTCCATTCTACTTAGCTCCTCCCTACCTCTGAGGGCCCCTCTCTTCTCTCTGCCTGGTATCCAGTACCTTCCTGCTGTTCTTTGTAAATTATTATTTGAAGTTTATTTATTTATTTTGAGAGAGAGAGAGAGGGGGGGGGGGGGGAGAGAGAGAGAGAGAGAGAGAGAGAGAGAGAGAGAGAGAGAGAGAGAAATCCCAAGCAGTCTCCATGCTGTCAGTGTGGAGCCCAGCATAGGGCTCCAATTCAAGACCCATGAGATCATGACCTGAGCCAAAATCCAGAGTTGGAGGCTTAACTGACTGAGCCACCCAGGTGCCCCAAGTACCTTTTTGCTGTTCGGAGGCACATTAAGCTTCTCACAAGCACTTCTACTAAAACTCCTACTTCTAAAATAAGTAAGGTATTCGAGAAGCATACATTCTGATTTAATTAACTCACAATAAAATGTGAATGACTGAAAGCAGATATACACTTCAGGCTAACAGAGAAAACTTACTGAAACTCCACAGTTTGTCTGAAACTGTGTTAGGCTTATTTTCTCTATTATTTCACATCTTTAAAAAAATGTATTACAGAGGACACAGGGGTTCAGATTGCTTAAAGAACTTGCTCAAAGGGCATTGACAATAAATGATAAGGCCATTACTCAAGACACAAAAAATTGTTCAAAAAATTTTGGGGGGAAGACATTTGTTGGTGCCAATTAATTAACACAGTTTTGGATTTAGGAATAGGGAGAAGTGAAGTACTGGTAAAAAAAAAAAAAAAAAAAAATTTAAGCCAAAAATTCTGAGGAGAAATAAATTGGAGAGGAGGCTTTGCTTAGGTGTCTATTTTCCTGGACCAGCTTCCCTAAGTTAAACTAGTTTTTTATATTTTCTTTCCCATTCTATTTTCCTATTTTCCCATTCACCTTCCACACACAATTGTACTTTACAATGGATTAGTGTGAATATTCCAGCTTGTTTGAAGCTCTGACTTGATTCTTTGCCTTTCTATTTAAGTTATTGGGATTTCTGAGTAAGAGGTCACCCTTTGATACTTTTTTGTCTCATTATCTATTGATGGGGTTTTTTATTCTTCATTGATGGGGATTTGGGAAGTCCTGTACCGAGCAGAGAAAGGAAGCCATTAATAGCAGGCCCTGGCATCTGGCAGCAGTGATTTTGAGGAAGGTGTGGTTGGAATGAGAGGAGGAGGAAAAAAATTGGGAAATCTGCAGCCATGTGTAAGTTGGCTGTTCTTATTTTATTTTTGATATTTATTTATGTAGAAGGAGAGAGAAAGAGGGGGAGGCAGAGAGAAAGGGGGAAGAGAATCCCAAGCAGGCTCTGCAGCTATCAGTGGGACCCCACGTGGGACCTGAACCCACAAACCGTGAGATCCTGACCTGAGCCAATAGCAAAAGTCAGACGTGTAACCAATTGAGCTACCCAGGTGCCCTAGTAAGTTGGCTACTTTCAAATGGAAGATTTTCCCTCCACCTCTGAGATTATACATACTACATCAATGCTTGGTTTCATTGGTCCATATTGTAGCCCACAGAAAAAGTTTTGGGATGCCTGGGTTGCTCAGTTGGTTAAGCATCTGACTTCGGCTCAGATCATGATCTTGCCCTTCAGAGTTTGAACCCCACCTCAGGCTTTATGCTGACAGCTCAGACCCTGGAGCCTGTTTCAGATTCTGTGTCTACCTCTCTCTCCGCCCCTCCCCTGCTTGTGTTCTATCTCTCTCTCTCTCTCTCTCTCTCTCAAAAGTAAATAAACATTAAAAAAAATTTAAAGAAAAAGACTCTGTTATCTAGCAAGAAAATCTGGGAAATCTAGAAAAATCTGGAAAATCACTACTGCTAAAAAAAAAATACCTTCATCAAAATAAATTGGCTTTAGAAATGGGAAATCTCTCTATTGACCTGGATTGTTATTTTTTGTTCCACAGTACTAAACGAATTTTATTACATGTACTGCTAAAAATAATCACCAAATCATAAATGGTAAAAAGAAAAAAGAAGAAGAAAACTAAACAGACACAACAAAATACCCTCCTATCCAAAGAAGTTATATCTCTTGGTGGCATTTCAATTAAAACAAAATCTACCCAAGGTAACATGATAATGTTTACTGGCCTCTCTTTATTTTAAATGCATAGATAAAATGCAAATTCTCACTAAAGCAAAAGTGTATTACAATTTTCTTTAGATAAAATGAAAATATTCATCAACACCCAAACCCCTATATAGCCTGGAGCTAATTCCCATAAAACTTATATTTTTAAGTTTATAATTCACTTGGCTCTCACTCAACTGTCAGGAGCTTTATGGACAATATATCTTGCTTTAAAGTTCTTATTAAAATAATTAAGTAAAATAGATTGTAAAGTCAGATGTTGCCACAATTTACTGCCACTTGTTTACTTTTATTTTCCATTGTGAGAGGCCTTTGAAAGCAATTTCCCATATTATCCTCTTTCTACTCCTCCGAATAGAAGCTAATACTGAATGTCAAACTCCCTTTCCTCCCTAGAGAACCAGAGAGTATTCTTACAGGAATTTAGAAACACCCTCTTGCCTGAGGACATATCATCTGATACTCAGGATGGAGTGCTCAACCTTAGAATATCTCCAACATTAACCTTGCATGAACTCAGTCAGAAGATGGGAGCTCATAGTCCTTTACACATCTTGGAACCACTCCAGCAAGGAGAAGAGTCACCCTTCCAGGAGAAAAACAATAAATATCTTCAGTCCCTTTTACCTTCAAAGAGAGACTAGTGTATTGGTTAAGAATATAAACTTCGAATTCATGAACTGGATTCAAATGGTGGTTCTACCATTTTTAGGGTGGAACTTTGGACAACTCACACTTCTTGAGGTTCTTTCCTCATTTGTCATATAGGACTAATAATATTTAGTTCTTAACCTGAAGACTAAGTGGTATTAAGAATGAAAAAAATCTGAGTTGAATGCTTGGACATTATAGGCATTAAATAATTGTGGTTTTTTTTGTCCTGGGAAGCAGAGCCTGAGTTGGAGATTCTTGGTCAGGAGATTTATTGGTTGAGTATACTCAGGAGGACAATGAGAAAATCGGGAGGGGACAAAGGGAACACGTTTGCAGAATGTGGCCTTGGCTGGGAAGGTTTCCAAGGAAGGTTTGCAGCTAAAATTACATTAGTTAGCCCCTCTTAGAAGGGTGTGGAGGTGTAGCCTTTCCAACATGGGAACTTCCAGTTGGCAAAGGGAAATTCTCCAGAGAAGACTGCGTCTTTGAATTGTCATAACACTAACTGCAAGGAGAGAGAGGTGCACCTGTTGGTAAAGGGGATCTGAATGGGACACCCAAAGTGCCCACAGAGCTTACCGCTGTCACTGCTCAGATCCGCTCTCTTCTTATGCCAAATACACCTACTGAGGCACAGGATTCTAAGTGGTTACAATTTCTGGGAAAATTTCAAAGAGGGGAGGGTTAGCTGGACAAATTAGAACTCCAACTGCTGCTTTTGTTCCCAATGCTGTAATTCAGTGGTTCTCAGTCGGGGGAGATTTGACAATGTCTGGAGACATTTTCCATCACCATATCTGGAGGTGCTACTGGCATAATGTCCTACAATGCACAGAACAGCCCCCATAGCAAAAAATTATTCAGTGCAAAGTGTCAAGAGTGCTGAGGTTAAGAAACGCTGCTGTCACTGATATGCGTCATTTCATTGATTCTCCACCTGTTCTAGATTCTCCTTCCCTCAGCGAGCATATACATATGCTGGTCCAAGTGGCTGATCTAGTGGGTTAACAGAGACTTACATCCCAGAGTGGTCTAGGCCCTATTTTGGCATGTTCTGTCAGATTCTAGTTTCAGTACAAACACATTTAGTTACATTTGGATATGGAAGTATGGAAAAGATGTTCAAGTGAATCACTTGGGTACAAAACATAATCCTCAACTTGCCACCAAGAGGCTGAGTGATCTTCTCATGGGACAGTATGGTTCTGGGGCTCAGTCTTAGTCTATGTTGCTGACAGGTCATTCAGCTGTTGCAGTAGCTAGACTACCCTGAGTGAGAGGAAGCATATGGTATAGGGCCCATATATAGCCCTGTGGAGTATTGCTAGGCTTATCTGACCTTTTATTTGATGGGTCCTAATGGTAACTTCTGGCTACTTGGTTATCTGCTATCAAATGGTTAGAAGCTCAGTTTCTACCGTGACCTAGTAGCAGTATAGGAATTGGTTGTTTTGTTTTCTTGTAAGAGCTTTATTTCTATAACTCACATACTTTAATTCACTCTTTTGAAGTGTATAATTTAGTGTTTTTTTAGTTCATTCACAGAGTTTGGCAACCATCACAACTATCTCATTTACAGCATTATTATCATCACCAAAGAAAACTTAATACCCATTAGCAGTCTCTCCCATTCCCTCCAATTACCGCAGTTTTAGGCAACCATTAATTTATTTTCTGTCTCCATGGATTTGCTTATTTTAGAAGCTTCATAAAATTAGAATCAAATAATATGTGGCCTGTGTGTCTGGCTTCTTTCACCAAGCGTAGAGTTTTCAAGGTTTATTCATACTGTAGCAGGTATTGGTACTTTATTCCTTTTTATTTACAATAAATACATTTTAGTTGTGTAGATATACAAAATTTCATTTATCTGTTCATCAACTGATGGATATTTGGGGGGTTTCCACTTTTTGTCTGTTAAGAAGAATGCTGCTGTGGGGTGCCTGGGTGACTCAGTCAGTTAAGCATCTGATTTCAGTTCAGGTCATGATCTCATGGTTCATAGGTTCAAGCCCCATGTCGGGCTCTGCACTGTCAGCACAGACCCTGGAGCCTGCTTCGGATTCTGTGTCTCCCTCTCTCTCTGCCCCTCCCCAACTTGCACTCTGTCGTTCTCTCTCTTAAAAATAAAAAAAATAAAAATAAGAAAAAAAAGAATAATGCTGCTATGAACACCTGTGTACAAGTCTTTATGTGGACGTATGTCTTCAGTTCTGCATACTGAGGAGTGGAATTGTTGGGTTATAAGGTAACTCTGTGTTTAACATTTTAAAGAACTGCAGAGTTATATTCTAAAATGACTGCACCATTTTACAAACTGACAATTATTTTAACCATCCTAGTAGGTGTTACTTTTGTTTTTGTTTTCATTGTGGTTTTGATTTGCTTTTTCCTAATGACCAGTGATGTTGAATATCTTTCATGTGCTTATTGACCATTTATTTATCTTCTTTCGAGAAATACTTATTCAAATTATGTGCCTATTTTTGAATGGACTGTTTTTTTTAAATATTTTAGTGGTTAAAAGATATTCCCCTCAGCCTAGTCATTGAATTGTCTTGGCAGTGTTGTAGAAATCAATTGACCTTAAATGTAAGGATTTCTGGACTGCCAATTCTATTCCATTGATCTACACATCTATCCTTAGGCCAGTACCACACTATTTTTATTACAGTAGCTTTGTGGTGAGTTTGAAATCAGGAAGTATAAGTCTTCCAATTTTGTTCTTCTTTTTCAAGAACATTTTGTGTATTCTGGGTCCTTTGTACATCCATACAAATTTTAGTGTCAGTTTGTCAATTTATGCAAAGTCACTTGGGATTTTTTTTTAAATGTTTATTTCTGAGAGAGAGAACACGAGTGAGAGAGGGGCGGGTGGGGGCGAGAAGAGGATCCAAAGTGAGCTCCATGTTGACAGGGAGCCCCATGTGGGGCTCAAACTTACCAACTATGAGATATGACCCGAGCTGAATGCTCAATGGACTGAGCCACCCAGGCACCCCAAGTCATGTGAAATTTTAATTGAGATTGCATGGACTCTGTAGATTAATGCAGGGAGTACTGTCTTCTCAGTAACATTGTCTTCCAATCTGTGAATATGGTCTATCTTTCCATTTATTAAGTCTTTCTTGCATTTTTCAAGGATGATTTGTAGTTATCAATGTAGAAACTGTACACATCTTTTATTAAAATTCATTCCTAATTATTTGTTTTCTTTTTGTTGTTATTGCAAATGAAATGTTTCATTAATTTCATTTTTGGATTGTTCATTGCTACTTTTTAAAAATTCAATCAAATTTTGTATATTAATCTCATATCTTGCAACATTGCTGAACTCATTTATTAGTTCTAATAGTTTTATTTTTGGAATAAAGGAATATGAATTCCTTAGAATTTTCTACATATAAGAGTGTGCCTTCTGCAAATAGAAATTTTTTTTATCACTTCCTTTCTAAACTAAATGCCTTTTATTTCTTTTTCTTACCCAATTACCTTGGTTAGACTTCCATTACAATGCTGAATAGAAATGGTAAAAGTGAAAACTTTTGTTTTGTTCCTAATCTTAGGGGGAAAGCATTCAATCACCATTGACTATGGTGTTAGATGTGAATTTTTCGTAGAAACCATTTATCACATTGAGGAAGTTTGCTTTCACTTCTGGTTTGAGAGGTTTTGTTTTTGTTTTTGCTTTATTTGCTTTTAAATATGGAATGCTTCATGAATTTGCATGTTATCCTTGTGCAGGGGCTATGCTAATCTTCTCTGTATCATTCCAATTTTTATATGTGTTGCCAAAATAAGCACTGGTTTGAGAGTTTTAATCATGAAAGTGTGCTTGATTCTGTCAAATGTTTTCTCATCTATTGAGATGATCGTGTGGTTTTTATCCTTCTTTATCCTACTGATATTGTGTATTGCATTAATTATCCGGTGCTTAAATAATGGTAGAATCTTGGTGTACACCCCACTTGCTCATGGTGTATAATTTATTTACATATGGCTGGATTTAATTTTCTAGTATTTTGATGAGAATTTTTGCATTTATGTTCAGAAGAGATATTGGCCTGCAGTTTTCTTTTTTTGTGATGTTTTGCCTGGTTTTGGTATTAGTATAAAACTAGCCTCATAGTATGAACTGGGAAACATTCCTTCCTGAAATTTCCATTTTTTGGGGAAGAAATTCAGGTGGACTGTTATTCTTTTAAATGTGTTTTAAAATTCACCAGTGAAGTCATCTGAGCCTGCGATTTTCTTTAGAGAAAGTCTGTTCAAAGTTTTTATTTCTTACTGAAGCAGTTTTGATTATTTGTTTCTTTCTAGAATTTTTTTCCCATTAGTTTAGGTTATCTAATTTGCTGGCATACAAATTTTTATAGTACTCTTTATAATGCTTTTTATTTATGTAAGATGTATATTGATATTCTATCTTTTTTAAAAAAATTTGAATTTATTTATTTTGAGAGAGAGAGAGAGACAGAGAGGCAGAGAGAGAGTGAGAAAATCCCAAGCAGGCTCCAGGCTGTCAGCACAGAGCCCGATGGGAACTTGAACCCACCAACTGTGAGATTGTGACCTGAGCCGAAATCAAGAGTGGAATGCTCAACTGACTGAGCCAACCAGGCGCCCCTTGATATTTTCTCTTTTATTTTTATTTTAATAATTTGTGTCTTCTCTCTTTTTTGAGTGGTCAGTATAGCTAAATGTTAACTTGGGTGAATTTTTGAAAGAACGAAATTTTGTTCTGTTGATTTTCTCTATTGTTTTTTTCTATTCTTTATTTCACTTATTTATACAGTATTCTTTATTTTTCCTTCCTCTGTTTGGTTTGGGTTATTTTTTTCCTTCTAGTTTCTTAGGTGGAAGTTTAGGTTATTGTTTTGAGATACTTACTTGTTTTTTAAATATAGGCATTCATAGGTATAAATTTCCCCTGTAAGTACTGTTTTAGCTGCACCACACGAATTTTGGTATGTATCTCCTAACATTTAGTATTCATTTTCATTTATCTCAAAGTATTCTGTAGGTTTTATTGTGATTTTCATTTTGACCCGCTGGTTATTTATTCACATATTATTTCCACATATTTGTGACTTTTCCTAATTTTCTTCTATTACTGATTTCTAATTTCATGTCATTGCCATCAGAGAACATCTTTTAGATGACTTTCTCTTTTTAAGTTCATTGAAGCTTGTTTTATAGCCTAACATAGGGTCTATCCTGAAGAATGTTCCATGTGCTTTTGAAAAAAATGTGTACTCTGCTATTGTTGCATGGAATATTCTATAGATATTAAGTCTAACTGGATTAAAGTACTGTTTAAGTCCTATGTCTATGTTAATCGTCTCCAACTCTTAATCTTGATTTGTCTATTTCATCCTTCAATTGTGTTAGTTTTTACATATTTTGAAACATTTTTCTTTGGTGTATGTGTGTTTTAATTGTTATGCGTACTGAATTGATTGATGTGTTTGTCATTATAAAATGTGCTTTTTTGTTTCTAGTAATAATTTTTATTGTAAAGCCTATTTTCTCTTATATTAATACAGCAATTCCAGTCTCCTTTTGGTTTTGGCATACATGGTATATCTTTTTCATTCTTTACTTTCAACCTCTTTATGTCTTTGAATCTCATGTGTTTTTTGTAGATGGTATACAATTAGATATTTTTTTAAAAATCCATTTTCAGTTTCTGCCTTTGATCGGGGTGTCCACTTAAGTTTATTATAATATTTGATAAAGTGGGATTTATATCTATCATTTTGCTGTTTGTTTTCTACCTCTTATGTCATTTTATTACTTTATTCCTCTATTGGTTTCTTCTTTTGTGTTAAAAGATATTTTGTAGAGTACCATTTTTACTTTCACTATACCTTTTGAATTACTTTCTTACTTATAGCCCTGAAGGTTGCATTTAACATTGACATCTTAAAATAATGTATTTCGAATTAACACCAACTTAATTTCACAAAACATTTCTTCAATATCATGATTCCCTGTTCCTTCTTTGTATTATTATTGTCATGAAAATGACAACTTTTAGCATTTAACTCCATCAACAGTTTTATAATTATCACTTCATCATCCTGTCTTTTGAATCAAATAGGAGGAGAAAGGAGTTACAAACAGAAAAACACTTTATACTTTCCTTCATATTTACCTATGTAATTGCCTTTTTTGGTGTTGTTTATTTCTTCAAGTGGATGTGAATTACTGTCTAATGCTCTTTCATTTCAGTTCAAAGGACTCTAGCATGTCTATAGCATAGATTTGCTTAACAAATTCTGTCAGTTTTTATTTGGTATTGTCTTCATATCATCTACATTTTTGAAGGATGGTTTTCCTTGATATATAATTGTTGGCTGTCCATTTTTTTTCCTTTTCAGCACTTTGAATATGACATCTCATTGCCTTCAGACATCCATGGTTTTAATAAGTCAGTTGTTAACCCTATTGTGAATGTCTTGTCTGTGATGAGTCACTTTTCTTTTACTGCTTTCAAAATCTCTCTCTCTTTTAATGTTTATTTATTTTTGAGAGAGAGTGAGAGACACAGAGAGAGAACAGGGGAGGGACAGAGAGACAGGGAGACACAGAATCCAAAGCAGGCCCCAGGATCTAAACTGTCAGCACAGAGCCCGATGTGGGGCTCAAACTCATAAATGGCAAGATCATAAGCTGAGCTGAATTTGGATGCCCAACCGACTGAGTCACCCAGGCACCCCTCAAGATCTCTTTTTGTCTTTGTCTTTGACAGTTAGTCAATACTATTTCCAGATGTGGATTTCTTTGAGGTTCTTTTACTTGGAGTTTGTTGAACTTCTTTATGTTTATATTAATAGTTTTTATCAAACTTGGGAAGCTTTTGGCCATTATTTCTTCAAATATTCTTTCGGCTTCTTCCTTTCTCTATTTTCTTTCTGGGTCTTTGTCATAGTCTGTTTAGACATAAACAAAATACCAGAGACTGGATAGCTTATAAACAATGGAAATTTATTTCTTACAGTGCTGGAGACTGGGAAGTGCAAGATCAAGGCACCAGCCTTAGGTGAGCCCTGTTCCTAGCTCATTGCCAGCACCTTTTTGCTGTGTTATCACATGATGGAAAGAAAAGGACCTCTTTTATAAGAACACTAATTCCATTCATGAGGGCTCTACCTTCATGACATAGCATTTCCCAAGTCATCACTTCCTAATACTATCACATCAGGCATTAGGATTTCAACATATGAATTTTGGGAGAATACAAATGTCCAGACCACAGCAGTCTTCAATTTGATTGAATTTATGTTGATTCCTTAATGATATTCCACATGTCTTTGAGTACTGTTTTCTTCATTGTTTTACTTTCTTTCCTCAAACCTGATAATCTCAATTGACTTATCTTCAAGTTCATTGATTCTTCTGTTAATTCAAATTTTATGTTTAGCCTCTCTAGGAAATTTTTCATTTTATTTTAGTTTTTGACTCCAGAATTTCTATTTGATATTTTGAAGTCTTTGTCTAGTAACACCAATATCTGTTCTTCCTTAGGGATAGTTTCTATTTATTACTACCCCCCTCCCATATATGGAATAGTTTTCCTGTTTCTTTGCATGTTTCATAGTTTTTTCTTTTTTTTTTTTTTTTAAACTATACAGTTTAAATAATATGAAGCTACAACTCTGGAAATCAGATTACCTACCCCGCCAAGGTTGGTTGTTGCTGTTTATTTGTTTAGTGACTTTCCCTGTATAAATCAATAAAGTGTGCATTCTTTATTATATGTGGCCACATAATTCTTTTTCCCAGTTATCTTAGTGGTAAGCTAATGATTAGATAGAGATTTACTTAAATGTCTTGAATGAGTAAGTCTCCCAGTCTTTGCTAAAAGGTTTTTGGTTTTGTTTGTTTGTTTTCAGTTGTTTTTTTTTTTTTTTTGTATTTTGGTTTTTTGTTTTTGTTTGTTTGTTTGTTTTTGGTGGGAAAGCTTCAGTGCTCTAGCAGGCAGTTTAAAACCTGCCTTAGCCTTCACTACCCGCTTGTGAAGAAACTCAAAGTCATCCAATAGAGAATACAACCTTCTTAGGTCCTTCCTGGGCATATGCAGAACCTTGAACCTATGTATGACCTCCTAGATCCCATGGAATGTACTGGAGCTTGTCAAAATCCTCTACAGACATCACATTTCTCAGCTTTCCTTTCGAGTTAGTCAGTCAGTCTCTTGTTAGTCCCAAATGGTATTATTGCCTCAGGAAGCTGTGATGTTAAACAATTGCCACTGATTGTTTTTGACAAATGCCTTGAGGATAGGGCTGTTCATGAGCCCTGAATCAAGTCAAATAAAGATAAGCTCTGAGAATAAACTTTTCTAGGGAACAACTGTAAAACATTTAACAGTGACCATTCTCTGGGAATAGAACTTGATGGGATTGCTTCAAATCTGTTTTGCCCCTCTAACGGATGGATGATAGGCTGCCAGTTTTTACAATGATTGTGGTTGTGAAGCTGTTGGTACTCAAGGTTACCATGGAGCTGGGGAGATGGGAATGGAGATTAGACAAGTTAAAATACCACAAAGATCACTACTGTTACCAAGATTTTCTTGTTTTTTTCTTTAAAGAATATATTTGGAATTTTTCAAATTTTTGGTTAATTTCAAGAGCTCTGGTTGATTTTGAAAAATTTTTGCTAGTGACAATTGTTGCTTTACAGATGAACAGATTTTCAGAAATCCTTACTTTATTATTTTGGAAGTTCTCCCTACAGGAATTCCTTTTTAAACAGTACATGGTTTCTCTGAAGTGTGCTGCAATTCTCCTATTAAATTTTGCATGAAACTATTTACAGCATCTTTCTCTACCGCAGATAACTCAAGTAGCCTAAGATGTTCTAGGTTATATGGCCCACGTGGCAGGGTTGAACATATCATGGCCATGTTTCCAAGCCGTTTCTTTCTCTAGCTCCAATCAGATCTAACAACTTTCAATGCCACCTGATAAATGGTTTCAAACATTATTTGCGAGTATTGAATATCTCTCCTCCATAACTCAAAGAAGTGTCTCTGAGAATTATACTCCTTTTCTAGTGATAGAAGTGAAAGATACAATAACTTATATTTTGCTTTGCAGGACATGTCCTAAAGTGTCCCAGACTACTAGAATCTTGGAAAGACTTTTGATTCAAGAAGCTCCTTAATCTTTGTAATGCTTATTTCCTAACCTCTGAAGCACATGCCTATTCTGGATGAATTGAAAAGTACTTCTTTTCAAGGCATCCAGGATACCTGCTACCTCTTCCTCACTGGATTTGTTATACGTGAAGTCATCAATATAGTGGGCCAATACTATATTGCTTGGCAAGTGCCAGATAGTCCAGGTTTTTGAAATATACTGTGACAGATAGCAGTAGTAATACAGATCCCTAAGGTATGACCATTAATGTGTATAGTTGTTCATTCTATTTAAATGCAAAGTAATTTTGATGCTCCTTCTATAGGAAGAAACAATTGCCATGGATCCTGAGCATCCCTGCACATTCTTGCTAGGTATGCCAAGAATGTAAGACCCTGACTGCTCTTTAGCTTGGCCATTTCTGATGATTGTGTCTGACAGATGAGGTAACATGATTTTCTTCCACTTTTATTATACTGGTAAATACCCAAAGCTCATTATTTCTCTCCTACAACACAACCCATTGTAAGTACAGGCAACCATGATCATGATGTGTCCTTTTATCTGCCTCTGGGAAACTGAAGAAAACAAACATATAGCTCTGGTTAGTGCTTCTGTAATACAGACCTATGTCTCTGAGGCAAGAATCTTGTGTTGTCTTTCAGCATTTTAAGTCTAAACAGAACCTAGCTTGTTACTTGAAATTAGAGTAAATTAGAGTAAAGTCTTAGAATGTGTACAGTTTGTAAGTTTTGGCTTAGAATTTGTACAGTTTTCAAGTTTTGCTGATGAAGACATGGGTTTCTAGAATAGAAAGGGTGAGGACCCTTGTGGGCTGGGTTAGAAAATATGAAAAAACTCCCAGGATCTAGTTTGACAATTCTCTTGTTTCAGTGGTGGGTTGGGGGAAGGCCTCCCATTATAGATAGAAACCTATTAAGTAATGTTTAGAGGCTGAATAGCGAGAGGTTTGGTTGTATCTAGTCACCAGAATGGTGCCTAGCTTCATTTTCTTCCAAATAGAAGGAGAAAGAGATATTATAATGATGATGGGGGCAGCCAAAGACAATGTGGCTGCTGAGACAAAGGGGCCAAAAGCTGGAACAAGTAGTGTCAACAATGATGTAGCTGAGGGGAGAAAAGTAGCAGAAGCTGCCGGAGGAAAGGATGGCTTCAGACTGCTAAGCAAGGCTTTGTGTTTATTTTCGGTTTTGAGCAGGTGATCTCTCAAGTTCAATGCACAAAGTTTGGATGTTTAAAATGCACCCAGAGCTCTATATTTTCATTGCTGACAATGAGGCGGACATGGATTTGAATCATCTCTCTGTCTTTTATTATCAGGGGGAAAACAGATACTTGACTACCCTGAGTTTCTGTTATCCAAGAAATAACCAGAATTCAAGGTTATTCTCGTAGCTCTTGCCAATACTCCCCTTGATATTTTTTACTGAATTTTGTGTTATTGCTAGTGGATTAGATATTTGTTTTGTCAGTTGGAATATAGCCAGATCAAAGACACCACTCTCTGGGGTCACAAACTGGAAATAAATCATGGCTGCTGATTGAGTGGTCTGTGTTACTAATGTAAATGCCCATGACAATCATCTGTTCTCTGACTGAAACCAAGCTGCTGATCACCCCTGCACTGCCCAGATTTCTGACTTGACAAATGGATTTATTATCATACTGGATATGGCCACACATCAGTATCAGGAGCTGGGGTTCTCTGTCTGAAACAGAGGCTACCACTGCATGCCAGGTTTGTGGCTCCCACCAGTAGACAACTCCTTTGTGTCATGATTAAGGAGGACACATTGCAGCAGCTATGGACCCTTTCTGCTCCTGGAAGTTTGCATACACTGGACTTTTGATCTCCCTCACCCCTCTTGGGGTTACCAATGATGCCACAATAGTTTGACAGTTTTTCAGATTGTGGTGTTGTGGTCCATCCATGGTATTTGGGCCATCGAAACTAATCTGTGTCATGTTTTTTACTTTCTGGACCTTATACAATATGTCAATGATGTTTCTTTTATCACAAAGACCACCCAGCAATGGGCCAATGGTATTTGATGAGCATTTCATGCTCCCTACTATCTACAGACGTTGGGAATTATTGAACACTGAAAGAACTTCCTTCTCTAACACCATCACCCTTTCCTGGTCCACACACCTCAGTGAGAGCCCAAATGAGTCTATCTCCAGAAAAGGATCATCTCATCTTGGCTATTTCATGGGTAATAGTCAGAGAAAAATATCTAGATATGAATACAGGATAATTAGAGAAAAGGTAAACTTATAGGTTCTCAGATTAAATGCACTAATTTTGTGGTGGTAGAGGGAGAGCAAACCCCCTGGTACTCAGGGAGGGAACAACTTAGACCCCAGAAGGTATGGAGGGCAGGGGATGATGAATTCTCTCTGTCCTCTAGATTCAGCACTGCTGCCTGATTCAATTGGCAGCTATACCCGACAACCAGACCTTATGCTGAGGTTGTCTTCTCTGTTCACATGCTATAAAAAATAAATACCCTCGGGTAAACATGGCAGGTCTTGACCTATTCTGCTGTATCTGATGCTGTCAGTGGAAGCTCCCAAACATGAAGATGCACAACACAACCTTGTTTCGATCTAACTGATCAATCATACACTCCTCCAGATGCCTGAGTGGACCTAGGTTATGCCACATGTGGCAATCAAGGCTTGGTGATGCTGGCCTTGTGGCTTAACAAAACCAGCATAACAGTGATTCAGATCACATTTAACAACAAATCCTGAACTGGAGTGACTGAATAATGACTCTTCAGGGTGTATGTTTGTATGTAAAGAGAATGAGTCATGGAATGACTCTCCACTGGGGACTGGGCTTGCTTTGTGGGCCAACTTTTGTCCCGGCAATTATTGGAAGTCTCACAGAAATCTTTCTATCACATTCTGTTGATTAAGACAGTCATCAATGTATCCAGATTCAAGGGTCAATGTCACTCTAAGAAGTACATGAGGGATGAAATACATATTGAGGTAGTCATCTTTGGAAAATTTAATCGATTATGCTTCATTATGATGGTATTTTACTTTCATATCTATTGAAACAGGCTTCAGGGATTCCTCCACATCCAACTATAATGAATCCACTTGTTCAAAATCTGATTGTATTTAGATATTGTTGTGCTATTTATTCACATCTCGTAAATTGCTGCTATCACAATCAGCCTTGGTTTTGTGTGAGTAAAGTGTTTTCATTATTAAATTCCACTCTTTGAATTGTACACTCCATATGAAAAGAATTTTGTTTTGTTCTTGGCTATACACCCAGAATCTAGAATGCTGCCAGTTGTGAACTAGGTACTCAATAAATATTTGCTGAATGAAGAAAACCCAAAGGACTTATGTCAACTTCCCATAAGTAGTTGACAGGCAAGGTCCATAATCTGCTAGGCAAAACTGAGGATGGTTTACAAGGGCCATTACTGGGTCAAAAAAGACAGAGGGTCAAGTAAGAAATTACCAAAGCTCAAAGCACAAATTACCCTAGAGTTTTGGGTCATTAAACTCTGCAGAAAAGGTTCTGCCTCCCTTGGAACTGTTTTATTTGTCTCTCCATATGTGCAGCAGTATTATTTATTTGTAAAACGCCAGTGTCTAACTGATACATGGCCAAAGAAATTTCTGTCCTCTTACTGGCACCTTAAATATATGTAAATAATCACATATTCACATGCTTATATATAGTTATCCTAGAAACCCTATAGATAGAAATTAACAGCTTCATTTTAGATGACTTACCTATTCAACATCATTAGATGAAGTGGCACAGATTTGATTTAGGCTTCTTTGTTGGTTTTTCTTCTTTAGCTCCATTGTTTTGACCAATATTTCAACTACCTACTCTGATTTACTGCAGGTTTGAAAAACAAAGACAAAACACATTTACATCCGATGTTTACCCACAGGCAACCATCCACGCAGACTGATTTTAGTTAGTTGTATTTGGATGCTTATCCTAACAAAAAATACTTCTCCCATTGGATTATTGATTATGACAACAGCTATAATTTCCATAGTTTGGTAGTAGCTAACATTTATTTAAATTTTACCATATGCTAAACTATTTCCTGAATGTTTATATTTTGAAACATGTATTTTTCTAACATGGGGCAGCACTTCATATTTTTCATTCAGTAATTAGGGACAAAGTTTGAAGTGCAAGTATCTCTTGCAAAAATAATCAATCAATTCAGTGTCACATTAACTCTTTCTTGTTTATCAGCTTCATAGAAAGCTGAGATCCCAGGTCAAATGTTTCTTTTTCTTCACTGAATTCGGTGTGCCTGTGAGGAGTTCATTTTCAGAACTGATAGCTTTTATAGCCTGCTTCATTTATTCGAGATTTACTGTATTACTGTCTTCTATATGGGTGTTCATTACAGAGAATTTTCTATTAAAGACAACAGATTTTTTTTCTTTTGTCCCAAATGTGAGTAACAAAAGTGTTTACATATTTGTCTGAAAATATGTTTTTTTAAATTTTCTTATTTTCATCTAGGAGGCAACTTACACAAAATGTAAATAAAAAAATAAAATCTGGAACAGAACAATAGAAATCAGAATACAAAGTAGTGAACAGTTAAGAAAGTTGATGTAAAAAAAATACATCTCTTTGGCTCTACTTATCTTGATGGTCAAAGGAAAGGGAAAGACATTCATTTAATTTACATTGACAAAAACACATTAGCTTTTTATGGGAAACAAATAATTTCCTGGCACTAATCTTTAAAATAAATTTCTATCACAGAAATGCTAGAACAGAGTAAATTGTGAGAACAGAGTAAATTAATGACCAATATCCTCAACAACGGATCTCATCACACCCAGTTGAGGTTTTAAAATGTTTTTTCTTGGGGCGCCTGGGTGGCGCAGTCGGTTAAGCGTCCGACTTCAGCCAGGTCACGATCTCGCGGTCCGTGAGTTCGAGCCCCGCATCAGGCTCTGGGCCGATGGCTTGGAGCCTGGAGCCTGTTTCCGATTCTGTGTCTCCCTCTCTCTCTGTCCCTCCCCCGTTCATGCTCTGTCTCTCTCTGTCCCAAAAATAAATAAATAAACGTTGAAAAAAAAAAATAAAAATAAAATGTTTTTTCTTATGTGTTCCTTATACATCCCTTAATTAACCAGATTTTATAACACTAACATGCAACTCGGTTAAAGACATCATTAAAAGACCCAATACTACTGATTCAGTGTCCACAGGATTTATCAACCTGTTTACCGATGTTTTTAAAGAAATGAGATGCTACTTCTAAAGGTGATTAGTGTACAAATTTATGTCTTGCCCATGGCTGGGGCTTTGTCATCTAGGTGTTTACTTCTCTCCCCAGAGACTTGAGGGATTTGGTAAAAACAACAAACAGAGTTGTTTTTTTTAAAACGTGATTGAGATTACTTTAATTTTCACTTCCAAAATTAGATTTGTTCTCATTCCTTTCAAAACACAACTTATCTTTGGGAAGAAGTCTTGATGGATCAATCCATTTGACAAAGAAATCCTGAAGAAACAAATTAACCATGACCCAGTCAAACAATAGAACATTCTCAATATCCCCAACCCCCCCACCCTGGTTGTCCTTTTTAGTCCTCATTCTCTCCTTACCCAAAGATAACCACCACCCTGACTTTAAATACCATAACTTAGTTTTGCCTACTTTTCAACTTTTTATAAAAGGAGTCATACATTTTATATTCTTTTTGCATCTGGCTTCTTTTGCCCAATGTTATATTTGTGATTCTCATACCCAAGTTCATGTTGTGGTGTGTAGCAGCGATTCACCAATTTTTATTTCTGGATAACATTTCATTGTAGAAATATACCACACCTTATTTTACACAATTTAAGTACTAAAGAACATGTGGGGTTTTCTAGTTTGGGGCTGTTATAAATAACACACTGGACATTCTTGGACAAGCCTTTCAGTGCCCTTGTAGGAGAGAGATTGCTGGATCACTGGAGATGTAGATGTTTAATGTTGATAGATACTTCCGGTTTCCCAGTCAGGATTAATTTATACTCCTATCTGCAGTGTATGAGGATTCCAGTTGTTCATTATCCTTAACGCTGATTCTGTCAGTCTTTTTTTATTTTTTATTTTTTTAATGTTTTATTTTATTTTTGAGAGAGAGACAGAGTGTGAGCGGGGGAGGGGCAGAGAGAGAGGGAGACAGAATCCGAAGCAGGCTCCAGGCTCCCAGCTGTCAGTACAGAGCCCGACATGGGGCTCAAACCCAGGAACTGTGAGATCATGACCTGAGCCGAAGTTGGACGTTTAACTGCCTGAGCTACCCAGGCGCCCCTCTGTCAGTTTTTAATTGGGGTCATTCTGGTGGTTGTGTAGTAGTATCTTACTGTGGCTTGAATTTGCATTTGCCTAGTGACAAACGAGGTTGGTCACTTTATCACAGGCTTGTTGACCGTTTGTGATCCTTTCTGTGAGGTTTTTTGCCAATTTTTCTATTAGCTTGTATGTCTGTTTCTTAAATAGATTTAAAATTTGTAGTATGTTATGGGTATGACCCTTACTTTTTCAGTCTCTTAATTTTTTTATGAATAGAAGCATTTAATTTTAATTTTACTGAAACCTAATACATCAGTCTTTTCCTTAAGTTAGTGTCTTTTCCTACCTCATGTCATGAAGATGTTCTTTGTTTTCCTCTAGAAGCCTTAAGATTTTACTTTTTACATTTAGATCCACATAGAATCCTGTCACCAGAACAGCAGTGAGATAGTAGACATACTAACAGTAATAGTCCCTGCCATTTGTGTGTTTCACCAGATTTCCTTAAAGGAGTTCCCATTTGTAGGCTGTATGAAAGCCTCAAAATCTGTATATATAGCCTGAATGTAAAAACTCCAATTCCATGAGAAAGAAATCAAGTGAATAAAAGTTAAAAAAAAAAAAAAGCAGCAACGTTTAGTGGGAATTCTAAAGCAGCACATCAATAAAATATAAAAATATCAAAGTACAAAAATAATGCACTGAGAACTCAGAATAGAAGAAAATGGATCAAAAAGATTAGCAACAATAGGGGCTGACAAATGAAATCGTTAATGTACTGCTTCAATCTGCAAAATATTGTTGAAAGGCAAGCGAGAAAGAACAGGAAAAATTGTTGAAAGTCAAGGACATAAATAATTCTAGTGTTATCACTTTATAGGTTAGGATTCTAAGTTCACACTCAAGAGGCTTCTTATTTTCTTGTTATTACTTTGTTTTCACTCAGGTAAGCTCTTATCCAGATGGGGAGATGGTGTTTTTGTTATATCATCTATTGTCAATATGACAAAATGGAAAGCTTGTGTTTTATCCCGCTGGTTAAATCTGAATATTGCTTTTTCATTAAATTATTTTTTATATCAGGCCTCTATTTAAGTGCACAGACGTCAATGAAATAAGTAGCTTCAAATAAAAAAAGAAGAAAGAAAAGAAATACAGCGTAATTTAATATCACTCTCACTGTCATTCACTAATATCTAAGTAAGCATGAAAACCATTTCCTTTGGAATAGCAAGAAGAAACTTGTGATGATCTTTTGGAATCGGAGCAAGTACTCCATGTGACTGACTACTTACTTCTTCTCCCCACTTATTTTTTTTCCTTGGATAAGTTTAATATCCCCTGAACTCTGGGTATCTTTGTGTTGTTGTTGCAAAACTAGTTATCTTTTCAATTAAAATTATTTTAGCAACATTGCAAAAGTTGGAGCCTATCATCCTTACTACAGACTAACCTATAAAACAATGCTTAAAAACAATTTCCTGAAGATTTAAAGCAGGGAGTTAAAGTTACCTCACCTCAGCTTTTTTTGCCATTTAGCTGATTTGATGATGGTGGTCCTACAGAGAGGTTGTTGACATGGTTGATACTTAAAAATGTTACACATTTGTTAGAAAAAGTTATAAACTTACTATAAATACAAATAAAAATGTTATCACTATCCAAAAACCTTAAGCAATATCACACTCCACTGCATGATACTAATTGAAGGAAATTTCATAAATATTGAATATGATACCCGAGGAACAAATGAACTTGTGGAATGTGATAAAGCTTTATGAAAATATTTGATACAAGAGCTCAGCACTTCTAAGCTGCTTCTTTTCTTCTCAGATTCCAACACTAAGCACTCACCTGGAGATAATCTAAAAAGACATTCTTTGTTACCCATGACTAGTCTCTTGACCATGGAGGTGAATAGATTAGAGTAAGTGAGAATTTAAAATAAAGGTGTACAGTGAGAAAGAGATATGGAGCTTGTGGGTTTGTATGTTCTTTTTCTTTAATAAAAGAAAAAGAACAATACAAAGAGAAGGAAAAAAAAAGCAAACTTTAGAAATTTCCCAAGGCCTGGATGTACCTAGCTCCCTGCTTAGAGTGAGTACTCTGTACATCATCCTAAAGTGGTGACCTATTATTTTGATGTATATATATGTGTGTATATATATATATATATATATATATATACACACATATATGTATATATATGTGTATATATATATATATATATAGAGAGAGAGAGAGAGAGAGAGAGAGGTAATATGTGAGCAAAACCATCTAAATATTAGATTCTGTATTGCCTTCTACACACAAACTCATCCTTAGTCAATGGGGAGCCTTTAGAGGATGTTCAGGTATTGATACATTCTAGGATTTGCATGTTACAGTTTCTAGTAGCTGGTTGAGGTTATTCTGGAAATGACAATACCACAAGAAGAAATAGTAATAAAAATAAGAGCTGGAACTTACTGTTTACTATGGGCAAGGCCCTCTTTGAAGAGTTTACCATGTAATACTTATTTAATCTTCACAATAATCATGCAAGACTAATTTCATTATTGGTTTTATTTCATAGACATGGAGGTGAAGTGACTTGTCCCAGGTCACATGGCTTGAAAATGACAGAACCGGGATATAAACATGGGCAGTTGGGATATAGAATCTGTGTAATGACATCCTACACTTCCATTATGAAGAGGCTGTTGCCAAATTGATGAGATGTAATTTGAACATTAAGTAAGAGTGTTTGAAAAGGGACCAGGGAAGATAAGAGAGATTTTGAGAAATATTTAGGGAATAAAATGAGCAGGACTTAGTAGCTAATAGGATATCATGAGTGAGTGTGATACATGAATGTGGGATGATTCTTTGATTCCTGCATTGAATTACTTGTCCTTTATATATCTGAGCAGATTTGTTCCAAATAATGTTAAGAGACTAGACCATAATCTTCAGTGAAAACAGACATGATTTTTGCCTTTAATTTTATAACTCTAGTTGAAGAGATTTTTATTAAATAATCACCCTATTCAACGTAAATTGTTATGGAAGAGAAAGAACACATTTGTGTGTGTGTGTGTGTGTGTGTGTGTGTGTGTGTGTGTGTTAATGAGACTACAGAACTTTGAGTGAGGCTAGAGACAGAGAAGACTCTGAGGGATTGATGGGTAGGAGTTAATTAGAACAAGGCTCCTCCTAAGTGATGGTGCACCACGCAGCAAGAGAAACTTGAAGAGGAGAAACACATTCAGGAGGGATAAGGATATCCATGGTGCAAGTGTCTATTGGACAATACTGGACATGACTTTGCTGTTGAGAAAAGCCACGAGGACGATACCTGAGGACATTTACATTTTGGGGTGGGAGGCAGGCAGGGATGGCACAGTTTGATGATATGTGTGGAGGTGAGACTGCCCGGGGAGTATGTGAAATGGGAGAAAAGAGGAGTGGTAAGGAAGGGCTAAACCAGCATTACATTTAAGAGCCGTGTCGAGAAGGAATCACCTAACAATCACCCAAATAAAAGGGTCCAAGAGAAAGGAAGGAAACCAGCCTGAAAAGAATGTGGAGGAAGAGATCATTTCAGAAAAGTCAGGTCAAACGAAGACTGATTTTGGTAACTTGTCAGTTAATAGTGACCTTGGAAAGGACAATTTCAGTGGAGTGGTAGCATTGGAAGCCAGATTGGGTTGAAGGGAAATAAAAGTTAAGAAAACGGAGGCTGTGAAGCATACTTGCATGACTGTTTTCCAACGGCTTGGCTGTGAAGGGAGAAAGGTGACAGTGACCAGAAAAAGAGCCAGCAAGTTTTTTGTTGCTTTGTTTTGCATACATGCTTTCTGATCAGAAATTGAGTATAAGTTTATATGCCTGAAAGGGAGGGTCATGGAGAGAGGGACCTGAGACCTCGGGCCTCACTGACTGCTGAAGGTCAGAGAGGAGATGGAGAAGGATGGATTCTGGGCACAAGGTGAGGGAAGAATCCTTCACCAGAGGCATCTCATTATCTGAGTCAGGAGGGGCTGAGTGTAAGGACAGATGCTACTGCTTGTGATGAATATATTAGCCTGCAGCTATTAAGTGCTCAGGTGTCAGGCCTCATGCTGAACTGTGTTCCTGTGGGATCAGTTCTAAGTGTCACTACACCCCATGGGGGAGGAAGCCAGCCCAGAGAGGTTAAGTGACTTGCCTAAGGCCACATAGCTAGTATGTGGCTGAGTTGGAACTTGAAACCAGAGCTGTCTGATTCCGTCCAGAGGCGTGAGAAGTTAAGAGTGTTATCTAAAAGCCTCATTGGTCTCTCTAGAAGTCATTGGCTGTGATACGGGGGAGTAACAGCCTTGAGTAAGGGGTGAGAATTTGGAGTATGAGGTGTGGAGATGGACAAAGGAATTGCCCAAGGTCACAGGAATTACCCTGGTTCACTGGATTGTGTGCACTTGCCCTAGGGCCATGCATTTGCAATTTACTTAGATCTCAGTGTCCTATTGAGCTTAATTTAAGAGCTTACTTAGCTCAGGGATAATAAACTGGGCCAGAACAGACGGGTATTGTTGGCTGAGCTCTCCTGGCCTCCCTCAGTTGCATGGAGACAAACTGGTTGCCACGGCTAATCTGAGGAGGCTGAGCAGGTCTGAACAGGCCGAAAGCTCCGACTATTCCCCATTACCAAATGCTGTCACATATGCCTTCCTGGTATGCAGGAAGCTCAGGGGCTCAGGGGCTATAATAACAAGACCCTTCCGGATAACAGAATGCACACTGAAACTAACAACATACACTTGCAATGGCTATTTCCAATTTATTCATACGTCTGGAGGACTGCCCTAATGGGCTGGTAGTGGTCCAGGTTTCCCCCCATGCGAATTCCTACTACAGCAAGAACACACAAACACCGCAGCTAAGGATGATACCAATGATCATAGCAACAGACTGAGAGATTAATATTCTTCTACCAAAGAGTCAACCATAAGGAAGCATAATTAGATAATTGTGAATAAATGCTAGCTTTGCATAAGAAACAAAAGAATATGAATGTCAAAAAGCCCGTAAAATGTTTACAACACCGTAAAAGTTAGTCTCAAAAAGGATTTCAACCCAAGTCCTTTGAAGACTGAGCGATAATAGCAGGGTGGCGAAAGGTCAGAGAAGGACCCATGCAGGCAGCATCCACACTATCAGCCTCATTCTGATTTCCAGTAAGCTCTTTTGTATCTCTTGATAAACAGTTATGTGGTAATGAAACTCTTCAAGGTTATTCCTTTGAGAATATAGCTAGAATTGCCTCTCACTGCTCTCCAGGCAGAATATTCTGATATTATTATTTATTTTGGTGTCTTGTTCTGAAAATGATTTGAGTTATCTTACAAAATTCATAGTCTATACTAGTACAACATAAATATATGAGAAAATAAACCGAGGAAAACAAAACCTAGGGGTAAAGTGTGTGTGTGTGTGTGTGTGTGTGTGTGTGTGTGTGTGAGTGTGTGTGTATGTGAGAGAGAGAGAGAGAGAGAGATTTTGACATTGATAAATATTTTTAAAAGCAGAAGTTATATATCTTTTAGTTTCTAATTCAACCTAAACCTTCCATAGGGTATCACAATAAAGAAAAGTATGTCTTTTAATTTGACGAAACATAAACTTATATCTGTACTAGAAAAATAGGTGGTGAAAAGCCTCTCTTGAGAAAGAGTGAATGGACAAATAAAGATTTCTCATCTCAGACAAAAGAAAATATTCAAGGAAGGGAGCCAAAAAAAAGAAGATTCTAAGGAGAGAGATGGAAAGCAATGCCAAGAGGCAAACACATAAAAAAGATTTAGTGATCTGGCTAATTAAAAATTTAAAAGCTTTATTTGTCAAAAACATCATAAACAACCCAAATGTTCTAAGATAGAGGACAGGTTGAAACAATCTAACTGCATTTGCTGTGTAGGTGGGAATCTGCTGAGCCAGGGCCCTCTTTGGCTAAGGGAGGTTAAACATCAGTTCAAGGTCACTCAGCCGAGATGTGAGCTGACATCTCTCTGCCCCACAGCACATGCTTTCAGCCATCATTTCTCATTCTTCTTTCCTGGGATACATATCCATTCTCTTTTAAACCTTGTTGTTTCCTTTATTATTTCTATAAATTTTGTTTCATTTTTTATATTCATTGTATTCTTCAGTGATTCTCCAATGATTTTCTTGGTGTTCTGTTAATGTTTATTGAATAAGTAAATGAATATTCAGACTGGTTATTTTTGGTATATAGACTTTTTGTGTGTGTGTAGTCCAAAGCAACATTACATTCTTACTTTAATTATAAATTTTTAAGTATATTCTTTTGGATTTTCAATGGATGAATTAATAGTTTCTGAAAATAGTGGTAATTCTGTTTCCCCCATTCCAGTAACAAAGTTCTTTTATATCCCATGTTTTAATGTCTACATCAGAACTTCTAAGCTATAAGTGATATGGGAGATTTCTGATATTTTTGTTTAGCTCATTAATAAGGATGCTGCTAATGTTTTTAGGTTCATTTTTTTCTGTTAAAAATGCTGCATTAAAATGGTTATTCTCTATCATTTTGAGGACACATTCTTCTATTATTGGTTTTATGATTTTTTTAAAATATAAATGGTGTCTAATTTTATTGATATCTTTTCAGAAACTATCCTGTGGGGTTTTCTTTTTTCCTGTTTGGTTTTATTGAAGTAAATCTTTATGTCACTAAATGTCTTGATGTTAGTAATTCCTTGCATTCCTACTTGATACAAATGCTATATGGTTATGGTAGATAATGTCAACAGAGTATTTCTTACTTTGGTTTGCATAAAAATCACCTGGAACAAATGTTAAAATGCAGATTCTATGGTAACAGTCTTGAAGGTTTTGATTTAGCAGGTGTAGGGGGGGAGCCTGAGAATTTGAATTTTTAGAAGTCCCTCCTCCACCACTAATCATATGGTTATAAAACCACACAAAAACATACACAAACCATATTTTGAGAAACACAGTTTAAATGAACCACTGATTGAGTGGTTCATTTAGTATTTTTGAGTATTTTTGAGTAGTATCATTGAGTGGTTATTAGTATTTTTGCTATTGTTGCAGTAATGGAAAAGGGGAAATTAACCTAAGTAATTTTTCTTTTATTTGTTTGCTTTTATTTTAAGAAGACTTTAACATATTTTGTTCTCTGGTTTTGCTAGCTTCATTAAATAGATTGGGTTTTTAAAAAGATTTTTTAAATGATGTTAACTGTTTATAAAACACGAGAATTTTCTGTTACTTCAGAGTTTAAGAGAATTAATAGGTAAAATAATCTGACCCTGAGGTATTATTTGTTTGAAGTAATTCTTAGGGAGCTTGTTTTTCTGTTTCTGCTATGGTCACAGATCCCACAAAAAATGCTAATTGAGTCCAGAGATGGAAGAACATCCTAGTTTGGTCAGGATACATTATACAAAAAGGGCTCTAGTGGAACATAGCACCAGAAAATTCATATGGGGCCAGATCACAGAGGACCTTGAGTAGGCATAAAATGAATAGCTTACAAAAAATTCCTATGTATGTTATCTCATTTCATGTTTATAATGAGCACTGCGAAATTTGTCTTATTTCTATCTTCATTTTTATGAATGAAGAAATGTAGTACTGGGGTCTCAAAGCAAGACACCGATCAGGAGACCAGATGCAAATAAGTGTCAGGAAGAAAAGACACCTTGAAAACCTAAGTAAAATGTTACAGAGAATCACCCATAGTGCTTGAGTTAGATGAGACAGACCGTGGCACCGCGGGCTGTGTGGTATCAGTCCCTCTGAGTATCCTATCCTGCCAGCCTCGAAGTCGGGTTTGCCATCTCAGAACACCTTTTGACAACTAGTTAATCTGATCTAGTCTCCTGTGGTTGTTTTACATCTCCTTCCCAGAGGTTCACCCAAGTGTTATGAGGCTTGAAGCTTAAACACTTTCATAGGGCACCTTTAAGTAAAAACATAAAAAAATTGTCATTTTTGTAAATTTCACGAAAATATCTGAACATCATAACACATTGCTCTGGCCCCTCTGGGGAACCTATGCAAGTGAGGGGCCATTTAGTTAAAGTGTCTTTAGCTTCATGATGACACTGCTTCTGACTTTGGGTAAGTGAAGTTTAATGGGAAGTTACAAGATGTAGTAGCTAAAGTATTGACTGATAGAGTAGGGATCTTATACATCGGTCAGAACATTATATGATATATGAATTATATAATATAACATATAATATATACTTTGTACTATATAATATATATATTTCTCCCTACTGCTGAGTGAGTAAAATCATAGAAGTGTATAGTGTGACTTGTTTAGTAATTCTTAGGGAGATTTGGTAATTTGCCAAATGCCGCTAAGACTAACAATATTGAACAGGTATGTTTGAAAGGCAAAACATTTCCTTACCTCCCTCACTGCTATGGACTGAATTGTGTCTCCCCAAATTCACAAGTTGAAGCCCTGCCTTCCAGTGTGATGATATTTGGAGATGCAGCATTTGGGAGGTAATTAGAATTCAATGAGACCATGAGGGTGGGGCCCTTATGATGGGATTCCTATCCTTACAAAAAGAGACTGGGGCACTTACTCTCCACATTGTGTGAACATAGCAAGAAGATGGCCACCTACAAGCTAGGAAGAGATCTTTCACCAAGAACTGATCTCTGCGGGACTTTGTGGTCTAGCATTTTCTAGCCTCCAGAACTGTGAGAAAAACAAATTTTGTGGGACACTTGGGTAGGTTAAGCGTCCAACTCTTGATTTTGGGATTTCAGCTCAGGTCCATGATCTCACAGTTTGTGGGATCCAGCCCAGTGTCGGGC
The DNA here is from genome assembly GCF_028018385.1 of Neofelis nebulosa. NCBI lineage: Eukaryota > Metazoa > Chordata > Mammalia > Carnivora > Felidae > Neofelis > Neofelis nebulosa. Next base: position 45,063,535 of record NC_080792.1, on the reverse strand, counting down.
TCCATGCTGATAGCACAGAGCCTGTTTGGGATTCTCTCCCTTTCTCTCTCTGTCCCTCCCCCACTTGTGTGAGTACACACATGCTCTCTCTGTCAAAAATAAATAAATAAACTTAAAACACACACACACACACACACACGCACACACACACACAGATTTTGTTGTTTAAGGCACTCAGTCTATGGCATTTTGTTATGGCAGCCTGAGGAGACTAAGATACTCTCTGTGTAGTTAGATCCTGAAATGAAATGTGCAAAGGCAGCTGAATAAAATAAAAGTAACATGTGAGACAAACATTTTACAAAAAAAAAAAAAAAAAAAAAAAAAAAAATCTTTTAGTAGTTTAAATCAATTACACAGTCTGCTAAGGAAGTTCCAGTGTGGATTATCTACTTATAATGATGCAACAGTCTTCAGGGTGTCTCCATAATTCTGGCCTCTCTTACAGTCTAGGTAGTTACAAAGTCAATTTTCCTTTAAAAATATACATATGAGGGGCACCTGGGTGGCTCAGTCGATTGAGCATCCAACTCTTGATTTTGACTCAGGTCACGGTCCAAGGGGCATGGAATTGAGCCCTGATTTGGGGTCCACACTGAGCATGGAGCTTGCTTAAGAGTCTCTCTCTCTCTCTCTCTCTCTTCCCCTCTCCCCTGTTTGCACTCTGTCTCTCTCTCTCAAATATATATAAAAAATACATTTACTTTTATTCATCCATTTACTGAGCCATCCGTTTACATATTCATTTATTCATTCATTTTAAGATACAAAGGCAATGAAGTCATTGTCAGAGACTGGCAATCTAGTGCATAGTCACGTATATCTAGAAATAAGATACCTCAGAGTAGGTGTAGACTATGTGCAGAGAACTATGAGGTCCAGGGAGGTGAGACATTCCTTGTGGTTAGGCTGCAGGAATACACCTTTGAGCTAGACACTGGTGTCTAAATAAGATTTCAGTAAGTGGAGATGAATAAAAGGGCAATTCAGAGAGGAGAAAACTACACTGATAAGGTATAAAGAAGAAAATTCCAAGTTCTTTAAGGACAATTGTATGTCGCTTGGTTTTATTAGTTCAGAGTATATATAGGGAAGATAAAGCTGAAAAAGTAATTTTAACCCATATTGTGAATGTTTTTAAATTACAGACTAAGATTTCTAGGTTTTGTTCTGTAGATAAAGGAGAAGAAATAAAGGATTTTGACAGCTATCAAGTAGTAACAAAAACAACAATTGAAACAAGCACTTGAGTTTTGATCTACTTTCAAAATGGCACTGGTGTCTCACTGCTCATCAGGTAGTTGAATAAGAAATATTGAGAGAATTCCAGGCTGTGATCGTCTTCATGGTGGTGAAATCAGAGCAGATAAAATCACCAATGGAGAGAGCAGGTGGAAACAAGACAAGGGGACTGAGGTCAGAATTATATAGGGTGGAGGAAAAAAAATTAGGAAGAAGTATTATGAAAACAAGAATACTACAGTCATGATGCCAAAGGGAGTTTCAAAAGGAGGTATTTTAATCCTGCCTTGCATTATACTTAATATGTTTTCTGTGCTTATCTTTCTTTTCAAATTAAGTTACATTTATTTTTAGGGCAGAGATTATATTTTTATTTTGACAATGTTCAATACAGTACCTGATATACTGTTAAGGATATGGTTAGGCATTTAATAATTCTCGCTTATCTATTGCCTTTTACAATATTCAAATAATTATAAAAATGATCATAATGATCATTTATAATCACTTATTAAATTTATAATGGGCAGTTCTGAGCACTTTACGTGGATTATCCATTTAATTGTCACAACAACCAAATAAGGTAGTTACTAAGTGAGGTAACATTTGTTTGGTAGATGAGGGTAGAGTAATCACCTAAAAGTGTATGTCCTTTACCCTGAGGAATCTTGAAACTCACTTTGAATTTTAAAACTCTGTAGGAAGTAAAAACATGTCTCATTTATAAAAAGAGATTATTTCTCAAGCATATATTTGTACAAAGCATCATGTTGGCTCTTTGGAGGGGAGGGGGATAGGGCTTGCCTGTTACCCACAGTTGTTAGAAAAGTTTTATTTTTTAAAGCTTGGGCAGAGAGGTGCAGAGACAGAGAATCCCAAGTAGGCTTTGCACTACCAGCATGGACCCCAACTCGGGTCTTGAGCCTGTGAGATCATGACCGGAGCTGAAACTGAGTCAGAAGCTTAACTGACTGAGCCACACAGGCACCCCTACAAAAGTTTTATTTAAAAAAAAAAAAAAAAGAAAGAAAAAAATGAGAAAACTTTTATTTTCCTCACCTTTAACATTAACAGTTTTCTCCTATAGAAAGAAAAAAGCTCAGATTTCATTCCCAGCAGGTATAATAGATAGATTACTTGAAAAATCATCACTGGGCTTTTTCTAATATAGAAACATTAGATTTAAGGTTTCTAGTTAAGGCCTAATTCATAAAAAAAGAAAAAAAAAACAAGTGTTGATGAGGATGTAGACATTGGAATCTTGCGCACCATTAGTGGGAATGTAAAATGGTGCAGCCCCTGTGAAAAACAGCACAGTGGTTCCTCAAAAAATTAAAGGTGGATGGGGCGCCTGGGTGGCGCAGTCGGTTAAGCGTCCGACTTCAGCCAGGTCACCATCTCGCGGTCCGTGAGTTCGAGCCCCGCGTCAGGCTCTGGGCTGATGGCTCGGAGCCTGGAGCCTGTTTCCGATTCTGTGTCTCCCTCTCTCTCTGCCCCTCCCCCGTTCATGCTCTGTCTCTCTATGTCCCAAAAATAAATAAAAAACGTTGAAAAAAAAAATTAAAGGTGGAACTATTCTATGATTCAGCAATTACACTTCTGGGTATATGCCTACAATAATTGAGACAAGGGTCCCAAGGAAATATTTTATTTGTACACCCATGTGCAGAGCAGTATTATTCACAATAGCCCAAAGGAAGAAATAACCCAAGTGTCCATCAGTGATTAAACAGATAAACAAAATGTGGTAAACACATACCATGGAATAACATTCAGCCTTAAGAAGAAAGGGAATGCTGACACATACTACAACATGGGTAAACCTTGAGGACATCAGTCTAAGTGAAATAAGCCAGTCACAAAAACACAAATACTGCCATATTCCACTTATGTAAGGTGGAGAAGTCAAATTCATAGACAGAAAATAGAAAGTGGTTGCCAGGGACTCGTTGCGAAGAAATGGGGGGATGGGGAGTTGTTTCACAGATACAGTTTTAGTTTTGCAAGATCAAAGAGTTCTGGAGATTGGCTGCATAACAATGTGAATATACTCGACACTATTGAAGTATACACTTAAAAGTGGTTACCACACTTCAGAAAAAGACTTTAAACCCTTAATTCAGGTATTCTTATACAAAGTATAAATCTATTCTGTTATCATTATTTCATACACCTTTTGGATAATGTATCCTAATATACAGAAAGCCCCATTTATGTTGAGCAACTGTGGCTGTATGTATCATACACACGTGAATTCAAAACTGAGAGAATAGAAAACCAGCATGAACAAAAGATAAAATGAAGAAATGCTTATATCCTAACTACTAATAATGTGCTTAACTATTCGAAAGGGGAACTTTTGGAATGCTTTAATTTAGGTTTCCTGATAAAGAGTCTATTTTTGACTTGAAGAACAATTAATTCTACTATAGGCTTCAGTAGTGATGATAATACTGGGACCTGATTATACTTTATAATGATACCAGATAGGGTAATTTTTCAAATGTTTTATTGGATCTATGAAGGGATCATTGTGTGACCTGCATTTAGAAAATCCACTCTCCAAAGAATTATCTGTAGTTAGGTTATTATTGTTAGGTCAAGTTATGTATTTGAAATTGATTAATCTTTTTCTGGGGGTGATTGTCATAACTCGTACTGTTTACAATTAATCCCTTCTATAATCTGGCCCTGAGTAATTTTTATATAAAATCTGAGAAGACATGCAATATTCATATCTCATATGTAGATACATAATAGTGGGCTGTAGTCTTGCCATTATCTATGGATTAATTCAAATTTGATAGAATTATCTCTCTTCAGAGATAGATTATGAAAGACTTTTAAAGGAACAGATTTCCATACTAACTTTGAACTTAATCAGCTATTTCATAATTATTCCAGGATTGCTACAAGGAATCCCATGGCTTCTTATTATTCATAGCAGCAAGACAAAAATGTGTGCAACCTTTCTTCATTTTAGGAGGTGGCAAAAGGTCTCAAAGATTACCCTTCACATGTTAATATTTCAGAACTTTATTATTTTGGTGCAGTGGTGAAAAAAAGTAACTTTCAAGATTCTTCTGTAGTTTTCCCTTTATTCTCAAAAGCGTCTTTCGTGTAACTAAAATTCTTTTGGTGCTTCTGGAGTTATTCGAAGAGCTTTCATTTATAATGTTTCACTACAGAAAATATTGAGCTTTTGCTATTTGAAATGGAAGTGCAAAAGGAAGAGTTACTCCTTCAATGACATTGTTTTCCATCCCCGGAACTGCGGCCGACAAACTGGATTCCAGAAAGTTTTGAGGACGTTACTGGTTGGTCACAACAACCATATAGGAGTCATATTTCCTGGCTCACCTTTTTCCTGTCTTGCTTTTATTTTTTTATTTGCTAATAACTTATACATTTAAAGAATTAAAATCTTATATGCAACATATGCATACTCCCAATACTCCCATCAAATTATACATTGCATTGTTACCTGAAGTAGATAAAATACTTAAATGCATAGGGATGTATGAATTTAACCAGAAATATTTTCACATCTGTACTCTTGAGGTGGTTACCTAATTTGTGAAGACATGGGAAGATACTTTGTGTTTTCAACTGTGCATTACAATCTGCTCATATGGCTTTTTCTGCCCCTACTGTAAACTTACGGAGTCAAGGATTGTCTTTCCCTAGTATGTATAATTTGCAAAGACTCCACAGGGTATTGTGATGTAGAACCTGAATAAAGAAATCACTGCATTAGAAATGTATCCCAACAATATACCCAACAAACGTGGAGGTACATGCAGGTGGGACTAACTGACCATGGGGTTCTCCAGATTAACCTTGGCATTCATCTCTAGGAGGTTACCACTTTGGCACAAAAGTTGGAACCTATATGCCATTCCCGGTCTAAAATGTTCTCTGCATTTGCACTGTGATTATAATCTATAAGGACTCTTGGGCAGATATATTTTCTGTGTTGCTACAAAGATATATCAAGTAATTTCATGGTATTTTAAAAAGTTCGTTTTCTAATTAACAAAAATACTTGAACTTGATGGGCTTTTTTTCTGTTCCAAAAGTAATTCTCTTTTCATTACCAGTAATTTAGGTTCATACCCAGAAAATGTGTTGTTGGTCAAATTTTGTAATATTTGGTAATATTTCCCTTTTAGTCCCTCTACCTAAAGAGAAGAATATAGCCTAGTGATGAAGTACACGAACCCTCTATTCTGAGGGTTTGAATCCAAGCCCTAGCTCTTCTACTTACTCTGTGACTGTAGGAAGGTTACAGAACCTCTTTGTTGTCTCAGTTTCCCCAATAGTAAATAGGTATATAAGAGTTGTGAGATGTAAATGCATGAGAAACAGTTAATACTCTACCAGTAGATGGAAGACCACCAACAATTGTGGATTATTATTGTTATTAGTAGTAGAATTTACAACTATTGTTTTTTTGTTTTTGAGAGAGAAGCAGGCAGAAGGAGGGGGGTGGAGAGAGAGAGAGAGAGAGAGAGAGAGAGAGAGAAGAGAAAAGGGCTCACCTGATGAGGGACTCAAACTCATAAACTGGGAGATCATGACCTGAGCTGAAGTCAGAGGCTTAACCACTGAGCCACCCAGGAGCCCTACAACTATTGTTTTATACCACCTTGCCTCAAGGTTATCTTTTCCTAGCAGTAGAAATATGAGAAATTTCTTGTTTGTTTTAGATGTAGTGTTGTAAGCACTTTGGGAGTTATTTATTACTATTTAAATACATGTTAAGCTATGACTAAAAAATATGAATATTATTTGGTTCCCAAACCTAGAATATCTCTGGGTGATTTTATTTTCATTCTTCCATCTGTCCTTATCCATCCATCCATCCATCCATCCATCCATCCAATAAATATTTGACAAGTGCTTTCCACAGGTCTTACACTGGTGAAATAAAGATAAACAAAGTACATGATCTGCCTTTAATGATCTTCCATTCTCTGATGGGAGAAACAGACAGGTAAATAGGCAATTATAATATTGAGTGTTAAGTACCATGAGATGATTGTGCTTGGGATAATGTAAAGGGGGCATGCAGGATGTTTCAGTGCCTTGAAGGTCAGAGAAGGCATTCAGTTTTTCTAGTAATGATCAATTTACTTAAAAGGCATTGTTTTTTTTAGTTAACCGCAGCCCCAAAGTACCTTAGGTAAATGCATTCATAGCCTTATAGAAAACACTTAGGGCAAACCCGGCTTCTTTCAAAGTTGGAAGAGAAAAACTTCTTTTTCAATCTCATGGCTATTTTACTTTAGGGAGCAGAACACACAGATTATGGCTATTTTGCTGCCTCTCAGTCCTGTTTGGAAAAGGGTGTTGGTGTATTTTATATAGCTGAGTTGAATAAATCCCAGTACTTACCACCGTAATTTACTGCATGTGGAGCTGGCTTGTCCCCTAGATCACAATAGAAATGCACTAGGGAAAGCTTCCATCCCACTTTTATATCTCAGAAATAAATCACTTTTTTCTGTACAAAACACATACACAGCTGTAAAATTTAGTCTAAGCATTAATAATTATTTTAAGTCCTGTAAATCCTAGGTTACTTTATAGTGTAGCCATACAAATCTTTTTTAAAGGTCTTTTATTCTTATCTAGTAAAATGGGTCATTAATTATATAGAGTCTTCATAGTTTTGAATTTAGAAAGCTTTATGTTTCTATAATGTTAGTTTGCTTGCTAATACAAAATATTAAGATACCTATGCTCTGATTTTTCTTTCAATCAATGTCCTCGGAAACAAGAAATCATAATTATCTTATCACTGGGATTTTACACGATACTCAATATATCAGTGAATCGGTATCAAATTCAATGTAAAAGAAAGAAAGAATGAACACAGTACAAAACCCTTGAATATCATTGCTCCTGGGACATTTAGCTATGAAATTAAATTTAGGAGTGACACAGATGTTGCCACAGGCACAGGCACATGCCAGCTGCATACGCAAACAACCAACTTGCCAACTTCACTCTTGGTTGTTGGTTGTCTTTTTTTAAAATTTTTTTTAACATTTATTCATTTTTTAAGAGACAGAAAGAGAGCACAAGCAGGGGAGGGGCAGAGAGAGGGGGAGACACAATCCGAAGCAGGCTCCAGGCTCTGAGCTGTCAGCACAGAGCCCAATGCAGGGGGTCAGCCCATGAACTGTGAGATCATGACCTAAGCTGAAGTCGGACACTTAACCTACCGAGCCACCCAGGAACCCCCCCCACCCCCCCCCACCCCCGCTTTTTAACTCTTTTTTAAGAACCACTCTTGGACCAGTTAAAAAAAATAAGGAACTAAGCAACACACCCATTCCTTGGTTATGAACCAGAAGTCAGGAGACCAAATCAGGAGTGTAATCACTGAAACACACAAACATGGTTGTTTGGATAGGATGAGTCATTCTGTATGGAAAAGTTGAAATTCGTTAATTATTTTTGAAGGCCACCAATTAAGCCTTCTAGAGAAAGCCTTTCCCAGATCCTCCATGACTGTAATTCAGTCTTGATGAAACAAAAAAAATGAAAGGGGAAGGCTAAGTGCTCCATATAGGGTACAAAGGAACCCAGTTTGGAAAATTGGGAGGGATTCTTTAGAAAAAGGCTTTCTCAGTAATACCCTCCCAATGAGAAATGGATGAAGATAAAACACTATTTTTATTGTTGCAAACTTAGAAATTGCTTCTTGTTAATTGAATTAGAATTCAAATAGAACTCTAGAATGAGAATTAATTAGAATTTTTAGAATTGCTTGCTTCTTAAGAAATTCTTAGAATTGCTTGGAACCTTGTTTCTCAGATTTATCAACCTAATCATATGTGACACTGAGATCAGTCAGCCAATTCCCTACATACATTAAAGAAATTTTAAAAGTCACCCGAAAAATGTTGAAATAGTAGACATGGCATAAGTTTCTTAATTACTGTTTAGCACAATATATATAAAATATTCTTTATCTGCCATTATTAATGTAACATTGGCCAGATTTCAAATACTGAATGTTGTAGCGTTTTCCACATTTGTCCTCCCAACAGCTATGCTCAATAGAGTGTCTGTATTTTGTTGATACTGATACTCATTTTTCCTTCTTTCCCAGGACAATAATCAGAGATTTATCATTTATCACACAGCTAAAGGAATCAAGTTTCTCACATGGAGTGTCAGTGGAGCGGCCATGGGCATTTAGAGAGTCTTGTTAGATAAAAGTTGAGTTGAGAATACATTTTGATTGGTTTCAGTGGGATATATTTAGATGGCTCAAAGTCTCATCTGTTTGTAATTAAGCTAGTGCTGGGAATAAATGGTGGTAATGTTTTTACCCCTTAATATGCTGATACCCTGAAGTAGAAGTATTTGGATAATAATGAAGAAGCAAAATAAGAAGCTTGTCTGGAAATTTAGTCCACATCATATAGCTCATATATATGACATTTATTAGGAGTTTTGCCCCAAGTTTAATAATAAGTATAAGAATTGACATTGACATTACCAAAAACAAATATGAAGCTAAAAAAAATTTCTAAATTCAATAATAAAAAATAAATGCCCATTCCTCAAGTTAGAGGAAAAACTAAATGATCTATTTTTTAAAAGTCATTGTTATATGAAGAGATGATCAAAGAGCACGCAGCCCCCAAAATTAAGAAATAAAAACTCTAAAGAGGTGTATCAGGTCATTTACTAATACAATGTGCTATTTTTCTTGATAATGTCCAAATATTTTAAAAATTTATCTTTTGTGCGATTTTCTTCTTACTTTAAATATTGTTTACTTTATATCTAATTGTGTATTCTTTTTCTTTTGTCATGAATGTTAACTTTTTAATTAAGAAAACAAATCTACACATTGAAAAGCAAAATTAAAAAATTAAGACTTGCTTCAATAAGTTCAAGAGCGATGAAATTTTCCCTTTTTTGCTTATCTCCTCGATACTCAGCTCACCTTTTATTTTTATAAAGCTGTTTAAAAATATTGCTCTTTGTGGTCTTGTAAGCATGTAAAAACACATTCATACAGGGGTCTTCTGCCCTTGTATTCTTTTTCTTAAAGAAGGCATCCAAATCATCTACAAGTACTGTCAATAATTCTTATACTATCTAGAAATTCAGTTTGCAATGAGTGGACTATCTGTGTTTCTAGCTTATTTTCTCCTTTGTTAATGACCCTCATTTTTAGCATTTTACCCTTTACTGCATTCTATCAGAAAACTAGATTTTCAACTCCCCAGAAATCGGTCTAGATCTTTGTTAATAAATATGTTAAGAAGAGAAGTCACAGGGATTCTAGTCTTCCAAATATGTTCCCCCCAAATTTTCCCTCTCAATAAGCAAAGGACCAGGATTCCTTTTCTCTAAAGTTGGTCTGGGATTTTAGAAAGACCACTTCTAGTAGGACTAAAGTATTTCTGATAGTCAGAGATTCTGACTGAAAAGTGTTCTATGCTACAAAGAAAAAGATTCTTAGACCTTTAGTGTTTGTAGTCCCCAGTCATTCACTATAACTTGGTAAGTAGCTACAGTTTAGGGTGGACTTTTGAAATTTGCCTGGTGGTCTCTATGATGACAGATTGCAAGAGATTTTTTTTAAATATATGAAATGACATTCAGAGAACAAGAATAGTAGTGACAGATTGAATTATTTTGTAGGGATAAAATGGATTGGTGAATGTTGAATTAAAAAAACCCAAAACAACCTAATCTATTTTCCACAAACCAAAGTCCTCTTGAGCTGCAATCCCTCTCTGTGCATAGAAATCATGCTCAACTTGGAATCCTAGAAGGCACAGTAGGTGCCATGTTTCATCAACATAAATAATTAACTGGAGAAGGACATGTAATATTCATAGTGGGAAATTATTAGATTGCAAAAGGAGAGAAAATATCTAAAAATTGAAGAAAAATGAATCATTAAGCTTATGGCATTTCCTTTATGTATATAATTAGTTAAAAAAAACCAACCCTATTCCTTTGGAGCCAATGACAAATGGTGGGTGTGCTAGATTGCAGCACAATTGGACTGTATTTGATGTGTGGTCTGGAACAAAAGGGATTCAATGGTTCGGGTGCTTTCTGCCAGGAGGTAGGCATCAGGAGTAGAAGTGAGAGTCATGTTTTGCTTTTTTATTTTAAGACCATTCCAATAATAAGGCAGCTGTGATTTTGGGAGTCAGAGCAATCGTTCAATTTACTGTGCTCAATTAAGTGTCACAACCTGCAAGTGATTTATTTATATTATTGGAGGTTTTCCCTTTTGTGGGTAGGGATTATGGTGATGGGTTCTAGAAAAGCTATTGAATAAATAACTATTTCCTGGCAGATGTTGCTTTTGTGTCCCTAGCCAATAGCAATTGTAAAGCACAAAGCTTAGGGGTTACTGCTAGTGATATTAAATAATGTCATAAAGCTTTGTCTAAGAGTGTCCATCAGATGATAAACAAGCACTATTTCCATGGCACAACGTGGCCAAAAATGGGTCAGAAGACCAACACTTCCATGATATCATTTCTCTGGTCAGATACATGGCATCTATTCCCAGATGTTCTTAGTTGTAGGAGGGGAAAAAAGTGGGATTTTTTCCCCCTCACCATCAAAACCTGTTTGGCAGGAGACCCTGAGAGCTTTAGACCCTCAGAAAGCAAAAGATGGATTACTTTCAAATCCAGGAGCCTCATTAAGATTTTTGAGGAAATTAAAAGCGGTTTGACCTGAGACGGAGCTAAGGCTACCTGGTGTGGAGTTTTGGTGCTAGCCAGCCTGATCACCTTGCTGATGAGGTGATTTCAGGGGGAGCTGTAAAAGGCCGCATTGTTCATGTGTGGCCCCAAGAACAATGAGGTACAAATTAGCTGTGTCCAATCTCAGGAAAGCTTATCATCATCATCAGGCTCTGTTGACATTACCCATCCTGCCGGCTTTCCTTGTAGTTCAGAAAGTAAAATGGGATTGAGGCAAAGGAAGAGAAGTTCAGGGATCTGATGCCAATTTCTCAAAAGGAAAAAAGAGGTATTTTTTAACAGGAAAAAAGATTGTAGTTTAAAACCATATTTGCAGTAGATATCAATGATACTTTAAAGCATTTAAATGTGGAATATTTGACCTGTCCTAAATACCTAAGAATTTGTATATGAACTATTTCTTAATCATAATACTTTTTTCCTCCTTTGTAATTATGGGTCAATGTAAGTCACAACAGAGTCTTAATCTTCAATTAAACATGATACTCTACCCCAAATGGAATTTAAAATATAGTGTATACATGACAGACAACCTAGGGAATAATTTGGGTATTATTGGAAATGGCATTAAATTCTTAGGCATCTGTGATGCTATTTTATACACTGGGTCTGCAACTTAGTAGGGTAACAACTCATGCATTGGAATAATAAGGGAAGGGGTTGTCCAGAATAGAATTTTTGGGCTAAGTTTTACCATTGTATTTCCAAAAAGCATCTCATACCTTCAAGGTAACCATAAAGCTTGAAGGTTATAATTTGTGAATGAAGTTTTAAAAATTCTATACATAACAATGAAGAGTAGACAACTATATAAATAATCTATTTTAACTGATAATCTATAAGTGAGTACTGAGGGCTTTTGAAGACATCCCAGTTCTATCTATGGCAATCATTTATTCATGTAATTATTCATTTATCAAACATACATAAAGCCCCTAGTATGTTTGATGCATTTGGTTAGACATCTTATAAAAAATTCTTGTATTATCTTTTCTAAAGCTCTAGTGTATCAACAGCAATTTTAACCCAATCTGCAGAAATACTGAGTTAACACAAAGTGGAAAGTTACCAAGCAGACTGGAAATAGTATGACAATGAGTAAGAATTTACTAGTATATTCCCAAGCCTGTCTACAAGAGAACGAGCCTCTGCCTTTCAGAGCAATTATTCAACTCACTTAGCTGTCAAAATAATGATAGTAACCACAAGTTAACATTTAGTATAAGCTGTGTGTTAAATGTTTTATGTGCATTAGTATATTTAATCGTCCAATGAGTCTTGCAAAGTTACCATCCTTGCTTTTTGAGTGAGGAAACAGAGGCTTAAAATTTTAGTTAATTTGTTCAAGATTAGGTAAATAAAGTTTGGAACCAGAATGTGAATATAGTCCTTTTTGTCTTCAAAGCCTATAACTCCCATACATAATGGGAAAATATATATACATTATGATAGCTTGATGATGTTAGCCATTAACCATTCTTCAACTCTCGTTCCAAGTTTAGCCAACATCCTCTTCTGATTTACTTAGAACTTCCATTAAATATTTTCCTTACAGGAAGAGAATATGCCACCAGTGATTTTGAATGGGTGATGCCCGCAAACATTGTGCATTTAAAAAATTATAATTGGACAATTGCATTGTAATTTATACTTCCTCCTCTTGTGAATTTAATTAATGTGAGTTGGCCTCTTCAATCTAGGCATCACTTCTGAAAATATTTACAAGAATTTTTTTTTTTTTTTGATTTACAGAATTCAGGACCAGATCCTAGACCAAGGTATTTTTGGTATCTAAGCAGAATCCTTACCTTATCATTATTTATGGTCTCAGAAATAATGCAGTAGTTGTGTTTTTTTTTTTAATAATCAAAAATTTACAGAAAAGTTTCAAGTATAGTACAAAGAAAGTTTTCTCCTTAACCCTTTTCTTTTTCTTAGAGATCATTTATTAAGTACAAGTCATACATTTTATCTTCATAAGGGCACAAGTGGTGATCCAATAATAGTGCATTTCTCTTATGATTTGGGGTCTGGAGTTATCGCATCCAAGTGTTTAGATTGGTATGTTTATTTCTCTTTTCAATATTTGTGAACTTAGCAATTAATGCATCAAAAACTTGAGAATACTGTTTTAACGACAAGTCAATCAACATTAAATATTAGCCTGAGTCTTTCTCTGACACAGTGAGCCATGTGCTTTAGTCTTGTCACAAGTATTCCTGCGGCTCTAAGGTTTTCATCAATTACATCTAAATTCTCTGCGGTGTTCTGGAAGACTCACGTGTTGAAAACCTGTGTCAGGATAACTGGAGTCCTAATTCTCATATCTAGGTAGAAGGTGGTTGCTGAAAAGTTAAAGTTTTTTGTACTTCACTGCAGACCTACTGAATAAGAGTTTGTGGAGGTGAGGCCAAGGAATCTGCAGATTCTACCTGGGTTTCTGTTGCATATAGATGGTCAAAGCCAGTATAATTCCTGGTTGGGAAAGTGATGTTTTTGTTTTCATTTTTTTAAGGTAGCCTGTTCACTGGCTTTAATCTACTCATTTATTTGTGCATGTGTACATGTATCTTTAGTTGTGTGCAATTTTATCACAAGTACAACACTTAATGTTTTTCAACACTGCACACTAGTAAATTTTGCGTAAGTTGATCCTTCTTTAGTGGTTTTTTAACTGATGGCTGTTGTCTTGTTGGAGACTCTAGAAAAGTGTTGAATCTGGAAAAAAGTAAGTCACGTCATGTTCCTGTGTACAATATGCATAACTATATGCATAAGCACAGAGAATTGTGTATAAATACGTCATTTTACTTACATAAGTAAATGACTCAGATGCTCAGAGTATAAACAAATCAAGGAACTAAGTAAATTAAATACTTTGGAAAATTGCGTATCATGTTTGGGCAACTAACTTTAATTTGTGTGCCGAATTAGGGATTCATGCATGACTTTGGAAAATTGAAAACTGACAGGAAGCCAAAAATCAGGGAAATACACCTGTCCCGCACTTGTGGGTCCAAATGGAGAAGTAGAGCTTGTTAATTGGTAAACATAATTTTCAAAACTACTTCAACCTTCTGCATTAATTTCTTAGCATTTCCATAATGAATACCACAACCGGGTAGTTTAAAACCACAGAAGTTTACTCTCTCATAGGTTGAAGGCTAGAAGTGTAAAATGATGGTGTGGGCAGGGCCATGCTCTCTCGGAAGGCTCTAGGAAAGGATCCTTCATTGCCATTTTCTAGCTTCTGCTGGCTGTCAGCAAGTCTTGGCATTCCTTGGGTTATGGATGTTTCACATTCCAATCTCGGCTTCCTCTGTGACATGGCCTTCTTCCTTGTGTGTCTGTGTGTCTAAATCTCTCTCTTATTGACATCAGTGCTGGATTCAGGCCCACCGTGCTCTCGTATGACCTCATCTTAATTGCATCTGTGAAGACTCTATTTCCAAATAAGGTCACATTCTGAGGCTCTGGGTAGACATGAATTTGGGGGGGGGTTCACTATTCAACCAATACGTGTTCCTACCCTGTTTTTGTGGCACATTCACATTCAGCTTCCTGCTTCTTTCTCCTATACAATGAACATTTTACTGGTGAAGCAGTTTGTGGATAACTTCATTTTGAAGTTGCCTTTTGCAGTATGAACCTTTGCAGTGACATGGTTCCGAGTATAATTTCCCTCCTTTTAGAACACTCTCAGTTCGGCTAAGAGCCAATTTGTCTTAAAAACTAGAGTGCAGAGTTTCTCCAACTTTGTACTATCAAGAGATGCTTTCATTTTTTTCATTCATGGGCCGCATGTTTTTTAAAGAAATTGTCTATCAAATAAATTATATTTACTAGCTAACTAATTCAATTTCTCATGGAATGAATCAGTGATCATTTAATATAATTCCTTACAAGGAAGGAAATTTGATACTTAACCTATGTAGACAAACATACATGGATATAAGCATGATTTTAGGTAGACATTTTGAAATTCTGGAGATAATCAGCAAGCCATCATAAATTATATCTGTTGACATCCAAGGTACGAATCGCTGTTTAAGGATTAATGATAAATATTTCAGAATTAGGAAAATTGCAGTTAAATTTTCAACTTACTTTAAATGGACAGGGATTCACAGAAGCGCAGTTCACATCTTATCATCTATTCTTGATGAATATTGTAGTTAAGAACAGTGGCTAAGTAAAAACAACATATTAGTCAGAAATTAAATGTGGAAAAGCTTTACTTTTTTTTCCTCCAGATTTGAGATCAAGACATGGAAGGTGGATAGAGAAAGGTACAAGGATTTCAGAAAGTGAATGAACAATGTAATAGCAAAGAATTATAAATATGACTTCTTTTAAAAAGCAGTATAGGTAGTTAACAGTTTACATGTGTCTACATATTTTGATTTAGAATGCTCCCATACATTACTTTATGCGATAAGGCCAAAATTCTGGGTGCAAAAGGCAGGTATTATTTCCCCTAATTTAACAGAGGAGGACACTGAAGCTTGGAGTTAAGAGATTCACCCCTCCACCAACCAGATAGTACATAGCAGAATTGAAATTCCAATCAAGAGCATTAGTATTCACTCCACTGTTCCTTCCTTTACCACAGTTAACTCTTGGCTAATAGCGATTCCTGAAGCACTGTCCCTCACATTTTGAACACAGCTACAGGGTCAAAACAAGGGCACACAGCTGAAATTCAAAAAATCTAGTTTCTAATTTCAGCAGCTGTCTGACCTTAGACATTTGTAAACTGGTGTGATAATATTTGTTCTACTCCTCTGGAGGACTGAAAGAATGAAGCAGAACAAAAATATGAAACAAAGACCACATGTTCTGCCAGTGGGAAGAGAAGACAGTTGTGTGTAGGAGTGATAACACCTACAGGGGTTCCTGTAAGGCATGGCTTGCAATTACGTTTCCCTAGATTTCCTTGTTGCCTGTAATAATAACTCCCCCCTTTTCATTTTGGTTAAATAGCTTTTGTTGTTTTATGTGATCAATATATGCCATTCCAAAGACACCAAGTTTATAGTCTAGTACGGAAGACAGACATACACCAGTAATTTCACCAAACTTTAAGAATAGAGGAACACCCAAGGAAAGTATTATGTGATGATGCTATCTCTCATTTGTCCTTTTAACGTAATTTACTTTCAGATCCATTCATAATCAGTATTCAGCAAGATTCTGAACTGTCTGAGGAGGGGCTTCCTGTGAAGTCAAAGTGGTTGGAAGAGAAGGGCATTAAATAAGAAGGTCCATTTTAATTTGTTTACAGTTGAGCAGAGTTGCAAGTGACTTGTCTGCTCCCACCCCCTCAAACCCCAATGTCTTTTCTTGTGTACTTCCTTTGTATATGAAGTATTGCCCTTGGATTTTCCTTGGAAGATAATTGGGAAAGTTAAAAATAAATCCATTCCTTTCAAGTTTTCTGAACCTGGAGGATACTTCTTTTGTTGTAAGAGGAAGAAAGGAACATGTATATGTCATAATTGCATAAAGGTGAAACTCAGTTAACATATAACATAGTTTTTTATCATTAGGCATATTGTTAAAATTGCTATTACCCTGGAATTTAGACATGATGACGCACAGTGGATGGACAAAACCCATCTGCACAAAAGGCAATGTAGTAAATGGTTTGAATCAAGACTCCCTTGCTAGCAATAAAAAAATGACATTTTTACATGAGGCATAAAACAACTGACAAACGAAGCTATAATCATGGGATTATTAACAAATAAACTTACTTGAATTTATAGTGCCATAGATCTATTGGAAAACATCCATGTGGTAAGTAAAAAAAAATTCATATGGATTTCTATAAAATTCCACAATGCGTCGAATGATTTATTGCAACTTTATTTGTATTAACCCAGATGGTGCACAATTTGGATATGTAACCCTGCATATGAGAAATGTTTTATAAATGCCACACATCTCTGTTGTGCAGCAGTGATTGCGTGCCAGGACAACATTCCACTCCAGAAGGTCCATGCCAACATGAATAAAGAAGGGAAATGACATCTTACTTGTTGGAGTAAAGAAACTGCAGTGCAAACAGTAACAAAAATCAAGCAATCAGAGATGTGATTAAGTAGAAAGAATTCTAAATGACTGGCCGTGGTAGACCCATAAAACATGACCATTACGTCTCACCCTGACAGAAAGAAACTTTGTTTGAAACGACTGTCCTCAGAGTTTCTGCATTAAAAGTCTTTTTATAACAAGCTGTCATTCTACTATTTATTTCCAGAAAAATACCAGAGTGATTCAGTCTTCTTTGTCAGTATCCTTACCGACTTTCAGCTTGGGTGCCGGAGAAATTATTCTGGACTACTCATTTTCAAATTCTTATGTGTAGAGCTATAAAAGCCAAATGAAAGGGCCCATTTCCGTTTCGCTACATCCTTTATATTTTTTTAAATGTTTATTTATATATTTTTTAGAGAGAGAGAGAGAGAAAAAAAACAAGTGGGGGAAGGACAGAGAGAGAGGGAGACACAGAATCTGAAGCAGGCTCTAGACTCCCACAAACTGTGAGATCATGACCTTAGTCGAAGTCAGAGGCTACCCAGGCATCCCTCTCTACATCCTTTTAAGAGAAGCTTCAAGGTGTCTGTGAACCCCATGAATGGCTGTTAAAATGTTGGTGAATTTTTTTTGCTGAGTGGGTCTAGAACTATAAAGACCAATCTTGAGACCAATCTTGGTTCTCCATGTAAAACCTGAGGAGATTATAATTATTGTCCATTTTCTGAGGTTTCTATGCTGCTTAAGTCCTTGGAGAGTTTTCTCACATTGGAAGCTTTTCTATTCTTTTTTATTATTATTATTTTTAATGTTTATTTATTTTTGAAGGAGAGAAAGAGTGTGAGTGGGGGAGGGGCAGAGAAAGAGAGAGAGAGAGAGAGAGAGAGAGAGAGAGAGAGAGAATCTGAAGCAGGCTCCAGGCTCTGAGCTGTCAGCACAGAGCCCAACGTGGGGCTAGACCTCACAAACCGTGAGATCATGACCTGAGCCGAAGTCGGACACTCAACCGACTGAGCCACCCAGGTGCCCCAGAAGCTTTTCTATTCTTAAGAGAGATAGAAAACTATCTCTAGTAAAAGATAGTAAAATTATCTTTGAAAAAAAAAATGATAGCCAAATTTCTGAGTCAAGATTTAATTAATCAATCATGTGTAACATGATAATTTACTGAATCAAACAGATGGCAACCCTTAGCATGTTAAAGAAAAGCTAAATGTGAAAGGGAAGACAGAGAGTAACATTGTTTATGTTTATATATTTTATGCTAAATAAATTAAATGTTTTAACTCAGTCTGAGAATGGAAAGTACAAAAAGAGTAACCTTGCTTATGGGGAGTATTTTTCTTATTCCTAAAATATTGGTTCCTCCACTTATTTTGATTATTCTACCTTAGAACTAGGCTGGGTCATTTTGGCCTGTCAAAAATGAAAGTAATTTGTTGAGAGAAATTCAAGTTATCTAAAATAGCCATACAGTAAAACAGGGATGGAAATAATGGTGAAACTATACCACTTCTTTATTCATTCATCAGTCTCTTTTCTTAAGTCTGGCTAGGAGGTTATTAATTTTTATTAATTCTTTCAGTGAACCAGGTCTTATTTTATTGATCTGTCTTGCTGTGGGGTTTTTTGTTGTTGTTGTTGTTTATATATCATTTATTTCTGCCTTTGATCTTTATTTTTTCCCCTCTACTCATGGCTCTAGCTTTATTTCCTATTCTTTTTTTAGCTCCTTTAGGTGTAGGGTTAGGTGTGTATTT
This sequence comes from Neofelis nebulosa, assembly GCF_028018385.1. Lineage (NCBI taxonomy): Eukaryota > Metazoa > Chordata > Mammalia > Carnivora > Felidae > Neofelis > Neofelis nebulosa. The sequence goes on along the minus strand of NC_080792.1, from coordinate 45,044,733 downwards.
GAGACTTTTGTTGCTTCTTGAGAAAGTCCTGTATTGCTATATACCTCCCTCTTAGGATCACCTTTGCTGCCTCTCAAAGGTTCTAGAATGTTGTGTTTTCATTTCCATTTGCTTCCATGTATTTTTTTATTTCTTCTTTAATTTCATGGTTAACTCATTTATTCTTTAGTAGGATGTTCTTTAACCTCCATGTATTTGTGGTCTTTCCAAATTTTTTCTTGTGATAGTCAACCACAAGAAAAGACCATATTTTATGGTCTGAAAATATGCATGGTGTGCTCTCAATCTTTTTGTACTTGTTGGGGCCTGATTTGTGACCCAGTATGTGATCTATTCTGGAGAATGTTCCTTGTGCACCCAAAAAAAATATGTATTCTTCTGTTGTAGAATGAATTTCTCTGAATATATCTGTTAAGACCATCTTGTCCAGTATGTCATTCAAAGCCTTTGTTTCTTTATTGATATTCTGCTTAGATGACCTGTCCATTGCTATAATGGGGCATTAAAGTCCCGTTCTATTATTGTACTATTACCAATGAGTTTCTTTATTTTTTTTTATTAATTGATTTATATATTTGGTTTCCTTCATGTTAAGGGCATAAATATTTACAGTATTAGCTCTTCTTGTTGGATAGACCCCTTTATTATGATATAATGTCCTTCTTCATCTCTTGTGACAGTCTTTCATTTAAAATCTAGTTTGTCTGATACATGTATGGCTACTCTGGCTTTCTTTGGACGTCCATTAGCATGGTAGATAGTTCTCCCCTTACTTTCGGTCTGTAGGTGTCTTCAGGTCAAAAATGAGTCTCCTGTAGGCAGCCATAGATGATCTTGTTTTTTTTATACATTCTGATACCTTATGTCTTTTGACTGGAACATTTAGCCCATTTATATTCATAGTGATGATTATTGGTAGATATGAATTTAGTGCCATTGTATTACCTGTTAAGTCATTGTTTCTGGAGATTTTCTCTGTTGCTTTTTAATCTTTGTTGCTTTTGGTCTTTCTTTCATTCAGAGAGTCTCCTTTAATATTTCTTGCAGGGTTGGGTTTAGTGGTCACAAAGTCCTTTAATTTTTGTTTGTTTGGGAAACTCTTTATCTCTCTTTCTAATCTGAATGATAGCCTTGTTAAATAAAATACACTTGGTTGCATTTTTCCCATTTGGCATATTGAATATATCATGCCACTCCCTTCTGACCAGCCAGGTTTCTGTGGAGAGATCTGCTGCTAACCTAATTTGTCTTCCATTGTAGACTAGGGATTTCTTTTCCTTTGTTGCTGTCAGGATTCTTTCTTTATCTCTATATTTTGCTAATTTTACTATGATACATCTTGGTGTTGGCCAGCTTTTGTTGATTTTGATGGGAGTTCTCTATGCCTCCTAGATTTGGATGTTTTTCTCTGTATTAGGGAAGTTTTCAGCTATAATTTGCTCAAATAAACTTTCTTCCTCTTTTCCCTCTCTTCTTCTTCTGGAACTTTTATGATATGAATGTTATTACACTTTATGGAATCTCTGAGTTCTCTAAGTCTACATTCATGATTCAATATTTTTTCTTTCCATCTGCTTTTCAGCTTTATCATTTTCCATAATTTTATCTTCTATATCACTTATTCATTCTTCTGCTTCTTCCATCTTGGTGGTTGTTACATTCAGTCAGTTTTGCATCTCAGCTATAGCATTTTCTTATTTTGGCCTGACTAGTTTTTAGGTCTTTTATCACTAAGGTAAAGGTCTCTCTGTTTTCTCCTGTTTTTTCTCAAGCCCAGCTAATATCCTTATAATTGTTGCCTTAAATTCTGCTTCAGTCATATTACTTATATCTATTTTGATTAGCACCTGGGCCATGACCTCTTCTTGTTCTTTCTTTTGGAATGAATTCCTCCATCTTGGCATTTTGTTTAGGTCTCTGTCTTTTGTGTTAGGAAAGCCTGTGCCTGGTTCTATTTCCACTGAAGCTGAAGCTTTGCAGCACTCTATGATCAGTAAACCTGATGCATGCAGGAAGTGGGGGAAAGGGGTTGTGCTGGTCTTCTGGGGGAGGGGCCTGCTGCTACTCTGGCTGTCAATCACACTTTCCCTAGTAAAAAAGATACCTGCAGAACCCAGGGGGCAGGGCTTGGTGTAAGTAGCTCAAGCCTCTACTCTGTGTGCTGTGCCACTCATTGAAGTCTCTCTGTGTTGATGGGAAGAATGAAGAATGGTGTTGTCCGCTCTCTTCTCTGGAGAGGGGAATTTGAGCTCACTGCTATTCAGGAAGCCTTCACAGAAGAATGAACAACCTACCCTCTTGTGTCCCAGGCTTCCATTAGATCCCTACCTTCACCCTGTCTGTATCCATGCCATCTTCCCACCCAGTGATGGTACAATGCTCCTGTGTTTTATCCCAGGCTTGGGGCTGGGTTTCAAAACTCCAAATTTTAGAGACCTGGAACAGTATGCACCTGTGCTGATCTTCTGGGGGAGGGTCTAGCTGTGCAGTGGCTGGTACTGGTTTGTCCCAGAAAAGCAGTCGCATGACTACACAGGAGCTTGGATTGTATGATAAAGTGTAGTAAAAAGCTGGCATCTAGGTTAGCTTCCCTCAGCAGGTGTCTCTACTTGTATGCTAATGAACAGGGCAGCTCAATGGCACCTGCTGACTCTATTGTCCCCTGAGAGGCCCCCTCTCCCAAATGTGACCTCTCCCAAATGTGACCTCTCCCAAATGCAATCCAGGAAGGGGAACTGTCTCTTTCAGCGTGATAGAGGGGGTCCTCAGAACATGCTGTCCACACCTAGTTCTCTGCCCTCCTTCTCCAGAGGAGCACCACTATGCCCACCAGACTCAATCCTGGTAATGGCACAGACTTCTAAAACTTCAGACTTTCAGCACGGCTTCTTGTAAAAACTTGTGATAATTAGCTCCTTTCATTTTCCCAGTCAGTGGTGTTTTGGGAAGTGTTTTTCTTGTGCAGATCCCTACATGCTGCTTTATCTCTCTTTCTCTTATTCTCTCTCTCCTTTCTGTGATCAGGGCTCCCTCCCCTCTGCAGCACTCAGGATTTGTTTCTTCCCCAAATCACATCACCACACCTCCTATCTTCCAAGATGTGGGCCCCTTTCTCCTTCTAGTTATGCAGTTTGTTTTCTCAGCCCTCATATCAATTTCCTGGGTGTTTAGAATGATTTGATAATTATCTAGCTGTGCTTGAGAGACAAAGCAAGCATAGGTCCTCCTGCTACTCCTCCACCTTAACCCCTCAGCCCCACTGATCCCATGTTGATAGAATACTGGAATCTCAGGTTTTGGAGTAATTTAAAGGCCATCAGGTCTCCTCTCTCCAGCTTCCCACAGAGTAGTTGATCAGATTAAGTTATTTGATCATTCAGTGTTAGAGAACCATATCGCTCAGGACAGATTCTTCCATTTGACTAAAGTTGTTTATTAAAAACATGTTCCATAAGAAGTATAGAATGGAGACCATTTTTACACCTTGAATCTCTAAGCCCAAAACTTACCATTTTGTCTATGACTCTTAAACATGGCATTCAGACTAGATTATTTATTTTAAGTGGACCAAGACCAGAATCCAGTGTAGTAAAATCATCTTCCTCTTTCTTTGTCCTACATACCTGTTATTAGTTTAAGATAAATAGTTTAAGTTTTAAATTTAATGCTGTAAAACTTACTTTTTTGTTGTAAAATTCTATGAGCATTGACAATTGCATACAGTTACACAACTGTCATGATATCAAGATATAGAAGATTTTATCAATATCAAAACCTGACTGCCTGTAGCCAATTCCTTCCTAACCACTAATCGATGACAGTCATTGATCTGTTCCCCCTACCTACAGTTTTTTCTTTTCTAGAGTGTCATATAAATGAAATCATTTTGAGTTTGATTTGTAGCTTTTGAGTCTGGTTTCTTTCACTTAACATAATACATGGAGATTCATCTATATTGTTGAATATTTGTTATGTTTTATTGCTCAGTAGTATTCCATTAATGGATGTATCATGCTTTTTTATCCTTTTAGCAGTTGGAGGGCAATTCTGTTGTTTTCAGTTTTTGGTAATGATGAACAAAGCTGCTGACACATTCCCATACAGGTTTTTGTGTGAATATAAGTTTTCATTTCCCTTGAGTGAATACTTGTGGGGCAGGGTGCTGGGTCATATGTTAAATTATATATTTAACTTTGTAGGAACTGACAAACTACCTCCCAAAGTTGTACCATTTTTCATTACCAGCAGCAGTGTGTGAGTCCTACAACATTTTTCCTCTTAAAAAATTGTTTTGGCTATTCTAATTCATTTGTCATTCCACTTATGTTTTAGAATAAGCTTGCTGATATCTACAAAATAATCTTCAAGGATATTTTGGGGATTGAGTTAATTCTATAGATCATTTAGAGAGAATTGGTAGTGATATTAATATTGATATTTAATCTCCCATTCCATAAACACAGTACACATCTTGAAATTATAAGTTAAGAACACCTTAGAGAAATGAAAAGAACATAGAGAAAGGAACTTTTCATTAAACATTTATTGCTCTACATGTATTTGAAATTGATTGGCTAAAATACTTTCTCCCACATCTGATTTGAAAATCAGTAAGGGTACCATAAAAAAAATCTGAATCACTCTAGTATGTTATGGTAGTACATACAAAACTCTAAGAAATCTATAAAAATCTCCTTGAACTAATTAACGAGTTTAGAAAAGTCACAGGACACAACCAATCATATTTCTATATACTAATAATGAACAGTTGGGAATTGAAACTTAAGACTATAGTATGCAATAGCACCAAAAATTGAAATAATTAGGTATATATCTGAGAATCTATTGTGGAAAACTAAAATACTCCAATGAAGATATAGACCAGATCTGTTGAATTTATACTGAATCCTTATTAAAGTGAGAAACATTGTAGTTCTATGACAAAAGCCAACCTTATTTGTGAAGGTGACTTATAATTAAGTCCTTTGGTACTGATGCTAAGAAGAGGAAAGTCAGGGATGTATGGAAATAAATGAACTACACAAATGAGAACAAACAAAAGCTATGTACTCTGAACTTGTTAAAAAGGGGTTCAGCCATCATTTGTGCTTGGCAGAAACTCAAAAGCAGAAAGGGGTGTGGTGTGGGTAAGTCATACAAAAAAGTGGAAGGTTTCATGTATGCTCTGACAGGAGGCTATTCGCATGGGGAAGCTGGAGGTGAATTAGCTGGAAACAGAGCATCTTATGTGATCGATTTTGGGAACATCTTTGGCTTTTTCTTACTGGCCATGAGTTAGAAGCAAGGACAAAAAGATAAGGAAGCTGGCAGTCATGCCCAAGTCCTGATTGTTTGGCACCCATTGTTGAGAGATTAAGGTTTGGCTTCCTGGGCTTGTGGGTTAGAGTTTTGTTGTCATGTATGTTCTGGCCACTGTCTATTTTTATATTCGTCTCCAAGATGGCATTCTGAGGAAAAGACAATGGAAATTCTCTGGACATATGAGTAGTCCTCAGCCAGCTAAACACAAAAGGAAAGAATATTCTAGGCGTAAGGTACAGCATATGCAAAAAGAGAATCCTGTTTTATGTCTTGAAGGATTGATTATAAGTTCTTCACACCATATAAATGGTGCAGTGTTACACAGCATATATATTATAAAAATTTAACCAATTAAATATTTTATCAGTATAAAGCACTCATTTTTTTACATTTTCCTTTGTATTTTCTTATTTTGAGATTGAGATTGCTGCTAGGGACTTCTAAATTCTACTTTTAATCCCCTCCACACATGAATGATACTTTTCTATTCGAACAATACTGTCAGTCATTTGAATTTATGAAGGTCCCTGCTCCTCTCCCCACACAGGAGTTGTTTAGTCCACACAAAAGCTAGCTCAACTGTCAAGTTCTAAAAGAGCTATCAAATGGTCATCAGGTTCTCTGTGGCTTTACTTCATAGAATTAGGCAGACAATAATCAGTTCTATTGTATATTATCAAAGGCAAAATTTGATACTGGATTATGTGCCATTCTCCATAATGAGGAATAGTTATGAAGGCTGCTGGTTAGAAGAATTATTTATAGTAAAAAGACAGACTGCTCATCACTTGGAGAGCTTGACAGTTGCTATTTCTTCTGTTCAATAGCTTTTGAGATATTTCTACTTTGATTTCTTCTCATGGCTTGTTAACCTTTTATTTTGAATCTCTTGTGACCCTTAAACATTTTTCTGCAGATTCTCATGATCTATTTAAAATATGAGATAAGTAAGTTAATAATGTGGCTTTCATCTTAAGGAGGTGAGTAAATTCTCTACCATTACATGAAAATTGAAAGATACTTGATGATTTTTTTTTTTTTTTCTTACAGGACCTGTGTTAGCCAAAGAGAGTGGTAGCTCTTCTGTCTCCTTTGGTCCAGTTTATTGACTTACCTTGTTTTCCAGCAACACCTTCCAGGTTAACTTTTCAATAACTGCCTCCCTCCCCACCACAGAGGTATGTAGCATCTAGCTCATGCTTAGACCATTTCATTTCGGAAATCAACCTGGAAGTGAAGTGACATTCTGGCCTTGGGTAACCAGGGTTTGCACCTTACTTTTTCATGCTGCCAAAACATCAATCAGACACATATGCTGATTATCTACAATCCTTATAATCAAAGCCACAGTTGAGGTTTTCCAATGCATACATTGGGAATAACAGGAGAGTAGAACTTTGACGTGCTGTTAGATGTGGCTATAGTCAGACACTCAGCCATACCCATGTTCAGGCTCCTCTGTAGTGCATTTCAATGCCTGGGTCCTTCCGTGCTTCTAGAGTTGAGGCCAAGCCACTTCCATAAATGAGCAACTTCTGTGTATGCCCCTGGCTCAGATTTCATGTCCAACTCCTGGGAATTCTCCATGTCTCCAGTCTGAGGTCCTTGCTTCATGTCCAGGTGTAGCATCTTCCCAGGGTGTCTGATAACCCCAGCATCGAGTCCATTCAGGGAAATGAGAAGCTTGTGCTGTGGACATGCAGTTTTCCCTTATGGCCCTCACTAGGACAACAACCGAAGAACATCATTCATCGTCAGTGCGTCTTGGGATATTCACTTTTCAGTACACATGTGGAACACCAGCAAAACACTCTGGGTTGAGTTTGACAAAATCCTACAGAGTTCCACTTTATGGTGCTTCCGGTAGCAATAACTGAAAGTCAAATTTCCTGTCATCTTCCAGGTCTTGTTAACTGATCTCCATGCACAGGTGCTTTAATGAGATCACACCTGTCTCCACATTAACAGAAAATAACTTACAGTTTCCTCATAATCTAAATCTATATTTAGATAAAAACACATTTTTTGTTTCTCATGGAAAGTTTAAAGGAATATAACTTTGCCTAAAATAGGACCAAGTTGTATGTCATTTGTCATATCAAGCAGCTCTCATGAATCACAGTGCTCTAAACATCTGTGTTTCAGAAGAGGACTCAGGCTTTTATATATAGGATTATAAATCTTGGTCTGATCTTTTCCCTCAAACAATAGAGCAGTTTGTCTTAGAAATGAATTGATGACTCCAATCTGAAATAAGAGCTATTGTACCTTTTAAACTCTTAGCTATGGAGGTTAAAACAGCAACAACAACAACAACAACATCAACAACTTATGCCACCAACATCACCACCACTACCACCAACAGCAACAACTTAAACTAGGGCATACTCACACTATAATTATTTGCTTATGTCTGTGGCACAATCATGTTCTAAAGGGCAAGACTGTGTTGAATTTACAGTTGTGTCCCCTGAATCCAGTCACAGTACAGAAGAGACTCTTAATAAATGCTTATGGAATAAATGAATAAGTTAAAGTTCTTTCCCTCACCATTGGATCCTTCCTTTCCTTTATCCAATCATTACTTATCTTAGTAAGCCCACAGTCTTTTTCCTAGTTGATCTTTTCTTCTCCCAAATGCTCTCTCTGGTGGAGACCCTCAATGTTTTGTGCCTGTGCTACAGTGACAGTCTCCTACCCAGCTTCTTGGCATCTTCTCATTTGAGGGTGTCCTGCCCTGTTATCTCACTCTAATGGAAACCTGACCTTCTTACCTCTGGTCTTAAAAACCTTCCAAAATTTCCCCACGGCCCAGACACTAATTTCAAACCTGTTTTTTGTTTGGTTTCATTTTGTTTTTCAGAACACTAGTACTTCATAGTAATGATTTCAGCCTTCCATATTTGATTCAAATTTAATCATTTTAAACATATGTGGTATTTTTTAAAGTGATGCTGGAATTACCCACTCTGGGAATATATTTATTCTAAGAACAACTAAAAACCCTATACATATATCTAAAACAAACATAAGAAGACTCAGAAGAGAAAGAAAAGAAGTAGGACAGACTAGAAGCCTTAAGACACTCAAATTAGCATTGTGGTGAGTTCCCTGGGTTTCCCTTTTGCCTTGTATATCTCACACTTGGGGCTAAAGAAGTTGGCAACCTGGAAATGTCAAAATGCACAGGCAAAAAAATTCTCAAACAAAGCCTGCTCTGTCTAGCCATAGGACCAGGAAAGGGAAAACCTAGATAGGTGAGATAAAACAAACAAACAAACAAACAAACAAACAAACAAAACTTTTGGAAAATAATATATCTGCTTTAGCAAGATGTCACAGAGAAAAACATGGTCCCTCTCCAATCCATGCCAGCAAAGGCCAAATGGGAGCTCAAATGTCAATCCTCATAAGCCTGTAATGAAGCACCCCAAATACCAAAGACTGTGATGGGTGATGTCAGAGGGCAAAGTAGGATGCCGGGACTTTCATATCCACTGGGCAACAATGACTTCCTCCAAGACGTCAGTGGAGTCCACATGGGGAGCCTGGAATTTTTTCTCCATTTGGTAGTAAGGATACAACTCTCCCAGTCACCACTGGGGGGTTAACACCTACTGGAGAGTTAGAGCTTTCAGCACCATGCAGCTATAATGAAGCTAATGCCCTTTCTCGAGGAGTCAGCCTGGGCAATGTGGGCAGCAGCACCAAAGCATTCTGACATCTCCCAGTCCGGAAACTATCAGTGGAATTCCCACTTCCACCAGGCAGTCCCAAAGGAATCCTCACCTCGGGTGCCAATGGGTACAGAGCAGGGAATCTGGACTTCTGCTTTCGCCTGGCAATAATGAGGCAGAGCCACCCCCAACCATTTCCATGCCAAGGCAGTGTCAAAAGAGGTAAGTTCAAACAGAAGTTTAAATAAGAACCAGAAATCATTATGTAATAACCAAAAAGTTCAGGTTTCAGTTGAAAGCCACTTTTTATACTGTGAACCAGGAAGACATCAAAAATGAATGAAAAAAAAAGCCAATATAGATAACATGGAAATGACAGAGAAATTAGAATTTCTGATGAAGCAGCCATCATAAAAATACCTCTGTAAGCAATTCCAAGCATTCTTGAAAGGTGAAAAAAATAAAAGGTTTCCAGCCCTACAAGAGATCCTAAGGGGGATCCTGTGAGACAAAGTACCAGAGACATCACTACAAGCATAAAACATAAAGACATCACAATGACTCTAAACCCGTATCTTTCTATAATAACACTGAACGTAAATGGATTAAATGCGCCAACCAAAAGACATAGGGTATCAGAATGGATAAAAAACCAAGACCCATCTATTTGCTGTCTACAAGAGACTCATTTTAGATCTGAGGACACCTTTAGATTGAGAGTGAGGGGATGGAGAACTATTTATCATGCTGCTGGAAGCCAAAAGAAAGCTGGAGTAGCCATACTTATATCAGACAAACTAGACTTTAAATTAAAGGCTGTAACAAGAGATGAAGAAGGGCATTATATAATAATTACAGGGTCTATCCATCAGGAAGAGCTAACAATTATAAATGTCTATGCGCCGAATAACGGAGCCCCCAAATATATAAAACAATTACTCATAAACATAAGCAACCTTATTGATAAGAATGTGGTCATTGCAGGGGACTTTAACACCCCACTTACAGAAATGGATAGATCATCTAGACACACGGTCAATAAAGAAACAAGGGCCCTGAATGATACATTGGATCAGATGGACTTGACAGATATATTTAGAACTCTGCATCCCAAAGCAACAGAATATACTTTCTTCTCGAGTGCACATGGAACATTCTCCAAGATAGATCATATACTGGGTCACAAAACAGCCCTTCATAAGTTTACAAGAATTGAAATTATACCATGCATACTTTCGGAACACAATGTTATGAAGCTTGAAATCAACCACAGGAAAAAGTCTGGAAAACCTCCAAAAGCATGGAGGTTAAAGAACACCCTACTAACGAATGAGTGGGTCAACCAGGCAATTAGAGAAGAAATTTAAAAATATATGGAAACAAACGAAAATGAAAATACAACAATCCAAACGCTTTGGGACGCAGCGAAGGCAGTCCTGAGAGGAAAATACGTTGCAATCCAGGCCTATCTGCAGAAACAAGAAAAATCCCAAGTACAAAATCTAACAGCACACCTAAAGGAAATAGAAGCAGAACAGCAAAGGCAGCCTAAACCCAGCAGAAGAAGAGAAATCATAAAGATCAGAGCAGAAATAAACAATATAGAATCTAAAAAAATGGTAGAGCAGATCAACGAAACCAAGAGTTGGTTTTTTGAAAAAATAAACAAAATTGACAAACCTCTAGCCAGGCTTCTCAAAAAGAAAAGGGAGATGACCCAAATAGATAAAATCATGAATGAAAATGGAATTATTACAACCAATCCCTGAGAGATACAAACAATTATCAGGGAATACTATGAAAAATTATACGCCAACAAATTGGACAACCTGGAAGAAATGGACAAATTCCTAAACACCCACACTCTTCCAAAACTCAATCAGGAGGAAATAGCTTGAACAGACCCATAACCAGCGAAGAAATTGAATCGGTTATCAAAAATCTCCCAACAAATAAGAGTCCAGGACCAGATGGCTTCCCAGGGGAGTTCTACCAGACGTTTAAAGCAGAGATAATACCTATCCTTCTCAAGCTATTCCAAGAAATAGAAAGGGAAGGAAAACTTCCAGACTCATTCTATGAAGCCAGTATTACTTTGATTCCTAAACCAGACAGAGACCCAGGAAAAAAAGAGAACTACAGGCCAATATCCCTGATGAATATGGATGCAAAAATTCTCAATAAGATACTAGCAAATCGAATTCAACAGCATATAAAAAGAATTATTCACCATGATCAAGTGGGATTCATTCCTGGGATGCAGGGCTGGTTCAACATTCGCAAATCAATCAACGTGATACATCACATTAACAACAAAAAAGAGAAGAACCATATGATCCTGTCAATCGATGCAGAAAAGGCCTTTGACAAAATCCAGCACCCTTTCTTAATAAAAACCCTTGAGAAAGTCAGGATAGAAGGAACATACTTAAACATCATAAAAGCCATTTATGAAAAGCCCACAGCTAACATCATCCTCAACGGGGAAAAACTGAGAGCTTTTTCCCTGATATCAGGAACACGACAGGGATGCCCACTCTCACCGCTGTTGTTTAACATAGTGCTGGAAGTTCTAGCATCAGCAATCAGACAACAAAAGGAAATCAAAGGCATCCAAATTGGCAAAGATGAAGTCAAGCTTTCGCCTTTTGCAGATGACATGATATTATACATGGAAAATCCGATAGACTCCACCAAAAGTCTGCTAGAACTGATACATGAATTCAGCAAAGTTGCAGGATACAAAATCAACGTACAGAAATCAGTTGCATTCTTATACACTAACAATGAAGCAACAGAAAGACAAATAAAGAAACTGATCCCATTCACAATTTCACCAAGAAGCATAAAATACCTAGGAATAAATCTAACCAAAGATGTAAAAGATCTGTATGCTGAAAACTATAGAAAGCTTATGAAGGTAATTGAAGAAGATTTAAAGAAATGGAAAGACATTCCCTGCTCATGGATTGGAAGAATAAATATTGTCAAAATGTCAATACTACCCAAAGCTGTCTACACATTCAATGCAATCCCAATCAAAATTGCACCAGCATTCTTCTCGAAACTAGAGCAAGCAATCCTAAAATTCATATGGAACCACAAAAGGCCCCGAATAGCCAAAGTAATTTTGAAGAAGACCAAAGCAGGAGGCATCACAATCCCAGACTTTAGCCTCTACTACAAAGCTGTCATCATCAAGACAGCATGGTATTGGCCCAAAAACACACACATAGACCAATGGAATAGAATAGAAACCCCAGAACTAGACCCACAAACGTATGGCCAACTCATCTTTGACAAAGCAGGAAAGAACATCCAATGGAAAAAAAGACAGTCTCTTTAACAAATGGTGCTGGGAGAACTGGACAGCAACATGCAGAAGGTTGAAACTAGACCACTTTCTCACACCATTCACAAAAATAAACTCAAGATGGATAAAGGACCTGAATGTGAGACAGGAAACCATCAAAACCTTAGAGGAGAAAGCAGGAAAAGACCTCTCTGACCTCAGCCGTAGCAATCTCTTACTCGACACATCCCCAAAGGCAAGGGAATTAAAAGCAAAAATGAATTACTGGGACCTTATGAAGATAAAAAGCTTCTGCACAGCAAAGGAAACAACCAAGAAAACTAAAAGACAACCAACGGAATGGGAAAAGATACTTGCAAATGACATATCGGACAAAGGGCTAGTATCCAAAATCTATAAAGAGCTCACCAAACTCCACACCCAAAAAAACAAATAACCCAGTGAAGAAATGGGCAGAAAACATGAATAGACACTTCTCTAAAGAAGACATCCGGATGGCCAACAGGCACATGAAAAGATGTTCAACGTCGCTCCTCATCAGGGAAATACAAATCAAAACCACACTCAGATATCACCTCACGCCAGTCAGAGTGGCCAAAATGAACAAATCAGGAGACTATAGATGCTGGAGAGGATGTGGAGAAACGGGAACCCTCTTGCACTGTTAGTGGGAATGCAAATTGGTGCAGCCGCTCTGGAAAGCAGTTTGGAGGTTCCTCAGAAAATTAAAAATAGACCTACCCTATGACCCAGCAGTAGCACTGCTAGGAATTTATCCAAGGGATACAGGAGTACTGATGCATAGGGGCACTTGTACCCCAATGTTTACAGCAGCACTCTCAACAATAGCCAAATTATGGAAAGAGCGTAAATGTCCATCAACTGATGAATGGATAAAGAAATTGTGGTTTATATACACAATGGAATACTACATGGCAATGAGAAAAAATGAAATATGGCCTTTTGTAGCAACGTGGATGGAACTGGAGAGTGTGATGCTAAGTGAAATAAGCTATACAGAGAAAGACAGATACCATATGGTTTCACTCTTATGTGGATCCTGAGAAACGTAACAGAAACCCATGGGGGAGGGGAAGGAAAAAAAAAAAAAAAGAGGTTAGAGTGGGAGAGAGCCAAAGCATAAGAGACTGTTAAAAACTGAGAACAAACTGAGGGTTGATGGGGGGTGGGAGGGAGGGGAGGGTGGGTGATGGGTATTGAGGAGGGCACATTTTGGGATGAGCACTGGGTGTTATATGGAAACCAATCTGACAATAAATTTCATATATTAAAAAAAAAAAATGAAAAGCTTGTTGGGGAGGGCACCTGTTAGGATGAGCACTGGGTGTTGTATGGAAACCAATTTGACAATAAATTTCATATTAAAAGTAAATGAAAAAAAAATAAAAGGTTTCAGCAAAGAAATAGAAGATATAAGGAACCAAATGGAGATTTTAGAACTGAAAATACAATAAGAAAAATAAAACACTCAATGGATGGTCTTAATAACAGAGTGTACTGGACAAAAGAAAAAAATAATAAGCTTGAAGATAAAACAATGGAAAGTACACAGTCTTAATGAAAGACAGAAAATAGGCTGAGAAAAAAAAATCCCAAAATAACAAAAGAAGAGAGCTCCAGGGCCCATGAGACTACAACAAAAGATGTAACATGTGTGTAATCAAGGTCTGAAAAAAGACTAAAAGAAAGAAGGTGGGGCCCCAAAAGCACTCATAGAAATAATGGTAAGAATTCCACAAATTTGGCAAAATAAATAACCTACAGATTCTTGAATCTAAGCAAATGCAAAACAGGATAAGCCCAAAAATCTATACTAAGAAACATTATAGTGAAACTTCTGACAACTAAAGAGATAAAAAACAATTCTTGAAAGCAGCAAGAGAAAAAAAGCATCTCACCTACAGGGGAGAAACAATTTCATTAGTTGTGGATTTCTGTCTTGGAGCCATGAAAGCCAGAAGGAAGTGACAGACATTTATCAAGTGCTTCAAGAAAGGAACTTTCAATCCAGATTCCTATATCCAGCAAAAATGTCATTTAGGAATGAAGTAGTACTCAAGACATTTTCAAGTGAAGAAAAACTAAGAGGATTTGCCACCAATAAACTTTCCCTAAACGAATGGGTAAAGGAAATTCCAAAAAAGGAAACAAGACAACAAACGAATTTTGGACCATAAATAAAGATGAAAGAAAATGGTCAACAAAAATAAGGGTAAATATAATACTCTCTCATTTTCTTCTTCCTTCTCTTGAGTTCTAAGGCAACTATATTACAAACAAGAGAGTTAAGGGAATATAAAGGAAGATATGCTTTCCTTTCTTAATTTGAACTGGTAAAATGATAAAACCATATGTATTTTCTATGTATATGTTTTACATACATATATTATCTAGAGCAACTAGTAAAAAAAAGAGACACATTCATTATAGAATATAGATAAACATTATAGACAAATCAAAATAGAATTCTCAAAATGGTACAAGCAACCCACAAGAAGGCGAGAAAGAAAACCAGAGACACTAATTGTACACCAGCAGATAAGATAATCTGGGTTGTTAAAGACTTGAATTAAGACCCCAAACCATGAAACTCCTAAAATAAAACATTGAAGGTAAACTCTTTGACATTGTGCTTGGCAATGATTATTTTGGATTTGACACCAAAAGCAAAGGCAACCAAACCAAAAAGAAACAAGAGGGACTATATCAAACTGAAAAGCTTTTATACAACAAAGTAAACCATCAACAAAAGAAAATCTGTGTAATGTGGGAAAATATTTGCAAATCAGGGGCATCTGGTTGACTCAACTGGTTAAGCCTCTGTCTCTTCATTTTGGCTCAGGTCATGATCTGGCAGTTGGTGAGTTTGAGCCCTGCATTGGGCTCCTCTCTGGCAGTGCAGAGCCTACTTGGGATTCTCTCTCTCCCTCTCTCTTTCATCCATTCCTGCTTGCTCTCTCTCTCTCTGCCCTTTCCCTTCTCTCTCTCTCTCTCTCTCTCAAAATAAATAAATAAACTTTATTTAATAATAAACCATTTAAGCAGAGTGAAAGTAAGAAGATGAAGAAAGGCACATCATAGGAAAATTTATCGAAAGAAAGTAGAAAGTGGCTTTCTACTTTTATATTATTATCACTCTTACTACTATTATTATGATATTAATAATAATAAAGTGGACTTCAGAGGAAAGAGAATTACCAGAGAAACAAAAGGACATTATGTAGTAATACAGGATCAATCCATCAAGAAGACAAGCAATCCTGAATGTGTCTGCAGCAAACAACAAACTCACAAAATATGTGAAGCAAAAACTGATAGAACTGGAAAGATCAATAGACAAATCCACAATTATAGTTGGAGACTTCAATCTCTCTCTCTCTCTCTCTTTCAGTTTTGATAGCATTATATCAAAAACCAACAAGGATATAAAATAACTCATCAACCCATGGGATTTCATTGGCATTTATAGAACATTCCACCCAATGACAGCAGACTACACATTCTTTTCAACTGTCCAGAGAACATGTATCAATGTAGATCACATCCTGAGCAATAAACAAACTGAAAATTAAAATAATTGAAATTATACACTGTGTTCTGTAATCACATGGAATCAGACTAGAAATTGGTAACAGAAAGATAACAGGAATATCTCCAAGCACTTGGAAACTAAACAGCACATGTAAATGATCCATGAGTCAAAGAGGAAATCTCAAGGGAAGGTAAAAAAGGCATTAGATTGAATGAAAATGAAAATATACTATATCAAAATTTGTGGGACACAGCAAAAGCAGTCCTGAGAAGGAAATTTATAGCACTAAATGGATACACTAGGAAAGAAGAAGAGTCTCAAATAAATAATCCAAGCTCCTATCTCAAGAACCTAGAAAAAGAAGATCAAAATAAGCTCAAAACAAGCAGAGGGAAATATTGGCTCAAAAGTTCCCTAGCAGCTTCCTATGTAATCTGAAACTGGTCCCCATATGCAGAGGGAAGGGAGAGACCTTAGAAAGAGGCAGGTCATTCCAGATTGGTAGGTGGCAGTTTAATAAGTAAGAGAACTTACATACAAGGCTTGGGTAGCCACAGAGTGAGTAGATTTCTTTACCCACTGGCCACATCTTAAAAGTTTATATAAAGGCTTTTCCATGGGTTCAGTCATGTATACCATTCAGATGTTCTCAATATTGCATCATTAATTATCTCAAGGGTATGTCCTTGGAGCAGCCTCTGAGAAGGGAAAAAGCAGGGGGAACCCACATCCCAAAGGGAGGGAGGAAGGAGTCTTTGATTGCCAGGGTCCAAGTGGCAAGTCAAGCAGAGGTTACATCTCCTAAGTGGCCTCCTCTAGAAGGAAGGGAATAATAAAGATAACAGTAGAAATCAATGAAACTGAAAAAAAAAATTAAAATGGAGAAAACAATGAAGCTAAAAGCTGGTTCTTTGAAAAGACTCATAAAATTGACAAATCTCCACACGAACCCAGGGAAAAGAAAGAAGGCACAAACTATTAATGTCAAGAAGAGTAAAAAGAAGGTATCACTAGACACTATTCAGACATCAAAGGAATAATAAGAGAATACTACGTACAACTGTATATGCATAAATTTTACAATGTAGATGAAATGGACCAATTCTTCAAAACCACAAAGTACCACAATTCATCCAGTAATAAACTGATCATATAAATAGACCTCTACTGTTAAGGAAATTGAATTTGTTATTTTAAAACTCCCAAAAAAGAAATCTTTAGGCTCAGATTGTTTCACTAAAGGATTCTATCAAACACTTAAAGAATTAACACAAATTTGACAATATCTTTTCCAGGAAGTAGAAGAAGAGAACTACTTGTATTAAGCTAGTATTAACCTGATATCAAAACCAGATAAAGCAGTATTACAAGCAAATAAACAAAGAAAAAAGAAAACTAAAGGCTTCAAACACAGAATTCAGTGATATAAAAAAAAGTCATCATATAGATGACTAAGTGGGGGTCATCGCAGAGCTGGTTTGATATGTGAAAATCAGTTAATATAATCCATCATATTAACAGGTTAAAGGAGAAAAGTCATATCAATTGACATAGAAAAGCATTGGACAAAATTCAACATGCTTTCATGGTATAAAAAAAATTCTCTGGAAACTAAGAATAGAGGAGACAGTCCTCAACTTGATAAAAACATTACTAAAAACCTACAGCTAACATTATAGTCAATGGCAAAAGGCTGAATAATTTCCTTCTGAAGTTGGGAACAAAGCAAAGGTGTTCACTCTCATCACATTATTCATGAAAGTACTAGGAATCTTAGAATAATAGGCCAAAAAAAAAAAGATATAAAACCATCTAGATTGGAAGGAAAGAAATACAACTGTCCCTATTTGAAAATGTCATGATTGTCATGAAAAAACCCCAAATCATCTATTTAAAAAAAAACAAAAACCTCTTAGAACTAATAAACTAGCTCAAAAAAGGTCACAGGAGGCAAACACATGAAAATAAAGCAATCACATTTCTATACACTAACAGGAACACGTAGAAGCTGGAATTCAACACACAATACCATTTATAATTGCTCCAAAGAAAATGAAACACATAAGCATACATCTAACAAAACAGGTACAGTTTCTGTGCCCTAAAAACAAGATGCTGATGGAAAAAATCAAAGATCTAAATAAATGGAAAGATATACTGTGTTCATGGATTGGAAGACTCAGTATTATAAAGATGTCAGTTAACCCCAATTGATCTGTAGGTTGAATGCAATTCCTACAAAAATCCTAGGAACATTTTGTTTAGGCATAGACAGGTTTATTCTAAAATCTATAGGGAAAGCAGAGAGTTTAGAAGAATGGAAACAAATTTGAGTAACACAAATAAAGTAGGAGGACTCAATCTAATTGATTTCAAGACTATATAATCAAGACAGTGTGATATTAGTGAATAGGTACATAGATCAATGGAACAGCATAGAGAACCAAGAAATAGACCCCACAAAAATTTCCCTAATTGGTTTTTGACCGAGATGCAAAAGCAATTCAATGGAGTAAAGACAGCTTTTTCAACTAATGATGCTGGAGCACTTGGACAGTCATAGGCAAAAATTAACTTGAACTGAATCACAGATTACTGAATTAAGTGTAAAAGGCAAAACTATAAAAGTATTGTGGGAAAAAATGGGAGAAAACTTCAGGAGCTAGGACAAGGCAACGATTTCTCATGCTTGATGCCAAAAGCACAATCCTTAAAAGAAAAAATGATGAATTAGACCTCATCAGAATTGAAATTTTGCTTGTGCAAAAGACTCCGTGAAGTGAATGAGAACATGAGTTACAGGTTGAAAGAAAAATATTGGAAACCCATATATCTGAGAAAGGAATAAGATCTAGAATATATAAAGAACTCTCAAAACTGAGCAGTGAAACCCCTGACCATCCAATGAGAAAATGGGCAAAAGACATGAAAGGACATTACCCTAAAGAGGATATACTTCAGGTATACTTGAAAAGATGTTCAACACTATCATCCATTAGGGAACTGCAAGCTACTTTGACTACAAGTCTTTGGGAGGATATGAGGTTTCATTACATACCTATCAGAACAACTGACTGTGATAACACCAGAAACTGCTAAGGATGAGAAAAAAACTGGATCACTCATACATTACTAGTGGGAATGTGAAACGGTATGGATATTCTGAAAAAGAGCATGAAGGTTTCTTACAAAAATAACGTGCTTATTATACAACCCAGCAATTGCACACTTGGGAATTTATCACAGAGAAATAAAGGTTATGTTTTCACAAAACCTCAACACTAATGTTCACAGCAGAATTATTCACAATCATCAAAACTGAAAAACCTAGGGGTCCTTTAATGGCTGCTTATGGTTAAACCAACTGTGGTACCTCCATACCGTAGAATATGACTCATCAATAAAATGGACACCTTGACAACCTGGATAAATCTCCAGAAAATTATGTGAAGTGAAAAAAAGGGAAACCTCAAAAGTTTAGATAGTGTATGATTCCATGTATATAACATTCTCAAAATGACAAAATTATAAAAATGGAGAGCTGCTCAGTGTTTGCCTAGAGTTTGGGAGAAGACTGAGGTAGGACAGACAGGGTAAGTGGATGTGTCTATAAAACGGATCCTTGTGGTGATGGAAAAATGTTGTATCTTGACTATATTAATATTGATATCCTGGTTGTGATATTGTATTACACTGTAGCAAGATGATCTTATTGTAAGGAATTAAATAAAGGGTACGTGGGATCTCTTTGTATTACTTCTTACAACTGTGTAACAATCTACAAATATCTCAAAATAAAGATTTTAATTTAAAACCAACATACAAACAAAAGGAGTAGTAGCAAACAACACTCATACTCAATATGTCACCTACCAAAGATCATAATGCTCCAGATTGCTAACGAGTTACCTAGTATTGATGGGGAAGTTAGTTTTATATAAAGGACAAAATTGGCATCTGTGTACATATTTTGATTTTTATAAATATGTAATTGTTTACACATGTTATAATTCTTTATTATTCTTCCAATAAACACTGTAAAATTAAACCAACAAAGAACAAATATAGAAAACTCTAGTTTGGGCATGTCTCTTAGTGCAAAATTGTATATTTGAGACCCTGTCCACAGCATGAAGTGTATGTGGTGTGAAGTTAAATACCAAGAATGCAGGCACACTTATCTGTGCATATATTTGATCACTTGTAGAGGGTATTGATCAGTGTCACATCCCAGTGTTTCAGGGATTGTTTCATGATTCTATGATGGTTTTGGTTTTGTGATAAGTAATTATAGCAGTTATTAACTATTTGTAGTAAGTAAAATCTAAAACAAAAATTACTTGTTTCTAGTCCAGGTTATTTTAATTCAATAATATCCCAACACTGCAAGACAACCTTAGGATGCGATAGACCATAGAGGTAAAAAACATAAGCCATGGCTTCGAGAAGACCTGGGTTCTAACTCAAGCTAAACCCAGGCACCAGCTCCTCCACTTGAAATGCTAACATGGTGAGTCCCGCCCTAATCATAGGTGTAGCTGGAAGACCAGGCCTCACCTCCAGATTCCATCTTTGTCCACTGACTTACCTTAGTGCCTCGTAGGAAATTAATTGAATGTATATGTGTAATACATATGTGTACATGTAATACAATACATTAATTGAATGTATATCTGAAATGTCTATTTGGTTTAATTGATCTATTTGTCTATCCTTAAACTAATACAACACTATCATAATTACTGTAGGTTTGTACTAACCCTTGAAATCCACAAGTGTTGGTTCTCCAATTTGGGTCTTTTGTTTTGGCTATCCTAAGTCTTTTGTATTTTGATGTAAATTTTAGGATCACCATTTTAATTTCTATGTAACAGCTTGCTGATACAATGATAAATTTCCATCCATAGATCAATATTTTAAGTGGACATCTTAAAAATATGGAGCATTTCAATCCATGAACCTCTATTTACTCAGGTCTTTAATTTTTCTCTGAGCTGTCAGCACAGAGCCTGACATGGGGCTCAAACCCACAAGCCGTGAGATCATGACCTGAGCCGAAGTCAGACGTTTAACCGACTGCAGGTGCCCCTAAAATGGTATTATTTTCAATTGTTTTTTCCTACTATACAGAAATACAATTAAGTTTCAGGATTAAGTAAATTCCAGCTTTATCATTACGATCTTTGTCCATGCCTGAGATTCTCTGCCATTATTTTACTAAGAGCATCACAAAACTTTAGGGTTCTTGCAATGATTGAATGAGTTATTATCTATAAATTATTGCTCAAACATTGTCTAACCTAGAGTAAATGTTCAACAAATGTTGATCATTGTTGCTTTTATTCATCTTCCAGAATAAGTGCTTTCAGGGAAACATTCTCATTATCAAGGACTCACATCAACTGTGGTCTTCAGTTGGCTCTCTTTCTGGAGGAAAGTGATCTTTACTGAGGTAAGAGCCTCTTGCAGACTAAAGGTAGTTACAGTGTCATATCCTTTTTCAGAATGGGGTCCCTGTGTCTCTGCCTGGTCTGGAATGAAAGGACAGCTCCAAAGTTAGAGTGTTCCTTTCCCCTTAGCATGGCTTTGCCCTCAAAAGCTGAATTATTCTGTAAAGGGCTAATAGACATCAAGAAATGAATCTGCTCTGCCAAGCAAGATCAGAGCATTGTCAGATGTCTATAAGGCATCTGTGATTTTACATGTCTTCTAACTATGGAGATAGGAGCTAAGAAGAGGTCCTGCTCCTCATTTGACATTTAAGACAAAATCAAATCCGCAAACAGTGAACAAATTTGAAAGCCAATACAATGCTACAGAGAGAGTGTATATTAGAGATTTCCAAATATAGAAAGACTTCAGGTAAGTGACACAACTTCATCCTCACCTCTGAAGACATTTTAAAGCCCATATGAGAATTTATAGTTTTTCACAAGGGGCACCTGGGTGGCTCTGTTGGTTGAGCATTGACTCTTGGTTTCGGCTCAGGTCAGCATCTTACAGGTCTTGAATTCGAGCCCCACAGAGGGCTGTGCCCTGACAGTGTGGAGCCTGCTTGGGATTGTCTCTGTCTCCTCTCTGTCTGCTCCATCTCTGCTCACCTACTCTCTCTCTCTCTTAAAATAAATAAACTTTCAAAGAAAAAAAGAACTTAGTTTTTCACAAAACATGAGATTTTAGGATTCCCAGGATGTTGGCTTTATTTTGAAGTAAGCTGAGTATTTGGACTCTACACTGGAATGAGTGTGGAAGAAACCTAAGACTAAGTTAGCTTTCCTCTCTCAGAAGGGATCCTTAAGTGTCACTGGAACATTTACCTACTCAATGTGCTGCTTCTTCCCGGTAGCCCTGGCTTGCTTTTCTATCTTAAGCAAAATGTGTATTTTGTGGAGCTGTGACATTTTGTCAATTAAATCTGAAATGATAATGATTAAATATTATTGTCTGCTACAGATTAGTATCCCACATGCATGATTCATGATAGAATCACTTTTCCAAACATGACTGCAAAGCATAAACTCAATGTTAAAGAAAGAAAAAGGGCTGTGATACAAACATCAAAAATAGATCATTATCTGAATTCGGCAGTTTGGTTACTTCCTTTCTTTTATGGACTGATTCACACCAGTAGAGAAAGAAGTAAAAAGAAGAAAGGCAACTGTTATCTGAGAACGTATTTAGAAAGTTATATATTACTTTAACTTAGAATTCATTTTTTTCTTCTGATTGAAAAGCATGACTTTGTAATGAAATTTGGAAAAAGAAGACAACTGTGAAGAATAAAGTGAAAATAAATTTTATTTTTTTTGATCTAGAGAGATCTGCTGTTGACATGTTAGTCTTTCTCTCTCTTTCTCTCTCTCTCTCTTTCACACACACACACACACACACACACACACACACACACATGCATGCACACAGAGTTTGTGTATCCCTATTAGTTCATGCATTGTATACCCTGGTTCAGTCATGGGCATTTTCTCATGACCTTGAAGTACACTTCACTAGCATGGAGCTAAATTAATAATGTATTAAATATAACATATTAAATAATATAATAAATAATATTACTACATGAATACTATAGTCATAAGGAACACATTATTTTACTTAACCATTCTCACATTATTATCATTTAGGTCACTCCAGTGTTTCACTATCATAAATAACTTGGCAATTATATAGAATAAATTCCTAGAAGGGGAATTAGTGGGCCAAAATTGTAATTTCTAAAGGCTTTTGGTCCTAATTTGCTTTCTTTAAGGTTTATCAATTTGGGCTAGCATCAACCATAAACGAAAGTAAACACTGCACTTTGCCCTCATTAGCACTGAGAGTTACCATTAAGGAAAGCAAAAATAGGCCAGTTTTAGACCTGAAAAATGATCTCTCATTATTCGTTAAATCGCCAATTTTTATTACATTAGTGAGATTGGACATATGCTGTTAATGTGAGCCAGCAACATTTAAATTTCTTCTTTCATTCATATATAATGGTGCTCTTCTCCTATTTTCCTTAAGTTTTAATCATTTTAAAAACAGATTTTAAGATCTCTTTAAATATTAAAGAAATTAACCTGGCTATATTTACAAAAAATACTTGTCTCCCTTTTTGTCTTTTAATTTAAAGTGTGCATGTACACACATAGACATATATACATATAGATGTTTATATATATAAACATGGATGTTTTTAATGCAGACAAGCTACTGATATTTTTATTTGCTATGTCTGTCGGTACTTGAATGTTTTAGGAAGTGTGTACATGATATAAATTAAATATTTACCAACTTCAAGTTGTTTTTTAGTTTCATCTTTTACATTTAACTAGAATTTACTTATATGGGATATGGGATAGAAATCTTTACCTTTTTTGAATGACTAAACAATTTTCCAGCACTGCTTACTGAATAATCATTTATTTTACCACTGATTTGTTAACTCACTTTTATCTTAAAATACACTCTTATATAGGCCAGCATAGAGTTCAGGGCTCTTTTGTTCTATTGTTCTGTCTAGCTATTCTCAGATCAGCATGTCCTGGTTCTCAAAGTAATTGGAGAGGTAAAAATACATCCTAATCTTGTAATCTCAGTGTCGCTTATAAATTCAGTGTTTAATAATAAAAATATACATGGCTAGAGGTTGGCTTAATTGGAAATATCTAAATCTGATTATCAGTGACCACGGGTCTCCTAAACTGTTCACTTCCTCCCATCCTGCCCTAGGTGAGGCTGCCTGGATGAATGGGTCTCAGCCCTGGGTGCACACTGAAATTACCTGGAGTTTCATGGAATTACCTGGAATCATGGAATGTCCTCATGAATGAGCCAAGCAAGTCAAGAAAGTATATTATGAAAAGTCACTCCTCTACTCTTCTTTTTCTTGTTGTGTTTAAATAAAAGTTGATGTTAGTTTTATAACACATTGGGTAGACTTCCTATGCTCTGGAACTTTTGTAAAAGGCTGAGAACTAAAAAAGTTGAGAAAAATCACTTAATCATTGGCCTAGGACTCTTTTATGAATGTATTTATTTGAGGAGCTGAAATGTGTTCCCTGATTCATTTATTTGTTTATTCATTCTTTAGTTTGTTAGCTCATTCAGGAAATAATTATTGAGCACCTCTTATATACCAGACAAGATGCTAGGCACTCAGGACAAAATTTTAAACAGACCAGCAATGTCTTCTGCCTCCAAGGGTGTATAGCCTAGGGGAGAGATGCACAATGATCCAGTTACAACAAATGGGGATAAAATTGCAGCTCACACAATGTAGTGCTAGGTAGGAATAGCCAGGGGTTTTGTAATAGGCAGGTAAATCAGAGAATGATTAGCTGAGAAAGTGAAATGTGAGCTGGGGTATGAGTGATGAGATCTTAATTAGGGAAAAGAGGAGTAGGGGCATCCAGGCCAAGATACAAGCACATTCAAAAGTCCTGTAGTGGTAGGTATCTGGGTTGCTCAGTCAGTTGAGTGTCCGACATCGGCTCAGGTCATGATCTCATGGTCTGTGGGTTCGAGCTCCATGTCAGGCTCTATGCTGACAGCTCAGAGCCTAGAGCCTGCTTCAGATTCTGTGTCCCCCTCTTTCTCTGCCCCTCCCCCATTCACATTCTCTCTCTCTCTCTCTCTCTCTCTCTCTCTCCCTCAACAAACAAACAAACAAACAAACAAAACATTAAAAAAAAAAAAAAGTCCTATAGTGGAAGGAAACAGGGTGGTAGAAGGGACTGAATGGAAGCCCATGTCTGGAGCAGGTAGGGACAGACAATTCAGGGCCTTGTGGACTGCCTTATGAACTTCTGCTTTTATCTTATGTGCAAGTATATTTTAAAATATTAAAGGCAAATCAGGGGCTTTGTTACTTAATTAGATTTGCCTTTCTGAAGTGTGAAGGACAGATAGGGTGGGGTGGCTGGTTTGCAGAGTAAATGCAAGTGAATTAGTTGGAAGGCTACTGATAGAATCCAGGAGAGAGATGCTAGTCATTTGCACTAGATTGAGAGTTTGCAAACTGTGGCCAGCAGGCCAACTTTGGCCCCCAACATGTTTTTGTAAGTAGTTGCAACACAGACTATATGTCTATGCAATATAGACAACAAAGCCAATATATTTTTTATTTGACCCTTTGCAGAAAAAAATTGCCATCATAAATGTTGAGAGAACTATATAGATTTGAGATAGTTTTTGGATTAGTCACATTTTCCGCTTCTTGTATCAGCTTTGGGATTCTACATCTTTCTAGAGAATCATTTGTATCAATGATATGTTATAATTTAATGCTAAATATTCTAGTCTCTCATAATTGCTTTAATTTCATCAGATTCTACTTATGTGACCTTTTATATATTGATATACACTTAGATTTTCTGAACTGATTGATGAAACTTGAAAGTCTTAAAGTATTAAAATGGAAACTGCATTCATTTTATAATTTTTCTGTTTTCTCTTCAATGGTTTCTACTTTTCTATTGAACTTTTATGCTTACTATAGTTTTCTTTTTCTAGCTTTTTTAGTTTAACGCTTACTTCATTTATTTTCATTCTATATTGCTTAATATTAATACTGAAATATGTACAAGGCTATATATTGTCCTTTGAATATTCCTTTGACTAATATATGTGTATAATAATATAAATAATAGTTCAAAATAATATTTGTGTATGGTTTCAAATTATTGTTTCATAGTCTATTTTATTTTAGTAATTGCTACTTTATTAAGATTTTACTCTTTATCAAGTGGTGTACTGTTTCATCTCATTTAATTTTTACCATAATGCTGCATAAAAGTCTTACTATTCTCTCCATTTTACAGAACAGGGAATTTAGAAAGGTTGGTACCCAAATTAACACAGTTTATAATTAAAATTTTGCTTTTATGCTTGTCCCAAGCATCCAGTTTGCTTTAAGCCAGGTGGAAAAATTATAGTAATCATACTCAGGATTTTGAGAGTCTAGCAAAAATGTGTTAAAAAAAGAGCATGATATTCTACTAGTTGTAGTAAATCCAGTGAGCCAAAGGCCCTTTTCCTGCCTGGAGTGTTAACTGTAATTGGACAGGAGAAAATGATCTGAAAATATTTAGGGGCTTCATGTCAGAAATGGAGATGAAATGAGATCAGGGAAGAGAGGCTGCTCAAGAGGGATTTTCATGAGTGCCTGAAAGGTTTTCACATAGCAGAGCTCCACCTGAATTGAGGTGGGTTTTCCTAAATCTCCTGGGGATGATTTTTCTGGTAATCTGAGCTAATGAAGCCCACAAACATTTACAACCTCTGACATTCACTGCTACCAAAAATCCTATCATTTCTAGCACTGACTGTGGGATTTTACACATTCAAAATACACTTCTCAGGAATAAATGGGTGACTTCCTGTTTCCTTCTACTTTCTGCCTTTTAGTTTCTGTGCCTTTTGATGCATGAGGAGAAATAGAATGAAGTCATCATGTGTTTGGCAAAGGAATGGGCACCTTTTGGGTTCCTTCAAAATACATCACCTGTATGTAACAGGACGCTATAGTCTGCCATGTTTCTACCTGGTCCAAATACTGATAGGGTGGTGGCTGGGGAAGGAAGATGTGGCATAGAGGTTCTGTCTACCTTCCTCCAGACTGTTAAATTTGCTCCAGTAGAAGAGGATACATTAGCCACTGACATGATCTTCGTAGTTCAAATTGTTTAGTTCCCGATTCAGAAAGTAGCCTTTCTATTTTTCCTTATTGTTACCATATTCCTCCTCTTCCTATTGTTTTCTTTTTTCCTCCCTACAGAGTAAGACAGGGATTATCTGCCAGCCACAAGCGTACAATGAAAGCCAGACAATGGTTTTCTTCACTGGTAGACTCCAAAATGACTAACAGTTGCCCCTTAAAGGTCTACTTGCTTCAGGGCGCCTGGCTCAGTTGGTTAAGTGTTCGACTTTGGCTCAGACCATGATCTTACGGGTTAGTGAGTTCGAGCCCAGCATGGGGCTCTGTGCTGGCATCTTGGAGCCTGGAGCCTGCTTTGGATTATGTGTCTCCCTCTCTCTCTGCTCCTCCTCCCCCTCGCACTCTGTCTCTCAAAATAAGTAAACATTAAGAAAAAAAGAACAAAGATCTACTTGCTTCATTTTTATTTCTGTGAATATTACACATCTTGCTTATCATAAGCCAGGAATGCATGGCCAAATGCCATAGTATAAAATATCTAAATGCCCCAAAGTGGCAAATTGAATTATATCTTAAGACCCTGTAGTTTACTCTCTTTTAAAAATCAGGACACTACAATTATGATGATAAGTGCCACAGAGGAGTTGGAATGAAAGCCTTGCTCGTTTTTACTCAGCGGTGACATTTTTATGTTTCCCCTGTCTACCCGCAAAGCAGTAACTCTACAATCCGTGAGCTCCCTAAGTTCATTCTTTCCCGACTACAGTGGCTAATGGTACGTAAATGGGAGATCATTTTTACCTTCTTCTTTTTAAAATTGGCAGAGTTGTATAGTTGATCAAAATTAGTCCCCAAAAGTTTCCCCAGCATCTTTAAATACCAGTATTATATGATTGTCCAGTAAGTTAATAATATCATTTCACAGTATTGGCACATTAGAGATTTACCTTCTAAATCATTAGATGCTTCTTTTCTGAGAGAAAATGAGATCATTTCCCCAATGTATGAGTGTGGGGAAGGCATTGGTATCTTTAATATTTACTGTTATCTTAGGAACTTTAAAGCTGTGTCTCCTCCATGCATTAGAAAGATAGTTCCCAGCCTGGAAGGACTGTTTTTCTGTCTCTGGTTTTCACTTGATGCCAAAAATAATTGTCTTTTTGCTGTCTTACCAAAATGGAACCTACTTGCTTTGAAATATCTATTAAAGTCATTCTTTTGTGAAAGAAAGCCACAGGGAGAGTTGCCTTCAGAAGACCACTGCTCGAATTCATTTTTGACTTGGAAGGGAAGGACTGATGGCCTGTGGGCTGTGGTCCCTTGGGCTTCTCCCTTCAGTCCATGTGCAGAAGTCAGCCTCTCTGGGCTGGGTGGCTCAGCTGGTTAAGCGTCTAAGTTCAGCCTAGGTCATTATCTCACAGTTCTGAGTTCTAGCCCCCCGTTGGGCTCTGTGCTGACAGCTCAGAGCCTGGAGCCTGTTTCAGATTCTGTTTCTCCCTCTCTCTCTGCCCCTCTCCCCCTCACTCTTTCTCTCTCTCTCAAAAATAAATAAACATTAAAAAATTTTTTTTAAAAACAAAGAAGTCAGCCTGTCTGGCTGTGTAATGTTACCTGATCAAACAAAATGTGCAACACTGTGGGGAGAGAAGGGCCAAGTGAATTGTAGGAGGAGCTAGAAAGGCAGCCAGAAAAGATAGGGCATGACCATCTAGAGGCAGCAGGCAACCTTCTGGTAGGATGGAAATGTCGAGATCATGTTCCAGTGGGCCTCGAGAGCATCAGAGGAGTTTCATAGAGATTTCTGTACTGAAAGTTTGGATTTGGGGCGTTTAGAAGAGAAGTTAGTTTTGCCATGAGTAAAGAAGAGATTTCCTGCCAGAGAGAGAAATAAAAGTGTGGATTATGAAAACAACCTTCCCTTGTTTCCCAGCTGTGCTGAGGGCCAGCTCAAGGTTAAAGAAATGTTGCTGTTAATTGAAGAGACTGTTCCCTTTTGCTACACTTTCTCACTTTTTGCTCTCTGACTTGCTCAACTGCCTGTCTATTACTGGATTTTGTACACATGACCTCTGGAAAAAACTCCGGAGGGCTTTTTTGGGTTTCAACCTTCTAATAGGGCCTTTTCTCCTTCTGTGACTGATGCCATTCTTCTTAAATTGACTAAGTTTATAGGCAGCAAACAGGACAAGAATATAGCACGTCAGAAGCTTATTTCCATTGCCTGGGCTCCCCTTCTTCCTTAGTTATCTCTCTGACCCTGTTGGAAAAGTTGTGGTTCTCCTTCACATTATATTCTTAATGAGGCTATTTACCCTGCATACTAAATGAGATCATGACTATGTAATAAATTCTCCACTCTGAGCTAAGCTTGAAGTCAGCCTTACAATTCAGCTGCTTACAATTTAACCTTTTCACTGGCAAGAACCTTATTGCTGTACAGATTGCATATTTTAATATTGTCATGATTAAAGAATCAGAGCCACCTAGAGCTTTTTTACATATGGTTAAAAACAATTTTTTTTTAATTAAAAAAAAATAAGGCTGGTTGCAATTGCTTTTTTTTTTTTTTTTTTTTTTCCATTCTGGGAAACAGTCTGGGCAAACCATTGGAACTGGTAAATATCCATGAAGAGTCTCTCTTGATGTGACATATACACACAAACACATATACAATCAAGAGTTTTACATGCACAAAGAAGCCCAAATTTCTAGTTCTTAGCTCACAGTTTGGCCTATTTTATGTGTAACAGAAAGCCCTCATTGTCTTCTGCATGAATCCGGGGTATTTGGAAATTTTTGTTGTCAGGGCAGAGGGGTGAAGGTGTGCAAGTTTGGAGATTTACAGAAGGGACCGAGGTGTATTTGTGGAAGATTGAGAACAGATGTCAGATGTGGACTTTTGAAGTAAACATTGCCCACTGGGTAATGTGAAAACCTGCCTCCACATTTTGCACATTGTTTAGGAGCACCTAATGAAGGGATTGTTTATGGTAAATGAGAAGAGGCGTGCTATCAACTGAAAATGTGTGACCCCTCAAGATCTTACATTGAAAAGTAATGTGATAGTACTGAAAGGTGAGGCTTTTAGGGGGTGATTAGATGGTGACGATGGACCCCTCATGAATGGGATTATTGCCCTTATAAATGAGACCCAGAGAGCTTATCCCTTCTACCACATGAAGACACAGCACAAAGATGGCTGTCTTTGAACCAGGAAGTGGGCCTTCACTGGACACCAAATCTGCCAGCGCCCTAATTTTGGACTTTCCAGCCCCCTGAACTGTGAGAAGTACATTTCTGTTGTTTATAAGCCACCCAGTCTATGGTATTTCTTCTACAGCAGCCTGAGTGGACTAAGACAAAGTGCTAACCCTGCTTCACATTTGAAATGGGTTAAAACAGAGGTGGTACGTGGGTACCTCTGTTTTCTCACCCTCGGGGATGGTCTTGATTTCTTAAAATGCCTTCTCCACTAAAGCCAGAAATCCTATCATCAGCATGGTTACCTCTTTCAGCAATCCTTTTTCCTTCTACAATGAAAGACAATCAGAGGGAGTCCTCTGCACTTTCGTCGGAATGAATTTGTGTTTCTCCTGAGCACTGCTGAGCAGACTGGCCACAGGAAAGGGCCAGGCACAAGGTGGATAGGGAGGCGAGGGCCAGGCAGGCAGGCACCTCGCTCACTCCTGGTCCTGCCCTGCCAACTGAGCCAGAGGCTGTCCATGAGCCGGAAGGTGGGGGGAGGAGGGTGTTAGAACCTCTGGGTTTTTTTCCTATCAGATTCTACGCTTCCCTACAATTCCCTTAAACAGTGCAGCTCCTGAGTCTTGGTCTCAGGCAAGCTGCAGAGAGCCTGGTTGAGACCCACAGGAGCGATAGCTGTGCATGAATGAGGAGGCAGCAGAATGAGCAAGGACTCTAGCAGAAACAGAGTTGATGGCAGTGAGAGAGATGGCTGAATAGGTCTCTAGGGAGAAATGTAGGGGTAGGGTGTGTGTGTGTGTACATACAGAGAGGGAGAGAGGGGTGGAGTGGACATTCATTTGCTTGTTCATTCATTACTAATGCATGTGATAACCACAAAATTACTATGTGTCCAGCACCATCCTCAGTCTCAACAAATCCTCTATCCCTGGCAAGAGCAGTCATGTATGGAGAGCTACAGTGCCAGAAGAAATGAGTTCTAATGAAGTAGAGCTGAAACGTACACATGACAATGGGACCGCAAAACAAGGGGGTGGTCAGCAAGCAGCAGCAGGCAGCATGGCTCCCTTCTGTGGCTGACACGGGGGCATCCGTCCTGGTGGCTGCAGCCTGCAGCTCACATCGTGTCTCCCTCATTGACAGACTAGATCTCCCCACCCTCCCCTCCCCGGCCCATGTCTTAACAGGCTGGTTCAGCCTTCTGTCCATTGCTTCACTTTGAAAGATGGAAGCAATTTCCATCTTGCAGAGAAAATTTTCCATGACTGAAGACACACCCAAGGTAACTGTCACTTCAGCTGCCACATTTTGCAGTATTTATTCACAAGGAAGACGCATTTTTTAAAAAGGCTTATTTATTTTTGAGAGAGAGAGACAGACAGACAGAGAGACAGAGAGACAGAGCACAAGCCGGGAAGGGACAGAGAAACAGGGAGACACAGAATCCAAAGAGGATCCAGGCTCTGAGCTGTCAGCACAGAGCCCGATGCAGGCTCAAACTCACAAGCCATGAAATCATGATCTGAGCTGACGTCGGATGCTTAACCAACTGAGCCACCCAGGCACCCCAAGGGAGATGTATTTTTAAAAGGGAAACCTTGAAATGCATCTTTAAAAATTAACCCTGAAGGCCAAATAGCTCTTAGAAAACTTGCTTACTAAGAACAGTTAAGGAGAGAAATGAAATAGCTATAGAGAAATTTCATTGAGATGACTTTCTCTCTCATACATAATGTATACTTATAATAATATACAATAAAATACATTATATTTTAAATAAAGTGGCTATATATAATTGTATACACATATTTATACCTATCTATTGATCTAAGCTATAAAACTAGCATCATGTTGAGAGGCTAAAAAACTCATTTCTCCTGCTAAACATAAAACAATGTTAAAGATAGAGAAATTCTGCTGCTTTATGAAATTTTTACCTAATGGCCACCAATCACCTCCTCTACCTGTCCCAGAAGTCTCTATTCCTCCTTATGTTCTCTCCCTTCCTCGCTCCCTAAGGATCAGGTGTGCAAAATTTTATTTATCCAATACTCCTTAGTTCATGAATCACTATTATCATCTATCAGAGTGTCTTTTAAAAAAAAAAAATCTGATGATTTTGGGGCACCCGGGTGGCTCAGTAGGTTAAGCGTTTGACTTCAGCTCAGGTCATGATCTCATGGCTCATGAGTTCAAGCTCCATAATGGGCTATTTGCTGAAGCCTGCTCCAGATCCTCTGTCCCCCTCTCTGTCTCTCTGCCCCTCCCCTGCCCATGCTCTCTCTCTCTCTCTCTCTCTCTCTCTCAAAAATAAACATTTTAAAAAATCTGATGATTTTCCCTATTGTCTAATTTTCTCAATCCCATTTCCTACTGTCTATAAGCACCTCTTAGTGTATCTACTACATATCTCTTCAAATCCATCTGCTACATACTTATTTA
The DNA here is from genome assembly GCF_028018385.1 of Neofelis nebulosa. Lineage (NCBI taxonomy): Eukaryota > Metazoa > Chordata > Mammalia > Carnivora > Felidae > Neofelis > Neofelis nebulosa. The sequence goes on along the minus strand of NC_080792.1, from coordinate 45,012,067 downwards.
ATTACAGATGCTTCAAAACTACACAGTCCTGGGTGGGCATTTAATTTTGCATAGCTGGTATTGTGCTATGGGATCTCCTATTCTTTCCCTCTCTTCCCCACCCAACATATGTTTCTGTAATCTATCCATGTTTCTGTATGCAGATTTAACTCACTGCTTTTGATGCTGCCCAGTATTCCATAATACACCTGTCACATTTTATGTTTCATTCTCCTAACAATGGCAGTACCAGTTTATATGGCCCTAGGCTATTCATTTGCATACTTCCCACGTAGCATGTAAAATTATCCAACTTTCATGATTGGCCAATATGATGTGTTTAAAATTGTACCTCATTGTAAAGAATGGAATGCCTGAGTGCTTTTTTTTTACTTATGTTTCCACTTGATTGAGATATAATTGCATTACATTACATATATGCAATAGATATTATATATAATACATTGTCTAAACTGCACATACATATATTATATACATCACAATTATATATTATATGTATATATTATATTAATGCATATATTATATATGATAGCATATATTTATATACATTAAACATATGCAATTATATCTCAATCAAGCGGAAACATAAGTAAAAAAAATTCAGGCATTGTATGTGTATATATAATATTATAAAATATGTAATAATATAATATAGTAATATACAGCATTTTTAATATAATACATACTAACATGATGATTTGATCCACATATATATTGTGAGACAATTACTATAAGGTTAGTTAACACATCCATCACCTTACACCGTTATCATTTTTTGTGTATGTGTGTACATTTAAGATTTACTCTCTTAGCAACTTTCAAGTATATAACATTGACAACTATAGTCACCATGCTGTATAGTAGATGCCCAGAGCTTATTCATGTTACAGCTGGACGTCTATACCCTTGACCAACATCTCCCCATTTCCCCAACCCCTCTGTACCTGGCAACCATCAGTCTACTCTGTTTCTGCAAGCTTAACTCCTTGAGATTCCACTTATAAGTGAGATCATATAGTACTTGCCTTTCTCTGTCTGATTTACTTCTCTTAGCATAATGCTCTGAAAGTCAATCCATGTTGTTGCAAATGACAGGATTTCCTTCTTTTTATGGCTGAATAATAAGGAATGCCTGAATTCTAATTCAATATGTGGAGCACTCAATGGTTGATCTCCTTTTATAAGAGTTACTTATGGATTCGTGTTACTGCAATAAGATGTCCTCTATAGGAAATTGCGTTACTGTGCCCAAGACTTCACCCCTCCCTGAATCCACACCTTTTCCTTTATGACTTTGAAGCTCCCTCCACAAGACCTAATGTGCAGAAGGAACAGGGTGCAGTGCAAGGCTGAGGCCTTAAGAACATTGAGCATTTCTGCTCACTCTCTAGTACTTCAGCCCTTACCACAAAGGTGATAAGCCTTGGGTAGTATATTATGTTTCTATTACACTATAATTGTCTTATCAGTTACCACAAATGTAATGGCTTAACATGATATCAATTGACTGTTGACAGTTTTGTACATCAGAATTCCAAACTGGTCATACTGGGCTAAAGTCAAGGTGTTGGCAGGCTGCCTTCCTTCTGGAAGCTCTAGGGAGAATTTGTTTCCATGCCCTTCCCTGCTTCTGGAGGGTACACACATCCCTTGGTTTGTAGCTTCCTTTTCTGCCTGCAAAACCAGTAACTTTGGGCCAAGTTCTCCTCATGCTGCTCTCTCTCTGGTTCTCCTTCTTGTTCTCTGTCTCTCCTGCTCTATCTTCCACTTTCCAAGATCCCGTGATGCTGGTGGACTTTCCCAGGTAACATAGGAGAATTCTACATAATCTCCCCATCATTGAGTCAGTTGATTAGCAACCTGATATCTTCTGCAACCTTAATTACCCTGTGCCATACAACATAACATATTAATAGGTTTTGGGGAGTAAAATGTTGACATCTTTGGGGGACCATTAGTCTACCTACCATAGGTAGCTCTTAAAAATGAATGATATGTGATTCATTCCACCAACCCGATGGCATGTTCCCTTCTTCGTTGCCCTCAGGCATCACCCAGACAGCTCGTGGTCCCTTCCGTAACAACCCAGGAAAATACCCAAGAAATCCCAGTTTCTTTCCTTCTAAAAATTCCACATTTTAGACTATTCATATTTAAGTTCCAATTTTGACCAAGGAGCCAAGATGGAGGAACAGCATGGAAGCTTTTTGTGTGTCTCGTGTACATGAAATACAGCCAGACCAACACTAAACCATCCTACACACCTAGAAAACTGATTGGAGGATTAACACAAGAATCTACACAATAACCTACACAACAATCCACAGATTCAGCAGGTATGCGGCACGGAGAGCTGAACTTGGGGAGCAAGAAGCTGCGAAAGGTAGGGAACCCTTTTCGCAGGCAGAGAGAGGGGGAGCATATGGGAAAAGCACCCCTCCCCAAAAGCAGCTGGAGAGAAAGTGGAAAACTGGAAACAGCCGCAGGGACTAAACTAAAAAGGGAGAAAGGAGAGGGTTTAAATTCCATTAAGACCGTAAACAAGGGGAGCTCAAAGGCTGCAGCTCTGCAGCTCCATACCTGGCGGTGCTCTGGTGGGAAGGGTGAATCCCCAGGAACAGAGTGGGATTCGGGAGGTTCTTGGGCCACACGGGGAAAAGCGGTCCCACTGCTGGAAGGACATTTGGTAGAGACTGTTGAAGCCACCTGGTCCCAGCAGACCCCAGAAAATGGCCACAATCACTGGTGCTGGAACAAGGTCGTTGAGGGTGAAGCCTGGTGTCAGACGTGTGTTGTGATTTTCCATAATCCCTGAGGCGCTGCTGCTACACTGTCTCGCAAACTCTTTCTGGAGCAGGCTTGCACCTAGCCACAGTCTCAGGGCACCAGCAGCAGCAGGGTCCAGAGGGCGTTCCTGGGTGCAGCCAACATTCAGTCATTGCTCATTCGGCCGTTGCTCGGTGAGACCCTCCCGCAGCGAGCCGGAAAGGGTCAAAGCCGCAGTCCTTCGGAAGTGAGGGGCTGGGGAAAACAACCGCATCTGAGACAAAACTCGGGAGAGAGGTAATGCCTGGGGCCTGGTCACGGAGAGTGAAAAAGCTGGAAGTGGACGAGAGCTGAAGACAGAGGACGGGTGCGCGATTGCTGATCCGGGAGAACAGACTGGGTAGAGGGCTGACGCCATTTTCACCACTCCCGCACATGCGCGTACACACCTACAAGCACCGCAGTAGGCTAGCAGCGCCATCTAGTGGAGAGCGGAGCTGTTACACTGAACCCCGCTCAACTGGGCCAACTTCGCTCTTCAAGAACACAAGTCTCACCGCCATCTTAATTTATGGACTATAAAGAGCTACGTAGTCTGACTTCTAGGGGAAAACGAAGCAATTTCAGTCCTACTTCAATCTGTTAGGTTCATCTATTCAATTTTCTTTGTTTTTCTTTTCATTTTTCTCTTTTACAATTCTTTTCTTTTTCTTGAATACAAAAAGAGAAAAAATTCATTTCTATTTTCAATTTTTATTAAAAACATCTTTCTTTAATTTTTATTACTATATTTTTTACTTTTGTGTAAATTTTTAAAACTTCTACTTTACTTCCACCATTTTATTTTAGTCTACTTCAGTGTACTCACCTTTTCAAGTTTTCAAACAATTTCCTTTTTTTTTCATTTCTTTTCTTTTTTGTAAATGCAGAAAGAGAAAAACTTCATTTTTACTTTCAATTTCTATTAAAAATATTTTTATTTAATTTTTATTACTATATTTTTTGCTTTTATGTAAATTTTTCCAATTCTATTTTACTTCCATCATTTAATTTTAGTATACACAGTGTATTCACTTTTTCAAATTTTCAAAAGAATTCTGTTTTTCTTTTCTTTTCTTTTTTCCTTTTTTTATCTTTTTTCTCTTTCATTTCTTTTTTCTTAATTACAGAAAGTGAAAAAATTCATATTTTTTTAATTTTTATTAAAAATATTTTCTTTAATTTTTTCTACTATATTCTTTACTTTTGTGTATATTTTTTCAAATTCTATTTTACCCCTATCATCTCATTTTAGTCTACCTCAGTGTATTCATTTTTCAAATTCTCAAATGATGTCCTTTTTTTTTTCCTCTCCCCACCTTTTTTTTCTCTAATGTGTCAAAACACTTTCAACACCCAGACCAAAACACACCTAGGATCTAGCATCATCTACTCGATATTTGTGTGTGTGTGTTTAATTTTTAATTTTAATATTTTTTTAATTTTAATTTTTTTATTTCAACTTTTCTACCTCATCAATTCCTTTTCTCCTTTCAAAATGACAAAACGAAGGAATTCACCCCAAAAGAAAGAGCACAAAGAAACGACAGCCAGGGATTTAACCAACACAGATACAAGAAAGATGTCTGAACCAGAATTTAGAATCACAATAATAAGAATACTAGCTGGAGTCGAAAATAGATTACAATCCCTTTCTGCAGAGATAAAAGAAGTAAAAAACAGCCAGAATGAAATAAAGAAAATGCTATAACAGCTGCAATCATGGATGGATGCAGCAGCGGCAAGGATGGACGAGGCAAAACAGAGAATCAGCAATACAGAGGACAAACTTATAGAGAATAACAAAGCAGAAAAACAGAGGGAGATTAAGGCAAAAGAGCACGATTTAAGAATTAGAGAAATCAGTGATTCATTAAAAAGGAACAACATCAGGGGCGCCTGGGTGGCGCAGTCGGTTGAGCGTCCGACTTCAGCCAGGTCACGATCTCGCGCTCCGTGAGTTCGAGCCCCGCATCAGGCTCTGGGCTGATGGCTCGGAGCCTGGAGCCTGTTTCCGATTCTGTGTCTCCCTCTCTCTCTGCCCCTCCCCCGTTCATGCTCTGTCTCTCTCTGTCCCAAAAATAAATAAAAAACGTTGAAAAAAAAATTAAAAAAAAAAAAAAAAAAAAAAAAAGGAACAACATCAGAATCATAGGGGTCCCAGAAGAGGAAGAGGGTAGGGAATAGGGGTGGAAGGGTTATGTGAGCAAATCATAGCGGAAAACTTTCCTAACCTGGGGAAAGACACAGACATCAAAACCCAGGAAGCACAGAGGACTCCCATTAGAGTCAACAAAAACTGACCATCAACAGGCATATCATAGTCAAATTCACAAAATACTCAGACAAGGAGAGAATCATGAAAGCAGCAAGGGGAAAAAAGTCCCTAATCTACAAGGGAAGACAGATCAGGTTTACAGCAGACCTATCCACAGAAACTTGGCAGGCCAGAAAGAAGTGGCAGGATATTTTCAGTGTGGTGAATCAGAAAAATATGCAGCCAAGATTTCTTTATCCAGTGGGGCACCTGGGTGGCTCAGTTGGTTAAGTGTCTGACTTCGCCTCAGGTCATGATCTTACGGTTCGTGAGTTCGAGCCCCACATTGGGCTCTGTGCTGACAACTTAGAGCCTGGAGCCTGCTTCAAATTCTATGTCTCCCTGTCTCTCTGCTCCTCCCCTGCTCATGCTCTGTCTCTCTCTCCTTCAAAAATAAATAAAAATTTTTTAAAAAAAGAATTCTTTATCCAGCAAGGCTGTCATTCAAAATAGAAGGAGAGAGAAAAAGTTTCCCAGACACACAAAAATTAAGGGAATTGTGACCACTAAACCAGCCCTGCAAGAAATTTTAAGAGGGACTCTCTGAGGGGAGAAAAGATGGAAAAATATACATACATATATATATACCAAAAGCAAGAAAAGATTAGAAACAACCAGAGAATACCACCATAAACTCCAACTCTACAAGCATCATAATGGCAATAAATTCATATCTTTTTAAGTACTCACTCTAAACGTCAATGGACTCAATGCTCCAATCAAAAGACATAAGGTAACAGATTGGATAAGAAAACAAGATCCATCTATACGCTGTTTACAAGAGACCCACTTTAGACCTAAAGACACCTTCTGATTGAAAATAAGGGGATGGAGAACCATCTGTCATGCTAATGGTCAACAAAAGAAAGCTGGAGTAACCATACTTATATCAGACAATCTAGACTTTAAAATAAAGACTGTATCAAGAGATGCAGAAGGACATTATATCATAATCAAGGGGTCTATCCACCAAGAAGACCTAACAATTGTAAACATTTATGTGCCAAATGTGGGAGAACCCAAATATACAGATCAAATAATCACAAACATAAAGAAACTCATCGATAGCAATATCATAATAGTAGGAGACTTCAACACCCCACTCACAGCAATGGACAGATCATCTAATCAAAAAATCAACAAGGAAACAATGGCTTTGAATGACACACTGGACCAGATGGACTTAACAGATATATTCACAACATTGCATCCTAAAGCAGAAGAATATACATTCTTCTCCAGTGTACATGGAACGTTCTCCAGAATAGACCATATACTGGGACACAAATCAGCCCTAAGTAAGTACAAAAAGATAGAAATCATACCATGCATATTTTCAGACCACAAGTCTATGAAACTCAAAATCAACCACAAGAAAAAATTTGGAAAGGTAACAAACACTTGGAGACTGAAGAACATCCTACTAAAGAATGAATGGGCTAACCAAACAGTTAAAGAGGAAATTAAAAAGTATATGGAGGGGCGCCTGGGTGGCTTGGTCGGTTGAGCGTCCGACTTCGGCTCAGGTCATGATCTCATGGTCCGTGAGTTCGAGCCCCGCGTCGGGCTCTGTGCTGACAGCTCAGAGCCTGAAGCCTGTTTCAGATTCTGTGTCTCCCTCTCTCTGACCCTCTGACCCTCCCCCGTTCATGCTCTGTCTCTCTCTGTCTCAAAAATAAATAAAAACGTTAAAAAAAAAGAAAAAAAAAAGTATATGGAAATCATTGAAAATGGTAACACCACAACCCAAAAACTCTGGGATGCAGAAAAGGCAGTCATAAAAGGAAAGTATATAGCAATCCAGGCCTTCCTAAAGAAGGAAGAAAGATCTCAGATACACAACCTAACCTTATGCCTTAAAGACCTGGAAAAAGAACAGCAAATAAAACCCAAAACCAGAAGAAGACAGGAAATAATAAAGAGTAGAGCAGAAATTAATGCTATCGAAACCAAAAATAAATGGTAGAACAGATCAATGAAACCAGAAGCTGGTTCTTTGAAAGAATTAATAAATTTGATAAACCACTAGCCAGTTTGATCAAGAAGAAAAAGGAAAGGACCCAAATAAATAAAATCAAGAATGAAAGAGGAGAGATCACAACCAACACAACAGAAATAAAAACAATAATAAGAGAATATTATGAGCAATTATATGCCAATAAAATGGGCAATCTGGAAGAAGTGGAAAAATCCCTAGAAACATATACACTACCAAAACTGAAACAGGAAGAAATAGAAAATTTGAACAGACCCATAACCAGGAAGGAAATCGAATTAGTAATCAAAAATATGCCAAAAAACAAGAGTCCAGGGTCAGAGGGCTTTCCAGGGGAATTCTACCAAACATTTAAGGAAGAGTTAACACCTATTCTCTTGAAGGTGTTCCAAAAAATAGAAATGGAAGGAAAACTTCCAAACTCTTTCTATGAAGCCAGTATTACCTTGATTCCAAACCAGACAGAGACCTCATTAAAAAGAAGAACTATAGACCAATTTCCCTGATTAACCTGGATGCAAAAATCCTCAACAAGATATTAGCCAACCGGATCCAACAATACATTAAAAAAATTATTCACCACGACCAAGTGGGATTTATACCTGGGATGCAGGGCTGGTTCATTATCCACAAAACAATTAATGTGATCCATCACATCAATAAAAGAAAGGACAAGAACCATATGATCCTCTCAATAGATGCAGAGAAAGCATTTGACAAAATACAGCATCCTGTTTTGATAAAAACCCCAAGAAAGTAGGGATAGAAGGAGCATACCTCGAGATTATAAAAGCCATATATGAACGACCCAATGCTAATATCATCCTCAATGGGGAAAAACTGAGAGGTTTCCCCCTAAGGTCAGGAATAAGACAGGGATGTCCACTCTTGCCACTGTTATTCAACATAGTATTGGAAGTGTTAGCCCCTGCAATCAGACAACACAAAGAAATAAAAGGCATCCAAATTGGCCAGGAGGAGGTCAAACTTTCACTCTTCGCAGATGACATGATACTCTATATGGAAAACCCAAAAGATTCCACCAAAAAACTGCTAGAATTGATTCATGAATTCAGCAAAGTTGCAGGATATAAAATCAATGCATAGAAATCGGTTGCATTCCTATACACCAACAACAAAGCGACAGAAAGAGAAATCAAGGAATCGATCCCATTTACAGTTGCACAAAAAAACATAAAATACCTAGGAATAAATCTAATCAAAGGGGGTGAAAAATCTATACACTGAAAACTATAGAAAGGTTATGAAAGAAATTAAAGAAGATACCAAAAAATGGAAAAAGATTCCATGCTCCTGGATAGGAAGAACAAATATTGTTAAAATGTCAATACTACCCAAAGCAATCTACATACTTAATGCAATCCCTATCAAAATAACACCAGCATTCCTTACAGAGCTAGAACAAATAATCCTAAAATTTGCATGGAACCAGAAAAGACCCCAAATAGCCAAAGCAATCTTGAAAAGGAAAACCAAAGCAGGAGGCATCACAATCCCAAACTTCAAGCTATACTACAAAGCTATAATCATCAAGACAGTGTGGTATTGGCACAAAAACAGACAGATCAATGGAACATAATAGAGAACCCGGAAATGGACCCACAAACGTATGGCCAACTAATCTTTTACAAAGCAGGAAAGACTATCCAATGGAATAAAGACAGTCTCTTCAGCAAGTGGTGCTGGGAAACCTGGACAGTGACATGCAGAAGAATGAACCTGGACCACTTTCTTACACCATACACAAAAATAAACTCCAAATGGATAAAGACCTCAATGTAAGACAGGAAGCCATCAAAATCCTTGAGGAGAAAGCAGGAAAAAACCTCTTTGATCTTGGCCACAGAAACTTCTTACTCAACATGTCTCCAGAGGCAAGGAAAACAAAAGCAAAAATGAACTACTGGGACCTCATCAAAATAAAAAGCTTCAGCACAGTGAAGGAAACAGTCAGCAAAACTAAAAGGCAACCGACAGAATGGGAGAATATATTTACAAATGACAAAAACAGATAAAAGGTTAGTATTCAAAATCTGTACAGAACTTATCAAACTTAACACCCAAAAAACAAATAATCCAGTGAAGAAATTGGTGAAAGACATGAATAGACACTTCTCCAAAGAAGACATCCAGATGGCCAACCGACACATGAAAAAATGCTCAACATCACTCATCATCAGGGAAATACAAATCAAAACCACAATGAGATACCACCTTACACCTGTCAGAATGGCTAACATTAACAACTCAGGCAACAACAGATGTTGGAGAGGACGTGGAGAAAGAGGAGCTCTTTTGCATTGTTGGTGGGAATGCAAGCTGGTGCAGCCACTCTGGAAAACAGTATGGAGGTTTCCCAAAAAACTAAAAAGAGAACCACCCTACGACCCAGCAATGGCAATACTAGGCATTTACCCAAGGGTTACGGGTGTGTTTCGAAGGGACACATGCACCCCCATGTTTATAGCAGCACTATCAACAATAACCAAAGTATGGAAAGAGCCTGAATGTCCATCGATGGATGAATGGATAAAGAAGAGGTGGTATATATATATACAATGGAGTATTACTCAGCAATCGAAATGAATGAAATCTTGCCATTTGCAACTATGTGGATGGAACTAGAGGGTATCATGCTAAGCGAAATTAGTCAGAGAAAGACAAAAATCATAGGACTTCACTCATATGAGGACTTTAAGAGACAAAACAGATGAACATAAGGGAAGGGAAATAAAAATAATATAAAAACAGGGAGGGGGACAAAACAGAAGAGACTCATAAATACGGAGAACAAACTGAGGGTTACTAGAGGGGTTGCGGAAGGGGGGATGGGCTAAATGGGTAAGGGGCACTAAGGAATCTACTCCTGAAATCACTGTTGCACTATATGCTAACTAATTTGGATGTAAATTTTAAAAAATTAAAAAATTAAATAAAATAAATGAATGATATGTGAGGCACCTGGGGGGCTCAGTCGGTTAAGCATCTGACTTTGGCTCAGGTTATGATCTCATGGTTCACAAGTTGGAGCCCTGTGTTGGGCTGTGTGCTGATAGCCCAGAGCCTGGAGCCTGCTTCGAATTCTGTGTCTCCTTCTCTCTCTGACCCTCCCCTGCTTGTGCTCTCTCTTTCTCTCTCTCTCTCTCTCTCTCGAAAATAAATAAAAACATTAAAAAAACGAGTGACTTGTGGAGCAGACTCGATTCTGAACCTTGACCTGGAAATAATTCCCAAGCCCCAGATGAGATCAGCATGGTTGCCCAAGCTGACATGCTGACACATAGGCAAGACATATGGCTGGTTACTGTAGCTCGGAAACAATTGAGATTGTTTGCTACTATTGTGGCAATTGTTGACCTAATCATCTACAAACTGATTTGGCTAAGAGTTTTAACCTGGCTTCCCAAGAGGTCAAAAATTTTGTGAAAATCTGTCATATTCTGTCTCCTCTAGGCTAAACATACAAATTGCTTTATTCTTTGCTCAAAGGATCTTCATTTATATAATTGTGCTGGGTTGCTGTCAGCTCTGTATCATGTCATCACCTTCCTCTAGAGTGAGAATTATCTTCCCCAGAATCCCTTTTTTTCATATGGCTCTGGCAGAGCTTGACAACGAGAAGTACTCCAATAAGATTTGGAAGGTAGAAGAGAAGGAATTAGCCATCAATCTCTGAAGACAGTTGTAGGCAAATGGATGGGCACATGAGAGGTTCAGTGCATCTGCCTAGCTAGTGTGGAGAACCATTCTCTTCAGTGCTTCAGGCCAAGATCACCAGTGGTGGCTTCCCTGGCCTTGCCCTTCCCAACTATTCCAAAAGTTGTTTAAGCCCACATTTCCTATATTAAAATCCTTTACGCCAGGGGTATATGGAGTGGCCTCTGTCTTCCTGACCAAATCCTGACAGATGATACATCAGTAGACACCAATGGAAAATATACTATGTGCCAATGAGGACACTGTCAGATAGGTCTTACTTCTCAGGCCTTTAAGGTAGTCTCTTTTATATGGATTATATGTTTGACCACTTTCTCTTCAAAGTCTGCTCATAATAAATTCTCAGAGGCCTCTTATGAGAGATCTTGAGATTATTTTTATAAGTTAGTCATATGAATACATCTTGGCATTATGTTGACATGGATAATTTTTCCATACATATGATTATTATTTCAACACCGTATATTCCTTCTCAGATTCTTTTCCTTACCCGAATCTGTCTGTGTATGTTTTTATTGAATTTCATTGTGGTTTTGCAAATGCAGTATATTCTTTATGAAAATCATATTGGGCCTTATTTCCTAGTTCCAAAATCTTAGTAACCCTCATAACACAAGCTCTCCAGTAATATGGATAGTATACTATAAACTTTTAGATTAGGTCATCAATAAATTAGTGATTAGGAGAGACCCTGGAATAATCCATGCCAAAAGCTACCCAGTATATCTCCTCAGGCTAACACAAAGCCATTGCAATGACCAATTAAGCACAGCTTTTAATCCCCAGAAAAGGTAACATGGCCAGTGTTACACTTTCTTAATTTGTGTTAATAGGGATCTGTGGGTTAGGATCAAGGCTTTACTAAAACAAATATATTAAAATAAAAATAAAATGAAAATTAAATAAAAATTAAAAAACAAAGCATCACTCAATTCGTTGCAATCAATTATAGTACATTTATCAGTATATGATAAATTCTTGACATTTTACATTTAATTCTTTTGTATGATAATGTAAGCTCAAATGTTGGTTCTTCATACTTACTGAAAGTTGTCTTTGCTCACATTGGCTTTTATGAATATGTTAATACTTGTCATCTCTGATAAAAGACACATAAATGACAGGCATATTGGTCAGTTCATTGATATGGGTATTTCTATCACATAACTCATTATTGTTTTGTAAATGAGAAAAGGTGAAAACAGAATTATGATCATAAAGTAGTAAAGAAGATTTCTACATAATTGATGGTTTGATTATAATAATTGGTCAAATCCTTCTTCCTCCAAACTCAGGTGAACATGAGGATGATTCCTGCCCTTACCTTCATCTGGTTTTTCCTCCTCTATCCAGATGAACCACTAAACAGCTACAGCCCAAGACTTTGGAATAGCCCCCACCCAACAATGTCATCTGTCCTAAGAGGCAGAGTTTTGGGTTTTTTGGTAAGTTATTTATTATAGCAGACATTCACAGTAAGGTCTTTTTCGTCAGTGTTCATACCTCCTCTCCAGTCTGTTTGGTTATGTTTCTGCACCCTTGCTCCTGTATGTCTTTTCTCCCACTTTGTCTAATCTTTTGGTATTTGTGCTTTTCCTGGATCCTGGAGTTTGCTCTATTGCTTTAACTGCTTTCTAGTGACTGCATTCTTCTGGGTCCTGACTCCCTTTCAATCCATCCATTGCCTTGCATTACCCTTGGGTTTCATGGGTCAACACCTCACTATCTTCCTCTGAGCACAGAGGTCTGTGCAACTCAATTCTATGTGGTTCACCTGCTCCTGACTTACCTGGATCTATCTATTACTTGGATCTCTTACCTTACAGAAGGTTGATGGCTTATATAATGACAGTGATGTCCATACAAATTAATTTTAATGGTGCCACGATTTTCAAACTTTAGTTTCTCAGGTTGCACAAGGACCACTAGAAGTTCTGAATTTAGTATGTAAAAACTTTTTCTCAATTAAAAATATTTTTATGCTTCTGAATATTGTATGATTTTGTCCTAAATGGAAATAGATTTTATCTCTATAGGAAGAGATGTGTGGAATCAAATATCTGAATAAATTATGTCATGTGAATACAGCAGCCTTTTCAGATGTGCGCCATGTGATAGTCATTGATATTAGATGAATAAAGCCAAGATTGTGTTTGCAAAGTTTGAGAAATAGTGGGTTTATCAAAGTTAGACAGGTTTCTTTCATGTAGGTTTCCTCTGAACCTTTTATATGTTAATTGAATTCTGAATCTTTATGATAAGAGGTAAAGTTTGCAGAATATTGCTGAGTAGTTTGAGTACGGATTCCTTTTATCTGTGCAACACCTTTTTACGTCTCACTAGATACCAGGATTCTATGGAACATGATTTGGGAAATGCTGCAAGATAGGCTTTCAGGGAACGTTTTAATGATAAAGTGCACAGATCAAAATGCTCCCTCTCTACAAGAGAAATCGGCCTCATTGCAGCCTGAGTTAATATTAATACGTGAGCCTGAGACAGGAACTCAGCAGGAGAGTTAGACACAGTCAGGAACTATCAAAAGCATGAGAACCAACTGGGCATTGTGACTGCTCTCTGGTGGAAATGCCTATTAGAGGCAAACTTCCCTTTTCATTTCAAAAGCACAATGCACCCAGACTATGGAACTCTCTCCTGTCTTACTGCTTTATTGTAACAAGAACCACGTGACAGAACTAGTTCCATCCAACTCACTCTGACATAATGTCCACATGAGGATGCATATACGTTTGAAGCAATATGTTAACACACACTACTTTTGAAGTAGAGTCTGTTAGAAGATCATAATTAAACTGGACGGGCCCATCGTCTACTATTTTCTCTAAGTTTTAGTTGCAAATATTCTCTCAAATGCTTAAGATGGTGTGGAGCAGGATATTAGCCATTGTGTTTTCTAATCCTGGTAGTTTTCTGTTTCTTGTGACATTCCTGGCCCCATTCTATCCCATAAATTTCATATCTTGTAACTACTGCCTTAGGGAAAAAATGGGAGAAATAATAATTTAAACAATCAAATTCTTGCCCTTTAGATCTAGTACTTAAGTCAGGACATAAAGAACAGGTCTTGAGGCATAGCTGAAATGCTAGCTATCATGACAATAGTCCAAATGAGAAGTCTGTATGAGAAAGAAAGAAGACAAAAGATTATACTGTGACCAAGGGTTAGTGGTACCAGAACTAGAGAATCAAACCTGAATGATCACACTGATGGGAGGGGCATTCATCAGGATGAATGATTATACTCTGTCAACCATTTCTGAAAGCCATGTAGAAGCCAAGAACCCACAAACCATCATATTTCCATTCCATATTTCCATTGGTGCATTGCTTGTATCAAGCTGGCCGTTAAGCATTGTTCCATTGGTATCAAGGGAATACCTTCCACCAGTCGTTGACAGCTTATCATCCAATAAGAATGATTTCCATCTGTTCTCAGACCTTGCCCCCAGACCAACTTCTGTGAACCACACTTCTTTCAGCAGTCCCAAACACCAATGATTCCCTCAGAGACAGAAGGTCCCTGATCACCTAAAGGAGAATACATGATGTAGAGGGGAAAGCATCTGACATACTCGTGTGCTTGTATACACAGAACAGAACTAGTTCAAGATCTCCCTAGGCCAGGTCAACATTGAGACTCCTCATTTCGTGCTATCTTACAGGTATTCCTGCCTCTGGGCAAACTCAGGCTGATGTTTGGCCAAAGAAATGTATTTCTAAAATATATTTTACATTCCTTGACTGAAGGACTTCAAGTTTTTTATTGTTTAAAATGTACTTCCAATAACATTTTGAATTTTTAAAATCTCTAGCTGTGGTTGTAAAATCCACAAGGCAGGACACTCTTCCAGGGTGATGTATGGTAATGGCCCATAATGTAGGTGTGCTCCTGTCTACAAAGATATTCTGAGAACCATATGGCACCTACTGGTGGTGGTTCCTCGTTTTAATGGCTTATGCCATATATTGCCTCACCTTCCAAATACTTAAATAGCTGTGTCTCTCTCCGGTGCAGAGCCACAGGGCTGTCCTCCTAAAATTGTTGTGAAAAAAATCTTTAGTGTCTGTGTGCGGTTTCAGAAGTGATGAACTTGCTATTAGTCTCATCTGATTTAGGCTCCCAATCTTGCCTCTGAAACTAAAATGCTTTGCATCTGTAAACCTTGAAGTAATCTCTCTAAGCATGTGTGTCTGGAAGCATTTCCATGTTCTTAGAGCAACTGAAGTCCCTAGGATATTTGAAATGCTTAAACTTTCATCTGGCTTGCTGATAATGGCCTATATGCGAGGCATTTCCATTTTTATTTATACGTTAGCTCTTTCTACATGATCAAGTTTCATTGTTAAATTTTCTTTCATGTCACAGGTAACTTTCCCTGAATAGCAGATGAAAAGCTATGAAAATACTGTTGCATATTCCAACATGATATTTTTGGAAAATATCTTTTTCCCTTTGTATTCAAATATCCTGTTTCTTGGAGTTATTAGTCTGCATGAAGTTTGGCTGAATAGATTTGTGCACAGTAAACAATTGTCTTTTTCTTTGTATGAAGACTGGGCTCTTGTTTTAGGCGGTATCCAGGAGCTGAATGGAACATAATGCTACAAAATGCCTTTTAAGAGAGCTTACAACCATTGTCTCTTCTTTTCACCACCCTCATGGCCAGAAAGATTACAGGTCTTTGTCCGTTAGTTAACATGTCAATTTGGAACACATTTGAAAAGCACCCGCCCCCCCCCCCCCCCCCCCCCCGCCCCAGTCGAATTTGCTTCCAAATCAATCAGTCCTGCTAGCGCATTTTTTTCATAAACCGTAGAAGGTCTCTCCTTTTGGTCTCAACATGCAGCCACTAGAAAGCAGAGGGGGTAAGGGGATAAGTGTGTTTATTTTTGATATTCTGGACCAAGAATTGATTCTTTAAATCTTTCTCGTTGTCTGACTGTAATGAATTTGAGAAAATTTGCTGAGCCTCAGCTTCTTAATCTGTAACGTGAAAATATTAAGATCCACCATACCCACTTCAGAAGGATGTAGGTGGCGTAACATGAAAGAACGTTTAACAATAAACATGGCGGTTTATGTTCTAGGCAAAGAAAATGTAAACGTACGTCCTCAGCCTCGAAACATAGCGTGAGGAGCATATTGTGATCCCCCATTTTCAGATGCATAAATTAATTAGAGGCTAATCAAATTTCATTTACTTGCTCAAGACTCTACCGTTTGTAAGGGGAGAATTCCTGCATGGCAAACAACAACGGAAAAATCCAACAGCCTAGGACAAATGAGGGAAAAGTGGCAATACCTGACAACTTAGGATAAAGTTTGTCATATTTTACAAGTCAGTAAGCAAGACTTTAAAAAGCCATCTAACAGAAAAATTGTCATGGAATATGAGTTAGCTGTTGACAGAAAAATAAAAACGGCCAAAGTACCTGTCAATGTTAAACTTAACCCATAATTAAAGATGTGAAAAAAATAGCAAAATCCAATTTCATTATTAATCAGTAATGAAATTTGTTTTTGTGTGTATTTTATGTGGTTCAAAAGGAGAAAACACTGCATTGTCTGCAGTGCATGAGAAAGGTTCTCCCCCGCCGAGTTTTGATGAGAATGTAAATTGAAACAAATTTAGGAATGCCTTGTGGTAATGCTATCTATTAAAATTTATGACATCTTACCCTTTGACCCAGCAATCTCACTTTTAGAACTTTACCCTGGAGATATTTGTACAAATATGTTCTTTCCAAACCTATTTTCAGTTAAAAAAAAATTAGAAACAGTAAAAATAACTCCCCATATGGGACTGGTTAAGTGAATTATCATCTGAGCATACAGTAGGATATATGTACTCATTAAATGTAATGGCAAAATTATATATGTGATATGGAAAGAGGTCAAAGATCTACTGTAAAGTAGGAAAAAGCTTCAGAACAATATATTTAGCATTCTGTTGTTGTTTTTTTTTTAATAAGGTGTATGTCTCTGTATTTTTCAATAGGGTGTATATCTCTGTATATATATCTGCTTGTATATATTTCAATAACTTCTGCAAGTCTTTCACCAGTTTGGTAACAGGGGTACAGATTTGGAGAGAAGAGTAGAAAGAAGAGCATGAAAAACTTGCTCTCTCCTTCGACGTCCCTTCGTGTTTAGGTTTGCACACCACAGCTGTCTCCTTCCAAGCCTGCTTTCTTTCCATTACACCAGATTACCCTCTGCAGGTGCTTTGTGTATCTCAAAGAGTAAAATTACTATTATTTGTAATGTGTCCTGAGCTGGTCTCATGGAATTCCACCAGAGCACGGCAGTTCTGTTTAGGTCAAGTTAAACGAACTCACTTTTGGTTTCTCTTCATGCCAGTCATTTGCCTGTTTTCACTCAGATCTGTCTTCTGCTTTTCCCTTCTCTGCTTTCAGTCACAGAGGTCCGCCTGGGCAAGTGATATTTCCCTGGAGGCGCCGTGCGGTCTCCAGCGGGAGATGTTGGCAGGAAGCTGGAAGGAGGGAGGACGAGGGATGTCAGAATACTCCTCCACTTCTCTCTACTTTGAGTGGCACCTTCAGTGGGCAGCAGCTAGTTCCCCTCTGACAAGGTTCCAGGGGTTCCACTCTCTGGTTCCCTGGGTTGAAGGATGCCAGCAGCTTCCTGTCCCCGTCAACGTGTTGATCATCTCACCTTCTGTGTTGACATTTTCAGCTCTCTCTCTTAGCACTATTGTAACTAGTATCTTGGATAAAATACCCTCCTGAATTACGTGGCACGATTCATGTATTCCCATGGGACCCTGACTGATACACAATTTACATTAAGTTTATGGGCCACGAATTTTACTGCTTGATAAACTGAATGTAAAATAAACTGTAAGTGGAGCACGTGTCCTCCTGGAGCTAGAGAAGAAGGAGGAAAGTAACAATTCAGACTCTTGTTATGTGTCAAAAATTTGCATGCTCTTTAAAAAGAAGTCGTCCTCACACTTTCTTTGCAGTATTATTATTCCAAATCACAGTAAAGAAATGGAGACCCAGACAGATTAGTTAATTGGTTTGTAAATGGCAGAGCTGGGATTGAGCTCCAGGTCTTTCTGACTCTAAAGCCCAAGTTATTGCCAAGATGATATAAAGCTGTTTTCTCTATGCCTTCCTTCCCCTTAGCGCTCTATTTTGCAGGGTCCACCATCCACAGGCCTCCTTTTAGCAAAAGTGTCTTATATTTGCAACATTTACCTTCTGCTCTGCCACACACACACACACACACACACACACACACACAAATCCTACTTTTCTTTGTGTTACTTTTCTTTGACACCTTGCTTTCTCCTAATCTGATAAACAAATTTGAACTGAGCCATTATTTGATGACAATTGTTACTCTGCCAGAAGAAAAATACTGGATTTGAAATGTTAACTCAAGCCTGCAATAGTTTCCTAAAACCATTTATTTGTTTAGCCACTTTTCTTTGCTGAAAATGTGCTGGTTGCTAGATACACAGCGCTGAACAAGACAGATTGCAGCCTAGTAGGGAAGAGAGTCATCAAACAATTTTATTGAGTTCTATGTAGGAGAAATGTTCTGTGCAAGCACATGAGAGGAAATTGTATTGTAGAGTCCAGAAATACTTCCCTAAGGAAATGAAATTTGTGTTGACCATAAAGAAGGCACTAGAAAAGTAAAGGCAGAGCAAGTGGGAAAAAGAGAAAAATTATATGACAGCATATATATTGGTCCTGGGGCAAAAAAGAGAATGGCCCATCAGAGAAATTTTTTTTTAGAGACCAATAATGTTGGAGTGTAGAGAGAAGAGCAAACCAAGGCAGGAAAGATAGGAGGCAGCCTGATCATGCAGAACCTCAAAGGACATATTAAGGATTATGGACTGTATCTTTTCTATCCAAGGAGGAATAGAAAACCACTGAAAGGTATTTAGCAAGGAAGAGGAACAAATCTCTTATTCTAAAATGAATTATCTGGCTATATGATAGAGAATGAACTGGAAGAGGGTGATAATGGATGCAGGTAAACCAGTTAAGAGGCTTTTTAAATATTCTTGGTGAGAAAAGATGGTAGCTGGAACCATGGGCTGCTGGAGAGAGAGAGAGAGAGAGAGAGAGAGAGAGAGAGAGAGAGAGAGATATTTAGGAGGAAGAGCCAGTAGGATTTGGGGAGTCAAGTGGAAAGAGGAATCAAGAATAACTCCTAATCTGGGGGCGCCTGGGTGGCTCAGTCGGTTGAGCGTCCGACTTCAGCTCAGGTCACGATCTCACGGTCCGTGAGTTCGAGCCCCGCATCGGGCTCTGGGCTGATGGCTCAGAGCCTGGAGCCTGCTTCCGATTCTGTGTCTCCCTCTCTCTCTGCCCCTCCCCCGTTCATGCTCTGTCTCTCTCTGTCTCAAAAATAAATAAATGTTAAAAAAAAAAATTAAAAAAAAAAAAAGAATAACTCCTAATCTGGGGTTACCTCCTGAAATGGGGAAAAGTGGACAGAGAGTAGGTTTGGCACCAGGAAATCCATGAATTCCATTGTTTTGGATATGTTGAATTTGTGGGTCTTTGAGAAATATAAGTGCAGGTGCTGAGTAGGCATTTCTATCTACCTTTTCCCAGCAATCAGGACTAGATACAGAAACATGAGGTTGTTGGTCCCTGAATGATAACTGAAGGCCTGGCGGGGGGGAGATGTGATTGTCCAAGGAGAGAGAATAGAGCAAGAAGAGGGCCTAGGAGTGAATTCCAAAGAATAAGAAAATTTCTGACCTCAGAGAGTAGACCACAAGGAGGAGAAACAATAAATGAGTTCAACAAGATATTTTAGTTCCATTAGGAACTAAACAGGAGCTCAGAACTACTGTTCAATGTTAGTATTGGGAAGGGGCAGGCTCAAGAGGAAGGGTTATATCGGGCAACATGAACCATTTCAGACACCCAGCTAGACCTTATGTGCGTTTAAGTACCCGAGCACATGAACACATGTCTCTCATTCTGAACCACTGGAATGGCACACTCACATTGCTCTTTTTCCTAACTTGGCTTTAGTTCCCAGACTGAAAAGATGTTGCAGAAATGTCTTGGCAGAGATGAAAGACATGTTTAATCTTACCTTCAAGGTTGCTCATGATGGCCTGGACAGACCGTCAGTGTTTTGCTAACTTCAATCTTAACAAACAAATTTCAATTCCAGGATTTTGCAGTAAATGTAGACAGTAGACAAATTCCCCACCTCCTCTTTATTTGCTATCACCTGCGGGACTAATTTTATTAACTACATACTTATGAGTCTTTTTGAATTGCAACTTGCTCATTCTGTGGAAACTGAAAGGCTGACTGAAGAAAGCAAATTGTTTGGGGTCCTTCTTTTTACCTCTCTATCAGCACATTAGTGCTAAATTCTCTTTCCTTTCCTTTCCTTTCCTTTCCTTTCCTTTCCTTTCCTTTCCTTTCCTTTCCTTTCCTTTCCTTTCCTTTCCTCTCCTCTCCTCTCCTCTCCTCTCCTCTCCTCTCCTCTTCCCTCCCCTCCCCTCCCCTCCCCTCCCCTCCCCTCCCCTTCTCTTCTCTTCCCTTCCTCAGGGCTGCATGGTGACCTACCACAGCTGTTCACCAAAGGTAGAAGAGAGAGCAGTGTCCCCAGACACTGAAAGTCTGTCCAAGTCACTGCCAGCTGGGACCCATCAACATCAACCTTTTTCACTGTGCTTTTCATAACAAAGATTCTTTCAGATTAAAACTAGTAAGTCAGTATCTTTAGCCTGAAACTTTCTCCTGTTTTAAAGTTAATGGATATGCCCTCCTTCCAGCACCTCAAATACATAATGACTCCAACAGTACTTTCCATATCCGCTCCGTCAAACAGCTTCCTGCTTCTAACTGCCTTTCTTCAGTTAATGGACTACATCTTGAGTTGTCACCTGGCTTAAAATCTGGGCTTTTTAATTTACTTCTCTTCACATTTCATAATCAGTTGCCAAGTCTGAAAGATGGTTCCTTTCCAACATTTTGCCCACCCATCATTGTCTTTCCATTTTAATGCCATCATACTAATTGCAGGAAGAGGAGTGCTGTCTTCTTCTCTTCACTGCTCCTGTCCTGACCTCCTCTGACATTATAACCAAATGAATTTTCCTAATGTAAGATTTAAATAAATCTATTTCTTATTTTTTAAAAGTTTTTAAAAATGTTTACCTATTTATTTTTGAGAGAGGCAGAGCATGCGTGCACACACACAAGTGGGGGGAGGGGCAGAAAGAGAGGAGAGACAGAACCCCAAGCATTGTCCATGCTGCCAGCCCAGACCCTGATGCAGGGCTCAATCCCATGAACCATGAGATCATGACCTGAGCCAAAATCAAATTTGGGAGCTCAACCAACTGAGCCACCCAGGTGCCCCAAGATTTAAATGAATTCTATTCCCTAAAAGCACAATTGTTTGCCTGGCATTATTTTCTGTAAACAGCCTTAATCTACTTGTCTTGATTTCCTTTGTCTTTCATGTCTCTCTAGCCAAACTAGATCACTTTGGTTCTCTCAAATGCCCTTCTTTGAGCTTCTGTTAGTTCAGTCTATTCCCAAAACATTCCATTTTTTCCCTTTCTAATATCAGCTATTGACCCAAATTTCACATTATTTTGCCCGTAAAGTTACCCTTTTTCACACCCTAAAATTATTATTTTTCTCTTCTATATCCTATAAGACTCAGTTTGTATGACATTTATAGCCCATTTATTCATTTGTATATGTTATTTTCCCTAGTAGATTGAAGGAATCGTGGGAGCAAGGGCTGGACCTTATCTATATTTTATCATCTATAGGTACTACATCTGTAGTACTTTGTTTTATTGCATTAGCTTGTACTAGATATGGCTATGTGTTTTAGAATACCCTCAGTAATAGTGCTTTAAATAAGATAAAATTTACTTTTCTTTTGCTTAAGCAAATTTAGGCCTGGTAATATAGCTATGTTGCACAAAGTCTTCAAAGATCTGGGTTCCTTCTATGTTGTTGCTCTGCCATGCATGGCTTTGATCCTGGGGACCATGATGGTTTCTGCACTCCAGAGGAAACACAAAGATGGGCTGAAGAATAAAAGAGTTAAGGGTACACTTGTTATGCCTTTTAAAGAAGGCTCCTGGAAGCTGCTACAAGTCACATTCTTTTCTATTTTTTTTGGCCATATTTGAGTCACATGGCCACAC
This sequence comes from Neofelis nebulosa, assembly GCF_028018385.1. Classification (NCBI taxonomy): domain Eukaryota; kingdom Metazoa; phylum Chordata; class Mammalia; order Carnivora; family Felidae; genus Neofelis; species Neofelis nebulosa. Next base: position 44,990,007 of record NC_080792.1, on the reverse strand, counting down.
CTACAGGAGAGGCTGAAAAATGTGATGTAGAATATCATATATCATATCATATCATATCATATCATATCATATATATCATATCATATAGTATAGTATAACATACTATAACATAATATATAATAACTGATGGCTAATTATAGTCCAAAAATTTATTACTGTAGGAAAAACAAAGATGAAAATAAAGGTATAATTTGGGTGATGATGATGTGTCAATGGAAGTTCATCAATTGTAACAAATGTACCACTGTGATATGGGATGCCTACAGTGGGGTAGGTTGGCTATGTGTAGGGACAGGGTGGGCATGGGAACCTTCTATACTCTCTGCTTAGTTTTTCTGTGAATCTAAAACTACTCTAAAAAATAATGTCTATTCAAAAAACTTAAGACATAAATAGTCTCAGCTCTATTTCTCCAGAATAGATTGAAACAAGTATTATGGAATAAATGAATGAATGACAATAGCAGGTGAAAGATAGTAGGTGAAGGTTGAAATAATTTTCCAAGGGAGCTATATTTAGAAGTTTTTTTTTTTTTACTTACTGAACTTCATGCTTAATAATCCTATTATCCTTAATATAATATTCTGTTTTCTGGGTTAGTGATTATAGTCTTATTAACTTGAGAAAAAAAATTTCCCAAATCAGTTTTTAATCAAGTATAGCTTTACTGGATTTATATCTAAATCATTTCCTTTAAAAGAGAGAAGGTTTTTCTTCCTATAGTGTATTTTTAAAACTTGACAATTATCATTACATTTGCATGAACTTCTAAAATAGCTATTTCAGCTATTTTACTATAACATAAATTCCTTCAGAATATGCACCTACAACTCTAGTACAGAATTTGAGTATTTACAAATAGCTCTCTTTAATTGTATATTTTCCTTATGTTTCTGTTGTGAAGTGAGCATTAGAAGGTAATTTGCCTTCTAATATTGGCCAATTTCTTTAGTTTTGACATATTTATTTTCATTTTCTCTCATTCTGCCCCAACTTTACTGATACTCCAAGAAAATAATTGGATGAATGCCTGAGGAAACTAATTTGTTCACTTATTTAAAAAAAAAAAACCAACAACACCCATTAATTACCTGGGGTCTTATTCAGGTAAACTACCCTACTGAAAGACTACTCATCTACCAGGAGAAGGGGGATGGAGCTGGATAAAATTAAGTCCTGTTAGAGTTGGAATTTTCTGGATATTGATCAGAGCTAAGTCCTGATAATGACTGATGGGAAAGATTGTCATTCAGACTGCTGGTGTTTCTTCTAGGAGAAATCAGAAAGGATGCAATCTTGTTTTTCCATGCGGGACACTCACTGTAAAACATCCACTCAGACTTCTCTGTCCACTAGCCCTTTCATCAGGACCTTCCTGGGGATTACTCTCCAATCTGTGGATCTAGTTGGCCTTGAGAGAAAGCGTTGTACTTTGTGGGAACCCAGAATTGCTCTAAACAGACATCAGAGGCTGACCACAGGGTTAAATTAAATAGGTTTTCAATGACGCCAGTTTTGTGTGGGATCGTCATTTCGATTTTGCACTGACAGGAAAGAGTTTTGAGGCCCCTCCCTGAAATCCATGTGCCAAAGTTAAAGAAACACTTTGGAATTTGTTTTGTACCCTCTGCCCCTCTGCAACACTTTATGATTTAATTCTCTGAATAGAGAGTTTTCTTTAGCAATCTCTTTAAATTCCCTTGATCTTGAGTTCTTTTTCTTCTTAAATGCACCATTGATCAATTGATGTTCTTGTTCTTTTGTACTCTTTGAGGAGAGTTATTATGAATCCATTGTTAAACTCCTAAATGGGTCGAATCAATTTTCCAATTGCCTCAGAATAAATATCAAATTCTTGTCTTCCAGGAGCCATAAGCAAATAAACCTCTCCCCACTAATGAAATAAAGTCTCTTTTAAGTGTTATTGCTGGTAGGAGGGAATGGTTATTTGTCAAATCAAATGAAATATTCTGACTATCTCTTTGAACCTACTCAAAATATGACTTCACAGGTGCCTGTCAAATTTCATTGATCTAAATTGTCTTCTCTTGAAAACTAAAAAATAATGATAAGCTATGAACATCTTTATTTTTGTATCATTCATTCATTTGATACCTGGTTTTGGAGCATCTAGTATGCTCCATATACAGCTATTTTAAAAATGTTTTTAAAATTCTAGTTGAATAAATCCAGGAGATTATGGAATGCAGCTTGCAGGGGTCTAGATGCTGGAGAATGACGGGGGAAAGAACCAGTTGTGTCAATGGGCAAGTACAGAGAAAGGGAACAAGGTGAGAACTTGGCTGAATGCAGGACAAGTGAAAGCCTCAGCAAAGACAGATAGGAAGTCTAACCCATTGGATCCAATTTTAGATCTGGTTCAGGTATTACAATCAGAAAGTTCAGAACAGTGGACAAAGCTAGTAAGAATGAGATGACAGGGGTGCCTGGCTGGTTCAGTCAGTAGAGCATGTGACTCTTGGTCTCAGAGTTGTGAGCTCAAGCCCCACATTGGGTGCGGAGCCTATTGAAAGTAAAATTAAATTAAAAATTATATTACAAATTAAAAATAAAGAACACAATGACAGCAGATTGCAGGGAACAACAGCATGGAAAATGAGATAAGGACTGATAATGCATAGGAAACATCTTAGCAGTTAAATATTATCATCAGGGATGTTACAAGGGTCTATATATAGCTGAATAATAGTAGCTAACATGTATTCAATGTGCCAGGCAGTTTCCAACCTATATTTTAATCTTAAGCTATCAAGGCATTAGTTAATTTAATCAGTCTGGTATCTATTCCATGAGTTCACTATTCTTATCCCTATTTCATGGATGAGACAGAACTTCCCAGAGTTTTCAGAACAGGGCTATGAGTACTGCAACTTGATTGCAGATCCTCTGTTACCAACCACTAAAAGGTACTGCCTAGATACCAAATAAGAGGTGTTGGGAGCAGGCATACAGGAACACACACAGGAGGGATGGAAGGATCACAGGGAGGGAGCAGGGAAGGAGCAAAAGCTTCTTGGAGACTGGTTCATCTCCCTAAAGATATAGAATTTTCCTAAGTGGAGAGGTGGAGCTGGTGGAGACCAGACAAAACAGAAGCAAGAACAGGGTCCCGGTTAGCAAGTTCCATGCTGTGTTGGCAAGGTATATTTGGAGCAGAATATTTGACAAGGGAAACTGAAGCATAAGTTTGGAACCAGAAGATAGAGCACTTTGAATGGGAAGCTCTCCAAGGCAGAGAATGTAAAGAGATAAAAACACAAAACCAGGAACCCAGTCTGGGGTGATTTTAGCGATGAAAGTCCAGGAGGAGGTGATAGAAATCTCTTTTTCAAACATGAGCACGAGAAGGTGAGGGCTTGGCAAGAGTGGTGGCAGTGCACTTGGAAAAGAATATGCTTGCTGAATACACGAATGGATGTAGGATTCAAGAGCCAACAACGTGAGGAAGACCAGCATGGTAAGTGAACCAGCATAGGGTAGTGGTCAAGAGTGTAGACTCTGGATCCAGACTGCCTAGATTCAAAAGTAGGTTCTGCCTCTGATCTTCCCTTGCCTAGTATCATCGTCTGCAAGATGGAGGATCCTACCAGCAGCACTGGGTTTTTGTGAGCCTTAAATGAGCTTACACTCTGCACTGTGTGGAATAGTGCATAAGCTTTATATAAGCTTTATAAGCTTATAAACTTTATAAGCTTTATATAAACATTTGTTAAATAATTCAAGAAAAAATATCAAGTCATTCTGGGTAAATCACTTCCATACCTTTTATTAACAAATTGGATAGGGTGCCTAGGTGGCTCAGTCGGTTAAGTGTCTGACTTCAGCACAGGTCATGATCTCACAGTTCATGAGTTCGAGCTCCGCATCGTCCTCTGGCTGACAGCCCAGAGCCTGCCTGGAGCCTGCTTTGGATTCTCTCTCTCTCTCTCTCTCTCTGCCCCTCCCCTGCTTGCACTCTCTCTCTCCCTCAAAATAAATAAACATTAAACTCTTTTTTAAAATAAAAAACAAATAGGGTAATTGAGAGGCATCATTCAAATATGTCTAGATACTGACTGTATCAAAAGGCTTGTATTTCACTTAATAAACATTATATGTACTGAGTATGCACCATAAGCAATCTTTGGTTTTTTTTAATTATTTTTAATGTTTATTTATTTTTGAGAGAGAGAGCGAGAGAGACAGAGCATGAGTGGGGGGGGGAGGGGCAGAGAGGGAGACACAGAATCTGAAGCATGCCCCAGGCTCTGAGCTGTCAGCACAGAGCCCGATGTGGGGTTCAAACCCATAAGCTGTGAGATCATGATCTGAGCCAAAATAGGATGCTCAACTGACTGAGCCACCCAGGCACCCCAACACTCTTTGTTTTTGAGATGTGGAGTGAGGGTGGAACAGTATGACTGTAAGCTCTAGTGTCATCACTATTCTGTGTGCCTATCTTGTGCCTAGCACAGTCTTGGAACAAACATTTTTTAGAGGGAATGGGCACGTGAACAAAGAATCAGATGGCTGAATGGGCATTTTTGGGATGTATAATAAATGATGTAACCAAGCCTGAAATAATATCTGTAGACCACCCACCAGCTCAGTTCACCACTATCACAACACCTTTCCCCACCTTCTGTGTGTAAGTAGGAGTTGCACTTTGTCTCAGCCCTGGTAAGCCTCTCCATGACAGTGTGCCACTGTTGAGGGCAAGAGCTATGTCATATCAAGTTTTGCCATCCATGCAAGGTGAAATATCCCTTACATGTTTACACTCAATACTGAGTAAATAAATGAAGAACCCTGGTCTTGGATGGAAAGAATTCTTGTCATCTAGAATACCAAATAGGAATATACAATTTAACATAGAGCCTCTAGTGGGATCACATTTAATTAGCAGAATAAGAAAAATAAGCTAATAAATGACCAGATGGTAATGTGCTGTTAGAATCTGCATAACTGTGACTGTGTTTGTGTGCACATGTGTGTGTGTGAGTGTGTGTGTGTGTGTGTGTGTGTGTGTTTAGAAAGCAGCAGCAATTATTGGAATGCTACATCTAAACCGAACTATGAGCAGAAGGTATGGTTGTGTTCCTAAACATTACAAAATAATGTATGATGTAAAATCAAAAGAAAGAGAAAAACCAAAAACTAGACTTTGTTTCCTTAAATAAAGTTCAACTTGAGCCCCACAGAAAAAAACATAGAAATTCAAAACACAGTTTTGATGTTGTATGGGAGTTTTTGTTAGCTCTTCGGCAAAGTTGTTGGAGGTATTTCTCATTATGTTTCCAGCCGTGGACATTTTCAGGAAAATAAACAATCATTGGCCTGTCCTTCAAATACCCAATACATGGTGCCCAGAGACAGAGAGGGTTTATCTTTTGCAGTCTTAAATCATGTAAGGTGACACCTCAAGTGACTTGATGTATGAGACTAGAACTATAATAGTGTAAAGTCCCAAAAGAGAGTAGAATTTCATGATGTAGCTTTTCCAAGTCCACTAACTTGTCATTCTTAAGGGTTCATTTCTTAAGGGCATTCTTCACATGCAACTGATGTACCCACGGGAAGAAATCATTAGTATCAATGTTGCAGAATAGGGTATGTTCATAATGTAGGCTATATTCTTTATGAATGTTAGCTTTTGTCATGTAGGGGTCCTACCTTCCTAGATAGATGGTAAATTACATGAGGTCATCTTGATCCGAATATTTACCCCTTATATCTATTATCTATGTGGTAATCACAGTGTTCTGCAATAAAATGAAATCTTTATCATCTATCTATCTATCTATCTACATCTATGCAACCATATTCCAAATTTCATGCCATCATTTGTGTCTTACAAAATATCATGGACTGGTGGCTTAAACAACAGATAGCTATTTCTGACAGTGTCAGATGCTGAGAAGTCCAAGGTCAAGGTGCTGGAAGATTCAGTGTCTGGTGAGAGCCTGTTTCCAGGCTTGTACACCGCTGACTTCTTGCTGTGTCCTCACATGGGTTTTCTTTGGTACATGCTGGTGAGAGATCTCTTGCTCTTCCTCTTCTGATATGGGCACTAATCCCATCATGGGGGCCCATGCTCAAGATCTGGTCTAAACTTAATTACCTCCCCAGACACCTCTAACTACCATCAAATTGGGGCTAAGTTTTCAACATACGAATTTTGGGGGAGACATAAACATTGAGCCCATAACAACCTGTAAGATCTCATTCCAGTCTTTCCCTCAGACCTGGTCTTCTCCTCTCCTGCCACATGGGTCCTTTTTCTGTTCCTTAAATACACCAAAATTATTCTTACCTCTAGGACCTTGTGCTTACCAGGACCTCATTTTTTGCCATGTCTTCATGTGCTTTCTCATTCAGCTCTCAGTTCAAGTGTCATCTCCTCACAGAGGTTGTCCCTGGATACCTTAGCAGAAGTTTGTTTCCTTATCCCTCTAACATCACTCTAGCACATTATCTCACCTTGTTTTTCCTTCTTGGTACTTATGAATATCCAAAATTATCTTTGTTATTGTTGTTATTATAGTTACTATCTGTGTATTGTAGTAGTATATGACCTGCATAAGGAAAGACCTCTTACCTATACTGTTTATTACTTTAGCTCAAGATTCTAGAACTTAGCATATGATATATAAATATATATGCATAGACATATATCTTATGCATTAACATATATATAATATATATCAAATATATATAAAATGTTTCAGTACTGAGCAGAGTGCCCAACATCCTTGATGTTTAATAATGTTTGCAGAAAGGGGCACATGGGTGGCTCAGTCGGTTAAATGGCCATCTTCGGCTCAGGTCATGATTTCACAGTCTGTGAGTTTGAACCCCACGTCGGATTCTGTGCTGACAGCTCGGAGCCTGGAGCCTGCTTCGGATTCTGTGTCTCCCTCTCTCTCTGTCCCCCCCCCCCCCCAACTTTCGTGCTCTGTCTCTCTCAAAAATAAATTAGCATTAAAGAAATTAAAAAAAAAATGTTTGCTGAACAAAAGTGAAAGTAGCTACATGGTTTCATGACTTATCCTTGGCAAAATTGTGCAGTATGCTTTTGAATTTAAATTTAATCTAGCATTCTCTGTCTTCACCTTCATCACGACTCTTTCCTCCCCCAGAGTCACTTTTGCTTCACCACTGTCAACCAGAGATCAACTGCTGACTCATCCCCAGTATTGTTTAGCTTATAATACCATACCAAGATTTTGGTGGTTCAAGGGACAGAAGTTCTTATAACAGTGGTATAATAGGAATGATAGGTAGATGGAAAATACTTTGGTTGGGCATGGAGAGGCTTCCTGGCACTGTCACTATTATTCCACAAAGGTAACGGGACTGAGAGCTGAGATTTTCTTTCTGTACTACAGCAAGAGAGGAGAGACTAAGCCTTGTCCATCTAACTGAAGTGACAAGCCTTGCTACATTTGCCTGAGGGGCTCACTGTGTTTCAGGATCTGACCTAAGTTATGGAAAATCTTAGAACCAAAGTATTAATAACAAGGAGCCTTATTTATGTCTTTTTTCATTGTGTGAAGAGACCTCACCTCTGTCTCCCATGTCACCTACTAGTTCCTAATGAGTGGACTAAGCCAATATGCCACAACTTTTTGGCATTCATATCTGCTTATGAATAATAAAAATGCAATTCAAGCATATGCCTTCTCATTCTGTGATCCTCTCATTCTCTGCTCGTGCTCTTAATGCACAGTGTTAATGTCAAATCTGTTTGCTTTAATTATGTTAAGAGGTTACGTTGGAAGGTTATCCATTTTGTCTTTAACAGCACGAAATAGCACTTACATTATCACTGTCACTTTCCGCACATAAACAGGAACTTGATTAACAGTAGCTAACCATGAGAAAATAAATGTTCTCTTAAGCACAGACATTTTTAGTGGATAAGCACTAGGTGTCACTAGTATACTCTCAACCACAATGATCTGTATCTTCAGAGGAATCAAAGCTGAGTGAGGCAGGCTGATGAAGAAATATAGGCATGCTGGGAAACAGTGGGAAATCATACCTTTAACAAATACTATTTATTTGTTTATAACCAGACATGTGTCTTTAAAAATATTTTAATGGATTATGGTTTAAAAAAAAGTAGGTAAGTGACTTTGAGATATATGGGAGACCATCATTATATACACCAGAAACACGCCTGAAAAAATTGTGTGTGAATCAAATATTTATAAAGTGAATTATGATTTCCTACTGATTATTTTTTAAAAACCTGGATGTGTAATCCCCCCTCATCTTCCCAATGTTCACAGTTCAGCTTCATTTTAAAATAGAAATTATTTTGGAGCTGGCGGAAATGTTCTATATTTTTAAGTAGGTGGTGATTCCATAGAAGTATACACATGAAAAAATTTATTGAGCTGAACACTTAGGACTTGACATTTTACTGTATAAAAATTATACTCCCATAAAACACTAGTAAAAATCATAATTATTCATCTTAATGTTGCTTCCAATAGCTTTTCACTTTTGTAAGCAGATATTCTGTGCTTAAGTAATTATTCTACATAACATTTGCAAGTACTTAGTCAAATGAATGCTGAATCCACCTGGTCTTTGAATGTCTTAAGATATGCCTCAGGGCTAATTCCCACATCTTGGAACTGCTCCTTACTCAAGAAGGACTGAATTTTTAATATTTAAGGCACCACATTGGTGATTTTCACATTGGTATGGAACCATTTTGTTGGTTGCAATAATTGACCCTTCCAGTGTGAAGAGATTTAATGGATGTGAATAGGTATACTATTGCTTCAGTAACAGTTGTTTTAAATTGTGTCCATTATTTTGTCTTAAAGCAGAAATATCAGCATGCTCCAAAAGTATTGTTTAAATTAAATTATATATGTGAAGTTCTCTTAAAGCTCAGGTATAAATGCAATCTGCCGAATACTTTTGCCTCAACATAGTTTATCAGCGTAATTATATAAGCCTTACCTTTTGGACTTTTTAAAATAAACTGGGTAATTAACCATTTTATTAAATATTTGAAACTAGAATTGAAAGTCTGGATAAAATTCTTTCAAGGAAATTCTTTACGTGTGCTTAAAACAACAACAACAACACACGATATACTCAATCATTCTATGCTTTACTTTGTTCTTTTTAACCAAACCATTTACATCTTGTCGCCCCAAATGGCATATCTCTTTCTTGATTTTCAGTTTCCTTGTTTGGGAGAAGAAAAAGGAATGGATTCCTCACCTCCTATTGTTCAACCCATGTGTTGGATCTATATTGGTCTTTTTTTTTTTTTTTTTTTTTTTTTTTGGATCTATATTGGTCTTTGAGAGTGACTGTAATGTCTTCATCTTGCCTATTGACTCAAATTCCAGCTCACTGATCCTCTGACTCTAGAGTCTTGAAACTTCCCTTTCACTTTACACTTTTCCCAAATGGTTCTATACCTCTAACTATGCTTGCAACAACAGTTTAGACCTTCTCCATTCTTCTTAGCCTTGGCTCTCCACAGTTTTCATACTATATTTATAATCTACCAGTTCTATGAACTGGTGTCTTGCTTCTCATCTGAAACTTGATTCCCAACTACTTTGGAGTGAATACCACCATGATACAGAATTCTGTATGCTCCTCCTTCACTCTAGAAGACAGAAGTGCCTCACCTATCAGGAAACAATTCGGGGGGGGAGGGAAATATATACGTGTACATACATGTATACATATATACATATATATGTATATATACGTAGTACCTAGTATGTGCCAGGTACAAAGCTAAGGAACGGGATACCAATATAGGCCTAGACATGAGTCCTAATCTTAGAGACCTTACAATATTCTGGTGGTCGTATACACATAAACTAATCATTTTAATATTGTAACAGATGCCTCCAATACACTAATCTTGTCAATTCCAATAGAAGAGATAGAAGATAATATATTTGCTGCAATCATCTAAAAGTAAGCGATCTTCTTCATTTGTGAGACAAAAGATTGAGAAAGGACAGTTATACAACCATGATGATTAACTCTCATATGGACATTCCTATTGGAGTGGATAAAGAGATCATGCCAAATTGGGGATAATAAGCCAATCACAAATGAATACACACATGCTCACACACACACGCGATGACAATGAAGACAGAAGTCAGGTGGTACCCACCCTGTGTACTGAAACCACTTCAGTGGACAGGGCTGTGAATGACAAGCTTTCTTTCTGTTTCCCAGGTGCCTCATTACTTTTGACCGGCATTTCCAATCCCATTCTGTTTGGTAATATACTATGGGAGAGAAAAATGTTAAAGAGTATTTCTTTTCTTTTCTTCCTTCTGAATTTTTTTCTCAGAGAATTGCATTTCCTACAGGATTCCATTGGTAGTCCACGGTGAAGACACAAAAGAAAGAGAAAAATGTAGAAGAACAGCTTACAGGAATGATGAACAAGATGTATTGTGGAGTTAGGGGTCATTGTTGTCTGGTACGGCTATAGATGGAGGCCCCACTAGTGTGTTTTGGAAGGTTGCCGCCATTACTCAGGGCACTCTGTCAGCTCCGGGCATGATGTGGATCCCTGATGCTCCCACGGTGCTGTGTGCCACACGTTATTGTGTCTCAAGGGCAGACCCAGGCAGGAGAGAGAAGCGTCTGGAGTTGGCAATATGAAAGATAAGTTTGTACTTGATGACACAGACCAAGGAATGATAGTTTAATATCAATCATCACAGACAATTGCAAAAGAACTAGATGTTCACACACAGAAGATATATTACCCATTATGAGGCAAATCTATCACAAACAGTACCCCAACACTTACTGGCTGAAAACTGAATAAGCATCACATCTCCAAGAGCAAATAAGTTCAAATAGATGTGTTTGTCAAGATGAAATTGGATTGACCTTCAAGTGCCTTGTACTTTTGGGGTAGCAGCAATAGAATAGCATCATTTAGGGCTTCATTATCATAAATAGGAGGGAAACTTTTGGTATTGTTATGAAGTGCTGGTAGTCCTCAACCTTATTTCATCATTGACATGTATATATATCTTTTTGTTCTTTTCTTTTTACTGTTTGCAACACATATGCATCCACACATTGTAGAATCTGGGATGTTAACAGAACCTCAGAGATCATCCATCCGGTGCCCCAAACCTTGCTCATAGGAGAATCACCACCAGGGAGGGTGGGGTTTTCAAAATACAGATTCCCTTGGTTTATTCTTAAAGATCTTTGGTAATGATACTAGTTTCCTTGGGCTGCCAAAGCAAAGTGCCACAAACAGAGTAGTTTAAAAGAGCGAAAGTTTACTGTCTCACAGTTGTGGAGGCTGGATCTGAATCTTATAAAGAAATCTTTCCATGATAAAGAAATTGTGGTTTATATACACAATGGAGTACTATGTGGCAATGAGAAAGAATGAAATATGGCCCTTTGTAGCAACGTGGATGGAACTGGAGAGTGTGATGCTAAGTGAAATAAGCCATACAGAGAAAGACAGATACCATATGGTTTCACTCTTATGTGGATCCTGAGAAACTTAACAGAAACCCATGGGGGAGGGGAAGGAAAAAAAAAAAGAGGTTAGAGTGGAAGACAACCAAAGCATAAGAGACTCTTAAAAACTGAGAACAAACTGAGGGTTGATGGGGGGTGGGAGGGAGGGGAGGGTGGGTGATGGGTATTGAGGAGGGCACCTTTTGGGTTGAGCACTGGGTGTTGTATGGAAACCAATTTGACAATAAACTTCATATATTGAAAAAAAATCTTTCCATGACTTTCCCTACGTCTGGTGGTCACCAGCCATCTCTTGTAGTCCTTAGCTTGCAGGGGCATCACTACACTCTGCCTCAGGTACCACATGGCCTATTTTCCTGTATGTGTGTGCCTCTGTGGCTCTTTTGATAAGGACACCAGTTATATTGGATTGGGCCCCACCATATGCCAGTATGACATCATCTTACCTAATTACATGAGCAATGAACCTATTTTCAAATCAGGCCACATCGTCAGTCACTTTAACATACCTTTTGTGAAGGACACGATTCAACCCATAGCAAAAATATTGGAATGGGATTGAGAATCATTCAGGTGATTTGGTCATGGCCATATTTGAGACCTGCCGGACAATCAGTTCAATTCTCTTCTTTTACAGAAGAGCAAACTGAGGGCTAGATATATCTGGCAACTTTTAAATGAGAGTCAGAACATGCACAAACCATTCACATACTTATGTAAACTGTCACCCTCTAGATTCCCACCTTGATTACTTTGATAACAACAATGCTTCCTTGAATCTGGATTAAGATTACTTAGTATTTGTCAACTTTAATAAAAAGCTCTGTAGTTTTTTTAAATTTTATATTTTGATTTTGAAACCTACTACATAATACTTAACCCAAGAGTCTTACATTAAAAAAACAATTCTGGTAGCAAACTTATTCAGGTATTCAAGCAAGGCTGGTATGAAGGTCAAATGGATCAATAATGGTAGAGAAATATACAAATGTGTAGACATATGTATTTTATCTAAAGCAGTAAAACATTTTTTTCAGACTTGATGGATTCTTTTCCAGATGTGGATACTACTGGAGGCAACACAAATGGTGGCTTAAATGTCACTGATTTAAACAACATGGTTCTTAGGCACATAGAGCGTATGTATATAAAAACTGAACAATGCATGTGATGTGGGCCTTGTACACTTCCTAATGTATCTGTCTCTCAAAGTTCCCCTCTTCAGCTATGCTCTGAGTCAGGAAGTTTTATTAGGTAGTAATAAAATGGATTCAGAAACAGGGTTTATAATTCAGAGGGTAAGGGTGTAAGACTGCTTTCTGTTCCTTTGGAATTATGCATGACCACTGTCATGAAAAGGAGTAAAAATTTGGGGAATATGTCACAAAACTTGGGACACGGGGTGCCTGGGTGGCTCAGACAGTTAAGCATCTGATTTTGGCTCAAGTCATGATCTCATGGTTAGGGAGTTCAAGACCCGCATTGGGCCATCTGCTGACAGCTCAGAGCCAGAAGCCTGATTCAGATTCTGTGTTTCCCTCTCTCTCTGCTTCTCTCTCTCTCTCTCTCTCTCAAAAATAAATAAACAGTAAAAATAAAAAAACCTTGGGACAGAAGAACCAATAGAATGAAGAATTAATGTGGAAATCATGACGACTGCCCCCAAATATGCTGAAATTCCAGTGTCATCTATAAGAGAAAAGGAAGGCAAGATTGGGATCTGTGTTAAATGATGTACGATCAAGGACATTGATTCAGAACATAATCTCACATCCTGTTTATTCTCTGCTCCATTCCCTCCAATAAACAACAACAACAACAAAAACCTTAAAGACTTGACCACTTTTCTTAGTTTAACAATAAAGATGTTGAATAGACAGGATTTTCAATTGCAGGAGCATAAGCAGGGACAGTGTACTCTCTGAGGACAAATATTTACAACCAGCCTGCAAAATTATTGGGATTGAAGGGCACTGATTTGTATGTGCATACTAATCGTTCTGAATGCATTTAATGAAGAGAAATGGCCCTGAAAAAAACCAGGCAATTTACACACGGGAAAACTTGAAATTTGTGACATGTAAATTGGAAGTTACCATCTTTTCTGATCGTGAGGTTGCCTCAGATTCATTTCCGGAAAGCTGAGAAATTAGAGTGTGGTATGAGCAACTTGTTTATAGAATGGGATGGCATGCAAAGCATAATACAAATATTAATCAAGTCACTTTCAGAATACCAGCGGTTGGCCTTCAGATGATAGTATGGAGAAAATTCTGAAGGGGACGAACAAAATTAAATATTTTGAGAGACATTTCCAACTTCAGACTGAATTGAGAGTAAGTGGGAAAAACAATGAAAGGTAAATAGCGAATAGCACCAGGCAGAGGAGGCAGTTTTATGGAGCGTAGATCAAGGAGGAAGGAGAGGAGATAATGTGGACTCGGTTCAAGAACACTGTCAGGCAGCACATCTCAGATGGAGGTCTATGGACCACAGAGGCCAGCATCAGAATCTCCGCCACGTTTGTTAAAATGAAAATTTCTGAACCTTACCCTAAACCTACTGAATCAGAATATTGGTGATACGTAGGTTTCATCGAGTTCCCTCCCCCAAGTCCCTGGATGGTTTGTATGTACCCTTAAGTTTGAGAGAGAGCATCTTAGATTTTATAAAACATAAAGAGAGGTTCAGAGGTGACAGCTATAGAGAATATAAAGAAGCTGTATGGGCTGGGACGGAATGAGGAATTATAGTGTATAATTGAAAAGGTTTATATGAACTTCTTTAAAGAAAGAGAAAAGAGAAAGAGCAAAGAGCAAGTTCATGGACTGACACTTGATTCCCGGAAAGGAAAATGAAATCAATGATTTAGAGGCGGGTGCTCACAGTTCAGGAAAGAGGGTGGTTTGATCAAACTTGTAAAGAATGGCAGTGGCTTGCGATGTGCCCTTATCACTGAATTCCACACAACTTCAGAATATTGCTTCAGTAAACTTTAGGGGGGTTGGGTAGCTTTGAGTGGCATACAAAGAAATAATATGAAAAAGCCAGCACATGAAGGGAGCAGTTTCTGTTATTGCCATGGGCCTCGTCAGCTAGGGAACAGCCATGTGTCCTCTCCTATGTGTGACCACTGTTGTCTACCTGCATTCAGACTTCTGTGAAGGCTTTCGGCGACCTTTGCCCTCCAATCTTAGCAGTCACTACTTTATAATTTAAATAATCTCCTATAATAATAGAATAATCGCATTGAAAGAAATAGAATTTCTTGAAATTCTATTCTATTGAAAAAATAATAGAATTGAAAGAATACAATGATAGAATTAAAATCCTCATTAAACAGCACTGCTAGGACTAAGGCTACAGGTCGGTTCTGAAATAATGCTTGAACATCTGAAACTTTGAAACAAGACTTAAATGCAATAAAATGTGACAAAGAAGTCCCCGAATCCACTATCTGTAAATTTAACAGGAAGTCTGTTGTGAAACAATTGTGGAGGCATTGCTGAGTATAAAAATATGAATGGGAAAATGTACCACAACTGTCAAACCTTACGTGCTCCTATACGCTCCCTCAAGTTTACATTTATTCACGTGAGAGATTTTTTATTACATAAAAACTTAAATTTTAAATTCCACAGGCCTTCAGAAATTCAGCCCTTGTGATGCAAATCTCGTGTTGCTGGGACAAAAAGTATCTGATAGGAAGTTTTTTAGACAATTTGCTGAGGAAGAGGACCCACCATGGGGCTTCGTGTGTCATATAAAGCCTCTGAGTGAGGGAGAGAACGTTGTACTTTTTAAAGTAGCATGGCACTTTTAGGGGCACCTGGGTGGCTCAGTCGGTTGAGCGGCCGACTTCGGCTCAGGTCATGATCTCGTGGTCTGTGAGTTCCAGCCCCATGTCTGGCTCTGTGCTGACAGCTCAGAGTCTGGAGCCTGTTTCGGATTCTGTGTCTCCCTCTCTCTCTTCCCCTCCACCGCTCATGCTCTGTCTCTCTCTCTCTCTCTGTCAAAAATAAATAAACATTAAAAAAAATAAAATAAATAGCATGGCACTTTTAGAGAGATCTTTATGACAGCCGAATGGAGGAGGGCACGACTAAAAGGAGAATAACCTGTTAGGGGACTCTAGTTTTGGGATTAGCTCAAAGAAGATCGGGATGTGACTGGGTCAGTGGTGGCAGTTTTGGGGAAGAAGGCATAACTTGCAAAGTACTGAGCCAGTCAGCCAACAAATATTGAGTGAATGCCTACTGTGTGCTAACACTCATTCTCTGCCTTAAAATCCACAGCACTTAGAGTTTGACTGGATGCGTTTGGTGCCAGAGTAGCTAACAATCCGCTTAGGGGATACGAGAAAAAGCGAACTTTCTTTTTGAGAAGAATGAGAAGTCATGCAAAAGCTATTTAGACCAGTGGGTGTTTGAATTTGGCCAGAAATGAAGGGGAAACTTTTAAGAGGAAGACATGGAAGACAGGAGTGAAGCTGGCCGAGCCGACCAAGCCAACAAACCAAGGCCTGGATGTGGGACATAGAGTTCAGTTCATAGGATGTGAAGCCAGCCTGTCTAATGGAAGCTTTGGGGTCTTACTGGACCTTAATGGAAGATTAAGCTGAATGTTTATATAAGGAATATATTGGAAAGATTTTTGAAGGACTTTGGATTTTATTCTGAATGCAGTGAACGGTTACTGCAACATTTCATAACAAATTCTAGATCACACTGAATAGGAAAATTAAAAGTTGAGATTAGAATTGTGCTATAGTTTGAGTCCGTCCTTGGTATATAGAGCTTCTTGGTTTAAAGACAAACTTCATCTTTTATCAGTTATTCAATGATGGTTCTCTTGCATATTTAGTGTTTCTGGTAGACTGGGTATCTTTTTTATAACTTACACAGTATTATTATCTAGGATAAGAATTTTATACTGTCCCAACACCCACCCATTTTCTCCTGTGTAAAAGACTTTGCTTGGATATGTCAGATTACATTATAATACAGTTTGATAGAAATCTACTTTTACTTGTTCTGAACCACCACATCATGCTATTTTCTCTCTCATTGCAAATGTGTATTCCATACCAAGTGCTAGTTACATTTCAAAGAAAGAAATCATTTGCATTAAATCAAATATTACATTATTCTTCCTCTTTCAAAAACATAAAGCAGGTATTTAATCAAAAGGAAGACATTGCCAATTTCAGATCTTTCCTGTCTTTTAATTTGCAGCTTATACATTCCTACCAAGAGCTCATTCTGTTTTATTCTAATATAACTAATAATTTAAAAACATTTGAAAATCATCTTTAAGACTAAGATTGAAAACTCTTGTTTACCTATTTCTATTCAATTTTTGCCTAACAGTGTCTCAATTGGTCTCCTGCACATTGTAGTGGGCTGTGCCTTAAAGCAAGAGCATAAATTATCTTTTTCTAAAACCTTATTCAGAACTTACTGCCTTTAGAAAACCTTCAAGGATTGATTTTGGGCTACAAGTTTTTTGTTCTGCTCAGTGCCACCTCAGAACGTAGTCATTTTGTGCATTTCCAAATCCCACCTCCTAGTTAGCAGCACCCAGCAGCACCGGCAAGATTCATCAAGCATCTGAAACCAACCCCTCCCACTATGACACAAATGCAAACACACAGAAGAGTCAATCACTAATAACTCCAAGGGACAATAGCTAAAATAAACATATGACAACTGCATAGATTGCAAGTTCCTTCTAGGTAAAAATATCTTTTCATTTATATTGAGTCCATTATAGAACGTAAGCAGGTAACATTTTATACACTTCTCATGTACTCCACCAAGTTCAAGGCAATCCTGAGCTGTATGATGAAAATAGGTTTTAGTGGGGAGGTGGCGGAGGAGAAATACTCTGGTTACCAGGGAACAAATCTTTTGTAACCCTCTCTGAGAGAGAAAGAGAACTCGTGAGTTTGGCCAGAAGAACTGCCCACTATAATGAGCTCGAGGTCATGGCCACTACTTGGAATCCCCCATCTCCCCAACCCATGGCTGAATTTTCACTATTCCTGATGGTGGCAGCACTTCTCATCTGTTTGTAAAACAGCTGGGGATCCTGGAGCTGCAGACTGATTCTCTATTGCCAGGAGGACTGACTGAAAGCATGAACAGGTAGGCAGACATCACAGGGAGGGCAGGCTGCTAGGACATCTACGGTCCCCACTCACCTCTGAGCTCCTCAGATACACAGATAAAACTAGATGGGTTATTTTGTTAGTTCTCTTATTTGTGGCATTTGGCTCTTTTTCTGGATTTATCAGAGGAGCATTCTCTTTAGCCAAGTGTTCACAGGTCAGTAACTACATAGCCTTATTGATCACTTTCTCTTTTTCTATACGTATGTGATGAAAAACTCCCTGCTGTATGTGTTTTCTTTGGTATTCTCCACACAAAATGTCAATCTTTCTGTGATCTATATATACAAAGAATTCGTATTTTTCCTTTGTTAATCTTTTCATAAGATATTGATCCTTCTGTGATCCACATAGGCAAAGTAATATTTAATGGGTGATGGAAAACTAAGAGAGTGCAATGGTAATGCAGCTGCAAAATGAATGTTAAGCTGTTCATAGACAAGCCAAGCTTCCTATATTCTAATCAGGCATTTGACTTGAACTTGTACCCATAGTTATTGGAGCCACATTTTTATCAACCACCACTCTAGTGGCCGTTGTGACATTTTCAAGCTGAGAAAATGCCCTTCGATAGGCTAACACAAAAAAGCATCAGTGGTCAGGGTGGAGTGTTAACCATATATAGAGAGACCACAATGATCTTAGCTGGTAGGGATCAGCCTACAAACAGAATCCCTAGTGGTGAGCTACAGTGTCCTAGAACTACTGATGTGGTAGTAGAGGGACCTCATTATTACCCTAGATTGCCACCGAAAGCAATGTCTTGGAGATCAAGAATCCATAGAGAGAAATGAAGATTTTTTTAACTAAACAAAGGAGCAAAAAAGAAAGGAGATGAGTGTGAAGGGCCAGACTCTGTTACTTCAGGGACCTGTAGTCTCTGCAAAAATATGCCCAGATACCTGACTCAGAGGAGAGATTAGAAAACCAGAGAAAACCAGTGATAAAAGAGCTGCCTGCTAAGCCAGTGATTAAAGAATACAGAAGTCTTCAAAATAGGTTGATGATTAGCCATCACTGAAATATGACCTGGACAGATACTAAGTAGCTTGGGACACACATATTTCTTAGGAATTACCAAGGAGGAGAGAGGCATAGCCAATATCCACTCCCTTTCTCTAGCAATTACTTGTCCCATCACATGAATCAACCTGCCGTTCAGCAATCAGCCCCCCTCTTCCCTGACCCACCAGGAGCACTGTGACCCTTGACTTTCACCAGGAATCAAAAGTAACCTGTAAAGAAACACTTTATTTATAACTCTTCAGTGTGGGATGCTTATATAAACAGGGAAGACTTCCTCGCCTCTCAAGCCTCAGGGAACTGGATCCTGGAAAGAGAAATGGCCCGGCAAGGCTCATCGAGTCCTCCAGGACTGCTCAGGATCAGATAGTGGACCTATGAAAGCCTGAGAACATCTGCACCCACCAAAAAGCTGTTTGTGTTACATGCAGGCTAAATGAAAGAATATAAAACAAATGGCGAGAGAATTGGCCCAGAGGTATATCCCAGGAAGGAACATCCCTACCTAAAAGTTGGGTGAGTGAGAGAAACCTGAATGAGGCGGGAGCTAGATGGAGTTTGGGACTTCATTGTAGCTCACAAATACACTTTCAACAGACTCAGTTTTCCAATAAAACCCGAAGAGGAAATAAAGTGCATGAGAGAGCAAATGAAAACGAACCAGAGGATACACATAGCCTTCTCTCATGTTATCTCTACCAAGTGAACCAGGAGAGGGGATAATTCAACCATCACGAGCAACTGTGGTTTCAGCAGTGTTTACTGTAAAATATGTAGCCAGTAACTGAAGCTGACACTGACCTTGGCAGAATTACTGAACAATTTTCTACCCTCCGTCAATGAGCCTCCTCCATGAAGGAGTCTCACTTCTTCACCCAAGAAACTGAATCCCTTTGTTCCCTCAAATCCTTCTCAAAGCTTACAAAAAGATATTTTTGAACATTAAAGATCTATTTGTAATTAAATATAGCACACCTATCAGTATTCCAAAAAGGAAGTTATGGTATATTTTAGCTCTTTATATAATTGTATATATGTAAAATATATTACAGAAAAAAATCCTCATTGTATGTATACATTTTTACAAAGTTATTTTTTATAAAAAATTGAAGTCATAGATTGAAGGGCTAGAATTATTTAAAAACATTCTTTTTAACATGAGAAAGAATGAATAGTATAGAAGAGTTAATTGAAATATTCCTAGCTATTATTTATTACATGGCCCCTTGTAAAAGTACAATATTCTTGTACACTAGATTTATGGGAACTATAACCCCAAAGCAAAGTATTTCTTTTGAATGATCAGGTATAGGAGACAGAAAAATCTTCCCATAAATTGTTGATTGACACCTCCTGCTAAATCAGCTTTACAAACAACCGCTAGAGAATCATACGTGTTGTTGAAACATCCTCAAATTCAGAATCTGCTAACCCCACAGTAGTGAGCTACTTTGAGGAGTGGTGACAGAATATTGCAGTGAGGTAGAAATGCTCAGGTGGACACATTTGCTACAGGCAGGCCAGGAGACAACATTCCTGAGAAACCTAACTCCAGGTCAAATGCATTGTCTTCAGCTAAGTTTTTGTGGTCTAACCGAAGGGTATTTATGACTCAGCCAACTCCCTGTATTGAGCATATTTACAGCATACTCTTTAGGGTCTTTGAGCAATGAAATGGTATTACCCACTGCTGTAAAAAATGTGTTAAAGCAGCTCTTGTTGAGAAGAAAAACTTTAATTTCTTTTTTTTGGGCCATAAGGAATCTAGAATTGAGGTTTTTAACTTGCCATGGTAAGGGAAGATGAATGCAGGTTAAGAACATAGGCAAAAAGAATCTCTGCAGGTGTTCCCAAGATAAAAATGAATATTTTCTATCTAGTTATATATTTATCTTTGGGTTTCTTCCCACATTCTTATCAATAAGACTTTAAGTAAAAGTCTTCTTTAACTATCCAACCTCTTTTCAATTTTGCTACAAAAAAAGATGCACTGGAAGAAATGGCGCCCCCAGAGGCCAGGAGATTGTTGACAGCACAAAGAGTGAGGAGTGCACGAAGGGAACAGTACAGTCAGAGGGATACAGCGGGGACTGGAAGCTTCTCTTTCCCCTTTTCATAGTCTTTAGCCATGGTTAGGTTTCATAGCTAGGGTTTGATTGGACTGAGTGTGGTGGTGATTTTCCTCATTGCTCTTATTTAGGGTGAAATACTGTACTAGATCTTTGGAACACAAAATAAATGAGACATAGTCATTATCTCAAGAGAGGTCGTATTTTTTTGGCTCACCTTTTTCCTCAAGAGAATTTTGACTTGAAGGATATTTGTCATGTTGCTGCATCAAAATACAAAGTAATTATTTTAAAGCAGCAATAATATTTGAAATCAAACCTTATCTAATCTCCAACCTTCTTCCCACTTCTTACTCCACATACACATAGGTAAGAAGAAGGATGGGGTCAAAAAAGGGAGGAGAAACTCTCATTTTTCATCCTAAAAAGCTTAAAGTCCAAGAGCTAATTTTTAAGGCCAAACAAAAACAACTGTTTCATCTAAATGACTGCATCAAATTGTCTGCACGGAAACCTCTTGGCCTCTTCAGATTCACAGCCTTCAGTAGAAATAAGCAGATTCCAACTGGGTGGTGTGGTTTATTCAGGAGAGATTATTCAGAGCAGTGGTTTCAAGCTAGTGGAGGTACAGTGCCATTGCCTACTTTTGCAAATACTTAGTGTTGAGAGAATTAATGGGAGAAGCAAGATGGAGCTTCTTGGAGAAGCTCCTTGGAGAAGCAAGGGGTCCTCCATGATTTCTCTTGCTTGATTTGATCAGAATCCTGAGTGAGACCAACAACTGATTTGTCAGCTTTGTTGATCATTCCTTCAGGGTTTTGAGACAGATGGCCATGTGCATCTCTGATTTTCGAAGCCAAGAGGGATTTGCCCCTCTTTTGAATCCATAGCACCAATGCATGCACTCTGGCCATACATTGGATTATAACCAGCTACCTGGGCAGCTCTTTTCAGTTGTGTGAGATCTGATCTCCCTGCCAAACTACTCATCTTCCTAGTGCAGGATTCCCCAAAGTATATGCTGTAGAACATTAGTGTCTTGGGTTTTAGAAAGTTTCCCATTGAAAACATGTTTACTGGTCAAATAACTATGGCGGAGCTTGTTCTAAACAATGTGAAATGTATTTATTTTCTCCAGGATTTCTCAAAATCCTGAATAAGAGAGTGAGGAAAGTGAATTCACTTTCAGACTTACTTGAATCCTCCCTCTACTTCTTACTAACTTTGACCTTTGGCGAGTTATTTAATCTAAGGTTTAATATACTCATCTGTGAAGTTAGGATACAAATACTAACATCACAGAATTGGTCAGTGGATTAAACAAGATAAAATACCAAAATTGGTAACATTTTCTATTCAGGGATATACTTTGTATTATCATTTCCACATAATCATGCAATTTAGATTATATCCATACCAAAAATATAGATTATTTTTAATGTACAAACAAAGCAGAGGAGTTGTTGACAGTTTTGAATTCTACTTAATCACTCCTTCAGTAGATGCCCCATTGGAAATCACATAGTAAATCACTAGGAATTAGCTGACCATTGTGTGTGTGTGTGTGTGTGTGACCTTAGTGTTACACTATACTGATCATTGGTTTTTCTATTGGAATTCTATAGACCTTTAAATGGCCCTGCGCTAATGATGCCAATGTATTTTAAAATACTGAAAAGGTAAACCAGTGCTTTCTGAACACAATGTATTCCCTTGCTAAGAAGCTAACTCTCATCAGAGGTACTGTCCTTTGTTCTCATATTACAGAAAGTTGAGGTACCTGGCTTGTATCTCAAGAGTCACCAGGATATCTGAGCTTTGAATTCCCAGCCACTTACCTTATTTATTGTCACACCATTCATCTTCATCAAGGTGCAATAAATATCTCTGCAGAGATCACAATCTTGGAGATAGTTCAAATGTTAGCTTCAGCCTCAAAAGAACTCAGAATAAAACGTACTCTTTTGCTCTTCAGCATTTTTCCAGGCTGCTTCATAAGAGATTACATTTCAAGGACAGACGGGACTTTTCAAATTCTTCATCTAATACTTCGTAAGCATGCCTTTGGAAAGAAGAGAGAATCATGACTATTGATAAGAAACCTGGTGACATAGTATGGTTTATATCATCTTATTATCTCCCTTTAAATGATAGACATTGCATTGTAAAAGTTACCATAGATAGGTTCTAAAGGATGGCAGCATGTAAGTATCATTATCTTTTTTGCATGAGAGATGGTATCAGATAAGAAACATATGTAAGAGCTGAACAAATATTGTTTGTTGTTTCCTACTAGACATATATAATATCAAAGGTGGGAAATTCCAAACATCTGTAGGAAAAACAGACTGTGATAAAGGTTATCAGGAAGGTACAAGCTTTATGTGACAGAATGATTGTCACTTCAAACTACACAGTTTATGGCAGTCAACTAACCTAAAAGAAGGAATTGCACACATACAATGTGCCAACTTCATATGCCAAGTTCTAAAATGTAGAACAGAGGGCCCCTGTCCTCATCAGTTTACTGTCTAATATTGGAGGCTCAAATAAGAGGCACTAGATAAAGGTGGGAAGCACACTGAAAAACTGCAGGAACTGTAAGAAGAAAAGATGTTAGTGGGCTGTAGGCAGACAAGATGGCTTCCCTGGAAAAAAAAGAACTTTGTTGGGAACTTTGACCCAGGGTAAGATCACATTGGCTAAGAAGAGGAGGAAAGATTTCTGGAAGTAGAAAAGGAATGACAAAGAGCAGCGTTAGTGAAGAGCCCAGTGAACTGACTGTTGTGAGTGAAATGAATTAATAAATAAGGATCATCTTGGAAGGTAGTTTAGAGGAAGTTGAAGGAAAACTCGGAATCTATCATTTGACCTTGACGGATAGATCATGGGTGAGGTGATAGATTCTTTTGCCAAGAAATGACAGTAGGAGAGCAGGGCCACAGGAAAATAAATCGGGTAGTTATGTGCAGCATGAGTTGGAAATGGAAAGTGGGGAGGGAGATAACCAGAGTGATCTCAAGTTGGGGTACTGAGGACTTGAGTGAGAGTCATGGCAGGGAGGTGAGTAGGAGATAAACAGAGAAACGCTGAAAGGAAACTTTGGTGATACGTGGGTGATAATCTCAAATGCCAGTCAATGATATGGAGAAAGTATTACAGCCTAAACTTACCACATAAATTACTATAAAGTTATAGGTTTTAGAATTGCACTTGAGTTTTTATTCCATGTTGCTTCTTATCAACAGTGTCATCTCAGGAAAATTATTAAACTACTTGTTCCTAACTTTCCCCAAATCTAAAATGAGATTAAAATTGTTTATGTGGAGGCTTAAACAAAATAACATGTAAAACGTTGACTAAGTACCAGGCAATTAATAGGCATTCAAGAAATATTTGCTCCTTGTTCCACTTAATTAACCCTAAAATATCCTAGAGGCAGCTGGAAACTGGAAGGTAGATTTAAGTTTTGTGGCTATAATAGGGTCTGAATGTTTGTATTCTCCCCAAACTCAAATGTTGAAATCCTAATCCCTAATGTGATGGTACTTTTGAGTTGAGGCCTTTGATAGAGGATAAGCTCATGAGAGCCGAATCCTCACAAATGGAGTTAGTGACCTCATAAAAAGTCCAAACAAGACCTCCCTCACCCATTTTGCCATGTGAGGTTAGATGGCCATCAAGGAGAAGGCAGGTCCTCTCCTGCACCATGATCTTGGACTTTCCAGCTCCAGAACTATGAGAAATAAATTTGTTATTTATAAGCCATCTAGTTTATGCTATTTTATTATCGCTGCCAGAATGAACTAGACAGGCTGGAGATGCAGTTAGACACCGCCCACAAAGAGGTGGTATTTTGAACCATATGGGAAGTGTTCTCATTGAGGAAATAACTGAGTAAGAGAAGGAAAAAAAAAACCCTTGAGTAAGTTTTGGAGAAAGCCTAAAATGAGAAAAAAGAGGGGCTGAATAAAGATGAGTAGTAGATTTGAAGTGTGCTTAGTATAGCATTTAGAACGTAGTAACCACTTGAGGTATCTGGGTGGCCCAGTCAGATAAGTGTCCAAACTCTTGATTTTGGCTCAGGTCATGATCTCATGGCTTGTGAGACTGAGCCTTGCCTTGAACTCTGCGCTGACAGCGCAAAGCCTGTTTGGATTCTTTCTCTTCCTCTCTCTCTGTCCCTACCCTGCTCTCTCGCTCTCTCTCTCTCAAAATAAATACATAAACTTAAAAAAAAACTCATAAACTCTCAATAAATACAAGCTGTTATTATTGTTGTTGCTATTCCTGTTATTATTATTATTATTAGAGATGGTCAAAGATGTGGTGGTGAACTTTAGAGAGAATAAAGGCATAATAATCAAATGAAGGAGAAAAGTCAAAGTAACCTCCAGTGGTCTATGTTGCAATAAAATAAGGATGAGGACTATAAAACCATTCCATTCAAATGGAAGCAGTTGGTGACCAAATGCCTGACTTTTATAATTCTTGTCTGTAGTTGACATGACTTCATGATTTAGGAGGAAGACTATGCTCACATAGCTACCTGAACTGTGAATGATATATTATTCATTCACCATCACCAAAAATATCTCTTCAGCAGATATTCTACCTGCCACAGAAGGAAGAGAGACTCGGGGTCTTTAAAATAAAGGACACCAGCAAGCGATTTTAACATAAGGGGAAATATGAAACTATGAGTTAACAAAAAATACAATTTCCTGTGATGATTTTTAATAGAGCCAAACACCAAATATTGGCTTCCCTTGTGTTAGAAAATGAATAAACACTATTACAATGACCTGAAGGCTTGGATAGAGAGAATAAATAAATTATTGACACATGAGGAGTAGACAATTCTCCATCCACAGTTGAGCTTTTCATTCTTTGTGAAGCAGATGGTCTAAATAAAGGAGCCAAAAATAACAGGTGGGTTTTATTGCATTAAGCCACTGAAAACTCTAAGCATCTACAGTTTAAATCATGTTTAAAATAGTAAGCCTTAAAAACCACCTTTGAAAATAACCTTTCATATTTATACAGCACCTTTGTCCACCTTATATGATATCAAAACACAAAGACCAATGAGTGTATGAACACATATTTAGGGACAACAAGGGAGAGACAGATTGAAAGAAACAGCTGCTCTTTATGGAAATGGTTTAATGCAGGGTCATTAAACCATGTTGATAGACTCTAACTGATATGGATAACATCACCTCTTCTGGGACCAAACAAAGCTTGGGTCTAAGTCATTTCTACCGTTAATATAGTTATCTCACATGTCCGAGTTATCTCTATCGACCATGTGGAAGGTAACTACAAAGAATTCAAATACAATGTTTCTTCTATAATTCGCCAAACTCATACGTCTAATTTGGGAAGTTGAACTGCATTTTACTAACATCTATCCTACATCATACTATGTATTTGTCTTACATGTTTTTGTAAGTTAGATGTGATGTTGGAAGAGATTGATGAATGAGTCATCAATGGAGGAAGTAGCGTAGCTCTGCTCGGAGATGATTGCTTTTTACATGGTATTCCTTATTAATTACATGCATTTGATGACTAGAGTTTTAGAAGTAAAAATCACGTCTCCTGTCTCTCTTCCCCAATCTCCCACTTCCCTAGGATAACCACCATTAGAGTAACCTTCAGAATCTGTGCATGTACATTGGCAGTTGAAGAAATGCTCAAACCATTAAACCCACAATGAATTTTAAGAATCTTTTACATTTATAAAACATCTTCATCCGTCTTGAATAATTTAAAACCATAGACACCTTCCTGAGTATGAAGCATGAATTATAAAAAATGAGATTATGTTTCTACTTACTGTTTGCAACTTGCTTTAAAAAAAAAATCAACAGTGCCTCATGGATATTTTTCACTTTCCTACATGGAGATCTACTTCATACTATTTAATAGCTATGCCCTTTCTTTAGAATATATCGTAGTTTATAATCATTCCCAAATGGATAGGTATTTGTTATTTCCAGTTGCCACCAAAATAAATTGCAATTAATGCCTTTATTTATATATACTTACTTGTGCAAGTTTCTATAGTATTTATTGCTAGAGAGAGATTTGACACATCAAAAGTTTTGCGGATTTTTATTTCAATGTCTTCTGGAATAACTATTTTCCAAACTTTCTCATTTTCTTGCACTTTAAATAAGTCATACTTTGCTTTTGTCTTTAAATCTAAAGTGCTTATTTATCTAGGGGACTACTATTCCTTTTATTCTTTTATCTCAGAGCTGACTGCATGTGGGGATAAATTAAGAGTTATGTACTGTTGTTGATAGTGTAGGAGACAGGGAAGGAAATACGGTGAAAGAGTAAAACTGTAAGCCATTGGCACTGCTACTAAGACATAATGATTAGTAGCATGTCTTATACTGATAAATCACCTGATGAATATGCCTCTTGGGCTTTGATTGTCAAACAAAATCTGTCTTATATAAGTTCAGTACAAATATAGATGCTTGCCAAAAATGGAGGGGTGGGATTCATACCGGTGGTACATTTGGTCAAGAAACTATTTCTGACTGACGGCAGAGAGAAGATGTGTGGCAACTTCGTTTCATGATACTGCATGAAAAAGAAGAAGAAACACAGAATTGAGAAATATAAAGAATTCAATCCTTGAGGAAGACCCTGACCGATTGGAAAAATAAAAGGAGAGCTTTCCTTGTAAGCTGGTCGGTATTTCCAGCTAGAATTTATTCTATGGCTGGTAAAAGCTCTGGCAAGGTTTTTGGCTACTGTTTTCCCTTCAAACAGGAAGAGAACGTCCGAAGTGATCTACTCCTATCTCGACCCTCTGTACAGTAAAAAGTTATCCAAGGGGCAAAGTGGCCCAAACCAGCCCAGTCTTTCAAATACAGTCAAGCTACTGACTCTAACACTCCATGTTTCAATTCTTTGTGGGCAAAAAAACCCCAAAATAAAACAAAACACCCACCTTTCTAACAATAGCTATGGAGTCTTATCCTGCAGTCATAGTTTCGGTATTAGGGAGCAAGCGACTCTACCCTCCACTTGTCTAGAGTGAAGGTGTTTAGAAGAACTGGAAAAATAATCCTGTGTCTTAGTTCCTGCAGTCTAGATTGTTCTAAGAATTTGCTTATTCCTGGGAAAAGGAAGCCCTCCAACGATGGAAGGGCTTCATAGCAATGAAGTGGTATAAAATTTTGAATTTAAACTTCTGTTGTAAGCTTTTAGGCCAAAGATGGATGAGCAAAGGCATTGTTAGAATTCCATTCCCCTTTTCTAAAACCCACCGTGAACAATGAAAAAGAAAAAACAGAAGAGAAAAACTCTTCATCTCCGGTAAAACAGGGAAGTTTTACCATCTCAAACCTACCAACTACTGCAGCAGCTATGCTCATATCACAAGAGCATTTACCTTGTTAGGTCTCAAAGAAATTGGGAACATTCTGATAACTCCTGAAAAGATCCATCTCAAAGGGTAGATATAGGATTCAAAGAAAAAACTGTATGATAGTGGTTGGAGAAAAAAAATGAGCTGACACAACTAACAGAAAATATAAGAGAAAATTTACCCATTATAAAGACGAAAGTCACATAAGAAATAGTAGTAGTACAAATCAAAAGGGCACATTCTTTTAAAAATGCAGACAGAATCCTCTGACACATCTTGTCAAAGTTGCTGTACTTTGACAATCCGGAAAATAAATATGAGCACGCGACAAGAAAGGCAAATCGTGTACAAGAGGTAAAAATGGTATTGGCTACAGGTGTCCCCAAAGCAACATTCGATTCCTGAAGACAGTGAACTATATCTACAAAGTTTCAAGAGAGTGATCCAATAGTGTTCTCAAATGAAAGGCAACAGACATATCCATCTAGTTGGCAAGTTTGTTAACAACTTAAAGACCAAACCATTCCTGAGTAGAATGAATACCAGGCAGACATGAGATGAAACATAATAAAAAACTCAGATGTGGAGAAAACATGGTAAAAAACACGGCAGTAAAGGGGCGCCTGGGTGGCTCAGTCAGTTAAGCATCGGACTTCAGCTCAGGTCATGATCTCACAGTTCATGGGTTCAAGCCTGCTTTGTATTCTGTGTGTCTCTCTTTCTGTCCCTCCCCCACTCATGCTCTTTGTCTCTTTGTCTCTGTCTCTGTCTCTCTCTCTCTCTCTCTCTCTCAAAAATAAATAAATAAATAAACATTAAAAAAAAAAACTTCAGTAAATAGTGAATCAATTTAAATCCAGAATTATGGGAATTATGGTTTCCAACCAAAATGAAAATAGAGACTATTTAAAGTAGAATTGTAACTTTTTATAAATCCTTTAAATATTAAAATGTAATAAATTATTCTTCATTTTTAAAAATTAGTTTATTTTGATAGATCACGTGTGCATGCATGCGTGAGCAGGGGAGGGGCAGAGAGAAAGGGATAGAAAGAACACGCTCTGCACTGTCATCACAGAGATCCCCGTGGGGCCCAACTCCATAAACCATGAGATCATGAGGTGAGCTGAAATCAAGAGTCAGACACCAAACCGACTGAGCCACCCAGGTGCCCCTAAAATGTAATAAATTTTAAAATATTGAGCATCTCTTGGGGAAACTATTATTTCAGTTTTTCTTCAATTTATTTTTCTTTATTTAAATTCTAGAATTCATTTCATTTTAAATAGTATATATAGCATCATCATACTTTTCTTTCTTCAAATGACTACTTTCCTCCTTGAGGTTTTTTTTTTTTTTTTTCTTTTTTTTTCAACGTTTTTTTTTTTTTAATTTTTTTATTTTTGGGACAGAGAGAGACAGAGCATGAACGGGGGAGGGGCAGAGAGAGAGGGAGACACAGAATCGGAAACAGGCTCCAGGCTCCGAGCCGTCAGCCCAGAGCCTGACGCGCGGCTCGAACTCACGGACCGCGAGATCGAGACCTGGCTGAAGTCGGACGCTTAACCGGCTGCGCCACCCAGGCGCCCCGAGGTTTTTTTTTTTAATGTTTAATTATTTTTGAAAGAGAGAGACAGAGCATGAGTGGGGGAGGGGCAAAGAGGGAGGGAGACACAGAATTCTAAGCAGGCTCCAGGCTCTGGGCTGTCAGCACAGAGCCCGATGTGGGGCTCGAACTCACGGACCGTGAGATCGTGACCTGAGCCAAAGTTGGATGCTTAAACAACTGAGCCACCCAGGTGCCCCAGTATGACTATACTTTTTACTCTATTACCTATTGATCTCTCTGTTAGGAGATGTACAAAGTGATATCCGTGGAAGAGTAACTAGAGTGAGTTGAAGGTGGTGGGAATGGGTATGGGGCAAAATTTTCCGTTGTACTTTTCCGAACTCCTGGACTTTTGTTAACAAGCATCTATTAACTTTGTGTAAAAATGCATTTTCTTAGCTTCAATTCTTTTAAGATGGGAAAGGAAGTCAGAAAGAGAAGGGAATAGGGTAACAATTCTTTACACTTGTTCTAGAAAACCATAATTTAATCACTGACTTCAAAATCAATTTAAAAATTTGTTACAAAATCAGTTTGTAAGTTATTTAATGAAAGGTCGAAATTTTGGCATGCCTATAATCTAAGAGCCTCTTAATATTGTGCTGAAGTTTCACCATGAAAATAAAATGTTCTTCACTTCTGTCTAGATTGACTACTGTTTCCTATATATTTAAAAAAAATTTTTTTTACATTTATTTACTTTTGATAGAGAGAGACAGACCACAAGTGGGGGAGGGGCAGAGAGAGAAGGAGACACAGAATCCCAAGCAGGCTCCAGGCTCCGAGCCTGACATGGGGCTCGAACTCACAAACCACAAGATCATGACCTGAGCTGAAGTCGGATGCCCAACCAACTGAGCCACCCAGGTGCCCCTACTGTTTCCTATATTAATGACAAAAATATTAAGTCAATCAAAAATGAAAATTATTATAGCTTTTCAACTACAGAACTGAATTTATATATATATATATATATATATATATATATATATATATATATATATTTAATTAGAGAAAACCTTATCATTCTAATTCTATTTTGGGGGGTTTACTTATATGTTTTGAGGGAGAGAGAGACAAAGAGAGAGAGAGTGGGGGAGGAGCAGAGAGAGAGAGAGAGAGAGAGAGAGAGAGAGAGAGAATCCCAAGCAGGCTCTGTGTTGTCAGCGAACCATGAGATCATGACCTGAGCCAAAATCAAGAGTTAGATGAACTGAGCCACCCAGGTGCCCCTATCATTCTCCTTTTAAAAATTTATTTTTCCCTTGGTTTAAAGCCAAAATAGTTCAATGACAAAGTAACAAGGGAATTAAAATTAAAATGGCTGAGTTTAAATAGACAGGTGGATTTTGATGTAGTATCTGAAGCTGAAACTATGTTATAAAACTCAGATGATCCCATTTGTCCTGTTGAATTACTAAGCCTTTGCTTCTCATGAGCAAAGCATTTCACCACTGTATTAAAGAATTTTAGTAACACCCAACAACTGCTTGTGGCTGAGAGAGACAGACAGACAGACAGACAGATGGAAAAAGACAGAGAAAGGCAATAGAATAAAAATTAAAAGAAGAAATGAAGTATTGTCTCCCTTTTATAAAACCTCACAAAGCTCATTTAGGCCCGTTCATTAGCAAATTCAGCAACAAATAAAAGACAAGAGAGAAGAGCCTAATGTAACTTTCTGAGATTATGTAATGATCAGATTCATGAAATGCTAAAATAGGGACTTTACTCTTCCTCCCCCCATTCCTTATAGTTGAGTAATGACCAGCAGGAATGTCGGCGATGGCCACTGATGACCTTAATGGGTCTCTGAGTGGTCCAGGAAATGTAATTTCAGAGCAGAGAATGAAAAAATGTTCTATCTTCTCTTTCTTCCAAAAGGTTTTATGAAGTGCTTACTGAGTCCCTGGAACTATCTAAAGTGTGATATTAATCTATTTAAGCCGATACAATTGCAATTCCTCTATAACAGTGGTTTTTTAATTTTGAGACCAGGGATCTACTGGTCTATGAATAAGCTTCAGAGGGCTCATGAAATTTCTACATTTCTATATACATGATTTATTGAAGAGAGAATTCAGAGATTGCAAACAAATACTCTAGAAGCTGTTTATCTAAATGATACTGTAAAAGAAATAGTTTTAAAAAATCCATACACCTATATTAAATAAAAAAATTTTTTTTTGAAATGACAACCCATGAAATCATGGGGTCAACTAAAACTTCCTAACACACTAAAAACAGGAAGTAAAGACTTATTCTGTATGTTTTACAAATTTTACATTAGATTCTGCCAACCAAGATGTCTCAGAAACCTGACCTTTTCTATGGGGTGACTCAAGAATCATAAATGTATAACCATTCACGGGGCTGGGTGGCGGACATGTTCTCTGACTCTCCAGTGGTAGAGTAAGCTCAGTTTGAATTTCAGGCTAATCTTTCCCCAATTGCCTCACAAATAAAATGAAGTTAACATGTATAGAATAGAATGGTACCATTACATTCTTTGGGAGTCGTAGTAAAACATCATATGAGCCATGGCACTTTTTACTTCTTCCCTTAGAACAATTATCTCTTAGAAGCCAAGGAAAAATGTGTGTATCATCGTTACTTTAAACTCTATAAATCAACTTCAGGGTTTGCAGATATGAAAGGATGGTTCTAAAGTCCACCAGCTAGAATTCTTCAAATTCCTCAAGCAGACATATCTAAGAGCAAACTGACACACTACCTTTCGGAGTAGTAAATCACTGAGTAATGGTCTTCTGTTGACCTTTTTTTCTATCTAACAGACGTCATGACTTGATACTAACGTTCCCAATCTTTCCTCATGATGGTGACATGTCAGAACTTCAAGTCTAACCATAAAAATGTTAAGGTTTTGAAAAAAATAAACTGCATCAACTTTAGGGCAAAAAAATGATGTGATCGTGGTAAGTCAAGAAGAGAAACTTGGAGTTCTAGAGTCCACTCTCTCTGAGAACCCTACCTCTAGACTTCCATTTGTGGTGTTCAACCAAAATACATTCCTACATTCTCTAATTGTTTGCTCTTCATTTATGATGGTGTATCAACAATAAAAAATGGCGTATTTCATTTTCTTTTCTTTTTCAAAATTGCATAGGATTCGGTAGGAATGAGGGGAAAAAGAAAAGAAAGTTTGTTAGGTTCCCTCCATTGCCTAAGTTTACTTCTTTTTCTGACCCAATGTTGTCTTTCTCATCCCTTCCCCCACGTACTGTACTTTTATTCTTTATTTTAAAAAAATTTTTTTTAACGTTTATTTATTTTTGAGACAGAGAGAGACAAAGCATGAACGGGGAGGGGCAGAGAGAGAGGGAGACACAGAATCGGAAGCAGGCCCCAGGCTCTGAGCCGTCAGCCCAGAGCCCGACGCGGGGCTCGAACTCACGGACCGTGAGATCGTGACCTAAGCCGAAGTCGGACGCTCAACCGACTGAGCCACCCAGGCGCCCCCGTACTATACTTTTAGACCCTGGATTTGTTCTGCCTTTCTAAAGAGTAGTTGACAGTATGCTACTGTTCTCATCCTCATCCAGAAACATAGAAAACTTTCTTCACTGAGAGAAATTTTTAGGTGAACAGCTATGAAGAAGTCAGTTAAACTGGCAGTTCCTCTAGACAAAGATGTGACTATAACAATTGACCTACCTGGCATTATCCTAAGCCAAAGAATACAATTATTTACTTTTTAAATTGTTCTGTGCCTTTCCACTGACATTATTAATTTGGAACCAACAGGGCTCCATTAGCTCAGGCACTGTTCAATGCTAACGATGTCTGGGAGATACTGTCTTCTGCTTTCCATAAGCAATGGATGTGGCTGCTTTTTATTAACATTCTTAAATGTATTAGGTTATAGATTATCACATGAAATATACCTGTCAGTTAACAAAGTTGCTATCACCAACCAACCTACAAGGCTAATGGTATTAAGACATAGGCTTCATACATCTTGGTGGGTGCATCGTTGATCTTTCCCACTTGTGACTAATGAAGACACACTTGAGTCTTTATGTAACAAAGGTATGCAACACACTATTGATTTATCACTGAACACCAAGCCTTTATGTCTATGAGTTCTATATTGCAAAGGCACCTGGCTAACTGTTACGATTCCTCCAAGGATAGTGACAATGGTACATTTACAATGGTACGTTTACAATAAGCATTATCCTCTTTTCTCCCCTCTTTTCTCCCACCCCCCAACTATTACCCAAAGGATTACATTTCAAAATTTTGATCTCGATAGTGTTGCAGTTTTGAATAAGAAATGTTTTCATAACCGGCAGATATGGTCCAGAGAAGGTCATATGCGTGGGTTGGTTACGGCATAAACGTGTTGTGGTATTACATAAGTTTGTAAAACAACCCTCCAGTTCGTGAAGTACTACCACAGCCATTGTTATGTATTACCAATAATCAGATGGAGTCTCTGGGAGATTTATGAATGTGCCCAAGGTTATGCTAGACTGGGTGGCAGGTCCATGATTTGGACTATGTTCTTGGAAGCCTAGTTAGGTGATCTGTGCAGCCATTTTGTTCCAAAGAGCAACTTGTTCAATAAGGAAAGTATAGAGTTTTATGAAAACTATATAAGAAGATGATGGTAGCATGTGATATGAGCACTGTTGTGCAACAGTGTGACAGAAAAGCTCACTCATCTTTAAATCCCTCTTCAACTAGACTCTAACAAACGCCTAACATTTTAACATTAGTAATACATTCCCTCGAGCAAAGACTTATTTTTCAAGCATATTTTTGTTAAAATGCAAATATTCCAAAAAGGCAAAAATTCAAATGAGGAAGAGAGTCCATTTGTTAAATTTACTTTCAGTGCCAGGTGAGAAGAAATTGAAGGCATGCAGGTGAATATTAAGTTTGGGGAGATTTGTTCTAAATGTGTCAGACGAGTGGGGCAGACCTGAGCCTTGTAGGGTGGTAGGGTTTTTCTAGATTAAGTCCTGGGAAGAAGGCAGCATTCATGTGGGTCTCAGGCCGTGGTCTTGAGTATTTGTATTACCGTTTCCTTGACCAAGGACACACAAAAATATTGGGAAATTATTCATCTAAGGTGTTTTTTTTTCTACTTTGTCTGACCACCCTGCCCCATCACCTCTTCCACTCATTCTTTTTATATTTTTCTTGGCAGTTCTACTGCTCTGGTGGAGGAGTAGGATGACAGGGAGAAGTTTAAGGAAATTAGAGCCTCAGAGTCTGGATTAGGCTGGAGGAAGCAAGACCAAATAAAGTGTGTTGGGATCTAACTGTGATGGAATCACCACATCAACACTTCTTAATCTTTTGAGTTCTACACACATCTAGGTACCTCATAAAACCAGTGGCTCCATTTCCCCCAGAAAAATGCGTGTAACATGACACAAAGTTTTAAGCGGAATCTGAAAGGATCGTGAGCCACCTGAGTACCAAATATAAACATATTTGCAAATATAAGCAATATGTGGAACTCACATTGAAAACTCTTGCACTAGATTCCACAATCCCTACTCATAAGCATATCAGTCCTTTTATTCAGGTAGCGCTGGTATCATGGCTGGGCATGTGGTACGTACTTAACTAATTTCTAAATAAACTACGGTAATAGCATATATATCAGCAAGGAAAGAACAAACCACTGATTTATGCAAAACTGTGTATTAATTTCAAGAAAAGATTGATGCTGTTGGCAGACAATTTCTTCTGGACTTGTCAGAGTTTCCACACGGTTTAGGTGTTCCCAGTAAAGGGGATCCTTTGCAAATATGCCTCAGAAGCTACAGACGGTATCTCTGCAAAGATAGAAACCTCTAGAGACATGCAAGTTAGTTAGGTTTCCTTCCACTCTTCCAGGGACATTTGCTTGCAGTCCAAGGTGGTACTTTTAACCTACCCTTCCTCTGAAAAGGACTGCTTACTGTGCAGAGTAGAGGTCTCTCCCATGCAGAGAATGGCAAATGTGCTGGCTGCCCTATATAAGTTCCAAGTTTCATTGTTTAGGATTCCTCCCTTGTGATGCAAACCCAATATGTGTGTGGGGAAACATCTGGCCCTCATTCTGTCACCTTGTGGAGACTGGGGCACGGGGAACAGATGCTGAGATGGTCGACTGGCAGGTTTTCGCTGTGAGTAATAAAACATGTGTGTCTCTGACCCAGGATCTTGTTTTCGTTTGTCAGTATATGTATGTAAGATGATGGCAAGCTAAGTTGTTACCTCACAAGGGGAGTATTACAGTCCTTTTACACCTGCAGGCTGAACATGAAGGAAGCCAGGATTAAGACAGGAAATTTTGTGTGATTTCACCTATATGACATTCAGAAAAAGGCAAAACAAGTCTTCAGTGATAAAAATCGGAGTTGCATTTTTCTCTGGGGTTTATTAATTGAAAAGGAAAACGAGAGAGTCTTCTGGAATGTTGAAAATGACCTATGTATTGTTTTGGATGGTGGTTACATGGAGATTCAGATATTTAGTTGTCCACTCAGATTTATGTGATTTATTGCATGTATGCTATATCTCAATAAAATGTTGCATAAAAGAGAGACCAATAGAAAAATGCATTGTGAATTTTAACAACTTAGGAAGTCAAGTTTAAGAAGATGGCATACATTTCTAAAACCTTTTCAGGGGGTAGATGACCCAACTTTTAGGCCCTATTCTCATTGTTGCATAGAATCAGGGTGGATAGGGCATCACCTAGTTAACTATTCCTGCTACAAAAGCTAGAAAATCTGGAAGGTTTGTATGATGGTTAATTTTATGTTAACTTGATCTGGGCCGCAAGATGCCCAGATATTTGGTCAAACTTTATTCTGGATGTTTCTGTGAGGGTGTTTTGGGATGAGATTAATACTTAAATCAGTGGACTACAAATAAAACAAAATGCTCTCTACAATGTAGTGGGCCTCATCCAATCAGTTGAAGGCCTGACTAGAATAAAAACACCATCTCCTCTAAAGAAGATAAAATTATACAGAAGTCTTTATTTGGATTTTATCTGCAAAATAGTCTTTGCCTGGTTATATAGCAGACAGCCTTCAGACTTGAACTAGAACATCAGCTATCTGGGTCTCCAGCCTGCCAGTCCACCCTGCAGATTTTAGACTTGCCAGCCTTCATAGCTGTGTATGCCAACTCCTTACAGTAAATTTCCTTCCTTCCTTCCTTCCTTCCTTCCTTCCTTCCTTCCTTCCTTCCTTCCTTCCTTCCTTCCTTCCTTCTCTGTCTATATTATATATCTATATCTATATCATCTATATCTATATATATCTATCTATATCTATCTATCTATCATCTATCTATCTATCATCTATCTATCTATCTATCTATCTATCTATCTATCTAACCATCTACTGGTTCTGCTTCTCTGGAAAACTCTGACTCATACAGCTTGTCAACCCCCAAAGGTTTAGACCACCATCACTACCTCTGATTCCTTGGCTCTGCCTGAACTGTCATTATGCTCCCCAAATATGGCAGAAAACCGTCTCTCAATCCTTACTTTAACATAGCTAAAGTCTTTTTTTCTTGTGATTTATTATTTCTACTTATGTTTTCTTTTTACTTAAATAGTAGGTGTGCTCACATAAAATCATGAGATGAATGTGCTAAGCCTATCATGTGAGTGGGGACTGAGAAGGGTCAAAATCTGGGATGTCATCAAAACGACTGAACATTTGTTAAGAAATTAATATTTTATAGTCCCTTTAAATCAGTCTGCTTCTTATCATTCCCCTCTTCCTTCTGTATTGTGTTGAATTCTTTTTTTTCCCTCTTGCTAAATATGCTATCTCCACTGACCATGTGACAAGATATAGATTGCTATCTCCACTGACCATGTGACAAGATTCAGCAGTGGCTATTGACTGGAAATATAATTCTGGCTTTTTGACTATCATGACCCTTTTATAAGCACTGGCCTAATGTCTTTAGAAGTATGAAGTACAGAATACATTTATTTTAAATTATTGTATTTAGCAATACCTATTATATTTTACATTTAATCCTACTTGGTCTGTTTCAAAATCCATAAGACTAAACATATTCCTCAGTGTTTATGTTTTTCCTTTAGTGATTTTTATACAGCTTTACAACAACCACCATTCACATAAAAGACAACTTTTACCAACTGTTGTGTTTTCTGGCTCCTATGGTGATTGTGCTAATACCCATTTTAAAAGAAATTTAACGATAGAGAAATGAATCTTTAGATGAAGATATACGAGTAGCCACGATGGCTGGTGACATTTATTGGAATATACACAAAACTTCCTACCATTGGTTTGTTGAATAGTCTTTTTTCCTGCTGAAAGAAATAGATCTCATTTTCACCAGCTCAGCAAATGTGGATCTAAAGGTAATTTCTTGAAGCAGATTTCTAATTTGTCAAATAGCCCACAGAGCTATTTTACTTACATATTCCAAATCCTTTCGTGAAAGAGTAAGGTCTACATTAGTGTATACACACACACACACACACACACACACACACACACACACACACGCCATAGCTCTAAAATAGTTTGGTGGCCATGAGAATGCACCTCACAAATCTCCAAACGCAGAGACAATAATTTACTGATGGCCTCAAGCTTCTGGAGTCTGAAATCCGTCTCCACATTCTGACTGAGGCCCTGCTTCCCACCTGTTGCTCCCAGCCACTGACCGCCACAGCCTGGGTACTGAAGCAGGACCATCCCTGATAAAAGGAGGGCTCCTTTGATGAATGATCTTGGCTCAGGAGCTCCTCCTGCTGAACATTTCTCAGAACTGCAGCACAGCCTGGATGTTCCACCCTACCTCCCTTGCTTTCCCTTTCTCTTCTCAGGATCCAGCCTCCAACGTGTTCTGATGGCTTTACCAGTCTACCCAAGCATCCTCTCCATTTTCCCTCCCTGGCATTTCTCTTACTAAGTCATTTGCATGTTTAATTCTTGATATCTTGTTTCCTATACCCGATTCTCAAAAGACTCAAGCTAATAAGTGTAGAGTTTAAGGTTGAAAAAGTTTATTGCGTTGCAGTGTAAAAAAAAAATGTCTATAAGGAAAGAACAAATTAACGGATGGCTGATAAAGGGAAATAGACAAAAGAAGATAATATGAAATGGGCTTATGGAGAAACAGAGTATCAAAGAGAGGAGAAAGATAGGAAGAAGGAAAAAGCCAGAGGCTCCCAAAAAGGAGGTAGAGTCAGACACTAAAAAAGAGGATCAGATGGTAAACGTGATGGAAAGAAAATCTGACTCTTACTGTGTTCCCAAACTTGGTGGTGCTGCCAACTTCCTGCTTATCCTTCACCCCCCACCCCGCCCACCCCCGGGTGCTGAGAATAAGGAGGTGGAAGAAGGGCCAGAGGTGCTGAAGAGAACAGACACCCACGTCACACCACGTCTTTCATCTCTGGTTATTCCTCACGTGGTGGATCCTTTTCATCCCGAATCCAAAAGTTGCTCTAGAAAAACCAGTGTCTGCAATTTCAGATTCCAAAAGGGCAAAAATTAGTCTTTTGGGGGAGCTTCTTACAAACATCTGACAGGCTTCACGATTCAGAGATACACCTCTGTGAAGACCGATCCTGTTAAAAATGCAGGATCGACAAATCAAGGGACATGAAGAATTATTAAAGACTGAACTATAGCCATGTTTTATTTTTACATCCAAAGGAAATGCAGTAGACCCACGATGAACATTTCACTCTCATAATTCTCCATGTTCTTTATTCTGTTTTTGGAAAGGCTTCCTGTTTCTGATTTGACAAGCCATCTGCCTTGTTAGTTTTGCTTCCTTTCTCAATTTTGTTTTAACCTTTTAAAATAAGCTCTAGAAGCAGCCCAAGGTAAGGCAAAGAGAAATAATGAAGAAAAACATGTGCAAAGGGCTTTGCCGCCACAATTGTCCATTCCTAGTGTTTTTAATTTGTCTCTTTGTTTTGCTTGATTGAAAGTCCACCAAATAGGAACATAATTTCTATGCTACTGCCTGTACACAGATACAATTATTCACTACCTCTTAATATTAAAGTGTAAGATAACTCACTTTTTAGAAATCCTGAGGGAAATGTAATTAGGTATTGAAAACAGTTGGTCTTTTCCAGTCAAGTATGTCTTAATAACTTTTATTTATATACCATGTTGTAATAGCCAAAGCATTTTTACATGCGTCATTCGACTTAACTTTCCTATTTACCTACCCAGGGATTAAATTAGGTTGCAGTTGAGGATGTGGTTGGTGGATTGTATTTGGTAAAATTTCTACAGATTCTGCCAGCTGATCCCTTCCCCTTGGTTAAACATTACAATTACAGGAATCTACAAAAATCTCTAAATCTGTCACACAGGCCACAGGTGGAAAACTGACTTAGTCACAGGGGAAAAACAAACTTAACCTGTTCTTTCTTGGTAAACATTTGCATCTTAAGTGGACTCAATTATCTCTGAGGTTCTGCCTTTGACCTATCAGACTCCCCAAGAAACTTGGTGGGACAAGGAAACATTATTTAGCATGCCATGAGAAGCCTTCGGCAAGTTGCTTAATATTTAAAGGCTGAAAAATAATTACTTTGGCCTCAGTATTAGCAGGTTTTTGCTGTATCCCCTGTGATCTATGAGCAAATTACTTTATTAGAAAATCATTAGAGCATAATTTGCTTCTATATGCTACTGACATCAATTTCCATTTCTTATAATGAAACTACAAGTTCTCATGATATATTATTATTGTAAATAGTATGCTTGCAGATATTGATTTGAAATTGTCATTAACCCTAACACCTATGGCTTTCTTAAAATGTGGGTGAGTTTACCAAGGTTATGTCACAGTTAGGCCCCCTTCACCCTACTTATACACAAAATGCTCTTTCTTTTTTTTTTTTTTTTTTAAATTTTTTTTTCAACGTTTTTTATTTATTTTTGGGACAGAGAGAGACAGAGCATGAACGGGGGAGGGGCAGAGAGAGAGGGAGACACAGAATCGGAAACAGGCTCCAGGCTCCGAGCCATCAGCCCAGAGCCCGACGCGGGGCTCGAACTCACGGACCGCGAGATCGTGACCTGGCTGAAGTCGGACGCTTAACCGACTGCGCCACCCAGGCGCCCCCAAAATGCTCTTTCTAAAGACAGGATGAAATGAGTCTCAAAAATAACTTCCATAAATATTTCTTTTTGTGTTGTCTTGTTTTTATTCTTGAAAAAAATGAAAACCCATCTGAATTTGTTCCAAACATTTTGAATGTGTTTCTTACTGAGGGCAGAAATACAATCTGAGAAAAGGCAAATCATAGTTTGAGAAGGTCAGAAGACAGGGCAAAGTGTGTAATTATGTCAGAAGCAAGCCTTGGAACCAGGACTTTTAAGAGACAAGAATGCACAGAACCCCAAACTTCAACTTGCTGTTAGAATCCTGGTCTTGTCATCAAAAGGTGCCTTAAAGGCAAATGTGTCTTGCTTTTCCAATTCAACATATGCCCAAACTTTTACCTACCCGGAGTTTTCCAGGCTATTTTATCCTTGGTAACTGATTATAACTTTCAGAGAGCTGAGCCTAATGCTCAGAACAACAGAAGGGATTCAATGATCGGCCCTTAAGTAACCTGAGAAATAGGAATGTGAATGGGGGAGGGGGGGAAATTTATTATTTCAACATATACATTGGGTAAAAAGCATGTGGATGTAATAAGTTCAAGCTAAGTGGTAAGTCTTCTCCTGTACTACACTTTCAAAGTAATTCATTTATTTAAGATATCAAAATCATTTTGCACATGTCCTTTTTATGGTTTCATTTGGCTGTCAGCAGGTAAGAATTGATGCACTGCCCCCTTAACAATAGGGCACACTTGAGAGTAGAAAATAAAACTTAAAACATCTGATCATCTCAATTACTTGGGATTCAGTTGTTGTTCTGCTTTGGAAAATCTTGAAATTCCGCAAAGAGTTCTTGACAATATATTAAAATCCCTACAGCCTCTTACAGGCAAGTTTAACTTCTATCTTACCACTTTCTTGGAAGCACATGAGTTTATTTCATGAAGTTTTTGTTTTTGCTTTTCATAATAGGAGCCTGATTTTTTTAAGCCTTCTTTTGGGTCACTTGGTTATGGAAATCATTAGGTAGCTCAATATTTTGTGGTCCTCAGGCTCTAGATGATACAAAAAATGTAAGTATTCTGTATCCAATTCTATCTTTCTGTGGATAAGGAAAGGCAAGCTAAATGATGGGCATCCAGTAGCTATTGGCTGAGCTGTAATTAAAATTTCA
The DNA here is from genome assembly GCF_028018385.1 of Neofelis nebulosa. Classification (NCBI taxonomy): domain Eukaryota; kingdom Metazoa; phylum Chordata; class Mammalia; order Carnivora; family Felidae; genus Neofelis; species Neofelis nebulosa. Next base: position 44,947,951 of record NC_080792.1, on the reverse strand, counting down.
GGCTCTCTTACTCTGAGAATATTATCTACTATACCATGCTGTCTCAGAGGTTTATCCCCCAGGAAAGGACTTGCAGGACAAAACAAAACAAAACAAAAAACTGGATACTCTTCCCTTGGAATCTCCTCTCTGGTCACTTTTCCTCCTGCCCCTGTTCTTAGCACCAAGGAGTGCCCACCTGACACGATCAAGGAGATCTAAGATAGTAGTTCTCTCTCCAGGCTACCCATTAAAAATTACCTGAGGAGTTTTCAAAACAGAAAGAAATGGAGCTTCCATTTCTGGCCATAATGGAATAACTGGCTTGAACTTACTCTGTTGTTTAAATAAGTGGAAAACCAGAAAGAATATATGAGGTGACTATTTTTATGCGTTGGACAGTCAGAGTCAGAGGACTGTGATATTTGACAGAGTGAAAAGATAAGAGATGTGACCGATTTTGCCCCAGATTTTGCCCTGGGGCTACTTTCCTAGCCTAAGAACAGGCAAGTGGGGTCCAAGCAGAGAGTGGCTATCTTGCTGAATTGAGGAGAGGAGATGGGGAGTCTAGGTTGAGTCTGGTAAAGCCACTGGTGTTTGTGCAGCAGGACATGAGAGGAGGTGATCCTGTAGATGGCGGTACCAAAAGATAGCATGGGGTTTCCCTGTTAAGGGCCTAGTGGAAAGCTGCCCTGTGTATGCAGGGGGGAGGTGGGGTGCTGTCGGCCTGGCAGAGCTGCTGTAGAGACCCAGCGCTGCACGGAGCCCCAGAGGCCATGCACCATTGGGAGAAGTTACTGGTCTGGCCTGGCTATAAAAGGGCTGAATTGTGTCCTGGAAGGTGGTGAGATTGCCACTGTATCTTATCAGGCTTATCAAGCTTGGTTTTATATTTGGCTAAACTAGGTCTATAGTGTTTTATTTTTTTTATCCTAAATTATGGTTCTCATGCTAAGGCACAGTCCTCACTCTCATTACATGGCCTCTATGGGGTTCAACTTAATGCCCCCCATACAAAGAAAACCACATCTAGGCACATCATAGTCAATCTGCTGAAAAACAAAAGATGAGCAAAAAATCTTAACAGTAGCCAGAGAAGAAAACACACATCATATTCAAGTGAACAATGACACAAATGATGGCTCCCTTCCATCAGACATAATGGCAGCCAGAAGCCTGTGTAACAGCATATGTGAAGTGCTGGGGGGAAAAATTGAATTTTCTCCTTCAATAATGAGGTAGAATTAAAAGATATTCAGTTAAGGAGTGCCTGGGTGGCTCAGTCGGTTTAGCATCTGACTTCAGCTCAGGTCATGATCTAATGGTTCGTGGATTCAAGCCCCACGTCAGGCTCTGTGCTGACAGCTTGGAGCCTACTTCAGATTCTGTGTCTCCCCCTCTCTCTGCTCCTCTCCCGCTCCTGCTCTGTCTCTCTCTGTCTCAAAAATAAACATAAATGTTAAAAATTAAAAAAAAGATATTCAGTTAAATAACAGCTTACAACCATATGGTCAACTAATCTTCAACAAAGCAGGAAAGAATATCCAATGGAAAAAAGAGTCTCTTCAACAAATGGTGTTGGGAAAACTGGACAGCAACATGCAGAAGAATGAAACTGGACCCCTTTCTTACACCATACACAAAGATTAATTCAAAATGGGTGAAATACCTAAATGTGAGACAGGAAACCATCAAAATCCTAGAGGAGAACACAGGTAGCAACCTCTTTGACCTTGGCCGGAATAACTTCTTACTAGACATGTTGCCAGAGGCATGGGAAACAAAAGCAAAAATGAACTATTGGGATTTCATCAAGACAAAAAGCTTCTGCACAGTGAAGGAAACAATCAACAAAACTAAAAGGCAGCCTACAGAATGGGAGAAGATATTTGCAAATGACATATTGGATCCAGGGTTAGTATCCAAAATCTGTAAAGAACTTACCAAACTCAACACCCCCAAATAAATAATCCAGTTAAGAAATGGGTAGATGATATGAATAAACATTTTTCCAAAGAAGATATCCAGATGGCCAAGAGACACATAAAAAGATGCTCAACATCACTCATCATCAGGAAAGTGTAAATAAAAACCACGATGAGATACCACATCACGATTGTCAGAATGGCTAAAATGAACAACACAGGAAACAACAGATGTTGGTGAGGATCCAGAGAAGTGGGAGCCCTCCTATACTGTTGGTATGAATGCAAACTGGTGCAGCCACTCTGAAAAACAGTATGGAAGTTCCTTAAAAACGTTCTACCCTAATGCACTATTAGGTATTTATACAAAGAATACAAAAATACAGATTTGAAGGGGTACATGCACCCTGATGTTTGTAGCAACACTGTCAACAATAGTGATACTGTGGAGAGAGTCCTAAGGTTCACTGAGTGATGAACCAATGAATAAAAGGGTGTGAGATATATATATGTGTGTGTATATACACATACACATATATATGGAATATTACTCAACCACCAAAAAGAATGAAATCTTGCCATTTGCAATGATGTAGATAGAGTTAGAGTGTATTGAGCTAAGCAAAATAAGTCAGTCAGAGAAAGACAAATGCCACATGATTTCACTCATAATTGGAATTTAAAAAACAAAACAAATGAAAATACGGGAATTAAAAAGGGAGAGCAAGGGGGAAGAAAGCCATGAGACTTTTTTTTAATTTTTATTTTTAACGTTTATTTATTTTTGAGACAGAGAGAGACAGAGCTTGAACGGGGGAGGGTCAGAGAAAGGGAGACACAGAATATGAAACAGGCTCCAGGCTCTGAGCTGTCAGCACAGAGCCGGACGTGGGGCTCAAACTCACAGACCGCGAGACCACGACCTGAGCCGAAGTCGGACGCTTAACCAACTGAGCCACCCAGGCGCCCCAAGACTTTTTTTTTTAAAGTAGGCTTCACATCAAGTGCAGAGCCCAGGACAGGGCTTGAACTCATGTCCTTGAGATTCTGACCTAAGCTGAGGTCAAAAGTTGGATGCTTAACCAACTGAGCCACCCAGGTACCCCCAAACAATAAGACTCTTAATGATAGAGAACAAACTGAAGGTTGATAGAGGGAGGTGGGTAGGGGATGGGCTAAATGGCTGATGGGTATTAAGGAAGGCACTTGGTATGACAAGCACTAAGTGTTATATGTAAGTGATGAATCATTAAATTCTACTCCTGAAACCAACACTACCCTATATGTTAACTAACCAGAATTTAAATAAAAATTTGAAAAAAGAGAAGAAAAAAGAAAAGTTGCCTGCATACCTGCACTATAGGAAATGCTAAGAAAAATTCTTCAGGCTGAAGACTAATGTTATCAGATAGAAACTTATAACTAAGTTAGGAATTAAATTAATTAAACTATAACTAAGTGAGGAACTAAGAGAAGTGATCCATATGTGGGCAAATAAAAAAGTACTATATGTTTTTAAAAGTAAAAAAATTATTTCAAGTAAAAATAATATTTACTGTGTGCATATAGAAATAAAGTATATGACAGTAAAAGCACAAAAGATAGGGCACAGGTTGGGGCACCCGGGTGGCTGACTTTGGCTCAGGTCATGATCTCATGGTTTGTAACTTTGAGCCCCGCTTTGGTCTCTGTGCTGACAGCTCAGAGCCTGGAGCCTGCTTCGGATTCTGTGTGTGTGTGTCTCTCTCTCTGCTCCTCCCCTGCTCATGCTCTATCTCTTTCTCTGTCTTTCTCCAAAAAATAATAATAATTAAATTTTTTTTTAATATAAAAAAATTAGGTTACCTAATAACATACGGAGTGAAGCTCTAAAAGGAAGGCAAAACAGAACAGCACAAAACAAAACAAAACAAAACCAACCCTGGTAGAACTAAAAGGAGAGATAGACAAATCCATAATCATATTTGGAAATTTTATAATCTTTTTTATGATGATTAATAGAAAAATCAGACCCTCCCTTCAAAATGTAAGGACATAGAACATTTGAACATCACACTAAACCAATCGGATCTAATGGCTATGTTTAGAGTTACACCCAACAACCACAGAGCACACATTCTTTTGAAGTTTCCAAAATAGAATTTTGATGAGCCATAAATAAGTCTCAATAAGTCCACGTGATTGAAACACTACAGAATATTGTCTCTGACAAAAGCAGAATAATCTTGGAAACCAATGATAATAAATTATTTTGAAAATCTCTGCATTTTTGCAGATGAAACAAGTAACTTCTACATAACTCATGAACAAAAAAAGAAATAAAAAGTAAATTAGAACATATTTTGACGGAGTGATAATGAAAATATGATATATCTACATTGGGGGGGATCCAACTAAAAGAGTTGGAAATTTAGAGGGAAATTTGCTTTATTTATTTATTTTTTTGAGAAAGAGAGTGCAAGCACATGTGAGTAGGGGAGGGGTAGAGGGAAAGTGTGAGAGAGATTCTTAAGCAGGCTTCACACCCAGCATGGAGCCCAATGTGGGGGTCTATCTCATGATCCTGGGATCATGACTTGAACCAAAATCAAGAGTTGGATGCTTAACCAACTGAGCCACTCAGGTGCCCTGGGAAATTTATTTTAAATGTCTGTATGGTAAAAGAATAATTTGAAATAAAAAAATTAAAGTTTGTACATGGAGAATCTAGGAAAAAAATAAAAAAGAATAAACTGAACGCTAAGTAAGTTGAAGGAAATTAAAAATAATGACAAGAGCAGAAATAAAAAAGGAAAAAAACAAACAATTTTTATGAGTCAAAATTTCATTCTTAGAACAGCTTAATAAAATTGATAAACTATTTGCAAGATTGAGAAGAAAAAAGGGGAAATACTAAGTAAAAATGTTACGTGTCAATTCAGATCATATAGACATTAAAAATAATAAGGGGGATATTATTTCAAACCTTATGCCAATACGTTCAAGAATCTAGGTGAAATTGAAACATTCACTTAAAAACACAACTTATCAAATCTGACACAGAAATGAAAAACAGAAAAGCTCTTTATGTGTAAAAAATTTTAATTTATAATTAATTTAATTTATAATTAAAATGTAATAAAGAAAACACCCACTGGAAAAAAAACTTCAGGCCTTAATGGCTTCACGGGTGAGTTCTTTCAGGTATTTAAGGCAGGAATAACAATATTTTTCAGAAAATAGAGGTGAAGGGAGTAGTTCCTGACTCGTTTTATGAGTCATCATAACTATAGATCAATATTACTAGGAAGCATAGATGCAACACTTATTAACAAAATACCGTAAGTTGAATCCTAAAATACCTAAAAAAGGATAATTCATTTTGTTTAATCAAGGCTTGTCACAAGAATGTAAAACTGGTTTGTTATTCAAAATTTTTTCATTATATTTCATCATGTTATCAGGAAAAGAAGAAAGATCTTATAATTACTTTTATAGATACAGGGAAAGCACTTGACAAAATTAAAAATATACTCCTAAAAGGACAGCAAGCTAAGACTGGAGGTGAATTTGTCAATCTGACAAAGACCATTTATGAAAAACCTACAGCCAACAATACATCAAGTTGTGAAATGTGTAACATTTCTTCTATAAAGTAAGAAACAGGATAAGTAAATTCAGTCTTACCATTTTTACTCAATAAAACTTTATTCAACATAAAATTATTACACTTTTATTCCAGCCAGTGAAGTAAGGTAAGAAAATGAAGTAAAAGGCATAAATATTATGAGGAAAAATAAATTCTGTTTTTTAAAGATTTGCAGGTGAGGTTGTTTATATTGGAAGTCCTAAGGAATCTGAAAAATTTGCTAGAATTAATAAGTAATCTGAGCAAAGTTGCAGTATACAAGCGGTGAAAAATCAACATATTTCTACATTATAAGAAAATAACTATTGGAAAATACAGATAAATAAACATAAAAATACTCACCACAGTTTCAAAAAATAACATAATTCTGAATAATTTAACAAAAGAGGTGTAGGACTTCTATAAGTGAAAAGTGAAAATAGTGCTGAGAGGGGAACCTTGGGTGCCTCAGTCAGTTAGGCAGCTGACTGGCTCAGGTCATGATCTCGCGGTTCCTGAGTTAGAGCCCCGTGTTGGGCTCTGTGCTGACAGCTCAGAGCCTGGAGCCTGCTTTGGATTCTGTGTCTCCCTCTCTCTCTGTCCCTCCCCCACTCGCGCACTCTTTCTCTCAAAAGTAAAATAAAACATTAAAAAAATATTGCTGAGAAGTATAAAGGCTTGAATACGTGAAGAGAGACATCATATTCATGGATGGAGAGACACTATATTGTTAAGATAAAAATTTCCTCCAAATCAATCTATAAATTCATGTAATTCCAATCATTCAAAGGAATTCTGAATCTGATTCTAAATTTTATAGGGAATAGCAAAGAGTCAGTCAATACAATCCTATAAAAAGGAAAATTATGTTTCAGTGTTTATTACTGACCGATATCAAGATTTGTGACTTACAAAAATGAAATAGCCAGGACAGTGTGTTAAGAGCAGACAGAGAGATGAATAGAATAAAATAGAGAGTCCAGAAACAGACCCAATTGACTTTCAGCAAAGGTTCCAAGGCAATTTAATGAAGGGAAGAAAATCTTTTCAGTAAATAGTGATAAAAACCTGGATAAGGGCACAGAAAAGTAAACTTGATCCCTTTCTCATAACACATACCAGAGTTTGGCAAACTTTTGTGTAAAAGGTATGATAGTAAAATAGATGTTTTTAACTTGTTGGGCCATACAATCTTTGTTACAACTACTGGACTCTGTCACTATGGTGAAAAAGTAGCCATAGATAATGTGCAACTACACGAATGAAACAATGTTATGGTAAAATTTTATTTAAAAATGATCTGGTGGGATGGGGCGCCTGGGTGGCTAAGTTGGTTAAGCGTCCGATTTTGGCTCAGGTCATGATCTCGCGGTTTGTGAGTTCGAGCCCCACGTCAGGCTCTGTGCTGACAGCTCAGAGCCTGGACCCTGCTTCACATTCTGTGTCTCCCTATCTCTGCCCCTCCCCAACTCGTACTGTCTCTCTCAAAAATAAACATTAAAAAAAATAAAAAAATAAAAAAGCTGGTGAGACAGTCTTGGTCTGCAAGCTACAGTTTACCAAATCTTGCCGTTGAAAAGAAATTAAATGGATCACACATTTACACCAAAAAGTTAGAACTACAAAGTTTCCAAAGGCAAATGTAGACTATTCTTGCAACCTTGAGGGAAATGAATTTCTGAAATAGGACACAAAAACACTAACCATGAAAGAAAAAATAAATAAATTGGATTTCTTCAAAATTAAAAAAAAAAATCTGCTTATCAAAAGAAACCATAAAGAAAAATATAAAAGACAATCCACAGACTAGGATAAAAATTTAGCTAAAATTAAAAACACTGACTACACAGAGTGGCCAAAATGAACAAATCAAAATGAACAAATCATAATTTAAAAAAAAATAAATTATGGCGTTGAATTCACAGCTTCCTTTATCCACTCCCTTCCCTTGGATCATGATCTGATAGTTGCCGGTAGGGCCACAGACAGAATTGATTACATAATTTGTGAGGACCGGTACAAAGTGAACATGCGTGGTACCCTTGTTCAGAATTATTAAAAATGTCAACACAACACCATCAGAACGGATGAATCAAGAGAGGAGCTTTTCCAAACGTGGCCCTTTGTGACAGCACAGGAGGCATGCCCATGAAGCCAGCCCTGGTCACAGAAATCATACTTTTTAAAAAGCTCTTTAACAATTCTCATGAGCAAACTGGGCTGAGATCCATTCATAGCACACTGACCTGCGGATTCACTTGGAGTGACCTGCAAATCAGCACAAATTCCAACAATTATGTGCTTGGTTGGTATACAGATTGACTATTTCAAAAATTAAGATACTATTGTAATCAATAAAATACATTTTTAACATTACTAAATTAATAGTTTTAAATGCCATTATACATTTCACCATTATGTGTGGGTGAATTCTAAAAGCACACTGCCTTATGATCAAAGAGAATGCTTGCACCTTAAAAAGATGGGATTCACAGGACACCTGGGTGGCTCAGTCAGTTAAGAACTCAACTTTGGCTCAGGTCATGATTTCATGGTCTGTGGGTTTGAGCCCCACATTAGGCTCTGTGCTGACAGCTCCGAGCCTGGAGCCTGCTTCAGAAGCTATATCTCCTTCTCTCTCTGCCCCTCCCCCACTCTCACTCTGTCTCTCTCTTTCTCAAAAGTAAATAAACATTAAATAAATTAAATTAGGGGCGCCTGGGTGGCGCAGTCGGTTAAGCGTCCGACTTCAGCCAGGTCACGATCTCACGGTTCGTGAGTTCGAGCCCCGCGTCGGGCTCTGGGCTGATGGCTCGGAGCCTGGAGCCTGTTTCCGATTCTGTGTCTCCCTCTCTCTCTGCCCCTCCCCCGTTCATGCTCTGTCTCTCTCTGTCCCAAAAATAAATAAAAAACGTTGAAAAAAAAATTTTTTTTAAAAATAAAAATAAATAAATAAATAAATTAATTAAATTAAAAAAGTTGGGATTCACTGCTTTACTTATTACCGAGGACCACACCTAGGGATTTTCTCATAACATTGATGTCTTCTGACTGCAAGCACATCAATAGAAATAGAGTTCCTTTTCTACTAAAACACCCAATGACTTTATTACGTCCCTAGTGATACAATTCAAAACACAATTCAAAAAAACAGGTCATATCCTAATTATTTATTTTAAAATGAATGTCTTTATAGGTTATATTTTAGCCAAAACGCTATGGTAAAACCCTAGATATCCTAGACCAGGAAGTAACAGGAAACAGGAAAACATGTACTGGAAAGTGGTATAATGGCAGGAAGAGGTAGCTCAAGAAGAGTGGTGCTCTGGGTTACCATTATTTAAATAATTTAACTATACACAAGTGATTCACTCAGTAAAGAATGTGTTAGAAATGCTTAGTAAAAGTATCGTAAAACTTCTATAGTTCACCAATACGTATTAAGTAATTTCGAATGGCTAAAAAAGAAAACCAAGAGATTATGCATTGCATGTAGTTTTTCTGTAAACACATTCATTTTTTTTTTATTCAACATTGTGTTTTTAGCCATCTATGATATGTCTGGCATTGTTCTGAGCTGTCAAGGGATTTTATCAGTAAACCACAGCACCATCCATCTCCCCCTTCCCCCCCGCCCCACCCCGGCCCACGGATCTCACATACTAGGCAGGGGATTAGAGATGGTTGGTAAAGCATATAAGGGATTCACATTACTCAGTCCTACTGCTTACAAAAATCATTTAAATGGAAAAGTCATACAAATACCAATCCAGAGAAACCAAAGTGAAGGGAAAATATGTAACACACAGGAGAGGTTCATATATAATTTTGGAATGTAGGTTTGAAAAAAGTGAGACTAAACCCCCCAAAATTATTTTCATCTTTGAATAATTCATCAAAATAATGCAAACAAATTCCGTGGGGCAAGTAAAAATTAAGGCAGAATTGCACGTACTAAATGTTGGGACCGGTGGGAAAAGTGAATCCTAGGAATAGTCTGCTTCCTTTGAAAATATTAGAAATTCTCCTTGTGTGACTTACACAGCCTGTGTGTTGTGGATAACTGTTGCAATGCAAAACAGATGATGAATAAGTGGGTTATTATTTTTTCAGTTGAAAGTGTTTCACTACTTTTAAAACATTTTTTTAAATCTTAGGAAAATGTATAGGGTATCAAAATTATTAATACGTGTTGAGTACTCACCGTAGTCTAGGCACTGTAATCGACTTATGCACATTACCTTTTTCTGTCCTTCTGACTCCTCTGTGGAGTATTATTGCCATCACTTTAGATACAGGGGAACTGAAAGTTGGAGGAATGTTTACCCACAATCCCAAGGTTGGGAAATGGGAGAGCCGTGATTCAAACCCAGATTACTGTGACATTAAAACACTATGCCAGGGCGCGTGGGTGGCTCAGTTGGTTAAGGGTCTGACTCTTGATTTTGGTTCAGGTCATGATCTCAAGGTTTGTGGGTTTGAGCCACGTGTTGGGCTCAGCATTGACAGCATGGAGCCTGCTTGGGATTCTCTCTCCCTCTCTCTCTGTACCTCCTCAAAATAAATAAATAAACATTAAAAAAATCCACTATGCCATATGTCATATTTACATGTCCACCAGAGACTGTTGTTGATGGCATACATTCATTTGTCCACTCAACAAATACTTAATTGAACATCTCCTATATATATATCGAGTGGGTGCTTTGCATTCTATCCTATAGCTCATTTAACCATCTTGACAACTAGAAGTTCTTTTCTATCCCCACTGTCCCGATAAGCAATTGGCTAAAACAGGGTATGACTTATAGGGGTCTTATGGCTAGTAAACAGCATAGCCTGGTTTCAACCCCACATCTGTTTCACCTCACACGTTATCATTGTATCAAAGCTTTTCATGATACAGGTTTCTTCTGCTATCCCAAAGTGAAGTGTTCCTTGAAACTTGTCGTAAGCCAAAATGGCATCAAATGAAGAAACAGTTGCCAATAATCTACATGGAAAAATTTTTGAGTGTTCCCAGACCCCAAAACTCACGTCTCTTAGGCTTTTCTGATGCCTTAGGACACATCTTGCTAAGGGATGCACAAATTAGATGGAGTCAAAGTACAGACGTTCACAGACACAGTTCAAAGCTGTGGCAGCTTGATGCTGAGACGCTGAGTTCAGTTCCTGGGGAAAGAGCTCGGCGGGGTGGTTCTCGCGGCTCTGGGTGTGCACTGCCTCTGTAATGACTCGCTGTAAAACTAAGGCTCGATGCTACTTTTGCTTTTCACCTTTCTCGAAAGTTGGAAATCCTCTTCGGATTTCTTTCTGGTAGCAAAAATAGGTACTAGTGTAGGTCTTTCGTAAAAGCAAGGTGGCATAAAGCACAGTTTCGAAAATCTGGAGGGATTTTCTCAATCTGAGATATGTGTATCATGTTTCTTCCCACACTTGGATAGTGTTAAGGGAAGGTAACTTCTCTTGTTCTCCTGTGTAATTATGTTGTGTAATGACATTTGACATTTTCACCATAACTTCCTCTGTGTACTTGTCCCCTCATTTTTCTTGTGTGTCTCTGGAAGGCAAGGCCATGCCTTATCCATCCCTGCATTCCGGTGTCTGATACATTACCAGCACATGGCTGTTGAGTAACACGTTTCACGACTGAGTGCATTTGGTGAATTTTCCAATTTGGCGAATTTTCCAATATATGAGTGAAGTGTTTTTGTTTATTTGGTATCAGGAAAAGACAGACACCTGAAATGCAAATTAGTAAGTCAAGCTCTCATCTTAGAATAATAGAGTCGCAATGAAAAGAAACAGAGACTAGCATCCAGGCTGATTTTGAGACAGTGGTCCCAGGAGCCTAGAGACAAACAGGCATCACCAAAAGGCAGTTTGCTTTGGGCATTGATAGGAAAACTTTCTGAGGGACTTACAAAGAACTGTGGCTGTCCTTTCTTCCCAGGAGATGTGAATGCAAGGCAACAGAATGATGGAGGTAACATGCAGTCTGAGCTTGATGTTTCCCTTTCTCTCCAAGGCACTCATCAATTTTACATGCTATAAATGCAAGCTGGTGTCTCTGACTGAAGAGAAGGTGAAAAGGTGAAAAGGACTGAGGAATGCCTTTCAGTACACTCATAAAATAAGAAAGCTCGGAAGGAGAAGGTTCTGAGGAGAAAGCAGGAATAGAAATGGGTGTCAAAGGTTGTAGCTATAAAAATGTAACATAGAAGAAAAAAGAAGGTTCTTCTATAGCATGTATAATATGCTTATTATGGAGGGTAATTCTTGGCATATTAAGGTGTCACAAACTCTGAAGGGGAAAAAAAGCAAAAATAAGGTGCAGTAGTACAGGAAGATGTAAATGTAATCCAAGCACAATGAACAATAGAGGCTAAAGCAAAGATTATTCTCGTGTTGGATTGGAAGCCTTTTAGGGGCAGAGACCCTACCATGTACAATAATCTCCAGGAGTTTGCACAATCCCTAACACATTAGCGCCTGTTGAATAAAAGAGTAAACATATACAAACACACATACAAACAGGAACCAGGGCGATAGTAGATATCTCTGATATGAGAGGTCTTTTGCTCTCAGAGTACTTAAAAGAAGCAGAAAATAGGTAGACTTTCTTTCCTACTTGAGGATGTTATTCTTGATGACAATGATCAGAAGTTAAACTATTCCTATCAGAGAGAACCAATCAACAGTTACAAATAGAATAGAAAATAGTGAACTCAAGGGAGCATCATCTAGTGTGAATAATGGCAGCCTTAAGAGTATGAAGTCGGTTATCTGATGACACCAACAGAGAGAACCAGCATCAGAAGATTCCTCTGAAGACTTGTAGCCCAGAAGCAGAGAGAAATACTAAAGGAAACAACGGCTGGAGTGTGGAGGGTGCAAGAAACAGAAAGCTTACAAAAATATGCGAAAGACAGACTGTACAAGAGAAACAATTCACAGGGGATTCCCTGAGTGAATTGCAAAGAGAGTTTGCAAAACTATTGTAATGAATAAAAGTAACAAAAGAAAGCAATGAATACAAATGTAGAAAATCAATATTGAGACACTGAACTAGTCAACCCTTTCTAATAAACAGACTACCAGCGAGGAACCCAAATTTAACTGATTTCCAAACTGTAGGTGCCGGAGAGCATGGGTGCAGTATGTTTTTGAAAAATAAGTAAAACTATAATTAGTAATAATGCCTTTAACTATATAAATGTTTATGTTCATCCACAGTGTGAGTTAGACTCAGCTAACCTCACTTTGCTTATATGTGTAATATTGGAACTCTAATCAGGCACGTCAGGGTGAACTGAATGAATGGACCCAGCGACCATGCTGTTACCCAGAAGGGATGAACTAGGGTCATGTCTCCCTGGGTTTACCTGACTCTCTAGTTATCTGACAAAGAGGAACGAGGAGTTATATCCTTGACAATTTGAAATGAGGTAGTTCTTCAATGAATCCTATTAGTCAGGGATTAGTGGTTTGGGGGAGTAGAAATGGGTAGATCTCTGCTAAGGACTGTAGAAGCAGCTTATCAGGAAGCAAAAGAATGAGGCAGGATGGTGAGCAGTTTTACAGACTCATCAGACTCCTTAGATGTTACCCACTTTTCAGGAGAATCAGAATCAAGGCTATCCCCATAAGAATCTTAGAATGCATTTCTAATAGGATGGTTAATACTTTTTTAAAGTAATAAATCCTCTGTAAGATTTGACCTCTCTCCTTAGAAAAATGCACATAAACATAAACTAACAAACAGTTTAGTGGGATTCTGCAAATCCTTTAAAGTGCATCCATGAACACATGTGGATTCCATAGAATGTGGGTTAAGAAGCCTTGTTCTAGTGACTTTTATGTCTTGAGAAAAATCTAAGGGACTTGAGAAAGAAGAGAACTGGTATTTTTGGCTATGTTTTAAATTTAAAGTTGTGACTTCCTAAGATATGAGAATTTAATGTTGTCAAAATTACAGTTTAACTTATGAGTCCAGGAAAAAAAAATTAAGTTTTTTATAACATTGAGATAAGCTTTTTCTGAACATTTAACTGATAGTTTTGAGTCTCATGTAGACTAAATAATTAAAATATATGGCCTCCCTCAAGTATTGGAGTCAAGAATTCTGTGTTATATTAAAAGAAAGAATTGAGTCATTTCAAAATAAATTAAAAAAGAATAAAATGTAGATTGGAGAGATATTTCCTCTAGGAGTAAGAGTCTGGAATGAGTAACAGAGCTAAGAAATGGTGACCTAAAGAGCAGTGAGAAGGAAACAAGAAGGATATTATCTCAAATAAAAATGCAATGATCTGACAGAGAAAGAGACACAGAGAGAAACTCCAGTTGGCCTTGTGTTCTTCAGAAAGCTAATTGTCTGTAAATATATTAACAAATGGAAAGAAAAGAAATCCTATCAGAGGTATCAAAATCACCACAGGAAGCTTACATCCAAGCATGAGAAACTAAAATGTCCTCTTACTGTTGGCAAGTTCTAGAGCCTCTTGAAATGTGACTTCAACCCCACTGACGCTAATGGGAATTCTATGTGCCCTTAGAGAAGGGACTCACCCAGTGGAGAGCTGCACAACTAAACACCATGAATGGTGTTAGAAATGTGCCCAGGAACTGGATCCATGGCCACCAGCCATGCAAACACCCACAGAGGGAGTAAATCTTGACTTTGAAGAAAGCCGATTGTCAGGAAAAATAAGAAGTCCATTAAAAATGTTCCATATGGATCTAGCGAGTTACCTGGGCGTGATGTGCACATCAGAGGCTCATTTAGATGCTGTTGTTTCAGATCTAAACCTCTAACACACAAAGAGAACCCACGCGGTTTGTTCCTTTACTCTGAATGTAATTTTGAGCAATGTCAAAGAAGGAAATCTTTCTTCAAACCATAGAGAGAGGACATAGTCTGAGGAGTAGAAACAAAAGCCATTTTCTTAAGCCTTTGTATTTAGTAATATACCAAGGAAATGTACAAAACTGAACTATCCTCACCATGAACACTTTTAAAACATTGCAGCAAGATAACAAGTCTATTTGTTTACTAAAATTCTAACTCTGACTCTTCACTTTCGTGGTGGATTAAATTCCATCTAGTTTGGTGTTTGATGTTAGCAAGGTTGATTTCTTTGCCAGGATCCTAGGTGCAAAACTCAACAGAACCCACCCAAAGTGGTAAAGAGTTAGAGCTGATCTTGTGTGAAGGAACCCATACACATAATTTCAAAATGTGTAGAAGAAACAGTGACCTACTTATTCTGCTCTCTGGTGTTTAAAGTGTCAAAATTATATCCCAATTTCTTTGGCTTATACCAAATAGACACTTTGCTCTTTTAAAGGTAAACATCTCTTAAAATGAGAGTTTTTTATTTGATCACTCATTTGCAATTTAATGTGGTTAACATGTAATATCCTTTCCTGAAAGTCTCTTTTTGTGGCAGAGTTACTACATCGGACATTTGCATGTATTACGTGCAAGAGAACTAGCAAAGTGCATTTTTATTTCATGGTCTAGAAAAGCATTAAAATTTTTTTTTTGAGATTTATGTTGACACTAATTTATGTCAGAAAAAGTTGCTGTTTTTAATGGATCAAGTGCAGTCAAGATCTGATTACTAAACCAGCTGAAGTTGGATTATTCATGATATAGGAGAGAACAAACTTTTAACATATTAATTGAAAAATATGATTTATGCCAGTAATTGAGCATGAGTATAAAATACTCTCCAAATTCATTTTAAACATCTTTGAAAACACACATATTACACGAGCCAGAACAATTGTCCACATTTTTGTGCTTAATCTGCTGCAGTTTTACCTAGGCTCCCCTCAATTTAAGGAAAACAGCTTCTCAAAAAGACGAGTGAAAATTGCAGCCAGGATATCCTCCATTACTTATTTTCCAGTTTACTATATTTTCCCCTTTTGAAGTTATTAACAGATTAAAGTTACATAAAAAGATTTCTGAGGCATCAGGGGTTTTGAAAATATGAAGGCTCTGAAGGCCACCTCTGCCTACTGATATG
The DNA here is from genome assembly GCF_028018385.1 of Neofelis nebulosa. Taxonomy (NCBI): domain Eukaryota; kingdom Metazoa; phylum Chordata; class Mammalia; order Carnivora; family Felidae; genus Neofelis; species Neofelis nebulosa. Next base: position 44,932,403 of record NC_080792.1, on the reverse strand, counting down.
GATGCTTCAGAACTCCAGCAGCCAAACTCAGCAGTGGACTGCAACAGCAGGAAAAAAAACAGGTGTAAGTGTTCTTTAAACCCAGGGGTTCCTGAACCAAGGGCATTCTGAACAAGAAATCTTGGGTCCTGTATTAGATCCAGAGGTAAGAAGGCCTCTGTAGAAGAAGTAAGTAGAAACAGTACTGAAGCATGCATGCCATGATTACTGTGAAAATGATCATTGATTTCTTACAAAACACAAAAAACAAAACATGAAATCAATACCATAAATGGTCCTATAACCATTAAAGAAATTAAACTTTAAATTAAAATGCTTCTACAAAAAAAATTTGCAGGCCCAGATGGTGTCACTTGATAATTCTACCAAACATTTAAAGAATTAACACCAATTTCACACTATCTTTTCCAGTAGTAGGAGAGGAACACTTCCTAACTTATTTTAGTATTATGCTGATACTAAAACCAGACAAAGATAGTGTTTTTAAAAAAGGAAAGACAAGAAAAGAAAGAAAGGTACAGATAAATATCCTTCATGAATTTAGAGGCAAAAATTCTCAGTTAAATATTAGTAAATCAAATCTAACAATATATAAAGGGAATTAGACTCAAACATCAAGTGGAATTCATTTCAGGTATGCAAGGCTGATCCAACATTCAACAATCAATTATTGTAATCCACCCTATCAACAGGATGAAAAAAAATCATAAAACCATATCAATTGATACAGAAAATGCAGTTGACAAAATCCGATAATCATTCATGATAAAAACTTTAAAAAAACTAGGAACAGAGGGGAATGTCCTCAAATGGAAAAAGAGCATACAAAAAAACCCTACAGTTCACATCACACTTAATGGTGGAAAAATGTGTGGTTTCCACCTGAGACTGGGAAAAAAGCAAGAGTGTCCAGTCTCACTGGGAAAGGACGAAACAAAACCATTGCTATTTACAGACTACATGATTGTCTATGTAGAAAATCCCAAAGACTCTACAGAACACATTTTAGAACTAATAAGTGAGCTCAGTAAGAGTGAAGAATATTATATTAACATACAAAAGTATCAATAGTATTTCTATAAACTAACAATGAACATTTGGAAACTGAAGTTTAAAATACCATATGATTTATAATTGCTCCAAAAAATAAAATATTTCAGCATAAATCCAAAGGCAAACTTACAAAATCTGACTTCCAAAAATTATAAAATACTGATGAAAGGAATCAAAGGAGACATAAATAAATGAAGACAAATACAATGTACATGGATTGAAAGAATGCAACATAGGCATGATGTTGATTTTTTCCAAACTGATCCATAGGTTGAATAAAATTCCTATCAAAATCCCAACAAGTTTTCTTTTTTTAAACATTGACAAACTTTCTCTAAACTTTATTTGTAAAGATGCTGGAGGTGAAAAATAGCTAAAACAATTTTGAGAAAAGAATAAAGTGGTAAACATTATTTACCCAGTGAAAAGATTTATTGTAAAGCTACAGTAACAAATATTAACCATAGACACATGGATTGGTGGATTAGTATATAGAACTCAGAAATAGACCCTAACAGATATGCCCAACTGGCTTTTGACACAGATGCAAAAGCAATTCAGGGAAAAAGGACAGCATTTTCAACCAATGGTGCTAGAGCAGTCAGATATGCATAGGCAGCAAAAATAAACTTGGATGTGAGCCTCACACCTTATACAAAAATGAACTCAAACTGGATCACATACTTAAGTGTGGAACATAAAACCACACAACTTTTAGGAGCCATTCTTCATTAATTAGGGCTAGTCAAAGAGTTCTTAGGGCTTGACACCAAAAGAATGATTCATAAAAGGACAAGATGATAAAGTGGATCTCATTAAAATTAAAAGCTTTTGCTCTACAAAAGTCCCTGCAAAGCAGATAAAAAGACACGCTACAGACTGGGTAAGAAGTTTTGCAAACAACATATCTGACCAAAGAATTGTATCTAGAATATTCAAAGAACTGTTAAAGCTCAATAGTTTAAAAATATAGTTAGAAACTGGGCAAAAGACATATATAGACATTTCACGAAAGAGGATACATAGGTGGCAAATAAATACATGAAAATATGTTCAATATAATTCACCATCAGAGAAATAAAAATTAAAACCAAGTGAGATCTGGTCACCATCTATCAGAATGGCTAAAGTTAAAAAAGAAAATAGTAATAACACCAAATACTGGTAAGGATGCAGAGAAGCTAGATCACTCAAACATTGCTCATGAGAATGTAAAATGGCATAGCCACTCTGGGGGAAAAATTGGCAGTTTTTTTACAAAGCTATACATATGCTCAAAATGTTCACCACAGTCTAGCAATTACATTCTTGGGCATTAATTCCAGAAAACTTGAAACTTATGTTCACACAAAAGCATATTCTTGAATATTCATGGCACCTTTATGTGTACTAGCCCCAAACTGGAAACCATCCAGATGTCCTTCAAGGGTGAATGTCAAACAAAGTGTGGGGCATCGGTACCGTGGAACACTATTCAGCAATAGAAAGGTGCAAGCTATCCAAACATAACTTGGACAGATCTCAAGGGAATTTGAATGAGTGGGGAAAAAAAGCCAATCTCAAAATGTTACACACTGTATAATTCAATTATATTGTATTCTTGAAATGACAAAGGATAGAAAGGAATAACAGATTAGTAGTTGCCAGGGATTTGGAAGGGATAGGAAGGGAAGTGACTGGTTATGAAAGATAGGATGAGGAATCGTGTGATGTTCCATAACAAGGTAATGTTTTGTACCTTGGCTGTGGTGGTGGGCACCCAGATCTAGACATTGATGAAATTGCATAGAACTACATACATACATACATACATACATACATACACATATAAATGCATGGAAAGTTGGTGAAATCTTAATAAGGTCAGCAGACTGTAAAAACAAACAAAACATTGAATTTCAGACAAGACCATTCCAAGACATTATTCTTGTCAGTAACAGCTGTTACCACACTGTCTACAGAACAGCATCAATGAACAGACACATTAACACAAAAGACCCAGTAGGTTGACTCATTTATTGCAAAACTTGCGTCTATTGCAAAACACACCTCTCTATTTGAGACACTCACCTCTTTCCTGAAGGTGCTTCCATTTCTAGTAGTTTGGAATTTAGATAAAATAGGGATATGAGCAACGTAATAGGTTAGTAAAATTGTAGACTCTTCATAGTTCTTTATTCCATGTTAAGAGTATTCCCAAATTTCCCCTATTTAAGCAGGACCTGAGTTATGGTCAGCCTCCCATCCCATCCATCAAGTGTTCTGGAGAATTCCCAGAGGATATCTCATGTGTGTCCATTAACAGTCGTTTTATTTTCTCCTTCACTCCAGCACTCCTGATTGAAATCTTCTACTCTTAAAAGCCCTGGTTGAAAGCATCTCATGATTGCTAATCTCTTCCTTTAGACTGTTGACATCTCTGACAAATATGCTATGTTCAGTGCTACAAATTCACAAAACTAAGTGCAAAAGGGACATAGTATATATTTTACTACAATGAAATAATGGCCTTCTTTCTGATTCTGCCACATTTATCACCTGGACAGCAGAGCAAATTTGCTGTGATGCTGCCTCTAGATAGTTCCTTGATCCTTTGCACAGAGTCCCTCTTTGGAACTTAAGTGATCAATATTGGATCTAAGGAACTTAGCTGAGACCTACAACTTAGTGTAGTCTCCATGGTGACTAATATCTGATACTCATCCCATACTGTCCTCCTCATTTTCATCCATCCTCCATGTATCCATGGAAACTTGTTTCTTAATTACTCTTTCACTAAAACAAAATTTAGAATGCTTTCTGCACTCATCATTTTTGATATGTTCCTTCTTATGGGAATTGTGACAAGGACTTAAAATTAATGTTTTAAAGATTTGTCATTGCTAAGACTCTCTGAGGCATCGTAGCATATAGAAATCAACTGCTCTAGGAAGGATTTTAGTGGTGCTATATGGACACCAAGAATGGTCTTGAGATACCAGTATAGTAATTGAAAATCTTTATTTAAAAAAAGAGTCAATTACCTTCAAAATGAGCATATATATCCAATTTACCTGGACAGTCAGCTTTATTGGAAGCAAATGGCATAAAAATAGCTCATAAGGACAAGCACATACATATCTAAAAATAATAATTAATTAAATCATATTTTAGAGATAGATGGGACATTTTTCATAATAGCTTTACTGTAATACAATTCACACATCATATAATTCACCAATTTAAAGTATAGAACTCAATGGTTTTTAGTATAAAGTGGTCCAACTATCACCACAATCAATTTTAAAACATATTCATCACTCAAGAAAGAAATTCTATACCCATTAACATGAATCCCTTTTCTCATTCTTCTACTCTTCTCCCTGGACCCAAGCAACAGCTATAATTTCTGGCCCAATCGGGGCATCTGTGTGGCTCAGTTGGTTAAGCGTCTGACTTCGGCTCAGGTCATGATCTCACAGTTCATGAATTCAAGCACCACGTCAGGCTCTGTGCTGAGAGCTTGGTGCCTGGAGCCTCCATCAAATTCTGTGTCTCCCTCTCTCTCTGCCCCTCTCTTGCTGGCATTCTGTCTATCTCTCAAAAATAAATAAACATTAAAAAATTTATAATTTCTGGCCCAGTAGCCTTGTTTTTTCTGAACTTCCATGTAAATGGAATCATATAATATGTGGTCTGTTGTAACTGGTTTTCTTCATTTAGCAAATATTTTCAAGGTTCATTCACATTGTAACATATATCAGCACTTCATCACTTTATTATGGATATGAACATCTCTTTTTATGAATAATATCCCATTTTATGGGTATGCAAAATTTGTTTATTGATCAATTTATGGATAATTGGATTGTTTCCACTTTTGGCTATTAAGAGTAATGCTGCTCTGAACATTGTGTTGTACACGTGTTTGTATGGATGTATGTTTTCACATCTCTTGAGTATATCGTTAGAAGTTGAATTACTAGGTCATGTGATAACTCCATTTTTAACACTTTGAGAAATTGCAAAACTATTTCCAAACTGGCTGCACCATTTTACATTCTTAGCAACAATGTATGAGGGTTCCAAATTGTCTCCATCCAATATATTTGTTATTGTCTTTTTTGTTATAGGCTTCCTAGTAGACGTGAAGTGGTATCTCACTGTAATTTTGATTTGCATTTCCCTAAAAACTAATAATAATGCTGAGCATCATTAGTGATGCCTATTTATCATTCATATATGTTCACTTAAAGAAAAGTCTATTCAAATGCTTTGCCCATTTTTTAATTGGGTTATTTATTTATTTATTTATTTATTACTGAGTTATAAGGGTTTCTGTACATATTCTGGATACAAGTCTCTTATCGGATATATGATTTGCAGTTAGGATTTTAAGCATTGTTGAACATAATCTACATCTTTTATAAGTGTGGAAACTGAAGGCTAGAACAATTGAGCGATCTATTCAATGATGGCCAGTTGATTTGGGGCAGAAGCAGAACTAGGTCAAGATCTCCTTACTACCAGGTATGGAATGATGCTGCCATTTTAAAAAAGCAAGAGTAAAGAAATGAAAAAAATGTATCTTCCAACATTTTTATTTCTATACATCAGCTCAGCACTAACCTAAATTCTCTCATGACCCATGAAGTAATAGGTCTAACTCCACTGACTTCTACATTAGGAATCACAAAGAGCTCCTTTACGAAGCTCATTAAACCTTCCTGACAAAGGAGATCTTTTCCACCCAAGTAATATCTAACAGCATTTCCCAAGGTGCTTGTTATTGAATTCTATTCAGCCAGGGATCCATCTTGGTGCCTATAAACCCCTTGAAAGGAAAACATGTATAAAATAGTATATTACTAATGAAGATTGAATTCAATGTATTCGACCATACAAATATTAAAACCACAAAAGTAGTGCTGGTTTTATTTCTAGGTGTTAAGAAATACTGTATCATTAAAGCATGTGTGACAGTCTAGTTTGAAAAATATAACAAATTAAAGTGGGACTTCTCAAGAGGGATTCCTTTCTGAAAAGGTCAGCTATAAAAAAGGGAAAAAAATAAAGACTTCTTACTCCCCAGATCACCAAAATAACATCATTTACCGGTCTTGATGCCCATGTGTGAAGTTTTATGGTGTTCACCACTAAATGTAACAAATGTAGTTAGAAGACAATAAACTTTGAAAAAAATCAGTAACAATGATATGGGTAATAATAAGACCGAAAATTGAAAAAATGTTTGCCCTTTTCCAAATACATATTTTACTTTATTTTCAGGTCAGTCACTTTAGGATAGAAGGTAAAATGGCTTTTAAAAAGTGTACTTCATTGAATATGTATAACAGAGGTGTTTAAAATATAATTTTTCCAGAAAACAAATGGTCCACTATTCTTGTGAAACTTGCAGGAATGTCTTTGATGAATGTTTCTCATTCTATATACCTAATTGTCCTCCTCACATATGGACTTTTAAAAATAGAATATAATGAAATCTATTTTAAAAGGTCCTTTATTTTTGCAGACTATATTTGTAAATTACTTGGGTATCAATTGAGGAAATAGGTAGGAAGATATTCTTATTTTAATAGAACGGGCACAAATTTGCAGATGAAAAAAACTGACAATGGATTTGTAGGAAGGGTTTGGTAGTTTCTCTGAGAGCATACCAGATCTTGTCCTCCCTGGCAGATGTCTTTTATAACAGACAAAATGTCTTCAGATGATCACATCTGAGCTCAGAGGGAGCTCTGGGCTAACATTAGAAGCCTCAGTCATGTTTGACTTTTAGGTTCCACTTTACAAGGTCCTAAAATCTGAGAGTGGTTTCCATCTAAATGATGCAGTGTTCAGTCTCTCTTTATATCCCTCCTACTCACTTTTAGCCTTTTCCCTGGTTCTACCTTGAAACCCAAAGTGAAAAAATTATTGCTGTTCCAAAAGATATCAGTAGCTATTATTACTGCATTTCAATTCATGAAAACAACATTTTGGAAGAAGTAATGTACTTTCAGGGCCATTTTGGTTCTAGATTTTGGTATGGAAGGACAGATAGAAATAACGAAAAGGAGTGTATGTAGAGATAATGTAGGAGGTTTTTTTTCCATGGTAAGAATAGGTGTTGAACTTCTGTAGAGAGATTTAAGAGGTATACGCGAAGATGTGGTGTTTTCTCTGGTGGATCCAAGAACGAGGAGGAAAGAAGCAAAGAGAAAAACTGTTCTCAGGGATGAGAGGGGCTCCACAATGTGCAGTGGGTGAAGACCCTCAGAGAGAGAAGCCAGAAAGTCATCTTTCTATCTTGGACAGAGGATGACCAAGAGACCTTTAGGAACAAAGATATGGGCAGCTGAGTTCTTAGTTTTGCCATTTTGTTAATTCCGTTATGAGAGCCTCAAGTCTTTCCTGAAGCTTTTTAAGCACAAAAGCCTATTGTTCAAAGCACAAAAGTTCAATATGGCTTAGGGGAATAAAATGTAGGGATCTGCAAGACCAGAGAGAGTAATTCGTGAGAAATACTGGGAGGAGATGAAAGGAAATACCTGGGTAGCAGAGTGGAGAGATAGGTGACAGGCAATATCCAGTTTGCACTAAGCACTTCCTAAGCATTCTTACAAATTCCTGGAGAAGGCATGGGATTTGTTCAGTCCTGACAAATGGTGACTAGAGTTATTTGGGAATATTTAAGAGAAAAATAACTCAGAAGACAAAAAAAATGTCTGGGAAAACTTCGATTGTGTTTGTAAATTCTGAATTTCTCTTGGAAAGCTTGGGTCTTCTAGATCATTTTAACCAGGGCACACAATGATGTGTTAGTCTCATTTCCAAACACAGTAGAAAATAAAGAGGTGAATCAAAGCTGCAGATCCCTTTGTCTGAATTTTCTGATTTCTATTTTTGTTGAATTACCTTGGAGATAATTCTCAGACATTAGCAACTTTCTCAAAAAGGTGATTTCATGGCACAGAGTTTTCTCTGGCTGAAGGAGCAGGGGTTTCATTTAGGTTGGATAGGCTTCATAGTCCGCGATCTTAGAATTATATTAGAAGATAATTCCTTGCTGAGTCAACAAATCAGCATACAATATAAGTGAGACACCCTTTCTGGGATTAAAGCAGCTCTGACTGCCCTAAGTATACAAAGAGAACATTGACCTTTTAACACTGACCAAGACAGCAGAGGAACAGCTTGGCTGAAACATTTGCAATTTGCAGAACAAGGAGTTGGCATGGCTCCACTGAATGATCATTTGCTACATGCCATGAATCTCAAAAAAGGAAAGGATCTCCGTTCAGTTGTTTCTGTGGCTGTCAAAGTAAACAGGTCAGATGAATTATTGATAGCCTTTGCATCAGCGAGGCACCATTGGAATGACAAATGATAAGAGCAGTGAAACTGTCATATTCCTATTCCCCAAATACTTTTCACAAATCCCTCCCCTTACCAGACTTAGATCGCTCTCTAACTCAAGGGCCTTCTTTCTCCACAACCACCAAACCCATTTTTTTTTAACTTCCATTCACTTTACCTCGTCTTACAGCTATCCCATGAAGCCTTTTCCAGATAATCCAATCTACAGTAATTCCCTACCTTTTCAGCCCTAACTTCTATAACTTCTATTATTTGTACCATTAATTAAATTACCTAAAATCAATAAAGTTCCCATACAGCACCTAAAACATACTAATCACCTACCCTCCCTTTGCCCCTACCTCCCCCACCAAAACAAAAGACCATTGGGTTAAGGCTACAGACCTTCATAAAATTGTTAGTTCCTTCCCTACCTCACTACCCTATGGCACTTAGCTCATGCTGCCACATGTGTGCATTCTAGCCGGTTAAGAATCCTACCTCATATCTTCTTTCTTTTCTTATACCTACCACAGTACCATGCACATCATAGGCAGAGTATTTTAATTACCCATTTGCTAGATCTTCCAATTCCACTATGCTACTGGATTATGGAAGTGTTGAACTAAATGTTCCTATAGATCAGTATTATGCAAAGGTCCTTTTCTTCATCTGATGTCACCAGAGAAATAGAACAACTAGTGGGTAATGCAAACATTGGCATTCACTTGTGGGTTGTGCCCTTGAAGCTCTATGCCAAATATAAACTGTGTTTCAAGTATGTACTCAACTTTCAGGGATATTTTATTCAAAAACTGTTCTTACTTTTGGATCTTTGGGTGTAAGTTTATAGACCCTTACAAAAAATATATTAAAAACTCCAAGAAAGTAGATTTATGGCAATGTCACACTTACTCAATCCTGGGAAAGAACTCTTCACTACTGTATTTCTTTATAACTCTTCACTACTGTATTTCTTTATAAACTAACAACATTTTTTTGCCACATTTAAGGAACTAATTTTAGTTATGTGTACACATAGACTTAGAGCAAAAGAAAATTATGTACATGTATGGTTGATTTGCCAGAATATCTAGATCATTCAATTCACACCAAAAGAAAAAAAAAACATCAAATTTATTGGTCTTGCTCTTGAATTTTTCAGATGATGAAATCTGTGTAGACCGGGGCTTCATAAAAAATAAAAGGGTACAATTTATCAGCTGTAGAACAATTATAAAGACTGATAGCCTCCAGGTATAAATATAAGAAGGAAAAAGCTTCTAAATATAATTGTGCTTTTCCAGTCTCATTGATATCCACTGATTAAAAGTTTTTCCTTCCCATAAATTGTTCTTCTTAGTTTATATCCTTCTGATTTCAGATATGTTATTTGTCTCCGCCAATCACGTGTCCTCACAAAGCCACTCCTCCAAGTATGCACCTGCCAAAGCTCAGTTAAGGGATTTTGGTACCTCTGCATTTTGTGTAGCATTTTAAACCTCCCTGCTGTAGTCTTTAGACTTTGGTCTTTAGAGGCACATTTGTTGATACACAATTGAATAATGACACTGAGCAACTGCTTTGCTAGAGAATGCAGTCTATAACAGAATCTTCTAAATTCATATTTTCAGTTGTTTGCTACAGAGACATACAGATTCACTTTATTACACTGTATTAACTACCCCCTGCCATGCCTTTGGCACTCTAAAACCTGCTTAGCAAAAGGGAAATTACATCCATACATTTAAACTCTCTGTGTACTGGGGAGTTTCAAAGTATAAAATGCATTTTTTAAGTACACCTTTTAAAACAACTAAAATGTGGTGAAATCGTCTTTGAAATGCAACATGACAGATGGACAGAAAACTTTACTAGCATGATGGATGGGTCCTTTATTTATTCCTCTGTGAATGGCTGCTGATCATAATCACTTTTATAGCTTGACTGCAACAAAAAGGATTATTTCTTTTGTCCTGGAATCTCAGGATGAGAATATTTGTTCAGAGGATGAAGGGACCAAATTAGACTGAGCTACTGGGGCATAATAAATTCACAGCAATCACAAGCCAGTGTTCTTTAATTCTTAAGACACTATCAACTTTAAATATTCTGATCCTCTCATAGTTAGCTCGCTTATCCTTTTGTCCTTATTGAATTAACTGCCTTTTCTTTTACATTGTCTCCTGAGGGGACCTCATTTTAAATCTTTTCAGCTTAATTCCATTAATTGGCATATTGTCTGGTCTCATGTTCTCCTCCTGGGTCTTGAACTTATGTTCCCCTCAGTTCTTAAACTCCTTAGCTATATTTTGCAGCTTTGAATGACAACTTGCTCCATCTGTAGACAAAGCATGTGCATTCTTATCTTTCACTTCCAGGCTAATGTTTAACAATGAATTCACAGTCCTGGCAGTTTATCAGCCCATTAAATAAGCCCAAGTGCAGAGTTCCTTGATTTTAAAGCCATCATACTGAAATCCAGGGGTATTGGTTCACTAATTTGAGCATAATTTAAGAGCTAACAATTCTACATTATGGGAAATGGATCAAAGGTAGATATAATTTGTCTCTCAGGTCCTCCTGTCTAGAGCTGAAACGGATCTGGGGTCATACTACCTTGGATTTATATCCTATGTTTACCATTTATTAGCTAGGTTGACCTAGCTAATACCTCTCTAACCCTCAGTATTCTCTTCTCTAAAATGGGAGTGAAAATTAAAATTCTTTGCAAAACAGTGTCATAATGAAAACTTAATGGGATTATCTTTGTAGGATGCTTAATATAATATTTGGCCCATGGTAAATTGTCAGTGGTAGCTCTCATTATCATCATTACAATTAAAGCCCCATTGCATCCATGAATGGTGTATTTGTATCCTTCCTGCAAAACACATCTAAGTCCTGCCTTTTCTAAGACTTCAGATTCCACATGGAGAATGTCATCTTGGGAGACAGGCTTTGTGCAACTTATTTGTCATATAGTCTATACCACCATTGCAATCATCCTTTCTTTTTTTCTTTTTTAATATTTTATTTTTATTTTTCCTTATTTTTTTAAAGATTTTTTTTAAGTCTATCCATTTATTTTAAGAGAAAGAGAGCCCATGCAAGCGAGCAGGAGAGGAGCAGAGAGAGAGAGAGAGAGAGACAGAGACAGAGAGAGAGAATCCCAAGCAGGCTCTGCACCATCAGCACAGAGCCTGACATGGGGCTCGACCTCATGAATGGTGAGATCATGACCTGAGCTGAAATCAAGAGTCAGACACCTAACTGACTGAGCCACCCAGGCACCGCATCATCATCCCTACTTTTAATTAAATTGCAAACACCTTAAATAGAGAGACCATATCATACCTCTTTACAAATACAGCGCAAATGCCTCCCTCACACACAAAAGTTGGTATAACTATTTATCAACAATAAGTGCATGAGAAGTCAGAATTTATTTTCATCTTATTTTTATGAAGAGGCCAAACTGGAAGCAGATTCCCACAGGAGATAGAAGCAAGATTATGGAACTAATTAGAGGGAAAAAGCTTAGGGAAAGAAGAGGAGAGATGAATCTATCATATGAGCCAGTCTTCATTATCCATAGATGATAGAATAATTAAGCGATAAACACAGATCTTAATGCCCATATTCACAATACTCCATTTAATAATTGAACGACCCCATTGCATTCAATCATCGAATACTTTCAAACAGGATTTGGAACACAATCTAATATATATTTCAGAGACCAGCCCATGAAAGAGATTGGTATTTAGCCCACTGGTAATTGTCAGGTGCTTTACTAATAGCATATTAAAACAGGATGCTAAGCTGTTGTTCATCACTTGGACTCTAAAAGCGATTTTAGAGCAGTATCCTTAAGGAGTTTCTATCCTAGATAGACCAAAATTCTCAAGAACTCCAAGCTCATCCAAATTCCTAGGGAATCTCTGTTGATGGCATGGGACGAAAGTGGATTGAGAGGGCTGTTTAAGAATCCAAATATTCTCCTATCCAAGTACTAACCAGGCTCCACCCTGCTTAGCTTCTGAGATCAGAGGAGATCCGGCGTGTTCAGGATGGTATTGCCATAACCTGGGTGGCTCAGTCAGTTAAGTGTCTGACTTTGTCTCAGGTCATGATCTCAGGGTTCGTGAGTTCATGCCCTGCGTCAGGCTCTGTGCTGACAGCTCAGAGCCTGGAGCCTGCTTTGGATTCTGTGTCTCCCTCTCTCTCTGCCCCTCCCTGACCACACTCTGTCTCTCTGTCTCTGTCTCTGTCTCTCTCTCAAAAATAAATAAACATTAAAAAAAATTTTTTTTTAAGAAAAAAAAAAAAGAAAGAATACAAGTATTCTCAGGGCACCTGGGTGACTTGCTCAGGTAAGTGAATGGCTCTTGATTTCAGCTCAGGTCATGATCCCATGGTTTGTGAGGTCAAGCCCTGCATTGGGCTCTGTTCTGACAGTGTGGAGCTTGCTTGGGATTCTCTCTCTCCTTCTCTTTCTTTGCCCCTCCCCCACTTGTGCTCACTATCTCTCTTAAAATAAATAAATAAACTTTAAAAAAAAAGAATCCAAATGTTCTCCAAATTTGAAAATTTAGAGGTTGGCCTTAGTTCAGTGTATCATGGCTCAATCTTATTTCACCTCCATTTCTTCTCCTTAACATATCTCTTTCAGTATAAAAATATGAATAGCCAAAAACGAATTCAAAGATTTCATATCATCTACTTAGAAAATCATGTATTTTTGATATTGTAAGTACAAATACTTGAATGGAACTAGATTCTGGCCCTTGAAATCATATTAGATAGTCATTTCTTACAAATTTGAATGGATGGCAAAACAACTTTCATATAAATATGGAGACTGTAGAAGAAATAAATAGTAGTAAGTCTATCTCAGGCTGGTCATTTCACAGATTCAAGTGACAGAGGTAATGCAATAAGCATGGAGGACACAATCCTCAGATGAGCAAATCACCTTGACTTTATTTCAAATCCAGAGGGTCACCTAATATTACCCATGGGGGGGGGGGTCCCAAGTGGATAATAAAGACAGGCAAGAAAATCTACAATACTGATTTAGAAAATGACTTTAAATGCAGGCATCAGAAATGCCAGACCAAGACTGTTACTTTTGGGATGAAAGAAAAAGAAATCACAAGTAGAGGGCTGGGGATAAAAAAACAAAAACAAAAACATATCATTGAAGCAAAGATTATAATAACAAAGATTCTGTCTGGCTCCATGTAACAGAAGCACAACTAGTGTATCTTAGTTGAAAAGATGTTTATTTTCCTCATGCCATGATGTGGCCGGAGTAGGGCGCTCAGGTTTTGTATGGTGTTTCCGCAAAGCCGGAAGGAGCCAGATTCCTCTCTCTCTCTGCTTCTCCCCTGTTAATGAACAGCTTTCATCCTCATGGCTGCAAGCTGCCTGCTCCATCCTCAGGCAGATAGAAGAGTGAGAGAGCAAAAGCAAAGGGCAAAAATGCAAAAAAGATACATGCCATTTGAATGTTCCTCCTTTAACAAGCTTTCCCGCAAGTACCTTCCAGTAACTTCTACTTAAATGTTGCGTGTCCCTTGGTGGGTATCTAGGGAAGCTGGGTTATTCATTTAGGCATAATGTCACCCTAGAAAATACTTAGAGTCCATTAGGGAATAGGAAGGAGAGAAAATATCCTGGATAGGCAACTGATAATGTCTATCAAAAATGTCTTGTCGAGGGGCACCTGGGTGGCTCAGTTGGTTGGGCGACCGACTTCAGCTCAGGTCATGATCTCACCGTCCGTGAGTTCGAGCCCCGTGTCAGGCTCTGTGCTGACAGCTCAGAGCCTGAATCCTGCTTCGGATTCTGTGTCTCCCTCTCTCTCCGCCCCTCCCCAACTCACACTCTGTCTCACTCTATCAAAAAATGAATAAGCTTTAAAAAAATGTTTTGTTGACATTTTTTCTTACAGTGAATAATGTTTTTAAATTATTTTACAAGTCATGCCGTCTTGTGAGTAATAGATTCGGAGACCCAAATGAAAGTAAAGTTGAATGTCTCCAACTTACTCCTCCCTAGGAGTTACTTCTCCTTCTAAAGAGCAACTTGAATGATCAAATTTCCCTCCCCTCATTCAATACCCCTATTTCCAAGGATGCCTTTTTTTGATCACCTTATTTAAAATTACGACCTCATCTCACTCTGTTCCTGCCCTTTATTACACTTCCTATACTTCTCCTTTGCACCACTCCCCACCTTTTTTATCTTCTAAAGTTCTACATGACTTTCTTGCTTATTGTCTGTCTTGTCTCCCCCCTTAGAAAGTAAGCTGCATGTAAACAGAGACTTTTTTTTGGTCTCTTTTGTTCACTGCAGTCTAGGTAGTTCTGGGTGTAGAGTTAATGCTTACTACATATTTTTGAATGAATAAAGGAAGTAATGAAAGGATTACAGTGATTACTAATATAGTACTTAGTTTAAAGGAAGCAAAGACAAAAGTGAGACAAAAGTGAGTACCCTTGGTGTGTAAGCACTACGTTGAAACCCAATGATGTTGGCTTTTTCCAAGAGGTGGATGTTGCCAGGCATTGGATGCTCAGAGGGCTGAATTCAGTTAGATGATGTTTTTGAACCCATGAAAGTCTATACTTTCAACTGCTAGAAAATTATCTTAAAACATGAGAGTTTTTTAGAGAATTCATAGATCATGGGTGCTTTGGAGAAGGTTTTGTGATTCTAAAATCTCTGAAAGCATTGTGCATTTGGTTTGAAAACTCATCTGAACTTGACCTTGCAATAAAAGGCATATTTTAAACCATCTAATAAATAAAATGTACCTGCATTTAAACTTTTTCCGTACAAAAACGTTAAAAGGAAAGGTTTCAAAACATAAATCCAGCACCCAAGTGAATTGGCTGCAGTTTTATGATCAACAGTAAAAGCTGTCATCTGGTTTGTCAATTATACACAAACTAGAAGGTCTACAAGGAGGTCTCCACACAAAGGACTTTAATGACTCACAAAAAGTCTACATTAGAATATGTGTCAAGGAACAGCTAATTAATAGGTGCCTGGGAAGGAAAGACTGACATTAATGTAAATTAATGACATTATGGAATACGGTGACAATCTACAACTGAGGATTTACATAATCAGCCATTATAGCTCCTGGTTGTCTCCCAGGTCAATAATGTGCAGTTTTAAGGCATGCTAATATGTATTTACTCATTAAGTTACAATGGCTTCTAAGAGAGAGTGTGGGTCTCTAGTTGAATTAATTCATATTTAAATTATAATAGCAGATAACTGCTTTACAGATTGGAAGTACAATACATAAATTCAAAAATGTAGATTAAATATAGGTCATGTAGAAAAGTCTTTGTGTTCCTTATTTGTGTTATAGACAGTTTATGAGCTAACTAAACCATCACGATTAGAGGCTCAATTGAGACTGCGTCTTAGATCTGTATTTGTCTTGGATTACTAGAAAAGACTGCACAGGGTATCCTTGGCAAGCATGGAGGAGGTAAAGGGTAGTGAGTCTGGAGGAAGAGACACATTTGCTACCTTTAATCTGGTCATAAAAGCACAGCAGAGTCTCAAAGCAAAATGCCAACTGTGATGACAACAAATTATTCCAGGTCCCAGGTATTCCTTGTGACCCTTAAAAGTGAAAAATCGCTAAGTGATAATTACATTTGACACTTTGAAGTAACTAGTCTAACATATATTTTTTTTGCTTCTAAATTACCACAACGAATCACAAAAAACGAATACAAAATGAAGCTTACTACTTTGAGGAGGCCAATCATATTGACCTACTTGTTTATATAAATCCAATGCTTCCTTAACAAGGTTCTGGCCAGACAGACTCAACTCTCTACCTATTGCAATAGCAAATTTCCTGTGACCTGCAATTTGTTTTCATGTTTTCAAAAATCTCAAGGGACTATGCTTATGGCAAAGTCTTTACAGCCCAACCCAGAACATGAAAGATATCGTCATTCCACTGGTCATTGCCAAAGTCACCTACACACAGAAGTTAAACACTGACTTATCTCACTGCCAGTGATAGAGGCCAGATTCCTGCTTTTAAAATGCACATGAAATTGGGTAGATTTTTCTCTTAGAAGCCAAACAACATGTTTTCAGGCTCCCCAATGGCTCTGTCTTTTTGGATGAATGGCCTCTCCTGCTTCAGAGAGGTCACATAGCCCAATGTGGGGCGAATTTATCATATCATAATGCAAATGCCTTTTAAATAGGCTGCGAGGCAATGCTGTCACAGCATTTGGCTGCACCAACACTTCATTTAGGGATCAGCATTAATCCCTCATTTGCATGGACACTGACTTCTCTCTCAAATGACATTAATAGGCATTATAAATCTACTTTTTACTTGCTAGCACTGTGCCAAGGTATAATGCTATGGGAAAGAACTATATGGGAATTGCTTTGGACAGCCAGCCTATGTGTATAGTCAGCATCAGCCAATGTCCCGGCCAGTCAGAATTTGATAACACCAAGCAGGATACAGAACACAAAAAATATAATATTAAAAATTTGCCAAAGTTAAGGAAAGGATGGTGCATAAAAACAGATTATCTCAGAGTGCCTGGGTGGCTCAGTTAGCTAAGTCTCTGAGTCTAGATTTTGGCTAAGGTCATGCTATCATGGTCCTGAGATGGAGTCCCGAGTCAGGTTCCTCATTGGCCATGGAGGCTGCTTAAGATTCTCTCTCTTCCTCACAGTCTGCGCCTCCCTCGCTCACACTTTCTTTCTCTCTCTCAAAAAAATTAAATTCGGGGCGCCTGGGTGGCGCAGTCGCTTAAGCGTCCGACTTCAGCCAGGTCACGATCTCGCGGTCTGTGAGTTCGAGCCCCGCGTCAGGCTCTGGGCTGATGGCTCGGAGCCTGGAGCCTGTTTCCGATTCTGTGTCTCCCTCTCTCTGTGCCCCTCCCCCGTTCATGCTCTGTCTCTCTCTGTCCCAAAAAAAAAAAAAAAAAAAAAAAATGTTGAAAAAAAAATTAAATTAAAATTAAAATTAATAAAAAACATTATTATTTCAATGGACTGTGATTGGGAAAGATGGCCTAGTATGTTTTCATATTATCTGATACCTTCAAAATGTGGCCCAGAGAAGAATGTGGGGGAGGTAATAAAATGGGGTAAAATGTGTGATAATAAATGACTTTTAGAAAAAAATATGTGTGGGATCAATAGCGTTAGGTCACTTTAATTAGTAAATTCTATCAATTTGAGGGCTGTGCCCCATATGAACTGGTTGTGGTCCATGTTAATTAGCCATCAAATTGCAACAGAGCATATGTTTAGGGTCATACTTTCTCAACAGACAGTAGAGAAAGGAGAAACAAGGTAGATTTTGGCTTAATCCCCACAGAAACTTTTTACATAGACATTTAAATACGTCACTAAAAATGAGACTTCACACAAAACTCAGCTGGATATAAATTTAGAGTAATCATTCCCAGTGGCCAGCTGCTGTGTTCCACAGTCCTCTTTACTCTTTGAGTTTGGGGTTCTGTCACCCTTGTCACTCTTCCATAGGATGTATCTTGCCCGATGCCTCCTTTTTCTTGTTAATTTTTAAAAAATGTTTTATTTATTTTTGAAAGGGAGAGAGAGCACGAGTGGGGGAGGGGCACAGAGAGAGGGAGACACAGAATCTGAAGCAGGCTCCAGGCTTTGAGCTGTCAGCATAGAGTCTGACACGGGGCTTGAATTCACAAATCGTAAGATCATGACTTGAGCCCAAGTCAGATGCCCAACTAACTGAGCTACTCAGGCACCCCCCACCCCCGCACCAGTGCCTCCCTTTTTAAAAAGAACTATTCTCTCAAATAGGTCTAAAGAGTAGTTCTCAAAATGCATAAAAGTTTCTATTTCCTGGTTAGATGGGGTAATTTGTTGCAGGCCATTGCACACACTTAGAACAACAAGAAAAGCTATATAAAATACCAAACTCATCTTTTGAAAGGTGTCAGTTCCCTAAGCAAGGAGGATAAGGGGAATTAAGATTTCAAAAAATGAACTGCAATCTCTAGTCAGTTTTCCTTGGGGAGGCACTTTCCATGCTGAGTGTGGGATAGAGATAGCATCTAAGATCCATCTGGGTAGAAAACTTCTTCCTGGGGGAGTGAGAGACCATGAGGGCTTTTAAAGAGCTTAGGGGGTGAGGAGAAAAAGTTGGAGAGTTGAGTGGCCTCCAACTCCTGACAGGTTTCCCCTCTCAAGTCACTTGCTGAATTCTGAAGGTGCACAGTATAGACGAATAAAAAGCTAAGCCGCAGAGCTCTGAGAAACAGTGGAGTTTTCTTACTCTTGTCTTTGCAAAACAAATGTTAGAGTTCAGAACCTGTCAGAGGGAAGGACATCAATAAGTGCACGAGGCTTTTATTTGAAAGCCAGGGAGGGCTATGACACATGAAGGAGGGTGAATAAGGTGTAAATGTATTATTACCAAAACTGGAAACCAGGTTAACTGTTTCTTGCTTAGACGAAGGTGATTAGCTCCCTAATCCCACCTGTTGAGAAGGGGAAAGTTTTATTCCTGTTTGGAAAAAGGTAATTTCATTCATAGCCACTGTAGTTATTTTATATGAAACCTCTATTATTCTACATAAAAAAATTACTAGAAATGCCAAGAGACAGGACCACATAACCAAGAGAAAAATATAGAGGCTCACACATATCCAGATATTAAAGTTAGTACACAAAGATTTTAAATACCTATAATTAACACATTTAGGAAAACCAAGGAAAATGTAGGAAAAGAGATGAAAAGATAATCTCTTCAGAGTATTGAAATCTTGAAATCATGTACAAATTCCAGGCCTGAAAAAAAATCTAAAACTAATCAGATGAATTAACAGCAGCAGACATAGCAAAAGACAAGATTAGTGAACTGGAAGATGATGTCAAAACGTATCTTGTATGTTACTTTGTACTAGCATTCCTAATCAGTGCAATAAGGCAAGAAATTCGAATAAGGCACAAAGATTGAAAAGGAGGGCATATAATGCTCATTAATTGCAAGTGACATGACTGTGTACATAGAAAATGCAAATGGAATCTACAGCAACTCTTAGAATTAATAAGTGGACTTAGCAAGGCCACTAAATATAAGACATTATACAAAATTAAATTGTACTTCTATATATAAGCAACAAAACAATACAAAATAAAATGTTGACATTTTACATAGCCCCAAAAACATCCAGTATTTAGGACTAAATCAAATAAAAACACTACAACTCAACAGAAGTTGTACAGAGGTTTTAAAGACCCAAGTCAACAAAGGGAATATAATGTTCATAGATTAGATTCATTATCATAAAGGTATACTTCCGCTTAATTTATGGATTCAGTAAATTCTAATCAAGCTGTCAGTAGTTTTGTGGTGTGTGCATGTGTGTATATGTGTGTAAACTGGCAAGTTTCTTCTAAACTATATATGAAAAATACTAAAGCCTAAGAGTGGTCCAGGAATATCGAAGAAGGATCTAGAGGACTTACGGTACCAGATGATCAGATTTTCTATACATCTGTAGCAATTAAAATAGTGTGATATTAGTGCAAGTTTAGACAAATAGATTAATAGAAGAGAAATAAAATAGAAAGCCCACATGTATATGGTTATTTGATTTATTACAATAGCTACATTGCACTGCAGTGGGGAGAAGATGGCTTTCTTTCCTAAATGAGGCTGAGTCAGTTCGATATCCATATTTAAAAAAAATTAATCTCTACCCTCTACCTCATAGTACACTCAAAAATCAATTTCAGATTGATTGAAGGTCTAAATGCACACATAATAAGGCTTCTTCAAGATAATATTGGAAAATACCTTCTGACCTTTAGCTCTGGGGTGATCTGGAAAGATGGATATTAGCAGAATCTGGGGAGAGCTCTAAAAGCATAGGAAGCTCTTGCAGGGGAACTGGCTGCATGACGTGTCTAGACACACAAGGTCTCAGGCAGCCTCAGTGAGTCCCTCTGGTCTACTCGTGGGTGTGTCTGAGAGGCAGGGAAAGCATGCAGACCCCAGATGTGAGGTTGGTTGGGCGACATGAGGAATGATAGAATTCATTAAATCCAGGAGCAAAATTCAGGTCCACATGGAGAATCAGCATCTGAGGTGCAGACCTGCACATGCCCTCCCCACCCCAATTTTCAGCTAACATGGAAGGATCACATAATAATGATAAACAAAACTGGCTAGCATTTATTAAAGGGCTTGCTGTGTGTCAGTCTCATTATGTGTTTTCCATGTTTTAATTCACTTGATTTTCACAAAACTCTATAATGCAGTTATTGCTATCAAACTCACTTTACAAATGAATATACCAAGGCACAAAAGAGTATACTGGCTTACCCAAGGTCTTAGAGGCAATCCTGGGTGGAGCCAGGATTGAAACTCTGGCAGTTTGGTTCCCAGGAGAATAGGTGTTTTTGTTTTTTTTAATTTTTAAAAAAATGTTAGTGGTTATTTATTTTTTGAGGGAGCGAAAGACTGTGAGCAGGGAAGGGGCAGACAGAGAGGGAGACACAGAATCTGAAGCAGGCTCCAGGGTCTGAGCTGTCCACCCAGAGCCTTATGCGGGGCTCAAACTCATGAACTGTGAGATCATGACCTGAGCAAAAGTAGGACACTCAACTGACAGAGCCACCCAGGCGCCCCAAGGAGAACAGTTTTCATTCTTCTGAAGCAATCCTGGAGGATGGACTCAGATGGCAATTTCTACCACCTTGAGGAAACAGGGTACTCGAGTTTAACACTGAATAGAAAAATTACTAAGTCTACATTACATTTCTTGTATATCTAAGTTTGTGGACTAAAGTCTGTACTCTTCATTCTAGAAATAAAAGCAAATACTCTGAAAAGTGAATACACTGTATCCTAGGCATTTTTTGCAAATGTAAGTTTGAATTGGGAGTCACTTTATGTTAATTTTGTGAATGAAGAAACTAGAGATTTATATACACAGAGTTTCTAGGTAAATAATATGGCAGAAGTAAGATTACACTGTGGGATTCTTCATCTGTGATTCATTGCTCTTTTCACCATGACCGGTCCCAACCCATTCTGAAAACAAGCTCAATGAAAATTGAATGCCATTAATTAGTAGATTACACAAATTCTACATTCAAGGTTTTTTTTTGGTTCCTAGTTATAGATGATTAGGAGAAAAAGCATCAGTGAATGATTAGCTAATTATTTTCTAAATTAGAGGTAAATGTGGATGAGTCAAGGAACAATAATCAGATAGGATTTGCTGTGCTTTCTAGCCCACCTTCTGGATAGAATAGTGAAGCCTAGAGATTTTCTTTTGTCCAAGATCCCAATCTTTTGCAAGCTTCCTAAAGCTGTCATCATTTTCAACCATGCCTTTCCAGAAAAGAATATTTCCAGAGCAATTAATAGCCTTGTGTTACTAAGAAAAAGAAGAAGAAAGAAGAAAGCAGGTATTGATGCCACCAGGAGAAAAAAGACAGCTCTCCTGGCCTTCACCTGGTCCATTCCTGGCTTTCACAGCAGAGAAGAGACACATTTTCTCAGCCAGGTAAGTCTTCTTTCCCTAGAAACTTTATTGTAGGATTTGGGTGTCAAGTTAAATCCTGAGCCCTCGCGGATTGACAGGACTTTCTGAGATGAGGTGTGTGAAATGTTCCAATATTAAAGATGATGCCATATTGCAGGTAATTTTAGATAATCTCTACACACACTCTTGATCTCATTTGATCTCCATGGTAAACCAACAGGAAGGTGTCTTTTCCAATTTACAAAGGATAAAACTAAGGCTCAGAGAGATCTGGTTGCTTCCCCAAGGTCACAGAGTTAGTAAATGGGAGGATTGAGAGTTGAACCTGAGTGTTTACTGATTTCAAAACTCATGTCCCAGGCTCCTGCCTTTTTGGGAAATTTCTATTTTTTACAAGGTAACAAATAGGGGTTTAGTGTAATGATATATTGGATTTTTTTAAGACTTAGAGAAACGTGAACATTAATTAGCAAGTTGAAACTGCTAACTTTATGAGTGATAAATCATGATAGGACATGAATTGTATAGCACCTATTTATAATTTTCTGAATAAAAGTTATATATATAGATATATAGATATATAGATATATAGATATATAGATATATACCCCTCATTTATTATCTTGGTCCTTTCATCTCCCTTTGGGTACACCAAAGTCACCCTGCTTCTTCTGGATCCAGCCGTGTTCAAGTTCACACAATCTCAAATCTCCTCATAGGGCTCCAGAGTGGGAGAATGGGTTTCACTTTAAAATGACTAGAAATCTTATGTCTTAAGTTAACTGAATGTATTAATCTTAGCCAATATTTTCCATTTCAAATGAAACACTCACTCCCTCTACTTATCTAAGCGCGTTAATTTGCTGTAAGTATTCAGGTTAATGCCAGTGTATTAGCTTTCTATTGTTGCTGAAACAAATTACGTCCAACTTAGTTGCTTATAGCAACACGACTTTATTACCTTACACCTCTGAAACTGAAATAGGTTTCACTGGGCTGAAACCAAAGTATAGACAGAGCTGCACTCCCTTAAAAGGCTTTAGGGTGTTAAAAACAAACAAACCAGTATTCATCTGAGTACATTCTAAAGATCTTTTTCTTAAATTTTTTTAAATGTTTTTATTTATTTTTGAAGGAGAGAGAGAGACAGAGCATGAGTGGGGGAGGAGCAGAGAGAGAGGGAGACACAGAATTCAAAGCAGGCTCTAGACTCTAAGCCGTCAGCACAGAGCCCGATGCGGAGCTCGAACCCACAAACTGTGAGATCATGACCTGAACCGAAGCCAGACGCTCAACCGACTGAGCCACCCAGGCGCCCCCTATTCTAAAGCTCTTATTGCCTTCACGCAGCATCCGGTCTAGCAGATAGAATGGAACTCCAAGGAGCTGAACACAGTGAGACTTTTACAGACAGAAGGGAGCAGGAACTAGGAAATTAGACTAGGCAAAAAAAGGGCTGGTTGGTTATTGCAAGATTACTTTCCATTTGGGGGATGGCAGGGGTCTATCAGGTTACCTAACTAGTGCTGAGTAGGCGATTCCTGATTGGCTGGTTTCAGATTCCATTTGTGGGAGAGCTGAAATTGTAATTAAAGTGAGTCTCAGTTTGGTGACAAGGATTTAGCTTAAGCAACTCCACTTGGGGCCTGTTGTCTTATCTTTAACAAGGGAAAAACCTTTCTTCACCTTTTCCAGCTCATAAAGCTGCATTCCTTGACTCGTGGCCTCTTTCTGCATTTACAAAGTCAGCAATGTAGCATCTTCGAAACCGTTTTCTCTGTCCTGTAGCCTTCTCTCTGATCTCCTGCCTCCCTATTACAAAAACCTCTATGACTACACAGGGCCTGCCCAAATAATTCAGGGTAATTTTCTCATCTCAAGATCCTTAACCTAATCACATCTGCAAAGTCTCTTTTGCCATATAAAGTAACATCGCAGGTTCTGGGATGAGGACGTGCACACCATTGTGTGGGAGACAGAGGTCATTATTTGACCTACCAAAACCGGAGAGTGTTTTTCTATTTTACACTGTAACATAGTGGAAAAGAGATTACAGGGCATACTATCGATGTTGAACTATTTGTAAGCGTTTTAGGAATGGTTTATTTTTCAACCAAGCTAATTGTAAATAGTCATTATCATATTATAAGTACTTTCTTGGAAAAGCTAATAATAAACTAAAGCAACAGAAATGAATTAAGCTCCATTTCCTTGAGAATTGCATGGTAATTGTTCTCCAAAGATGTATTGCTGTTTACCTCACTGGTGAAGTAAATAGAGGAGTCTTGCCCACAAACAGTAAAGGATAATAAAAATAAAATACTTAATATCAGCCACTTGTGATTCAGAGGGTTTTGGTTTACAGTTTCAAAAGCTTTTCACAAAACTAGGAAGTTGCAATAATATTTGAATCCATGTCATTCAGATGTCTTTGCAACGCAAACAAAGCTCTATCAATTGAACAACCAAACCACTGTTCAAATTAATCAGTAGGAACTTGATAAATTCCACTGATGTAGAAAATTAGCACTTTGCATGTTTCCCAGATTTTGATTTCATTTGGGCGTCTGGTCATGAATTATAACCACTCTTCTTGGACTCGAGCTATTTCACTTGAAATCCATTATTTCTAGCAGAATTATGAGTCTTGTTAGGGAAATGCCAGCTATTTCCATTTTGAGCATCTGCACTGCAGTTCTATTATTAACATGGAGCTCATTTTAAAAAGGGGGGGAAGAATTAGATTTGTGTCTTTGGGGCAGTGGGGGAGGTGGAGGTGGTGGTGACTGAGGCGTTAGTGAAACAAACAAGCTCACAGAGCTGCTTCCAATTGACACAGCTGTCATGTAAATATCTGTCCCTGCTGTATAGCTAAGGGATCCTGGGCTTAAAGACCTTGTAGCCATATGTAAACAATGCAGGGCTGATGACAGGTTTACAGCAGTGGGGACAACATGTGCAGCTGTTTCATCCTCCTTCCTAGAGTGAGATACAAATGTTCAGGAGGCAGATCGCAGATGCTTAGAACTGAGTTCTAGAAGCTTACAGGGCTTCTCCTGCTTTTGCATCGCTGCCTTACAGCTCAGGTTCTACAGCCAGGGTGTGAACTCCTCTGGCCAGACTCCCTACTGGGTCTCTCCCTGCTCCCCTTCCTCTGCTCTAGCTCCAGACCATTGTTTCCCCTGAGGGACACTTAGCAAAGCATTTCAATGCCTGACCCACACACCTCTGTGCTCTGCATTGATCAGAGGCCTCTCCAGATCAGAGATCTCAGAGGCTAAGGCCCAGATAAGTCATTTACTCTGTTCCCTGCTTTTCACCCTCTTCTCTTCACAACATCCTTTCCAGTATTCAGCACAGGCTCATTATAAAAGAATCGAACAGGAAACAAAGTATTATTTCAGCCAAGGTTCACTTGATACAAGTGAAAGCCCCTGTGGATGTGACCTGGAAAACAATTACTTTGTGCAAGTCAATTTGGAGAACATTTGTTTTGCTTCTCTTTCAGCTCTTAGAATTAAAACTGGGGTGCCTATGCACAATTTTCAGGCCAGTAAACCCCTCGTTTTGGCTTTTGGATGGTTATTTGGATTCATTTGGTAAGCAAAGTATTTTACAATCTGAGTTATCTGGAACCCCAAATTATTTTGTTTTCTGGTCACATTATGTGATCATGGACAAAAGCCCAAGGCTGATGTTTAAGCTTCCCCCCCCCCCCTTATTCGAGCCATTTTCTTTAGAAATATAGAGGATATTCAGATTTATGAGTTCTATTATTAGACTAAATCGACTTAAATCCAGGCATAACCACTGTGATTTTTGGCAAGTTACTTAAGCTATCTCAGCTTAAAACTTCTGTAAAAGTGGATAATCATAGTACTTTTAGGGTTTTTTGTGGATGAACTGGACAATCCATACCAAGTCTTTAGTTTAATTTCTGGCACATAAGAAGCAACCATTAAATATGAGTTATAATTATGATTCTCTTCTTTTAGGAATACTGGCATAAATTAGAATCTCTTTTCAAAAGAAAAATAAAAACTTACCAAATCCATACACAAATAGCCTTGCAACATCTAACCATGTAATCACCAGAGATTTACCCCCAAATGAAGTCTTCCCCCAAAAACCATCACCTATTCTGGGTCTAAGATACTATATATTTCTCAGGGAGGTTCTTTTCTGTCCCATCAGTCTTAAATCTCAACCCTATTTTTTTTTTCTGAAAAAGTACTAAGACAGGGACCCAAATAAAAGCAACCCAGAAATCATAGAGCCCCTACTTTTATGAGAAAGGAATAGAAAGGTCTAAATGATGGCCCAAGCATTTTACATTGTTTAGCAGTCCGAGTATACATGCCCAGCTACACATTGAGTTGCAAAGCTTTTGTAGACAGAAGTGGCAATTTAAACACACTGGGAATGTTATTTCTTTGGAAAAGCTTGTTTTAGCTTCCAACAATTGACACATAGTCAATCTTATGTGGCATACTAATGTAAATGGTATTCTGTTTTAAATTTCATTTTTTTAAAAATGTTTATTTATTTTTGAGAGAGAGAGAGAGAGAGAGAGAGCGAGCAGGGGAAGGGCAGAGAGAGAGGGAGACAGAGAATCCGAAGCAGACTCCAGGCTCTGAGCTGTCAGCACAGAGCCCGAAGCAGGGCTCAAACTCACAGACTGTGAGATCATGACCTGAGTTGAAGTTGGACGCTCAACCGACTGAGCCACCCAGGAGCCCTCCTGTTTTAAATTTCAAATTCCAATTGCTCAGTGCTAACGTATAGGAAAGCAGCTGACCTTTGTATATTAGCTTTGTATCATGCAACCTGGTTACAATCACTTATTAGTTCCAAGTGTCTTTTTTGTCGTTAATTCTTTGGGATTTTCTATACATATGAATGTATTTTTATTGTCAATATTTTGTTGTCTAGGCTCTGTGAAAAAAATGTCTGCATTTGCTAGGTTCCTTATATTGTGCAAAATGTATGACTAAATTAACATTAAGAAATAGATAGTATTTCTTTGGATACTTTGGGTTAGGGAGAAAGCAACAAGTTGCTGAAAATTCATCTTTAATACCTTTCTAATGATTGCTGAAACCCTTTGTTGACAACGTGAAGGTCATCTTGGAGCCTTGATCGGGAACTGCAACTAAGTAGGACAGCACAACTAAGTGTTAACAGCACTGCTTTGTTTTTATTGCATTTTTTTAAATGGTTACCATACATTTATGGCCGATAATATTAATTTTCTACTTATGGTACTGATTTTCACTTTACTTTTGACATAAATGTCTTTAGGTATAAACAATAAGTTGATACAAAGAAAAATATATATAAAGTAAATAAATAATCATGGATATTTATGTGATTTGGTGAACATTTTGAAGGAGGTATACTGAAACTAAATGTTGGAATAAATTAGTCAGACCCATAAATCAGATTGCAGAGGTAAGACAGTTATTAATGGCACTGAAAAACTGTCATAATGCCAGGCAAAATTATTAAGTAGATAAACAATCATTGGTCCGTAAACTGCAATCCCATTTAGGCTGTGTAATCTTGGTGGCTTGCATAAATGCTTGGCTGAAAGCAGAATTCAAAGAACACTTGTGGGACAAAGGAGTGAACAAATGAATTCTGCATTCTCATCTCCTATTGGGCATCACTTTCCCAAATCCTGAAATCTCTTCTCTACCTACCAAGTTTCCACGTTCATAGTTCTTCCCCACGGCTGTCACACTACCTCTGAAAAACCTCAACTACACCAGTAGTTGAAATTACTTTACCCTCTTCCCACAGCTGAAGTTCCCTACCAATTTTAGCTTGATATTAAAAGGATGAAACGGTAAAATAATTCATACTAAGCAATGGAAGGACTGATACGTTTAATTGCCTCAGAATGGATTACATTTTAATAGAGGCCTTTATGAATCCAAAATAATGTCTACTTGATAAAATGCGTTAGTGAAAACCATCTTAAAACTAGATGTGTGTCTTTACATGCTAGCACTCAGACATAAAATAAAGGAATCACATTATTCATTTATCCCCCTACTTTTGAAGTTTTTGTTAAAGAGCAAGCGAATTAGGGGCGCCTGGGTGGCTCAGTCGGTTGAGTGTCCGAGTTCGGCTCAGGTCATGATCTCACAGTTCATGGGTTCAAGCCCCATGTTGGGCTCTGTGCTGACAGCTCAGAGCCTGGAGCCTGCTTCAGATCCTGTGTCTCCCTCTCTCTCTGCCCCTCCCCCACTCATCCTCGCTCTCTTTCTTTCTCCTTCAAAAATAAATAAACATTAAAAAATAAATAAAGTGGGGCCCCTGGGTGGCTCAGTTGGTTAAGCATCCGACTTCGGCTCAGGTCATGATCTCACGCTCTGTGGGTTGGAGCCCCCTGTCGGGCTTTGTGCTGACAGCTCAGAGCCTAGAGCCTGCTTCAGATTCTGTGTCTCCCCTTCTCTCTGCCCCTCCCCTGCTCATGCTCTGTCTGTCTGTCTCAAAAAAAAAATTAAAAAAAAAAAAAATTAAAAAAAACCTTTTTTTTTTTTTTTAAATTTTTTTTTTCAACGTTTTTTATTTATTTTTGGGACAGAGAGAGACAGAGCATGAACGGGGGAGGGGCAGAGAGAGAGGGAGACACAGAATCGGAAACAGGCTCCAGGCTCCGAGCCATCAGCCCAGAGCCTGACGCGGGGCTCGAACTCACGGACCGCGAGATCGTGACCTGGCTGAAGTCGGACGCTTAACCGACTGTGCCACCCAGGCGCCCCTGACTGGCTGTGTTTCAGAAGCACCTTGGGAGATTTTAAAATTGCAAATCCCTGGGCCTTACTTCCCAGATACTTGCCTTCCATTCTACACAACCCGTTCTACACTTAAATTCTTAAGTGACCTATCCAAGTTCACGCAGATATCTAGAGACCACCTGGAATTACCTTTCTTAACTCTCAGTACAGGAGTCTTTTGGTTATAGAGACTAGAAATATTAAAAGCCACCCTAAAGATTTTCCTAGGTCATAACATTCTTTGTTTTTAAGAAAAGGAGACGTGTTACCAACAAGAGATAATTTGAAATGACTTAATGTTTTGATGTGTTTTGCTTGCATTGTTAATAGGAAAACATCTCATCCAAAATTCATTTTTTATTTAGCTGGTTCATCCATGGAATAGATGTTTCTTCTGCTTGAGGATTTATGTTTTACTTACTATTTTCACATAGTATCCACCTATTTATGATATATTCTACTTATTGGCTAATTTAATAAGCAAATTTATACAAATAGTAATAACTAACATTTGCCAAACTCTAATTATCTGCCAGTATCTTAACCCCATGTACACGTGTTATAAGAGACTCAAAGGGTATATAACATTATTATAAAAGAATTAGGAAATGAGGAAATAACTGAATGAGGGAATGATAGATAAATATAAACAATTCAGCCACTATTTGGGATTCAATAATTACAGATTATTGAAAAATCCGCCAAACATTCTAAACACACAATAAAATTTTCCTGAGATAAATTGCTAGCAAAAGACTTCACAAATAAATATCTGCTCAACTGTGATAAAAATACAAGCCAATGCGACAGCTGGGAAAATGAAATGTAGTCTACAAAGCAATAATTAATGTGATATTGTTCAAAAAAGGAGAAATAATTAATAACTCAAGTTACATGATTATGAACTTCCAAAGGCATCCAATTTTGTCAATTTTGTGTGTCTATAAGAGAACTAATGAGGCTAAAAAATTATATCTTTCATCTCCAAAAGAAGCATTTACCTTTAGCTGAATAAATCTGCTAATAATGTCAAAATCAATTCACAGTATTAGGGATATCTTCCTCCAAGAGCTGTAGGTTTCAAATATTTCTAATTGCAATGTTGTTCTAATGAAAATGTTATAAGCAATGTGTCTACCTGAGAGGAAATTCTCAAGACATATTATATTAAACTTCATAGTGTGTACAGTTCTGTTTTCACATTTGATAAATTTATAGCCTCACATTCATGGTGAAAGAGTGGTTATTTACTCTGTTTTATCTTGTGACTTTAATTTGAAGGTTTCCATATCCTTGCTGATACTGGTAATTTTCAGTATGTGCTAGAAATAATGACTGTGTTTATGACACACTGAATATTTTTATAGTGTGCTCTCTCTCTAATGGGGTCACAAAGTATTTAAGCACAAAGAATTTGCAGTCACTCTTCCATCTACAAACAAAACAGAATGCATGGAATTTTAGTGTGAAATCCTAATAAATAAGTATTTCTTGTTCCTAACGCCAGATACAGGGAGCAGAGACAATTTGATGGGATAAGTTGAATCTTTCTTAATAGAAGTACTTTTCCTGGAACGAGGCTTTATATATTATGGGTATACAAAATCAGGAAAGAAATATTTAAAATTGCCAATTTATTATGCATGCATTATTTTCTATGCTATAGCTCGGTGGCAGCAGACTACAGGCCTGCCAACCTCTGCAGAATGCCATCTTACGCTCCCCTATGGGATGAAGTATAGAACAAATCTACCAATTTTGCTATGTCTCTACTAATGAGATCTACTTGGTGAAATGCTTGTTCATTAAAAACCTAAGAACAGAAATAATGGGATACATGGGAATTGAAGTTACAGGATGTCTCAACACTAACACAGTACAAATCATAGTCAAATCATACTTAATAAACAACCCTGTATGCTCAGACCATTTAACCATCATGTAGCCAGGGGTCTTGCAGTAAGTAAATTCTGTCCACCTCACTTCTAGGACATAAAACCTAGGCAATGCATTAATTAGATAGTGATTGGGGAGCTGGAAGTGACAGTAGTAATGGATTCACAGCAGAGGCAAGCATTTTGCTATCTTTCCAATGTTGCTATACGCGAATTAATGCCAAACTCAAGTCAAAGAAAGATTCATTTGATTTAGACTTAATTTTTTTTTTTTTTTTTTAAATCCAGATCATACAAAAACCACCAGGGGAAATTCCCATATGTTTTCAGGGCAATTTGAATACCGCCTCCCCATCCTGTAATTTTATTGCATTAGAAACTATTCCTTACTACATTCTCCAGGGTAATAGATTATGCCAAAAGATAAAATAATGCTTACTTAGTTTTAATCAGTCAGAAACTACCTGGGAAAGAAAAAAAGGAAAAGAAGAGGAAAGGAAAAATAAGTTTATTGAATGTCTTCTAGGTGTTAGGTATTTTCATATTTATTATTTAGTTAACTAGGTATGTGGGTATGCTAGGCATTATCATTATGATTGCTCCCACTTTAAAATGAAATGTGAAAAACCGAGGGCTGAAGAAGTTAATGAATGTGCTTATAGTCATGGGCTATAATTCATTTGTTTAAATAAACACTTAACAAATAGCTACTATGTGTCAGTCATTTTTCATAATAGTAAAGTAGTGGTGACTCATACAGTTCTGTCCTTGTAAAAATAACATTTTAGTGAAAAAACAGATAATTACATATTGTGGTGGATGCTATAAGACAAATCAAGAGTGTTTGTTGTCATAGAACGTAGCTGAGTAAGGAAGTTCTTCATTAGCTGGATGGACAGTCTAGGCTGTTTTGAGGAGATAATATTTGAACAAAGATAAAAAGGGGTAGGAGTTCACCATGTGAAAAGCTCTGGGAAGAATGTTCCAAGGTGAACAATAAATACAAACTCCAATAAATAGAGATGTTTGGTGTGTACGAAGAACAAAAAGTTAACTCTTTTGGGAGTTAATAAGTTAAGGAGAGATTAGTCAAGGTAAAGTTGAAGAAATAGGCTGTGGCCAAGTCTTTCCGGGCCATCTAGAACATGATAGCATATTTAGATTTCATTATACATGTATTGACAAGCCATTGATTTTTGTTTGTTTGTTTATTTTCCAGTTTCTAAAATATTGCCCATGGTGATTTTGGAAAACAGATGGCAGAGCTTCTGTTTTTGGTAAGGATTGATATGTTAACCCTCCTGCTAAGCACAAGAAAAGATGGACAGGATGTAAAAATCATCTGCTTGGATACATTAGAGAGCTAATAAAAGCATGAGAAATCATGGGTCTTGAGCCCTTTTAGAAGGAAACGTAGGTAAGTAAGTGAGACATGTGGGATATCTTTTCTGCAAAAAGTTTCTGCGAAAGCCAAAAGAAACAACTGAGAGAGGGAAGAGCTGAACAGAAACTTTAAAGCCTTCTGGGGTAGGAGAAAAAATACTGTACGTGTGTCTGCCAAAAGTGGGGTGGGAGGAGGGGTGGGGCTTGAGTAAATGCACAAGACTTCAGATTGAGACTCTAAAGATTTTAACTTACTGGTAAGTGTGAATGAGAAGTAAACCAGTTGTTAACCTTAAAAAGCCCAGCTTCAAATAATCTTGATTCCTATGATGGGATTAAAATGACCTGTGACTGCTAGTAGCCCAGACTCTCTGCCAGAAGCAAAGGTAAGCTTTCTCTAGATACAGATAACATTCTCCCAGCCTTCAAGTTATTTTATAGCTTCTCAAACACATGTCTATACCAAGCACACAAGGAGACAAGACAATGTGGTAAAAACTAAGAGAAAAGACAGACAATAGAAAAATAAATATTGGGGATTCAGATAATGGGGCAATCAAACATGGACTTTTAAAGAAACGATGGACAATAATGGAACTTGGCAGAGAACTGAAAATCATAAAAATGATGGAAATTCTAGAATCAAAAAATACAATAAATAAGGTCTTAGTGGTTGAGGAGAGAGTTGGTTTAACAATAGATTAGACACAGATAAAGAGAAAATAGGTAAAAAGAAAGGATGACTAAAAGAAAAGTGTCAAGAATGAGAAGCAAAAGAATGGAAAATATGCTTTAAAAAGGTAGGGAGTATAGGGAATATCGTTAGAGAATCTGAAATATAAAAATTCTAATTCTGGGGGGAAAATAGTGGTGGAAAAGGAGGCATAAGCAATATTTGAAAAAATTATTTCCTGAAACTGAGAAAGGACATCAATTAAAGATTCAGAAGAAACCTTATAAACCAAGCAGGAAAAGAAATAAACTTTTCCTTGATGGATGGTAGGAGAAAATAGCTAAATCCAATGCATATTGATAGTATAAAACAATAATAACAATTTATGAGATTTAAATGTACAGTGAGAGATTCATTTCTAGAATGATGGCATGAGAAAAGTCCATAGACCTGCTTGCCAGAGAAACTACCATAACTGGTAAAAATCCTATTTAAAGAATTCTTAGTTATTTAAACTCTCTAAAAACTCTTCTAAGGCACAGATCAATGAGAAAAAATTACGCAAGAAAATTTACTAAATCTGGGTCAGTGCAGTGGGAGTCTGTGGCCCTTGAGTCCCATACTTCTCTTCCTCCTCCTATTGCTCAATGTGACAAAAACTCCATTCTGGATGAGTGTGACCAAGAATACAGGGCTCTCATGGCCTCCAGTCCCCAGTTACAGTACCCCTCTGGGAGGAGCAGACTTCCAGCACTTCTCATGAGCCCCAACGCCAGGTTTCAGAGACTATGTTTCAGGAAAATGCAGCTGGAAGGTCAGGACCTCCATTTCTCTACCCAGCCTCCAAGGACAGAGCAGAAGCACTCTCCTCAGCATGGCTAACTGAGAATATGGGAGCCTGTTTTCCTTGCCCTCTTCCCAGCTTGCTCCTGGGACAGGGATTCCACATCAGGAGAGGCAGGAAAAGTAACCAGAGGCTACCTCCCCAGGCATAGTGCCCTGATTATAAAGCAGGGATGTCACTACCAGAGAAGTAATTGTTATCTCCACTTCCAGCCCCTGAACCAGAGGAAAAGAGAAAGTGTAGTATTAACAAAATAATAGACATGTTCATCAGTGTCCAAGAACTCTGGATGGAATAAGAAACAAAACAAAACAATGACAACAAGAATGAAGCAGCCTAAAAGCTCTAGAGAGTGTAAAATGGCAGACAGATTTTGGAGGGAGTCAAAATGTGGTGTGGGGTCACTTTCTTGCTTTTGGGGTGGTTGCCTGAGTGTGAACCGTAGCTGCGGTACGACATGGAAAGCTGCAGCTGCTTTAGAGAGTTCATCATTTTACTGTCTGGGTCACCAGGGGAAAGAGCCGAGGGCAACTGCACTCATTGCAAAGTGAAGGGTGGAATCCCAGAAAGCAGAGAAATGGAGAAGGGCAACCCCAACTGTTATGGCCTGAATCGCGTCCCCCTCAAAATTCATATACTGAAGTTCTAATTCCCAACATGACTGTGTCTGGAGATAAGGCCTTTAAGGAGATAACCGGTTGTGAGATCATAAGTGTGGGGATCTAATCTGATAGAATCACTTATAAGAATAAATGCCCTTGTAAGAAGAGGATGAGACACAAGAGATTCCTTCCTCACCTGCACAGGAGTAAAAGCCACGTGAGGACACAGACAGGAGGCGGCTGTCTCACCAGCCACCAACTCTGCCGGCATCTTGTTCTTGAACTTCTAGCCTCCAGGATGGTGAGAGAATAAATTTCTGTTGTTCATACCAGCCAGTCGGTGTCGTTTTGTTATGGCGGCCTGAGATGACTAATACACCAACATTTTTGTGAAAATTCTAAGAAATTCTCTGGCTGACCAAGGAATCACACATGGTTGTATGGCTCAGAGCGGTTTGCAGTTAGGAGCTGGCAAATCAGAGCTGAGATTGAAGTGGCTGCCCACCAGAGGGGAGATTTTTGTACCTTGAAGGATCTCTTATACCTGTTTTTTTTTTTAATTTTTTAATGTTTATTCATTTTTTTTTTTTTTTTGAGAGAGACAGAGTGTGAGTGGGGGAGGGGCAGAGAGAGAAGGAGACACAGAATCTGAAACAGGCTCCAGGCTCTGAGCTGTCAGCACAGAGCCCAACGGGGGTGCTCAAACTCATGAAACTGGCTGAGGTCGGATGCTTAACCAACTGAGCCACCCAGGCGCCCCACATACCTGTTGTGTGCACAGCCTTCAGCATGTCTCTGCAATGTAATTGGTAAAGAGCTCAGGGCAGGTTTGAAGCTGCTGTCCCACAGCTGCCCTCAGCAGGACCGGGCACTAGACAGATGACCGCAGACCCCGCCAACTTCCTGGGGTAGAAGAGTCTCTCAGCTCCTCTGCTCTGCTCCCAGTCTCAGGCAGGCTGCCGTCTTACACTCAGAGTAAGGTTCCATACACCTCCTGGGGCTCAGGGCATTCCCATGAGGAGTTGGAGGTGGGGAGATGCTGATTGTCTCTATGACCTCACTTTTCTAATCTCTCATTCCGGCCCATACGCTGTTAGGAAAATTTTGCAAAGTTGGGGTGATTTCTCCTTATCTCTTTCCTCCGTCGCCCTGGGGATGAAAACAATCATGGGACTCCTTTCTTAGAAATTCTCTATTCCATCATTTAGCTTTCTTATTCTTAGCTTTCTAATGAGTTTTTTGAAAAGAACTTTTTTTCTTTTTTTAGCTATTCCACATTGCTCTTAATGTTAGCCTGAGTGTGCTAAGTTTAATAGTTTTGTATTTTTCAAATAACAACTTTGGAGTTTATACTATTTTCCTCATGGAGCAAGTAAGTATCTCCTGCTTCTTCCCTCTATCTGTAGTAAAAAATGAAGGAATAAAAGA
Source organism: Neofelis nebulosa (assembly GCF_028018385.1). Lineage (NCBI taxonomy): Eukaryota > Metazoa > Chordata > Mammalia > Carnivora > Felidae > Neofelis > Neofelis nebulosa. Next base: position 44,896,852 of record NC_080792.1, on the reverse strand, counting down.
AGTTATCTGTAGAAAAGTTAGGTGATTTCATGCATATTATAAATAATGTTTAACATAGGCAATTTTTTTGAGAAAAGCAAAAGGAAAATGCATGGCAGTTGCAAAATTACTTTCCTTCAAAATGCTTGTATTTGTTTTGTAGGATTGAATTTACTACTCAACATACATTTTCAAGCTCTTTAAAAAAATTTTTTAATGTTTCTTTATTTTTGAGAGAGAGAGGGAGAGAAAGTGTGAGCAAGGGAGGGGCAGAGAGAGAGAGACACAGAATCCGAAGCAGGCTCCAGGCTCTGAGCTGTCAGCACAGAGCCCGACGTGGGGCTTGAACTCAAGAACCGTGAGATCATGACCTGAGCTGAAGTTGGACACTTAACTGACTGAACCACCCAGGCACCCTGATGTATTTTCAAGATTTTAATAATTTTTAATATTTATGTAGGAAATGCATCATTATTAAGCTGCCCCCAAAGACCAAAGGTATCATTACACTGAGATATAGCAAGACAAGGTGGAGCAAAATTACTTGTCCCCATGAAATAAGAAGAATTATGTCAACGCTGCTTTCAGGAAGACATGGCCCAAACATAATTGTGGTACGACACTCTTTGTTTTGCTGCCTTATTTTGGTGTTATGGTGAGAAACCCAATACTGAAACATGGGGGAAATCCCAAGCACGTGATCTAGGAAAGGTAGGTAGAGCTGATGGTTAACATATTTACCACACCAACACGTACATCAGCCTATGGCTTTTAACATTTAAGACAGAGTTGAGTAAGTATATGTGTTAAAGATTCTTCCTGTTTTGCTCACTGTTGTGCATCTGATGCTTATTACAATTTCTAGGACAGAGTGGAATTTCCGATTACTGAAATACAATGACAACATAAATGTTTCAATTTCTCACTCTGTGTTTAGAATCAGCTCTTCTCTATAAAACATCTATGCTATTGAAATTCTACTCTAAGAATTAAAGTCAAGATAGAAAAAGAAAACTCGCAAATGTTTGGTGCTATAGGGGACCTTGGTTCATACTCTAATTATGTGTTTGTGTGTGTACACATTAAGGCCCATTGAGTTGATGTGATTTCCTCAAAGTAACACAGCTAGATAATGGCAGAGGTGAGTTGATTGCCTATTTAGAAACACAATTCTGTTCTTTAAACCATACTAGGTAAGAAGGTAGGTTTTAGAATTAGACAGGTATGGATTCAAATTGTGGCTTTGCCACTTAACTAACTATATGACTTTCAGCAACCTCCTGGTGGTCCATGAACCTCTGTTTCCTTATTTATCAAATGAGGATGGTAATAGTATCTACCCATTTGGATTATTGTGATGATTAAATAAGAAAATACATAATGCTTTCTGTGCTTTCATGTAGCATTATAAACTATCATAATAGTAATCGTTGATGTTGTCATTATTTTACACTATTTTACACTCGCACAAACGCGTCAGTGAGCTTGCTTTTTGTATAAAGGATAAGTAATAGCTAATTAAATTCCCAGAAAGGAATGAATCAGCAACCTTGAAGCAAGAAATCTGCTCCCTCTTTATTTTTTTATTTATTAAAAAAAATTTGTTTAGTGTTTTTTAAATTTTATTTTTGAGAGAGACAGAGTGCAAGTGAGGGAGGGGCAGAGAGAGAAGGAGACACAGGATCTGAAGTGGGCTCCAGGCTCTGCGCTGTCCACACAGAGCCTGACGCGGTGTTCAAACTCATGGAGTGTAAGATCATTACCTGAGCTGAAGTTGGACACTTAACCATCTGAGACACTCGGGGTCCCCTCTGCTCCCTCTTTAGAGATTAAGGAAAGCTTTGTGGTAGCTACCAAAAGAATGGTTTCTTTCCTTAACAGATTCAAAGTTCTGTTCCTTTCAGTCCTAACTACTGTGGGTAATGGTGCAAGATAGACAATATTAACCATGTTCTGGATTAAATCAGACATGACACACTTTAGCTAGCCCACACACTTTAAGTGGATCTTTTTATTTTGTGTGAGGGATTACTGAAAAAAAATTCCGGTATTTGTGAAAGACTTTAGGAGTGTTTAGATGCAAAATCAATAGCTCTTGAATAAAAACAAGAATCAGATTAAGTTCATGGGTAGCGCTGCTACATGCTAAAATGGGTTGCGTTTGCTTTTGTCAATAAACCATAAATCCATAAATTATCTTAATAGGCATTTAAAGGACCACCGTATTTACATAATTGAAAATAAAGTGAGGTCAGATTTGAGTTGACAATATAGGAGCGATTAAGATAAAAGGGATAACTGGAATCAAGGAAATGAATGAAGTTACCTCAAGAGAGCAAAGAGGCCAGACCAGATCCTTAGAGAAAATCTTAATTGGGGATCAGCAGATGTGAAAAGAGCCACAGAAAGAGAGAGAAAGAGAGAGAGAGAGAGAGAGAGAGAGAGAGCAGGCTTTGAAGCAAGAGGAGAAAGAGAAGAGCTTCATTTTGGAGGCAAGGGAGATTTTCTAGAAGAAAGTAAAGAATCAGTAGTGTCAAATACTGTCACACTAACACCTACAGAATTTTTATGCACAAGTTACTTAAGGATAAGAAGGAAAGCTAGTAGCACATCAGTCTTGCAACTGCATTTGTGTTGAAAGAATATAATTTTTATTCCGATTTCATTGTATTGGGTAGGTTGACCAGGGCTGAGGGGGCGGTGGCACAAATCATTGGCAAAAAACCTCCAAGCCACATTTGGTGCCAAAACTATGCAATGGAAAAGCTGAGTTACATGTAAAATAAGAAAAGGACCATTATATATTCCAATAAAGGGCCATTGGTGACTTTTGCAATGAGTAAGTCAAAGAATTGTATATAATGATGAAACAGAAAGTTTGTTAGAAAAGGTGGCCAGAAAGAAGAAAGGTAGAATGGTAGCTTGGTGGGGAGGGGTGTGTGGAGAAAGAGCGGGAGAGAGACAGGATAGAGTGCAGGGGTGATAATAACGTGAAGTCAGAGAGGTTTACAAATGGCAGACATCCACATTAGTTGCCATTGACCGTATCACTGAAGTAGGAGGCAAAGGCAGCTGAGCATGAGTGTGCTGAACTGCAATTATGGATTTGAAATAAATGGAAAATGTCCAGATTATCTGCTGCACAGAATAAGCTAGAGAGTTAAGTAGGAGTGAATAAGAGGAATGATGAACATACCAAAGACCTGGCTGAGGTTGAGTAATCACTACAAATGGCATTGCACCAAATTAAGTGGTATGATTTTAACAAATGACCCGATAAGGTACAGTATATTATATGTTGAGCAGTAAGACCTCACAATGGATCATTGAGTTGGAAGTTAATCTTTGAGAGTATATCTGAAGTTCCTTTCATAACTTTAAAGGCTGCCTCCAGACAGCATTTAAATAGGGATAGCTAGGAGATAGAGGGAAGTATTTTTACCATTCAGTCAAAAAACTATACTTTGTTTTCATAGAAAAAAATAATATAACTTCTCTTTGAATTCAATGGACTTACAATGTATACAGAGATGTCCATATATAATGTAGCTAGAGATAATTCAACAGCTTTATCAGTTAACCATCGCTGGATATTTACAAACCAGAGCATGGTGTAACTTCTCTTAAAGTGAGAGCTGGTAGTAGTTATTACCGAAATAATTATTTGTTTTCAATTCCTTTGCATTTGCTGAGGGTCCATTCTATGCTAGGTCTTCCATAAGGCTCTGAGGGTATCAGGATGAGTAAAATGGAATTCTTCCAGTCAAGGATCGCACAGCATAGATAATACAATAAAATAAAAGGAAAGAAAACATGTGGGGCACTCTGATTATGGTGCCCCCTAGAAACCATGGAACACATGTCACTTTATTCTAACATTCACTTTACTCTAAAATGAATAACATTTACATGAATCTAGGGAGATTTGGGAGCCGTGGTAGGGAGGAGAGAAATTTTTCTAACAAGTGTGGAGTGGAGAGGGCCTTCTTTGTGACAGTACTGGACAAAACAAAGGGGATAAAATGATGAATAAGGCACAGGCAGTTTCAGGTCTCAAGTGGCTTTCAGTCTGTTGAAAGGCATAAACACAAACACACATTCTGAATGCACTGTGTTAGGTGCCATGATGGTGAGGGTGCTGGCAGGGTGGAAATACAGAGCAGGCGCTGCCCACCTGGGGGGCTAAACAGGATGGGGAGAGTGTCACCAGCATAGAGTGAAGATTTCCTGCAGGAAGAGACGGCTGAGTCCCAACCTGAGCCAGGTGACCTGGTGAAGAGAGAGGAGGAGAACCTTCCAGGCAGAAGGTACAGCCCACAGACACGGAAGTTAAAAAGAACATGGTTTGTAAGAAGAATTGCAAGCAACTTGATGTTTCTGGTACCTGGATTTTCAAGCTGGAAGAGGCAGTTGTGCTTCACAGGGCCTGTGCCCATTTTATAGATGAGAAAGGTAAAGCTTCCAGAAAAGAAAAGTTAGCATTGTCACACAGCTAACAGTGAGACCAAAATTCCAACCCTGTCAAATTCACAGCATTTACTTCTCACATTTCCTCAGAATTAATTTTTACAAATATGTATTTATAATGCTTACACCATAAATAGGACAATAAACACTAATTTTTATTGTATCTGTTTTTGTTTAGGAAAAAAATACTTCCTCAGAATTACAAAGGTATTCATGAAATCAAAACTAAGTAACAGAAGAGAGGGAAAAAAGAATAGACAAAATATTTATGCATATGTGAGAGAAATGATCCAAATATATCATACTAAAATAACTTAAGGGGTGCTTGGGTGGCTTAGTTGATTGAGCGTCCGACTTCAGCTCAGGTCATGATCTCATGGTTCGTGAGTTCAAGCCCGCATCAGGCTCACTGCTGTCAATGCAGAGCCAGTTTTTGTTCTTCTGTCTCCTTCTCTCTGCCCCTCCCCTGCTTGCCCTCTCTCAAAAATAAATAAACATTTACAAAATAAGATAGCTTCAATTACTTGTCCGTTTGTCAGAAATAACTATACCAAAATTATAATTAGTAGGTTAACAGTGTAGTGATAAGGTGTGTGACAATATCCTCTGGATTGAAAATATCATAGACAAATAGAAATCGCCCTTTGAAGACTTTCTGGTTGTCAATTCTCTGCCTATGTAGAGAACTACCTCAATTCGTGATGAAATCATTCCATCTCTTTAAAACATTAAAGTTAGGGATTTTTTTCACCTTGTCTCAGCAGGCTCCCAAATTCAGAATCAAGTAACTTGTCATCAGCTGGTCTTCATTAGCAAATTGCCATGACCCATCCAAATCTGATGCTCAAAAACAGTACTGAAGGACCAGGGCATGCTTTATTATTTTTTTCCCCCGTTACAGTAGCTAACAAATTGGGCATGAAGAGAAATGATGGCAATGTGATGAAAATAGGAACAGGGTAATTAAAATGAGATAATTTAATAGTGTATACCTTAGGCAAGAGGAGAATGAACTTCTAAAATGTAACCCATTAAACCATAGCAGAAGCAAAGGAAGCAATAAAATCCTACAAATGCTACATAACCTTGGAGATCTCCCTGGGCAGACAAACAACAGACCCCTTGATGAAAAGTGATATTCTAATCTTCATGAACTGGACACATGAATAGAAAAGCAATTATAATACTGACCCATCGTACTGGATAAAAACATCCACACTCAAAAATAAATGACACAACATGTGAAAAGATCTGCTTAGATATTTTCCACCGAGCAAAAGAAATTAGAGCAGAAGCATCTAGATAGCCTATGAACCAAAGCAAGAAGAGTCAGGTAAGTAGTATTGACTACAGTCTACTTAAAAGGTCTGGTTTTGGGGGCACCTGGGTGGCCCAGCCAGTTGAGCATCTGACTTCAGTTCAGGTCATGATCTCATGGTTCGAGCACCGCATCGGGCTCTGTGCTGACAGCTTGGAGCCAGGAGGCTGCTTCAGATTCTGTGTCTCCCTCTTTCTCTGCCCCTCCCTTACTTGCCCTTTGCCTCTCTCTCTCTCTCTCTCTCTCTCTCTCTCTCTCAAAAATAAATGAACATTAAAAAAAAAAAAGGCCTGATTTTTAAGGAATGGGATTTCAGGTCAGGGGCAGTTTCTTGGTTAGCATAGACACTAAAGCCCTAAATATACAGTTTATTTAGTTTCCTGTTCTGTTTTTCTTTCTTTTCTGTAAGACATTGTAACTGTAAGAAAAGAAAAAGTCAAGAAACGTCAGGCACAAGACACAAGATCTCCAAACCCAGCTGAATAATCATTCAATGCATGAAATACACCATGCCTTTATTGCATAAATTTCAATGGCCAACTTATTACACATTTCAGAAGATTTTTAGATTTCTTTCTAATCCATGTTGGATGGAAAAAAATTTTTCAGAAGACACTAAACTGCTCTAGTAACACAATTGGAAAGGGGACCAGCCTAAATGAATAGAATGTCACTTTTATAGAGGGTCTTAAATTAAATTTTATTTCCTGACTGAGAGTTATATATGCATACAATTAATAATTAATGAATGCTGGGAAAGAGAGGTTCTTCCAGACTGGAATTTAATGGAGAGAAGAGGATTATTTATGAATGGATCTATTATGCAAAATTTGGTATGGCAAAAATGCTTAAATAAATTAAAATTGTGTGATTAAACCTGTAGATTTAATTTGTGTGCACTTAATACATACCATAAGAGCAAATGGTAGTTAAGGCCAAATCTGAATACACACACAGTTTGAATTTGTGAAGTTGGAGATAATGAGGTTTTATTACATAGAACATAAGTATTTGAACTTTCTTTTTTTTTAATTTTTTAAAATGTTTTTATTTATTTTTGAGAGAGTGAGAGACTGAGTGTGAGCAGGGGAGGGGCAGAGAGAGAGGGAGACACAGAATCTGAAGCAGAGCTGTCATCGGATGCTTAACAGACTGAGCCACCCAGGTGGCCCCAGTATCTGAACTTTCTAATGTTGTAAGGAGACACTTGGCTACAACATGAAATTATGTACCATAAAAATTCTTGGAGGTGGAAGTATGGTAAAGAATGGAAGAATATCTTTAAATGATACCAAACTTCAAAGATTTTGGAAAGACAATTTCTCACAGTGGTAGAGACTAAGCTATTTACTCTTTACATAGGATGCATTAAATCATGTTAAGTGAATAAGAATGAATGAATGAATGAATGAATGAATGAATGAAAAACAGAAAAGCAATTTTAGTATTGGTATATGTTTTTCCTCCAAAGACTAAATAAACTACTGGTTACAATAAGTAAACCTCTTCAGGAATTTATTCACATAGCGACTTCCGATTCTAGAGATAGATCACACGACAACCCTGAAGAGTGAGTTGTCACCGCATTTCGTAATATGATAGGGTTGTGAAAGGGTCATTAAAATTGCCGTGGGTATCTATGCAATTTGCCAAAGTCCTCTCCTCTGATTCTTAGACAGTAGTCACTCCCTACTCTGGACTTAGATGTACTGATCTAAATGTAAATAGCTGTGATATGCCATAACAATAATAGTTTCCTTGATTTCAAAATTAAGTGACATTGCACTTTAATTCTAAGTGATACCATTTAGTGTACTCTCCATATTCTCCACTCACTACTCTGGGAAACACATCCTCAGCCCTTTCCAACCCAGTCCGTTGTTCAAAGGATCCTCCTATGAAATCTCTCTTCATGTTACTTTTCTCCATTGACCTATTTTTCATACCATTTCTCTCTTCCCTCACATTACTGCTATTTCCCATCCAACCGTGTCTGATCTGGTCCTCTCTGCCCTTCAATATTTAGCAATATGAAAACTTAGTTCCCTCAAGTATGAGTGTAAAAGAGTACTAAAGATTAGTTAAACTTGTCTTCCACACCCACTTAACAACTTTTCATGGTTAAATCTGAATATTGAAATTCAAATAAAATTTAATGAGCATATGTTATGTAGGCAAGTGTATGATATTATGAGACATCATCTTCCTAATTTTATGGCATCTGAACAGACTTGGATTAAATAACTGGCTCAAAGTCACGTAGTTCAGACTGGATTCAAAACCATCACTTGTGACTACAGTGTAATCTGCTATTGTCATCTAATAAGTGTAATATAATTAGGAATAATCAGGCAGATAGAAAAACTGTAGGGGAGATATTTTGGCCAAATGCATGCTGTGATAGTTTGAGAGCTCACTGGGATAGGTAGATACTGACTTCACTGATATATATGTTTATGCTTGTCCCTGGAAACTCTGTATCTTCCAATATGGTAGCCACTAGGCCCATGTAGCTATTAAGCTTATGAAACATGGCTGGTGCAAATTAATATGAGCTGCCACGTAAAAAACACTCTGATTTCAAAGGCATAGTTTTTTTTTAAAAACAGTACACACTTTCACGTTAACATTTTGTATGTTGTTGACATGTTGGAATGATGTTTTGAATACATGAGGTAATATTAGAATTGGTCTCATTTGTTTCTTTTTACCTTTTTGACATGGGTGTTAGAAACTTGCTGATGTGACTCCCATGATGTTGCCATTGGACAGCACTTCTTTAGATCCCGTGTTCTGTGTGATCCCCGACTGGCAGTATTGCATTCACTGGGACTTGTGAGAAATGCAGAATCTTGGGCCTCACTCAAGAACTACTGAATCCGAATCTGCATTTTAACAAGATTCCCAAGCTATTCGTATTCATATTACAGCTTGAGAAGTAGTTTCTTGACTTCAGGAGAGTTGAGCACAGACAATCGTGTGTTCCTCTATGCTTCTGCAATCCCTTAAGCCCAGGGTCCATGTAGAAATCACCACAGTGCTTTAAGCGCCTACGATAGGTCTTCTCTTGAGGGCTTATTTAACGGTTATTAAATAGTGTTAGTATTAGTATCTATCTGATTTATCTGATCAGTAAATAATCAGATATTCCTTTTCTACTACTCTAACTGCTTTTCCCATACTGGAATGACAATGGCTGCAAATACTGCCTGTGTGGCAATCAGTACCATTGAGAGTTAAAACACTTCTATGTCTCCTACACTAAAGGCAACGGGAGACAATGGCCAGATGAAAACAGTAGGACATATGAATTTCATGTATACAATATATCTCTTCCTGAAACAGAAAGGAAGAACTGGGACGGGAACAATTGCATGAGAAAGTCTAGCAATGCGGCAAGAGTCTAATTGTCAGCCAGCTCTCCTCCGGGAGCAGAATATATGAAGGTTATTGCTCAACAGTGCAGGCAGACAGCCTGCTGCCTTTGTCTGCTTTGCAATTTACAATTGGGGGATGAAGGGAAACCAAGCAATATTCTTTTCTGTTTCCCCTTTCCTTGTTCTTGTTACCAACAGTACTCATTCTGTTTTGCAACTCTGCCTCTACTCATTGAGGAATTTAGATGGAGTTTGTTGGTTCTGAGAGCAAAGTGTCATGCTAATGAATCACTAAAAAGAAAGCTGGTCTAATTATAGCCAAATGCTGCAAAATAATCTTACTTATGATTGCCCCTGATTAGGTGTAGGCTGCTGTGTTCACTGCAGGGGACTGCAGATTATCACTGAAACGCAAGGTGCCCACTGACTTCCAGGAGGGGAAGGACTAACAGAAAACAAAAATATTGCAGCTGTGCTCTATTATTTTGCTGTTAAAGTTAAGTCTTAAAGTTTCGATAGCTTGAAACTGGTATTGTACAATTAATGCTTATTAGTGAAATGATACCATGTTCAATAAATATATAATCCACTGATAGCTAAGTATGCACTCATAAGCTACCATAGTATTATAGGCATGTTGCATTTACGTATAAGGGATAGTGATTTGTTTAAGCGACTGCCAACGAAGGTTGATTTGCTCTAAATCTAAGTGGAATATCATGGAACTCGTCAGGGGTCACAAGAGTATCAATCTCAGCTTGCTGAGGACACGCTCTAGATTTGAAATGGTTCTGGAGAACTTACCAGACTTTCAGAGACCTTCTTTCCAGTGACCTGTCACTGCTTTCCAGGTACTCCAAACAGGAATGCATTGTGTTTTCTCCTTGTCATCTCCCCACCTCTGCTGGGTTCTAGTTTCCTGTATCCCTGCCCCCATCCTGTCAATTCAGCTCACACTATTCTGTCAGGGTCTCCCTAACCACAGTCCTATTTTAAGATCTTTCAAGATGAAGCCTTCATTGCTTTTTGGCATTTCTTTCTTTGTTTTCTGGCTCAGATTTTAGAGGAACTATAATTTGCTGAAGTCATCATTTCAAGTCAGTCCAGCCTTGTGACAAGGTGGCCATGCGCTGGGATCACGGGCGGGGACATTTCCCTAATATATTTTGGGGAGGGCCAGACATCATAGCTGAGAACATACAATGTGTAGGTACTGCTCTAGGGGCTGGAAATACAAAAATGAGTATGACAGACATAGTCCCTGAAATTACCAGTAGTAATAAATGCTATGGAGAATATTACCATAGAGGAACAGGAAGAAGATTGACTGACAGATTTGTAGATAGGGTGAACAGAGAAGGATTCTCCCAGAATATCACATTTAACTTGCCATGTGAATGAAAAGAGTCAGTCATAGGAAGATCAGGGTAAGATGATTCCAAGCAAAGGACACAGCTTGTGCAAAGGCCCTGGGCAGGAAGAAGCCTAGCATGTTCAAGAAAAATTTAAAAAGCCACCATAGCCGAAGATCTGTGGTCAAGAAGCACAATGATATGAAATTAGGTTAGAGAGGTAGGCAGGACCAGATGCTATAAAGCTCTGCAATCCAGGACAAGGTGTTTGGACTTTATTCTAGGTGAAATGAGAGCCACCGGAATAATATGATCAAATAATCTTACTTCACAAGCCTGTGTTGAATAATTGCCTTATTTTTGTTGACTTTAACTCAATTTATATGTATCAAAATGGCCAATAAAACTGAGAAGGTGCTCAACTTTATTAATCATTAAGAAAATGATTAAAACACAGTGGGATTGTAGTGCACATCTCCCAGAATGGTGAAAATTTAAAACGATGAAAAATGTCAAGTGTTGGTAGTGTAAACTGGTAAACCGAACACCACCCCCATACACCCCCCCACACACGTATGCTTACATCTCATGACCCAATAAAAATGTATACATATGTGCACCAGAAGACTTGCACTAGGTTGTTCCAATAGCCCCAAGCCGGGAACCATCCAAATGGATAAATATGGTGTAGCATACCCACACTACTCTATAGCAGGGGTTGGCAAACTACGACTCGTTGGCCAAATCTAGCTCAGTGCCTGCTTTATTACCGGCCCTTGAGCTAAGAATGGATTTTATATTTTTAAAGGGGTTGTAAAAGCAACAACAGCAGCACAAACAAACAAACAACAATAACAACAACAAAGAAGAATATGTACCAGAGGCTATATGTGGCCTGCAAAGCCTAAAATATTTACCGTCTGGTCTTTCACAGAAAAATTTGTGGACCTTGAACACAGCAGAGGGAATGAACAAACTGTAGCTACAAGCAACAATGTGAGTGGATTCACAACATGCTGAGCGAAAGGAGTTCTGTCGACAAGGTGTACCTGCCCTATAAACAGACAAAATCAACCTGTGGTCTGAGAAGTCGGGTTAGTGGTTATATTCAACCAGACTGGTAACAGGAAGACGGGGTCAAGGGATGCCTCCAGGGTTCGCCAAGCTGCACACTTATGATATGTGTAAGCATGCATTATTTGAACAATTTACATCTGACAGATTAAAGGAAAATGCAGCTTAAGTTCTTGAAGTCCCCCCTCCTCTCTCTCATGTATAAATCTTGAGGATTTCTGTGGTAGCCAGAGAGTTGAGGAGAGACTTTTCATCTTTGGTCTATCGTAGTTACAGTTATGTCCTCATTTTCTGAACCATGTGTTTCTTTCAGGAACTGCTATTTGAGTATAAAACTAGGATTTTTTTTTAACCCAATACTTAGATCCTTGTAACTTAGGCCCTTCCTTACTTCCTTATTCTTGATTGTAGTCTTTTCCTCCCATCTCGTATCCAAGCCACTAGGCAATCTGTGGGCTCTACCTTCCACACAGTTCCACAGTCCAGCCATGATTTTCTGCCCTCATGGTTACAAACACAGTGCAAGCTGCCATCATATCTAGTCTCTGAACTAGTTTATTGGCCTTTACCCTTGAGTCCCACGTGTGTGTGTCCAACCTTTGAAAACAAAGGTTGTGTCTCTGCTCGGGTCAGAAACCTTGAGCAACTGTCCTGTTCACTCAGAATGAAAGTCAGAGCCCTCACAATGACTAAGGTCGACGCTATTTCTAGGTTCTCTCCTGCAAACACACATTCACTCCCCTCTGCTACGCGGGCCTCCCTCTCTTCCTCAAAAATATCAGGAACATTCCTGCCTTGGGGCCTTTGAACTAACTGTTCCCTCTACCTGGTTTGCTCATTCTCCAGATATCTCCAGAGCTAAGCCCTTGCCTCCTCCAAATTTTTACTAAAGTCTCACCTTTTCAAAGATACTAGCACTCAGGCTTTTTGTGATGATTCTATTTAAAATTGTCAGCAGCCCCTGTTAATCTCTATGATCTTGCCTTTTTAAAAAATGCTTATTTATTTATTTTGATGGGGGGGGGGGATGAGCAGAGAGAGAGGAGAGAGAGAAGCCCAAGCTGACAGCGCGGAGGCTTATGTGGGGCTAGAACCCATGAACTCTGAGATTACGACCTGAGCCAAAATCAAGAGCCAGCCGTTTAACCCACTGAGTCACCCAGGTGCTCTATGACCTTGTTTTGAAAAAAAAAAAAAAAAAAATTCAGTTATTGCATTTGAACGTCTTATCTACTTATTTATGATGGTCATTGTTTATTATCTATCTTTTCCAGCTGGGACAGCTTTTCTTGAAGACAGTGAGTTTTTACGCATATAGTGCCATATCCCAAGTGTCTATACCAATGCTTGGCACACAGAAAGTTTCAGTAAATATTGATGAATGAAAGAATGAATGGATGGAGTTCTGTCTCACAGGCACACTATTCCTCTAGCATCTCTGAGTCTTGCCATATCTCTGAGGTACTGCTATCGAATGGAATGTGTCATCACTACTCAAGGGCCCAGTCAGTGATCACTATTCCCCATCCACTATAGGGAATCATGTCTTCTTACCCTCTGGCTTCTATGCTACTTCTGCCAGAACACGTTTAGAGAAGCAAAGCCATGAGGCAGATTATTTTTAAATATCTAAAGCTTCCAAACTTGGCCCAAACCTTCTCTGCTTAGGATAAGGAAGAGAAAATGAAAATACAAACACCCAAAAATAATTTATCCCAACACCCATAGATGTCTTTATATTCCGAAGAGAGTCAGGTGTGGAAAGCTTCGGAGCCATTGTGGATTGGTGAGTTTTGAGAACAAAATTTAAAGGTCTCAGCTTCGGGCCTATTGACACTGACTTCATTTTCTGTGGCTTTATAACCAGGAGATTTGGTGTCACTTTTATAGAAGACCCAGTATTTATACTTTATTTCAGCTGGGCATTGAAAGTTAGTAGTTTGTGCTTTATGATACCAAATATTTTTTTTTTTTTTTTAATTTTTTTTCAACGTTTTTTATTTATTTTTGGGACAGAGAGACAGAGCATGAACGGGGGAGGGTCAGAGAGAGAGGGAGACACAGTATCGGAAGCAGGCTCCAGGCTCCGAGCCATCAGCCCAGAGCCTGACGCGGGGCTCGAACTCACGGACCGCGAGATCGTGACCTGGCTGAAGTCGGACGCTTAACCGACTGCGCCACCCAGGCGCCCCGATACCAAATATTTTTTAACTCCATGTTATGCTGTCACATAAAATATACCAATTTTTCTGAACTTGTTTTTCAAGGTCACGTTTAAACAATTATTTTATTACGTAAATGAAGCCTACATGTGCTGAAAAGTGGGAACATGATGCCAGATTTACAATGGAGAAACAGATATCCACAGGAAACTCAGGTTCAACATTTATTTTTATTTTTATTAAAGAGAGAGCACAAGCAATGGAGGAGCAGAGGGAGAAGGAGAGAGAATCTTAAGTAGGCTCCACGCCCAGCACTGAGCCTGATGGGGGGCTCTATCTCAGGACCGTGATTTCATGACCTGAGCCAAAATCAAAAGTCAGACACTTAACAGACTGAGCCAACCAGATACCTTCCAAGTTCAACACTTAAACGGTTTGGTACTTACTAAGGTAAATAATAAGGCTACATTATCACAGGAAGATGATTTTAAATGCTACTATAAAATGTGTTTTGTTCTATGACTGTAACTCCAAGCAGAGATCTCATTTGTTAGTGGGAATGATAAAAACATATTTTGATGCTAGTTGACTCAAGTGAAAAGGTTTATCCTTCTATGGAGAGAAGAACAAATGGGTGGCAAGGCAAAGGCTCTAGAAATGCACAGCAAGCGAATGAAAACATCAGAGTCACTAAGCAGAGATAACAACAGTGGTTACACAAAATTGTCACATCATCTATCATGGGTCCTTTCTTCATTAGAAATGTTCATGATATGAAATTTTCTGTTCATCAAATATATCTGGGAAATGTAACTCATGAACCACACCAAATAAATGATATTTTAGTTAAATCTTCATAACTTTTTCATTTAAAAAAGACCACATAAGGTTAGTCATGTATGATTAATTAGCATTTTACTCTAAAAGATCTGATAAAGGGGCCCAGAATTCACTTTAACTATTTTTATTATTATTTTGTAATTGGGTGCCCAGAGAATGCTCCTATATATCATAACTGAGATATTAAGGCAGGGGTGCTTGATCTGCTACAGAACATACCAGACTTCAAATTTAGGCTCAGCAATCAAGTTGACCTTGGGCAAGTTACCTAACTTATCCAACACTTAGTTTTCCCACCTATAAAATGAGGATAATAATAATGCCCACTGCATAGGATTATTGTGAAGATTAATTGAATAATATATAAAACATGCAGTTGAGTGTCTGGCCCGTAGTATAAACTCAGTAAGTGCTAGTTGTTGTTATTACAGTTTTTTTGGTAATTAAGCTTTATAAATATAGCTTTACAAGCTTACAGTATTGATTTTTTTTTTGCACTCAGGTACAGAACTTTACATTTATTTCCATTAAATGTCTTCTCATTAAATGCAGCCTATCCCACAGGAGTACTGATGCATAGGGGCACTTGTACCCCAATGTTTATAGCAGCACTCTCAACAATAGCCAAATTATGGAAAGAGCCTAAATGTCCATCAGTTGATGAGTGGATAAAGAAATTGTGGTTTATATATACAATGGAATACTACTTGGCAATGAGAAAGAATGAAATATGGCCCTTTGTAGCAACGTGGACGGAACTGGAGAGTGTTATGCTAAGTGAAATAAGCCATACAGAGAAAGACAGACACCATATGGTTTCATTCTTATGTGGATCCTGAGAAACTTAACAGGAACCCATGGGGGAGGGGAAGGAAAAAAAAAAAGAGAGAGAGAGAGGTTAGAGTGGGAGAGAGCCAAAGCATAAGAGACTCTTAAAAAATGAGAACAAACTGAGGGCTGATGGGGGGTGGGAGGGAGGGGAGGGTGGGTGATGGGTATTGAAGAGGGCATCTTTTGGGATGAGCACTGGGTGTTGTATGGAAACCAATTTGACAATAAATTTCGTATATTTAAAAAAAATGCAGCCTATCCCTACACATTATTGTCTTTGGTCTCACATTTATCATTTGACTCCTCTTCTACCCTTCTGGCCTCCTACTATTCAGAATCCTGATTGTCATGTCCTCTAAATCTTTACCCAACTCAGTTGTAAAAATGGAAAGCAAAACAAGGTAATATTCAGATCCCTAAATTTCAACCTCATAAGTTTAATTAATAGCAGGTCAAAAATTAGCTCTCTTTGGGTAAAATCATTCCATCTGTTAGAAATCTTTGAATATTCTTTCATAGAGTCAACATTGCATGTATCACGTTATACTTCAAATACTTTTGTACATTTCTCACTTCCTCTACTAAACTGTAGTCTTCTTGTTACTAGGGATTATGACTTACTTATATTTATTATTTATTCATTTAATCCCACGGTACGTACCAAACAGAGTACCTTGTATATGCACTTGGTCAGTAAATGTTTTAAGAGTTAACAGAATGAAAAAAAATCAAAGATGGACATATATTTGTCTTAAAAATATTATGGATCAATTGCAAAAAAGGTTACATTCTTCTAGAAGGGGATAAACCCACCTTTGAGATCAATAAAGTGACAGTGATCATAAAAAGGTCATCCTCACATCTGTTTCAGATTTCCAAGCATCACATCCTTCTTGCTCTCTTCCACCTTAGACTCTCCTGCTGTGAAGCTTAATTAAACCATGTTTGTGAAGCATATTGAATTCTTTGGAATAAAGATTGCATGGAATTGCATTATGTGTTCAGTGATGTTAGCATGTCTCTTTGGTCATGTCTATGAATCCCATGCTACTCCAAACTGGAAGCAGCAAAGCAATAGATAATCTGAAGTGATATAAAAATATAACACATTACCAGTGACTGTTTCTAGAAGACTTTAAAACGTGTTTTCTTCTAAAACATTTATCCCTTATGGCCTCTCTTGCTAAAAGGCAATGAGCAGAGCTTGGAAACCGATTCTAACTCTGCCGATAATTAACTTTATTTCATTGCACTATGATGGATGAATTGAATGACCTTGGACAATCACTTTACATTTTAAACCTCAATGTCTTCCTCTGTGAAACATGGTGTCAGAGTAGATGATCTCTCACTTACCTTTAATATCTGCCAAACTGTCAAGCAAATAGGGTTGTGTAAATTTCTTATGCACAGATTTATATACACCACTGTATATGACATCACAATTATAATTCCAGGCCTCATAGATTAGGATGAAAAATGAGTTCATAATTTAAGCATAAGTGATTTAGAGAAGGATTGTAAAATTTAACTGATTGTCTTAAATATTAACCACCTGTAATGTCCTCCCACTTATTCTTCACATTGGATCCATCCTGGCCATCCTCTCAAGTACAGGACTATGGAGGGTCCCTCTTCTGGGCTGTTCTATGTTGCCATTTTACATTTATTCTCTACATGTTTTCATTCTCCATCTAAATTGTAAACTCACTGAAGAAAGGCCTCATGTATTACTTCTTTCTATCTTCAAAAGGACATACATATCTAGGCATTAAGACATCTTGAGCACTCAGTGATTAAGTAGACTTTATCAATATCTGATTACTATCCCAGTCGCAATACCATTAAACATAAGCAATTTTAAATGCCCATGTAATATATCATAATGAGAATCAACATGGGTCCACAACTTGAGTCTGCCACTTTACCCAAGGTCTCTACCTCTCAATTTACAAACCTGCAAAACAGTGAATACCTGCCTTTTAGAGATGTTATGAGTGTTACATGAAATAATACGAGCAAAGCTGACACATACCAGATATTTGACAACCAGTAACTATTGGTATCATTATTATTAGAATGATAATGGTAGACATGCACTTGGCTTTTGTACATTTGCACAGCTAATCAATGGTCTTCAATTTCTGTGTGACCAAATCTCTTGCGGAGCTCCTCAAATATTTAGCGATTTAGGAGCTACCCCTGGAGAGTCTGACTCTGGTGGTCCTCGAAACTTGTTTTGAGAAATGCTGTTTCACAGTTGAATTTTTCCTAACATATCCTTGTTCTCAAAATTCTTTAAAAAACTTTCCTCAGAGTTCCAGAGTTGTCAAGCATTTGACTGTTTACTAAGTATTAAAATATTAAAATATTTTGATGCATGCTATCTTGAAAGGTAAGTTGCTTGTGGAAACAAACTAGAAGATATAAGCTTGAAAAACAGGGATGAAAAATTAACTAGTGCAATTTTCCTTACCAAAGGAAATAATTGCTTTCTCATAGCCTGAAAATTACACAAACTCTTTCCCCCCTCATATTATAACTGCCATTTCCAACTTTCAAGTATGGCTAAGACCTCAGGTTACTCATATATTCTTTGAACATCAATATTTTAGACAATTATTTTTAAGGGCAAGGTTTACATTGCATTTCATTTCAGTCTTCTGCCAATTGGCAATATCACTATACAATTGAGAGTGTCAGTAAATTGCTTCAACCAATACTTTTTGATACACTGTTCCTTAGCTGGACTTTCAAGCACTTCAGAATTTTGAGAGCAAACCATAAAAGATTAAGGGCGTCAGGGCAAAACATATTAGGATTGTAGATACAAGCACTTTCTATCAGCACAGATTTTTGATCTGTAGTTTAACTTCAGTCTTTCAACTTTTTTTAGTATTTAAACTTTTAGTCTTTTCTTCAGAAAATCTAAGACATTGTGAAGAATACTGAGGACAAATAAACTGACTTTATCCAAGAACCCAAGTCATTTCCTATTAGTGCCTATTTGCATTAGTTGGGGGTATAAGTTTAATTACCATAAGACAGGAATCAAAATACTGGTAGTTTAAAGAAAATGAAATCACTTTGTCTTCACAGAAAAGTCTGGGTTAGTCATCCAGGGCTGGTGGGGAGCACATCCCAATCATCAGAGGCTCACATTGCTTCCATCTTGTTGTGTGAACACTCCCAACACAGAACTTGAATTTCACTGTCCACCCAAGGTGGATGTCCCAAGTCTTGCCAGTCATCCTCACTATGGTCCATGGGAAGGGAGTCCTTGGAGGGGTTAAGCCTGCTTCTTCCCTTGAAGTACACCTAAAAGTTCACTGACATCTAAAAGTTCATTCACTTCCCAATGGGAAGAACTTAGTCGCATGATCTCATTTAGCTTCCGGGGAGGATAAAAATGTAATTTTTAGCTAGGTTGTCATATACCTAGCTGTGATTCTATTACTATCTACTAAGTGAAGAATGGATTTGGGGACACATCTAGCTTCCTCTTCTATACCTGATCTTCATTGAGTTCAAGTGGACTGATACAATGTACCATGAGTGCCACTGAGTCAGTGTACTAACTGGAGACCTTAGGGTCATCTGCCACCTAACGAGATTGTATGAAAGGTAGAAATAGTGTTAAGAAAGGGTGTACTAATGTATCAGAGACAAAATGTGCTTACCTTATATCAATTCTTTTCCCAAGGGTTAGCCTGATGACTTAATGGTTTGGAAACGTTTATATAGTTTTTGGTCTAAGCATCTAAATTGCTAACGAATTAAGGGAATCAAGCATTTTTATTACATACCAAAATATAGAGAAGCTCGGGCCTTGTCTAGGAGAGCCAGTACCAACCTGATATCAGGCATTTAACTTTATGATCAGACCAATACACGCTCACAAAAATGCTAAAATTTGGATATACACATTTATACTCACTCTGTAATATATCCCATGATCATTCTGTAAAAGTATAAGAACTATTCCCTTTCACAGTTGCTTAGTATTTCATTGTGTGAATGCACTACTGTTATTCAACTAGTTCCCTGTTGGTGATAATTTAGGTTGTTTGCAGTGTTTGCTTTTATCAATAGTGCTACAATAAAGGGCCTTGTGTGCATACTATCTTTTTTACAACATTAAAAAAGCATATCACTGGGAGGGAGGCTTGGAAGTAGCATTGTATATCTTTAGGTACTTAAAAAGATTTGCATTTGTTCTACAGATTAACATTGTAGTTTATGTTAGCCTGGGTTCTTTCTCTTTCAGGGGCATAGGGGTTCTCTTTGTTGGCTTTCCATTATGAGCAAGAGTAAAATAGGTCATCAACTTTTTTTTTTCCCTGCCCCCTTTTCCTCCTTAGCATCTATTTTGAAGTAATATCCTTTCATTCTCTGTTTAAACCTATGATACTATTAATGAGTCTATTCGATGTTTTCATGTACTTTCTTCAAACTTCCCCCATATTCTGTTGACTAGCAGAGAATACAGCCATTACATACCACATCATCTTCCTTACAACTGTTATTTGGTCTGAGTTTAACAGTTAAATATATATTTAATGCCAGTCCCTATGTGGGTGTCACTCCAACAATGTTGGTTATTTGAAACGTATTGTCTAATAGAGTTTTTGGAGAATGCACGTGGAAATAGTATTTCCTGAATTTTTGCAAGCTCATACATAATCACTTGTCTTTGGGATTTTGTAACATAAGGATAAGTTTGGATCAAATCTCTTTTCCTGAGTATCTTAAATATGTTACCCATTTGCATTCTGACATAAAAGCCAAAAGGTCTGATATTCTTTCCTTTATAAGTTACTTGATCCTTTTGACTGGATGTTCAAAGGTGACACTATATATATATATATATATATATATATATATATATA
Source organism: Neofelis nebulosa (assembly GCF_028018385.1). Lineage (NCBI taxonomy): Eukaryota > Metazoa > Chordata > Mammalia > Carnivora > Felidae > Neofelis > Neofelis nebulosa. Next base: position 44,876,563 of record NC_080792.1, on the reverse strand, counting down.
TATATATTCTTTAAAGTTCTTTTTTCTTTAAGGTTCAATTGTTTTACTAGAGTATATATCAATATGGACCATTCTAGGTTAATTTTCCTGGATATATAGTAACCCTTTCCAATTTTTGGTTTCCAATTTTTTTATCCCAGGAAATATTTCTTGCTTTATAATTCTAGTGTTTGTCTTAGTCCTTTGCTTTGATTTTTCTTCTTTGGTAATTTCTATTTTATGCATAGGAAATCTTCTTTGCCCATATTCTGCATTTTTCACTTTCTCTTGCATTCTTTGTATCTCTCTTCATCTGTGAGTTTTCAGTGTTTCATCCTTTCAGTTATCTGTTAAAGTACTACCTGTGGGTTTTTTTCACTTTTGAGTTCCTTTATAGTTTAATGTTCACAACTGAAGTGATTTTTTTTCTTTTACCTCCAAATCTTTCCTGCACTTCGATAATCTCTTTTTTAAAATTTTCTTTCTCCAATTATTTTACTATTGCATTTTTCTAATTGCTGCCGATTTGGCTTCTCTAAGACTTCTATCATTTTTCTTAATTTCTTTTACATTGTATTTAAATTAGGCTAGGGACTTCAATTGCTCTGTAGCCTTGTCTTCCGTCCTATATTTTATAATAAACTTGTATGAAATTGTCTACCGTGCTTTTCCATTCTTATGATAAGTTGGATGCATTTTCTTCTTTTCTTAGGAGAAGAGGTGAGGCTAGATTAGATTTCCCAGTCTCATAGTTCTGGGACTCCTGTTTCTGTGTGCTTGTGAAGTGTTCAGGTACACGGTCTATCTAGTACATGCTGTGGTTTTCTAGTTCTATTCCTCTTTAACATTTAAAAAAAAATTTTTTTTAATGTTTATTAACTTCAGAAAGGGAGAGAGGGAGAGAGGGAGAGACAGAGAGATGGGGAGAGAGACCACGAGCCAGGGAGGGGCAGAGAGAGAGGGAGGCACAGAATCCAAAGCAGGCTCCAGGCTCTGAGCTGTCAGCACAGAGCCCAACACGGGGCTTGAACCCATGAACCCTGAGATCATGACCTGAGCCGAAATCGGAAGTCCGACGCCTACCCAACTGAACCACCCAGGCACCCCTCCTCTTTAACATTTTTATCTAGAACTTCTCTTTTCTTTGCCCTATGGTCCCAGCCTTAGTTAATTTTGATTCTACTCCTGGAAGTTTCTCCTCAGTGTCAGACTCTGCTATTCAGTTAGTGTCGAAGTGCTTGGGGCCCGGACTGCTCTAGCCGTGACCAGCATACTTGGTCTCCTACACTCATCAGTGAATTGGAGATTGCACAGACTCCCTGCATGTTTCAGCTCCTGGTCTCAGATTCACATGTTCAGTGTTGTATGCAATACTTATTGGCTATTCTCAGTTTGCTAGCAGTCAAGCAAACTGCTCTCCTTCTCTCCTGTGTGCCTGATTTAATATGAATCTTGGTGCTGTTGAATTTTCCTACTTGTATATCTTTTAGAGTTCATGGGCATTCCTTGCTACTGAGTTTTGTTCTATATGGTTGCTGTGGGACTTTGGTTAGCTATCCTACCACAGTTTCTGTGTGGGATTCAATGTTGTTATGCTACCAGATATCTTCCTAGATTCCTCATCCTTGACCACACATGTTTTTCAGAAAATGGAGTGAAAACCAACCCACATATCTGGTTGAATGAGATTACCTAGTGGTAAATATCTGAACTCACATTTATACAGGATATAAGATTCCACACTGCTCCATTTTTTAAAACAAATTCCCCCCCTGTCTGCAGAGTCCTCATGTGACAGTGGAAATTATATCAGTTTTTGTAATAGCAGAGGCTCTTCAGTCAAGTGGAAAAGTCACAAGTATTCCATGTCATATATAATGAGTGAAATTTCAATAAGTAGCAACAAAGCAAATGTGTATAGGTTCAAAATGGTGAGAACAGAAGCTAAAGAGACATTGAAGAGAGGACTATAGAGTGAGAAGCACATAAAGAAGGGGATGTAGGATGGAGTCAGAAGGATTCTGAATAACATACCAAAGTCTGAACTTGCCAGCAAAAACTTTTGAGAAAGGGATTGCTGGGTTGTTTTTTTTTTTACTTATGTTTTAACAAGATGACATTGGCAGTAGTGTAAAGGATGGTGTGAAGAAGTAGCAGGGGAACTAAGGCCACTGTCATAAAATTCAATATATTTGAGTGCTTGAAGTAGAGAGAGGGAATCAGTTGATACAGGTAAAACAGTTTCAAAACTAAGCATTATTTTTACTTTAGTAAAAGTGGCACAAATCATAAAAAAAAACATTAGGCTAGAGGGAAGGTCTCACAGTCAATGGAAAAAGAAAATCATCCAATGTGTTATCTATGCTGGAATATAAAAACCCACCAGTTGATAATAAATTGGTACAGCCACCATGGAAAACAGTTTGGAGGTTTCTCAGAAAACTAAAACTAGAACTACCTTATGATCTGGCAATTCCACTTTTGGGAATAAATCTAAAGGAAATAAAAACACTATGTTGAAGAGATCTGAGCCTGCATGTTCATAGCAGTATTATTTATGATAGCTGTTATAAATATGGAAACAACTTAAGTATCCACAGACAGATGAATGGATAAAGAAGTTGTGATATATACACATATCACATATATCACGTGTGTGTGTGTGTGTGTGTGTGTGTGTGTGTGTGTAATCCAGCCATAAAAAAGAAGGAAATCATGCCATTTGAGACATCATGGATGGTCCTAAGTGCATTATGCTAAGTGAAAGAAGTCAGACAAAGACAAATATTGTATGATCTCACTTATACATGGGAGGTATAAGATGGGGAGGGGGAAATAGGTGAAGATGACCAAAAGGTACAAACTCCCAATTATAAGATGAATAAATACTAGGGAGTTTATGTACAACATGATGACTATAGTTAACACTATTGCTTGGCATATTTGAAAGTTGTTAAGAGAGTAGATCCTAAAAGTTCTCACCATAGGGAAAAAAAAAACCCCTTTATTTTCTTTTTATTTATTTTGGTATCCATATGAGATGATGGATGTTAGCTAAAATTATTGTGGTAATCACTTTACAATATATGTAAGTCAAACATTATGCTATATATCAATTATTTCTCAGTGAAACTGGAAAAAACCCTGCCAGTTAATGTCTCTCAGAGAGGAAGGCTATAATGGAAAGTTACCTTCCATCACAGCCTATGTAAAACACAGAAACCTTAATTCTTCTGGGGAAATTACTCATATTTACCATTAAGAGAAACTCTAGGTAAGAATAAAAGGTGAAGTATTTTCTACTATGTTTGCTTGTTTAGAACCAATTAGCTGTTTCTGGAAGAGCAGAGATTCAAGAAACAATGGAAAAGTGGTTAGATGACCAGGAATATAAACTAGTGTTGCAGGATTTTTTTACCTCAATACCCAGAGTTCGTTGTCTTGCCGCTTCAAAGAATGAAGAAGTGGACACAGAATAAAATAAACAGCAGGCCAAAGTTTATTAGAGTATAAAGTAAGGAAGTAAGAATAGTATGAAAACTCTCTTTATAGGGAGGGGGTATTCGAAAGTTAATGCCCGCACACCGCAGGCAAAGGACTCCACCATTTTATAGGATTTTGGTCAGCCCCTCTCCTTCCCCCTTGGTCCTTCTCAAGTCCTACCCTTATTGGGTAGATAACCCTAAAGGCTCAGTCATTCCTTTTTGATTTGGCTTGTTTCCATTGTATGAGGGGTGGTCAATGGCCATACCATTCCTTGTGGGTCATTTTTTTTTGTTTGTTTGTTTTTGGTTTTTTATTTGTGAATCAATTTACAAAATTTTTATTTTTATTTTTTATTTATTTATTTTATTAAATAGAATTTATTGTCAAATTGGTTTCCTGGGTGGGTCACATGTTTTAAGGTCTACTTATTTTTAGTCAGATCTTTTGTTTGTCAATTTTCTGAGGGAAACCTGAGGTGGAGTAGATGGCTTCTGAGTAGATGGCGTCTGTTACATTCTTAAGAGGAACTTTATGCCTGAGGGGTTTGCTCAAGGTCAGATGCTCCCAGAAGAAATGTTTTAAAAATATGTGTTTTTCCCCACCCAGGGACCTTCAAGCCCTACCCTTTCCCTTTCTGCCTACTGAATCCTATCTTCCCTATCATACTAGGGAGGCTCAGTCAAGGGACTGAACTTTTAAAAATAATAAGAACTGCAGCAGATTTTGTGGCTGCTCTGCCCAATGTCCTCTCAGCTCATCTCCAGGTATATGTGCGGAACTCGGGGACAGTTTGCATGCGCTCGGATGGCACCCATTACAGATACCAGCCTCTTTCTGCTTTCCTCCCTGAGGGCTTTCTTTGAAAACTCTTTTACTGCTGGAAAGCTTAAAGATCCCCTTTCTCAGCTCAAGCTCAGGACCACCTGGAACTGCCCAGTATTCAATACTGAGAGGACACTCCTCAGCCAAAGAGAGACAACAATCAGCAGATAAGCACCCCAGCTTTTCCATTTCTTGGTGGTAAACTCTAAGCTGCATTCTATAAGGTTTCTCAGAGGTTCTCAGCAAGACTGAGCCCCAGTCACCCACAGTCCACCCAACTATCCCCCTATTATTAGCTTTCTTCTTTTCATGTCCCATTCATCTCACTTCCTTCTTGTGTTTCCTGGGACCACTTTTCAAATATATCACCTGTACCCAAGTCTTTGTCTTAGCCTTCTTTGAGACAACCCAAATGATGACCAGTTAACATTTTCATCTTTTAAATTCCTCCCGAATTGTTTTACCTCCTGTTTCTAAGTTCCACTGCAAACTTCCTGGCATCTAGAGCTGATCTATAGTGCTTAATAGAATTTTCCCCTCAGTGTAGCAGCTGCATTTTTTCCATCCACGGTGCCTAGCCTATTTCCTGGCGTAGAGCAGCTGGTTATTAAATAATTGTGGAATGAATAAAGGAAAGAAGTTCCCACAGGCATGCCAAACTATCAGGGAAATCTAGCAACAACCAACCAGAGGATGTTTATGCAGGAGTAGGGCATCAGGAAGTGACAGAAATCTCAGGAAGCAGGTAATTGCATCAGTCAAAAATAAATAGCAAGAAGACGCAGAGACAAAAATTCAGGAACAAGATTCTTTCTCCAAAGAAAATAATGGCTCATAAGAAAATGCTCAATTTCAGAGTGGGATGGAGATGATGAAGCCTCATCATAGTATTCATTTAATCCTTATAATAGTCATATAATACAGGTATTATTTGCTTCACCGAATGGATAAGAAAAATAAACCCTAGAAAAGTAAATAAAAGTGGACCAAGCTTATACAGTAAGTAGTGATTGGAGGTCAAGAGACTGGTCACCTGGTGGTGTCCTAGCTGTAATTACTAGAAGTCACAACTCCTAGGACTCACAGGGATTCCTATTTTGACCATTCAGGCACTAATGTTACAACTTGTGCTCCAGTTCCACTAGGGGAAGCTGATCCTCATGTGGAAGAATCCTGTCAAGGCAGGACAGGTGAGTAGAGCAGCTCTTCCTGAAGAAAGAGAATACTAATTTGGGCCATCATATCTGTTTTGGAATTCAAAGTCTTACTGTTTCTTTGAAACAATGGAAGGAATGCCCTGACAGTGTCACAGATGACCAATTTGAACAGAATTTTTAAAAATACTAATAAAGAGGCATGCGCTATTCTTTTTTCCCTCTTCTTCTCTTTTGTTCTGTATTACTGAACATAATTCCCTCAATTTTAATGGAAGTGAACTCTCTCTTCTTAAATCAGTGTTCTCTCTCTCTAGGATTCAAAATTGCAGTGCTGTTTTGGAGCCATCATTTTGTCTCCATAGTAGCAATTTCCCTAAATCTTTGCCTCGTGGCCTCAGTGAATGCATTTGGCAGGAGGAGCAGGCTGATAGAAAAAGGGAGAGCTTCTGTGAACACAAGTACCTTGGGAAATCAGCAATGATGTGAAAAGAAATACATAAAAACCATCCACCACAGTATACCTGTTTTTAATGGGACTTCATTAAAAGTATATATTTTTTTAAAGTTTGCCTCAGCATGGCAGTGGGTTTCTACAGAGGAAGTTTTGAGGGCACTTAGAAATTTCTTTTCACATCTCTTCTTTTTAATTCACTCACTACGAGCTTTGATAGAGAAAAGGAGAGTAACTGCTGGTTCATATTACCTTTGTGGAAGGTTTTATATCATTTGCCATTGATTTTCTAGAAACTTTAGATTCAAGGCCTGGTTCATGAAATGAGAAGTTGAGTGATCAGAAGAGTGGGCCCAGCATGAGCTGCCTTTAAGGGCATTGTACCCAAAGAGGTGTGCATCCTGGGATGTTCTAGAACACACAGCCTTTACCAATACCTCAGCTCAGGGGAGGGTCCTGAATCCAAGGAATGTTTGGCACAGAGATGGCCCTCAGTGTGTGTCTAATGAATGGATGAGTATCTAATGCAAGCAAAACCCCTAAACTCAAGAAACAGAGCCAGAATCCAATAATGGGATTTACAAACAAGAAACACAGGGGATTTTAAACACAGCAAACATTGGCTGCAACAGGACAGAGATTTTTTGTACAGTAGTGGAAGAAATATTTCATATATGGAATGAAGTCAGTGTGAGAAGGACTTTAACTGCTGGAAAGAGGAGATTTCACTTTAACCTACAGGCAATGGAACACTAGTACAGATTTTTAAAATAGTGATATCAAAGTAGTTCTTTAAGATGACTTAGAAGTGTGGTTTTGAAGGAAAGGAAATACGGGCATAGCAACAAGTCAGGAGTCTAGCTCGCACAAGAGAATGTAGTAGTCAGGAGCATATGCCTCGGAGTCAGAGATCTGGAATTGCATTCCAGATGTGCAATCCACTATTTGTGAGACCTTCTGTGTCTACTTCTTCACACATCATTTTTCTCATCTGCGTGGGTATAATCCATTAATTCACTCCGTATTTTTGAGTTCACCCTTTTGTCCGTTTCTGCTCTAGAATCTGAGCAAACAGGTATAGGTATAAATTGGATGGCTTACTCATGTAAGTCATTTTGAAGAATGACCTTAAAGTTTAGAGGTAAAAAGGGGAGGATACAAATAGTAAGAAGATGAACATACAATTAGTAGAATTAGTGTAAATATGTTAAGACAAGAATGAGTTGGGCATACACACTTAGGGATCTGAAGGAAGGTCAGGATGTGCTTGTGGGTAAGGGGGACAGTGACATGAGAAGAGGGCAGATGGCTAGGTAAGGATCAAATAATGGAGAGGGTCACAAGCTAGGCTAAGAGGACTAGATATATTTTAAACAGGATGAGAAATGTAGAGAGTGTTTTTGTAGCTCACTATTGCTGAGTAGAAAGTGGGTTGTCATGGGACATGGGTCAGAGCTGGGGACTAGTTTGAAGCTACAGCAGACATCTGGCAAAGAGGTGATGATGCCCTGGAATGGGACTGATAATGAAGAACAAAGGGAGAAGCATAGATTTGGGAAATGTTCAGGAGATAGAATCAGTAGGACTTGCTGAGAAATTGAGTTTGGACAGTAATGGAAGGCAAGGAATCCAAGATAATCCCTACATTTCTGGCTGAAATAACTGCCTATAAGGTTGTGTGTTTGGTTTTGTTATCGTTGTAAGTACAAGATGGGGAGAAGCAAGTTGACAAATCAAGAGGATTTTTGCAATTTTAGTTTATAGTGTATATTAGACATCAAAGTGGAGATGCTAAATGATATGTGTCTGCCTGAACCTCACTCCAGAGAGAGGTCAAGTCTAGAAATAAAGATTTAACAGTCATCACACATAGATGATATTAAATCCATGGGATTGAATGAAGTCCCTAGAGGTATAAAGAAAGGTAAATGAGACTGTCCGAATACAGTGGATTGGCTAACAATGTCCTTTCCAGACACCTAATGTGTCTTCCTGTGCTGCAGAGCCTGAAAAACCAATGACTGTGTTTCCCACTCCCTTCAGTTGGGTTCCAGGTGGGATTTCAGTTCCACCAATCTGATGTGCTTGTTCAAGTACGGAGTTTAGAACTGAGGTATGTGAGGAGGGAGGTAGGACCTGGGCATCATTTTGTGAGGACCAAAATTACTGTGGTCCTGCAGTCAGCAGCTATAGTGACAGCTTCCCAACTCTGAAAGCAACCCCTAATTCTACAGTTTCCTAGTCATGCTAGGGATGGTAGCATTCTCGGAAACTCAGTTCCTCAGTGAGAGTCCTTTCTGGAAGCCCAGACAAACATTGCTTTCTTTAGCTCACTTAAAATGATGTAAGGTATTTAACCTCCCACTTAAAAGAAGACATCTTTCTGCTGAAACTAGCCAGAGTGCATTCTGTTCTGACCCAGTCCATGCCTTGGCTCATCCGTGCATTACTTCAGCATCAAAAGGTTCAAGAGAAGGGGAGAAATCAGTGATTTAGAAGGCAGGAACGACTGAGAAGGAATAAATAAGAAGAAAACTAAAAGTGTGACGTCATGGAAAATGGGTAAAATATGTTTTTTTTTTTTTTTTTCTAGAATATCATTTAATGCTGAGTGGTCAGCTTAGAACTGAGTGATAAAGTGCAAAAGGTGGCAAAAAGATCATTGGTGAGCTTGTAAAGAATCTTCCTGGAGTAAGGGAAGTAAACAACACAAGGAATGATTTAAAATTGAACATGATCTAGGGGCGCCTGGGTGGCGCAGTCGGTTAAGCGTCCGACTTCAGCCAGGTCACGATCTCGCGGTCTGTGAGTTCGAGCCCCGCGTCAGGCTCTGGGCTGATGGCTCGGAGCCTGGAGCCTGTTTCCCATTCTGTGTCTCCCTCTCTCTCTGCCCCTCCCCCGTTCATGCTCTGTCTCTCTCTGTCCCAAAAATAAATAAAAAACGTTGAAAAAAAAAATTTTAAATAAAATTGAACATGATCTAAATAAATGGATTTAGTACCCACAGGTGACTTTTAAAGATGCTTTAATGTAAAAGGGTTAGAAAACTGGGGAGGTATTGAGCAGAATAGGTGTTACATGGTATTTGTTTCCTTGTCTGTTCATTTTAGAGACAGGAGCTACACAGCACACCTGTAGGCTGATTGTAGCCTCCTCTCCAGAAAAGAAGATGGATGATGTGTGAGAGAGGAGACGATTGTAGGAGCAAAGTATTTGGGAACAAAAATACTTTGGTTAATCTGGTCACTTTTCTTTTCTCAGCGAACTATGAGGTAGTCATTAGCTGATAATGAGTTGGGGTTGTAAGGTGGAAATGTTTTGAGGGAAAGTAAAGGTATGCAATGGTAGTTTTGTTGAGTAGTGATAGCAACAAACTAAAAAAAGAGCTATAGACAACTCATTTAAATCTCAGGCCATGAATTTTCATTGACTTTGGTCTGCATGTTATGTGTTGTTGTTGTTGTTGTTGTTGTTGTTGTTGTTCCAACAATGTGTGTTTAGCTGCTTGCATGCAGGCACAAAATAGGCTGACAGTAGCATTTAAGCAATATCCAGGCTTAACCAGATAATACAGTGGAAGGAGAGGGTTATGAATATTTATAAGGGAGTGATTATAATTATGGAATGTGGAATCTAAGTTAGGTAAAGAGCAATGTGGGAAAACAAAATGAGAAATTGATGGTAAGAAATTTACAGGTTCAACAGATGATGCACTGATGAAGTTGAAGACTGATTGGAAATGATAAAGTAGGTGAACTGGTTAGAGGAGGGGATAGTTGAAGTTGAGGTTTCAGAATCAGAGAAGTCACTTATGTCAAGGTGAAGGGTTTGACCATGAAAATAGGTGGCTGAAATGGAGCAGAGAGACAATGGCATTGGCTAGATTATTCATTAGGGTGTTGAAGTTATCAGAAATGGTGATAGGAGAAGCAGTGGAAAGCATGCAGTGATCCAGGGTGAAGATCATCAGTAAATGAGCAGGAGTAACCGGGGTCAGATGATTATAGCCAGGCAAGATGTTGGGTAGTTTCCTTCTTCTTTCTCACCCAACCTCTATGCCAACTCAGAAAGAGGAAGAATATCAACAACTACCTAGTAGAATAGTTATGAACATTACATGAGATAACATATATTAAGTACCTAAAAATCTGTCAATTTAATGTGTGATGCTATTTTTATGGTCATTATGAATAAATCAACCTACACTAACAAAATGTCTAATATATAGTGGTCATGGTGTTGGATGTTATTCACTTTTATTTTTTCTTTCTTTCTTTATTTGACCTAGAATCAAACATTAAGTCTTCTGGACAAGACCTTGAAAGTCACTTCATCAAAGGTCCTCAAATTAGACAAAGATTAGAAAGATACATAAAAAGTACCCAAGAAGCTTATTAAATATATAAACTCCAGGCCTCCATTCTGGATCACTCTAATTCTTTACATCTGCAGTGACACCTGGGAATCTGTGTTTTTAATAAGCTCTCTAAAAGATTCTGATACAATGCCAAGTTTAGGAACCACTGCTGAGCATCTGTTTGTACCGGTGAGGAAACTGGAGGTCAAGATCACAAAGCTGGTAACCAACATCGTTAGGACTTTTACCCACAAGCCCTATTTCCAAGCCCAGGAATTAGATCCTGAAAGATAGTGGCACATCGATGCATTGGGATGGAAAGTAGAATCAAATATTATACCCACTTTCTTTGTCTTCTGCCTAAGTGGATACACTGAGAATAGCCATGGCAAGAGAAATGCGTCTAGGCAACAAACCAACTATGATAGCAAAGCAGCTAGTATGATTCTATGCCACCAATCAAATGAGATATATAACAAATGTGTCAGAAAAATGTATGTAAAGTAGAGGGTGCAAATAACAATGATGTGAACTGATAGTTGTTACAATAATCCAGAGTTATAACTATGGTGGTGAAAGTACCATAGGGTGGTAGACATAAATTAAAAAAAAAGTTTAGAGGAAAAATGACAGGAATTTTGACTCGGTATCAGTCTATGAGATGGATAAAGTCCATATGTGAAAATCGAGTCAAATAACAGGCAACCTTCCCTCCTAGTGAGGTGATTTCAAACCCTGTCTGCATATCAGGATCATGTCCTTGGTATTCTGAGTTAATTGATAAGACTCACTATGAATTTGAGATACATATTTAGCAAACAGGAATCTTAAAGTATTTCTATTTTGTAAAAGCTCTTGAAATGATCAGGTTTTAGCTTACAAGTGTATCCTCAAGATTCTACAACCCTGATATGTATGATATATGATACATATATATATACATATGTACATATGTATACATATGTATCATATGATATATATATATATATATATATATATATATATATATCCCAGCTCTATAGCAGTATTATGAGATCAAAAATGGATTCCAGTGGACTGTCATTAAAGAAAATAGTAGCTGCTTCACCAAGTGCAATCACCATGGCAAGTGGTTTCAAACAAAATAGTGTGAAAATAGTCACCATGTAGCTGGACTTTAAAGTTAAGAACTGAATACTACCTATAGGATATGTTGCCTCTCTCCAAAGAGGACAGAACACTTTTCTGTGAACTACTACTAATAGGGTAGGCAATGATATTGCACATAAAGGTCCTTATTCTTCTCCAGTATTCTTACTGAATATACAATAGCAGCAAACTACATTGTCTGTCAAACATGCCAAATGATGACAGCTCAGTATGTTATCCAAGTTCACTTTATATATTATTTTCTTGCTTTGCTAGACAAAGAAAATTATTGTAACTGGGAGAAACAGGTACAAAGAAGAATTATGACCCTCTATACACTCTTATTTTTTAATTTACAAGTAGAGAAACTTTAGGCAGAGACAATGATGTCTAAGATACCTCTAGGACATTATACAATTGAGATGGAACACTTTGGCCTTCTCTGGAGATGAATGATGGGTTCCTCCAAATGTTGCTCATGACCTAAGGCTTTATTTCAGTATAAATAAGGAAGATGCCTCTAGAAACAGTGTGTGAGGTAAATCTTCCCTAAGAACGAAAGATGCTAAGACTGGGAAGGAGGAAGCCTTAAGTGGCTATAACTTTTACATGTACCCAATTATCCCTAATAATGAAAATGCCTAAAGCCTGAGAAAGTGAGATGCCATTGTCCTAATCAGTGCCATAGATGCTATCCACATAGAGACTTTGATTTTGAGTTCTAGCTCTGAGAAGTTTCTCCAAAGAGCTGCTGTTGGCTGGGACCTCACAGACCATGGAAGATAGGCAATTTTTGAAAGACTGAATTAGGCACACATGCTATTCTGTTTCACTCTTATTTGGCTTCATTCTTTGTGTTCCTGCTTTGCATAAATCAGAATGTTCAAGATAGGAGAGGCATTTCAATGTGGCAGCATAAGAAGATCCTGAATTTACCTCCCTCCATGGACACAATAAACCTGCAGCTATATATGGAAGAATTCCATTTGAAAAGAATCTGAGAATCATCTAAATATCTACTCCATAACAGAGTATAAAAGGGCCACATTGAGACAGGTAGGAAAGGCAGCAATGTGGTCTTGCCAAAAACCACACCCCTTGTATGGCAAATCATCATTGGAAGGGGTCTCACAAATACAGAACTCCTCCTTGAGGAATGAGGGGTCTGTGCCCCACATCAGGCACCCCAAGCCTTGGGACTTACACCAGAAGGAAAAGCCCCCAAACATCTGACTTTGAAAACCAAAGGGACTGCTGTACAGGAAAACCAAGGATTGTAGGAAACAAAGATTTCACTCTTGAAGAGTTTGAGTGCAAACCTGCTTGCCCCAGGACCCAGACAGAAGCAGCAGTTTAAAAAGAGCCTAGACTATATGTGAAGGAGGTTCATTTGCTAATCTTAAAGTATCTGCAAGAGGGGCAAAATCCTGTTAGGACCCTCTACGTGGATGGAGGTGCTGGTAGGTGCCATTTTTGTTTTCTCTCTTTACCTTGCTAGTGCCGTCACTGGTGGGTGCCATTTTTGCACTCTCACCCTATCTTGCCAGCACCTGCCTACCCACACTACTACCATGTCCCTTCCCGAGGCGGTGAACAAACATCTCCACCCCCCCTTGCATTGCTGCCATGATTTTCTCAAAGGTGGGAAAGTATTCCACCTCCATGTACAGAGACATGGGCTCAGAGGTGGCAGGCAGGCACCTTGCACCCCCACATCACTGCTGTGGCCCTTCCCAGAGATGGTGGTTGAGTGAACCCAAAAAGACCCACTTTGAGACACATTATAATTAAAATGTCAAAAGTTAAACATAAAGAGAGAAACTTAAAAGCAGCTAGATAAAAACAACTTATTACCCACAAGGGAACCCCTTTAAGACTATAAGCAGATTTCTCAGCAGAAACGTTGCAGACCAGAAGGGAGTGGCATGATATATTATAAATGCTGAAAGGAAAACAAACTTCCAAACAAGAATACTTTACCCAGCAAGGTTACTCAGAATTGAGGGAGAGATAAAGAGTTTTCCAGACAAGCAAAAGCTAAGGGAGTTTATCACCACTAAACTGGCCCTATAAGAAATGTTAAAGGGTCTTTAAGCTGAAAAGAAAGGGTGCCAATTAGTAATAAGAAATCATATCAAAGTAAAAATCTGGTAAAGGTAACTATGTAATAAAGGAAGTGGATTTAATTATTTATAAAGCTAGTATGAAGGTTAAAAAACATAAGTAGTAAGAATAACTATAACTAAAATAATCAAAGGATACACAAAATAAAAAGATGCAAAATGTGACATCAAAAACATAATGAGTACAAACTTCATTTGTGTATATATATATATATATATATATATATATATATATATATATATGTAAGCTGTTACATGTGGACACACAAAAGGTAACGAGAAAGGAATCTAAGCCTCACACTATAGAAAGTCATCAATCCATGAGGAAAGAAAGCAAAAGAAGGAGGAACAGAGAGGAACTACAAAACAGAAAACAATTAACAAAGTGACAGTAATGACTTTAAATGTAAATGGACTAAATTCAATCAAAAGACAGAGTGGTGGGGGTGCCCGGGTGGCTCAGTAGGTTGAGCTTCCAACGCTTGATTTTACCTCAGTTTGTGGGATCAAGCCCCACATCAAGTCTCTGTGCTGACAGTACGAAGCCTGCTTAGAATTCTCTCTCTCTCCCCCTCTCTCTCTGCCCCTCCTGTGCATGCAATCAACCAATCAATCAATCAATCAATAAAAAGACAGTGTGGTGGAATGAATAAATAAAAAAAAAAAGACCCATGTATATGTTGCATCAAGACTCATCTCAGATCTAAGGATACACACAGATTTAAAGTGGAGAGATGGAAAAAAAATGTTTCGTACAAATGGAAACTAAAAGAAAGCAAGGGTAGCTCTACTTATATCAGACAAAAGAGTCTTTTACCCAAAGACTGAAATGAAAGGCAAAGAAGAGATTTACATAATGATAAAGGGGTCAATCCACAAGATGATATACAGTTGTAAACATTTGAGGGTTGATATTGGGTATCCTTGTCTTGTGCCTGAACTTAGTGGAAAAGCTTTCAGCTTTTCACTATTGAGTGTGATGTTAACTGTGGGCTTTCATAAGACCTTTAATTATATTGAGGTATATTCCTTTTATACCCAATTTGTTAAGAGTTGGATTTTTTTTTAATTATTGAACTGTGAGTTGTTTATATATTTTGAATAGAAGGCCTTTATCAGAAGTGTTTTGCAAATATTTTCTGCAAGAGTGCAACTTGCCTTTTTATCTTAACAATGATTTTCAAAGAGCAGAACTTATTAATTTCAACAAAGTCCAATTTGTCAGCATTTTATTATAGTTTATACTTTTTTGTATCCCATCTAAAACAAACAAACAAACAAACAAACAAAAAAGCCAAAAAACCTTCACCTAGCCTAAAATCAAAAAGTGTCTTTTATGATTTTTGATAGAAGTGTCATAGTTTTAGTTTTGCATTTGGGTCTATGATGCATTTTGAATCAATTTTTATAAGTGGTATGAAGTATGTATGGGTCAGGATTTTTATTTTGGCATATGGATACCCAATTGTTCCAGGAATATTTGTTGAAAATGCTATCATTTGTTTGTTGACTTGCTTCAGCACATTTGTCAAAATTCAGTTAATCATACATGTATTGGTCTATTTCTAGGCTCTCTGCTCCACTCCACTGATCTATGGGTCTATCCTTTGTTAATACCATTCTTTCTTGATTACTATAGCTTTATAGCAAATACTGAAATCAGGTGGTGTAAGTCTGATACCTTTGTTGTTCTTTGTTTGGGTTGTTCAAAGTTCTTTACTTTTCCATATAAATTTTAGAATTAGCTTGTTGATTTTTTCAAAAAGTCTTGCTGGTATTTTTATTGGAATTCTGTTGATTCTATATATCAATTTGGGAGAGTGCTGACATATATAACACTCTTCAGTTTCAGTTAATGAGGCTGGTATATCTCATCTTTTATTTAGGTTTTATTGGGCTTCTCTCAATATTTTATATTTTTCAATATACAAACTTCCACATCTTTTATTGGATTTATCCTTAAGTGTGTTTTTTTGGGGGGTGCTATTTTAAATGGAATTTTTAAAACACTACAATTTGCAATTTTTATAATTGAAATTTGTAATTATTTATAATTAGTAATTAATTAGCATATAGAAATATAATAGAGAATTGTTTTCATTGATTACTTTTTATTTTTTTATTCTTCAACTTTGCTGTACTCATGTAATAGATCTAGCAGTATTTTTGCATAATTTTTTTATTTGCATGTTATTCCTTACGTATATGATAAGAAATTCCTTGCTAAGTCAGTATTAGATCAGATATACTTATATATTTTATGTATATATATATATATATATTAATTCATACAAAATATATCTTATCGTATGCTCTGAGTTGAGGATCTAATTTGGCTTTTTTATCATTAATTCCATAATCTTTTTTTATCATTTTTCATTTAATCATTTTTATCATTAATTCCATAATCTTTTTTTTTCTAATGAATTAATACCAACTTTATTTTAAGTTGTTACAAATGTTCTGTATTCTTCTCTACTAATCCATTATTATTTTAGCAAAGCAAACAGTGTGGAATAATCTGAGTTCAGATCCGCTATTGCCGCTGTCACATTAGCTTGAACAAGTCACTTAACCTCTCTGAGCCTCATGTGACTGAATACTGGTAAATTGTGGACAAGCAGACTTCCAGAAACGTTCTTCACAGGAAAGGGAGATTTTCCCCCTTTCCACCTACCTTCCTTATTCCAGAATGAAATCTATAAAATATGGCCAGATATCTAGAACCTTCTTGGACCATGTGGTGAGGATGTATGTGAAGATCTAGGGTGGTGCAGTAAAAACAAAAGAAGCCTGGTGTCTCATGATAATGGAGCTGCCCTGAACTGTTTCTCTCTGGACATCTGTGTGAGACACCAAAGCTTTGCTTCTTTAACACACTGTACTACAATTTATATTACTCACAGGATTTCTCATTTTCAATGATATATTTGAATCCCAAATTCAAGAAAGAATGTTTATTTGCATGCTTAAGTATTTTGAGCTTAAGGTCTTTTGCATTAAGAATAAAAAATAAGTCTCTCATTGTCTATCAATTCTAGTCTGCAAAACCAATATTTGCTCCTTTGAATCAGGTTGTTATCAATTAACATGTTAGTAATTGGTGCAACTTTGAAAGGAAAGATGAATAGAATCTTAACCATCAAACAGAGAAAAGCACTGGTTTTTGTTTTGTTTTTTTCTGAAACTCCTCTAACATGAATTTCATCTGAAAAAAGTGTCATTGCTTTAGGTTTAAGTCATAAAAATAGATTAATTATCAATGAAGAGAGCAAAAGCAGGTAATTCAGTTTCCTGAAAGAGTTTTAATAAATGGAATTTCTGTTTGGCATTTTGCATTGATCACCTACCCACAATAAGTAACAATCTTCTTATTTATACTGTATTGACAATCAAAGCTCCGAATTACACTATTGTTCATTTTTCTTTTTTAATTTTTTTAATGTTTATTTTTCAGAGAGAGAGAGACAGACAGAACACAAGCAAGGGAGGGGCAGAGAGAGGGGGAGACACAGAATCTGAAGCTGTCAGCACAGAGCCTGACGCGTGGCTCAAACCCACGGACCACGAGATCATGACCTGAGCCTAAGTCAGACGCTTAACCAGCTGAGCCACCCAAGCACCCCATCATTTTTCTTACTATTAATCTTCAGTCATTATAAACTGCCTTCATATTGTTTTCTAATAAAGTCAGAAGTACCAATTGCACTAAGTGAATTGATTACCTTAACTTCAAGGCATGAATTATTTAAGGGATCAAAGTATTCATGTGCTGCCTTTAGATATAAAGTCCAAATAAGGAAAATAACTAGTCAAATCTTTCCTTTACCTCAAGGCTGTTGGCCATACTTTGTCCTTCCTGTGGCTGTTACACTGGAGCTTACTCTCCAGGATGGACACCAAGAGCGGATATGAGGTAAGGCTAGAGATAAAGCATCTAGTGCAATGTCCCTCCAAAGGATGCATTTTGGGGGTACTGCTCTCTGATGCTTCTAACATCCTGTGTCAAAGAGAATTTCCACCATTTCTTTTTCACTTGCTAGCCCAAGAAAATATCCTACTAGATAACAATGCATAACTTAAATGCACTTAATTTCTGATGGTACACCATTCTGCATTAGCAGACTCTCCAGTGGCACAATGGGAAAGTCCCCTTTTAATAATTTACATGAAGTTAGTTTCATGGCAAAGCACTTTTTGTGTGTATTTTCCAGTTAGAAATCTCTGGATCTCCTTGTAGGGATTTAAGTCTTAACATTCATCTTTTTATACCTCACAGAATTTAAGAATATTAAAATTTGTGATTCTAAAACTTGTTCAGCGATAGACTGTCAAAAGTATTGTGAAAAATCTCAAAGCAAACAGTTGCTCTATGAGTTGATTCACTTCTTGGGCACATGTTGTGTGCTAGATAGTGGAAATAAAATACGTAATCTATATTTCATCCCCAACAATCTAGTCTTGGTGTGGAGACACTGGCATGAGAATAAACATCACAATCCCTTGAACATATAGGAGGCCAAGACTAACTGCTTAAAGTATCAGGAAAGGCTACACAAGAAATTTTTGATGTTTAATAATGAGAAGGAATTCACCAAGTGGAGGAGATAAACTATGAGATCTCCTGGTCCCCCAAGTGATTCCTGAACTCATAAGGCTCTGGTATATCCCAAAGAATATCCAGTTGGCTTTGAGCCATCTGAAAGGAAATGGGAAGAAACAAATACTTATTTATCAGGTTCGATGGACAGATAAGAGCTATTTGCTAAGAGTTCTATAAGCATTAACATATGTAATCTTGGTTAAAAAAACATATAAGCATGTACTATCATCTTCTTTTCACAAATAAAGACACTGAAATTCAGAGACATACAGTATAACATATCTAGTAATTGATAGAACCAGGAGTTTGCCCAGCTTTGTGTCATGTAAAAGTGTCACCAAAAGACCAAAATCCTTTCTATACCCATAAATCTGTCTCTGGGTTTTTAACAATCTTCAGTATGCACTGAGAGAAGAAAGGTAGGGTGGAACTGAAATTCCAAAAGGGGCAGTATAGCTTAGGGTTTATATTAGAGTTTTAAAAGTCAGACAGTTCTGGGGCACGTGGGCAGCTCAGTTGGTTAAGCATCTGACTTCGGCTCAGGTCATGATCTTGCAGTTGGTGGATTCAAACCATGCATCGGGCTCTGTGCTGACAGCTCAGAGCCTGGAGCCTGCTTTGGATTCTGTGTCTCCCTGTCTCTCTGTCCTGCTTGTGCTCTGTCTCTCTCTCTCTCTCTCTCAAAAATGAATAAACATTATGAAGAAAGAAAGAAAGAAAGAAAGAAAGAAAGAAAGAAAGAAAGAAAGAAAGAAAGAAAGAAAGAAAGAAAAGTCAGACAGTTCTGGGTTTAAGTTCCTGACCATCCTACTCATGAGCTTGGACAAGGTACTTAGCTTCTCTAAAACTCAGTTTCTCTGCAAAATGTGAATACTGAAAACATCCACTTTAAGGCAGTTGTGTGAGAATTACTTCAAAAATACATACAGAAACACTTGGCTCTATTTGACACATATATCTACTTAATAAATATCAGCCAAACTCTACTCAAGCAACTGAATATGCCCAGACCTATGAAAATTTGTCCGGCTTTCTAACAGAATTCAGATACACAGGAGCTATTATTCCAAATCCCTGTGAAAGAAATCAAGTCTCCCAAAGGACTGTTAGAATTCAGGGGTTCAGCTCAAATCTAGAATTTTAGCTTTAAGTCTGACTAGACGTGTCGTGGAAATTTCTTGACCACCTAACCATTCCTAAAAGTCAAGAGTGGTAAAGAGTGGTCTGGGAGTCAATTGTGAAGTTACAGGTTTTCGGCACCCAGGTGAATGGGAAAACCTGACTAATGGATACCATGAGAGCATCAGGTCACTGCCTTGCATGGACAAGCAGATCCACTAGAAGCTGAAGCACTGCTTCCAAAACCCCTAACTGGACCTCCATTCCATCCAAAAAACCAGGGAAGAGAGCCAAGAATTCTGATTGAATGGCATCTGTTACATGATTGATAGAAATGTCTGAGCACCCCACAGATGGCCGCAAAACACCCCGGGGCTTAGTGGCAAGTGACTCTATACAAATCAAAAAGTGTTACATTATTTTTCTGACCCAATATCCTTAGAAAAAAAAAACAAATATTTATTTCTATTTATAACAGGAACTCTCAGAACTCTTATTGGTAGAAAAGTATAGGATCATGAAAAATGGATATATAGGATCGCTACATATATAGATAGAATTTTAAACCCAATACACTACACAATAGATACATTATATATGTCTATGTATATATTTATGTACATGTATATGTTGTATATACACACACTTTTACATGCCAGTATCACCTTGCGTTCTATTGATTCTTTGGCTATTTTTTGCTCAAAATAAACCTTACATCTAAATATCAGTATAATTAAGCTAGTGATTTGCTTTATATAGGTGCCTAATTGCTTTAATGATATCACATGGATTACAATGAGAATAAAACCAGGAAAAACCATTAAGTGACACAGGTGCCTGGTTTGCTTAAGCATGGAGTCCTCCAGGCCCGCGTGCATTGTAATATGCACTGCCTTTCAATCTGCTTCAGTCATTTGAAGCATTTAGTAAGTGTAGCTGAAAGGAAACTTAGATCATACGATTTAATCTCTCATTTTAGAGTTGAGAAAAACGACACCCAGAGGGGTTGTTAGTTGCTTAAGGTAACCACATTAATTAACAACTTTGCTAGAAACAGAAATTCTACAATATCCAGCTCCTCAGGAAACATTCCTAACTCTGTAAACTTTTGAATAACTTGAATAAAAGGCTTAGCCACAAAGCGAACTCAAAAATCCACAAATTTTTAACTCATACACCTTAACCATCAAAGACTTTTTTTTCCCTTAAATGTTGTATTAACATTGGCATTTGGTTTGAGCACTAATTGAGTCCTACTTTTTTGAGTAACACACTTTCAGAAATGCCTATGAAGTTTATGATACATCTGCTTATATAATTTAACAAGTGCTTCAAATTCTGTGTTGTCATAAAGTTTTCATAGCAAACTTTCAGTCTCTTTTACTTTTTCATTTTACTTTGTAACTTTCTGGATGATGGTCACCCATAAGCAATTTGCATACCATCCAGTTTCCCTTTTATGCACTAGACTAGTAAGCCAAGCATCTTCTTTGTAACTGTAGCTCATTACTTGCTTAATAATTAAATAAAACATTTAATTTAATAAAATAAGTTATTTAACAACTATCTATCTCACCACTAGACTGCAAGCCCATTCAGGGAAAAAAAGATTCCTTTATGCCTTGTACAAAGCCCTGCACATAATTGGGTATCAATAAATATTTTTTGATGAATGAATGGAATACAGACTGATTTTATTATTAGTCTCAGGGAAAAGATATAGAAATATAGAACCTATACTTTGTCACTGATCAAATGCCTCAAATGTTTCCCAGTAGATGTGACATGTTTGGAAATACAGCATTTTTTTCTGTTATGTGTTATTAAAACTGTCATGAAGACAAAGGAATAGCTGAGATTTGATTAAACTTAGTTGTTTAATAGTATCGTCAGGGTTTAAGTCTACCCTTCTAAAGGTGATACTTTTCTACCAGTTTCACTAGATAAAATTGGAGAATAGCCTAGGGTATACTTGCAAATAACCATCTCTTTGTTGCTCTAACCTTTGTGTTCCAAAGGACTGCCATGTGACTGAGTAGACAGTGGAAGAGGAAGATTGAGTTCCTATTCCCAAGCTGAAAACATACGAATGAAGCAAATCAACTTGAGGATGTAGTCACGCCATGTGGCTGTAACCCTGTCATCAATAATATGCATCTTGTCCAGGACTTTCTTTAAGAAGGGAACTAGCTAATCTAGAAGGCCTGGAGTTGTAGCTAGAAAGCATCCCATGAAAAAACCAGCACCTGCAGTCAAACCTACAATGTTATTTCAGACAGCGTTCTTTCAGGTGTGTTCTTTCAGACAGCACCTAGCCAAGAGGAAGAGGATAGTAGATTGGATTTGGATTCCCGTCTACCTACATCTATCTGATGCCCTGAATCCCCCACTCCCACTGGAAACCCCCTCTCCCTTGCTGGAGGATTAAAGTTCTTTGCTTTACTGATGTTAGTCCCATCCATATGACCAGCATTGAAAGCCAGTGAAATTGAAGCTGAAGTTATGTGTGTCCCTGCTGAGCAGAAGCATGGCTCACTATGTCTCTTCCTTCTTCATGAGATCAGATAGAAGCTGTTCCACTAGTTGGGATCCTAGAAGAAAGAGGACACGCTGCAAACCTCAAGCAACCCATCACAAACAGGTGATTTTAGCATGAAATATAAATTGTTGATTTAAAGCATTGAGGTTTGGGGGTGGTTTACTATCACAGCATAATTTTTGGCTGACAGACATACACAGAAAAGCTGATTTTTTATTATGTTCCATACGTTTGAAAAAGATTTTCTCTGAAAGGGTGTAAAACTGGTGGCAGAAGAGACCAAAAAATAAAAAAGAACCACCAAAAACCCAAAAAACCCAGAGATAAACCTGAATGAAAAAATGCCAACAGAAGTTAAAATAAAAATAAGAATGAACCCAAATAGATAGATAGATAGATAGACAGATACAGAGATACAGAGTCACAGAGATACATAGATAGATGATAATGTATTATATCTAGATCGATATAATATATAATACAGATCTATGTATGGATCTAGATATAATACATTATCTATCATCTATCTCTATTATCTATAGATATAATATCTTTTATCTATTAATCTAGAGAAAAGAAAAATAAAAAAACAGAAGAGACTGGAAATTTAGCCACTATATCATACGACTGATAGACATAACTACAAAATCCTGCCTTTGCCTTTGTTCTGAGAAAAACTACACGATCCAGAGTGACACTGATGTTCTGATGTCATTACTTATGTACCTTGTGCAATGAGTACATCAGCTTACCTAGTGCCCTAACCATGGTTTTTAAAATACCATTTTCTAAAAAAAAAAAAAAAAAAAAGCAAACAAAACAAAACAAAAAACAGGCTTCATTATAGAGGCCTGAAGCATCTTGTAGTACCAGAAATAAAGAAGTGATTAAACAAGAATGGGGGGCCTATAGACAGAATAGACTGCCAACCTGAGAAAGCTCCCAGTTGTCAAAGTGGAACAATTTGAGTACAAAATAAATAATAATGGCCTTGGATTTTAACCGATAGAATAACAAATTTTCATGAGTGCATAAATAAACAATAGAATCAATAAATATGTAGGGAAGAAAAGACAGCCCTTCCTTACTATAGAATCTGAATTAGTAAGTGTACAAAACAAAAAAAAAAATCATTATTAGACAAACACCACAGTAACAATTGTCTAAAACTAGATCCCACTGATGGATATTAAAATTGGTGGACAGATGTTTGAGGAGAAAGATTTGGATAGTATGAAAGTATTAATGTTACAATGGAGAAATCTGGAAAGCAACACCATAACCAAGTGATTAAAATGAATATCATCACTAATAAGACACACCTACATCATGAGCCTCTTGATATGATGCACAGAGAAGTAGATGTCATTTCTATGGTGTTCCTGACAAAAATGCATAAACTCATTCCAGTCACAAGAAAACACCAGGCTCAGTTTGAAGGACACTCATCAAAACAACTGCTCAGTGCTTTTCAAAAGAGAGATTGTGGAAGATAAGCAAGACTAAGGACTGTCACAGATTGTAGACTAAGGAGAAGAACAATTAAATGCAAGATGGGATCCTGGATAGTATCCTGGAACAGGAAAAAAACATTTTTAAAAATAGTGAAGTTTGAATAGGGTCTGGAGTTTAGTCAATGGAAGTGTAACATGTTAATTTCTTTATTTTGTGTTTTTAAAGTTTTTTATGTTTATTTATTTTTGAGAGAGACAGAGAGAGCGTGAACAGGGCAGGGGAAGAGAGAGAGGAAGACACAGAATCCAAAGCAGGCTTCAGGCTCTGAGCTGTCAGCACAGAGCCCTATGCAGGGCTTGAACTCATGAACCATGAGATCATGACCTGAGCCGAAGTTGGACGCTTAACTGACTGAGCCACCCAGGTGCCCCAATTTCTTGATTTTGATAATTGTACTTTGATTATGTAAAACGTTACCATTAGGGGAAGCTAAGTGGTGAATATACTGGTATTCTCAGTCCACTTTTGCAAATTTCCGTTAGGCTAAACAAGCAGGTCAAAATAAAAAGTTAAAGAAAATATATCCAGAATCTCAATATTTCTCATCACCTTCATTTCTACCACTCTTGGTCTGAGCCTGCTCTCATGAATTGTTGGACTAGTGTCCTAAATGATTGCCCTGCTTCTATGCTGCTCCCCTTAACTCCCCACAAGTGACTTGGACACTTGAGACCAGGTCACTTTGCTGCTCACAATCCTCTAATGACTGGTAACTTCCATCAGAGCAAATCAGTCCTTTCAAAGGCCTACAAAACCCATGAAATCTGACTCCTCATTCTCCTCTAACCTGACTTCCTACTTTTCTCCATTTCATCATATCTTTCCTGCCAACTCGATTCCTTGCTTTCCTTGAACACTCCAGATGCATCATTCCTGCCTTAGAGTCTTGCACAAATTGTTCTCTTAGGAGCTCCTCCCCGCTCGCCTGTCTCCCACCCCCCACCAGTGTCTTATTTCCTAGCTTGGATTGATTGATTGATTGATTGATTGATTTAAGATTAAAGTTTATTTATTTATTTTGAGAGAGAGAGAGAGAGAGAGAGAGAGAGAGAGAGAGAGAGAGCACAAGCAGGGGAGGGGCAGAGAGAGAATCTGAAGCAGGCGTGAAGCTGTCAGCACAGAGCCTGTTGTGGAACTCCATCCCCTGAACCATGAGATCATGACCTGAGCTGAAATCAACAGTCTGAGCTTCAACCCAGTGAGCCACCCAGGAGCCCTTTTAGCTTGAATTTATATCTCTTCTTCTTGATGGAGCTTTCAGTAACCACCCTATGTAATGGCACAACAGCATCATACCCTCTTCTCCTAGAAAAGGAGGACAGCCTTTCTTTTTTTTCTATAGAATGTCTCATCTTCTAACAAACCAGAGTTTACTTACTAGTTATGTTTACTTTTTCCTATCTATGTCCTTCCTTCCACGGCCCTTCCTTCCAATTTAAGCTCCTTGAAAGAAAACACTTGCTTTTTTCACTGATGCATCCTTAGGATCTAAACAATAATAAGTACATAATGAGTGCCCAGTTTACGATTTCAAGTAATCTGATTCATTTATCCATTAATATTATAAGTAAAAATTGGAAGGTTAGGCGTTGTGATTAATTCCAACAGATATATCTTTACAAAGATTTAGGATCTTAGGATCTTTAGATCCTAAGAGTGGCACAATACAATCTCATTTCTTTTTTAAAAAGTGAACAAATATATTCAACCAGATATTTTATTGTTTCATACAACAGCTCTTGTGGGCTTCTGGGGAATATTTTGATAGCCTCTTTAATAAGCTGGATTCTGTGTCATATTACTAAGTAAAATTACTTACAACTAAAGCTAAATGGCCATGATCAATGTCAAGGCATAAATTTAATACTTCTTGCTTGATTTTTATGAATAAGAGTATAGGTCATATGTAGCTGTGTCTCACTAAATTTTATTGGACTATTTGTAGGTTTTATGGACATCAGCAGCAATTGTTTTAGATTTTTTATTTTCTAAAGAAACTACAAACTTTGTTATTTTTCCCAACAGATCCATAAAGGCCATTATTCCTTCCTTGATCCCATGTGGATTATTAATTGGTGCTATTACACTTCTCAAACGGTTTAGAAACAATAGCTACTATGTGCCTTTAACTGGCACTAGTCAAACTTTTTTTGTAAAATCAGCCAAGGTGATGAATATTCTAAATCATTGGGCTAGTTTTTATGAGAGGCTTTGCCTCTTTTCTTCCTCTTCTTTGCTTTCATTTCTTTATCTTTGTGCTTTTTTTGTTTTAATGTACAGGAGGTAATGGGTAAGGGTAATGTTGCCCGTTGACAACTCGTTTCTAGCATGCAATCAAGCTTCTAAGCAGCATTGTGTTTTGTTTTCTATTCGTGGTTGGTTGCCCCCTTTAACCTTATCAAAGCAGTTAAATTTCTTCAAACTGTCAACCAGAGCCATGTCAGCATCTTAAAGACAGCCACTGCTGACATGGCTCAGCAAAGCTGAATTGATCTTCCACCCCTTGGGGCACCGCGCACAGCCAGCCTATGCACCACCACCCGGCGCTTGACTTAAAGTTCAACCCTCGTTGTGGGGAAGACAAGCTGTGCTGCTCCGTAGCAGTATTTAAAAGTACTTCTATTTCCATGTGTAACACTTCAGCTTGTCTTGGGCCTTGGAGGTACCTAGAGGAGTGAAGTTCGAGGAAAGAGATTGAGAGAGACAAAAGTAAATACATACTGTATGTCCTGTGGCTTAAATGATAATCAGACCAAGTACACTCTTGCCAATTCAAATGACATGAAGTGGCACTAATTGAGTGCTGAGTGCTTTCTTACCAAACTCTCAATACTTTTTCTTCCACCCTTCTCCAAGTTTTCCTTACTTGAATTATTCTGGTCCATACTCCATCATGCTTAAAGGCTTGGAAAGACAAGTTCTTAGAAAGGAGTCTCCAAAACAAATACTTCTGCCTCATACATTTTCCTTATTGTGATGACTAGAAACATTTATTATTCTTTAGGATGTCTGGATTTGAGGGGAATAGTTTTCAGTTTCAGTAAGCAGCCACGCTTAACATTTTTTAAGGGGGCTCCACAACCAATGTGGGGCTCAAACTCACGATCAAGAGTTGTATGCTCTACAGACTGAACCAGCCAGGTGCTCCAGCAGCTACACTTAAAAGTAGTCATCACAAAACTTTTTCCACAATGTGGTCTATCCCTAAGTGACTTGTGTGTCCTCCTGTCATGGAGTTCTTTTTTAGAAGAAATCTTGTGCTATAAAATTTTACTTAAAAACACTTGCTATTGGTTTACTGATAGTTTTCCATAAAAATTTGCATTTGAACTTACTACACTAAGTAATTTCCAGAATATGATGGACTCTTGGGCTATCATAAGCCCTTTTGGTAAAAACTAAAATTCCTTGAATTTAGTGATCATGTATTGAGAATCTTCTATGAGTCAGGCATTGGACTTACTATTGGAATTATAAAGATAAATAAGGTAGTTCTCGCTCTCAAGGAGCTTACAATGTAGTCAGGGACGATAGGTAAAAACATAACTAACAAAAATGCCAGGTGTTCATTGTTGTAGGTAGGCAATGAGGATGATAATTTTCCATGGATAGTGTACCATAAATCCCCACACTGTTGAAAAAGAAACCCCAACTCTATAGCTTTGAAACAACTATTATATAAGACTTCAAATTTGATGAAATAAAGGACACATTTAAAGTAATTTCTCTAAGACCCAAAGCATCTTGGTTGACCAAGTTGTATGTAGCATTCCTACAGGGAATATGATATCCAGGAGCCTAGAAGGGAGACTAAAAAGTCTCAGAAGTAATAGAGTGACCATGATACTGATTCTGACTTAATCCTACCCTAACCCTTGCTTTCTTATCAGCATACCACATATTTCCACTGAACAAGCACCATGTCAGTGTCCTGATTTTTTTCTTCCTTCAGTAATATTAATAAAATTTTATTTTCTCTTCCCTCTCCTTTCCTCCTCTTCCTTTCTCTCTCTCTGCACCCCCCTCTCTCCACAAACATATGCACATATACACACATAGTATATATATAATATATATTATATATGATCATGGGAGATTTTACTCTTTAATTATCTCACAATTTGACATATAGAGTACCTTACAGTTACTGACAGTTTTTAGCTTTCTTTCTTCCAATCTTATTTAATTGCATAGATTCATCACAGCTAATGAACTTCAAAACTGCAATGCTTAACCATTGGTTTAATGCTCAAAGGTCAAAAGCATACAGGCATATCATGCAAGATAGTGATTGAAATGACCTTCAATTGCCTTATTTGTTCATAATTTGACCAGTGAAGACTGCTGGATTTTATAAATCATAGGAAGAAATCAAGACAATTCGCTTCATAAAGGGCCCATGCATTAAAAAAAAAATCAATGATATTTGGCATTCTATCTAGGAGTCCATGAAATTGCCAACTGGTAGAATTTTAAGTACTGTCTTTAAGTACAGTGATATATCCATTCAGGAGCCTTCATCTGATTTCATTTTCATTTCACAATCAAACAGTAATTACTATGCTCTATCTGCAACTATTTACAATACATATCCAGCTATCATTGTGGTATTAGGCCATGCTTTTTATTCATTCTAGAATTTGCCAGAATGTTCTATGTGCTTTTTTTTCTTAGAACTTTAAAAACTATTTTAGTCAAATGTGAGCACTCTTATGTGAAGTTTATGTGAACTTTTCATGAATACCTGTTCAACTTTATTTAAACCAAGCACAGATCCTTGGTAAATCTTATTTACATATTTCACAGTATCCAAACATCACTTCCCTGAAGCCTTTGCAATGATTTCAGGAATCACAAGAGACCCTAAAGTCTTCATGTAAATTTGATTTGAAGAAGTGATTTAGCCCAGCATATAGCAGTCACCTCTCAAAGTGAAACCTTTGATTACGGGTCTAAACAAAGGCAGATCAATAGGCTTTAAATGCTTGTGATTTGGGAGTTGAGTGAAAAAGAATGTGTTTGTTTTGTTTTTGTTTTTTTTACTTAACAACTTAATGACAATAGTGTGGCTGAGAAAATTGAAAGAACTGAGAGTGAAGGCAGACAGAGCAGTGAGGAGCCTATGGCTGTGTCAGCCTGGAAATGATGAGGGTCTTGGCAACATAAAGGAAAGAGAGATGATTTTTGCCAGGTAACGAGAAGGATGACTATTCAGGGCTTGGCAAATGACTTTAAATGGCTGTAGAGATGAATAAATCAGAAATGACTCTGAGATTCTGCTTCAAGGTCTTGAGCACAGCTAAGATTGAACTCATTACCTCTTCATAAATGCAGCTCCTCCTCCTGACTCCTGACATCCTCATCATCTCAGTCACAGAGGATCAATTTCCTCTAAAGTGCCCTTTTTACAGTACCCTCCTACCTGGTTATTCTTTTAGTCTCTCACACCTTCCCAGATTGGTGTAATCCATAAATTGGAAATAGAGCTCATTTCCAGTGGCTCTGTGCATCTCCCTAGCTGGGTTGGCAATCCCCCATCATCTTCAGCCAATGAATTTGGAGAGTTTGGGGTTAGACAGCAACAAATAAACAGGATGACAAATTGGTAGATATCAGCATGATACATCATACAGTTTTCAAAGTATTTTCACATTTGATTTTTACAACAGCTCCCTAAAAGTAGGAGTTCCTTTACAATGATGTGTATGAGACTCAGAGATTTAACTCTCTTGCTGAAAATCACGGAGCTACTAAATTTTGGTAAACTTTAGTGGAGTTATAATGTAGAAATTTGCAATCATTAAATAGTTCCTTCTTTTTCTTGGGACTCCAATTCCCCTTATTGGATACAATAGGTTATGAGGTCTAAATATGCCAGGATTTATGAGATTAATAACTAGAGATTATACGGACTTCAAATTTTTTCCAATCATGCTATGAACTTGACTCATGGTTTCTGCTGAAGTTTTGGGGTGATGGGGTTTGTGGGGTCTGGAGCCAATGACCAAGAAAGAATTCTTGAAGACGTGTTTGGTGCAAAAAGGTGATTTTATTAAAGCACAGGGACTGGACCTGTGGGCAGGAAGAACTGTACTGCAAGTATGGGGGGGTGACCCTTTTATGGAGTCAGGGGAGATAAAGTCAAGAGGGAGTTTCCACAGAGTCTTTCACATGCTAAAAACTTACTGGAGACCTAGCTATTGTCAAGCTAAGGTTGTTTTCCTTCTAGCAAAGCAGTAATATTCAGACAGTAGGGAGTTCCTGGACTTTAGGCGATTGATGGAATTGCCTTTTTCTGGTAAACTGGTGGAGACTCTTAGTTGAACCATCTGTTGTTTGTTTGTTTGTCCTTTCCCATTTTGGGTAGCCAGGAGTGTCCAAGGAATATCACACATATCCCACCTTAGGTGGGGGGTGCTGTTAGCCTGAATTTTGCCCTCACATTGCTTCATGTTCCTTATCAGTTTCCAAACTTTTCCTTTTGTATGCTATGAAAAGTTTCTAAGGCAGAATCTAAAAGGGGCACCTGGGTGGCTCAGTCAGTTAAGCATCTGACTTCACTTAGGTCATGATCTCACACTTTGTGGTTTCAAGCCCTGTGTCAGGCTTTGTGCTGACAGCTTGGAGTCTGCTTCAGACTCTATGTCTCTCTCTCTTTCTGCCCCTCCCCCATTCAGGCTCTCTCTCTCTCTCTCTCTCTCTCTCTCTCTAAGATAAATAAACATTAAAAAAATTTTTAAAAATAAAATGAAAGCACTTATTTAATACTTCCCTGTCACCAAGAACCAGAATGAATCACTAGGCTTCCCATTCTCTAAGTTTATGTGACATTCAAAGTAGCTGGCATGATGTCATGAACAGCCCAGTTCCCCTCTCACCTCTGTCTACAGATCTCAGACTAGTTTGATAATGGTAAAAATGAATATATATTATCAATGGGTGAACATACCTCTTTCCACAATACTATTAAGTTTTTAACATTTGCTAAATGTGATCAGAATTACCAAATCAACTTCTTTTATGAAAACATTATATATCAACATCATTCAATTATCCATTTATTTAACAAATATGTGCTGGGCATCTACACTGTTATACATGCTAGGAATTCAACAATAAGCTAAAAGATAAGGTTCCTATTTTTTCACAGCTTATATTTATTGGAGGAGACAAATAATATACAAATACCAACATTGCTGTTTAATATAATATTTCAGAGAATGATAAGTTCTATGAAGACCAATAATAAAACTAAGTCTACAGAGTTTGATCTGGGTGGGGAGATGGTTTTGGGGGTTTTCCATGTTTTTAGTCAAGATGGTTAAGGAATGTGTCTCCAAGGAAGTGACAATTTAATAAATCCGTGACGATCCATGGAAAAGTTTGGGGAAATGTTGGAAAAAAAAAAAAAAGATAAAGTTAAGAGAAAGGCTCTGAAAAGGAAACACTGAGTATTTGATAATTGTGAATGAGCAAGAATGGAGTAAGAGCAGCATCAAATAGTAGAAACAAGTTCAAAGCGGTAGAGAAGGACCAGATTATGAGAGGTGTTTAGATTATAGAAGTGGTCAGAAGACTGTGGTGATCAAATAAGGTCCCCCTCCCTCAGATATTCACACTCTAATCCCCAGAACCTGTGAATATGTTATTACAAATGGAAAAACGTCTTTGTAGATATGATTATAGTAAGCATTTTGAGATAGGGGGTTTATCCTGGATTATGTGGCCAGACCCAATATTATTACATGAGATATTAAACAACTTCTCTTGACTTTGGTTAGTGAAAAAGCGGTGATGACAGAAGCCGGATCAGAATGATGATATGTGACTGGCATTGAAAATGGAGGAATGAAGTCACAAGCCAAGGAATGTGGATGGATTCTAGAAGCTGGAAAAGACAAGGAAATGGATTCTTTCCTAGAGATTCCAGAGAGTAATGCAGCCCTACCAGCACCTAGATTGTAGCCTACTGAGACCTGTGTCAGATTCCTGATTTACAGAAATGTAAGATAATAAATTTGTGTGGTTTTAAGTCACTAAGTTTGTGGTAACTCTTACAGTAGCAGTGTAAATCCAATAGATGGGTTTTGAGCAAGGAGTGATATGCTGCGCATGACCCATGTTTTAAGTGGCAACCATGTGGAGAATATATTGTTGGCGGGGGGGTACAAAATGGCAGCAGGAAGACTAGTAAAATACTATGCTAAAAATAACTGTGGTTGCTTGTACTAAGGTAGCCAAGGTAATGGCAGTAATAAGTTGATAACATTTGGGATAAAATTTGGGTGTAAAATCAGCATAAAGGTGGTTTTCAAAGCCATAGGGCTAAATGAAACCATCCTGCTACACTGTCCAACACAGTAGCCAGTAGCAACATGTGGCTCTAAATTAAAATGAATGAAAATTAAAAAAATAAACATTTAATTCCTCAGGCACACTGGTCCCATTTCAAAGTTCTTAATAACCAAACGGGGCTAGTGGCTATCATACTGAAACAGCATAAAGAACCTTTCCAGCATTGTGGAAAATTCTGTTGGACATGGCTGATGGTAGTAAGACAAGATAGAGAAGAAAAACAAAAAAGAATCAAAGAGAAATTCCTGGGTTATTCTTGTTCGCAGAGTCAGGGATAGGGTAAAGGAGCCAGCAAAAGAGACTAAGGAATGTCCAGGGCTTATCTTTTCTAAGATTTAAACTTACCATAATACAAATTAGGATAATACATTTATAATAGAAAATGTGATTGTATATGTGATTAACATAAATGAAGTTTCTGCATAGTTTTAGCTATTTAATTCACTTAATCTGGAAGTGTTCACTTTCTTGGAGCTTCCAGTTGTTGTGAAGTCCATTTTAAAATGGAACCTTGGTGGGGGGAGGCCTGGGTGGCTCAGTCGGTTAAGTGTCTGACTTCGGCTTAGGTCATGATCTCGCGGTTTGTGAGTTCGAGCCCCGCGTCGGGCTCTGTTCTGACAGCTCAGAGCCTGGAGCCTGCTTCAGATTCTGTGTCTCCCTCTCTCTCTACCCCTCCCCTGCTCATGCTCTGTCTTTCTCTGTCTCTCAATACTAAATAAACGTTAAAAAAATAAAAATAAAATGGAAAATTTGTTGGGGCACCTGGGTGACTCAGTCAGTTAAGCATCTGCCTTTTGATTTTGGCTCAGGTCATGATTTCCTGGTTCATGGGTTCAAGCCCCACGTCAGGCTGTGTGCTGACAGCACGGAGCCTGTTTGGGATTCTCTTTCTCCCTGTCTCTCTGCTCCTCCCCACTCTTTCTCTCAGAATATATAAATAACTTAAAAAATTAAAAAAATAAAATGAAGCTGTAGCTCTGAAGGACAGTCAGGAAAGCAGAAAGGCAATGAGGACAGCAGTGGCATGGTGCAAGAGTAAAGTATTGCATCCTTCATAATTTTGTACTGGACCATCTTTGAAGGAAGAAGAAAAAGGAAATGAGAAGAGGAGCTGATGAAAAAGGAAAACTAAATTAGCTTGAGCAATAGAATTAATACATTTTCTCTGACCATTCCCAGACTCACACAAAGAAGCTTCAAATTTTCTTTTCTAAAATTTTTCTTCTTATTTGATAATCATTTACGTTGCTTACAAATGATCACCAGCTGAAGATGTACCAAATATCTACTGTTCTTCAGCTGCAGTAAAACATTCAATATCTTAGAAGTGGTTGACCTCTGATACCATATTATTTGATGGTTTTGATGTGTCCTTGTAAAGATCAGGAAGAAACAAGAATCTCAACAAGAAGTCAGACCTTAGGTGAGAGACAAATGAGACTCTGAAACTAGAGGAGTGCTTTAAAAATTGGAGAGTCTGAGAGAGGAAGAAAGTAGTACAGGTAAGGGGAAGGGTGCCACCATTTTGATGGTTATAATACAGTATATATAATAGTTGTTTAACAAGTATTTCCTGACTTTATTCAGGCTTTTGAAGTATTTTTTCTGTTACAGAATAATGAGGAAAAATAGACTCAAGCTTGGCTTCCCTTCTACCTTGCTGACACCAAATAAAGTAAATTGAAAACAAGAACTCAATGAAATTAACTAGGAAATACAAAATTTGCTGAAAGAAGAGAAAATAATTAGCTATATATGAGCTTTCATTCAACACATATTCATTATTTACTCTTTGTCAATCCCTGTCCTTTGTTGCAAGACATACAATGAATGCAAGACAGAGTTTTCCCCAAAGAAACTTGCATTCTACTCTATATAGAAGATTCTAAGGATACAAATTCTGGGTTTTTATCTTATCCAGAAAATTTCTCTTAAATGCATTCTTAAAGATACAAAAATTTCAGACCAGAGGGTGAATATTTGTCATGATCTCTAAATTAGTGCAAGACAATTTTTACATGATTTTTATTAACATATTATTAGGTTAAATCCCAAAGATATAGATAATTCCCTGTTTCTTCAATTAGATTTAGCCACTATCTCTATGGTAGTTTATATGGGAAGTTCTCCTATCAAGGTCTGGGTAATGAGAACATAGCCATGTCACTTAACTCACCATTGAATCATCAGCGATGTTATTCTCACTCAAATCTTTGAATACAGGAGACTACTTTACCCATAGTTATGTGTGTATGTATCTATGTATCTATGTATTTATAAGTTGGCTCCCTGCCCAGTGCAGAGCCCAATGCAGGGCTTGAACTCACTACACTGAGATGGAGACTTGAGTTGAGATCAAGAGTCAGATGCTTAACTGACTGAGCCACCCAGGCACCCCACCCATAGTTATGAATTTAAAGGTTAAGCATTACATGTCAGTCAACCAAGAAATACATTGGTACATAGCCCAACTTTGCTCAGGTTATCTAATAAACTTTTTGTAGTTGTTGTTCTTTCTCCACTTCAAACGTAAGGCAAATAGAGATGGAGAGAGTTTTCTCTCATTCCCTGTTTAGAGCATTCTTAGAAATTTCCTTCACGGTATTTAGCAAAAAGTTAAATACTGTAGCTGTTCATTATGGAATATAAATTATCATGGTTACAGAACTGGAAGGAGATTGGAAGTGTTTTATATTTGGGATGGGATAGATGCCATAAATTAGACATTATGATAGAAGTAGATTATACTGAAATTGTGTGGCTCAAACTGTATCCATAATTATCCTGGAACCACAGCATGGAAGGGAGGGTTCTAGTGGCAGTAACTCTAACCAGCTTCTCAAATACTTCTATTGAAGATTATGTATTTTAGAGAAAAGGCCACTGACCCGGAATCAAGAGAGCTAAGTTCTAGCCTAGAGTAGTCAAAATAGCTCCATAATATTTGGGATAGTTTTCAACCTTCAAATTTGATCATTCTTTTACCTATCTTGTATTCTTACTTTCTTATTATTATTGGAAGAGATAACAATGGAAAGGCCATGAAAATTATGACATGGTCCACACCCTAGTTAATTACAATTTAACAATGCTCAGGATACATTCTGTGCGTTTTGAATTTGGTTTTTCACTGTAGGTGATGTTTGTGTGGGTTTGCTCCATTGTAGACCAGAAACTGCAAACCATGTATAAGACAACACCTATTAATTAGAAATTATCTGGGGGACACCTGGGTGGCTCAGTTGGTTCAGTGTCTGACTTTGGCTCAAGTAATGATCTCACGGTTCGTGAGTTCAAGCCCCACATTGGGCTGTCTGCTGTCAGCACAGAACCCACTTCAGTTTCTCTGTCCCCTCTCTTTCTGCCCCACTCACACTGTCTCAAAAATAAATGAAAACATCAAATAAATAAATGAATAAATAAGTAAATAAATGAATGAATAAATAAATAAATAAATAAATAAATAAATAAATAAATAAATTCATCTGGGAAGTCTTGGCAGTGTCCACTTCTCCAGGTATTTTTTGCCTCCTTAAGGGATTCTTCATATTGCTCTGTTGACCTCTTCCCCTTTGAAACTAGATATTTTCTTTCTCTGTCTCTCTCTCTCTCTCTCTCTCTCAACCACCACTAGTTTTTGTGGTGAGGTAATGAGAATAGGACTTAACAGCATGGATTTTAGTGTCAGAAAAACCTGGGTCCAAATCCTGATTGCTCATTTACTAATGGTATGACCTTGGATCATTGCTTAACCTTCCTGAGGTTCTGAGTTTCCTAAGATTCTCTGTATGTAATGGAATGATATCACCTATTTAATAGAGCTGTTCTGTATATTTTTCCAGCTTTACTAAGATACAGTTGACATATAACACTGTGTAAGTTTAAGGTGTACCCATAATGAGTTTATATATATTGCAGAATGATCACCACAGTGTTAGTTAACACATCCATCACCTCACATAATTACCATTGTGTATTTGCAAGTAGTGAGAATTTTTAAAATCAACTCTCTTAGCAACTTTCAGGTACATAATGCAGTATTGTTAAGCGTAGTCACCATGCTCTACCTTAGATCCTCAGAACTTAATTTGTCTTATAACAGGAAGTTTTTACTCTTTCACCACTTTTGTCCACTTCTCCCAACCCTCTGCCATGGAAATGACTGTTCTGTTTCTATGAAATTGTTTTTTTAAGATTCCACAAATAAGTGAGGTCATATAGTATTGGTTTTTCTCTGACTTATTTCATTTAGCATGATGTTCTCCAGTTTCACCCATGTTGCTGCAAATGGCAGGATTTCCTTCTTTTTATGGCTGAAAAACATATATATATACATATAATGTATATATACATTATATAAATTAATATAGTGACATATATATATACATATATATGTCACTATATTAATAATAGTAGTATTAGTAATAGTACTACCAGTAATAGTAGTATATAGTATTTACTAATATATTAATTATATTATTAACACAGTAGTATATATTAATAATTATATAATATCAATTATTTTTATTATTAATTAACTATTGAGATATTATTATAAAATAATATTTATTAATTATTTATTAAATATTATTGATAAATTTTATTTTTGATATTATATTTATATATATCTTTATAATATATAAATATATAACATATTTATATATTATAATATAATAAATGTTATTAATGAATTATGAATAATTTGTAATCATTAAAATCATAAAATAATAAAATTTTTATTATAAAAGAATTAATTTATCGATTATTAATTATTATTTATATTATATAAATTAATCATGATTAATTAATCATGTTATATTAATTAATTATATTATTTATATATATTATATCAATTATATTATATTTTAATTATATTTAATATTTAAATTTATTTAATAATATATTTAAATTATATTTAATAATATATAAATATATTTAATAAATTAACAATATTTAATTCTATTTAAGTATATATATTTTTATATATTTGTAATTATATATTTTTATATTAATTTTATATTTACATATTATTAATTATATTAATATCTTAATAAATATATATTTATACATAAATATTATATATTATATATATTATATATCATACAACTACATATATAATATTCCACTACACACACACACACACACACACACACACACTACTTTTTCTTTACCCATTCATTTACTGAAAGACATAAGACATTTAGTTTGTTTCCATATCTTGACTATTGTGAATACTGCTGTAATAAATATAGGTGTATAGATATCTCTTCAAGACTGTGATTTCATTTCCTTTGGGTACATAACCAGAAGTGAGATTGCTAGATTATGGGGTAGTTCAATTTTTAATTTTGTGAAGAAACTTTATACTGTTTTCTCTACTGGCTATACCAACTTACATTCCCACCAACAATGTACAAAGGATCTCTTTTCTCCACATCCTCTCCAGTATTTCTTATTTCTTATCTTTTTGAAAATAAATATTTCAACAGGTTTCAGATGGTATCTCATTTTGGTTTTGACTTGCATTTCCCTGGTGATTAGTGATGTTGAACACCCTTTCATGTACCTGTTGGGCATTTGGTTACATTCTTTGTAAAAACATCTATTTAGATCCTATGCCCATTTTTTTTATTGGATTCTTTGTTTTGTTTGTTTGTTTTTTGCTACTGGGTTATATGAGCTCCTTGTATATTTTAAATATTAACCCCTTATTAATACATAGTTTGCAAATATTTGCTTCCATTCCATAGTTTGTCTTTTCATTTTGTTGATGGTTTACTTTGCTGTACAGAAGCTTTTTTAGTTTGATGTAGTCCTGTTTGTACAATTTGCTATTGCTGTCTGTGCTTTTAGTGTCATATCCAAAAAATCATGGCCAAGACAAATGTTGAGATTTTTTACTATCTTTTATTCTAGAAGTTTCATAATTTTAGTTCCTTCATTTAATTCTTTAATCCAATTCAAGGTAATTTTTGTGAGTGGTGTAAGATAGGGGCCCAGTTTTACTCTTTTGAATGTGGCTATCCAGTTTTTACAACACCACTTATTGAAGAGACTATATTTTCCCATTTAGTATTCTTGGCTCCTATGTCAAGTAGTAATTGATGGTATATGTATGCATATATTTCTATGCTTTTAATTCTGTTCCATTGATCTACGTGTCTTTTATTCCAGTACCATTCTGTTTCGATTACTATAGATCTATTGTATAGTTTAAAATCAAGAAGTGTGGTGTCTCTGGCTTTGTTCTCCTTTCTCAGGGTTGCTTTAACTATTCAGGGTCTCTTATGATTCTATATGAATTTTAAGATAATTTTTCTGTATCTGTGAACAATGTCATTGGACATTTGACCCAGATTGTATTGAATCTATAGATGGTTTTGGATAGTATGAACATTTTAACAATATTAATTCTTCTAATCCATAAACACAGGATGTCTTCCCATTTATTTGTGTTTCTTCAATTTCTTTCATCCATGTCTTACTGTTTTCAGTGTAGAGATCTTTCATCTAATTGGCTAAATTTATTTCTAAGTACAATATTGGTTTTGATGCCATTGTGAATAGGATTCTCTTCTTTATCCCCTTTTCAGATTCCTTTGTTAGTGTGTAGAAACACAACTCATTTTTATATGTTGGTTTGTATCCTGAAACTTTACCAAATTCATTTATTAGTTTCAATAGTTTTTGTTAAGAGTATTTAGAGTTTTCTATATATAAGATTACATCATCTGCACATAAAGACAATTTTACTTGTTCCTTTCCAATTTCGATGTTTTTTATTTCTTTTTTGTGTCTGAATGCTCTAGCTGAGACTCCCAGCTCACAGGCTGGTCTTTGCAATTTGGTAGGCAATTGGCTGTGTTCCAGTGTTGAGTGAGGTCACAGGTTGGGTTCTCTGTTTAGGCAGGACCCCCACCTGTACCCTGTAGCTGGTGGGGCTGGAGACTGTGCTCTGCATTAGGGTGGGGTCACTGTCTATGTTTTCTGGGAGGGTGGTGCCCCAGGTTACTTCAGCAATTTGGCAAGGCCATAAGGTGGGATCTGTTGCTGGGCAGGGTTGTAGGTTAAGTTCTCTGGCTGTAGGCTGAGCTTTGAGGCTGTCCACTTTCTCTGTCTAGACCCTTTTGTTATGTGGGACCAGATGCTATGCTTAACAGTTGGACAAGGCTGCTGGATTGGCTCTCTATATGAGCAACCTTTAGGATGGGCTTCACTGCTAACCAGATTCTCTAGCTAGCTTCTTGGTGAGAGGCCACTGGAGATTATGCTCAGCAGTTGAGCAGGTCTGTGATCTTGCTCATCTGCCCAGGGAGACTGTAGGATGGTGCTCCTTGGTCACATCCACAAATGTGGGCATCTGTTGTCATACTTCTATTGGGACAGGGCTAGAGGTTATGCTCAGCAATTGGGTAGGACTTTGAGCCTTCTTCCTTGCCCAGATGATATAGAATGGACTCCTAGGCTGGTATGGCTTGCTGGCTGGGGACCCAAACCAGGCAGAACTGCCAACTGAGCTCCTCAGCTAGAAAGAGCCATTGGCTTGGCTTTACCTATGGGAGGAGCCAATGGCTCAGGATATCTGCTGGGATATCTGCTCAGCAGCAGCTCCAAGCAGAAGTGCAATCTGCCAAGATTTGAGCTCTGATTTCTATAAGCCCTGTCCCCCTTCATCTCTATCTGATCCCCTGTAGTCAAGCCCTGTGGATCCTCCCATTGATCCTCATGAAGCGAGACCTGAGTGTGCCGCCTAGGAAGCACCTTGTAATGCTGGAAGAGCTACATGTCCACCTTGGGCTCTTTTTTCCCACTGGAGGAAACCAGAGGCCCAGGAGTGCTTCCTCCCTGAGGGGCTATACTGGCCTGGAGTTGGGGCAATGCAGTCAACATGAAACCACTCTTCAGACCCTTCCAGTGTGGTCCTTCTCAGTCTCTCTGGGTGTGTTTCAGTCTCACCTCCAGGTTCTTGAATTTTCACAATAGCCTCTTGCTTATGAATAGTTGTTAATTCTTCTTCTGATGTGGGGGGCTTAAGTTGGGAACAACCTATGTTGCCATTTCGATGACATTATTCTGTTCTGAGTATTAAAATGAACAGTTCAGTAAACCATTTAGTGGAAGAACAAGCACATTATATCTATTATTATTATTATATGTGAATTCTCTCCTTCTGGGCTCACTATGGAACAGATACTTCTGAAATAGCTTTCGTACCACTCATTCTGACAAAGAGATACCATCCTATTGGTATTTTGACATATTTTAACATGATTTTGCTTGTCCATGCTATTACTAAAGAAGTTAAAATATTGTAAGTATGGGTAGTTATAAAGTTACAATTAGTATAAAGCTAAAGTAGTGCTAAAAATTATGCCAACATATATCTATATTCTCCTTTGGCTTACACATAAAATGGAGCAAGAACAGCTTGGTCCTTCACTGACTTTTCTCTTGGATGTTCTAGAAGCCAGTCTTTCCTACCTCTTGTTTTTATTCCTGTATTTCACCATGATTCTCTCCCTCCTGCCAGTCTCCCCACCTGATAACCACACATGCAAGTACTCGCACAGTGAACAAATACCCACGCATAGGGTAACGTGAATAAAAAAAGAAGATAAGTTCAAAGCAATGGCATGAAACTCAGAACCTAAGCAAACTTATATTCTTGAACCTGTGTTCAACCTTGTTGGACACAAGTAACGGGGACCTTCACAAATTGGCTCCATTAAAAAGTGGCAAGAGAGGGGCGCCTGGGTGGCGCAGTCGGTTAAGCGTCCGACTTCAGCCAGGTCACGATCTCGCGGTCCGTGAGTTCGAGCCCCGCGTCAGGCTCTGGGCTGATGGCTCGGAGCCTGGCGCCTGTTTCCGATTCTGTGTCTCCCTCTCTCTCTGCCCCTCCCCCG
Source organism: Neofelis nebulosa (assembly GCF_028018385.1). Lineage (NCBI taxonomy): Eukaryota > Metazoa > Chordata > Mammalia > Carnivora > Felidae > Neofelis > Neofelis nebulosa. The sequence continues at coordinate 44,836,026 of NC_080792.1, read as the reverse complement.
TTCATGCTCTGTCTCTCTCTGTCCCAAAAATAAATAAAAAACGTTGAAAAAAGAAAAAATTAAAAAAAAAAAAAGTGGCAAGAGAAAGATTCTTGTACTTCCAGAAAGAAAGGAAGCACTCAAAGCAAAACAAAACCCACAAATGTCAAAAGGACACTAGAGTCAACTGAAAAGCTCCCTCTGGCCAAAGATGAAAAATTATGTGCAGTATAATATATGGCACAGTATTGGGTTATAACCTAAAGTATAAAATAAATATCCATGACTCTCTCTATGTATCCATTGTGTGGATGTAAATAAATGATCGAATAAATAAGACAAGTCTCCCATGCACAAAGAGTACAAATAATATATAGAGATACTCTACCCTCAAGAAGAAGGAGCATAATTCCCTACTCTTTAAATGTGGCTACTCAAAATGTGGACTCCTTTGAAAGGGTACAGTGTGAACAGAGCAGAGAAAGAGTAATTTACAGTGAGGGAAACCTGACAAACATTGCCTTGTGCAGGTGACCAAGGTCAATGTCATCAATGCTAAGTCATTTAACAGCATGTACCTTTGATGATATGATGACAATGGTACCTTATCTCTGTGATCTTCCTCTCAACAACAGATGACTTTAGTGTAATCATGAAAATAACAGACAAATCCCAATGAGGACACATTCTACAAAATATCTGACCAGTACTCCTCAAAATTGCTAGAGTCATTCAAAGCAAGGAAAATCTGAGAAATTGTTAGTCAAGAGGAGCCCAAAGAGACAGGACAATCAAATGTGATGTGGTGCTTTAGATGGGATCTGAAACAGTTTTTAAAACCAGGTCAAAAACTAAGTGTGCACTTTTAGTTAATAATACTATATCATACAGTTCATTCACTGTAACAAAAGTTCCACACTAATGTAAGGTGTTAATAATGGGGAAAATTGGGTACACGATATATAGGAACCCTCTGTACTATCTTTGTAATTTCTCTGTGTATTTAAAACTGTTCTAAAAAATAGTTTATTAAAGAAAGAAGTAGAGGGGGGTGAAATATGGCTGGTTGCTAAAGTGAAAGGGAGTCTTTCGGAATCACAGGTAGGACTCATGGCTGTTCCCATGAAACCAGGGCTAGGGAACAGAGAGCAACAAGGAGCAAGGTTATCCTTTTCATTTTTTGGTGACTACATGGTATGCCATCTATGCTTCCTTTGGCATATTGGCTGCCCTTTCGCAAACTGCTTCATCTCACTACGAACTAACTATGCACGTGCTCCACCACAGATGCCCTCCCTAACCTCTCAGTCACCACACCCGTTAGCAAGCACCTCAGCTGCCTTAATTCAATTTGTTTTCTTCAGATTAGATACAGAATCCCATTAGTTGCCAGCCAGCCAGTGGCTTGTCTGTCCTTGAAACAGGTGTACAACCACAGTCCAAATAATCTTGTTGTGGGGATACAGGGCCACGTGGTAGCCTCTTCTAATCTCTCAAAGAGAAAGTTCTTGAAATAGGTAAGGATAAAACAATGGAGGATAATAGGATGGGTTTGGTACATGTGACAAAAGCATAAAACACACACACACAAACACACACACACATATATGTATGTATCTATATATATATATACATATATATATATGCTATAAATTATGAAGTATAATATAAAGAAACAACAGAAATCCTCACTATATGTGTTGTGACAATACAGCTGTGTGCCAAGGACAAAATCTTCATATCATCAGATACTAAACATAGATGTAACTCATGAGTCTGAAGTATTCAGCAGATGTGGGCTGGGCTCGGCAAGGCTGGTCATGCATCCATAGTCATCTGTGGGTTACTGCCAGAATAATCTTGTCTGGTGGTTGGCTGGCTGTCAGCTGGGCCAGGCTAGCTTAGACATGTTCTCATGGAAAGTCACAGGGGCACTTTTAAAAGGGCACTTTTTAAATGGCAGGCACTTTTAAAAACCTCTACTTGCATCACAGCTGTGAATATGCACTGGCCAAGTCAAGTCACGTGGTGCAACTCAGGATCAGGGGTAAGGAAAGTATACTCCGTGAAATGCTAAGGATTGCTGGGTCACATTGCAGAGGATGTGGAGGCTGGGTCACATTGCAGAGCGGGTGGGGCTGGTGAAGAATTTGGATCATTAATACAATCAACACACCACATAAAGGCAACATCTAAGTAATCAGATGGTGGGATTAATTGGAGAAGCCCACCCAAAGGAAGGGATTTTGAATAAGTGTTTAAACCAAGTTATAGGAGAGCACATACAGGTGTATTCATCATCTGGTCTGATTTAAAAGTATCTCTACTTTTGCTATTATGGATAAAGGGATCAAAAGAGGACAGGATGTTGCAGCTTCTATGTCCCGGAGTGAAATTATGATTCAGTTATTAACTCTGCGGCTCAGTAGCCCAAAGAAGTAATGTCGCATCCTTCGATTTGGCCTTATCTATTGTGACAAGGCTCCGGGGAGCTGATGCGTATGAAATTCATTTCATGTCTCATTCACAGAATGCCTGAGTTTTGAAAACACCTTTATGATGTTTCAGCTTTCAGTTACCTGGTGTGTGATCTCACAAACTCACAGTCTTCAAAAGAAAGAACATTAACTTCTCCTCAGAAGCTTGAGGTTCTTTGTTACAGGAAACCCAGGAGGCATCATTCCAGGAGAAACACACAGGAGCACATAGGTCACTTTTGATAAAATGCCATATATTCTAAGGGCAATAGAAATATGTATTTTATGCAAACTCAAAGTTGAATAGATGGTATAGGTTTAGATAAAACAGATTCAAATCATCCTTATACAGAATACATTAACAAATAGAGCATAGTCTTCCCCTATCAGGATTCTCAAAATACTTCGTATAAATAAGAAAAGTGACATTTTTTACCAAGGAAGCAAATAGAAAAATAGACGTGCAAGTAAGACAATAACATTTTTAGAATCTAATAGGAAAAATAAAATTACATCTTCCTTCCATTAAATGAGAAAAGAAAGGATATGCAAAAGATATGAACAAATGTGTAACTTCCTCCATTCCTTCTGCAGTACATTTCCAGTGTAACTTATCAGGTTTACGTCTTTCCATGCTTACCACAAACCACAATAATTAGACCTGAATTTTCCTGTTTTTTTTTTTTTTTTTTCACTTCCAACAATCTGTTGAGAATAGGGCTAAGTAGTGAATGCTTGGCATTCCACTCACACCCATGGTAGACATCACAATTTCATCTGGGGGCTCTTTTTACCAGAGGCTGGACCAGGTCTCTAATCCACCTTCACTCATTCTCTTGGTTAACTCCACCCTGGGATTAGAAGTAGCAACATGAGGAAACCATTTTGCCCTCCCTGATCCATTATTCCTTCCTCCATCTGTGCTAATTTAGCCAACTCCTACTCAGCCATCAAATTTCAGCTCACTTACCACCTTTCCTGAAGCCTTTCCTGATTGATCATTGTTATTTTGATACATCACCTCCATATTCTCAGAAAATCCTGGGTATACCTCAGTGAAAGAGCTATTTGCACTGTATCATCTTCTGCATTTAGTTCTCTATCTCACACACCAGTCTATGAAAGAGACATAAGAAACAAGAGAGAACTAAACTGTGTTTTGTCTGTTGATGGCAATGAAATCTCACAGCACGTGCGTAGAACGTGGAGCCTAACAATTTTGGTGAATGTGTGTGTGCCTGCAGGGTGAACGAGGGAGGGACTGAGTGACTTAGAAAGTGAATGAATAAGAAAAGGAAAGGCCCAGGGCGCCTGGGTGGCTCTGTTGGTTGAGCTTCAGACTTTGGCTCAGGTCATGATCTTGTGGTTGGTGAGTTAGAGCCCTGCGTCGGGCTCTGTGCTGACAGCTCTGGGGACTGGAGCCTGCTTTGGATTCTGTGTCTCCCTTTCTGCTCCTCCCCTGCTCACACTCTGTCTCTCTCTCTCTCAAAAATAAAGATTAAAAAAAAAATTTTTTTAAAGGAAAAGGAAAGGCCCATGTCTGCGTGTTTTTATTCATTCTCCTCACCCAGAAAATGACCAACTGTTGGTGACATTTCTCAGAGCTTATTTGTAGCAACAACAGTCCAGCTAAGAAATACCAGCCTCACATAACATGTCTCCAAAATTCTTGGGCTAGGGTGAGGGGTTGGAGAAGCAGGGAGGTGCTGACAGAAGAGGTTTTATTTTTGGCTCCATTGAAATCAGGGAGGCTTGAGGTTTATTTATTCAGGCAGCCCAATGGCACAACCAGAGCAACGGGGCTTGGAATCATTGGGAGATTCCAGCTTACCTGTATCAGGTTACTTAAAATTTTGAACCTCAGTTTCTGCCTTTGTATACTAGGGATAATAAGAACCACTTTCCTAGAATATACTCTGAGGTGCTGTTGTGACATGACAAGCCACCCAGTTCACTGCATGCCTCTTAATCAGGGGGACACTCTGATATCGGCAGAAACTTCACAGCTGTCGGAGGCCACAGAAGAAAGTTGGTACACCTTCCAGCATCATTTTATTTAAGCAGACGGGGGACATATTACTTTTGTATTGAAATAAACATGTATATTACATGTACAGAATGCAAAATGCTCATGAATATTTATAATGCTCATGAATATTTATAGAACATCATAGGACTTCAAAGACATTTCATGCTTGGGTCAGGGAGCAACAGACTCTACTCTGAATCACTCAAGGATTCATGCTTACTGTTCTCTGCTAACTTTCTAAGTTAGAAAAGTCGGGAAAGCCCTGATTATGGTAGATGATTTCAAACACCTCCAAAGAGCCTATAACTGTGTAAGGTGGTCATAGCTTTAAATTTTAAAATTATATATTTACAAATTTTTCCTTAGAAATGAGTCCTGTGATTGGGTCCTGCTGATAGATCCAAATCCAGTAGTGGATATGTTGTCTTATTTTATAGCCCATGTGTGGGATTCTTCAAGTATATTTACATAATTATTTCCCCAAGCATCTCATTAACTTATTTTTTTGCCATTCATGAATGCAAACCACATCTCTTCTTGGCAGATCCCAATAAGTAAACAATAGGGATGAAGAGAAATGTTAGACTTTCTGCTCAGGCAGACTAATACATACAATAGTGGTAGAAATTCAGCTTGCAGAAAAAATAAATTGGAACTCAGCTAGTGGGGAAGAGTTTTCAAACACAGCATGCACAAGATGTTATTCTAGGTTTGCTTTTAGGATTTGAGAAGCAATTCCACGTTGGTGTTTCGTGAGAATGAGAAATCGCCACCACTGTTTAATTTCATATAGCCAGCAGACTCCTATAATATGCGACCAGATTAATAGAGCTGCTTAAAAGACAACAATATGTTTTTAGCTACTACACACACACCCGAATGCCCTCCCTTTACACACAATATAGATTTGGTTGACTGTTAAAAAGTTATGATGGTAAAAGCCATAGAGCCAAAGTATAGAAGAGAAATTTAAGTATAAAAGTACTATAAATATAGAAGCCAAAGTATACAAGATAAATTAAGAAGAGAGAAAGCAAAGATTTTTCAAGGTAGAACTAAAATTTACTATGAAAAATACCTGACAAGATGTGGAATAAGCAGATTAAAAGTATATTTGCATTTTCCCGGATTCTATCTGCACCTGCTTCTAATTTTGTTTGTAATTGTCAAATTTCTGTTTCATGTTCCTTGTGCGAGAGGTTTTTGGCTGCTTAGAGAGCATTTGTATTGTGCTCGTATTTTAGGGCTGTTTCCCATTAAAAGAAACATACAGATAGAATAGGAAGACCTTAGGGTATCAGAGTCTGGAAAAGTTTTAAATATCATTACTGTAGTTTGCTCTGAGTTCTGAAACTGAAAAATAGATCTTAGAACCAACACTTTCATTTTTACAAATTTGTTCCAGAGACCTAACTATCTTGTGTCATCTACAAAAGTCCTGTCTTCCGGTTTACCTGGAAAAACTGATTTGGCTACAGATAATTATGAGAAAGCCTTTTCTTTCTGTTCAAGACCCAGAGGATGCCTTTAAAAAAAAAACAAAACAATTTATTTTACAGGCTCACCTGATTCACTGATAAAGGAATACTCATGCTTGATAAGTACTTTGGGCCTGATGATAAATGCTGTAGTTGGGTATTATCTCTATTCAAGTGCACAAAACCCTAGAGAATGTACTGATGGCTAAGACTGCATTACGTGAATAAGGCTTTCGTGCAACTTCAGTGGTCTGCCTGATGAAATGGCTTGCTTGATCAAACTGTCAATGAGATACCTACAATTCAAATACCAATGACCATTTGGCTGTTGAGAGATTCTTAACCCCTATTATGACTTCTAGATGAATAATCTAATGCCAGGGTCCAAAGACACTGAAATTGTATCATGTACTCTGGTCTCCTTCACCTCTCAGGACAGATTGCCACCAACATCCAGGAGGAAGAGAAAGAGAATATTACAGAGGAACTAGCATCCACTTTACCTGAGCCACATGGTTTTAAAGACATCTCTTCTGAACTGTTAGGAGTATGAGAAACGCATACACAGTAAAACTGCCTAAAGAATGAATATTGGCCAGTATACTCAAAAGTATCTAATTCAGGGAGCAAACAATGCTAAAATTATCTGCCTGGATTTTAAGTTGTCAATGCATTAACCCTTTTCAAAGAGATGCACACTGAAAATTGAGCCAAGCCTGCGGTCAGATGAATACTGGAATCCTTGAGGGATCATCTGGAATGAAAACATCACACTCAATCAAGATCTAGAGTAGTCTGGATTTATATTCTATATATGCCTTAATAGATGTGTGAAGTTTGTTTTTTTTAAGGTGTCAGATTGATCTGCTTTACATGACACTGAAAAGATGCATTCAAAATAATCAAGAGCTTTAGGCATAATTCAAATTTAAGTGGCATTGAAATGACACTAACAGTGAACTCAGTAGGCTATCTCTCTAGTATAGCTCTGTTCCTTTCCTTCTAATATGGATGCATCCATTTCAGGTTCTTTGACGAAGCCACAAAATCAGGTGCTTACTCTGGTAAACAAATGTTACCACGTGTTTCCATTTCTACAGAATTGTTGTCATGGTGGAGATTTTTAAATGCATTTTTTAAATGTTTATTTATTTTGAGAGAGAGAGTGTGTGTGTGCAAGCAGGGGAGGGACAGAGAGAGGGGGAGAGAAAGAGAATCCCAAGCAGTCTCCTCACTGTCAGCACAGAGCCCAAAGCAGGGCTCGAACTCACGAACCCCGAGATCATGACCTGAGCTGAAATCAAGAGTTAGATGCTTAAATGATGGAGTGACCCAGGCGCCCCATGGTGGGGATTTTAAATGACTTGTCCTTTTAGCAGGAAAACAATTGGCATGGCTGGGCAGAAGGACAAGGAAAGGCCCTAACACAGGAGAGTTTCCTTTCTTCTGAACAGGAGATGTGTGAGAGGAGACCCTGAGACTCCCATCCTGCATGCCCTGTCACTGAGTGACTGAGATCCTCACAAAGGCATTTTGTCAGCACTTCTTTCTGCTTCCCTCCTCCTGCCATTTAATACATCTACACACTTCCAGTTTTCCAGCATGTTAGCTATTGCTACCCTTTCTCATTCTTCCCAGATTTCTTTCTTTCTTTCTTTCTTTCTTTCTTTCTTTCTTTCTTTCTTTCTTTCTTTCTTTCTTTCTTTCTTTCTCTCTCTCTCTCTCTCTCTCTCTCTCTCTCTCTCTCTCTTTCTTTCTTTCTTTCTTTCTTTCTTTTTTCTTTCATTCATTCATTTATTCTCTGCTGCTAAAGAAAAAACCATTGTTCATAATGCTTGCTAAAGAGGATAGACTTTATTCAGGGGATCTCTGCAGAGGGGGTGGGTGGTTTGCAGTAGAGGGGAGGGATGGAGTTCAATGCCTCATACAACAAGGACAAGAGAAGCAGAGTTGGGTTAGTGGGTGGGAAATTATTCAGAGGAAACTAGCTAGTGAGAGACTCTTGCTAGATGATGCATTAGGAATCTTGCTGAAGGCAGGCTAGAGGATAAGATATCAAGGGTGGGAGATTTCTCTAAACTGACCCAGCAAGATTTTTGCTAAAACTGGACAAGTTTTTTGCTAAAACTAAAGGGGCCACAGACAGAGCCCAATGTTGGGACCCTGAGGGCTTAGAGGAGCCTGACTAGAGTCAGGTCAAGGAAAGAAATGTTGTCATCATCTAAAATAAAGCCAACATTGGAGCACCTGGGTGGCTCAGTTGGTTAAGCATCCGACTTGATTTCAGTGCAGGTCATGATCCCAGGGTCATGAGATCAAGCCCACATTGAACCCCCGAGTCAGCTCCATGCTGGGTGTGGAGCCTGCTTAAGATTCTCTCTCTCCCTCTTCCTTGCTCCTCCCCCACTCCCTCATGTGCACATATGCTCTCTCTCTCTCAAAAAAATAAAATAAAATAAAATAAAATAAAGCCAATGGTCCTTAAAGCTCTGCCTTCCAGCAGTGCTCACAGGAAAGGCACTCTCCATGAGATTCCCTTGCCCTTATAGGGACTAGTGTTGTCCTCGATGTCGGAGCACAGTCGTAGCCTACACACTGGCTGGAATCCTAGGTAAAACTGCCGATTCCAAACTAAGGCACAGGTATTTTTGTTTCCATTTTCTGCCACATTATTTCAGCAGAAACCTAGAGTCATCTTCATTCTTTATTTATATCTTTATTGCCCCCCACCCCCAATGTGTTAGCCGTTTCTCCACATTCTACCTCCAAGATATTTCTCAAACATTTTATTTATTTCCCATGGCCACCATCTGAAATCATCTCACCGTCTTCTCTTTCCTAGATTCCTACAACAGTCTCTCAAATGGCCTCACCACTTCTTTTCTTATCCCTTTCTATTCCCTCCAAAATTTTCTACTCAGAGGTGGGAAAAATGGCATTTTTGAAACAAAAGTTGGATCATATAATTAAGAGAAAAAAGCCTTCATTGGACTTTCCATTGCACTTATCATATAACCCAACTTCTTGCCTTGGTCTATAGATCCATGCAAGACTTGACCTCTGTTTTTCTTTTTAACTCATCTTGTTCCAATCTTCCTCAAGTTTTTTTGGTCCAGTCCACCACACGCCTCCTTTTTTTTTCCTTTGAGTCTCAGGGTAAATGTCCCCTCTAGAAAACATCCCTAGAACTGTCTGTTCTTCTCTCTCTCAACTCATTTGTTCTTTTCACAGCACTTGTTAAACTTGCATATTATGTGTCTGTCTTTAACTTGTTTTGTTGGCTGCCTCCCCTCGGAAACAATCAGCTTCATAAAGACTATCACCTCTCTGTCTTATTCATTACTGTAAAACTTGTCTGATACAAAGTAGATACTCAATAACTATTTTATGAATGAATGAATGAATGAATGAATGAATGGATGGATGTCTCTAGGGCACTTCCCCAAAGTCCCTTAGATGAGTATTTCTAGTTAGAGTACTGTAGTCTTGGGACACCTAGGTGGTCAGTCAGTTAAATGTCCGACTCTGGACTTCAGCTCAGGTCCCGATCTCACGGTTCATGAGTTCAAGCCCCATATCAGGCTCTGTGCTGACAGTGTGGAGCCTGCTTAGGATTCTCTCTCTCTCTCTCTCTCTGCCCCTCCCCTGCTCCAGTACTTGTGTGTGCTCTCTCTCTCTCTCACAGCAAATAAATAAACAAAAGAGTACAGTAGTCTTATTCGAAAACCTTTTTGTCTTTGCTTTCAGAGAGGTTTAAAATTATTTTTAACAAATATCAAATTTCACACTCAACTTCTCGAACCATATTCAAATTAAGTTCATTAATGAGTACAGTGGTTAATGAGGTATGGATGGCATGAGTAAATGGAGAAGAGGTGTGTGTTCAAAGAAATCTATTTTTATAAAACCATTTTAGTCTGCTTTCCGTATTGTGGCACAATCTTGCCAACAAATAAAAATTCCGTGTTTACTGTTATACCCAGAGTGACTCCAGAGTTACCTGGGTTCTAATAGTGACCCAACGGTGAAGTAGACTTGCTCTTCCACAACCTCAAGTGTGATTAGGAGCGAGCCTGCCCCGAGGTTGTGTCTGTTCCGGAACTGTCTCTGCCAGAGGTAACGATCAGCAGCGAGGGATGGCCAGTGCAGGGCTCAAAATGCTCTGCAAGGCCAAGACAGCTGGCTGAGGCAATTTGGCCTCTGACAGAAGATTTGGCAGGTGCCTGAGACACACACAGTGGATTACCTGCCCTTTCCTAAAATAAATTCAGTACCAATCAGCATTTCTCTAGGGATAATCATGAAATTGAAGCCATGATCATGTCATCAAGGATCCATCTCAAGAGAATCCAAATTATGCAACCTGTGTCACCCTGGAAGGTTCAGTCACGTACACATTCAGGGCAAACTTTTTGGATGAATTGTAGCAGCTGCTTATCCTAAAAAGCTGAACACAACCTTCATAAGCAGCTTCTTGCACTCATTCTTTCAAAGGTCATATAACAGTTTCTGTTATTAATGAGGAATTTTAGGTAACCTTTATGGAAGGGGTAGTGGTACAGATGTAGGTAAACTGTGCTCTCATCATGAGGTTTTATTTCCTTTTGCAACCAGTCACCGTTTTAAGATAAAAGCCTCATTTGAATTAATTGTAACAGGTACCACCAGTTTCTGTGACACTAGGTTAGTGAATGTGATTAATATTTCAAACACCTTAAAAAGGGGTAGTACTAAAGTACTTTCTGTAGAAATATCTCTAACAGAAGATTGCCCACTATTTTTTCCCATTTGCTCAGCTGTATTTTTTTCTTGAGATTAATAGAACCCAGTTACTATAATTATCTCTCATATTTGACTTTTAAGGATTTCTTTTCCTCTAGCTCCAGTTTAGTTTTTTTTCAAAATAAAATGCCACAAATTGAATATGATGATGCATATTTAGTCATATAAAATAAATGATAATGAGACTATAGCCCAGTATAATGGAGGGGAAATTAGATATAAAATCAGAGCTATATTCATATTAAATGAAATCTTAGGTTCTTTGCCAGGTCTCTGTGTGATTATTAATGGAGTAGATGATCCTTACATTCATCTAAACACTATGGTAGCTTTGGGAAGTCTTGGGATCAAGTTTGAAAGAAGAAGCAAAGAGAAGAACAAACTGTTATGCCAAATTCATAGATTAACAAGAATTTGGAGGGGAGAAATCTAGGGAAACTGAAGACGAGAGAGGAGAAGGAAGAGGAAGAAAGAAGAAATAGAAAATAACCAAATGAGTGATTAAGGAACAATCTCAACTGGTAGGGTGGGTAAAAGACCTTTTAGGGAACAGCATAGAAGTTTTTTGTGTATCTCACGTCCATAAAATACAGCCAGACCAACACTAAACCATTCTGCACACCAGAAAACTGGTTGGAGGATTAACACAACAATCTGCACAACCTGAACCACAGAATTCAGCAGGTACGCAGCACAGAGAGCTGAACTTGGGGAGCGAGAAGCCGCGGGGAAGGAGGTGCTTTTGGGGGCGGAGAGAGGACGGAGATGGGGTGGAGGAGAATACGGGAAAAGCCCTGGAGAGAAAGTGGAAAATTGGAAACATCCGTAAAGACTAAACTAAAAAGGGAGAAAGGAGAAAGGAGAGGGTTTAAATTCCATTAAGACTGTAAACAAGGGGAGCTCAAAGGCTGCAACTCTGCAGCTCCATACCTGGTGGTGCTCTGGTGGGATTCGGGAGGTTCTCAGGCCACACGGGGAAAAGCAGTTCCACTGCTGGAAGGACATTTGGTAGAGACTGTTGAAGCCACCTGGTCCCAGCGGACCCCAGAAAACGGCTACATTCGCTGTTGCAGGAACAAGGTCGTTAAGGGTGAAGCCCAGTGCCAGATGTGTGTTGTGATTTTCCATAATCCCTGAGGAGCTCCTGCTACACTGTCTCCCAAACTTTTTCTGGGGCAGGCTGGCACCTGGGCGCTGTCTTGGGGCACCAGCAGCAGCAGGGTCCTGCAGCAGCAGCAAGTGTTCCTAGGTGCAGCCGGCACCTGGCCATTTCTTGTTGAGAACCTCCTGCAGAGGGGCAGAACACGTCAAAGCTGCAGTCTTGCAGTAGTAAGGGGCCAGGGAAAACAGCCGCATCTGAGACAAAACTCAGGAGAGAAGTATTGCCTGTGGCCTGGTCACGGACAGTGAAAAGGTGGGGAGTAGACGAAAGCTGAAGACAGAAGACAGGTGTGCAATTGCTTATCGGCAAGAAGAGAGTTCCAATACTCGAGACTGGGTAGATGGGTGAAGCCATTTTCACCGCTCCTGCGCATGCGCATATGCACCTCTGAGCACCACAACACTCCACCCCAGTAGGCTAGCAGTGCCATCTACTGGAGAATGGAGCCGTTACACTGAGCCCCAGCCAACTGGGCCAACCTCGCTCTTCAAGAACACAAGTCTCACCACCTACTTAATTTATGGACTATAAAGCGCTTCATAGTCTGACTTCTAGGGGAAAACAAAGTAATCTCAGTCCTATTTCAATCTGTCAGCAGGTCCATCTATTCAATTTTCTTTATCTTTTTTTTCTTTTTCACTTCTTTTCTTGAATAAAGAAAGAAAAATTCATTTCTATTTTCAATTTCTATTAAAAATATATTTTTTTAATTTTTTACTATATTTTTTACTTCTGTGTAATTTTTTTCAAATTATATTCTACTTCCATCATTTTATTTTAGTCTACTTCAGTGTATTCACTTTTCGAAATTTCAAATGATTTCCTTTTTTTCTTTTTCTTTTTTCTTTCTTTTCTTTTTCTTGAATGCAGAAAGAGAAAAACTTCGTTTTTACTTTAAATTTCTATTAAAAATATTCTTCTATAATTTTTTACTGTATTTTTTTGCTTTTATGTAAATTTTTTCAAATTCTAGTTTACTTCCATTATTTTATTTTAGTCTACTTCAGCGTATTCACTTTTTCAAATTTTCAAATGATTTCCTTTTTTTTTCCTCTTTTTTTCTCTTTTTTGTTTCTTTTCTCTTTCTTGGATAAATTCATTTTAATTTTTAATTTTTATTAAAAATATTTTTGTTTAATTTTTTCTACTATATTTTTTACTTTTGTGTAATTTTTTTCAAATTCTAGTTTACTCCCATCATTTCATTTTAGTCTACTTCAGTGTATTCATTTTTTCACATTTTTAAATGATTTCTTTTTTTTCTTTCCCCCTTTTTCTCTAGTCTATCAAGCCCCTTTCAACACCCAGACCAAAACACACCTTGGATCTAGCTTCATTTATCTGATTTGTGTGTGTGTGTGTGTGTGTGTGTGTGTTTAGTTTTTTAATTTTAATATCTTTTTTAATTTTAACTTTTTTTACCTCATTAATTCCTTCTCTCCATTCAAAATAATGAAACGAAGGAATCACCCCAAAAGAAAGAGCAGTAAGAAATGACAGCCAGGGACTTAACCAACACAGATACAAGCAAGATGTCTGAACCAGAATTTAGAATCACGATAATAAGAATACTAGCTGGAGTCAAAAATAGATTAGAATCCCTTTCTGTGGAGATAAAAGTAGTAAAAGCTAGTCCGGCTGAAATAAAAAATGTTGTAACTGAGCAGCAATCTCAAATGGATGCTGTGGTGGTAGGGATGAATGAGGCAGAACAGAGAATCAGTGATATAGAGGACAAACTTATGGAGAATAATGAAGCAGGAAAAAAAAAGGAGATGAAGGCAAAAGAGCACGATTTAAGAATTAGAGAAATCATTAAAAAGGAACAACATTAACTCATTAACTCATTAAAAAGGAACAACATCAGAATCATAGGGGTCCCAGAAGAGGGAGATACAGGGGTAGAAAGGTTATGTGAGCAAACCATAGCAGAAAATTGTCCTAACCTGGGGAAAGACACAGACATCAAAATCCAGAAAACACAGGGGACCCCCCCCCCATTAGATTAAACAAAAACCGACCATCAACAAGGCATATCATAGTCAAATTCACAAAATACTTAGGAAAGGAGAAAATCATGAAAGCAGCAAGGGAAAAAAGTCCTTAACCTACAAGGGAAGACAGCTCAGGTTTCCAGCAGACCTATCCACAGAAACTGCAGGCCAGAAAGGAGTGGCAGGATGTATTCAATGTGCTGAATCAGAAAAATATGCAGCCAAGATTCTTTATCCAGCAAGACTGTCATTCAAAAGAGAAGGAGAGATAAAAAGTTTCCAAGACAAACAAAAATTAAAGGAGTTCGTGACGAGTAAATCAGCCCTGCAAGAAATTTTAAGGGGGACTCTCTGAGGGGATATATATATATATGTATATATGTATACATATACATATGTATATGTATATATGTATGTATACATACACACACACACACACACACACACACACACACACATATCAAAAGCAACAAAGATTAGAAAGGACCAGAGAACAGCAACAGAAACTCCAACTCTACAAGCATGATGGCAATAAATTCATAGCTTTCAGTACTCATTCTAAACATCAATGGACTCAATGCTCCAATCAAAAGACATAGGGTAACAGAATGGATAAGAAAACTATATGCTGTTTATCGATATACTGTTTACAAGAGACCCACTTTAGACCTAAAGACACCTTCTGATTGAAAATAAGGGGATGGAGAACCATCTCTCATGCTAATGGTCAACAAAAGAAAGCCGGAGTAACAATACTTATATCAGACAATCTAGACTTTAAAATAAAGCCTGTATCAAGAGATGCAGAAGGGCATTATATCATAATCAAGGGGTCTATCCACCAAGAAGACCTAACGATTGTAAACATTTATGTGCCAAATGTGAGAGCACCCAAATATATAAATCAATTAATCACAAACATAAAGAAACTCATTGATAGTAATACCATAATAGGAGGGGACATCAACACCCCACTCACAGCAATGGACAGACCATCTAATCAAAAAATCAACAAGGAAACAATGGCTTTGAATGACACACTGGATCAGATGGACTTAACAGATATATTCAGAACATTTCATCCTAAAGCAGTGGAATATACATTCTTCCCCAGTGCACATGGAATGTTCTCCAGAATAGACCACATACTTGGAAATAAATCAGCCCTCAACAAGTACAAGATGATCGAGATCATACTGTGCGTATTTTCGGAACACAACACTATGAAACTCAAAATCAACCGCAAGAAAAAATTTGGAAAGGTAACAAATACTTGGGAGACTAAAGAACATCCTACTAAAGAATGAATGGGATAACCAAGAAGTTAAAGATGAAATTAAAAAGTTCATGGAAGCCAATGAAAATGATAACACCACAAACAACCCAAAACCTCAAAACCTCTGGGATGCAAGAAAGGTGGTCACAAGAGGAAAGTATATAGCAATCCAGGCCTTCCTAAAGAAGGAAGAAAGA
Organism: Neofelis nebulosa; assembly: GCF_028018385.1. Lineage (NCBI taxonomy): Eukaryota > Metazoa > Chordata > Mammalia > Carnivora > Felidae > Neofelis > Neofelis nebulosa. Next base: position 44,820,652 of record NC_080792.1, on the reverse strand, counting down.
TCTCAGATACACAACCTAACCTTATGCCTTAAAGAGCTGGAAAAAGAACAGCAAATAAAACCCAAAAACCAAAACCCAGAAGAAGACAGGAAATAATAAAGATTAGAGCAGAAATTAATGCTATCAAAACCAAAACAAACAAACAAACAAACAAACAAAAAACCCAGTAGAACAGATCGATGAAAACAGAAGCTGGTTCTGTGAAACAATTAACAAAATTGATAAGCCACTAGCCAATTTGATCAAAAAGAAAAAGGAAAGGACCCAAATAAATAAAATCAAGAATGAAAGAGGAGAGATCACAACCAACACAGCAGAAATAAAAACAATAATAAGAGAATATTATGAGCAATTATATGCCAATAAAATGGGCAATCTGGAAGAAGTGGAAAAATCCCTAGAAACGTATACACTACCAAAACTGAAACAGGAAAAAATAGAAAATTTGAACAGACCCATAATCGGGAAGGAAATCGAATTAGTAATCAAAAATATGCCAAAAAACAAGAGTCCAGGGTCAGAGGGCTTTCCAGGGGAATTCTACCAAACATTTAAGGAAGAGTTAACACCTATTCTCTTGAAGGTGTTCCAAAAAGTAGACATGGAAGGAAAACTTCTAAACTCTTTCTATGAAGCCAGCATTACCTTGATTCCAAAACCAGACAGAGACCCCACTAAAAAGAACTATAGACCAATTTCCCTGATGAACATGGATGCAAAAATCCTCAACAAGATATTAGCCAACTGGATCCAACAACACATGAAAAAAATTATTGACCATGACCAAGTGGGATTCATACCTGGGATGCAGGGCTGGTTCAATATCCACTAAACAATTAATGTGATTCATCACATCAATAAAAGAAAGGACAAGAAACATATGATCCTCTCGATAGATGCAGAGAAAGCATTTGACAAAATACAGCATCCTGTTTTGATAAAAACCCTCAAGAAAGGGATAGAAGGAGCATGCCTCAAGATCATAAAAGCCATATATGAACGACCCAATGGTAATATCATCTTCAATGGGGAAAAACTGAGAGCTTTTCCTCTAAGGTAAGGAATGAGTCAGGGATGTCCACTCTTGCCACTGTTATTCAACATAGTATTGGAAGTCTTAGCCTCAGCAATCAGACAACACAAAGAAATAAAAGGCATCCAAATCATCCAGGAGGAGGTCAAACTTTCACTCTTTGCAGATGACATGATACTCTGTACGGAAAACCCAAACGATTCCACCAAAAAATTGCTAGAATTGATTCATGAATTCAGCAAAGTTGCAGGATATAAAATCAATGCACAGAAATCGGTTGCATTCCTATACACCAACAACAAAGCGACAGAAGAGAAATCAAGGAATCGATCCCATTTACAGTTGCACTAAACACCATAAAATACCTAGGAATAAATCTAACCAAAGAGGTGAAAAAATCTATACACTGTAAACTATAGAAAGCATACGAGAGAAATTGAAGAAGACACCAAAAAATGGAAAAATACTCCATGCTCCTGGATAGGAAGAACAAATATTGTTAAAATGTCAATACGACCCAAAGCAATCTACATATTCAGTGCAATCCCTACCAAAATAACACCAGCATTCTTCACAGAGTTAGAACAAACAATCCTAACATTTGTATGGAACCAGAAAAGACCCCGAATAGCCAAGGCAATCTTGAAAAAGAAAACCAAAGCAGGAGGCATCACAATCCCAGAGTTCCAGCTATACTACAAAGCTGTAATCATCAAGACAGTATGGCACTAGCACAAGAACAGATGCTCAGATCAATGGAACACAATAGAGAACCCAGAAATGGACCCACAAATGTATGGCCAACTAATCTTTGACAAAGCAGGAAAGAATATCCAATGGAATAAAGACAGTCTCTTCAGCAAGTAGTGCTGGGAAAACTGGACAGTGACATGCAGAAGAATGAACTGAACCACTTTCTTACACCATACACAAAAATAAACTCCAAATGGATGAAAGACCTCAATGTAAGACAGGAAGCCATCGAAATCCTTGAGGAGAAAGCAGGCAAAAACCTCTTTGATACTGGCTGCAGCAACTTCTTACTCAACACATCTCTGGAGGCAAGGGAAACAAAAGCAAAAATGAACTACTGGGACCTCATCAAAATAAAAAGCTTCTGCACAGCGAAGGAAACAATCAGCAAAACTAAAAGGCAACCGACAGAATGGGAGAACATATTTGCAAATGACATATCAGATTTAGTATCCAAAATCTATAAAGAACTTATCAAACTCAACACCCAAAAAACAAATAATCCAGTGAAGAAATGGGCAAAAGACATGAAAAGACACTTCTCCAAAGAAAACATCCAGATGGACAACCGACACATGAACAAATGCTCAACGTTACTCATCAGGGAAATACAAATCAAAGCCACAATGAGATACCACCTTACACCTGTCAGAATGGCTGACGTTAACAACTCAGGCAACAACAGATGTTGGAGAGGATGCGGAGAAAGAGGATCTCTTTTGCATTGTTGGTGGGAATGGAAGCTGGTGCAGTCACTCTGGAAAACAGTATGGAGGTTTCTCAAAAAACTAAAAAGAGAACTACCCTACGACCCAACAATTGCACTACTAGGCATTTATCCAAGGGATACGGGTGTGCTGTTTCAAGGGGACACATGCACCCCCATGTTTATAGCAGCACTATCAACAATAACCAAAGTATGGAAAGAGCCCAAATGTCCATTGATGGATGAATGGATAAAGAAGGGGTGGTATATATATATATATATATATATATATATATATATATATACACACACACACACACACACACACAATGGAGTATTACTTGGCAATCAAAAAGAAGGAAATCTTGCCATTTACAACGACGTGGATGGAACTGGAGGGTGTTATGCTAAGTGAAATTAGTCAGCCAGAGAAAGACAAAAATCATATGACTTCACTCATACGGGACCTTAAGAGACAAAACAAATGAACATAAGGGAAGGGAAACAAAAATCATATAAAAACAGGGAGGGGGACAAAACAGAAGAGACTCATAAATATGGAGAACAAACGAGAGTTACTGGAGGGATTGTGGGAGGGGGGATGGGCTAAATGGGTAAGGGGCACTAAGGAATCTACTCCTGAAATCATTGTTGCACTATATGCTAATTTGGGTGTAAATTTTAAAAAATTAAAAATAAAATTTAAAAAAGACTTTTTAGGAAGGATATTTAATATATAATTTCTAGTTTTTTAATTTCTTCAATGTAAACTTCTTGCATTTTCTATGTCTTTAGTAAATTTTGCTATACTCTTTCCCTTTCCCTTTCCCTCCTTTGGTCCCTCTGCCCCCTTCTTCCCCTCCTTCCCCCTCCTCTTCTTCTTCTATTTCTTCCCCTTCTCCTCCTTCCCCTTCCCCTTCTCCCCCTTCCCCTTCTTCTCCTTCCCTTTCCTCTCCTCTTCTCCTTCTCCTTCTCTTCTTCTTCTCCTTCTCCTTCTCCTTCTCCTTCTCCTTCTCCTTCTCCTTCTCCTTCTCCTTCTCCTTCTCCTTTTCTTCTTCTTCTTCTTCTTCTTCTTCTTCTTCTTCTTCTTCTTCTTCTTCTTCTTCTTCTTCTTCTTCCCCTCCTCCTCCTCTCTCTCTGTCTCTATCTCTCTCTCTCTCTCGGCATAAAACTGAGAAAGATCCAACTCTATCCACACTCCACATATCATAACATGGAACACGGGTAGCATGCTTAAGACAGCAAAAATGATCCATTACCTGGGTAAAATAAGTGGAAGTTAATCCCAGAGCCAGGGGTGACCATGAGAACATAATCCTTCTTTGATTTTACAATTATTTTTAAATCATGCCCAACCTGGAGAAAATTTAAAGACAAGAAAATACCTTCTATAAGATGTTAAAGGGCTGTTGCCAGCAGAGAAAAAGCCATCTCTGGAACTTTCTCAGCAACTAAGGCTAGCAATGTTTAGAGGCAGTATAGCACTAAGTTGAAACTCTCCAGACACATAGTAAAAAAGAGATCATTGCAGGAAGGGAAATTAATGAATTTCTGCAAATAGCATTAAAACTCCAGATATAAACAAGAGTTCATTTTAATAGCAACTGATGTGGGATATAGGCAGGCAGGATGTAGGAACAGGATAATAAAGCAGAGAACTTGAACAAGAACAGGATGGAGACCAAGGCCTTAGAAACATCTGTCCACAGCCTTTGGAGTCTCCATTAGTTCTTTTGTGTTGAGTAATTGGGATTTAATTAGCCAGCACTGTATATTATTTGAGCGTGTTATATTAAGTAAGGTCAAATATCAATAAACCCACAGTGTAAGCTCATTCATATTCAACTAATTCTATGCCTCTTTTTTGAAGTCCTAAATCTCTAAAGTTCTTCAAAATGTGATGTAGAACATATTTGGACTGAGAGGCCCCTATCTAACAATTGTTGGCCTGCTTCTAGGACCCAGAGAGGACAACCAGGTTAATTACACCCCTCACTAAAGACTGCACTATAAAGTTCAGTCTCGCATAGAGTTCACATGAGATATCAAGTAAATAAAAAAAATAAAAATAAATTAAAAAAAAAAACAGTGGAAAAAAAGAGAAGACCAGGAAGGCACATCCATATGGTACTTATCCAATAGCTTCTCTGCTTCATACACAATGAAAAATGATTATATGGTGGCATTTGGCAATCCAAAGAGAATCTGAGGTATTGATGCCTTATATAAAACTCTTTTTCACTCAGAGGTTCATTAGTAAAATCTTCACAAAAGCAGAATTAGAATGCTTCTTTTGAAGTATTATCTCACACACATGCAAAAATTGGTTGGCCAACAAGATATTAAAAAGGATGAGATTTAATAATTGCCTTACATTTTTTAAAGGCTTTTTTCTTCTCAGATAATGAAACAATAATAACAACAAACCAGAGAACTCTTGACACAAAGGGACAATCTCAGTGTCTCACAGTAATTCAGATATATGGGCTTGTTATGGTTCCAAGTGATGTTCTTCTCTTCTATCACCATGGAAATTGACATCAAATTATTTTCAATATATTTTTGAAAGGAGAATGAGCGCTTCCAGCACATAATAGAGGTATTCATACCATGTAATGAAACTGACCACTGTGCTAATGGAAATCTACTTGATGATGAATGGTATTTTAAAAAATCTTTCTTTATTCCCTAAAAGCAAAATGCATTGCCTTGCTTTGTAGGAAAACCTACTCAACAACTCTGCAAGAAGTGAGGAGGAGCAGAGAAGCTATTCAAGTTTTGGTCTCACATCCGAGAGAGAAGTAGGGAGATGAAAGATTTCTTTTCAGTTTTAGTTTCTTTTCATTTAAAAGCAAAAGAGGAAAGGATATACCGGCTTCAGATGTACCTGAATAGAGGAGATGAATTAATAAATGTTGTACACACTTGTAGTCAGAAGGGAGCCTGTGAAAAGGAAAAGCAAGATGCCACTGGTTGATGAATGCCTGAGGCTTTTTGAATGAAGAAAACATTAACATTCAGATGCAATTCTAACCAAGTGGTCGCTTCAATGGCACAATTAGCTGGTGCTCTCCAGAGGAGCCACGGAGGGACAGAGTAGCTGACTTTCTATCAACTATATTACCTTGTCCCTTTCTTCCGATTAGAGTACACGTGCCTTGAAATTGTACCTTTTCTTCTCCTTTATATTATTATTTTGTCATTTCCTGATGTCTGATGGAGAGGGACTTTCTCAATGGTTCTTTTATCACATGTAATAGGTCATAGATTAATACCCCAAGAATCTATCCCCATTTGTATGTCTACCTCACTTGTTATCCACGGAATATTCTATTTCCCTGGGTTATGGGCATGGCCAGACCTGCTGCAATGAAACTTCAAACAGGGCTGATGATGCAAGAAAAAGTCCATTACAGAAGTTCATACCTATGGTAGGGCAGGAGACGATGCGTCCAGAACACAGATGTTAAGTCCAGGTAGGGTAAGGTGATGTAGATCCACTGGACCACCTCCTCCTTCACCTTAAAATTCTTTTAAATGGGTCTAGGCTCTTTTGGTCAGGTGGAGTCCTCATCCCATGCAAGCTCCTGAGACCAATGAAGTATGAGCATCTCTCCCTGAGATACAAGGGAGGCCTTGAGGAAATTTGCATGCATGTTATTTATTTGCACTGTGTGTTTGTTTATTCAATAGTGGAACAAAGTAAAAAGGTAATCCCAGCCAATCCTAGTGGTTATTTTAACCAAATTCTAAGCAGAGATAAGACTTAAAGGACTGGCCTGGCTTATCCACTTTTTGTCCCTTTTTCTCCTCTTGTGACCTGCAGGGCAGATGTAAGAAATTACCATCCACCTCTCAATCTGTGCAAGAAAATGGTAGCCAGGACTCAGGGGCTGACTCTGCAGCCCTGTCCCTTTTAATGGCAGGAATTTAGAGTGGCCTACTGTCCCCCAAGAACCATTTGCTGCAGCTGAAGAGGGAAATACTTGTGAGATTTTTCAGGAAAGGAATATGCTGGACCTCCAAATCAGTCTAGTGTATTTTGGTGTCTTTCAGTCAGAATATTTGAGAGTGTTTCAGTGATTATTTATGTTAAAGTATTATGCTAATATTCTGCCAGAGTCAATCAAGTTCCCCTTATGAATCTGATATAACCCCTATCACTCACCTTTACAATTAATGATTTTTTTCCACAAGAAATGCATAGAATTAGTGTATGCTCATTGTAATTAGGTGTGTCCCATGGTCTTCCTACTGCTTCACTCTGAAATGCCTCCATACCTGTAAAGTTAGCAGTGCATCGTGTCGTCAATATCTATAAATTCCACTTGATTCCATAAAACTAAAAAATAGTAGTATGATATTAAGAACGCTTTGAAATTGTTAAGAACAATGGCATCATTTTTTTTTGTATTTTGTCCTAAAGTTGGCTAATAGCTTAAACATACATCAGTCCTTTACTGTTTAAGACCATCTTGTGATGTATCATCTTAAATGAAGACAAAAAAATAAGAATATGAGAATTAAGATCCATAGGACACAGAAGAAACTCAAATCTCATTTCTCTAAGTCTAGAGTGTTTGGGACTACTTTGTGACTATCTCAGTATTCCTAGGAATCCATCAATTCATTTATTCCAAAAATATTTCAGAACATTTACTCTATGTTGGGCACTGCACTAGTGTTGAAGTTGTGGTGAGAAATAACCAAACATGCTTCTTGCTGTCATGCAACTCAGCTAACAGTGAACAAATAAATTATTTACTGCCATATGCGCTGTGAAGGAAATTAGATGGCATGAGGAGAGTGTGTAGGGGCAGGGGAGGGGAGTCTGATCTAGTCATGAGAGTCAGGGAAGGAATTCCTGGAAAAGTGATACTGGAGATAAAATTAGAAGAACATATACAAATTAATCACAAGAAGGGAGGTGAGAGCACTTTAAGACAGCAGCAAAGACACTGAGGTTCAAGAGAACATGATGAGTTCAAGAAACTGATACATCTCTCACGGCTGGACTTCAGGAAGTGAGAAGGTGAGCCATGAGAGATGAAGCTAGAGATATAGTCAACACCAGAGTACTTACAGATACGAAGGCCATGTGTCTTATAGCAGCTGGGGCTGCTATAACAAATTGCTATGACTGGGTGGCTTAAACAACAAACATGTATTTCTCATGGTTCTGGAGAGTGGAAAGTTCAAGATCAAGATGCTGGCAGATTCAGTTCTGGTGAGGACATTCTCCCCACTTTGCAGACCCTCTTTCCCAACGTCTTGCTGTGTCCTCATGTAGCAGACAGCAGAGAGAGAAGAAGTGCTCATGTTTCTTTTTCTTTTGAGAGAGAGAGAGAGAGAGAGAGAGAGGATCCCAAGCAGGCTCCATACTCAGTGTGGAGCCGGACGTGGGGCTCAAACCCACAACCCTTGGATCATGACCTGAACCAAAATGAAGAATTGCTCAATCGACTGAGCCACTCAGGCACCTCTCATGTTTCTTTTTATAAGGGCAGTGATCACATCATGAGGACTCCACTATCAGGTCCTAATAATCTCTCAAACTCTCCACCTCCCAGTACCATCACACTGAGGATTATGATATCAACATATGAATTTTGGAGAGCCACAAACATTCTGTCCATGATAAAGATACTGATTTTTATTCTGACAGCAGGGGAGAACCCCCACAGAAAAGTCCTCTGCAAAGCATATGTGATTTATATATATATATATATATATATATATATATATATACATATATATATATATATGTTTATATTATATATATATACATATATATGTATATATATATATTATGTTTATATATATTTATATATATATTATATATATATTATATATATGTATATGTATATATATAAAATATATATGTATATGTATGTATATATATATAAAAATATATATGTATATGTATATATATGTATATATATGGAAATATTAATTGCTATTTTCAGTGTTTTTTATCATGAATAAGAATTGAGTTTTAACATACAATATTTTATTTTCTATGGACATAATCACATGGCTTTTCCTCTAAGAGTTATTAATATGATTAACTCCAGTTGGTTATGATAGATGTTATTTGTAAAAGGACATTGGATTCTCTTGTTAATTTATTAGTTTTTCATCACTATTCATAGGTGAGATTGTGCTACAGTATTTTTGTATATTCTCTGTTAGTTTTAGTATCAGTGTAAACTTGTTTCATAAAAATACTTGGAAATTCTTCTTACTTTTGCAGTGCTCTGGAATGGGGAAATAATGGCTGAGAATACCCAATGTTGCAAGGTTTGGGGGTGTTATGTCATGAAGCCATTCAGTACTCAGGTTCATTTTTTTGTGGAAGAACTGTTTTACAACTTTCTCTGGATCTTATATGAAAATCTATCAGGAATGAATTTCTATCTTTAGATTTATAGTTAGAATTTTTAGATCTTCTATTGAAGTAAATTTTGATAAATTGTATTTTTTCAGGAAGTTAAACCTTTCACATAGATTCTCAAATTTATTTACATAGAGTGATGGAAATAAGTCTCATTTAAAAAATAATTCCTCTTGGGGCACCTGAGTGGCTTAGTCGGTTAAGCATCCGACTTCAGCTCAGGTCATGATCTTGTAGTCCATGAGTTTGAGCCCCGCATCAGACTTTGTGGTGGCACCTCGGAGCCTGGAGCCTGCTTCGGGTTCTGTGTCTCCCTCTCTCTCTCTGCCCCTTTCCCCCTCTCGCTTTGTTTCTCTCTCTCTCTCAAAAATAAATAAACATTAGAATTTTAAAAAATAATAAATAAAAATAAAAAATAACTCATCTTTTGATGACTAACCTTCCTTATTTTATGAAGTTTCGCTTTCTTCTTTGATAAAAGTTCAACTTGCTAGAGATTTATCTATTTTGTAACAAACAAGACTTTAGATTTATGATGTAATAATAGTTTTATTTTTGTTTTCTAACTCATCAATTTTGGTCTTTTTTTTTCATTTGTGTTTGAGATGCCTGTGAAGTTCCAAGTGGGGTTGACAGGTCAGCAATTCCATTTCTGTCTGGACCTCAAAAAGAATTTTAAGTGGAGATATAAATTTGAATACATTATGTGTTCCAGTTACTATCACTATGTAAGTTTCCCCAAAATTAAGGGAAAGGAAGAATCATTTGATTATGCTCGTGGAATCAGAATCAGAACACAGAAAAGGCACAGCAGAGATGACTTGCCTCTGTTCCATGATGTTAAGCCACAGCTGGGAGGACTTGAAGGTAGGAGAGTTCCTAGACAAATGCAGCAGACTAGAATTATCTGCTGGCTCCTGTGTTCAGTGTCTGGTGCCCAAGCAGGAAGAGCTTGATGCCTAGGACTGCCCCTGGAACAGCCAGTCTTTCTCTGGACTGTCTCCCTTGCAGCCTGGCAACCTCAGGAAAGTTAGACTTTTTACTTAGTGACTGGAGATTCCCTGTCCTGGGTGTTCTAGTAAACAAGACAGAAGACATCACTTTGTATGTCTTACCCTTGGAAGTTACTCAGAATCCATCCCATTGCATACTACTGGTTTATAAGCAAGTCAAAATTCTGCCTAGGTTTCAGACAAGGGTATTTTGATTTTACCTGTTAATTGGAGAGTAGCAAGATTCTAGAAGGGCTAATATGACAGGGGATATATCCATGGCCATCTTTAGAAAATACAGTCTCCCACAGTATGTAGATCACCTGAAGCCCCTAATTGTGGATCAGAAAGCCTCAGAAGAGAACAGTAGAAGGTCTCGAAGTTGGATGTGTATTCAGAATCACTTGTAAGATTTCCTAAAACTTAGATTGCTACTAAGCTTCTGATTTAGTAAATAGGACTTGAGAGTCTAGGGTGAGGCCTGAAATGTACGTTTCTAAGTGAGTGTCAGGTGATTTTGATGCTGCTGATTCAGAGACCTCACTTGGAGAGCCACTGGAATAGAACAAGAGGAAAGGGAGGCTGGGAAAAACCTTGAAGAGATCCAAGTAAAATGGAATGAGCCAATGAAGTTTACCAAGAATAAGCACATAGCAAGGGTGTGATGTCATAGAAACCAAAAGGAGACAGCGTTCCAAGAGAGGTCAAGGTGGGGAAGAGTTCTCTTCTGGTTAATTCCATTACCCAAACTTCATTATATTCCTTTCCTCCTATAGTTCTGAGAGTTTCTAATTTAATTCACATCGGAATATAGGATTTACTTTTACTTTATTTTGACCTGAATTCTATATGTAGACCCTTCTTGTGGCACACACATTTCAAAGTCAAATTTATTTGAATCAGATATATAAATCAAATAATATGTCATAGGTACAGGGATTGAAAGCCTCTAATTTTCTAATTTTACAAAGAGTGGTAATAATCCATTATTATAGAAGATTGAAGATCAATTATATTTTACATGATATGAGATATGACATTACCTTTGCACTTGAATTTGAGTACAACTAATTCTCTGGGAATCTACATGTGCAATAAAACAATAAAGTCAAACCAATATTCTGACTAAAAACTAACCAAGGAATTTTCTGATTTTCTCACTCTGTATCTACTCATCTTTGCTCACCATATCGTCACTCAATGTTCGGTATGAGACATAAATAGAACCTAGTCTAAGCAAAGGAAATATTTCTAGACAAAACTGTTGGAATTACACCTTCTTTGAGAGAATGGAGAGAAGGCTGTTACAATTTTGTAGGAAGTGTTTCATTTGGCATTGAAAGGCGCCTAAGGGTTTAAAAATGGAAGAGAAAATAAAGAGCTAGTGATGATATCAATAAAAGACTTGAAATAAACAAATGTCCTTGTAAATGCCTCTACCTCAAAGTTACAACTTTATATTGTTCTACATGGAATGAAAAAGGTTGTCCCACAACAAATTAATGTACACTAGTTACATACCTTGCACTCTGACACAGTTTCTAAATTTTCTTGTGGCGTTAGCTATTCTTTTATTTGATATTACAACTTCACATAAATTTCAATAAGAAAACTCATATGTATCCTATCAAGTCTGCTTTTTGTTCCTACCTATGATTCCAGACATAGGTCAAGATGGAATAAGAGACAGTTTACAGTGTCTAAAATTAAGGCTTTATCCCCCACTGCAATTTTATAATCACATTTTTAATTAATAATGACCCCCCTCTTTTTGTAGATCCCCTTTAAATTAATTTGTACTTGAATTTAGTAAGAAAACCTATCCCCACTCCTCACAAGTCAGGGCTTGTTGCTTAGGGACAACAACCGTGTTCTAAGGCTGGGACCTCAGGAAGACTTTCTACTGATTGCATCACCCATTGGCAGTTAATCACACTGACTAAATCCATACCCCTCACCCCTGGCAGGGGACAGATAAGAACTGGGGCCCCTCATACTCAGCCTGCCCACATCCAGATTGGCTCAGCAGCTTACAAAGGGCAGGACATTCATACAGTAGATGTTGCTCATGGCCAGACATGGACTGGGAGTAGGGAGAGAGGGTGGTAGGAGGTGGTGGGGACGCAGCGCCAGACAGGCACGTACAGTTCAGTAACGGCAATAAGATGTACATAAAATAGTTGAAACACAGGGCGCCTGGGTGCCTCAGTTGGTTAAGCATCTGACTCTTGGTTTCGACTCAGGTCATGATCTCACAGTTCCTGAGTTCCAGCCCTGCATCAGGCTCTGCGCTGACAGCATGGAGCCTGCTTGGGATTTCTTTCTCCCTCTCTCTCTGACTCTGTCCAGCTTGCTCAATCTCTCTTTCTCCCTCTTCCTCAAAAAAAAAAAAAAAAAAAAAAAATTAAATAAAATAAATAAATAAATAAATTTTAAAAATAGCTGAAATACAAGGTTGAAAATGAGCATTCCTTACATGTTAAATACCAAGGTTTGAAGGAGAATTAGCTGTCCATGTGGATGATAAAAAGAAAAAGAGAAACAGTCTTTTTCAAAAAAAAAAAAAAGGCACAGGGAAGGACAGGGGAGAGTGAATTAGTGGAAAACTTTGATAATATTATTTCCAAGTTAAGCTGATCTGTACTATTTCCTTTCAGCCACTTAATTGTTTCGCTTTTTCTCTTTTTAAAAATAGTATGGCACTGGAATTGTCGTTTGTTCCCATATGTCACACACAAGGCTGGAAAGCTGGAGTTTTCCCACGTCCCTCAGTAGCAGGGCAAGCACTTTTGTGCTAGTCAAAGATGCGTGCTATGCAGTTTTCTCTTCTCACAATGCATTCGCGCAATTACTCAATTCTTACAAGGAGGCAAGAAAACAGATAAACAAGTAGCTATAGACTCTCAAGAGGAAGAAAGAGATCAGGGTTGTCTTAATGTTCCCAAGTACAACATAAAAAAGAGTTTTCAGACTCCCAGACCATTTCATCCACTTTGTAAAAGCAATAAGGTAGACAAAGATATGCTCATTTCTATTTCAATAATAATATGTGTCAGGATCATTTTGCATGAAGGTTAGCAGAACCATCCATCATTTCAGCAGAACTGCATCTTTTCTTGTTCAGCATTGATAGATTTTTATTTTAACCTTAGAAGTTCCTCTCAAGGGACTCTATTAGGGACACTGTCATTTTTTATTCTGCTCGGTTACTTCTCCTTTGTAAACTTTGATGTATGCAGACAACACATTCTGGCTAGGGAAATTTAATTAGGTAAGTCTACAAATTAATTGTTGCAATTAGACTGCTTCTAACTGCCTGGTGTTATGAATTTATTTATGCGGTAATTATTATCAGATGTCGGGGATAAAAAGCCTAAAGACTTAAAGGTGCTACCTTTCAGATGTATACACAGTACTCCACATTAATTAGCCACAAAAAAATAAAAGCAGGTATTAAAAAAAAGTGAAGAAGAAAGAAAAAAACCTTGCCTTCGTAGTTCAAGGCACATACAGATTTCGACAATCAACTTGTTAACAAAACCTAAAGAGGATTGTTTTCTTTGTATATTGGCAACATTCAAAATGTTAGACTTTACATAAATTACCATAAAACAATTTGCTAGTATATAAACTAGATGAAAATACAAACTCCAAGTCTACTGTATAAAAGGCGTCTAGTTTTTGTTTGTTTGTGGTAATAATTATCAGGGCAAATTTGAAGATTCTGATGATTTTCAGTAAATTTTGTGTTTAATTTTTAAGACCGTTTACCTTGACACCTTTTATGGAGAGCTCCTGAGGACAGAACAATAGCACTTCAAACCAGAGTCTCAAATCTTTTCTTCTGTAAGGAGGGGCGTTGTGGCTTTTAGTGGGGAAAGACAGATCTAATACCATCATTTAAAAGAAACCAAGTAGGGAGAGGCCACTACTGGTGACAACAGAAGCCTATGCACAGAAGTTTGAAAGTCAAATAGTAAACTGAGAGTAAGTCACTAGTAGAAATGTAAGTTGGTGTAATTTTCTTGAAGGGCAATTTTGAAATGGATTCCTAGTCACTTTAGAATATTCACTACCTTTGACCCAGTAATTTAAAAGATGTGATTCGACATTTAATAAACAATAACAAATTTTAAAATAGCACAAATAGACGCCCTCAGGAGGCTCAGTCAGTTAAGTGTCCAACTTTGGTGCAGGTCATGATCTCGTAGCTCATGAGTTCGAGCCTTGTGTTGGGTGCTCTGTGCTGACAGCTCAGAGCCTGGAGCCTGCTTCAGATTGTGTGTCTCCCTCTCTCTCTGCCCCTCCCCTGCTCACACTTTGTCTCTCTCTCTCAAAAATAAACAAACATTAAAAAATAAATAAAATAAAATAACACAAATACTCATCTCAGCATCAATACTAATAATTCCCAAGTCATAGCAATTTATGTGATCATTATAATTACCATTATTAATTATTGTGCATGCAAAGACTGGAATAAGCAGCTCATCATTTATTACCACATTCATTTAACAAATATTTTCTTTTTCTTTTTTTTCAACAGATATTTCTAATGCCCTAGATTAGAAAGTGCAAGACACTTTTCTATGCAATCGAGTCACAGACAGAAAAGTTCCTTCTCTCAGAGAGCTTGTATTCCTTTGAGGGAAGATACATCATATACAGGTTAAAAAAAATAGCTAATTTTATTTCAGAGCAACATCTGAGTGGGAGGAAAATGAAGCCATGTGAGGTACTGAGAGGGTCTTGTGTGGGAGATGTTCTGGTGTGGAAGATGTCCTCTGGACAGAGGAGACAGGCCTTTCTGAGATGGTGATATTCGATGAGAGACTCAAAGAAGTGAATAGTGCGTGCAATGCTGGAAGAAGAGAACACCAGGATTTCATATATTTTACATAATACTGACCTACTGATATTTTGCAAAAAAATAAAAATAAATAAGTTAAGATTTTACAAACTTACATATTTAATAATTTCAAAAATAAAAATGTATAAATGTACTATGACATCAGCTAACCCACTGATTCATAGGTTCAAAGGTCAAATGAACATCATATTTCTAATATAAATGATTTGCTAATAAAATTATTAGTGGGAAATTATTGCTTGAAAACAAGCTAATCACCTCCACAACGAAGAAATTTTAATTAATCCTGAAAATGTCAAAGGTCACATCATGTGGTATGTTTAGCAAAATCAAATCTCACTAATGCTGTCATTGTTTTGTACCAAACATCATTGTATGCAAAATTTTCAAACCAAGTTTGTTCTGACTGTCCACTATTGAAGACGACAGTGAGAAGCGGTTTTTGTGCTAACGTCAAATATTTTCTTCTGACTCTCCTAAAACTCCCATTTCTTGTTAGATATCTTTGAAGAGATCTTTTGGGAAAACCTTTCATGTTTAATTTGGTATTTTTAAAGGGACTATAGTGTTTTTGTTGAGAGGAAGCTGTCATTTTAGTTTCCAAGAAAGACATGTAGTTGGTCATTTCTTGAGTTTTATCACAAACTGCCTGAATCAATATCAATACTCTCATATTTATATTCCACTCATTCAAAATATCTTTGAGCTGAAGTGAGAATTATAGACAATCTACAAAACCATAATCTTCTGTTGTCTGTAGGCACAGATTCCAGAATGTGTTCACTGGGCTTTTTTTTCTTTTCATATACATTAAATAATTGATTTTCTTTTTCTTTTTGGGAGAAGGAGGAGAGAGAGAGAGAGAGAGAGAGAGGAAGAGAGAGAGGGAGAGAGAGAATCTTAAGCAGCCTCCACGCCCAGCCTAAGCGAGATGTAAGACTCCATCCCATGACCCTGGGATCATGATCCAGGTGGAAATCAAGAGTTGGATGCTTAACCCACTGAGCCACCCAGCCAATTATTTGGGCCCCAATAATTGAATTTTTATCTTGATTTCAAAACACCAAGTATTCCAATTTCAGATTATTTTTATTGGTACAACAATGTGATACTAACAAAAGTACCAGAATTTCACTTCACAAGAATATCAGACATGCTGTAATTCTGGGGCACAGAAAATCAAGTATTAAAGCTCCACGGTGGGAGCTAGCAAGGACACAAATGTCCCCAAAGGGTCATTAAAAAAGAGAAGAAGGGTTGGATTTTGCACTGCAGCTACAAGTCAGAGACAAGACAGAGGGGCCCAGGGGTTTACGTAAATAGCTTGGATTTTATTCTAACTATTGTGTTTGTATAAGTTTGTAATTTAACTGAAACCTGATAATGATATGATGTAAAGTTGCGATAAAGATACAAAATCATTACACAGCAAGATTTTTACTATGACTTTTGTAATGACAAATGGGAATTTAAAAAAAAATAGAATAAAAATCAAACTAAAATGCAAACAAGTTTCCTGTAGGTGGGAGAACATGCATGTTCATAACTGTCCCTACTTTTCTTACATTAAAATCTTTTTCTGATCAGTATGTGTTATTTTTTAATGGAAAAACAAACTTTTAAGAAAACTCATGATACTTGCTCGAATTACACGGGGAATTTTTAAACAGATAAACCACCACCTGGTGGGTACCCAGTTCTTTCACTAACCATTTGCCATGAAAGAGCTAAGTGGGAAATATGAAAAAAGGAAGTTGAGGCAACAGAAAGAACCCAGATGAGAAGCTGGCTGGATGATGCCTGCAGCACATTACCCAAGAGTGTCCTGCGGAATTCCAGCTCCAGGAGATGAAATGTGTGTTTCACAAAACAGCATCCTTATGGTCAATTCTCTTTGGGAAACACATAAGCTGTTGAACAATTTGGGAGTGAAGAACACGGAGGAATTTTATTTAACTCTGGTTTTCCTGAATTTTTTGAGCCAGAGGAAACTTAACTGTTTTCTTTTCCATAACACTGGGGGGACTGGTTCCAAGGAACAGAAGTTTGGGGAACACTGCTCTGGAGAAAGTCCACACCCTCTCGAAAGCATCCTTCTTAGTTAGCCTGTGAAGTGTAACTGAATGGAGATAAAGAGGTTTCTCTCAGACATTAGCCTGATTTGTAATGGAGGCAAGTTCTGTACTAAAACTAGGGCTTTATCCTTAGGCCTTTAAAAGACTAAGAGGTATCTGAATTCAAGGTGATGAAAATATCTGAGTTGGATCCCCCCACCTCAATACCCAAAACCCAATATACTATTAGAAATGAAATAGGTGGAGGTGCGGGGGGCGCTGCACCTGGGTGCCTTAGTTGGTTAAGCATCTGACTCTTGGTTTCAGCTCAGGTCATGATCTCTTGGTTCCTGAGTTCAAGCCTGAGCCTTGCGTAGGGCTCTGAACTCACAGCACAGAGCCTGCTTGGGATTCTCTCTCCCTCTCTCTCTGCCCTTCCACCCCCCCCCCTCAAAAATAAATAAATAAACTTAAAAAAATTTTTTTAAAAGAGAAATGAGATTGGGGAGTAGATTCAGTCAAGAAAATGGAAATTGGAAATGGAAGAGAAACCAAATCAGTGTGCACTTTAGTCATCTTACGTTAACAACTACTTTCCCTTTCCTCTCCATTTCCCCGAAGTCATAACCCTTCCCTCCCCGCCCAGCTGATTTTGGCTAAGCCTCACAGGTTGCAGTGATATTTATGCTGCCCTTCATAATGTCAACGAATCACCATCAATCCTTCATTGTGGCTGTTCTTCGCCACCTGTTTTCTCTTCCTCGAGCTATGCTCCACCCCCCACACACCCCCACCCGGCATCCACACATATCCTTTCCTTTTAATATGTGCAGAGATACTCATCTTTGGTTTCTTTGGGGACAGAGCTGGCACTAACATTTGCTCATCCTTTATCGGCCTCACGTATGTCAAAAATCCTGGCCAAAGATACAATACATGGCAGCAATTGAGGTCAGAGTAAAATACATAATCATTCATGGTACAGAACAGTCAGTTCGGAATAGTACTTTAGAATGGTTACTGGCTGAAAGAATTTGCACTAAAACTCATTGGCCAAGAATGTGCAAAGCAGTCTGCTGCCGCTCTAATTCTTTGGCTTAGAGGATGAGATAGCACTCAAAGCACAGGGGAGGAGGAATATATGTATATATATACTGTGAGTGTACTGAAATGGACTGCTTTATCTGTATATACCAGAAAATCATTCACAGAGGAGGAGATTTATCCTGAATGAGCACTATGCAAGGATGATAGAAAATGGGGTCAGGGGTGCTGGATGGCTCAGTTGATTTGAGCGTCCAACGCTTGATTTTGGGTCAGGTCATGATCTCACGGTTCATGAGTTCAACCCCGCATTAGGCTCTGCGCTGACAGTGCAAAGACTGCTTGAGTTTCTGTCTTTCTTTCTCTACCTCTCTCTCTCTTTCACTCTCTCTCAAAAATAAACAAACATTAAAATAAAATAAAATAAAATAAAATAAAATAAAATAAAATAGGGTCAGTCTATCCTCCAAAATGGCTTTTGTGGTGAAATACTTCAAAGGCTGATTTTGTTCTCCTTGTACCCTCATAGAACGATATGTAGTGAAATGCAGCTCTTGATCAGACGGACACAATCTGGAAGAAATGTAGTTTGTTACATCATATTCTGTCAGCCTAACTTGGACCCTGTAATCCTGGGAATTAAAACATGCTACTAGCCAGAACATGAATAAAAAGTAACCAGTTTGAGGCACCTGGGTGACTCAGTCAGGTAACTATCCAACTTCAGCTCAGGTCATGATCTTGCAGTTGGTGGGTTCGACCCCCACATCAGGCTCTGACCTGACAGCTCAAAGCCTGGAGCCTGTTTTGGTTTCTGTGTCCCACCCCCCCCCCCACCCCCCGCCCACCCCTCTCCTGCTTACACTCTATCTCTCTTTCTCAAAACTAAATAAACATTAAAAAAGAAAAAAGAACATAACCAGTTCAAAGAATATTGCATGATCAGGTGGACCAGCTCTGCCATGTACCTGCTATATGAACTTGGACCTATCAATAATTGCTCAGGGACTTAGATTTCTCATCTGCAAAATAAGGATAATTATAGTAACTGCCTCACTTCACAGAATCGTATTAGGATCAATGTATTTGTCAGGTTTTTTTTAAACAACTATCTAGCAATAATATGCATGAAGTACTGGAAATAAATAAAAATAAGTAACTGCTATTCAACATAATTTTAAATAAAAATATAAAAGTCCATATCAAAAAAACCTATTTTTGGTCAGTTTCATTCAACTCTAATTTTTCAGAATCATCAATAGTGTTTTGATTTATATTTCTATTTTGGCAGACATCCATGAACACTTCTTTATAATAAATTTATGGATATGGGAAGGCTGTATCATGGAGTTATGCACACATTTAAGGCTTTTGGTGCATATCAACGAGCTGCTCACTGGTGCATGAAAATACACAGTTTTCACACTAACATTGAGAATCTTCATTGGACATTTTTTTGCCAGTTTTTATGTAAAAATGTATGTCTTTTTTTGCTTTAAATTGAATATTAGTAATACTTCAGTTTCTGTTGGTCATTTCATTTTCTTTTTACAAATTGTCCAATTTGGGGGCACCTTGGTGGCTCAGTCAGTTGAGCAACTGACTTCGGCTCAGGTCATGATCTCATGGTTCGTGGGTTCGAGCCCTATGTCAGGCTCTGTGCTGACAGCTCGGAGCCTGGAGCCTGCTTCGGATTCTGTATCTCCCTCTCTCTCTGCCTTTCCTCTGCTTGTACTCTGTCTCTCTCTCAAAAATAAAGAAACATAAAAAATTTTTTAAAAATTAATTGTCCATTTTGAAGGATACTTGTCTTACTTGCATTGGTTTACAAGAGCTATTTATAGTTGAAAATATTAGCATATTGTCTGTTGCTAATCTGCAATATTTCCCAGTTTTTCTTCGTTTTCTAAATGGCTTTTTAATGCCCAGAAATGGGGTGTGTGTGTGTGTGTGTGTGTGTGTGTGTGTATGCACACCTGCGTTTACTTAAGGCAACACGTATCATTCTTTGTCATTATGGTTTCTCCTTTCTGTGTGCACTTATAATGATCTTCCCACACAGAACCATGTGAATAAGCACCCACATTTTCTTTGAAGAAATGGTTTTACAGTTTCATTTTTTAATGTTTAAATGTCAAATCCATGTGGAACTCATGTTGATTATGATGTGAGTCGGGGAGGGAATTTTACTTACTTCTGAATAGTCTCGGCTGCCATTTAATCTCCATGTTTCACTGAAGTAGGCATTGAATCATTATTTTCTTTCTCTTTATGATTTAATGGTGGAGTGAAGGATGCCGAGAGAAGTGTGGTTAGTCAAGTGGATAGCAGGCAACTTCTCCCAGGTGATTTCCACATGTTGCTTATAGCAAGTAGACTTGTATGAGCTGAGGCTATGAACGCAATACTTCAAAGAAGAACTGACTTTTGTTCAGGTTTGTTTTAATCCAAAAGGAAATTTTATTTTTCAGATGCAGTTTATGACTAGGCTTAATAAAAACTGTCATCACCTTCAAATTCAGGTGGAGAATAAAGAATCTCTCTTCTACAATAGCATGTTAAGGGAAGGCTTGAAGTACTTTCTCAGATGCCATAGCTATAATTATGAAAAGATATGTGCCTTTTATCCAAGCCTACTCTGAGGATATGCTATCAAGTATGCATGGGCACACATCTACACTTCATATATGAGTTTGCAAGGTGACAAAATATCCAAACAACAATTTTTTTCAGTTCTTAGTTGAATGTTTATTTCTATTCATCTAAATGGAATGACTAGATTGCCACACTCTGATTTAAAAATCAAAATAAAGATTATTTGTCAGGAATTGTTAGAAACCCACATCTGGTTGAAATTTATTTTACTTTTATTTCATTTATTTATTTTTAAAATTCTAGTATATTTAACATACAGTGTAATATTTGTTTCAGGTATACAATCTAGTGATTCAACAATTCTATACACTACTCAGTGCTCATGATGATGAGTATACTTTTAATCCCTATCACCTATTTCACCCATGCTCCCACCTACCTCCCCTCTGTCAACCACCATTTTGTTCTCTGTTGAGTCTGGTTTTGTTTGTTCATTTCTTTTTTTCTTTGTTCCTTTGTTTTGTTTCTTAAATTCCACATGAGTGAAATCATAATGGTATTTGTCTTTCTCTGAAGGACTTACTTCACTCAGCATCGTACCATCTAGATTCATCCATGTTGTCACAAATGGCAAGATTTTATTCTTTTTTATAGCTGAATAATTTTCCACTGTGTGTGTGTGTGTGTGTGTGTGTGTGTATATATATATATATATATATATATATATATATGCCACTCTTTTTTTATCCATTTGTCTAGTAATGCATACTTGGGTTGCTTCCATATCTTGGTTATTGTAAACAATGCTATAATAAACATAGGGTGCATAGATCTTTTGGAACTAGTGTTTTTGTATTCTTTGGGTAAATATCCAGTAGTGGAATTACTAGATTGTATGGTAATTCTATTTTTAAATGTTTTGAGGAACATTCATACTGTTCTTCACAGTCACTGCATCAGTTTGCATTTCCACCAACAACTCAGGAGGGTTCCTTTTTTCCTACATCCTCACCAACACTTGTTGTTTCTTTTGTTTTTGATTTTAGCATTCTGACAGGTGTGAGGGGACATTTCATTGTGGTTTTGATTTGCATTTCCCTGATGATGAGTGATGTTGAACATATTTTCATGTGTTTGTTGGCCATCTGTATGTCTTCTTTGGAGAAATGTCTGTTCATGTCTTCTGTCCATTTTTAAATTAGATTGTTTTTTGTGTGTGTTGACTTGTATAAGTTCTTTATATATTTTGGATATTAACCTCTTATCAGATACATGATTTGAAAGTATCTTCTCCCATTCAGTAGGCTGTCATTTTGTTTTGTTAATGGTTTCCTTTGCTGTGTAAGACCTTTTTATTTTGATATAATCCCAATAGTTTATTTTTTGTTTGTTGCCCTTGCCCTGGGATACATAGATGTAAGAATATTGTTTTGGCCAATGACAGAGAAATTACTGCCTGTGCTCTCTTCTACGATTTTTATGGTTTCAGGTCTCACATTTAGGTCTTTAATCCATTTTGAATTTATTTTTGTGTATGGTGTAAGAAAGTGGTCCAGTTTCATTCTTTACCATGTAGCTGTCCAGTTTTCCAACACCATTGGTTGAAGACACTGTCTTTTTCCCATTGCATTATTCTTGCTCCTTTTGTTATAGATTCATTGGTCATATAATCACAGGTTTACTTCTGGGCTTTCTGTTTTGTTCCACTATAACTTGTAATATATCTTAAAATCTGGGATTTTGAAACTTCCAGTTTTGTTCCTCCTTTTCAAGAGGAACAAAATTTCCCTTTTTCTTTCTTTCTTTCTTTCTTTTTTTTTTTTTTTTTTTTTTTGGCTCTTTGGATGTCTTTTGTGCTGCCATACAAATCTTAGGATTATTTGCTACAGTTCTTGAAAAATACAATTGGTATTTTGATAGGAATTGTATGAAATCTGTAGATTGCTTTGGGTAGCATGGACATTTTAACAATATATGTTCTACTCCATGAGCATGCAATATTTGCCCATTTGTTTATGTCATCTTCAATTTCTTTCATTAATGTTTTATAGTTTTCAGAGTGTAGGTCTTTCACTCCTTGGTTAAGTTTCTTCATAGGCACTTTATTCTTTTTGGTGCAATTATAAATGGGTCTGTTTTCTTCATCTCTATTTCTGCTATTTCATTATTAGTGTATACAGATGCAACACATTTCTATATATTAATTTTGTACCCTGTGACTTTACTGAATTCATTTATTCGTTCTAACAGTTTTTTGGTGTAGTCTATAGGGTTTTCTATATAAAGCAGCATGCCATCTGCAAATAGTAAAAGTTTTACTTTTTCCTTGCCAGTTTTGATGCCTATTATTTCTTTTTCTTGCCTGATTACTGTGGCTAAAACTTCCAGTACTATGTTGAATAAAAGTGGTTAGAGTGAACATTCTTGTCTTGCTCCTGCTCTTAGGGTAAAAAACTGAGAGCTTTTTAATATGATGTTAACTGTGAGTTTTTCATATATGGCCTTTATTATGTTGAGTTACATTCCCTCTAAACTTATTTTGTTGAGGGTTTTTATCATGAATGGATGTTGTACATTGTGAAATGCTTTTTCTGCATCTGTGGAAATGATCATATGATTTTTATCCTTATCACATCCTCTTGTTGATTTGATGTATCATGTTGATTGATTTGCAAATATCAAACCGCCCTTGCATACCAGGAATAATCCCACTTGATTGTGGTGAATGATTTTTTAAATGTGTTGTCGGATTTGGTTTGCTAATATTTTGTTGAGAAGTTTTGCATCATTTTCAATCAGAAACACTGGCCTGTAGTTCTTTTTTTTATTTCTCTTATTTTGGAATCAGGATAATGCTGGCCTCAGAATGAACTTGAAAGTTTCTTTTCTCTTGTGTTTTTTGAAATAGTTTAAGAAAAATAGGTATTAACTCTTCTTCAAAGCTTTGTAGAATTGACCTGTGAGACTATCTGGTCCTGGGTTTTTGTTTGTTGGAGTTTGTTTTTAATTTCTAATTCAATTATATTGCTGGTAATTGGTCTGTTAAGATTTTCTATTTCTTTCTGATGCAGTTTTTCAGAAGTTATATGTTTCTAGGAATTTATCCATTTCTTCTAGGTTGGCATATAGTTTTTCATAATATTCTCTTACAATTGTTTGTATTTCTGTGATGTTGGTTGTAATTTCTCCTCTTTCCTTTCTGATTTTTCTTATTTGAGTCCTCTCTTTTTTTGATGAATCTGGCTAACATTTTATCAATTTTGTTTATGGTTTCCTATTTTCATTTATCTGTTCTATTGTTATTTTAGTTTCTATGAATTTAATTCTGTTTTAATCTTTATTATGTCCTTCCTTCTACTGTTTTTGGGTGTTGTTTGTTCTTCTGTTTCTAGCTCCTATAAGTGTAAGGTTAGGTTGTCTATTTGAGATTTTTCTTGCTTCCTGAGGTAAGCCTGTATTGCTATAAACTTCTCTCAGTACAGCTTTTGCTGCATCCAAGATTTTGGACCACTGTGCTTTCATTTTCATTTGTCTCATGTATTTTTTTTATTTCCTTTTCAATTTTTTTTAGCTGACCCACTCAGTGTTTAGTAGGATGTTATTTAACCTCCATGCACCTTTGTTCTTTCCAGATTTTTTCTTGTGGTTGATTTTTAGTTTCATAGCATTGTGGTTGGAAAAGGTGTCTAATATGACTTCATTCCTTTTGAATTTGTTGAGACTTGTTTTGTGGCCTAATATGTGATCTATTCTGGAGAGGTTCCATGTGCACTAGAAAAGAATGTGTATTCTGCTCTTCTAGGTTGGAATGTTCTGAATATATCTGTTATATACATCTGGTCCAATGTGTCACTCAAAGCCACTGTTTCCTTGTTGGTTTTATGTTTGGATGACCTATCCATTGATGTAAGTGGGGTGTTAAAGTCCCCTATTATTATTGTATTACTATTGACTACTTCTTTTATGTTTGTTAATAGTTGCTTTATGTATTTGGGTGCTTGCCTCCATGTTGGGTACATAAATATTTGCAATTGTTATGTTTTTTTGTTGGATTATTCCTTTATGATTATGTATTGTCCTTGTCTCTTGTTATAGTCTTTGTATTAAAGTCTATATTTTCCAATATAAGTATTACTTCACCAGCTTTCTTTTCACTTCCATTTGCATGATGAATGCTATTCAACCCCTTCACTTTTAATCTACATTAGTCTTTAAGTCCAGACGACAATTTTTAAAGTTTGGTTAAATATCTTGACTGGAATTACATTGTGAAGGCATCAGGATATTTAAGTAAGCTTTAAAAACTCTTGTCTTGATACTTCTTCAGCTTGTGATGACATGAGATGTAAAATGCCTGCATGATGAGATGAAGTGAAGTGAATGGCATAGGTATTATGACATGGCATTAGGCTACTACTTGACCTGATGATCTGTCAGAAGGAAGATCTTCTGTTTCCAGACTTGTTGGCCACAGGTAAATGAAACTACAGGAGGCAAAAGTGTGGATAAGGGGGGGTGAAACTACCTGAGGACTGAAAGCGAATGAGTTCTTCAAATAAGACAGAAGAGCCCAAAGCAGTATGTTGAGGACTGAGCATTGGAAACACCATATTTTCATGCATAGAGGGATAACATCACGGTTCAGAGAAAAGAGGATTTTTTTTTTGTTACTCCTTGTCTAGCATCTATTCCCTCTTCTGTTACTTTCTGCTGGGGGTCCTCCTCTCCCCACCATTCAGTGTACTTTCACTGGCTCCGCCCCAGCTTAGGAAGAAGGCAATTGATCCAAATATTGCCAATCTGACCTCTACATTCTTGGATATGTTACTCAATTAGAACACCAAGTCACAGTGGTATTTTTACTGGGTGTTCTGGAAGAGTTTTGTGTTCTTCACCTCTGGATCTACATCTATAAGCATGTCGATTCAGAACTTCTGGCAAGCCTTTTGAAACCATGAGTCAAACAGAAAAGCATCACCTATAAACAAAGAAAAAGCTAGTCCTGGTTACATCCCATGAACTACGAGCCTTGGATAGACCTTCATCCATAGCTTTGGTCACATCTAGAATTTTCAGTTCTGTAAACTAATTGTTCTTACCCCAGTAAATGAATTCAGGATTTGGACTGTCTGTTACTTGAGACCAACTATAGTTGATATAGAACATATGTAAACTTTATTTTCTTTACTTTGTAGTACTGGGTGTGAAAAGTGGTAAGCAGGACATTGTTTGCTTTCTTTAAATCACTCTCTGAAATTTTTTTTAAAATTTTTTTTTTTAACGTTTATTTATTTTTGAGACAGAGACAGAGCATGAATGGGGGAGGGTCAGAGAGAGGGAGACACAGAATCCGAAACAGGCTCCAGGCTCTGAGCTGTCAGCACAGAGCCCGACGCGGGGCTCGAACTCACAGACTGTGAGATCATGACCTGAGCCGAAGTCGGTGGCTCAACCGACTGAGCCACCCAGGTGCCCCTCTCTGAAATTTTAATAGTTGTCTTATGGGGGACATTGGTAGCCAGTTACACCTGCTTCAAATGGTTAATTATCAACAGGATTAACTCTTCTCACATGTGTGTATGTATGCATGTATGGTACATACATTTGTATATGTACACATGTATATATGTATTAACCTGTGCTTTTTCTGAAATGACAAACTCAAATAATACCATGAAAATTATTAATTATATAAGGTGACCTTAGACTGAGTTATAGAAAAGATATAAATAATTTAGTACTGTTTTGCTTATATAGGATTTGCTTAAAGTTTTCTGGGTATTACCATCAAGAATGAGAAAATCAATTCACGATGTTATTTCTCTTATAATTAGAAGCCACTCATTCCTCAGCTGAGTGCTTCAAAATATCAGAGGAATTTGATATCAAAAGCCATTTGAAAACTTTCACTTGTGCTTTCATCACTTTATGAGTGACACAGATTATCAAATATCTCGTAATAATTCTTCAAATTAAATATTCCCATTTTGCAATTGTACTTCACCTACGGTTCTCATGTGCTTCACTGTTCTTATTGGGGGGCAAGAATAAACAGACACTGGTAGTCATATCATGTACAAATTGACACTGCAGGATTTTCTTTTTGGAATGTATGCTTTCTAAAGTCTTAGGTTAGACAAGATAATGAAACAAAGTATTCACCAACTTGAGATTTGCAAGACTATAATTCTGGCTATTAAAATGGTAAGCATAAGGATGACATCTCTCAGAAATGGGAAAAGATAACATATGTAAAAGCATTAGTGAAATGTTAACTCCAATGTATTTTTATTTCCAGATGTGTTTAATTGCTTTAAATATATAAATGCACCACTAGGCAAAGCCAAAAGGTCTCAGTTTGGATTTTGATAAGTTCACTGATTTTCTATTGACAATAAACATTTAGGATGTTTCAAATTTCTATTTGGGAAAGGAAGGGAAGTTTTGCTATTAGGGAGAGATAGCCTATGGAAATGCAAATAAGAAATCTATCCTCATAGTTTGCTTTCACAGATGATTAAAATATATTTTATTAGGAACACTATATCTCAGCTACTAATAAATTCTGGCCACAGATTAGGGTCTCTAACCGCAGAGCAGAAGTCTCTAGAAAAGAGCCTCAGATGAAAAACCAAATGATCTCAGAGGTGGGAGAGGCCTTAGAGATCATCTGACCCAATCCTCTAATTTTACAGTTGAAGAAACTGAAGCCAAAAGAGGTTAAGTAACTTACTCAAGGTCACACCACTAATTATTGGCAGAGTAAGGAGCCAATAGGTCTCTATTTTATTTTTAATTCTGCTTCTGATGAACTTCATGACATAAGCCAAATACCAAATTTCTTAGTACTTAAGCTGCTTCTGTTTAAAATGGAACTAATACCCCCTGATTTCTCCATATTTCAGAAGCATATTGCTAGAGTTGTGTGAGTCATGAGCAACGTATTTCAGCTTCTGTGAAAAGCAAACTATTCCTTACCAATCTATCAGTTAGAATTTTTTGATGACAAGCAACAGACAACACATCTAGCTTACCTAAGGAAAAGTGACTTGAACAAAATGATATAAGGGGGCTCAGAGACTAAGAGGAGATGTTGAATAACTGGCTTGGCACAGATGAGAATGAGTGAGCTAGAGAAGGTGTTGGAAGCGGGAATAGCTCTTAGCACCAATGCTGGAATGATTCTTTTCCAGCTGTCACTTCCATCAGTGTGGGCCTCCTACTGGGATCCAAAATTCTGGGAAGGAGAATTGATTAGCTCAGATTAGATCACAAATGTACCTCCTTTCTCCCAACAGATCAGTGAGAGAAATCTATCACAAAGAGCTTCCAAAGCCCTGTTGGCTTCCTTAGCAAGAGGAAAGGGCACCCCAATTACTAGTCTATGAAGATGACACACAAGAAGTTAATGGTAAATTCCCCAAAGAAAATGGAGATGATATTAGGAAGAGAAAATTGTGTACTGACTAACCAAGAAAATAACAAACGTCTACCATGGCCACCATATTTAAGTTGACTGGTGAATTTTGCATTTGATGATATAGTGCTAGAAATCAAAACTATAAACTTAGGCCATGTGTAGTTGATATAAAATAGCAACTTGGTATTGTTCTGATGGCCAGTTCAGAACACTCATCAAATCAATCAAGTTTGCCACATAAGAAAGCCATAGTCACTGTATGAATTTTAAATGGTACATTTGCTGATTATGTAGGCACAACTTGCTTTCATGATTCTTTTAATACAGCTATCATGAATGTTAGCTAAGATTTAAGGGATAAAGACAAATGTTTCCATTTGAATTAGATATAGACCCTAAACTCGGCACCTGTTGATCAAGAAGCCAGTACAACCTGATCTTCCACTAATTTGACTGAACTTAGTGTATAAGCATCTCAAAGTGACTCTTGGATCTGAAAGATATAGGATAGTGAATTAACTCCTCCATATCAAGTTTAAATAGCTCATTTCTCCTGGGCTGCAGCAGCGATCATTTTATTAGAGAGACTGAGGACCTTGGGGCACCTGGATGGCTCAGTCGGTAGAGCACGTGACTCTTGATCTTAGGGTTGTGGGTTTGAACACTATGTCAAGTGCACAGATTACTTAAAAAAAATCTAAAAAAAAAAGACTGAGGATCTTAAGCAAAATCTTCTTTCCCATCTTTGGCTTAAATTCATTCACCTTCTAAGGAAAATAAAGATATTTTTAAAATATTGATGGTGTGAATATATTTTTCTTAAAAATATGTATGCACAAATTTGAAGATACTAAACTAAATAATATATAAAAGGGGAGTCCAAAGTATATTTATCTTTAAATATCATGTAAGGTTTTCCCCACTATTTGTCCCCAGCTCACATCCAAATTCCACTATACTTGGGTCACAGTCCACTTCAGGGGCAGCATGATCTTTTAAAGTGAGCAAGATCATGTTACTCCTCCATATGAAATTCTTCACTGACTCCTAATAACCTTCAGGTTGGCATGCAACTTCTTTCACACCAAGGCATCCAGAGCCCCTCAGGGTCAGCTCTCTGCTGGCTTCTCATCCTTCGCTGTCCTTACTTGCCACCCATGCACAGCTACTTGACGTCTCCAAACTTTGTCACTTAATCTCTTGCTTCTCCTTCCTCCACTAGAACTCTTTTCCTCCTTCTTTACTAATTCATTTCTCCTTCTGGTCTCCACTCCAGAAACCACTCCCTGATCCAAATCCCTTCTTTGATAAACTTTATTCATTATGGAATTTTTAGCTCAGATGTCTTCCCCTCCAGAAACTTTTTTTGACCCTCCCAGTTTTAGTTAGGAGACCTCATCTATGTCCTTCTAATAACACTGCCTGCATGGCTGTCATCAAAGCTCTCATAACCCTGTACTGCCATACGTATTAACGAATCCAGCTCCTTCGTGAAAACTGTGACTCCTTATACAACAGGAAGTGTGTCTTACTCCTCTCTCTACTCGCAATATCTGACACTGTACCTGGCACAAAACATGTGATAAATACATGTCTACTGAAGACAACAGAAGCACTATTTTAAGACTAAGGAGGCATCATTATTATGCTCATCCTCATCTCCTGCCATGATTGAAAGTAAGGGAAAGGATAACTACATCTTCTCTGCTTAAAGAAAAATTACAAGGGGATGCTCTGCCATCACCGCCTACAAAAGTAGGCTTAAGAGCAATTCTCAGTCATCTGGCCTCCTATCTGGAATGGGTGATGATTCTAGGGCTTTCATGCAGCAGGAAAACCTCAGAAAACTTCTCTCACAGGCAGTCAGGGGATGATTCGAAAAGCATTGGCTTGGATTCTTCTAGAGTCTATGATAGAGGAACAAGAGAGTGCAAACACAGAGACCCTGGCCTGGTCTCGTTGTGAACTGATGTGATGGCTTCCCAGTGAAAAGCAAAAGACAGACACTAGGGTAGGCTGTGCCTGGTACTTTTTAGCAGCATAGAAGCTGTGGCCCCTTGTACACAAGGGCTCAAACAAACAAACAAACAACAACAACAAAACACAGAAAGGAACACCTCTCCTGGGATGCTTGCAAATAGATGAGAAGAGTTCATCAGGATAAACTAGAATGGAAGGAAAGAGCAATATTGTGACATTAAAGGCTACTAATCTTTAGATCTGTTTTCCTTTTTCAGACTTGCTAATGACATTGGTGAGGTTGAAGAAAGATGAGGTCAGCTAAATCAGCAAGTTCCTGGGTGTTGGCTGGCACGACCACCAGCATTCCTGTGCTTTTGTTTGCATCTTACGCAGAGCCTTTCTCCATTCTAATTCACAAGCAGCTGGTCCAGAGCTTCACACAATACAACATATTTTTAAAAGCTGGCATCATTTGGATTTTCCACTCACAGCAAATTTGAAAACTTGGCATTTACATTCCCTGAAGTATCTATCTCTAATGAAAACAATGTCAGAGCCTTAAGCACTTTGGCATTTTCTGGACACGCTATAAATATACAGGATATATTTTATCACGTACTGTATGTTAGAACACAGGGACAAAGAACAAGCACCAGGGAAAATGGTTTGAGGCGATCCTTTTAACATATTTTCCAAGGCCATTTCAAATGACTCCCTAGTCCTTGAACTCCCTGGTGATCATTTTAATAGCAAAAAAATACCATTTGGTAACTGGCCTGGACTGCAGGTTACATTTGGCTTTAGCTGATATAAAGTCTACTGTCTTTTGTTACTAAGGAGACAGTATTCTAGCCTATTATAAAGGTGTTTAAAGCTTTCCTAGTACCATATCCCTAAAACTTTAGAATGCTGCTAAGTATGTCTGTATAGGGTTTTTTTTTTAACCACCTACCATTGAACTTCTCATACTCCTTCCATTTAACTACCCCTGACTGCTGACTTGATAACATTAATCCTGTGCTGAAACCTTGGTCAACTAAAGGCATCTGGCAGGATGAGGAAAAGTACAGAACGTGCTCCAGATGAATATAGCTTCATCTCCTCATGGAGTAAGATCCATCTTACTACAACTCACTTCATTATCTGGTTGGGTGATTTCTGGAACCAGTGAAAACAGGGCAAGACTCCTGGGGGCAGACACACTTATGAAAATAATTTTAGTCTCACTTCTGATCTCCACCCCCTCTTTTGAAACTTCAAAGAAAGCTGAGCAAGCTGGTGATATTCCAGGCTGGATGGCTGCCATTTGTGAATAGCCTTATAAGAACACTACCCGGAGTTCTTCTGATTTGCCAGAATCTGTCAATCAGATACAATTATCAGACAGATAATGGAGTTGCTACTTGGAAGATGTCCCTTTATACAGCAGAGGATGCTCCACTTACCCAGGATGTAGTCACTGGCTGAGCAACAGCTTTGCGTGCACTGGATCAAGGTGTGGCAGTACCAGTGAATGCTATGGAGAACTCAGCTAAAACAAAGTGTCACATCGTGTGTCACCATGGAAGCGGCATCTTGACAGAGCAGTACCTATGAAAGTGAAATGTTTAACGATGAATAATTGTGTCTGAAGCCTTCTTACTCCACATTTCCATGGAAAATGAAACCACGGGAGGCATGAAAATCTCTAAAGGGCCTTTATACATAGATTAATGTGGTAATTCTCTCATTACTATGTTCTGAAGAAGAGCTTCTTACACCAGGCTCTGTGTTTTGCCTTCAGTTATAACATGGCTTTGCATTAAGTGTTTTAATAAAATGTGAAATTAAATGATCATCCCTGGTGATATTCAGCCTTGGTTCAGGTAAGGAAAAAATGTAACTTCCACAGTACATGAAAGCCAAAGAGATTATTTCACCCCCAATGAAGAGATCATTGGTCAAATGACATGGTTTCCCATGAGTCTGCACCTTTCCATTAATTGGGAATTTGTTATTACTCTCTCCTTCACCTTTGAGAATTATATGTAATGTAACCAATTTATAGCTGTCGAATACATATGCTGTCAGAAGCTAACCAATGTGATTTATTCTTTTTTGCACATATAACCAGGTAGTATTGGAAAAGGCAATTATTAATAGTGATAGCTTATGCCATTTTTTAAACTCTCTGTGCTTCTTTCTGTTGTAACGGTTAACAGGAGACAAACAGAAGTTTCCACGAGCAGCATCATGTATTGACTGTGGACACATTAGTACTAAATGACATGAACAATAAAGGAAGACGGGATAGGATTCTTTTGTAGAAAAACTGATGAAACATCTTTTCATGTGATTCATTTCAAAATGATGAAACAGTGCTTCAAAACTGTTGAGATTTTTGTTTGTTTTTAAAGTTAGTGGTATTGACTAAAGAGCATGAAGTCTATGGATCTCAGGGAAGCAGGAAGAATTTTTACAAACTGATGGCTCTCCAATTCTTTTGTCTAACGAGACAAAGCAATGCAGAGACTGACAAACCTGAAAGACACCACTACAATGATTGCATTCATTCTCAACCAAGTCTCATCATTGTTGCTCCCTGATGCTTACACAGAAGACTCAGCTCTGAGACCAATGACCTGAAGTGACAGTTTAGAACATGTTCTCAAAACTGAGACTTCCTGGGTCCGAATCCCGGTCTGCCACTTATTACCCTTGACTTTCCTCCAGTTTAGTTTTCTTGTCTATAAACTGATCATGCAAATTTCATATTCCCATATGAACATGAAATGACATACTATTGATTAAGCACTTAGGAGAGACCTTGGCATATAGTAGATGTTCCATAAATGTCCATTGTGGTCAGATGTAGAACACTGAACTCCCATAAACTCGAACTCTGGTCTCTAATTTCATGACAGGTCATAACTGATTTATCTGGACAATGGTGTAATTCCCCTAACTAACACATATGTCTAAGCAAGGAAGACCTGGAAGCTGTCACATTGAACTTACCATTTTGGAGAATGTCTGGGGTCCAATCTGTATGACACACTGAGTAAGTTAAATCTCACCAGTATCTCTTTGGGCCTCAAGGACATTGTCCATTTTAGCACAATTGAAAGCTCTAGCTCTCTGTGGAGCCTAAGCCAAGACCTAATGACTATAGTGAAATGGCTCCCTGTGGTAGATTTCATGTACAGGTGCTTCATTTGCATTCTGTAAGTGAGAATAAAGAAAATAATGACAAAAAATGCAAATAACCCTCTGTGGTTATAACAAAATCACTTGTTATTTTCCCCTTTTCCTTCATCTGGCTACAGCATTATACAGTGACTTGCACAAACAATGTTCTCAAGAGCTATTTGTAAAGTAAATTAATAAATACACACTGTAGTCCTGCACAAGAAGCACACTTATGGCTATGTTGTTTTCACTGGGAGTTTAAAACCAGGTTCAGGGGTGCCTGGGTGGCTCATCTGGTTATGCATCTGACTCTTGGTTTCGACTCAGGTCATGATCTCACGGTTCATGAGTTCAAGTCCCATTCGGGCTCTGTGCTGACAGTGTGGAGCCTGCTTGGGATTCTCTCTCTCTCTCTCTCTCTCTCTCTCTCTCTCTCTCTCTCTGCCCCTCCCCTGCTCACACACAATCTCTCTCTCAAAATAAGTAAATAAACGTTGAAAAAAATTTTAAACCAGGTTCAAGCCTCTAGGGCACACACACACGCACACGCACACACACAAAATTCTTTGCATTATGTGCCAAATATGTATACCAACTGATCATTGGGTTAAAAAAAAAAAAAAAAGGAATCTGCTGATTAGAAAGCCAGATGAGAATGTAGAATTCACCTAAACAACATGCACACATTACATATTTAAAAATGAATATTTGACATCTAGGATTGTTACATTATTAACTCAAGGTCACAAAATAAATTAGAGGCAGAGCTAGAACTAAAATTTAGACTCTGTCCAGACCTCCATCCACTCCATCATCCTGCCTTTATTGGTAACATTACTCTGAACTTGCTTTCAATTATTCAGATAAATGCTGAGTGAAACCTTGTGAGAATGTGACAACATACCCTATCTTTATTTCTTGCCCCAACATCCCAGACTAAGGTCAGATTGTTAATCTTGTATTACTTCTTGATTCAGAAATTGACACACAGTTTAGTTCTTTCCAGAAGGATTAATGGGTTTCCCTTGTGTTAAAAGATATTTACACCACTCTTAAAAATACTGAGTAGCATTACAGAAAATAAATCAACGAAAGTTCAAGTTACCTTTCCAATATCAATCATATGTTGACAAGTCTGTCCCTTTCAAATTACAAATTGTTAAGAACTGTCTAGCTGGTTGCAATTGTTAGTTTTCAATGCAAGTCTTCTGTGAAACCACTACTTCTGCTAAAGGGATAGTTTGTTTTCTGCAAAAGATTTATTTAAATTTCTTAAGAAGTTTTGTGTGTGTTATATTCAATTTTCATGCACTATAATCACATCATTCCTAGTACCCTCTTGTCTGGCAAATTTGCTCTCTCACCTTCTGATAATATTTGGACATATTTCTTTATATGTTTAAAAATGTGCTAAAAGGAAACTCATGTCTTCATGTGTAATCAAAATTGTTGCTCATCAATTAATGAGCCAGTTCTTAATCATGGTAACTTCTGTCCATTGGAAAAAGGAGCATTTTGGCTAAAAACCCACTGCTGCCACCTAGTGTTACTGGACAAGCACTGCCTCAGCTTGATCCCTTGCCTTTGTGTGGCAGAGATGCCATCCTTTGTATTGAGAGGGAGAGAGAAAGGGATCAGTTACTTTAGCAAATGATCTTAGTAATTAATTATTTAGGAAACTTTTGTCTCCTTCTATTGACTCTTTTATATTTGAATAGTCTGGGTTCCAGACATGCTTCTTTAATATGCTTGGCATTTGAATTCTTTGAAGACTTTAAATTGATGAATACTAAAGACAATGTGGTAGCTTAAGGCAATCATTCATATTGATGAAGTTCACTATAAATAGACGTATGCTGCAATAACCCACATGTAATAGCAATGTGTCCTTTTTATTCTATTCCTATTGATTCCAAACCCCCCAAGGATGTTGTTGTCAATAGCTGAGACAACAGCATCAGATGAAACTCACAGACCACCAAGACATTTTGCATTGCGTGGCAAAGACAAGCCCAAGATAGAATCCCACTACTGTACTCCAGCTGACTTGATCATAGTACAATAATTTTTCTGTGTGAGAAATTATTTCATTGAATAGGAACTACTTTTCAAAGGGTCTAAAATAATGAGATTTAAATTACTTAAAAGATTCATATCTATTTTATAGGGATGATTATATGCCATTCAACAGAAGCTATTCATGGATAGTTGTTTGAAACATAAAGGGTTGGAGTTCCATGGTAAAGAGCAAGCTGGAGTGGCCAGTGTGTGATGACATGAGAAGTAGGTACTGAGAGAGGGAGAGTACTGTGATTACCTCTTGCCTTGCCGAGGTGGAGCAGATGTGTGTGTCCAGAGATCCAGGAAGTCTGTCTGAGAGGGAGAATACCAGAAAAGAGAGCTCTATCTCAGAAACAGGGGAAGCATAAAGCAGTAGGAAGGGTAGAGAACTGAGGGTCTCCAGTTGTGGATTGTTCCATTAATCTGATGTGCATTTTTGAGCCATCATCTAATTCTGTTGGGTCTTTCCTACCCTTACTTATTCCCACAGACCATACCTGCACAAAATAAAATTGGGAAAGTATTCTATACTGATGAAACTAAATCTCTGGAACATTCTCTTCTGAAAATACAAATAACATGAGCTCTTTTGTGGTACCTTCAGCTTTAAGATATACACAAAGAAATGGGCTCCCAAATTTCAGGGCTAAAGCCCCAATAAAAGTTTACATCTCATTTGTATACTAGTTAAACACAAGTGTTCTGTAGGGAATCACCTGTGCGGAGATGCGGGGACTTGTACTTTGTGGGACTTCCATCCAGTAGGACCTTGGGCCCTTTCACTCCAGCCAAGGGTGGAAGGTCAGTGAGCATGGAGAATTGCATGAGACATCTGTATGCTCAGACCCGGTATTGCTTTATATCACTCTCACCCTCATTCCACTGGACAGAACTCAGACACATGACTATACACATGCTTCATAGGCTGAGGAAATATTATCTGGCCAAGATTTGTGCCCAGGAAGTAGAGGAAGTCGGTTTTGATGAATATACAGCAATATGATGAATATAGTACATACATATTTTTCAGATACCGCATGTTTGTCAAACGCAGAACTCAGCAAGCTGTAGCCTCTGGTAAATCTAGCAGACTACTTGTTTTGGTGTATCCCATGAGCTAAGAATGCTTATTACATTTTCAAATAGTTGGGGGAATATAAGAAAGAAGACATACAATGGCCATCATTTACGGTCTGCAAAGCTTAAATATTTATTATCTGGGGTCCTTTATAGAAAATAATAGCCAACTCCTTCTACCTGTATCATTTAGTGTCCTGGAAAGAAACAGATGTCACCCTCAAAATAACATCTTCTGAGGGGACTTGTATTCATTTTCTGCTGTAGCAGAACAGGTTACCATAAATTTGGAGGCTTAAAACAGCACACATGTATTATCTCATAGTTTCTGTGGATCAGGAGTCTGGGCACAGCTTATGGTCCTTGCTCAAGGTCTAACCAGTTTACAATCCAGGTTTTGGTGGGGGCTATGGTCTCATCACAGGCTTGAACTGGGGCAAGATTCTTTTCCAAGAGACCTCCTGTTGTTGGCAGAATTCATCCCCTTATAGTTGTAGGACTGAGGTCTTCATTTTTATGCTGACCAAAGGCTGCCCTCAGGTTCCAGAGACCACCCACAGTTCTCTGCCATGGAACCCTCTCCATGGGCAGCTCACAATAAGACTGCTTTTTCAAGGCCAGAAGAGCCTTAGGTAGTACAACCTAATTGAGGAGTGACATTCCCTCACCTTTGCGATGTTCTATTGATAGAAAAAATGACAGATTCCACCTGTGCTCAAGGAGAAGGGATTCCACATAGGTATGACCCATTTGTGTGTGTGTGTGTGGGGGGGGGGGGGGTTGGGGCTTGAGGGTGTGTCAGCCACAGGATATTTACAAAGGTTTAGCAAAGTTGAGGCAAACCCATAAGGGACAGGGAAACTCTAGACTGGGTGAAGCTTTTGCCACTGTGAGGCATGAAGGGAAAAGGGGAGACAGTGCACCCAGAAGTGGGTGAGGCTTCTAGCCGCAGGAGAGGACCACCTGTCAGGACCTGCTGCCCACAGGAGGAGGCCTAGCAGAAAGCTGGGGGCGGAGGGAGGGGGGAGTAAAAGTCAGAGCTTCTCTTTCTTTCAGTACTCTGTCTGCTGCCTGACCCACCCCCACCCTATCCAGCGGAAAGGCTGAGGGCAGACTGGAGACTGATGGAAGCAATCCACAGAAATCAGCCTCTTAGGGCAGAGAACAGGGTAGAAACGGTTGGAGAATGGATCTGGAGGAGCAAATGAAAGAAATCCCAAACATAGGGCTTTTGTCTTCCTCAAGTTTCAAGGACAAGGGCACGTTTCAAATGATCAGTCTAATATTTGTCCACAGCAAAATCGAGAATCACCAGGGTCTGCAACCATACAGAAGACCACTAAGCCTCCTCGGAATCATCTGAAGAGACAACACAACTTGGCTCGACTCAGAGGTAGGTTGATCTCAGACAGTACTGATGCTTACCCAGCTCCTGGAAAGAAAACCGCAGCGGCACATATTCCAATCAAATGATGCAGTTGGAGAATGTTCTTTACGGAAAAACATGAATACAGCTCCACCCAACACCGGGAGCAGGGGACACCTGCTAGTACTTCCCATTTGCATGTCTAGCTTAGTGTCTGTCCTTAAATGAGTTGAGCCTTTTCCCACTGACTCAGGCCCGCTTTAGAAACAGAGGCACGCTCCATCTGGGGAAAGGTGGTATTTAAAAGACTAGCCTTTCAGTAAGCAAATTTCTAAATGGTAGAGCCATTTGACTACTAGGTTGGCTTCCCCAGACAGCTGCTCAGCGACATCAGCTGCAGCTTGGAGATGGTGCCTTTAAAAAGCAGGAACATATTGGATCTAGAATTGCTAATAGATAATTAGGGAGACAAAGGCAAAGGAATTAAGGCACATCATTCTTTGGCATGTTTCTAGACGTTTTTTGTTTTGTTTTAGGCATATAAGAGAAGAGACGGTGATTATTCAAAAGTGAGTTTGGAATTGCTATCATTCTTAACTAGTACATTCATAGAATGTAAGTACGTCTTGTATATAATAATACCAAAAGTACTAGAGATGCAGGAAGTGAGAACAGATTTTAGAAACAAGGGTTTGAGCAGGAATCTACTGCTAATAAAAGTTCAGTAAGTCCTTTCGTTAATACAGGAGGCTTTCCTTCATATCACTTCCTCTCACACCCTAGCACCCAATAAGATATTGCTGCCTAATTGAAAAGTTTTCTAATAAGAGTTTAGGTAGAACTAATTTAAGAGAACTCATTTGCTAAATATAATAACATGGCAGACTCTCTATAGCAACTTTACTGGTTTCCTATAAATAGAAAATTAATTAATGGTGAAGAAAATAAAGCAGTAACCACACCAGACTGTGAAGAGAAGTATTATTTTAAACTTGTATTAACTGTTAGTTCATTACAGTAAATTACAATGGCCATGGGACGTTGGTCTGGATACCAAATTTACTTATTATTCGTGCTACTGGAATCAGATACCATATGAGTTCATAATGATGAGATATTTTAAGTCTTACCATAAAACATGTAGCGTGTAAAACTACGAGCAGCAAAGTTTTGCTATCTCCCTGGGCTATACAAATACATACTTCAAAATGAGTATCTTGGAGTGCCTGGGTGGCTCAGTCGGTTAAGTGTCTAACTCATGATTTTGGCTCAGGTCCTGATCTCATGGTTCGTCAGATCAAGCCCCATGTCAGGTTCTGCGCTGACAGCCCGGAACCTGCTTGGGATTCTCCCTCTCCCTCTCTGCCCCTCCCCTACTTGTGCTCTCACTCTCTCTCAAAATAAATAAGTAAACTTTGGGGCACCTGGGTGGCTCTGTTGGTTAAGCGTCCAACTTTAGCTCAGGTCATGATCTCATGGTTCATGGGCTTGAACCCCACATTGAGTTCTGTGCTGTCAGCTCAGAGCCTGGAGCCTGCTTGGGATTCTGTGTTTCCCTGTCACTCTGCCCCTCCCCTAGTCAAGTTGTCTCTCTGTCTCTCTGTCTCTCTCTCTCTCTCAAAATAAATAAACATTAAAAAAATTTTTAAAGAAAATGAGAATCTTTAAGAATTAGGTATAAAGGAATATTTTTAACTTCTTTTTTGAATCTTTTATATCAAATATTACTTTTATACTACAAAAGTAAAATTTATTTTTTAAAAATCAAACTGGCATAGGAAGGAGCCAAGATGGCGGAACAGCATGGAAGTTTTTTATGTGTCTCACGTCCATGTAATACAGCCAGACCAATACTAAACCATCCTACACACCTAGAAAACTGATCTGAGGATTAACACAACAATCTGCACAACCTGAAACATGGAATTCACCAGGTATGCAGTGTGGAGAGGTGAACTTGGGGAGACAGAAGCCACAGAGGTCAGGGAGGTGCTTTTGCAGGTGGAGAGAGGATGGAGATGGGGGGGAGATAATATGGGAAAAGTACCCCCCCCCCCAAAAGCAGCTAGAAAGAAAATGGAAAAGTGGAAATAGCCGCAGGGACGGACCTAAAAAGGGAGAAAGGAGCAAGGAAAAGGTTTAAATTCCATTAAGACTATAAACAGGGGGAGTGCAGAGTCTGAAACTCCGCAGCTCCATACCTGGCGGTGCTCTGGTGAGAAGGGCGAATCCCCAGGAGCAGAGTGGAGTCCGGGGTTCTTCAGGTCACAGGAGGAGAGGCGGTTCCCCTGCTGGGAGGACACCTGGTAGAGGCTATGTGGGTCCCCCAAAGGCAAGGCTCCAGTGGACCCGGCAGAACAACCACATTCCCTGGTGCTGGAACAAGGTCGTTAAGGGCGAAGCCGGGGGCCAGATGCGTGTCGTGATTTTCCATAATCCCTGAGGCGCTGCTGCTACACTGTCTTGCAAACTTTTTCTTTTTCCGGGGCGGGCTGGCACCCGGCTGCAGTCTCTGGGCGTCGGCAGCAGCACGGCCGCGAGCATTCCTGGGAGTGGCCGGCACCCGGCCATTGCTCGGTGAGACCCTCCCGCAGACAGGCAGATCAGGTCAAAGCCGCAGTCCCTCAGAAATAAGCGGTGGGGAAAAACAGCCGCATCTGAGACAAAACTCAGGAGGGAGGTGCTGCCTGGGACTTGGTCACAGACCGTGTAAAAGCGGGGAGTGGATGGAAGCCGAAGACAGAGGATGGGCGGGTAATTGCTGATCTGGAAGAACAGAGTTCCTATACTGGACGCCATTTTCACTGCTCTCGCGCATGCCCATATGCACCTACAAGCACCGCAACAATCCAACCCAATAAGCTAAGCAGCGCCATCTAGTGGAGAAAGGAGCCATTACCAAGCCCCGCCCAACTGGGCTAACCTCGCTCTTCAGGAACACAAGTTTCTCCACCTGCTTAGTTTACAGACTATAAAATGCTTCATAGTTTGACTTCTAGGGGAAAACGAAGTAAATCCAATCGTATTTCAGTCTTTTCACTCGTCCATCTATTTAATTTTCTTTTTTTTCATCTCTTTGTCATTTCTTTTTCTTGAATACAGAAAGAGAAAAAATTATTTTTATTTTCAATTTTTATTAAAAATATTTTTCTTTAACTTTTTTCTGCTATATTTTTTTTTTGTAAATTTTTTCAAATTTTGTTTTACTTCCATCATTTCATTTTATTCTATTTCAGTGTATTCATTTTTTCAAAATTTCAAACAATTTCCTTTTTTTTTCCCCCCTTTTTTCTCTAATCTATCAAGCCCCTTTCAAAACCCAGACCAAAACACACCCAGGATCTAGCTTCATTTATCTGATTTGTGTGTGTGTGTGTTGTTTTTAATTTTTCAATTTAATTTTTTTACCTCATTAATTCCTTTTCTCCCTTCAAAGTGACTAAACGAAAGAATTCACCCCAAAAGAAAGAGCAGGAAGAAACAATAACCAGGGATTTAACCAACACAGATACAAGCAAGATGTCTGAACCAGAATTTAGAATCACGATAATAAGAATACTAGCTGGAGTCAAAAATAGATTAGAATCCCTTTCTGTGGAGATAAAAGAGGTAAAAGCTAGTCTGGCTGAAATAAAAAATGCTATAACTGAGTTGCAATCTCGAACGGATGCTGCGGTGGCAAGGATGGATGAGGCAGAACAGAGAATCAGTGATATAGAGGACAAACTTATGGAGAATAATGAAGCAGAAAAAAAGAGGGAAAATGAGGCAAAAGAGCATGATTTAAGAATTAGAGAAATCAGTGACTCATTAAAAA
This sequence comes from Neofelis nebulosa, assembly GCF_028018385.1. Taxonomy (NCBI): domain Eukaryota; kingdom Metazoa; phylum Chordata; class Mammalia; order Carnivora; family Felidae; genus Neofelis; species Neofelis nebulosa. The sequence continues at coordinate 44,779,340 of NC_080792.1, read as the reverse complement.
GGAACAACATCAGAATCATAGGGGTCCCAGAAGAGGAAGAGAGAGAAATAGGGGTAGAAGGGTTATGTGAGCAAATCATAGCAGAAAATTGTCCTAACCTGGGGAAAGACACAGACATCAAAATCCAGGAAGCACAGAGGACTCCCATTAGATTTAACAAAAACCAACCATCAACAAGGCATATCATAGTCAAATTCACAAAATACTCAGGCAAGGAGAGACTCATGAAAGCAGCAAGGGAAAAAAAGTCCTTAACCTACAAGGGAAGACAACTCAGGTTTCCAGCAGACCTAGCCACAGAAACTGCAGGCCAGAAAGGAGTGGCAGGATATATTCAATGTGCTGAATCAGAAAAATATGCAGCCAAGAATTCTTTATCTAGCAAGGATGTCATTCAAAACAGAAGGAGAGAGAAAAAGCTTCCGAGACAAACAAAAATTAAAGGAGTTTGTGACCACTAAACCAGCCCTGCAAGAAATTTTAAGGGGGACTCTCTGAGGGGAGAAAAGATGAAACAAACAAACAAACAAACAAACAAACAAACAAACAAAGACCAAAAGCAACAAAGACTAGAAAAGACCAGAGAACACCACCAGAAAACTCCAACTCTACAAGCAACATAATGGCGATAAATTCATATCTTTCAGTACTTACTCTAAACGTCAATGGACTTAAATGCTCCAATCAAAAGACATAGGGTAACAGAATGGATAAGAAAACAAGATCCGTCTATATGCTGTTTACAAGAGACCCACTTTAGACCTAAAGACACCTTCCGATTGAAAATAAGGGGATGGAGAACCATCTCTCATGCTAATGGTCAACAAAAGAAAGCTGGAGTAGCCATACTTATATCAGACAATCTAGACTTTAAAATAAAGCCTGTATCAAGAGATGCAGAAGGGCATTATATCATAATCAAGGGGTCTATCCACCAAGAAGACCTAACGATTGTAAACATTTATGTGCCAAATGTGAGAGCACCCAAATATATAAATCAATTAATCACAAATGTAAAGAAACTCATTGATAGTAATACCATAATAGGAGGGGACATCAACACCCCACTCACAGCAATGGACAGACCATCTAATCAAAAAATCAACAAGGAAACAATGGCTTTGAATGACACACTGGATCAGATGGACTTACAGATATATTCAGAACATTTCATCCTAAAGCAGTGAAATATACATTCTTCCCCAGTGCACATGGAATGTTCTCCAGAATAGACCACATACTTGGAAATAAATCAGCCCTCAACAAGTACAAGATTATCTAGATGATACTGTGCGTATTTTCGGAACACAACACTATGAAACTCAAAATCAACTGCAAGAAAAAATTTGTAAAGGTAACAAATACTTGGGAGACTAAAGAACATCCTAATAAAGAATGAATGGGATAACCAAGAAGTTAAAGATGAAATTAAAAAGTTCATGGAAGCCAATGAAAATGATAACACCAGAACCCAAAACCTCAAAACCTCTGGGATGCAAGAAAGGTGGTCATAAGAGGAAAGTATATAGCAATCCAGGCCTTCCTAAAGAAGGAAGAAAGATCTCAGATACACAACCTAACCTTATGCCTTAAAGAGCTGGAAAAAGAACAGCAAATAAAACCCAAAACCAGCAGAAGACAAGAATTAATAAAGATTAGGGCAGAAATTAATGCTATCGAAACTAACAATCAAACTGGTATAAAGTAGATAAAGTGTAGCCAGAAACTTGTTTCAAACCAACAAAATACAATGGAGAGCTTTACGTTTTCTGAAAGGGAGGTAATGGTGGATTATTTATCTTATCCAAGAGACACTTGCAAATATCTTGCTCTCAAATCCACTTTAATTTTATAACTATATGGTGACATAATACAGTGTTAAGTGGAATTCAGTAGTTGTCTATTTAATTTGGACATCAGTAAGATTTCAGAAAATATCACATAGGGCATGGATTTTCTAGAGCAAAATTGGTATTTATGTTGACCAGTTTCCCCTTAGTGTAGTCAGATTTTTCACTTTATGTTGAATGAGATAGAATTAGCACAAGTGTTATGAATTTAAAATAGCACCCCTCCATAGCTTCCCACCCTCCTTCCCTCTGTGTATGTAATATACGCAGTGCCTGGTCCAGAGCCCTCCTACTAAGTCAGACCCTTTGTAGCTCTGTCCTCCGTTATGTTCCAGACTTCAGCCACACCCTGAGTACTCGTCATGATCAACATACGGAACTGGGTGCTCTGACTTCACCTTCCATATTTCTCTACCTTCACATCATGGCACATGAGAATTCCTCAAATGGAAGGAGCTGCCTTTTTTTTTTTCCAGCCGTGTAAACTCTTCCTCATCTTATAACGTGAGCATACCCTCTTCTGTACAACCTCCTCGTCACGCTCATGCAAAAATTATTCATTCGTTCTGAGATCACCTAGCACTTTGTAAATATCATAGTATTATTTAAACTGCACTGCAATTATTTGTTCACATGTCCATCTACACCCCTGAATCCAAGATAGCTCCTTCTCACTTATCCCTACCCACCACCAGCATGGTGGCACAAAATAGTCTTTAATGAGTTTTTGTTTAATGAATGAGTGATTAAATGAATGGCTGAATATTAAAGTTGCCCTATTGAGAATCAATAGTCTGTTTTATAGCACAGGAAAGAATACTGTATTCAAAAGTTTACATATCGCTCACCTATAATTTAGGGAAATATTAAGAATAAATAACAGGGACTAATACATCCTTAACCCCAGCATATATGCCAGTTTTTAATCTCCTGGACCTATGTATATGCAGAGATGGCTCTAGTTTTCTAGCCACCTCTGCTAAAGCTTAAACACATTAACAGGAATGGCATGGCCATGTGAGATCAGCAAAGAAGGGAACTGAAGTTCATAAGTTCATTGTGGGAGAAAATGCAATAGAAAGAACCCAGGCCCACTGAAAATCTCTAATATTGGGCAGAAAAACAAAAACTTTATAATCTAGGTTTTTAGAAACCATGCAGAGCCGACACAAAGCATGAGCTGTAGTGTTTTCTCTATGCCAGTAGAGGGCAGCACATACTTCATTAACTAAGGAAGCAGGGTGTGCTGAATCCCTACTTTTGCAGCCAGGGATTGGAATAAGTGCTCTAGCAACAAAGATCCTAGGATTCTTCCACTTCAACACAAGTTTCCTCAAGAAATTGTATTCTGTAAATATTTTATGTGTTAGCATCATTTTATCAAATTGTGTTGCAGGTTTCAAACTGTGTATTTATGCTTTGATGGATAGTGTGGCAGAGTGGAAAGGATGTAGCCTGTGGGGCTAGACAGAGCAGACTTTTGCATCTGGAAGCCACCACTTGCCAGCTGTGTGACTGGGTCAAGTTACTGAACCTTTCCAATCTTCCTTTTTCTCATCTTTTTTTTTTTTTTTTTTTTTAAGGTTTTTATTTACTTATTTTGAAAGAGAGAAAGAGCAGTCAGGGGAGAGGCAGAGAAAGAGGGAGAGAGATCATCTCAAGCAGGCTCCGTGCTGTCAGCAAAGAGCCCCAGGTGGGACTCGATCGCACACACTGTGAGATAATGACCTGAGAGCCGAAAGCAACAGTCGGGTGTGTAACCGACTGAGACACCCAGGCGCCCGTCTCATCTTTAAAACACAGATGAGAAGATCTACCTCATGGGCTTAATGTGAGATCAAATAAAAATACCAGTATCAGCTGGCTGTTTTGTAGTTGTCTCCCCACTTCCGTTTCTTTCCCAGGTAGAAAAGCAAGTATCTCCAAATGCGTGCCATACGCAAGTATCTTGCAAGACACCAGGGCAGAACCAAAAAGTGCCGGAACCAGCCTGGAATAAATGTGCCAAGTGAATCAAATTCCTCTGCCAGCAGCTCTGGCAGAGAGTATTAAAACCCTAAGAATACTAGTAATCATAATGTAAAGCTTCTTGAAAATAATAAATGCCTCACACACTGTGGAATTATGGAAATAGAAAAGACAAAGCCATTTAACAATGTGTCATAGAGCACTGCCGCATTTCCCAGGATCTGGTAGGAATTCAAGACACGTTAGTCTTTTTATTTTATTTTGTTTTACTTAAAGTTTATTTACTTTGAGAGAGACAGAGACAGCATGAGCAGGGGAGGGGCAGAGAGAGAGAGAGAGAGAGAGAGAGAGAGAGAGAGAGAATCCCAAGCAGGCTTCATGCTGCCAGCATAAAGGCTCAAAACCACAAACTGTGAGATTATGACCTGAGCTGAAACCAAGAGTCGGACACTTAACCTACTGAGCCACCCAGGTCTTCATTTGTAACAGCCAAAACATGCAAGCAACATGTTAATTGATAGGTGAATGAGTAAAGAAAATGTGGCATTATATATATAATGGAATCTCGTTCGGCCATAAAAAAGAAGGAAATCTTGCCATTTGCAACAACATGGATAAAACTTGAGGATATTATGCTAAATGAAATAAGTCAAACAGAGAAAGACAAATACTGTAAGATCTCACTTACATGTGGAATCTTAAAGAGCTGAACTTGTCCAAACAGAGTAGATTGGTGGTTGCAGGTTGCAGGGGGAGGGGGAGAGAATGACTGAAGTTGGTCAAAAGGTACAAACTTCCAGATATTAGATGAGTAAGTTCTGGGGATGTAATGTCCTACATAGTGACTATAGATAACAACACTCTGTTCTATACTTGAGACTTGCTGAGACAGTCAATCTTAAAAGTTCTCACTACACACACATACAAATGGTAACTATGTGGTGGTGAATGTGTTAACAAACCTTACTGTAATAACCATTTGCAATATATGCACATGTCAAATCATCACCGTGTACACCTTAAACTTACAGAATATTATATGTTATTTATATTTCAATAAAGCTAGGATTAAGGAAGATGTTAATTCTTACCTTCTGCACATACCTACATCCCTCAAGATGCTATTTAATATTATTTATCGTAGTCTGTTTTTATTAAAAATATTTGATCACCATTTTTAACATAGTAATATTTTATAAATGTGACATTAAATAAAAGCATACTTTTAATTTCTCAGTCTTGTCCAAGTCTCATAGATTTTACTACACAAAAGGTTTGTTATAATTGGTTTTTATGTTCCTTTTAAGTTTAAAGCTAAAGCTTTATTTCACCAAGGATGCCAAACAAGTGAGAGCCAATAACAAAACCAGGGTACCAGACTGTGGATGAACAGCTGAGAAATTCAGTGCAGAGTCCAGACCCATTGGGTTTTTTTTTCCTTTTATCTAATAATTTATTTATTTTTTATAATTTACAGACCCATTGTTGACTTGCCATGTCAGTGCAGACTCGACAAGCTGGGAGCAGCTCGGCACAAGGGGCCTTTGTGTCTTTTCTAGTGGCGCCTGGTCAAAGGACAGGGCCACAGCAATGGGCATTGCGTGCCGTATCTCAATGCTCATGAGAACTATGGAAATAAGTGAAGCGCACTCAAATTTGAACAAGAAGAGGTTCTTTATTCAGAACTTTCCCTTGCAAAGGGGGTCGGCCACCATCACTCGTGTTTGGCAGCAGCTCGAAGAGAGGGGGCAGAGCTTTCCAGTGGAAGAAGGAATGGCCTCAGGTACACACTGATTAGAGGCTGTCGGGATGGGAACACTGCAGGTGGGCTACATAGGAGTGAGGCAACTTCTGGGATTAGTTAGGGGTTCATCTTTGAATTTCTCTTGTTGGTTCTAAGTTGCAAGAAAGGGCAGAAATTAGTTGTTAATCATGTCCGGCCCATTTTTTTTTAAAAACAATTTTAAATGTATATTTATCCTTGAGAAAGAGAGACAGAGTGCAAGCAGCAGAGGGGCAGAGAGAGAGAGAGAGAGAGGGAGACAGAATCTGAAGCAGGCTCCAGGATCTGAGCTGTCAGCACAGAGCCTGATGTGGGGCTTGAACTCATGAACTGCGAGATCATGACCTGAGCCGAAGTCGGACGTCCGACTGACTGAGCCACCCAGGTGCCCCGTGTCTGGCCCATTTGGATTCAATCATCACATGGTTATGTTTGGCCCCCAATTATAGATAGTAGGTTGGCCTCCTGGGCTGGTTGTAGGTCACAGTTTACATATGGTCTGGTCATTGCCCCTTTGTGTATTGAGTCTCCCAATATGACAGAAATAAGCACCAGGCCAGTGAGATACCTTTCTCAATCCCTAGATTGAGATCCCAGAGATCCCCTAGTCTCTGACCTCTGACCTCTCTAATTGTAACCCTGGGTGAGTCACTTATTCTCTCTGGGCCTCATATTTCTTCTCTGAAAATTGACAGTTTTCATCTAGAAACTGTTCCCAACCACATGTTGTGAGTGTATAAATGGAAGGGAGAAATGGTTCTGGGGAAGGAGCATGCTGGTAGTGACTGGCACCAATGCAGCAAAGTCAAGTGAGTGTTGGGAGAATGTAGCTCAGGTAAATGTTGTTACCTGGCAGGGTATCTTTCTGTGGGAGAAAATAGTTGAAAACCACTGATCCAGTTAAATCTGTCAGCTTCCTTCCACTCTAATTGCAGTAAGAACCAATCCTTGGGGCGCCTGGACGGCTCAGTCAGTTAAGCGTCTGACTTCAGCTCAGGTCATGAGCTGTCAGTTGGTGAGTTCAAGCCCCACATAGAGCTTGCTTAGGATCCTCTGTCCCCCTTTCTATCTGATTCTCCCTTGCACTCTCTCTCTCTCTCAAAAATAAATAAACAGGGGCGCCTGGGTGGCGCAGTCGGTTAAGCGTCCGACTTCAGCCAGGTCACGATCTCGCGGTCCGTGAGTTCGAGCCCCGCGTCAGGCTCTGGGCTGATGGCTCGGAGCCTGGAGCCTGTTTCCGATTCTGTGTCTCCCTCTCTCTCTGCCCCTCCCCCGTTCATGCTCTGTCTCTCTCTGTCCCAAAAATAAATAAAAAACGTTGAAAAAATAAATAAATAAATAAATAAATAAATAAACATTAACAAATTAAAAAAAAAAAAAACTGATTCTCGGCTATAAACTACCCACCTCTCAGTCTGTGTGTGACGACGACTATGCTTTATGGGTGTGAGAGCAAAAGTAAATGCTGTCCTCGTGATTGCCATGGGGTCAACTGGCAGGTACGTGCTGATCGGAGGCCAAGATCAAACAGTGATATTGATTTAATCATTAAGTTCCTCTTGGTTTTCCAGTCTCACTGATGTTAATCCTCTTCTTTTTCAAGTGTTTAGTTGTCCTTGTGGAGCCACAGCCTCTGATAAAAATTAAGTTACTATTGTTTATTTCTGAACAAAATGTTAGGTGAAATGCCATGTGCTGCCCTCTGCAGATTATTGAACAGACCACTGTCATTTGGAGTAGTTTTGCCAGAAATTGTGATGAATTTCTTTCTTTAAAAAAAATGTTTAATCTCACTGACATAGTTCTGTGTGTACAACATTAATGTTTATTGTTTTTAGTAGATACCAGGTATTTATCTAGGTCCAAAAAAACTATCCACAAATAAAAGCAGGTCCTAGTCCTCCCTGGGGCTCATAGTCTAATGCTATAAAGTGTACTTAAATACTTAATATTTCCAAAGTGATAAGTATTAGGAAGTAAGATAAGGAGGTAGAGAGTGATCAAGGGTGTTACTTCCATGAACTCGTGGTAGATGACTTGTCTGATAAATTGATACTTGAACAGAGACATGCTGAATGTGAAGGGAAAAGCAATTTGGATATGAGGGGAAAGCTTTGGGGCAAGGAAATAAGGTACCACAGCATACTTTGCATGTTCCAGACACAGGATGGAGGCCAGTGTGGTCAGAGCTGAGGGAATAAAGGGAGGGAAGTAGCAGTGATCACAGTATGAGAGGCGTAGAGAAATAAGATCTTGGAAGGTCTTGGCATCGTGGTAAGAATTTGGGGACTTGCTCTGAGTAAGATGAGGAGGCATTAAGGGTTTTGAAACAGAGGAATGACATGATCTCTTTATATTTTATTTTGAAATGTTTCTTTATTTTTGAGAGAGAAAGAGAGAGAGAGAGCATGCAAGTAGGGGAGGGGCAAAGAGAGAGAGAGAGACAGAAGATCTGAGATGGGCTCTATTCTGACAGCCACAAGCCCGATGCGGGGCTTGAACTCACTAACTGTGAGATCATGACCTGAGCTGAAGTTGGACACTCAACTGACTGAGTCACTCAGGTGCCCCTGATGTCTTTATATTTTAAAGCATCACTCTGGTTTTTAGGCTGAGAAAAGACCAAAGGAGGACAAAGATGGAAGAAGTGGGACAAGTTGGGAGGCCACTGCACTGCTGTAAACGTGGTTTGGACTGTAAAAGTCCACTTGGCTTGGACTAGGAAAGTAGCAGAGAGGAAGGTGAGAAGTCATCTTACTGGATGTGGGGTGTGAACAAAAAAAAAGCGGGACCTGGGTGGCTCAGTCGGTTAAGCTTCCAACTCTTATTTGAGGTTCAGGTCATGATCTTGCAGTTAGAAAGTTTGAGCCCTGTGTTGGGCTCCACACTGACAGCCTGGATCCTGCTTGGGATTCTCTCTCTCTCTCTCTCTCTCTCTCTCTCTCTCTCTCTCTCTCAAAATAAATAAATAGACTTCATTAAAAAAAAAAAAAAAAAAGGAAGGCTTGAGCCCTCAGACATTCAAATATTTGGGATCTGGAAGATAAGGTGGAACCAGTAAAGAATCTTGGGAAGGAAAGAAAGAGATTCAAGAGAGAATGGTAGCCTAGAGTCCAAGTAGAGAAAATGTTTTAAAAACAGAGAGGTCACTTTTTTTTAAATGATGTCAATAGAGTAAGACGAAAAGCAGAGAAGTAGAGGCCATGAGTATGAGAGATTCTCTGAAAGAGTTATGCTGAATTTAAAATGGAGTATTACCTCAGAGGCACATGGAGAAAGGAGTGGGTTTTTTTTTTTTGTAATAAGGTATTTTGGCATGTTTATATGGTAAAGGAAATTGTCTAGTAGAAAGAGTAATTTATGACACAGGAGAGAGAGAGGATGCCTGCAGGAGTGTTGTCCTCAAGTAGTCAAGAGCGGATGGTACTCAGGTCCCAGTGTAAGGACTAAATAGTGTGTGCCAAGTTCATTTCAACAGGAAGAAGGGTGGAGCTACTCACACAAAGGTAAGTGGGTTGGTAGATATGTTGATGGAAGAGTAGGGACATTTTCTTCTCCATTTTACAAAGGGAATAAAAAGCAAAGCCATCAGCTAGGATTGAGGAGAAAGGAGAAATTGTTGCAAGTTTGATGGTCCCTGGCCGCTGGTACAGTTTATGAAATGAGTTTTGTTCCCAAATCAAATGATATAGGGCACATACAGACTTAGGACTTTCATAAGCCATGAAATTAGCATACTTTCATAAGCAACTGAGACAATGCATTCATTTTTTTCACTTAGGTACTCATCAATCATTTCTTTTTTTTTTTTTTTTTAATTTTTTTTTCAACGTTTTTTATTTATTTTGGGGACAGAGAGAGACAGAGCATGAACGGGGGAGGGGCAGAGAGAGAGGGAGACACAGAATCGGAAACAGGCTCCAGGCTCTGAGCCATCAGCCCAGAGCCTGACGCGGGGCTCGAACTCACGGACCGCGAGATCGTGACCTGGCTGAAGTCGGACGCTTAACCGACTGCGCCACCCAGGCGCCCCCTCATCAATCATTTCTTAACAAACTTTTATTGATAATCTGTGATGTGCTCACTGTGATCAACTCTGGAAAAATTACACCCAAATAAGTCTTAGTCACTGTGATTACAGAGGTGATTACAGTCTAGGGGAGGAGGCAGAAATGGGGGAAAAAATAATATTACATTTCTCTTTATTTGATTATAAAACATGTCATCTTTACAGTGATCATTCTTCACTAGAATTTCATCTTTTCAGTGATCATTCTTACTAGATGTCTTGGGACATATTGGGAAATATTCTGTCGTGTTCTACTAATAATCACAGTTGTAGGATTACATGCTCCCATTTTTGCTTAAGAAAATATGGTTATTATCACCATTACTGGGGCACGGTCAAAGTGCTAAGAGAGCACAGAGTAAGGCATTCAGTCTAGCTAGAGAGTTAGAAAGATTCATTCGAGCAAAGTCTTGAAGGGTGAGTGCAAAGACAGCATAAGCCATACACCAGCAAGAAAATATGTCAAACCCAAGCGGCATGAATCTGGACAGATATGCTGAGAATAACCTGAGAGCAAAGAGTTTTTACTCCTCAGGTAAGCAGGAGTCACAGAGTTTTTATTTAGTGTTTCATTTTTAAGCAGGAAAGGAATGACATAGTTGGATTTTGCTTTAGATAGACCGGTTAGGTGGCTGTGTGGAAGGCAATGGAAGGAAGAAGGGCTCGGTACGGTGTTAGATGTAACAGGTAAGAGCCTGATGAGGACCTACAGTAGAACGTGGACACTGCTGGTGGAAGGAATGGATGGATTAAAGACACATTTCCCAAAGGGTAATACATGGTGTGCTGGCTGATGTAATACAGAGTAAAGGCACATAAGGGAGTCAAAGATTTCCCCAAGTTTTCTGCCTTACCCGACTGGGTGAAACAGAAATTATAGGACAGAGGGCAAGTTTCTTTGCTTGCTTTCTCTCTCTCTCTCTCTCTCTCTCTCTCTCTCTCTCCCTCTCTCTTTTGGTCACAAAACTATGATGTTTTGATTTTAGCATTATGTTTGATTTGTAGGTGTCTACTGGCCAGTGAAATACAGGACATAAATGAAACATACGACAGTGTTCTGGAGACAAGGATTTGGAAGTTATAGTTGTGTAAGTGCCAGTGAAAGCTTGGGGAATGATGATCTCACCAAGTGTTTATGTCTGCAATGAGAAAAGAAGACTGAAGTCTGGCTCTGCGAGGAGATACTAGTAATTAAGAGGCAAGTCAGGATGAGCCTGTGAAGGAAGGACATGACCAACTTATCCAGTGCTCCAAGGTGGCCTGGAGCCAGGTTTCCGGGTTAAGCCATGAGTCAGCCAACGGTGGCTTCAGTGAAAACAGCTTCAGGTGTCATAGCCACGTGGAAGAGAATGGAGATTTAACACCACGGGTGGTGATTGTACATGTATAAAAAAAACCCCTGCACCCTATAACCTCTACCCAAGTCCCTTCTTGGAAACCTAGAAAATAAAACCCAAATATAGTTTTACCTGGGCCTTGAGCTAAGCGTGTACAAGAAGGAAACACATGTACAAGAAGGTACGTCTCTATTCCTTAGTGGCTCTTTCTAAATTGCTCTGTGATAAGGCCATATGAACAACTTATAGGAAGCAACATTTGGGATATAATTATTTAAACTCATTACATTGCTTTGTTTTCCAAACTGCACATTTTTTAAAACCTCAGAAACAAGAAGAACAGTGTTTGTATGCTACTTTTCCATATAACTGATCTTTTTAATACAGTATCTCATTCAACTTCCCAATAATTCTATGGATTTGATAATATTATTATCATTATTAAAACGTGGAAGTCAAGCCTCAGGACAGGGTAATAAATTTAGCTTCAGGTTGTCTGGCTAGGAAAAGGCAGAGCCAGGATTTAATTGAATCCGGGTAATCGAACCTCTGTGCTCTTTCCTCTGTATTAACTTGCTTATTCAGCAGATGATGCCTGGACCCAGAGAGATTTCCCTTAATTCCACAAAAAGCAAACTGCTGTTTTAACTGGGCTAATTCCCCTATAATTTGACAAATCAAAGTTGAGAAAGGCCGTATTATTTTGTATGTAGATACTGTTCAAAATTTAAACAAGAAGCATTTACTATTTCACGTTCCAAAGCCTATAACAAATACATAAGGCAAGTATTGAGACAGAAGAGAAAGTAGTATTTTCAGTAGTATAGGAAGTTCCCTCTGAAATACCACGCAGGTGACTCGATACTGCAAACAGTGAATGTAATTAAGCTTTACACAGTTACCGTGCACTAACTAGTGTGACGTAAGAAGAATACTGTGTGATGGGGCGCCTGGGTGGCGCAGTCGGTTAAGCGTCCGACTTCAGCCAGGTCACGATCTCGCGGTCCGGTCCGTGAGTTCGAGCCCCGCATCAGGCTCTGGGCTGATGGCTCGGAGCCTGGAGCCTGTTTCCGATTCTGTGTCTCCCTCTCTCTCTGCCCCTCCCCCGTTCATGCTGTCTCTCTCTGTCCCAAAAATAAAAATAAAAAACGTTGAAAAAAAAAAAAATTAAAAAAAAAAAAAAAAAAAAAGAAGAATACTGTGTGAATGATTTTAAGGGTTTTCTGTCCATTTACAAAGATCCTCAGGCCATGTGGGAGACGATGGAATCTTTAAATCCTGGGGGAAAAAAGTATGAAATAATTAGATGAGGGTCACAGAGAAACACCGACTCGTAGAAAGTTTGAAAACATCTGCAGGTTATACATACAAAACCAAGTGTTTTGTGCTGTTCATCACCAACAATTCAAAAGATTTTCCAAGCATATTTTGACAAGACTTGAGGTTTTTAATATTTAGGAAGACCCCAGACATAACACATGAGAAAAGTGGTATACTGCTAACGTTTCAAACTGAAGTCTTTGAAATCATCACTGAAGGTCATGTAGACTTCTGAAAGGGTTGGTATGATTTAAGAGAGAAAAGTTAGGAGGACAAAATGAAAAGAAGTGATGTACACATCCCATAAAATCAAGACAGAGGACTGGTGTCAAATAGTACATTGTTGGGGAAAGCTCCTCCCTGGTGGCTTTTTCTCGAAGTGGCAGGAATTCAACTCCGGTGACTTTATTTCCATTCATATGAATTCCATCCAGCTGCCAATGCATATACCTTGCAGCACACGCTTGCAAATACCTGGCCTAATTCCTGATTTCTGTAAAGCTACCATTTTCTTAACACCAAGGGTTGCAACTTGGACTGGGGTCTTTGGAAATATTTGGAAACATGTATATTTCTTTCATATGTATATGGAACTTTCACCATATATGCAAAGGGAACTCTTTAGAGTCTAGCCTGCTTTCCATACATGGAAAAGTAATTAGGGTAGTGGTTATTGGTAATGGGGTTGCTATTTTGTCCTTCCTGGATGATATCGAATTTCTATCCCCTAAGGATAAAACAAGGTGACTCTAAACTTTACCGGAATAAATCACTTCTGAAAGTACAAACTTCATTCTTGCATTGTAATCATTGACTAAAATGGTGGCCAAGGGTAAACCAGAGACTGAGAATTTCTGTCACCCACAGAACTGAGACCATGTTACTTGAATAAATGACATGTTAAGCCATGCTTAGCCATTGTATTTCCTGCTGAGAGTTTTGACAAATCATAGACTTCAAAATGCCATCATGGGGGAAAAATGAATTCTTTAGGAAAGAACAGTATTTGTCTTCCTCAAGTATAACTCATCATTAAGAACAAGTGTCTGGAAAAGAAAACAGTTCTTCAATTGACATTGTAACTTTGCCCCTTTTATTAACATTACAACAGAATTTTTCAAGGAAATCTGCATGCCCTTATTAGTTCTCTTGATCACTTGCCAATCTGTAATTAGTGAAGCAGCAACTTGTATAAAAGATTTTTAAAATGAATAATGCAAACAGGAGAAAATCATGCCTCTTAAAAAGTAATCAAAGTCTTTAAAAAATTTTAAGTACATTTTTAAACTATGCTATCCGAGAGAGAGAGAGAGAGAGAGAGAGAGAGAGAGAGAACACACACGTATATATAAAGTATGTCCTTAGTAAACATGAGTTAAAGAAGATGCAAATATACAGCTTACTATTTAAAGATTTGAATTTTATATAGATGTTGATTATCAAGTGTGTATTACATAGTAGTTATCATTATCTAAGAGGGTGTATTTTAGCTGACTGTGTGTTTTTTCAACAAAAACAAAGTAAAAACAAAGTATAGTTAATATATTTCAGACTATGCAATGGAATGCTTTTCTGCTTTATGACATTGAGTCTTAGATTCTTTCTCTATTCTAGCCAAAACTCACCTTGCATCTCTCAGATAAAGGACTTGCCGTCTAATGTCGACTTTGCTTAATGGTGCTAATCTGCTTCATTAACAATAAGATCAGGTAAAAATTGACATACAGAGTACTTAGCCTTTAGATGAGTTTGTTGGGTTCCCCCCCCCCCCCCGGAACAATCAATGTCATTTTACAAATATTACCTCATTGATCTCTAACATTGTTCAAGAATGGTGTTTTACATTTTGCAGAAAAGCTCCCTCTTATTAAAACAAAACAAAACCTTGAGTCCTTCTGAGATTCAACTTTTAATGTGTACATCTACCATATGTTAGTTCCTTGAGCAAAATTTGAATTGTGCACCTCCTAAATTCCTAAAAGGATTCTTCTGTTTGACTGATAGCAGAGATAGTATGGTCCATTCATTCCCCCTGTTGTTCTAATTTGGCTGTTCCCCAGGTGCCACATGTAAACCTTCAGTTAGGCTTTACCTGGGCTCACGACGACTTTGATCTTCTGGCTGAGTACGCAGAACTTCATTGCTGAATAGAAAGTATAGTTGATTGATACAACGGACAGACTTTTCAGTTTATTGTAAAAGCTAATCTTCAGATAGATTTCTCAGTGAAGGTAACAGCCTGCCTTGACAACTTGGTGAGCATAGTATCATCATTTCACACAAAATATATGGCAGGCATTAATTTTCAGTGTCAGATCAATTCATTGACCACAACTATCAAGAGCACAAAGGGACTAGACAATTAATTCCTTTTTGACATGAAATTACTATATAATAGAGCTGCAACCTTCACTCTTTCTCCAACCAATTGTCTGATACTATGCTTTCAGAGGTCATTGAAAGCATGGGGCATAAAACCTTTGACCAAAACTCTTGTCATGTTTCTAGACTTGTTTGCTGATTGATTTATATCAAATCACTGTTTTCTTTTCAAATGCCCCACCCCCAAATCTTCCAAAAGTGCTATTGCTAAGGTAGAAATATCAGAAAGGCATAAATTTAACATTTTTAACCCCTCCCCTGTAATTTGATCAATTAAAAAAAATTTTAAGAGTGTATATGCACTACTTTTACACAATATATAATATTTTTATTTTTATTTATTTGTTTTGCTGCTTCCTCTCAGAAGTAGGCCATCTCCTGAGACCTGGAATTTGGTACTCTAAAGTTTACCCCTAGGATGAATTTAAAACGTGATAATTTGGAATATTTTGATGGAAGCTGTATTTTCTGAGATGTCATCAAAGAGTCAGATGAGGCTATCAAATGGCCTTTCTCACACTGCACACCCCTATATATTTAGATTAATGCCTGCCATGTAGTGGACATTCGATGAGTACTTGTTAAGTTAATGAATGAGTTCCTTCTAAAGACATTGTGGTAATGTCTAATTTACATAAATTGATTCCGGCAAGTTGAGCGCAGATTGTATTTGTCAATGTTAGTCATGTTCACTCTGGTTAACAAAGGTGGTTTTTGTATTTCCCTGGGAATGCTGACGATGCAAAGCATTATGGCAGCATTCTAATCTGTGGAAACTAGGTGGCATTGGGAATGAAGAAGACATAAGCAAAAGGGAGCTCAGCATAGACATTGAAAATGTAGACTCCAGAGCTGAAGTGCCTGGATTTGAGTCCTGGTTTTGCTCTGAAGCCTTGGACAAATTATTTAAACTCTGTGTTTTATGGAAGTGATCATAACAATGTCACCTTCATAAGCTTAAAGTGAGAGCATTCAATGAGGTAAAGCCACTAAAACAGTTCCTGACACAAAGTTTGTGAACTAGGAAAGGGAGAGTACCTCTACCATTGGCGTCCAATTTCAAAAATTAGTTTTCTTCTTCTTCTTCTCCCATTGGTAGCCAATTTCAAAAATTAGTTCCTCCCCCTCCCCCTCCTTCTCCTTCTTGTAATTGCTCCCCTTCCCTCTAGGGGCCAAGGGCAGGCAATCCCAAGATGGACCACTTTGGCATGAAGATTATTTTGATCTGAAGGCAATCAAGACCCTGCAGGCTTAAGAGAAACTTTTTGCCCCTCCCTTAACTACAGAGAAGAATCTAACTTGGGGGTCTTTCCTAGAATAATGGTTATTAGCAGAGATAAATTTTATCTGAGTGACCAATCTGTGTGGTAGGATAAACATTGAATACCAAACATCTATCTGCTCTTCTTCTTATTGCCTGTGAATTACATTTCTTTCCTGTGAAGTCCCAAGCCCCTTTCCCCTTTTCCTTAGTTCAGAATGACATATACACCTCATTTTGCCTGATTGTCTTTGGGATTTCCATGTCTGCATAGATTCACCATATATATGCTACTAAATTTGATTTTCTCCTGTTAATCTGTCTCATGTCAATTTGATTCTTAGTCCAGCCAGAAGGAACCCTTGAAGGGGACAGGATTTCTTGCTGCCTGACAAATGTAAATACTAAAATAAATCAAAATATTTTTAAGTATATTTGCCCTCTTCAATGACAGTTGTGTTCCCATGATTATAGATCCTTCTCCTGGGAAATCCCTTAGGACACCTTGCACTAAGCACTCAACACTGAGCTCTTCATGACCTTGCAGGATGCCCAGACACACGAGTTCTCAGATCTCTGGTGAAAATTCTCAAGTCTCTCCAACTATATTTGTTTTGAGAATAATAAGATTCCCTGAATCTATATTAAGCGACACTGTGCTAAGTGCCTTGTGTACATGATGCCACCACATACCCTATCCAAGATGGAGCACTGTCACCTGATAGGACTCAGTAAAATCTCACAGTCCAGGAACATCCAACTGCTCTGCCTGTAGCAAACATCTGAGGCCATTAAGGGATTGGAGGTTAAGGAGGTAAACCAGCTTTAAACAGCCCACCACACCATAGGCTGGTGATAATTCCAGACTATGCCCAGTTTCCCACAGGTCTTATGACCTCTGATGCAAGCCACTCAATAGAGCCCATTGGTCCTGAATGCCCCCAAAATTCTGACCCTCCAAATCTCAACTTTCATAGGCTCAGATCCAGCCTTCTCTTCTGAATTGGCCTTCAGCTCCAATTTTGACTGATATATCAACCACCCTTGGTCTGAGTATATCAGCCACTGAGTTTCTAGACTCCTAACCTAGAAACAGATGATACTGCTTATGGCCCACAATAAGGAAAATTGATTCACATAGAGACCATTTAGACTAGCATTCACATTTGGAATACTCAATCCCACCCATGATGTTTTGAATAGCAGTGGACAGGTCTCCTAAAAAATATCTTCTTTATTGCCCATCTGCCACAGTCCCCAAATGTCACCATTTAAGATTTAATCAATCACTTCAGTCTTAAAAGTGTTCTACCTATTCTAAAGAACTCTTTGAGTTTCTTGAAAATTCTTGCTCCCTCAGACTATTTGTACAGGCCTCAATATCATTTGCATAGATCACCAACCATGAAAATATGAGACTCTATGCCTTTATTACAGTTAATCTTATTATATCTATTATATTTAATATTCAAATTAAATCTGGTCACATTCATTATAACAGTCTCAAGAGGAAGAAACTGAGGTTCAGGGCAGACCACATAGCTCCTGGGTAGCCAAGAAGTAGATGTGACTGATTCAAAGGCCATTCTCATTTTATTTCCATACTTCCTGCACAAATTTGGTTGACTTACATTTACTGATTTTAAGTTAAAAGTTTGAACTCACCCAAGTAACCTTTTATCCTTACTTTTCCTTTCTCCACAGTTGTTTTGATTCTATACAAACATCGACCCTGCTCACCAGTTAATTTCAAAGGCTTTTTAAATGTCAGGAGTTGAGCTGAGATTTCATGAGTCTCCAGTCTCTGAACAGGTCATTAGTCCAAAGCACTTTTTAGGCCAACCCATCCGCCCCTAGTGGCTCCAAATGCCAGTTAAACAGATGCCCACCCTTGATAATATCTACTTAAAACCCAAAGAGTAAATCTTAGAAGTGGCTCTGCAGATTTGACTATTGAAAGACTAATGGGTCCATATAAAATAATCTTCTCCCAACTTCTGGGTTTAGGAAAGCCCTAAAAACAAATTAACTTTAATGTTTTTCCAAGGTTTGTTAACCTTGCTCGCTCAACAGCTGCTCTGCTTTCATAATGAAAGAGAAACGAAGCCATAATGGCCCTAAGGTTGCCAAAATTTGGGGGTGAACAAGCTTTCTGTGCTCTTCAAAACATTCCCTCTCCACGAAGTGTGATTGTCAGATTCCAACAGTCTCAGGACATTTACATCCCGGCGGTGATGAATGCCACAGATAGACAGCAAATAGAAGTGCAGTGAAATTTAATGTTCACTTTAGATGCTCCAGTTCTTATTAGAAAAGGTCACCCATTGTCCCACTCAGATGATTAATGCAGACTCTTACATCTTTATGGGATATTTCCGCAATATGTGCTGTCTAAGTGACTGTTTGTTCCTCATTGCAGACTCTACCAGTGCTTAATACTCAACATGAATTTAGATGGGTGGAAAAATGCCACTTTGCAGCTTCAGGTTTTTGTAGATTTCCTTGTTAAAAGGAAGCTTAAATCATGGGGTCCAAAGAAAGTTCAAAGCCCATTTTCATCAAATTTCCCATAGCAGTTTTCTTTAAATGTATGCTGATAGCATAATTACTATGATAAACAAACCCCTTTTCAGTGGCACTTGGAAAATTCAAACCTGAACTATTTTCTTTCAGATGCTGATTAGTTAAATCCTGCCAGGTCAGTAGTAGTAGCAATAATCCGTTATTTCCTATGGTAGAAAAAGCCAAATTTCTAACATCATAAATACTCTACCTTACCTGCTAATGAGTTATAACACGCACACACAACACTGCTTGTGATATTTTTTAACTCAGGAAACTTGTTTTTTGTCACTTTCTGGGGTTGAACAAAATAACAGCTTTTAGATTCCTCTCCCTGCACCTGTCCAAAGGATCCTTAGAGGACAGAACTTTTCAGTATCGACCACACAAATTTAAACACCTGGATCTCTATTTCTCTTGTTTTTGTTATCCTTGCCTCTACTTTTGGTTTTATTTCTTATTTCCCCAAACTTGGGCATTGTGGAAGGACAAAGTGCTTAAAGCCCAAGGTGATATAACTTTCATTTGTATAACATTCACCTGGCTATGCAAATTCATTACCAAGTTTCTACCGTTGCCCTGGAAAGTTTCATGGAACCCAGGATCTTAGGTGGAGGAAGATTTTCCAGATGGAGTTGACCTGGAAGAATTTGCCCCATCACTCAAATGGCTTTTTCTCTGTGTCATTTTCCTTCTGCAGCGTACTAATGGTTTTGTTGTTGTTATGTGGCTGCTTGATGTGAGTTGCATTTCATACACTACCAAATTCAATATATGTAGGCCAAATTGTTTTAGGTTCTGTCACTATGTTGGACACAAAGAACCGATCAAATTGTCAACAGTCAATGTGAAAGAATCAATTATATAGATCTAGCCCAGAGTCGGAGAAATGTAGGTAGTAAAATAAGATTTTCTCTTCTTTTTCCCAGTCCTGCTGGCCAAAGAGGTTAAATCAGTTTACTTTAAACGCCATTGCCCGAATTTGGACCTGGTCATGTGGATGAGCCCAAATCAGGTACTAGCGAGTACTTACTATAATTTGTCCTTTTGTTGAAAAGACACAAGAAATATCAAAACCTCTCTTTTTACAGTTATGTGTAAGACTTTAAGCATAAATTCAAAACAAATGGATATGTGAACAATCATTCCATTTTTACTACAAAAAAAAATCTTTGGCGTAAAAGTGAAAGTTTAGGCATCCAAATTGGGAAAGAGAAAGTAAAATCATCTGTTTGTAGATGACATGTTATATATAGAAAATCCTAAAAATTACACACACACACACACACACACACACACACCTACAAGGACTCATAAATGAATTCAACAAAGTTGCAGGAAAAATTAAAATTAAAAACACAAAACACGGTACATTCCTATACAATAACAATGAACAATTCAAAAGGAAATTAAGAAAGCAATAGCATTTTCTTTAGAGTGGTATCTCTCTTAGTTTGGGTTGCCAAAACAAAAACACCATAGACTGGGTGGCTGAAACAACAAACGTTTGTTTCTCATGGTTCTGGAGGCTGGGAATTCTGAGATCAGGGTGCTGGCATGGTTGGGTTCTGGTGAGAGCTCTCCTCCTGGTTCACAGGTGGCTATCTTCTTTCTGTGTCTCCATACAGTGGATATTCGAGAAACAGGGTGAAAGCTCTCTCTTATTTCTTCTTATAAAGAAACTGATTTCATCATGGAGGCTCCACCCTCATGACCTCATCACCTCCCAAATGTCCCATCTCCAAATACCACTGCACTGGGAGTAGTTTCAACATACGAAATTTGGGAGAACACAAACATTCAGGCCATAGTCACATCAAAAAGATTCCTGGGTGCCTGGGTGGCTCAGTCAGTTAAAGTCTGACTCGTGGATTCAGCTCAGGTCATGATCTCACGGTTGGTGGGATCAAGTATCCCCCCCATCCCGTGTCCAGCTCCATGCTGACAGCAGAGAGTCTGCTTTAGATTCTCTCTCTAGCTCTCTCTGCCCTTCTCCCTCCACCCCTCAAAATACACAAAACTTTAAAAAAAAAAAAAGATTCCTAGGAATAAATTTAACCAAGGAGGCAAAAGACTTATACACTTAAAACTATAAAATGTTGCTGAAAGAAATTAGAGACACAAACAGATAGATATCCTGTGTTTGTGGGTTGGAAGACTTACACTGTTAAGATATCAATATCACCTAAAGCAATCTACAGATTCAATGCAGTCCCTACCAAAACCCCAGTGATTTTTTTTTTCAGAAGTAGGAAAATCCATGGGTGAAACTAGAGAGTATTATGTTAAGTGAAATAAGGCAGTCAGAGAAAGACAAATACCGTATGATTTCATTCATATGTGAAATTTAAGAAACAAAACAAACAATCATAGGGGGAAAAAAAGAAAGAGGAAAACTTGGAAACAGACTCTTAACTATAGAGAACAAACTGATGGTTACCAGAGGGGAGGGGAGTGGGGGAAGGGTGAAATAGGTGATGGGGATGAAGAAGTACGCTTGTAGCGATGAGCACCAGGTGTTGTATGTAAGTGTTAAATCACTAAATTGTATACCTGAAACTAATATTACACCATATGTTAACTAACTGAAATTTAAATAAAAACTTTAAAAAAAATGATATTTGTGGTCAAGGGACCACAAATAGCCAAAAGGATCTTGAAAAAGAGGAACATCCTTGAAGAACTCACACTCCCTGATTTCAAAACTTATTGTAAAGCTAAAACCCTGGCATAAAGTGTGCTACTGGTATAAAGGCAGGCATATAGATGAAGAGTACTGAATAGAGATCCCAGAAATGAATACACATATACTTGTTCAAATGATATCTGACAGAAGTGCCAAGATCATTCAACGGAGAAAAGACAGTCTTTTAAACAAACAAATAGCAGTGGGAAACTGGAATATCCACATGCAAAAAAATGAGGTTGGACTTTTACTTGGTTTATCTACAAAAGTTAACTCAAAATGGATCAATGCCATAATACAAGAGCTAAAAGAAAACATAGGGGAAAAGCTTCATGATGTTGGATTTGGCAATAAAACCTGTTGAATATAACGCTGGAAGCGCAAGCAACAAAATGAGAAATGGATTAATGTCCAATGTAGAAAGAGAACTCCTTTAACTCAATAATGACAAAAACCAACCTAATTAAAAAACGGGGAAAGGATTTGAATAGGCATTTTCCAAAGAAGATATACAGATGGCCAATAAGAGTATAAAAAGACGGTCAGTATCATTAATCATTAGGAAAATGCAAATCAAAAGCACGATGTGACACGGCTTCACATGGTTATATAAAAACAAAATAAAGCAAACTTGGAATAAGCAGTGTTGGCAAGAATGTGCTGAAACTGGAAATTTCGTGTAAACTTGTAGGAATTTAACATGGTGCAGCCACTTTGGAAAATAGTTTGCCAGTTTCTCAAAAGGTTAAACATGGAGTTGTTACCATATGATCCAGCAATTCCCCTTCTGGGTAAACTATACCCAAGAGGAAGGAAAACATGTGTCCACACACAAATTTTTACACTAGTATTCATAGTAGCATTACTTAGAATAGCCATAAAATGGGGAAAAACAAGTATACATCAAGCAATTAATGGATAAATAAAATGTGATGTATTTATACAATGAAATATTATTTTACTATAAGAAATAAAGTACTGACACTTGCTACACCACAGATGAACTTTGAAAACATTATGCTATGTGAAAGAAGCTAGACACAAGAGGCCACACGTTGTATGATTCTGACATCCAGAATAAGCAAATCCACCAAGACAGAAAAAGTAGGAGCTGGAGGGAGTGGGGAATGGGATCTGACTACTAATAGGTAGTTTCTTTTTGGGGTGATGAAGATGTTCCAGAATTAGATAGTGATGGTGCTTGCACAACTTGGCAAATGGGAGAAAAATCATGTTAAAATTGTATACTTGATAAATGTACTGTATGTCGTATGAATGATACCTTCATTTTAAAAATGTATACAGCTTAATAAAACCCAAAACACACACATTTGGCCTAATTCAAAGGACACTTGCATGGCAGCTGTACTGGCATTTGAGCTTTCTCTACTACGCTCCCAAAAAGGTCAGAGTCAAGACTGTTACTGATAATGAGGAGGGCCCCAAGCAGGTGAGAGCCTCTATGTAAAATGGGAGAGTACCCCACCCTACTGATGGTGGGATTTGCATTCATCTGCAAGGTGATGATTCCAGACCAGCAAACCCAGAAATTTGCATGCACCTTCCCATCTTTGGTGGCTCTGCTGTTGGCGTAGTGAAGGGATGGATATAAGGGACCAGATCAAGGGAACAATAATGTATTCATAAATAGTATTGTAGAAGGCTGAAACTTCTAATCCATGTATTCTTATATAGTTCCAGTCTAAGTGGACCTCACTTCAGTCCCACTGAGTGTATGAGAGTAGAGCTCAGGAATTTACTTTTTTTTTTTTTTAATTTTAGAGAGAGAGAGACTGAGAACAGGAGAGAGGGGCAAAAGGAGAGAAAGAGAGAGTCTTAAGCAGGCTTCATGCTCAGCACAGAGCCTGACACAGGGCTCAGTCTCATGACCCTGGGATCATGATCTGAGCCAAAATGAAGAGTCAGACACTCAAGTGACTGAGCCACCCAGGCGGCCCCTTGGGAATTTACACTTTTCATAAATATAAATATCCCTGGCAATTAAAAATAAATTTTTAATGGTTATTTATTTTTGAGAGAGAGACAGAGAATGAGTGCGGGAAGGGTAGAGAGAGAGGGAGACAGAATCTAAGGCCCAGGCTCTGAGCTGGGGCTCAAACTCATGAACCATGAGATCATGACCTGAGTCGAAGTCGGACGTGAGCCACCCAGGCGCCACCCCCAGCCTACACACCAGCAATTTTTATTCAAACTTAAGTTCAACTACCACTAAGTCTTTTTCTTCTAACTTAAAATGCCAAGTCTATAGAAAGTCAAAAAATATATAGTACAAAGAATGCCCACATAAGGTACATTTTTTATTTTTATTTTTGAAATGTTTTTATTTATTTTTGAGGGAGAGAGCATGCACACACGTGCACATAAGCAGGGGAGGAACAGGGAGAGAGGGGGACAGAGGATCTGAGGGAGGTTCTGTGCTGACAGCAGCTCAGTGTGGGGCTTGAACTCATGAGACCTCATGAGATCATGACCTGAGCCAAAGTCAGACGCTTAACTGACTGAGTCACTCAGGTGCCCCTGAAGAATATATTTTAGATTAGATTCGCTAATTGTTAACACTTTGCTAATTTTTTCTATTCTCTTAACCATCACTTTGAGAGTTACAGTCATAATGACACTTCAAATATTTCAGCTCGTATCACCTTAAAACAAAGACATTTCCCTTATAAACATAATTTGTCACACCTGGGATATTTAACACTGATACACATATATTATCAGATATACAATCCATGGTCCTATTTCTGCTGCCGTCCCTATAATGTTCCTTATAGCTTTCTGGGGTTTTGTACCCAGGATCCAGTCAAAGAGCAAATATTGCAACTGGTTATCACATCTCTTTGTTCTCCTTCAATCTACAATAGCTCTGTAATTTTTTTTTCTTGTCTTTCACAAGCCTGACATCTTTGAAGAGTGTTTTAAAGAATGTTCTTCAATTTGGATTTGCTTTATTGTTTCCTGATGACTAGAATTAGGTTAACTAGTCTTGTTAAGATAATGTGTATCCATTTATCCATTATTGGTAATGTTAGGCTTTATCACTTAGTGTGGTGTCTACCAGATTTCTCTACTGTAAAGGTGTGTTCCTGTGTAATGAATAAATAATCTGAGGGCGATACTTTCAAACTAACTACTTATTCTTATGCATAAGAATCTTTAACCAGATTATCTACAGTTACCTCAGCGACCATAGATCTGTGATTTCTGTAGTTACAATAGAAATCATTAAACTCTGAGTTTGGTTGTAATATTTCCCTCTTAATAGTACTTTTGTATCTTGAACATAGTCTCAAAGTCTAATAAAGCCATCCTTCCTTAATACGATCGTTTTTCTACATAATCAGAACTTGAGATACAAACACTTCTATCTCCTAAATAATTTCAGTTTTCCAAAAATTAGTGTTCGGCAGAACACATTTTCTAACCTATAGTTCTCTAAATCACCGTAATTTGTTAAGTGTGATAAATGATGAACTGGCTATCATGTTTATTTTTGTAATCTTAGTCCTTTTATAACTAGAAAGGTTTTATTTTTCTGTTCATAAAT
The DNA here is from genome assembly GCF_028018385.1 of Neofelis nebulosa. Lineage (NCBI taxonomy): Eukaryota > Metazoa > Chordata > Mammalia > Carnivora > Felidae > Neofelis > Neofelis nebulosa. Next base: position 44,754,554 of record NC_080792.1, on the reverse strand, counting down.
CCTACAGATATTGAACAATTTTATAGGATAACTGATTTTTTTTTAGCAAATGAAAAGGCAATGCATTTTTAAGCTCTCTTTTAAGAATTGCTGAAATCCAATTGTTGCTGTGAAATGCACTCTTACAGACTTTAAATACACTAAGGTACATCATGTGACAAAGGCAATACCTAGCATTGACTTTGAATCTACTTTCTCCCATCCCTTACATAGATATTTGACTATTTAATCTTACATGTTCAGGTAAGATTATCTATTTGGCTATAATGGGAATGTTTTGCCATTAAAAAACCTGTAAGTTTCTCACTTATTTTACTCAACCCTGAAAAATCTCAACTGGGAATGCAATTCTATTATTTAAGGAGTATGGGAATTTACTTTCCTCCAAGAAGTGTTAACTTAGAAAGCACCTGATTCTCTCTGTAGGTCCTTCCCATTTGGTTGAGTTTCTCTCACTATCATGTTGACGTGCTTAGTAAATAACTGGCTGCCAGTTGGGATATGCATCAGCTCAGTCATTACCAGCCTTTGCCAAGCAGGAGGCCCAGGCCACAGCACTTGGCTGTCCCAGTCCAAGGAGCATACTGTTTCGAGGATGCACCGGCCCACGGTGATCAGCACCAGGCGCTGGCTCCCCTTCCACGCCATAAGCTACCACCACTGCATTAAAGTCCATTAGCATTTTGCTGCCCCACTTAAGTGGCAGTTGCTGATGAAGTTCAACATGACCAGTGTTTATTAGTCGCTACCTGAAGCAAAGCGCAGTGTAAAGCACTGTTGGAGGTAATAAAATAAGTGCAATCCCTTTCTTCGAGTAAATTACAAACCAGTAAGGAAATGGGATGATTTTTTAAAATAGCACTATTATGTCTCAGATTCTGGGAAATGGCAGGCAGAAAAAAATAGGGCAGAAAGGCTATGAAAATTTGAAGGATGAGAAAATTGCCCACTAAATTGAGAGCGAGGAACTATCTCTTTAGGTGTTCCGAGAATATGGGATTTTCTGAGGACACAAAATTATAGGAAGGCTTCTGCTCCAAACTGCTGAGAGAATCACGACTTTCAAGTAGCAGAAAACACAGCATAGTGGGGAGTTAGCCCCTCACCATATTAGGCAGGTTATTTTTGTAACTTTCCAAATGAAAATAACAAGACTTGGACACATTCATTCATTCATTCAACTATTCAATACATTTTATTAAATGGCTGCTAGAAACCAGCGAGTGCACTAGGACCAGGTGCTGTAAGAGTTAACGAGACAGTCTAGTTGGGTGGTATAGACAAAACAGTGCAACAATTTCACTGCGGTTGTCTGTGTGTGCAGATGAGATGTGAGTTCAGAGGAGGAACACCTCACCCACACTGGAGGTTTCAAAGAGAGAGTCCCAGACAGAGGTATTTCCAGACTTAAAGCCAAAGCAGCAGTATTTCAGCTCAGAAAACAATAGAAGCCAAAGCCCTTATTGTCCCAAACGCTGCACTCCTATGTCACAAAACCCTCCAATTGCCTTGAACTTAAACTGTTCACCCTCCGGTGGGCACAATAATATAATCTTCACTGTGCATAATATTATCGATCCGTAAGAATACGACATGCTGCCCAATGTAGAAGGCATGTATTAACCACAATCTAGAGATATCAAATACTCGTGCAAATCAAATCAGCCCTTGATTAAGTACGGTGCACTGGTGATGGCCAGCTGGTCAAACAATTATGGGCTTTATTTTAAATACAGAGAGAACAAAATTATTTATGATCATCAGAATTCATAGGGCATTTTTTAAGGAATGAATTATGGACTATTGGTAAGAGAAAAAGATCAGAGAGGTCTCAGCACTTAATAAAGACTACAGTGGTGACCCGATTTTCGGTCTGATTTAGGAACTGTGAAGCGAGTCTGGGCTGTGCTCGGGATGCAGAGGAAGCTCATTTTGGATGATCAGTGAAGTGAGGGAGGTCGAACATTCTCAGTGCAGCAGTTAAGTGATCTTGGCAGTACCAGAGAGAACCAAAGAGATTTGTTCTAGTTAAAGAAATGAATATTTGGAACTACTTGTGCGGCACTCAGGGGAACATTTTTCTTATTTGCTAACGTGAAGTAAAAAGTAACTTCATCACATTTGCGGAGGTCTCTGTACAAGATACAACTGAAAGGGCTGGGCAGGTTTCATAAAGGCATCTGTGATGAATTGCTCCCTTGCCCAACCCCAAGTGTGAAATGGGGAGCATGAGAGCCTCTTTTCCTGTTTCTCTGGGACCTTGCTCTGTTATCAGCTCTTCCCTCTCTCGTGTATCTTCAATCTCTTCCACTCCAGTGAAGCCTCCTCAGCACTGGTATATTCTCACGTCTTTGAAACTGTTAAATATAATGGGGTATTTTCTGACCGCGCTTCTCCCAGCTTCTCTCTTGTTGCTCTCCTTCCATTCATAGCCACGATTCTTGACAAATATTCTGTATTCACCATCTAAACTGCCTTAACTTGCATCAGTTTCCAGACTGTTGTCTGGTCCCACATTCTGCCCTATCTGTTCAGACACTGATCATCATGGCTAAAACCGATAGACTCTTCTTGATGCTTTGTCATTGACCTCTTGGTGGCACCTGACTGGTGACCACTCTTTTCTTCATGAATAACCTTCTTTGGCTTCTGAAATCTCTTCCCTGTCTCAAGCTCTCTCTGAGATCACTATTTCCCCCCACTTTAATATCCCTCCCTTAAATATTGTTGCCATTAATCTATCAGTTTTTGTACAGCTTCAAATATCTTCTTTCCCCTGGGGAATCCCAAATCTATGTTATCAGGATAAGATCATCTCCTGAGTGCCAGGACTGTAATGCCACCTGCCTGTGGACCAGCTCCATCTGAATGTCACATAAGCACTTCAAACCCTGTATGGATGAAATCAAAGCTATCATCTTGCATTCCTTATTCTCTCCACTGCTTAAAATTGATCAGCTTGCCTTTGGGGAATATTTTTGTCTATCACTGACCTTTATGCATGCATTTTTTTAAACGTGTCTATTCTGCTTACTAAACTGTAAGTCCTCTAGGGAAAAGAGCTCTGCCTTATTTGTTTTTGTATCCTCAGCAACTAGTAATGCCATCATTATTTGGGAACTATAAATGAATGGAGTGAAGTGAGGTCCACTGTGTAGCTCTATTTTTTTACATTAAAAAGAAGCATATCAGATCAGAGTCCCAACACATGGTTGAAGGTGCTTCCCGGCATAACTGCTCAGTGAAGTATCTCTTTTATTTTTCCAGCCAGCTCTCAAACACTGCCATGTGCCAGTGTTCTCTTTCCCAGGCAGGTACAGAATGCAATCCCAGGAGAACGTATAAGGAAAGAAAATTGCCCATAAGAGTACAGTGATGAGGAATGAGTACATTTACAAAGGAAACGCAGAGCCATGCTCCAGGGAGAAGTACTAGTAGGTCTTTCTTCTGTTTTGATATTTAACATTCAGCAGACTGAAAGCATTCAGTCTGTAGTAATGGAAAACAGCCTTGAAAAATGTGAGAAGATTTTATCATTAAACCTTACAAATCATAAAAATCTCAAAGGAAATGAATTTAGTTGGAAAGATAAAATTGCTATAGGGTAACATCAGGACTTTCAGCCTTCAAAAGTACATATATGTCAGTATCCAAGGACCCTTTGGGGTTTCTATCCCACATTAAAATAAAGAATTATGCAGAAGATTGTATGAAAACACAGAGGAGGGGCACCTTACCTGGTCTAAAGGAGTCAAGAGACTTCTGCCTGAGGGAGTGAAACCTGAGAAAAATTTTGAAAGTTAACTTTTGAACTGGATATCTAAGCCGAAGGAAGAGCTCATAGTAAGACATGGGGGCAGGGGTGGTGGTAAATATGACATCTCATTCAGGGAACAATGCCAAGTTTGGCAAGACTGATGTGTGCTGTGAGTGTACGGGAGGTAAGTGAAGGGTGTGGAAACATGGCAAGGAACAAAGCATGAATTTCCCTGTATATTGTGTTTTGTAGTTTGACAAACATGGTAGGTGGGGAGCCATGGAAATATTTAGAGTAGGTAAGTGGCATGGTCAGATTTATATTTTAGAAAGATAATTCTGGAGCCAACATATGGGATGAATTTTGAGAGGAATATGCCTACAGCCAGCAAGACGAACAAGAAGACCATTGCAGTAACTAGAGAAGAAAGCATGTTAGGGGAAAAAGTCAAAGAAACGGATTTGATCGTAATCCAGGAAGTTGAATTCTAGAACTTAGTGCACTGTGGAATAAAGAAACGGTGTAGGATAATTCACAGGACTCTAGGTCCATTCAGTCATTCAAGATATATATCTAGTACTATATATAGTACTATGTCCCAGCCTCTGTCAATACAATAATAAACAAGGCATAGTCCTAAGCCTCAAGGAACTCAGTCTAGGGGGATTACAGACAAGTAAAAAGGGTCAAAAGAAGTATGTAGTAGGAAGTTCTAGCAGAAACTTGGGATTTGGTAAAAGGTTTCTAAAAGACATAGCATTTAGGTGAGATCTTAATGACAAAAAGTGCTAAGTAAAATGGGCTAGGGAAATATTCCTTAAAGGATGGAGTAGCATGTGCAAATGCTAGAGATAAGAAAATATATCTTGTTTGTTTAGGAGACGGAAAGAAAGACCAGGTAACATCATACATCAAGAGAGGGAATATAGGAGGCTAATGAGGCTTAGTGGTGATAAGCCTAAATTTGTGCATGTTGAGATGGAGAGGTCCATGGGATGTTCAAATGGAAAGACTGAGTCCTGGAGTTATCATCATTGCCTAAGGCAAATAGAGAAACAAATTTGAAAGACAAGGCAGGAGATAAAGCTGTGAGGGTGGAAAGATTTCCCGGAGAATAAGAAGAGAGAGTGTGAAGGATACAGACCCAGGTAACAACCATATTTAAGGGAGAGATGGAAGAAAAATGTCAAATGACACAGAATCAGGAGGAGACAGAGAGAGATCAAGGGAAATCTAGAAATCAAGGTTTTGAGGAAAAGAGATTCGACCCCACTCGATGAGGCTGAGAGCTCTAGTAACATAATGACAGAAAACTACCTATTGGACTTAGCGTTTTGAGATCATCTATAACCTTGTCAAGAGCACTTTCGACGGAGTGGGAGCCATAGAAGCCAGGTTAGAAGGAGTGGCTGATTGGTGAGCAACTGAAATGCTGAGTATAGATTATGCTTTCAAGTAACTTGATTGTGAAGAGCCAAGGAGAGAGATGGTAGCAACTAGATCACTGCGTGGAGTGGGGAAAAAATTGGTTGAATTTTTGTACTGAACAGAGAGGCATAAACAGCTGAGGGGAATGAGCCAAGAAAGAGGGAAGGTAAAGAGTTGCCATAAGGACCTGGAGGAGACAAGGAAGGAGGAGATATACATTATGTGGAGGATTAGCCTTGAATTTCAAAACAGCTGGTCCTCTGGAGTTGGAAAGAAGAGGTAGAGGCTGGATGAGAAGAGCGGGTAAAGTGGTAGATGGAGTTCTAAAGAGCTGAGGGAATAGTGTGAGGATCAAGTGATCTTCTCAGGGAGGGGATGGGACACGAAAGCAGAGTGTCCTTGTCTCTGAGTTCAGTTTCCCAGTCCCCTCTCACATTCTGAACTCCAGCCCTCACCAGACTAAACACCTTTGTTTTGTCCACATTCCAATGAGGTCATTTAGTAATTGGAATGGTCAAATGTCAGCTTACCTGGAACACTACAAATAAACTTTGGAGGCTTCCAGAAGCTTTGTTTGTTTGTTTTTTGGACATGTATCATTTAATAGACTAAATAGAGAAACAAATATTTACACAGAAAAGACATAGGGAATTTTTTTCTCCACTAGATATTAGTATTTGTATTTTATGCATAATAATTACACTTCAAAGCTATAGACATGATCATGATTATGTGCAAATGACTGTCTTCAGCCCCAAACTTCAAGGAGTTTAGAGTGTGAAACCTGTTTCCTCCAGAATTAAACAATGATACAATTTTAAGTTATTGTGGGTCTGAATATATAATAGTTAATGGATAGTCTATCAAGCACTCCATAAAACGCCTTATAACTTGTATGAATCATAATACATGCTATCTAATTTTTAAAATCTACTTTAAGTAATGATCTGAGGACAAATTGTCCAAAGAACTGGGTTTTATTTTTTGTCTTTGTTTTCAAGGTGCCCGCTTTTGTTGCCCCCAAATGAGCAATCTTTTGGTTGGCCTCCAACTGCCTGGAAATTCAAATGGTTCTTCTGAAGGTTTGACACTGACTCTGGTATCATTTAATAATTTTTATGAACATCTTAACCACAAAATTGAGAGAATTAAGCAATGAATGATGCCAGGATGGCCAGACTGCTAACATCCCAGAAGAATGAACTAAAATTACAAGGGACGGAGCCCAATTACATAAACAATCTACTCAAAACACAGAGAAGCTCAAGAGAAACCTAGATTAAACTTTTACATTCTTAGGTGGTTTATTGCACCTCCTCTTTGTGAAGGAGAATGATAATCATCGTTTTTATGACTTATTGACGGTGGATTTATTTGCTCATGTTGGTCACAGTCATAGTGGATAATAGTGTGTTTCTATGTCAAGCACAGATCAAATCTTCTGGTCAAAAATTTGAAGGGCACTCAGTTATAGCAAAGCAAATCAAATCAGTATTAAGTGGTTAAAATAGGATGAAATTCAGCAAACAGTGGTAGATAAATACTAGTGGCCCAAACAAGACAGAGTTTCTCACTCATGTAAAATCTAAAAGTGAGTTGCCCGCTACTGGCATGGCCGCTCTGTGGTGATGAAACCCAGCCCCCTCGTGTCCTGTTGCTCCACCAACTTCAACACGTGGCTTCTACTTACAATCCCGGATGTCTGCTCAATTCCCACTCACTAGGTTTACATTCCAGCTGAAGAAAGAAAGAAAGGAACAGAAGCACATGCCCTCCCTTTTACATCTTTGACACGCAAGCACATTTGTGTATGCATGTTTGTGTGTGAGAAAACATACATAACAAAATTTACCATTCTAACCATTTTATGTGAACAGTTCAGTGGCATAAGTACACATTGTTCTCCAACCATCACCACCATCCACTACCATAACTTTTTCATGTTCCCAAACTGAAAATCTGTACCCATTAATCAATGAACACTCCACTTCCTCCTCTCCCCTCAGCCCTTGGTAACCTCTATTTTACTTTCTGTCTCCATGAATTTGACTACTTTAACGTACCTCACATAAGTGGAATCATACAATATCTGTCCTTTTGTGACTGGCTTATTTCATTTAGCATGTCCATTCATCTATTGAGCAATTGGGGTGCTTCACTCTTTCTATTGTGAATAATGCTGCTATAAACATGTGTGCAAATATGCGTTTGAGTCCCTGCTTTCAATTTTTTGGGGGATATATATTACTATATATATGATGTTATATATATTATGATATCATATATACACACACACATATATAGAGACTATATATATTATTATATACAATCTGGAAGTGGAATTGAAATTGCTAGGTCATATGATGATTCTACACCTAATTTTTTTTGAGAAATTGACATACTATTTTTCATGGTGGCTGCACCACATTACATTCCCATCGGTGATGCACAAGGTTTCCAATTTTTTCACATCCTTGCTAACACTTGTTATTTGATGGATTTTTGTTTTTTAAATAATAGCCATTCTAAAGGGTATATTCTGGTATGTTATTGTGGCTTTGATTTACATTTCCCTAATGATGGGTGATGCTAAACATCTTTTCATGTACTCATTGGCCATTTGTATATCTTCTTTGGAGAAATGTGTATTCTAGTCCTTTGCCTATTTTTTTTTAATCAGGTTATTTTTTGTTGTTGTTAGTTGTAGGGGTTCTTTATATATTCTGGTATTAATCACCCTCTCTTTTAAAGTTTATTTTCTGGAAATCACATATGACATTTCTGTTTATATTTTTAGTCCACAACGAGCTTCAAATGAGGCTGGCAGACGTAACCTATTTTAGGAGGCCATGCACCTAGCTAAAATTCAGAGGTTTTATACTTCAGGAAGAGGATAAGAAAAGATGTTGGAAGTGAGCAGTCTCTGCTGAAAAATTTACATACAGGGTCTCTTTTTAACTGGGGCTTTGTCTATAGACCTTTTTGCTAAAAGGGGAGTACCAGTGTCTACCTTATAACCAATGTCTCAGTCAGGTTTTCCCATAACTTTGGGATTACTGTGTGTTTTTTTTTTCTGAATTTTGCCCTCGATTTTAAAAACTAGCAAAGCATCTCTCTGTCAACTACCTATACACACACCTACACACACGCACAAAGACATATAATAAATGTTATATATACATGTATATATTTTTTACATTATTTTTATACCTATTTAAAAACATATAGCTGTATAAATAGATAAATAAGGTCACCTAGTTTAGGTCCCTTCTGCATTAATTCCTATTTATTATTTCTCTCAGGCTAATAGGCACTTGATTTTACTCTAGGCTTTGACTGAATTTTCTTTCAATTCCATCTGAATCACTAAATGTCCAGAAAATTTTTTAAAAATTATGTTGAGGTATAATTGACATATAACATTATATTAGCTTCAAGTATACAACATAATTCAGTTATTTGTACACATCGCAAAATTATCACAATAAGTGTAGTTAACATCTGTTACCATACATAAGTACAAAATTTTTTTCTTGTGATGAGAACTTTTAAGATTTACTCTTTTAGCAAATTTCATATATGCAATACAGAACTTTTTTAATGGTGCCAGAGTTGCAAAGAATTTAGCAGTGTGGTGCCCCAACTTTTTGCAGAAGTGTATTTTTTCTCATGAGCCTATTGCCTCCCTATCTTGCAATGACAGGGTATTCAAGTGGCTCAGCCATTGGGGTTTACAATGAACATCTTTACAAATAATACCACAAGTTGCATATTTTGGAATATGAGGACTGGATCAGAGTTCAGGAGAGAGAAAAAGAGATTTTTAACTTAATAATATAGCAACATTGGGGTGCCTGGGTGGCTCAGGTAAGCAACCAACCGTTGGTTTCAGCTCATGATCTCACAGTTCGTGGGATTGAGCCCTGCATCAGGCTCTGGGCTGCCAGCAAGAGCCTGCTTGGGATTCTCTCTCTCCCTCTCTCTCTTCCTCAAAATAAATAAACTTAAAAAAATAATCTGGCAACATTAATAACGATTGTTATTGTTTATAAGGATTTTTCAAATTTTATTTACTAGCTTTAACCCATCAATGTTAAGGGATCAGGGCCACCACTGTCAAGACACCTACGTTCATTCTATTCTGACATGTTCAAGATATGTTTGGAAGACGAGGTTTTCTCTCCAAAGGAAGAAGTTCGGTCCAGGGCAGTATGGACCCATTTCCAAAGGAAAGAGTGATTCTTATTAGAGCTTTCTGTTTTCTCATGGACTAATATTTGAACTCTGGGAAAATGAAGTACCACTGAGCTGTGATTAAAATCTAAAAAACTAATATAAAGCATTGGGTCAGAACTGCCTCACTGCCCACCTATATCAGATCCTGGCCAGGACCTCTCTTGGGGGTGACTGTTGGAACCTACTGAGGTAAAGAAGGGACACAGGGCCAGAACAGCAGGCAGGACCAGCCCACATATGTGACAGAGAAGGCACAAGAAAGAAAACCATAGGGAGGAAAATGTTGAGAGTCACCTACAAGTTGAGGGCTAGCTCATGAGTGATCTTAAACACCGAAAATGCCCAAAAGGAGAAGGGGAAACTGATGGGGTTTGGATCCTAGAACTACAGAGGGCCAGACATGTGCCCTTATACTAGTCTCACTGTGGTACATCAGCATCTCAAACTGTGTGGTCCAGTGAGCCAGGGTCTCTTTGGCATGATCCCTAGGAGAGGGAGCTGGGGGAGAGGAGAGGAGAGGAGAAGGAAGTAAATTTCATTTAAATTAAGATATTTTAAAGACTAAGATATCAATCTCATTTATTTTCAATATTCAAATCAAATTTTAAAATGTTTTACCACGTGAAAACATGACTTCATTGAGGATTTTACTTCTTTCACACATCTGAGATGTCTGGCTAGAAAGGAATACGTGAGCCATTTTTCATCTCACTGACCACAGGGTTTGGGTCATTTATCAACAACAAAATATCTTGAAAATATTAAACCAGCAAAAATATATAAGCTGTCTTAAAATAGAAAACCTGGTGGCAGAAGTACCCTCAATTTCTTTGGCACAATGAAGCTAGACGCAGCATCTGTAGAGTCTGTTCATACACCCTTTTCATAGATGGCTTGTGAAACCAACACTCAGACTCACACGAGAGCCTTAGGGGAAGCCAGATTTCACACCTCCAACCTTCAAAGTTCTAACATAAGGAAGAAAATCTGATGTCATGTCATCTTTAAGACACTTCGTGTAGAGGTAGGAGATGCTGGTCCCGGAACGTCCAATACCTGCCAAGGGGCTCTGCCTGGTGACGTGTGTGTTCACGAAGGAAAATGCCTACAGTTGTGAAGGTCTTTCAACAATGCATCTGGAGGCAACTACAGAGAAGACAGACAACCCTCTGGCTCTGTAATTAAACAAAGAACCTGCATCCCCAGAGACTCATCCCACTTCATAAACACTGTAAATGGAGGCCACAGTGTCTTGAGGAAGAGGACAATGAAAGGAGAGTCCCTGACACCATTATGCTGCCATATGTCTAGCACAGGAGATCATAAAACTGAATGAGAGCAGTGTGAACCAGTGAGCAGTACCCTCCCTTGGATTTATGACTAACCTGCTCTTCATTTTCACCCAGTGAGGGCACTCATGTTCTTAATAAAATGCTTTAAAATTCTGACATGAGAAACACAAAATATTATCATTGCTAAAGCCTATATAGTTCTCAGGGCTTCACTAGAAATGTCAGCTAAACCACAGAAGAGAAAAAGCAACAGACTCCCTACCTTATTCAAAAATCAGCGCATGAAAATATCGGACCTCAGAGAAAAAAACGGTCTCTTTTATAACAGCTTTTCTAGTCATAACATAGACCTCACCTGCAGTTACCTAAATGCAACATGTCTCCCTCTGAGCGAATGCCTGAGCCCAGACAAGGTCAAGCACACTCCATCTCAGGAGGCATTAGCTCGTGACTCCTTTTTAACAGCAACACTTTAGAAATGACTGATGTGCACACCCAGAGGTTCTTAATGGACCAGTTGCAATCACCACAATAGGTGCTGTTTAAGGAGCTTTCATATTTGCTGTGCAAATCATTTCTGTAAATGTGTGGGTTTATTGATCTGAATAAACCATCCTTTGATGTAAAGAAGGCAAGATCTGTGTTAGTCATCGAATATTTCAATACCAATAAGGCCGCACGTTGGAAAAGTTGTTCCCTTTCAGACTTATTGCTTCTCATTTTGTTTGGTTGATTTTGTTTTATCTCTGAGTCCTTAAAACTTCTATACGGTTAACATCATTTAGGGAAAAGGCCTCAACCCTTAATTCTTTTCATCATCTGCATAGCCGCTATTACAATGCTGGGTATAGGACAGGTATGTTAAATGAAGATTTTGCCCCCAGATCCAACACTCCACCATAAATTCACTAACTGACCTACTAGAAATGGAGATTAAGAACAAATAGAAAGGATCTGTACCAAAGTTTAAAAGTTCATTTCAAGCCGGTTGAGGTTAAATAGTGCAGTTTCCACTATGGCAGGATAATTGCAGGAAAATATTAAAGGAGCACTGTGTAGGGGCGCCTGGGTGGCACAGGGGGTTAAGCGTCCGACTTCAGCCAGGTCACGATCTCGTGGTCTGTGAGTTCGAGCCCCGCATCAGGCTCTGGGCTGATGGCTCGGAGCCTGGAGCCTGTTTCCGATTCTGTGTCTCCCTCTCTCTCTGCCCCTCCCCCGTTCATGCTCTGTCTCTCTCTGTCCCAAAAATAAATAAACGTTGAAAAAAAAATTTAAAAAAAATAAAGAATTGTGTAAATTATCTTGGTTTTTTATTCCTTTACAGTGTCTTCACACATGATGGATGGTTAATAAATAATTTCTGGATGGATTTATTTGGTCATAGTCAAAACATAAGTCCCAAATTCGAGGAAGTTCTTTTCCACTATGAAAAACGGTGGGGAAAATTCTTCATGTGCTTCTGCCTTAGCAAGGGAAATCAGAGGCATCTAGCACAAAAGAAATTCTTCTCATGTTACCCTACCCACACCCTCCCCTAATAATTTTTTTTACAGCTGCTCCTCTTCGTCTCCGTTTTCCTTTGATTAATCATCAGCAAAAGCACCTATTTAATTAGGCACTTATATACAATTTTTTAAAAATATTGTGTATTCATAGACTGGTTGGTATTGCATGGGGTGGCCCTAAGTGGCTGGGCAGGAAAAGATTAGTGTTTAAAAATTAGACAGTAGTAGCACTGGGCTACTAAGCAATTCTGAATATTAATTACATATTACATAATTTCATATGAATAGTCCCTGAGATGCACCAGAATAACCTCACGTTTTACTGTTACTAGGCATATATTCCTCACATGTGAATGTTGTCACTTTAAATTTTATTCAGAAGCTTGTACAAAGTATGTGGTGAACGGTCTGGTTACCTAAAAGGTACATGATGAAACAGAAGTTTAAGGTTCTCTGAACATAATACCAAAGGAGTTAACTTAGAAAAATGGTTTCCTATAGTGAAGAGGGGTTGAGACCATCGTTGCTTATGAATTTGAGCTGTGGTTAACCAGCTAATTAATCAGAAAAGGGAAAGACCCATATAACTGCTTGTTCTCTATAGGTCTAATGAAAAGTTCCCAATAATTTAAGTGCCACAAATGACACAATAAAATTTAATTGATTTATTGGCTTTTAAACATATTCCTTTGAGGTGCGAAATTTCACTTAGGTTTACATTTTTGGTTTAGAATAATCATACTTTATGTCCATAAACTTGAGTCCCAAGTTATCAGCATTAAAAGTTAACTTATTTAGGTAACAGACAAAAAATCAGTTTTTATTGGTTATTTTTTAGAATCACCTAACAGAAAAAATTAAAATCATCATACACAGATGTAAACACCCAGCTTGCAAAAGCAATTTCTTAAATTGTTTTAAAGTCATGTGCAATTTCCAACTTCTTCATATATCAGAAAGAACATATGTAAATATATTCAGTTTGGCATTTGTGGGAGAAAATCCCTCAGATGCAGAATTTCATTGGATGCTCAGATAGGAAAGTCATTTTGGGTTTTGCTTAAAAATTAACACATCCTCTTGCTGACATTTAAGACCAGTAATTGGCTGCAAAGTGCTCAGTGATGCTTTTAGATGAACTGTGGCATATATCTATATCTACCTATCTATCTATAGATACATATATAGACAGATGGAAAGACAGGTAGTGAGAGATAATGTAATTCTCTACTACATCATCCTGTTGCTACCTATCTTATGCCACCTTGGTATTGTATAATATACTATTGTAAATTACTGCCTTTTTTCTCAAAAACTTTCTGGGATGGTAAAATTTGAATCACTTTTTCCAAATCCTAATAAAACTAGCCGCTGGGGAGAAAAGCAGAGGATATAAACCCCAAGAAAGCTCTCTCACACAGATTTCACTACCTTTTCATTATTGTGGATCATTATATATATGGGGTGCCTGGGTGGCTCAGGCTCAGTCGGCTAAGTGTCCAACTTCGGCTCAGGTCATGATCTCACAGTTTAGGAGTTTAAGCCCCACATCGGGCTCTGTGCTGACAGCTCAGAGCCTGGACCCTGCTTCGGATTCTGTGTCTCTCCATCTCTCGGCCCCTCCCCTGCTCATGCTCTGTGTCTGTCTCTCAATAACAAACATTAAAAAAAATTGTGGATTATATCAAATTTTTATGGCAGTATCCAGCCAAATTTTAATTATGATATGGAAAGACTAAAAGGAAAGAGGAAGATTGAGAGAAAAACACAGAATCCTTTATCACCTAAAAAGTATACACTTTTATGCAAAATGTTTTACTTTTATTAATAAATTAAATTCATATTGTGGAAGAGTTGAGGGCAAACATCCAGATAAAGGGGGATGCAAGAAGCAGGCAGTAATTGGAGAACATAGCAAATTGTCTTGTTTTCTCTTCAAATTTTACCCCTATTATTCATCTCCCAAACATTTAGAAAGGATACAGGAAACACAACCAGCAACTGCAGTCCATCAGAACTTTGTACTTCTATCCCAGAAGCATGTGTCAGTTAAAGAATATTCAGCTTTAGTTTTAATGTAGTTGTATAACAGATATGCATGGAACACCCATGTGTCAGTTTCTTAAAGGTTCTGCTTTCACATACTTACCATGTTCCTTCTTGCCCAGACACATATAACAGTGTTACCTGAAATCTCTAATCATGACAGAAACAGGTAATAGGTGAATATTGGAAATTATTCTATTAACTCTTGGAAAGAAAGGACTACTTGTCAGAATTGTACGAAGTTTTTATTGCATACAGAAAAAATGAGTGCTATGTCAGTATTTGATTACCATATTTGTAATTTTCCCTGAACATAGAAAAATTTTATGCACTTTAGATATCTTTCAGTGTATATTAATATTTAGGTTCAAGAATATAAGGAAAGTCATACATGTGCTTGATTATTTATATAGAAGGCTTTTGTTCAATATAATGCATTGTGTTGACTACATTAGAGATAAACACAAAATCTGATTTGTCGGGGCGCCTGGGTGGCGCAGTCGGTTAAGCGTCCGATTTCAGCCAGGTCACGATCTCGCGGTCCGTGAGTTCGAGCCCCGCGTCAGGCTCTGGGCTGATGGCTCGGAGCCTGGAGCCTGTTTCCGATTCTGTGTCTCCCTCTCTCTCTGCCCCTCCCCCATTCATGCTCTGTCTCTCTCTGTCCCAAAAATAAATAAAAAACGTTGAAAAAAAAAAAAAAATCTGATTTGTAATGACTTTTTCAATAAAGAATGTTTTAAAAACTTGTGATTCAATGAGAGCTGAACGTAATGATCACATTTTTTAAAAAAATTTTTAAATTTAAGTAGGCTTCACACCCAGCATAGAGCCCAACATGGGGCTTGAACTCACAATGCTGAGATCATGACCTGAGCTGAGATCAAGAGTCAGACGGTTAACTGACAGAGCCACCTGCACATCCCAAGGACCAGATTTTGTTTATTTTAAATTTTTTTTAATGTTTATTTCAGAGAGAGAGAGAGGAAAGGAGGGAGGGAGGAAAGGAGGGAGGGAGGGAGGGAGGCAGAGGGGGAGAGAGAGAGGGGGAGGGGGAGAGGGAGAGAGAGAGAATGAGTGAGGGAGGGGCAGAGAGAGAGACACACAGAAGCCAAAGCAGGCTTCAGGCTCTGAGCTGTCAGTGCAGAGCCGGACAAAGGGCTGGAACTCACAGATCGTGAGACCATGACCTGAACTGAAGTTGGATGCTCAACCAACCAGCCAGGTGCCCAAGGACCACATTTAGTTGTAAATATATTTAGTGGAACTCTGAGGATCCTATTCCTCCACACTATTACCTTATAAATAGCAGTCCTGATTGTTACATAATGGTGGTTTCACTTTTCAATGAGGAAGGAAAAACGTTAATGAGAGTCTCTCAGTTGTTTTCTGAGCAGAGTACAACAGAAGGAGTACTCTGGAGAACAAATGTTATTGGGCTGCAATCCTTATCAAAATAACACCAGCATTCTTCACAGAGCTAGAACAAACAATCCTAAAATTTGTATGGAACCAGAAAAGACCTCAAATAGCCAAAGAAATCCTGAAAAAGAAAACCAAACAAAGCTGTAATCATCAAGACAGTATGGCACTGGCACAATAACAGACACATAGATCAATGGAACAGAACAGACAACTCAGAAATGGACCCATTAACGTATGGCCAACCAATCTTTGACAAAGCAGGAAAGAATATCCAATGGAAAAAAGACACCCTCTTAAGCAAATGGCATTGGGAAAACTGAACAACTAAATGGAGAAGAATGAACCTGGACCACTTTCTTACACCATACACAAAAATAAAGTCAAAGATGAATCTAAATGTAAGACAGGAAGCCATCAGAATTCTAGAGGAGAAAACAGGCAACAGCTTCTTTGACCTTGGCCACAGCAATTTCTTACTCAACATGTCTCCGGAGGCAAGGGAAACAAAAGCAAAAATGAACTATTGGGACCTCATCAAGATAAAAACCTTCTGCACAGTGAAGGAAACAATCAGCAAAACTAAAAAGCAATAGAGGGAATGGGAGAAGATATTTGCAAATGACATATCAGATAAAGGATCAGTATCCAAAATCTATAAAGAACGTATCAAACTCAACACCCAAAAAACAAACAATCCAGTGAAGAAATGTGCAAAAGACATACTTTTTCAAAGAAGATATCCAGATGGCTAACAGACACATGAAAAAACGCTCAACATCACTCAAAAGGGAAATACAAATCAAAGCCACCTCATACCTGTCAGAATAGCTAAAATGAACAACTCAAGAAACAACAGATGTTGGCAAGGATGTAGAGGAAGAGGAACCCTTTTGCTCTGTTGGTGGAAATGCAAAATGGTGCAGCCACTCTGGGGAACAGTATGAAGGTCCCTCAAAAAAATAAATACTACTCTATGACCCAGCAATGCACTAATAGGTATTTATCCAAAGGATACAAAAAGGCTGATTCAAAGGGGCACATGCACCCCAATGTTTATAGCAGCACTATCAACAATAGCCAAAGTATGGAAAGAGCCCAAATGTCCATGAATTGATTAATGGGTAAAGAAGATGTGGTATATATAAACAATGGAATATTACTCAGCGATAAAAAAGAATGAAATCTTACCATTTGCAACAACATAGGTGGAACTAGAGTATATTATGCTAAGCGAATAAAGTCAGTAAGAGAAAGACAAATATTTGATTTTCATATGTGGAATTTAAGATACCAAATAGATGAACATAAGGGAAGGGAAGCAAAATAATATAAAAACAGAAGGAGACAAACCATAGGAGACTCTTGAATATAAAAAACTGAGGGCTGCTGGCAGGAAGGGCTAAAGAGGTGAGGAGCATTAAAGAAGACACTTGTTGAGATGAGTACTACATATTACGTGTAAGTGATGAATCACTAAATTCTATTCCTGAAATTACTGCACTATACATTAACTAACTTGGACGTAAACTTAAAGTTAAAAAAAATTGTAACATAGGAACTGAAATAAATTTTAAAAAAACTAAAAAAGTACCACAGATTTGTAAGACGACAACATTAGGGGCAGCTAAAACTGGATGGGAGGTACACGGGAATTCTCTGTACTATCTCTAGAACTTTCCTGTAAATCTAAAATTATTCCAAAATAAAAGGTTTGAAATTAAAAAAAAATGTTGGGGTCTATTCAAATTACAATATTAGCTTTCAGTCTTTAATATTAAGAATACAAAACAATCTCCAGCATTTTACCTAGGGCAAAGCTAGAAACATGTTTTCCAAGAATTTAGATCTTTCAAGGAATGCTATCGCCCATAGTTCTGAAAGCATGGCACAAGAAAACCATATAGATTGTTCACACATTTTACTTATGCTTAAGATATTAAAAATATACCTAAACAACGAAGAAACATACCATACTACCGTCAGCCAAAGAAAGCAATCACCCGTTCAGCAAATAAAACCAGAAATTGCATAACTGTTGTTTGAACTATGGATTATTATAATTTTGGGAAAGCAATATGGCAATATGTACCAACAGTCCTAAAATATTTGTATCCATTTTTAGCTTATATTTGCAATGCTATAAAACATTTGAAATTCTCTAAAATCTTAACACATTAATATTAGGATTTTAGAATACACTAATATTCATTAGAAGCATGAAAGTAAGGGCATGGCTGAATAAACTATATCACACGCATAGAGAGAATATTACTAAGTTATTGTAAGCAAGTTTTTGAAGTTTTCTTTAAAGTCTTATTGATGTGTAAAATTCATATAAAATTCAAAGAGCTGGATGAATTTTTACGAAATAAACATGCATGTGTATCCACGCCCTAATCAAACAGAAAATTACCTTCACTCCAATGTGTAAAAAGTTTATAAAACTTGGTTCTATATGTACAGTGTTCAGATCAGCATCATTAACCTCACATGGAAATGTTGGACTCTCTAATTTGCATATACTCAGATTCCATCCTAGATCTACCCAATTAAAAGACCGAGAAATAAGGCCCAGCAATCTTTGTTTTATCAAAGTCTGTAGGTGATTCTGAGGCACACTAAAGTTTAAAAACTACTAATCTAGAGAAATGCATTTTGTTCTAGAATACAAAAGGTGCTTATGCATATTTTAATGATATGGAAATCATAATCAGATGGAAATAAATGGACATAACAGACATAAGGAAAGAATATAAGTCAACATGACAGATGATGGTAGTGGTTATTGCTGGAGAATAAAACAGGTGGTTTTTATTTTTTATATGTGTTTTTGTATTATCCAGATTTCCTGAAATGATCGTAATGCTTTGGGCACATTATTGAATGCATTTGTTTTTTTAAAGTACATCATCAGCTAAACCAGAACAGCTTTCTTACGATGGCATTGTACAGTCGGGTTGCCTGAACTTGCTATCATTACAATTTCTATAATGATACAAATTCTGCATAGCAAACATCTACATGTGGGGTACATAAGAGAAAACCCTACCCTATCCTTTAAATATTTGGGAGAAAAAAGTATAGACCATTACCCACTGAACACATTAATGGCTACACAGATGGAAATAAATATTGCCTTGCATGAACATAGGAGGCAATCTTGAAATTGGAAGGCAAGTTAAATCCTCAAAGATTTAAAATTTACTAAGCCGTTTTATTTTAAGGAACATGACCTTTTCTAAAAGAAGCTTTTCAATCCATCTCTCCCTAAAAGGCTAAAAAGAAATAGTTCTTTATCATAGCAAAATGGATATTCAATGAGGATAGATTAAAAGAGCAATTCAAGAACCACAGACTATGGAACCTAACTCCAATGATAATGAAGTAATTATACCAGCTCCTGTCAGTGCCCAGCCCATATCCCTCCATCCTTATCCCCTCAGAAAGCAGGACTTCCACATGCCAGTAGTGGGTTCTCCGTGCCTGAAGGTTTTCCTACAAGGCTGCTCTATACTAGGGCTCACAGATCAGAAGTGCCAAGGATCAGCCCTCAACCAATAACCAGTAGTGTGTGTGTATAGATACCTCAACTCCCTCAGCCTGAGTGGGGTAATTCTGAAGCACACATCTCAACCTTTCTCAGAGATTCCCTGTGGGATTCAACTTCTCTCTCTGTGTTAACACAGATACTTCACGGGCTGCCTCCCTCCCTGTTTCACTCTGTTTCCATGCCGGTGTTTCTTGTACCTTCCCAACAAAAGATGTGATCTTGAACCTTTGTCTCAATGTGTATTTCTTGGACAATGCACACAAGTGTTCATCTGCTGAATAATGTAGAAAATGGGATAGGCATTATTTACATCTATTAAAATGCATTTTTATAAGCCTTAGGTATTACATTCATCACCATGATTGTAATTATCAAGCTAAATTAACCTTACTAATTAGCTATTGCTTCTTGAAAATTTGAGCAGTCCTCAGTTTTCCTATGAAGATTTAAACCATTATTTGTTTGGTGAAAGAGGCATATGTGGTGTGATAGTCAAAATTATTTAACAATAGGAATGACATGATTGCTAGTATGACTGTAATGATAAACAATGCTATAGAACAAGACCAAATCCCGTTTGCTACATGCTAACCATTTAGTAGCAGGTCTTAGAGGAGATTCTGGAAAAATGGAGGGGTATTTGAGTCTCAGGCAAGAGGATATTTAATCAGTTTAGAGCAATTTAAATATTTTAAATGTTTTTTTTTTGAGAGAGAGATAGCAGGGGAAGGACAGAGAGGGGAACAGATTATCCGAAGTAGGTTCTGTGCTGACAGCAGACAGCCCGATAAAGGGCTCGAACTCATGAACCACGAAATCATGACCCGAGCCAAAGTTCGATGCTTAAGGAACTGAGCCACCCAGGCGTCCCAGAAGAATTGCAATATTTAATAACCAGTAAAGCCCTACTACTGCATACCAACTGAATAATAACGTATACAAAGAAAGATCTTGAATACCCCCCCCCCCCATATATAAATGTCTTCTTTTTGTAATACAAATCTAATTTCCGATGGGATCAACATAGTTAGCATGTAAAATAACTGCCAAGAGGCACTCTTTCCTTGGGAATCAAGTTTTCAAGGAAAGCAAACATGAAGAATATGGATAATTTTAAACTATAACATAGAAATGCTTTCAATCCAGCAAAATGACTATCAACAAAGAATAAGCCTTCCAGTGATGTGAGTGCCACTCCTCAACATAAATGAATATAACATGCCTATTGAAATACAAAAGCCTCCTGATTGAACCACCTCCTTATTTATACTCTGCTATAAACACACAAGGAATTCACCCTGTGCTGAGTACTGAATAAAAAGGTGAATAAAAATACCCAGTTGCTAAAAAGGTTTGTAATCTCCAAATACCACACAGGAACCCAGAGACCAGTAGTTAGTTAAGGCTTAAATATAGGGTGAGTGGCCACTGTTATCAACATAATTTCCTACAAACTCGGGCAATTAACTAAAGTGTGAAAGATGACATTGCATGAAAAAAATACTGTTCCTACCGCAGTTGTAGAGAAAAGAAGAAAGGGGCGGGGGAAAAAAAAGGAAAAAGGAAACTTGCAAGTAAACTCTGGCTTGAAAGATTCAGAATTTATACTTTTCAACAATGTTTTATGAGCCTTAAGAACACTTTCTTATCTAGAGAAAGAAAGAAAAGTCAAATTGAAATGAACTGTTCCTGAACTCAAGCAAACAGATGATGAAGCAAGTGATTTCTGTATTAGATCTCAACATAAGCTATTTTAAAAAAAAAAAAAAAGAATTTTGCATCCAGTAAAGGTAAGATTTCTGAACAAAAGGTTCTAGTCCCTGTCTCTGACCATACACACTGAGAATTTGTCTTTCAGCTAAAAACAAAGTACTATCTAATAATCACAATAGAGCACAATTAGCAACTTATCTTTTAGGCTTCAATTACAAACAATTCATTTAAATATTTTTTCTCCATTCAACCTCAGATGTATAGTATTAGGTGAATTATATCCCTGTACCATGACACTGACATCATTGATCTGTACCTGGCTTGCTTTTACGGGTTATTCGTTTTTTGAATAATGTAACAAGCACGTGTTAATTCACCACTTCAAAACAAAAGCTACGATGCGGAGCATGGCTTACATCTAATTACATGGTGCCTCCATTAGCACATCCCTCTTGGCTCTCCTACACAAGACAGTCATCATCCAAAATTCTGTTCATCATTTCCTAGTTTTCATTTGAAAATAATTTGTTGCATCTGCGTTTGTTAGTTTATTTTAGTTCTCTTTGATGTTATAAAAAGGATAGCATGCTACATGTAATCTTTTGGGGACTCATTTTTTTCCCTATTTTATATTGCTATGATTTTCTACGTTATTACTTGTTCCTTTAATCTATTCACTTTATCTGTTGATTATGTTCTACTGTGTGAACATGCAGTTTATCTACTCGCTCATAGATGGACATTTGAGTTGTTTTCAGTTTTTACTATTAGAAATACTATTAATGATATTTTTGTACATGTTTCTTTTGTAAATATGCAGAAGTTTTTCTCTAATGGAGATTTCCCCTAGAGTGGAATTTGCTGAGGCATGGTAATATCAATGCCCAACTTCAGGAGACAATGCCCAAATTACACTCACACTAACAATGTATAAGAAAACTCAAGGAACTATATCCTCCTTGAAGTTTGTGAAATATAAAATAACGTGGGATTAAAACAGTAGTACTAGTGAGATAGAAAAATTTGCATTTATGATAATCCACTAATTTATAGACCACAAAATTATAATGTAAACATAATTATAGCGTCTAATTTTTTAGACTGTTCTGTCCATTTCATTTAACCAAATAACTTATAAATTGCATAAACTATAAATCATAAAAATAACAATCATTTTTAAAAGCACAAGATTTATAAAATTTCTTAATTTATCAATAGAAAAGATTTGACACTGTTATACGATCCCACAATATTTCATTCACCAAGAAGACATCTTTTTCAAGCTTCCTCTCTGGTTTTTCTCTTTCCACTTGCTGTTAGGGTCATTATCTCTCAAAGGGCTAACAATAATCTCCTTCACTCCTACACTAAATTCTCTCCCTGAGAAATCCTATCCAGTTTCATTGGCTTAAAATACCATTTACATACTCACGAACTAATTTTTTTTTTCAATCCCAGTCTCTCTTCTGAGCTCTAGATCCCAATTTCCATTGACAAACTGGACAAAATCAGTACGTTCTCATACATTCCCAAGCTGTCCTTTATCTTCTATACTGTAATTGTCCTCATCATTCCTCTAGCCAGCAAAGTAGGCACCTCAATTTTACTTCTTCTGTACCTCATATTCAATCTTCATTACTCATGGAGTTACTTGATAAGATTTGTTTTCATAAATGAAGATGCCCATTTGCTACCCCCAATCAATTCAAATATATCTCTCAGGATAGAGACCATGGCTTTGGAAAAATCCCCTAAATGATTCCAATGTCAAATTTGAATAATTTTGTTTTAATCCAATAAATCTGTGCGTTTTTTTTTAAATTAAAAATTTTAATATTTTTGAGAGAGAGAGAGAGAGAGAAATCACACAAACAGGAGAGGAGCAAAGAGAAAAAGACAGAGACACAGAATGTGAAGCAGGCTCCAGGCTCTGAGCTGTCTGCAGAGAGCCAGACATGGGGCTCAAACACATAAGCTTTGAGATCATGACCTGAGCCAAAGTCGAGGTTTAACCAACTGAGCCACCCAGGTGCCCCAATCCAATAATTTTTTGAACGCCATCAATTCTATCTACTGACAACTTCCCTCATCTGCCTCTTCCTTTCTCTCCTCAATGCTACTTCCCCACTTTAGCCCTATCATCTCTTACATGAATTATCCTGTACTTTCCTTACTATTTACATCACCTTCGATGTCTCCTCCAAGCCAGCTGTAACAATGGGAAACCATGAGAGAGTCAGGTATTGTTTTGCTTTTGCTATTTAGTTTTGTTGACTCAATCATTACTGTGTGTTAATCTGAACCTCAGGTACTATAGTGGCATAAGGATTAAAGTACAGAAACAATGAAAGATGTTGATGACAAAAAAAGAAAAAAAACAGATTTGGAAATGGGAAAGACTTTAGGTTTGGGGGAGTAGAGGAGGCCTGGAAAAGCATAAATTTATAGGTCAATTTATAGTCTAGGATAATGGTGACCCCCTTACATAAAATAAAAAGTGCACAGTAGGAGGAAAGTTTATAGGATGAAGAATTCAGTCATGGGTATACTGGCTAAGATGCCCAGGAAGAGGCAATTTATTGCTTGATTTAAAGACTTTGCAGTAAAACAGAGGTGATGGTTGAAGTTACAGAAGACACTTAGGTTGTAAACAAGGGAAAACTGGAAGGGCAGCGAATAATAAAGGAAAAGACCCACATTTTGGAATTGTATGACAAAGAAGAGCCAAAACAGAAGTTTAAAATGGGGCAAGCAGATGTTCACTTGGTTCCCCAAACTAGATTTTGGTAGTCATTAGTGCTGTTCTGCAAATATTTCCAGTTTTACTCTAGGCACTGTTCCGGACTGAAATTAGACTCGGCTATCTAACTAACTTTAGCCACTGAAATGTGAGTATCAATAATGTATGTCTCTCTAGGTCACTTGCACCTGCTTCAGTGATTAGGAAGCACAAACTAGACACTCCCTCTGTCAGCCTGGGTGCCTGAATGATTATTGTGAGCAGAGCCCCCCAGCCAAGCCGTAATGAACATGCAGCATGAAGGAGAAGAACTGGTTAATTCAAACTACTAAGATTTGGGAGTTATTTGTTAATGCAGCAGAACCTAGCCCATCTTTCTTACTATGAGGAAAATGATACTTATACTTAGAAAGCATAAAAAAAAGTTTACATAGTTGATAAAAAAAAAATCAATCCAGAATTCTAACTATCATGAAACTTCAAAGTCCTTTCTTATTTCTGCTACCTCCTTAGAAAAACAAAAAATCTTCATTGAAATGAAATGTTTCATAGAAACCAAACAGAAAGAAGACACTAAGAAATCATTTTAAAAAACAAACCGTAATTTTAGTAGACTACTTATGGCAAAACTACAAAATGTAAGTAATTTACAAAATAGTAGGAATTGGAGAAAAAAGGGTGAGGGGCATAAACTGTTCTTCAGAAGTTTTTTTGTGGAAGAAAGAAAGGTAAGTATGAGGTGTTATTAGGTTGGTTTGTGGGTGTGCTTGTTGTTCCCTTGATCATTTTAAGGATAAAAAACATTAAGGAGATTTGTTAAAAGAAGGAGTAAGGGGTTAGGGAGGAAAATATTAAATATGTAAGAAGGAACTCATACTTAGTAGAACAAAGAATAGAGGTTTTGATGGAAGACAATTCACAGCCCAATTAGGAGTATAAATGGTCTATGTCTCATAAACTACCAGGTAGCTTTTCCTAACTTGTGAGTTATGTGTCTATAAAGAGAAAGAGTTAAGAAGCACTAATACACACAAATTATTGCTAAATAACTATCACTGCCTGTCAACCTATAAATAAATTGAGGCTCACTTAAAGCTGTACTGAGGAGCCACTCATACTATGCCTGCCTGAGGGTATATACAGAGGGCATCCAGTCCCTCCCCAGTCTGCTGTCTTTCAAAATATATAGAAGCTCCTGTCGCTCTGCCTTCTCCCTTGCCATTACCATTGGAACTTCTCTCTCTTCTCTTATTGTGTTGGGTTATAAAGTACAACTTTTGGAAAACCACCAACATAGTAAAATAGGGAGTGAGTGCCAGCATCCTACATCCTGAACATAAAGAATTCTAGGTGATTTTTCACTGCTTAACAGTCACTGAAATGTTTTGTTAGTTTGTTTTTACATCTAGTGATCCCAAATATCAGAGACATACTGGTGAGGAAGATGCTATTTTTGACTTAGCCCGGCCCACAGATTAATGCTATTTAGACCACAGAAATGATGTAGCCATTGGTTGGTTACCTTCTCAGCTGTAGGTTTGAGGAGGGAATTGGACAGACATTCAAGTAGACGAGGAAAATATAGACATTCTGTCTGTTGACAAATGGTGATTCTGGAGAAATGGCTCCTTGTTAGAAAACAGAAGTTTAAAAAAAAAAAAAAAAAAAGGAAAACATTAACAAAAAAGGCATGAGGGGAAAAGTCACGGAACAAGGCAAGGTAAATCACCTTGTCTGTGGCATACTCAGAAACACTATGAAAAATATTACAGATAACAAAACATTAAATATATTTTTGGCAGTCTCAATTGAATTCATGAATCAAAATGAAAAAGAAAACTGATTAAAAACAAAACTGGGAAAACAGGATGACATGCAAAGGGAAAGAGGTGAGATTATGAAAGACTGCAGTTAAATCAGTATTAAACATCAGATTAAAGATGCACTGGAGGATTTAAAATGTGTCATACGATTCAGGATGAGTTCTCCTTGAGTACAAGGGACCTATTACAAGGAACATGTCATGGTACAAAGAAGTGAATAAAAAATAAGTAAGGACATAGAGAAATGATATAGTAATAAATTAAATAATTCCATCAATAAACTTGATAATTTTAAAATTAAAAATATTAAACTATTTCATAAAAATCAAAAAATTACAGGTGGAAGTGGGGGCAAATAGAGGATTCTAATGAGTGGGAAGATGGCGGCTAGGACACTGAGCTCACCTCGTCCTATGGATCACTTAGATTCCACCCACACCTGCCTAAATAACCCAGAAAACCGCCAGAAGACTAGCAGAACGGAGTCTCTGGAGCCAAGCACAGACGAGAGGTCCACAGAAGAGGGTAGGAAGGGCAGCGAGGCAGTGCACGCTCCACGGACTGGGGGGGAGGGAGCTGGGGCAGAGGGGCCACCCGCCGGCCAAGTAGAGCCCCCAAGTCTGGCTGGCAAAAGCAGAGAAGCCTGACAGAGTGTGTTCTGACAGCAAGCGGGACTTGACATCTGGAAAGTTATAAGCTAACAGCTCTGCTTGGAGAAGAGGAGGGCTGGAGGACAATGGGAGGAAGAGTTGTTGAGCCCCGGAAGACAGAGCCCAGCTTGGCAGGGAACAAAGGCACTCGCCAGCGCCATCTCCCTCGCCCATCCCCCAGCCAAAATCCCAAAATGATTCCCCGACAATTCCTGTCAGGGAACTTGCTTGCACCGCGCAAACACCCAACACTGTGCTTATGCGGATCCATCCCTCCATTGGCAGGTCTGACTACCTCCCGGTGCCACAGGGCCCCTCCTGAGGCAGATCTCTGAAGGAAAAGCAAGCTGAGCCTGCCCCTTCCACCCCTGTGCACCTTGCCGATGCACCCCAGCTAATAGGCCAGATCCCCAGGACCACAAGCCTGGCAGTGTGCAAGTAGCCCAGACGGGCCATGCACACTGGCCACAGTGAATCCTGCCCCTAGGAGAGGAAAAGAGAAGGAACACACCAGTCTGACTATGGCCCCAGCAGTGGGCTGGGGGCAGACATCAGGTCTGACTGTGGCCCCGCCCACCAACTCCAGTTATTCAAGACAGCACAGGGGAAGTGCCCCGCAGTCCCGCACCATTCCAGGGACTATCCAAAATAATGAAACAGAACAATTCCCCTCAAAAAAAGTCCCGGAAATAACAACAGCTAATGAACTGATCAAAAATGATTTAACCAGGGGCGCCTGGGTGGCTTAGTCGGTTAAGCATCCGACTTCAGCTCAGGTCATGATCTCACGGGTCCGTGAGTTTGAGCCCCGCATCAGGCTCTGGGCTGATGGCTCAGAGCCTGGAGCCTGCTTCCGATTCTGTGTCTCCCTTTCTCTCTGTCCCTGTCCAGTTCATGCTCTCTCTCTGTCCCAAAAATAAATAAACATTAAAAAAAATTTAAAAAAATGAATTTAGAATAATAGTCATAAAATTAATCGCTGGGCTTGAAAACAGTATAAAGGACAGCAGAGAATCTCTTGCTACAGAGATCAAGGGACTAAGGAACAGCCAGGAGGAGCTAAAAAATGCTATTAATGATCTGCAAAATAAAATGGAGACAACCACGGCTCGGATTGAAGAGGCAGAGGAGAGAATAGGTGAACTAGAAGATAAAATTACGGAAAAAGCAGCAGCTGGGAAAAAGAGATAAAAAAAAATCCAGGAGTATGAGGGGACAATTAGAGAATTAGGTGATGCACTAAAGAGAAATAATATATGCATAATTGGTATTCCAGAGGAGGAAGAGAGAGGGAAAGGTGCTGAAGGGGTCCTTGAAGAAATAGCTGAGAACTTCCCTGATCTGGGGAAGGAAAAAGGCATTGAAATCCAAGAGGCACAGAGAACTCCCTTCAGACGTAACTTGAATCGATCTTCTGCACAACATATAGTGAAACTGGCAAAATACAAGGATAAAGAGAAAATTCTGAAAGCAGCACGGGATAAACGGGCTCTAACATATAAAGGGAGACCTATAAGACTTGTGACCGATCTCTCTACTGAAACTTGGCAAGCCAGAAAGGAATGGCAGGAGATCTTCCATGTGATGAACAGAAAAAAATATGCAGCCGAGAATCCTTTATTCAGCAAGTCTGTCATTTAGAATAGAAGGAGAGATAAAGGTCTTCCCAAACAAAAACTGAAGGAATTTGTCACCACTAAACCAGCCCTACAAGAGTTCCTAAGGGGAATCCTGTGAGACAAAGTACCAGAGACATCGCTACAAGTATGAAACCTACAGACATCACAATGACTCTAAACCCGTATCTTTCAACGTTTTTTATTTATTTTTGGGACAGAGAGAGACAGAGCATGAACGGGGGAGGGGCAGAGAGAGGGAGACACAGAATCGGAAACAGGCTCCAGGCTCCGAGCCATCAGCCCAGAGCCTGACGCAGGGCTCGAACTCACGGACCGCGAGATCGTGACCTGGCTGAAGTCGGACGCTTAACTGACTGCGCCACCCAGGCGCCCCTAAACCCGTATCTTTCTATAATAACACTGAATGTAAATGGACTAAATGCGCCAACCAAAAGACATAGGGTATCAGAATGGATAAAAAAACAAGACCCATCTATTTGCTGTCTACAAGAGACTCATTTTAGACCTGAGGACACTTTCAGATTGTGAGTGAGGGGATGGAGAACTATTTATCATGCCACTGGAAGTCAAAAGAAAGCTTGAGTAGCCATACTTATATCAGACAAACTAGACTTTAAATTAAAGGCTGTAACAAGAGATGAAGAAGGGCATTATATAATCATCACAGGGTCTATCCAGGAAGAGCTAACAATTATAAACGTCTATGCACCGAATACAGGAGCCCCCAAATATATAAAACAATTACTCATAAACGTAAGCAACCTTATTGATAAGAATGTGGTAATTGCAGGGGACTTTAACACTCCACTTACAGAAATGAATAGATCATCTAGACACATGGTCAATAAAGAAACAAGGGCCCTGAATGATACATTGGATCAGATGGACTTGACAGATATATTTAGAACTCTGCATCCCAAAGCAACAGAATATACTTTCTTCTCGAGTGCACACGGAACATTCTCCAAGATAGATCATATACTGGGTCACAAAACAGCCCTTCATAAGTTTACAAGAATTGAAATTATACCATGCATACTTTCGGACCACAATGTTATGAAGCTTGAAATCAACCACAGGAAAAAGTCTGGAAAACCTCCAAAAGCATGGAGGTTACAGAACACCCTACTAAAGATTGAATGGGTCAACCAGGCAATTAGAGAAGAAATTAAAAAATATATGGAAACAAACGAAAATACAACAATCCAAATGTTTTGGGATGCAGCGAAGGCAGTCCTGAGAGGAAAATACATCGCAATCCAGGCCTATCTCAAGAAACAAGAAAAATCCCAAATACAAAATCTAACAGCACACCTAAAGGAAATAGAAGCAGAACAGCAAAGACAGCCTAAACCCAGCAGAAGAAGAGAAATCATAAAGATCAGAGCAGAAATAATATAGAATCTAAAAAAACGGTAGAGCAGATCAACAAAACCAAGAATTGGTTTTTTGAAAAAAATAAACAAAATTGATAAACCTCTAGCCAGGCTTCTCAAAAAGAAAAGGGAGATGACCCAAATAGATAAAATCATGAATGAAAATGGAATTATTACAACCAATCCTTCAGAGATACAAGCAATTATCAGGGAATACTATGAAAAATTATATGCCAACAAAGTGGACAACCTGGAAATAATGGACAAATTCCTAAACACCCACACGCTTCCAAAACTCAATCAGGAGGAAATAGAAAGCTTGAACAGACCCATAACCAGCGAAGAAATTGAATCAGTCATCAAAAATCTCCCAACAAATAAGAGTCCAGGACCAGATGGCTTCCCAGGGGAGTTCTACCACACGTTTAAAGCAGAGATAATACCTATCCTTCTCAAGCTATTCCAAAAAATAGAAAGGGAAGGAAAACTTCCAGACTCATTCTGTGAAGCCAGTATTACTTTGATTCCTAAACCAGACAGAGACCCAGTAAAAAAAAGAGAACTACAGGCCAATATCCCTGATGAATATGGATGCAAAAATTCTCAAGATACTAGCAAATCGAATTCAACAGCATATAAAAAGAATTATTCACCATGATCAGGTGGGATTCATTCCTGGGATACAGGGCTGGTTCAACATTCGCAAATCAATCAATGTGATACATCACATTAATAAAAGAAAAGATAAGAACCATATGATCCTGTCAATCAATGCAGAAAAGGCATTTGACAAAATTCAGCAACCTTTCTTAATAAAAACCCTCAAGAAAGAAGGGATAGAAGGAACATACTTAAACATCATAAAAGCCATTTATGAAAAGCCCACAGCTAACATCATCCTCAATGGGGAAAAACTGAGAGCTTTTTCCCTGAGATCAGGAACACGACAGGGATGTCCACTCACCGCTGTTGTTTAACATAGTGCTGGAAGTTCTAGCATCAGCAATCAGACAACAAAAGGAAATCAAAGGCATCAAAATTGGCAAAGATGAAGTCAAGCTTTCGCTTTTTGCAGATGACATGATATTATACATGGGAAATCCGACAGACTCCACCAAAAGTCTGCTAGAACTGATACCTGAATTTAGCAAAGTTGCAGGATACAAAATCAATGTACAGAAATCAGTTGCATTCTTATACACTAATTATGAAGCAACAGAAAGACAAAGAAACTGATCCCATTCACAATTGCACCAAGAAGCATAAAATACCTAGGGATAAATCTAACCAAACATGTAAAAGATCTATCTGTATATGCTGCAAACTATAGAAAGTTTATGAAGGAAATTGAAGAAGATATAAAGAAATAAAAAAACATTCCATGCTCATGGATTGGAAGAATACTGTCAAAATGTCAATACTACCCAAAGCTATCTACACATTCAATGCAATCCCAATCAAAATTGCACCAGCATTCTTCTCGAAACTAGAACAAGCAATCGTAAAATTCATATGGAACCACAAAAGGCCCCGAATAGCCAAAGTCATTTTGAAGAAGAAGACCAAAGCAGGAGGCATCACAATCCCAGACTTGAGCCTCTACTACAAAGCTGTCATCAAGACAGCATGGTATTGGCACAAAAACAGACACATAGACCAACGGAATAGAATAGAAACCCCAGAACTAGACCCACAAACGTATGGCCAACTCATCTTTGACAAAGCAGGAAAGAATATCCAATCGAAAAAAAGTCTCTTTAACAAATGGTGCTGGGAGAACTGGACAGCAACATGCAGAAGACTGAAACTAGACCACTTTCTCACACCACTCACAAAAATAAACTCAAGATGGATAAAGGACCTGAATGTGAGACAGGAAACCATCAAAACCCTAGAGGAGAAAGCAGGAAAAGACCTCTCTGACCTCAGCCGCAGCAATTTCTTACTTGACACATCCCCAAAGGCAAGGGAATTAAAAGCAAAAATGAACTACTAGGACCTTATGAAGATAAAAAGCTTCTGCACAGCAAAGGAAACAACAAAACTAAAAGGCAACCAACAGAATGGGAAAAGATATTTGCAAATGACATATCGGACAAAGGGCTAGTATCCAAAATCTATAAAGAGCTCACCAAACTCCACACCCGAAAAACAACCCAGTGAAGAAATGGGCAGAAAACATGAATAGACACTTCTCTAAAGAAGACATCCGGATGGCCAACAGGCACATGAAAAGATGCTCAACGTCGCTCCTCATCAGGGAAATACAAATCAAACCACACTCATATCGCCTCACGCCAGTCAGAGTGGCCAAAATGAAGAAATCAGGAGACTATAGATGCTGGAGAGGATGTGGAGGAACGGGAACCCTCTTACACTGTTGGTGGGAATGCAAACTGGTACAGCCACTCTGGAAAACAGTGTGGAGGTTCCTCAAAAAATTAAAAATAGACCTACCCTATGACCCAGCAATAGCACTGCTAGGAATTTACCCAAGGGATACAGGAGTACTGATGCATAGGGGCACTTGTACCCCAATGTTCATAGCAGCACTCTCAACAATAGCCAGATTATGGAAAGAGCCTAAATGTCCACCAACTGATGAATGGATAAAGAAATTGTGGTTTATATACACAATGGAGTACTACGTGGCAATGAGAAAGAATGAAATATGGCCCTTTGTAACAACGTGGATGGAACTGGAGAGTGTGATGCTAAGTGAAATAAGCCATACAGGGAAAGACAGATACCATATGTTTTCACTCTTATGTGGATCCTGAGAAACTTAACAGAAACCCATGGGGGAGGGGAAGGAAAAAAAAAAAAAGGTTAGAGCAGGAGAGAGCCAAAGCATAAGAGACCCTTAAAAACTGAGAACAAACTGAGGGTTGATGGCGGGTGGGAGGGAGAGGAGGGCACCTTTTGGGATGAGCACTGGGTGTTGTATGGAAACCAATTTGACAATAAGTTTCATATATTGAAAATAAAAATAAAAAATTAAAAAAAAAGGATTCTAATGAGTGGAGCGCCTGGGTAGCTCAGTCAGTTAAGCATCAGACTCTTGATTTCAGCTTGGGTCATGATCTCACAGTTCATGAGAGGGAGCCCCACGTGGGGCTTTGTGTTGACAGCACAGAGCCTGCTTGGAATCTCTCTCCCCTCTCTGTCCCTTCCCACTCATGCACTCACACACACTCTCTTTCTCTCTCAATAAATAAATAAACTTAAAAAAAAAAAGATTCTAATGAGTGAAAGTTTTCAAAGACTAGTAGAAAAATTGGTCATTGAAAGAAAAGAAAGGAAAGTCAGTCGTTAATGGAACAAGATAGTAATAAAGAACTTCCTAATTTATAACAGGAAAAATTAAACCAAAATATAATCAGTGACAAAAATAAAGTTAAAAAACGGACAATGTGAGACAAACAGGAAAGATGGAAGATACTACATCAAGAATATCAGTCATTACGCTAAATGTGAACTGAATTCACTTAGAAAAGGTAGGTTATAGATAAGTCAGAATCAAAGCACAGCTATAGGCTATTTACCTGAAACTACTTCAAATGAAGTGATAAAGGAAGATTGAGTATAATAGGTGGATTCATTCTCTCTCTCTCTCTCTCACACACACACACACACACACACACACACAACAGAGCAAGGGCACTGTTAATACCACACCAGGTGACATTTTAGGTTAAAGACACAATACAGGATAAAGAGGAACACTTAATGATACAAAGTCACATATAAAGGAAATATCACAGACCCAAGTGCACATGTACCACATATCATCACAATTAAATATATAAAGAATAGAAATGCAGGGCAGGATTTATAAAATTGCAATGTAGTACAATGTGAGGTTTCCCTACACCTCTGAATTAGTCAAAGGTTATAAGTTAAAAAATGCACACTGAATTAGACATATATTATAAATAAAAATAAGAACCTAGAAGAGTTGACTAATATAGTCAATAAACCTGATTAATAGCTACATAGAACCTCACATCTAACAGAAAATGCATAATTTTTGTTTGCTCATGGAACATTTACAGAATAGTCTGTAATTTGGTCACAGAGAAAACTGTAATAATTGCTCAAAAGTTGGTATTTCACAGGTCTCTATGTCTGACCATAATCCAATGAGATTTGAAATAAATAATAAAATTTGCCCTGAAAAAATCCAGAAGTGTATCCTATTACTCATATATATTTAAGTTCAATATAGGAAATAGGTGTTGTTTCAATTACATACAGAAAGAATTATTTAGTGAATGGTATGATTGGCCACCACTCTAGAAGTAAAACTGGAAATTATATAAATTTTCAGATATATGTTTTAATGTAAAGCACAAAATAAATTCCATACAAGAAAATACGGAGAGATTCTTACTCACTTGAAAGACCCGGAAAAATATAAACGACAATATAGATATAGAGCAACATTATCAAAAGCAAAACCAATCCACGAATAATATATTTTAGAAAAAAAATTGGTAAAGCAGATAACCATAATTAGTAATTAGTTAGATGACAAACATTTCTAATATTGCCAGGAAAGCAAACCAACGGAATATTGAAAACAATTCAGAAACAAGCAGTCTTGACTGCCAAAAATATATGAAGAGCTCAGTCACAAATAGGGAAATACAAACAAAAGATTGCAGAAATTAAAAGACTCAGAACATATATTGTTGGTGAAAAGGTAAGAAAATAGTATAGTGGGAATACGAGGTGCTGGCCATTTTTGGAAATCAATCTAGCAGCACTTCGTAAAATTAATAATTGGCATACCTTTTGACCCAGCAGTCTCCTTCTTGGTAATGAATCTCCTAGAAAGCAAATCCCAAAGTATATAAAATGATTCAAAGGAAAGTGGTTAAGTAATGCTGGCTTATCTGTAGGGAATAATACGCAGCTATTAAAAAGAATGAATGTGAACTATAGGAATTCGTCTTTGAGGAATTTCTGGAAAGTATCTTCAAGAAAAAAAATACAGAAAAATGTAAACATACCATTTTTTAGAAAATGAACAAGAACAACAGAAACCCTGGATGTAGAGGAAAAGATGGAAGGATGCATTCCAGATGTTAACATGTATTTTTGTGTGGAGGTAGGGAGGGGCTGATGGATTAAATGCACTGAACATTCCTTCTTTCATAGCCAGTGAGGATCACGAAACAATGAGTCGGTGATCCAATTCGATCACGTTTTTTTTAACTGTCAAAATGTAGGCAATACACCTGCATACATTTAAAACAGGCTGCTCAAAACCAGTTGCAGCGTTTTATTTATAAAATAGAGTATTTCATCTTCATGAGGAGACATTTCTTAAAAGACAAGGATTTACTTTCAAAAGTCCTAGCACATCCTCTACTGGTCTGGAAAATTAAGTGGGCAGGGAGTGAGTTTTTTGTTCTAGAGACTAAAACTTCTGAAATCCTTTATTGTTTATTCCTTTTTTTTCTTTTTGTCTGACTCCTTGTCCTTTACTCTCCCTCAGGATGAAATTAATGGTCAGATGCACCTGTCCATCTCACCCAGTTGGTTAATTTAGAAGTGAAAGTCACTGATTCAGCAACACTGTGATTCCCGCAGTTCTAGAAGGATAGCAAGAATTCCAATTAAAACGCCACCTATTCCTGAATGCATAAACCCCTTTTTAAAAGACAATTAATCCTTCTTCGTGTCATCTCTGGGTTTTCAGTATCGTTGATAATAGCTCCACTTTGAATCATTTATTCTATGAAAAAGCAGAAATAGGAAGAAGAAAAAAGCCTGCCATTTGTTTCTCTAGAGAGAAATTGCTTGGAAAGCTGTCAAAGATTCTTTAGGCTATTTAGATTAAGGAGGGTAGATTTTACAGGAAATGAAGGTGAGGCAACAGATGAGGGTGGGAAATTCACCGTGATTTTTTTTTTTTTACATTAGGGTGCACAGTGCATTGATGATACATATTTGTATGTAGGCATGAAAATCCTTATGCATTTGTAGGAATTTGGAAATGCACATGCTTAAAGTATAAAAATCTACAGAATGAAATCAACTAATATTTTAGTAGCTCACAGCAATGGTAGGCTCCCTTGAGTGAACATACCATTCAATAGGATAGATCTTGAGTCATCTTGATTTACAAGTATAGACAGTAAATAGTATCTCAAGCTTTCTTACAAATAGACTCTTCGTGCTTCAGATCTATCTATACCTAAGAATTAGGTTGTCCTAAACAGGGAGAGATTCTTGGTTACTTTCTTGAAGGTAATTATTTTTATCCAGACTGAAACCAACTAATTAACAAGATACTTTACTCTTTTCATATTTACTAATGAGTCTTTCTCTTATTTTGTTCATGTGTTAGATTTATTTCTAGCTCTTGTAAGAATCTATGGTTAGAGTTTATTTTCTTATCCTGTTGTCTTTTATTATGGAATTTTAAGCTATTTTATAGTGTTTGATATGTCTAATCTTAATTGTGAAATTTCATTTCTTACAGTTTTACTATTCTTTCATGGTTTTTTTTGTTATGTGGACTGTAGTTTTTGTTTTTAGAGATTTGCATTAAGGATTTTGAAATATGCATACTCTTGGATTTTTAAAACTTTTATGGGACACTAAGTTCTTTAGAAATATGTTTTTTGTTCTCAAAGTATGAAGCATTCTTTTGATACTGCCAATATAATTCTAGGTATTTAGGGAATATTTATATCCCTTTATAATAGCCTCCTCTTTTATAATATGGACTTTTTTTTTTTTTTTTTAGCATTTACAAGGACTGCTTTGGTATTTAACTTAAATTTTTAACTGATTTAAGTGTCATTTCAAAATCATTTCTTCTAGAACTCAATTTTTACTTTGATCTATCCTTTGGCAACAGAGTGTTTTAGGGTAATTTTCCCAGAAAAGTTCCTGAAAGAATGCTTGCCTAAAGCTTCTGGGTATGGATTTCTTGTGGCACAATTCTTTCCCTCCCAGTCCTGTGGTTGCAGAGGTCTATTTTCCCTTGATATCTCAAATTGCAGGGAAATACAAAACTGATCTGTGTTCCTTTGTAGGAAATCTCCCAGGAATTTTTCCTACAAGATTTGATTTTCCTCAGAATTGAAAAAAAAAATCATAGTGTGTGTGTTAAGTCATGATTCCCTTTTTCCATCATTCTTCTCAGTTATAATGTTAGCATTTTTTAACATGTTTAGGTTTCTTCTATTCAGAAATATTTGTCTTTCATTATATCTGTTATTATTTCCTCTTTTTATTTGTCCTTTCAGTGGTTTCAAACTTCTTTCTGGCCAAACTCCAGGTTTGAGCCCAAGTTCCTCACTGATTGTCAACTAGCTCAGGTGGATGGTTTCCCTGTGTAGCTTGTGAATGCTGTCTGTACCTGGTGCTCTGACTTTGATCATAGCTACAAACAACTAGTATTTCTTTGTCTTGGACCTTAACTCTAGTCCCAGTACGTCTTCGTTATTTTGTCATATCCTTCAACTTTTTCTGGCTATAAAATTAGCATCCCCCAAACTCACTTCCATAGAAGAAAGGATCATACACGAAATGTCTATATAATTTAGATCACCGATTAGTTATAAGCTATGAAAGAAAACATACATAGACATAGGAGATACATGGTAGAAGACTGCCATAGGTCTTGTTACACTGAATACCAGGTTGTAAATTGCAGGTATAATGTTGATGCTTTTTTCTAGGTGATATGTCAAAAAAGATAAAATTCTCCAACTTTGTCTACCTTTCTCACAATCACGTAGTGATAAGCTGAAGCTATGTAACAATCATGTCTTCTTCCTCAAACAAGAGAGTACCTGCAAACTTTGGAACTGGATGAAATGCACCTTGCTCAATAGCTTACCCTTAACGTGCACTCCAGGAGCTGTGGTGAGATACCAGGTAATACCATACACTCACTGTCGTGGCTCCCTATTTCAACCATGCTATGCCTGAAAACAGTTAGCCTATTTATTCTAGGGACTCTGTTTCACCCAAAAACTCAGTTTCACCTCCAAATTGCTCATTTTGTAAACTCCTTGAGGATGGGCACTTCATCTTTAGTATCTTCAATATATATGTATTGCTCAAGAGAAAGCAAATGAGAGAGGAGAGGGGATGAAGAGAAGGAAGGGAGGGGGGGAAAAGAAGAAACAGTCATTGATCTAGATTCATACCCATTTGCATTCTGTAGCCATCTTCACTATATCGAAAGTGAAATCTTCAGGTGAAGTAAATTAAAGTTTAAACTATAGTGAAAAGTTCTTCTCACAAACATGTCTATAGCAGGTGCATACTCTCTCTTTGTAACTTTGCTTGGTTCCCCGGAGATATACCTCTTAAGAAACATACCTCTCTCCAGCGTCTGAATAGACCTGGCGCCTCTTCCCCCAAGCCAACTATAGGAGGCCCCAATTATTCTGGTTGCTGTCATCACCCTCAAGACCATTGCTGTTCTATTTTAACCTCAGTCCTTTCAAACACTTTGGAATTTGAGATAACCACACAGGTCCCTGATGTACTGAAGACTGCCCAAAGTCTACTTTCTCTTTTGTTCTTACTCCTTGGCTGACTGAGAACATTGTATCCAGCCCGTCTCCCTGTTTCCCCCATGAGATTTGAGATGGCTTGTCAAAGAAAAACAACAGTGAAGAGAATAATTAATGATCCTTTGATGCCTGCCAGCTCTGAAGAGGTACTTACCTGTGGGCTTTTGAGTGTTCCATAATTACTCGACAGTACTAACTGCTTGTTCACCTTGCCAAGTTTCCACATTTCCTTCGTGTTACTGTCGACTGTATAAATATGTGCTAGGTCCCCACTGCACTATAGTTCAATCTACTCAGGTAATTCTCCATTAAAATGATCCCAGTACATGTACAGTGAGCTTCAGAAATGTGTAATTGTGGTGGCATGCCAAATACTTTCTCGGAGAGGTTTGAGATAACCGTAGACAGCCGGTGAGATGTTTTTCTTTCTTCCGCTTCAACACACAAAGGAATTTAGGAAACTTCTCCCTTGAACAGACTTCAGCTTTTCTTTCAGAGAAATTCAGAGTTCTTTCATCTCAGTTTGCTAAGGGCTGGGTCACGGAGGAGGAAATAAGTTAGTCTGTGTTCTACTAAACGTGCCTACTACTTTCTGAAAGACGAACAATACAAGAATACATAAGAAAATAAACGGGGGTTCAACGGGGACAAGTATGAATTGGTATAAGTATACCAAAGCTTCTTGATCTCTCAGGAGTTCTCAATACACCCTATGCTCTAGCCCTGACTTGTGAGTACAGGTTAACATCAACAGAACCAGAGGTCGAGTGGTCAAGAGGGATGGAGAGGCAGATGGAAAGAATAGCATTTCTACTGTCAAGTGACTATTATTTGGACAAATCAAAAGGCCAAAGAAAATCACCATGAAATTTTACTTGAAAAAATGATAAATTTCTTCCATGAAACTAATCATTTTTCTCAGTTTTTATATCTAAAGACATGTTACTAAGTATCTTTTTTTCTTGAGATACTGTTTCTGGGAGCATAGAAGTTTTTATCCGAAGTTCTGTTTTAAGAAGTTCAGAAGCTCCTCTGTATCCCTAATTCACCTTCCAATATGAGAGGATCAAATGCCTCACCTTATAAAATCAAACAACGGGATGGGTGGATAAGAAGTTAAAGGGCTTGTCTTGAGATAAATCACCCTGGGAAGATGTTTTCCAATTTCCAAAGCCCTTTGGGAAAATTACGGCCCACAGTACCACCATGCATTTAGGGTTGTCATGGATCACTGTGCAACTGTGTGCTATGCAGCTCTAAGAAGCTTCCACACTTAGACTGCAAGGTGATGTCTACACTGTGGCCTCAAACCCATATTTATTATTATATAAACCTAAAATAGTTTTCATTCTAGGGGAATTGAATTTTTTGAAAAACTTATTCAGAATACCAACTCAACTGTTCTGTTGGAAGGGGAGGTGGGGAATCCTTTAGGCCCACCCATTCTTAGGTCCCTAGAAGGGTTTTTAGGTCTCTGCAAGAAATAGTACAAAAGTGGAGCTTTAAGGAAAAAGGTCTGGATAAGAAAAAGACCCATTTTACAAGATTAGTTGAAACCAGGGAAGGCGGTGTAATAGAAAAGGCACTAACATGGACTTCAATAAACTACTTCAAATTTAGCCATAGGTGACAGACAAGGTCCGGGGTTCAGTCACAACTGTTCTAGAAGTGGGACTAGATGAATGAGAGGTGTATGAGCCTCTTTTGAGCCACGGACTCTTTGGGAGTCTCAAAAAAAAAAAAAAAAAAAAAAAAAGGTTATAGGGCCTTTCCCTCTACCTTGACAAAGCCATAATTAAACTTTCCTTGTTCAAGGATGAAGCACTCGATAAGCATAAGGTCATTCCAGACCTCAATGTTATTTTACATTTTTTAACATCTTAAGTCATTTTAAAGTCTAACAAGAAAAGTTAACTCTACAGTATGTTTGCTTCCTGAATGGGTCAGTTGCTTCCCTCTGCTTTTAGATGCAGAATAAGCAGAATATTCTGCTTATAGATGCAGAATAAGATTACATCCCCAGCCCTAAATAGCACTATGGCAAAGTTTGTTACCTTCAAAAAAAAAAAAAAAAAGACTGGTTGTTACAAGTATTCCCCTCCCCCAGAAATATGCTCTACAAAGTGAGTCCTTCTGAAGTGACATTAGACCACAATGTGCATGAAGACAGTTGTGCCCATCAGAAGACACTACCTGCAGGTCTACAGTTATGTCTGTTTTTTTCCCAGAACCCCTAGCAGGGCCCTTGCTCACCCATAGCACATGAGAATTACAGAAAGCAGTAGCAGTTGAGGAAATTTATGGATAATGCAAACAAAGAAAAACTACATAAAATCTCTACAAAATCTATTTCTTTGCCCATTTAAGAATATTTGGTCTTATTAAATGTTATCTACATATGTCAATACACCTAGAAAATTTCAAGAATACACCAAAACAGGGGTTATTTCCTGGGGGAGTGAGGATGCAACCAGTGGGCAGAAGTCCTTTGCTATGAACATAATTTCTGTAGGAGGGTCCTCACCACCTACACACTGCTTGGGTAGAGTAGGAATTGTGAGAGAGTTAATGCTGATATCAAATGTAATCCCAGACTTTGCCCTCCTTGGGAGGAGGCCCTGCGATTTTAGGACCCTGGCCACTTTCCAAAGTAAAATAAGTACTCGATGGAAGTTTGCTGAATGAATCAACCAAGCAATTAACCGATCAAAGTACCTTAGCCATGGTTCCTAAATTACAGCTACAGGCCAACTCCACCCAAATTTCTTTCTTGCTTCATGACAACCAGGTAAATCAGAATTCATATTTTTGTCTCTGTTATGCAGAAGCTGTAGGATTTGGGGCAAATTCTTAAGTTTTTTGAGTTTCAATTTCCTCCATTGTAAAACAGGGATGATCTTTCTTTTGCATAGTTGCTGTTGAAGTTAAATACAATAATATCCACAAAGCATCTATCTAGCTCAGGGCCAAGTGAATGGCAGGTACCACTATAGTTAATACCTTTTATTATTTTTTTTTAAGATTTATTTGAAAGAGCACAAGCAGAGGAGGTAGAAAGAGGGAGGGAGGAAGAGAATCCCAAGCAGGTTCAGTGCTGTCTGCACAGAGCCCAACACAGGGCTTGAACTCATGAACACTTAAGATCATGACCTGAGCTGAAATCAAGAGTCAGATGCTTAACCGACTGAGCCACCCAAGCTTAATTCTTTCAAGGTTTACTTTTTCACCCCCTCTTAATTTAAGTGATGTGCTAGGAATTTAACAAAATTCTGCAAATTATTCAGCTCCTACTGGGTGATAAACTGTCCCAGACTTGGATTGTACTCCCTTTGAGCACTTGCAGAGTGGATGACAATAATTTAAAAGACAACACAGCTGAGCTGATTAATCATTTTGTGCCCTACACTGAATCACATGTTTCTTTGGCTTCCCTAAGGTGCTTGTATATTTCCTAATGCCCTTCATGTGACACTTAATACGTTTGCCCTTCAACAGGAAATTTCATTCAATCATAGCATTTTGAGAGGGACAAACATAATGAAGTTGGGGAATGAATGCCATCCTCATATAAAGATCTAATTTCTTATAATTCCTTATTCTCTTAAACACAAGACAAATCCAAAATGAATTTTAGTTCCCACAAAAGCATTTTTTACTTTGAAAAGTCAACCACATATTTTTTAGAATGATAACCACCTTGTCTTTACAGGCTACCTGTTTTTTCTAAGTTTCTTAAAATTTTTAAGAAAAATATTAAGAAAAATAGCAACCTTTGGTCTAATCAGAACCATGTTGGTCCAAATACTGAATGCCTTCTTACATTCTTTTTAAAACCTAATAGTCTGAAAGTCTAGACAGACATTTCAGTGATTAAACCATTCAGTCAATTCAGTTTTAAATCAATTAGGTATGACTAACCCATTCTGATATCGCCTAACTCAGCTTACTGCCTTGTCCAAACGTGGTAGGCACTAATAAATATTTATTGATTTGAGTTGTTCTTTGAAGTGAAATGTACTTAGGCTGAAACTAGAGCAAGTGATTTTGATAATGCATGTGAAATGCCTAATAGCTCCTATTAAGTTCTTTTCCAATTTATGTGCACCTTTCTCTGATTAGTGAGTTTCATTTGTTCCTGTTACATTGAGCTTGGATTTAGATGCAGATTGGCAAATTGCTTTCCCAATATCTTCTATTTTGTGTTAATAACTACTCATTGGGCTTTAAGTCATTTCCCCCTTCATCTTTGTTCTAAGCACCCCTCCTTTGTGAACTAGTATTATATATTATTTATAAATGACTTTAGGAAAAAAAAATGCCATGGATGCCAATGGGAGTTTTTCGTACCAGCAAGTATGATTCATTAGTAAGTGAGTTCACTTTGAAAGGGAACTCAATGTTTTCACTCCTACAAGACAATAA
This sequence comes from Neofelis nebulosa, assembly GCF_028018385.1. Classification (NCBI taxonomy): domain Eukaryota; kingdom Metazoa; phylum Chordata; class Mammalia; order Carnivora; family Felidae; genus Neofelis; species Neofelis nebulosa. Next base: position 44,712,408 of record NC_080792.1, on the reverse strand, counting down.
CTCTAAGAATTAGATCTGATCAAATGATTAGATGAAATGTAGGATTCAGATTAACTGTGAAATTATTACTTCTGGGAATCTGATTTAGTACTTTTTAATTTTTAAATATGAGAGCATGATATCTAGGAGATCAATAAGTCTAAGGAAAGGATAAGATTAAGAGATCACCCAGTGTGTTCTTCTGTTAGCAAGGAAGGTTTTTTATACACAACCATTATACAATTATGAAGTTTATCAAAATAGCTACCTGTTGGATTATCCCTTTTGATCCTTTATATTTGGAATTCCAGTTAGCTACTACCAAATCACCAAGAGGCATACATTTCTATTATGTGATTGGCATTTAGTCACTGTAACCAAAACAAAATGTAAAAGGTGTTTTTCTGTGTGACAAATATGGAATTGCTATCCAAAAACTGAGGTTAGAGTTGGCTTTACAAAAAGCAGTTCCAAAGGTGGGAAAATGTAGAGTCAATGTATATAAAACTCAGGTTAATTTTCTTACCCCCTTTCTGAAGAATTACATAGAACACTACATGCATCCTCCTAGGATTCTCTGATAACTTTGATCACATATAAACAATGTTTTACTGAGACACAGAACCCTATAACACTTCTATAATACTGTACTTAGATCTCGACAACTGGCACACTGCCCAGGGTCCCACATTTAATGGCCGCTTAGTACCTGGGGCCAGTCGGGGCCAGCAGCACCACCTAATTGGGGTGCCCTAAGCCCGGACAAGGACCCACATGGTCCTCAGTCCTGATTTCTAGGATGTTCTCTGGGCACCCGATGACCCACTACTGCCACACATGGCTTGACCAGATGCCCTGAGGAACTCAGTCATGTGTATGGGATCATCCTTGTGGTAGGCCCAGATTCCAGTGGACAACATGCAAGCAGATCTCTCTGGTTCTCTGGCATTATGTTTCTTTCATGGGATCAGATGAGATCAGCCCTCAGAAGAGTGCTGACATAGTCATCTGAGAGAAATTCAATCATGTCAGACTTAAGGCAAGACTTGAGTCGTGGATGGAGGCTCATGTGTGACTCTGGTCATCCATATTTGGATCTCAACATTGCCTCTGGTTTCCATACCTGGGTATATAAGGGGGTGCCAGGCTTCTCCAGGTGCTCCTGGCTGCTGGCACCCAGGGAAGCCCCACCCTTTATAGCCTCCACACCAAGCTTCAGGCTCTCCTGTGGGTGGATGTACCTACCTGCTCCCAGGGCTTTTGAGACCTTTGTTCCACAATACCAATAGGCCTTGCCAACCTATGTCCTCTCTTGCCTCTGATCCATGTGGCTGTTCTGTTTCGCTACAGATGGTCCTACATGGTGCTAGAGAAGGGATAGACATTGCTTGCACAAATGAGAGTATTGCGCTCACTGTCCCTGCCCCATGGTCCTTAGAGGTGGAGGTGTATGAGCAGCAATTCACGTTCTAGGAATGCAGTGATTGCAGCCTAAAGAGTGACTGGAAGATGTGTTGTTCTATGCTTACACTATAAAATTCTGACAAGTATTACATGATCAGAAAAACAAATTGCTCACATTTTCCTGCATGCACTAAGACTGCCTTTGTGGTTCTCATCAATGAAACCCAGCAACAACCCTTGTTTGACAGCTACTAAAAGCCAGTATTCAGTTAGTACAATGGATGATGCAGTTGCGTGTAGTCAACGTTAAGTAAATGGTAGTATAGTAGGTAACTGCAAAAGCAAGAAAATATACATTGATTCAAATAGAAATACAAAAGAACTATGGGACTGTAAGAAACGACAGCATGGCCACCTTTTCCTCATGGTGGGAGATGTGGAATTTGTCACCAGAGAGCATATTTGACAATAGAAAGATAGTGCCTGGGCACATCACATGCACTAAATGGATAATATATACGAACTTTTCTATCCATAATTTTATATCGATAAACCCCTATACCTCATGAATGCCTTTTTTCACATTTAATACTGCATTTTTAAGATGAAACAGTCTCAATAGGCAGGGACCTATCAAAACAATATTTGGCCAAGGCCTCACATGCCCTAGCAGTGGCCCTGAGGTCTTAAATTTGGAGAAGATTTTCATCCATATCCTTATGCAATGCAAAAACTGCTAGCCAGTATTTGTCAAGTCTCATCAACATCAAGTACACGGAGAGGAAACTTACCATAATCTCATAAATTAAACAGTTATAATTTGGGTCAGTGTCTTAGCTTGGGTTGCTTTGACAAAATACCATGGACTGGGCTGCTTAAACAACAGACGTTTATTTCTCACAGCTCCAGGGGCTGGGAAGTCCGAGATCAGGGTGCCAGCACAGTGGGGTTCTGGTAAGAACTCTTCTGCCTTGTAGATGGCCCTCTTCTTTCTGTATCTTCACAGGGTCAGGGGAAAAGGAGAGGGAGAAGGAGAGGGAGAGGGAAAGAGGACTAGAGCAATCTCTCTGGTCTCCTCTTATAAGAACACTAATCCTGTGATAAGGGTCTGGCTTCTTAAATTTTACTTGAATCAAAGTTAACATATAGTGCAATCATTGTTTCAGGAACAGAATCTCATGATTCATCACTTACATGGAACACCCAGTGCTCATCCCAACAAGAGCCCTCCTCAATGCCCATCACCCATTTAGTAACCCTAACCCTACCCAACACCCCTCCAGCAACCCTTACCTTGTTCTCTGTATTTAAGTCTCTGAAGGTTTGCCTCCCTGTTTTTGTCTTATTCCTTCCCTTCCCCTATGTTTGTCTGTTTTGTATCTTAAATTCCACATGAGTGAAATATGATCTCTTTCTCGGACTTCACTTAGCATAACACACTCTAGTTCCATCCACGTTATTGCAAGTGGCAAGATTTCATTCTCATTGCCAAGTAATATTCCATTGTATATATTTAACACATCTTTATCCATTCATTGATGAATGTACATCTGGGCTATTTCCATAATTTTGCTATTGTCCATGGTGCTGCTATAAACATTGGGGTGCATGAGTCAGCATTTTTGTATCCTTTGGATAGTCAGTAGTGCAATTGCTGGATCATGGGGTAGTTCTATTTTTATTTTTTTGAGGAATCTCCATACTGTTTTCCAGAGTGGCTGCACCAGTTTGCATTCCCACCAGTGCAAAAGTGTTCCTCTTTCTCCACATCCTCCCCAACATCTGTTGTTGCCGGAGTTAATTTTAGTCATTCTGACAGGTGTGAGGTGGTATCTTATTGTGGTTTTGATCTTTATTTCCCTGATGAGTGATGTTGAGCATCTTTTCATGTTCTGTTAGCCATATGGATATCTTTCAAAAAGGGTTCATGTCTTTTGCCCATTTCTTCACTGGGTGGGTTTTTTTTTGGGTGTTGATTTTGTTAAGTTCTTTATGGATTTTGAATACTAACCCTTTATCTGATATATCATTTGCAAATATCTTCTCCCATCCCATTGGTTGCATTTTAGTTTTGCCGTTTCCTTTGCTGTACAGAAACGTTTTATCTTGATGAGGTCACAATGAGGTTCATTTTGGCTTTTATTTCCCTTGCCTCCAGAAACATGTCTTGTAAGAAGGTGCTGTGGCCGAGGTAAAAGTGGTGGTTGCCTGTTTTCTCCTCTAGGATTTTGATGCTTTCCTGTCTTATATTTAGGTCTTTCATTCATTTTGAGTTCATTTTTGGGTATGGAGTAAGAAAGCGGTCCAGGTTCATTCTTCTGCATATTGTTGTCCAGTTTTCCCAACACCTTTGGCCAAAAAGCCAGCCTTTTTTCCATTGGATGTTCTTTCCCGCTTTGTCAAATATTAGATGGCCATACGTTTGTGGGTCCATTCTGGGTTCTCTATTCTGTTCCACTGATCTATGTTTGTTTTGTGAAGGCCTCACTCTTATGACCTCATCTAAACTTAATTAGTCCCCAGAGGCTCCATCTCTAATTACCATCAAGTCAGGAGTTAGGGCTTCAATATATAAATGTGGGGAGGGGGCAGAATTTAGTCCATAGCAGTCAGTTCTCACTCATCAAAATGTCCTTATGCTGGGGAAGAAAAACTTTCCTCTACCCTCTTTTTCTTTTAAATTTCTTTTTAATGCTTATTTTTGAGAGCACGCACACGAGCAAGCAGGAGACACAGAATCCAAAGCAGGCTCCACACACCAAGCTGTCAGCACAGACCCTGATGTGGGGTTCAAACTCCCCTAAGTGCAAGATCTTGACCTGACCTAAAGTTGTATGCTTAACCAACTGAACCACCCAGGTGCCCCTCCTCTACCGTCTTGAGATAGGGCTTGCAAATTAAACTCACAGATTAGGTAGACAGTTTTTATTAATACTTTTGTGCACAGTTCACAGAAGAGTTGAAAGTCAAAGAAACTGACTCGTTAGACTCAGGGGGCATATATGTCCTCTTAATAAAGGAAAGAGTTTGGATTTCAAGGCATGATAAACTGTAGGGAAATGACTAGGAAATAATGGGACACTAATGGAATATAAGGGCTGTTTTGGTAAGGTCTGTTAATGCAAACTCGGCTGGGTGTCAGCTCCCTGACTTCAATGTTTAGATCTTCTTCCCTGGTATGGGGAGTGGGGGTAGGGGGAGAAGCTTCCTCAAAGGGAATTTTATGTCCTGCTTTTAAGCAGATAAGAACAGTGTGGAGAACTCTTCCTGCATCATTTGATTTCAGCTCAAAATAATCCTCATGCCAAAGTGTCATATTTTGGGGTGGCATATTCTGATCCCCTTCACCTACAATGGTGACCCTCAGCTCTCACTGTATGCCCCACAACCACCTGAGGTGTTTAGGAAAGTTAAAGGACTAGGTTCATGCCTCAGTGATTTGGTTTCATTTGGTTTGAGTGGACCAGACATGGATCTATTTAGACAGTTCTATGGGTGATCCTAATGTGCAGCAAAGCTCTAGCAGTTCCGAATAAGATCTGAAGATCATCTGATTTTATATATATATATCTATCTCACAATGCCGAGGACCTACCCCAAGCTAATTAAATCAGAATTTCAAGAAATGAGGCTCCATTTCTTGGTCATTTGGAATTTTACAAAATCTCAGCCTTCTCCTCAGTGAGTGCTGAGAACCACCACTCTGGAGCAATTTCAGCTGGTGCATTTAATATCTACATGATGACAATGTACAGTCTCTTTCATCCAAGTTGATGGATTCTTTCAAAACTGTACACGGGGCGCCTGGGTGGCTCAGTTGGTTAAGTGTCCGACTTTGGCTCAGGTCATGATCTCACAGTTCATGAGTTTGAGCCCCACGTTGGGCTGTGTGTCTGACAGCCCAGAACCTGGAGCCTAATTCAGATTCTGTGTCTCCCTGTCTTTCTGTCCCTCCCACTCATGTACATGCTCACATACTCTCTCTCAAATATAAAATTGTGCAGACACAAACCTGATCAGAAGTCTTATGAAATGCCAACAGTTGTTTCATTTGACCTACGGAGTGCTACAGTCCTTATGATGTTCAACCACAAGTTCCACTGGATTTTAATTGGGTTGGTTCACTATTTGAGTGGACTTGTCCACATCCCCTGAAAAGCAGTGTCTAACTTCATATATTCTTATGTATCCCTAGATAGACCCTATAAGAGTCAGGGGATGCCCTCGGAATTGTACCCCAAGGAGATTTAGGATTATGCCAGAGAAGTTTCTGCAGCCCCTTCCCTGCCTGCCTTTACAAAGCAGGACCAGAACTGCAAAATTACCCTCCAGAAGTTGGGGGGCAAACCAGGCTGGCCGATAAGTTGAAGCAACAGGAGCTGGCAGGCTTAGAAGGAACACAACCAAATCTCAGGCATGTGTTTATCCAATCGATAAATGCCAGGGCTCTTGAATAACTGTTGTTTAAATTCATTTCTCAGTGGCAGAACAAAAGGAGCCTAATGAAAGCAATGCCGTTAGAGAATCATTAGAGTCAGTGAGGAGAAAGCAGGCTTTAAGATCATCACTCTCGGGGAGACAACATCCAGACCATCTTTTGGTTCACAATAATATAAGTAGGCAGTGCAGTGGTTAGGCAGGGCCGTTTGTCTGTCTGTAGAAAGATTATACAGAGGACAATCAATAGCTTCATGGCAGAAAATCTCCCTGGTTTCTGCAACCCTTTTGCTGAATCTTTTGTTGCTGATTTGGGTTTTGGTAATAGGAATCTCATCCAGAGCCTTTCAGCCTTGGCATCTTAGGAGCAGTTAAGCCAAGCAGAAAGGCCACAGATCAAGCCTATTGTCTGCTGGCAAAGGCTCCATTGAACCCTAATGAGCAGAGGAACCCAGCAAACAAAGAATCCTTAGTGTTTTGCTCAAATGAATCCTCTACCAGAGGCCAAGGGAGTCATTTTGATGATCTGAAAAGGCAGTGATTAGAAGGTGCATCTATTATGAACCAGAAAGAAAAAGAAGGAACAGAAGGGAATAAGAATGAAAAAAAAATGCAGACAAGAGAGAGGATGAGACTTCCCCACCTGCGCTGTTTACTCAAGAGTCCATTGGCAAAAAATTGAAAAGCCTAGGATCCATATGTGGAGAGGCCAGTGGCGTCCTCTGTCTGCACGAAGGCAGAGATTTGCTATTCATCATCTCCCAGAAAGAGACTAGCATTTGTTTTTCAACTAGTATTCACAGCATTAAAAAAATTTTTTTTAATGTTTACTTCTGAGACAGAGCATCAGTGGGGGAGGGGCAGAGAGAGAGGGAGACACAGAATCCGAAGCAGACTCCAAGCTCTAAGCTGTCAGCACAGAGCCCAACGCAGGGCTTGAGCTCACAGACAGTGAGATCATGACCTGAGCCGAAATCGGACGCTCAACCTACTGAGCCACCCAAGGCACCCCGTATTCACAGCATTCTTGACAAGAGAAGGAAGGGGACAGACATCCCACTTTGTTGTGTAAGTGGTTAGCTTTTGATGCATACAACGTCTAGAAATCAAATACTCTTTTCTCTAAAATCTTAGGCATTCTTATGTTCATTGTTGTTGTGGTCTGAATTTGTAATCTCTATTTTGGCTTTGCCCTTATTTCTTCCTCTAACCCCAGTGACCACAACGGGGACCCCTGGATGATTTGTGTGCTTTCACTTTGGGGGTCAGGCTCCAGCCTGAGACCTGGGTGTTGGGATATTCAAAAATGACGAAAAGGCATTTAACCACTGAAATTACAAAAAGCCAACGTAAGCATCAGTCACCTTCACCTGGAGAAATGGAGGGTGACCATCGCCAGGAAGTATTTGTTCATCATACCACAAATAAAAAACAAACACAGACAAGCAATATAAACAACCACAGAAATCTATGCCATTTACTGAGCGCTTACCATATGCCAGGGAAGAGATAAGCTCATTCAATATCCACAAATATCCTGAAGGATAAAGCTATTTTTATTATTTTACAAGTGACAAAATGGAGGCTAAAAGCCGAGGTGCTTGCTCAAAGTCACGGAGCCACCAAGCAGAATGGGGACTAGGACTGGGCTGGCTGGCAGCTCCATCCTCCGAAGAGCTTTTCCTACCTGCCCTCCAATGCTTTTTGCCAGGTTATCCTTTTCTTCTTGCAGAGATTGCCTCCCAAAGCTGTCCCTTCTTAAAACTCTGATAAAAGATCTGCCTTATTGCTCCCAGAAGCAGGCTTCACCTAGGGGGGAAAATAAATGCATCTGGGAGGTCTGGCTCCTTCGCACCTGATCCATTTTAAATAACTTCCTCTGAAGACCTATGGAAAGAAAAGGGCAGCGAGCTAGAATGACATGGTTATCTTAGAGCTATTGGCTCCACTGTTCTCCTCCTGGAGGATTCAAGGAGAGCCATGGCAAAGTCACTTCTGCTTCAAGATTTGGCCACACTGGTCCAGCCTGGAAGAAGGGGCACACTCAGAATCAGGAGTCTCCAGTAGTTTCTTGAGGAAAATCATACACCAAACAAAACATCTGCTCAGATGGAAGCAAGCAAGGAGTTCCACACTGCTGCACTGTGGCATGGTAGTCTCTCTGGTTCCCTTTTGATTATAGTCAATATTAGGGTTGCCACATTTAGCAAACAAATACAGGGTACACAGTTGAGTCTGAATTTCAGATAAAAAATGCGTAATTTTCTGAGTGTAGGTAAATTTAAATTTCAGGTAAATAATATATAATTTTTCAGTATACATGCTTTTTAATTTTTTTTTAACATTTATTTTTGGGACAGAGAGAGACAGAGCATGAACAGGGGAGGGGCAGAGAAAGAGGGAGACACAGAATCGGAAGCAGGCTCCAGGCTCTGAGCTGTCAGCCCAGAGCCCGATGTAGGGCTCTCACAGGCCGTGAGATCATGACCTGAGCTGAAGTCGGCCGCTTAACCGACTGAGCCATCCAGGCGCCCCAGTATAAATGCTTTTAATGTAAGTGTGGCCTGTGTAATATTTGCAGCATTCTTATACTAAAAATTTTCATTAAAAAATTATTGTCATTGAGCACCTGGGTGGCCCACTTGGTTGAGCGTCCAACTTTGGCTCTGGTCATGATTTCATGCCCCACACATCAGTGCAGAGCCCACTTCAGATCCTCAGTCTCCACACCCCCCTACCCCGGCTTGTGCTCTCTCTCGTAAGTATTAAAAAAAGGGACGCCTGGGTGGCTTAGTCGATTAAGTGTCCGACTTCAGCTCAGGTTATGATCTCACCAGTAGTGGGTTCAAGTCCCATGTCAGGCTCTGGGCTGTCCCTCCCCCACTAGAGCTCTCTCAAAAATAAACATTAAAAATTTTTTAAAAATTATACAGATATATGCAATTTTTCTGAAATTTTAAATTTACCTGGAAATCCCATATTTTATCTGGCAACTATAGGACTCACGATGAGGAGTCTACACAGGATCACAGAACTGTCAGAGAGCCAGACAGGGAGGAAGGTAGGGAAGCAACACCTCAGGCATGGTACAGGTGCATCCTGATCTATGGTGACACCAGGGCTGCAACAATAACTGTTACAGGGTAGAAAACGACCTGGTTCAGTCCCAGAAAGCTCACTGGCATTGTGGTTTTGACCTCCTTTGTGGAAGAATGGCTGCCATGACAGTTCTGCTAAGGACCATACAGGGCCAAACCCCACCCCCCATCCCGTTCCATTGGAGAAGACACTTCTCCATAGGATAAGACTCAGTAGGAGACCACCCTAGCTATGCCCCAAAACCAATACAAGCATAAAAGAGAAACAACCTGACTACCCCTCACCTTCCCACCCCTGGTGCAGTTGCCCTCCCTGGCCTGCCCACTCCCTCACCTTGGGAGTGTACTTCCGCTTTAATAAAACTGGGCAGTGTGATTTGCTGCTCTTCTGTCCCGGATTCTTTCTCCTGATGAGAACAAGAATCTCCCAGTGGCAGAACCTGGAATAGGCCACTTGTGTAAATAGACCTTTTACCTTTAAATTAAAAAAAGAGAGACAGGGTAATGTAGGTGCATTTTTTTTTTTTTTTTTTTTTTTTTTTTTACAATCTATTCAGAATACTATGTGAGAAAACTAAAAGGCCTACCAATTTGTTTTGCATTCTCTTTGTAATTGTGATTTCATTGTCATTTGATTGCAATCTTGTCATTTCATTATATCAGTTTTTCTGGAATATTCTTTAGATACACATTCACTCATTCATTCATCCCCTCAATACACATTTATTACTAACGACATGCAAGGCTTTAACCGGTAGGATATGAGCCAAGGAGCATCTTCAAGAAATCTACTGTTCAACGGGGAAAATAAAATACAAAACCAAAATCATAATATAGGCAGCATTTAAAAAAAAACAAAACAAAACAAAACAAAACAAAACAAAACAAAAAAAACACTTCTATTAACCATTAAGTGCCTGAAAATTCAGGGGGGAATGCATCAGTTTTTGTCTGAAATTAGAGGCAGAGGGTCATGGGCAAAATGGACCTCCTACTTGGCCATGTTGGAAGAAAGAGAAAAGTTGCAATCACTTTAACACTTCCGTTGCCTAATATTTCACATGAATGGCAAATTGGCACATTTACGTTTCTAATATAAAATTATTTTTTAAAATACAGAATGTCCAGTGTCTCCGGTGACCATTTGGTGATCCTTCATTGTTTTGCCTGGGTGGTTTTATTTTTCATGTCACAAGTACTTAGCCTTAAGCACACATTAGTAAGGGTCATCATGTTTCACCATTTTGCCACAGTCAACAAATACTGTTTTCATATCTGGGCCTTAACTCTATACCACTCTCTCAGTGCCTCACCTAGGAAAACTTACATATTTTCCCAGGACCTATCTTGTCTTTCTTTCATCAATAGAATGTAAAATGTGTAGGACTCCTATCTTCCTACCAGGAATAATAATGAATGCCGTGTCTAAGAGATGCCTCCAAGGACCTTGGGGGTTCTAAACTACTGAGGGGCACCTGGGGAGCTAAGTCAGTTTAGCCTTTGACTCTTAATATTGGCTCAGGTCATGATCTCAGGACTGTGAGTTCGAGCCCTGCGTGCATTGGGTCTGCATTGAGGGAGCCTGCTTAAGATTGTATCCCTCTCCCGTGACACCTCCTCAAACAAAAATTATAAGGTACTGAGAGCTGTTACATATAGTTCCGCCCAGCTGCCACACATTCCTCAGATTGGTGGTAGTTACAAGGGGCTGTTAGCCAGACATTTTGACTCAAATTAAAGTGCCTTTTGCAACATGCAAAACTGCTGTTGTTTGCGCTTTAGCAACGGGTCTTGAAGCTTTGGCTCCTCGTGCTTATTGGGTTTGCAGTGTGTGAACCAGGGCTGCAGAGAGAAATTACTGCTGCTCTCATTACCGTGTGTGTGGATTTGGGCTCTAGCTGAAGTATCTGGTTCGTTGACTTCTGCACCAGAATCCATTTTCTTCTGTACTGTTAAATTATTGCTACTACTTTTTGTTTATACAGCTCCAAGAGACTCCAAAATATGTGTTATTAATTCAACATCCTTCCCTGATAAAAGATTATTCCATGAATATCAAGAATAGGCAGGCAATCTTCAAAAATCTTTGTGTTTATCCTTCATTTTAGCCAATCTCAGCAATGTTAATACAAAACAAATCCCTAGACACTAATGGTAGTGCTCACAGGCAGACTTTCACAGAAGAGTTCAGAGAGGTTAGTAACTATTTACTTCAAAATACCATTTGCCTACCAATGTCGAGCCATCCGAGGGATCAATGGACTTTTACCTGGAAGCCTCTAGGGGACAATTTCAGTTATTCTGTTTGCCTCCCTATGGCATTTTTCCTTATTATCCATCAGGAATGAGTCATAGTCACATTTGACAATAAACTCAATTTCAACCTTTTTTTTTTTCCTTCGGTGTTATTACAGTTAAATTTCAAGTATTGTGTATGAAGCAATTGTCAGTATCTGCCTGCCAATTAACTGATAAAACCCCTTGGAATTTCACTGCAACACACGAGAGAGATTGGAAGGAAAACCTTGTTTGGAAGGCAAGTTTCACACGGTTGCTCAGTGACAGTTGGGATTACCTTGTGCTCCAGCACAATTCCAACCGAGAAATCTTTGTCACGTTTAATTGACAGTTTAGTGTTATAATTATGTATTAGTCTATTTACTCCAGCCAAGCATTAAGGTAAGCAAATACTTTGCTTTTTCCCCTCGTAAGAGTTAGGAAAGAACATGCTGGGTATTCCCTTATCTACTGTCTGCTGTCTGCCTGTCTTTTGGGAATGGCATCTCAAGTTTTACGTATGGGATCAGTGTCACAGCAGTGTGGATCACCACTTGGGACTCACCAAAGCAGGAAACTCCAGGTGCCTTCTCTGCTTAAGAAACAGAGCCCGATCTTGATCCTAAGGACATGGGTTTAGGATTACTTAATATGTTTAAATGCTCCTGTCCTGGCCTTCCATCTTCTGTATAATCCTATCCAATTCTTATCTTCTAAGGGTGCCACTCTTACTTACAGGGAGATAGAGTGTCTGCCTGACTGGAAAGACATGCCTGAGAATTGTGAATTCTTCCTTGTTAAACTTTGGTTCTTCCACTGCCGCCCGCCCCCCCCCCCCCCCCAACATTTATACTGTTAGAGAAAAAGAGAAGAGGGAAAGGGGAGGACACGTGAGTTTTCTCCCATTGTCTTCCTATCATCTATTTTTAAAACTGCACCTTTTCTCCTGAGAAAAGGGAAAGTGCCTTCTTTGCATGGCTGAATGTGGCTATGCAGAGGTCAGCCTTGAGTAGGAAGTTACACTTTTTGTAAAGTAGGTGAAAGTCCCTGCAGGGCACCAGTTTTTAATATTGATCTTTTTCTCTATCAAGATAAAAAAAAAGTTTCTTTAGATTTGTGAGTGAATAGGATTGGGTTCCTATTCGTGGATTCCCATCTCAAAAGCCTTTCACAGCTATCTGGACAGGGGTAGCTTCTCACCTCTCTAGGTTGCTATATAGACATAGTAAATGAGATAAGGACGCTTCAGAACTATGTAAAAAGTTAAAAATTATGTGCGATTATTAACACCACCCAAGAAAAGAAACACATTAAGATATCTAGTGCCTGAAAACACCACCTATGGGCAAGTCCAAACTTTTAAAGGAGAAAATAAACATAGAGACTGAGAAATTTGCAAGAGACACTCCAAAGGCTGGACTCTTTCCCTTCGCTGTCTGCCTCTCCACACACAAACACATTCACACCAGTCACGGATGTTCACCATAACCCCAGGATTTGCCCTGTTGAAGCTCATCAAAATGCAAATACTACTGAGAGGAGTATCGCGTAAACCACCATCAATTCATCTATCAATTAGTTTACAATATCTAGAAGAACTGTGAGTAAATGAAGCAGAGGGACTCTAGACCGACCTAATTAAGTAGATACTTGGGAGAGAAGTGATGGGGGACTTGCAAACTAAGACGATATTGGGCAGTGATTCAAACGCTACTGTGGGTGCACCTGGAGCCCCCAAGTGAGTGGTAAAGGGGAACAGAGGCAGGGTTGGGGGGAGTATCATGGGAAGTGGCATGGAGTGAGTAAGAGACACTGTCCTAAGCTTCCCTGTACTCATAGGAAGCCCTGGAGTTGAGTGAGTAGCTCAGGATAAGAATCAACAGGCCAGTGGGAAAATGTGGGGCCATTTCCTTCACATCTATGAGGCTACCTCAGTGAGTTGGCTAAGATATAAATCTTGATTTCTGTAAAAATTCACTGTTAAGAAAAGATTACTATATATCCTCTGGTGATCTGTTAGATCTGGGAGTTAATCAGTGGGAAACAATCACCTCCGAATGTCTTTGCTGCTGACTAAATAAATGTAAGATAAAATTAGTATAAATGGGTAACAAGAAATGATTTCCATATTTCACTGACAAGTAATGTTAGGAATCATTATCCTAATGGCTTATGAACTTCCTGTATTATCAAATGACATTCTGGAGTAATATTATGATCAGGAGAAGAATTTTTCATCCCTGCATGACATAAGCAAAGAGGTTCTGTAGTGTTTTAAGCATGTATATAGATATAGATACCTTAGAACAATTTCACCCCCTTCAAGAATCACTGTTTTGTTAGAACAAAGAGGTATTTAAACTTACCGATGTAATCTACATATTCGGAAGACCCTGAAAGGCCATAGTCATCGCAACAAATGTTTTTCTTCCCAGTTTCTTAAAAGTGAGAACTTTGCCTTTATGACGTAAAGAACGGTAACTGATACTCTGAAAGACGACAGGAAAGGAGCCCAGAGAGAGTAAGAGTGAAACGGTCCCTTCCCCCCACAAGATGACCTTTCTGTTAACTGGGCATAATTCCACTGTTGCGAATGGTAAGGTTATCAAACGGTTTAAAGTATGTCCAGCCAATTGTCTGAAGGAAGTTTGTGCCCCCAAGGCAGAAGGTGGAGCTGAGGAAGGCGGGATTAAACGTGGCCCTCTGCCCTCCATCATCAGGATGAAGGCTGTATGTGTCTCTGAGGGGGACCTGGAGCTTGTGCCTGGGGCTTCTGGCTCCTTGCAAGTCTAAGTGGAGAGAACTGGGCCAGAGCTCTCGGTGCCAGGAGGAAGCCCTGGAGGGCAGCGGATCAAAATGAGCGTGCTGGGGAGAACCTGGCTACACGAGGTGGGTGGTCTCTGCTGAGGGCAACAGCAGCCCAAATGACTTTCCAGGAGGACATGCTGGTCTCTTTGGCCTCATAGCGGGGTGCCAGAGTGTGTCCCCCCCCCCCCCCCTTAACTCCTGAGCCTGGGAAGGGGTGGTCTTGGCAGCAGAGGATGCTTGGGAGGAGTGAGGCTTCTCTTCAGCATCTGCAAACATGATAATGTGGAGGCCCACACCTCCCACAGTCTGGCACGGAACCACAATCTGAGGACTGTGGCATCTGGACCCAAGGTCCCAGTGAAATAAAATAGCTGGAGGAAATGAATGCACAAGGATGTGACCCCCAAGCTAATAAGAGAACATAAAAAGTTTTTGAGAAAGCACATAATGCATCTCTGAATCTTAACGAATAGGAACTTAAAAGTCCAGTAAAGAAAAAGTCATTAACATAAAGGAACAGAATTATTCACTTGACAACCTCAATATGTAAATATAGATTTAATAGTACCCAAATAGGATCTATTTTTATACATCAAAAAAAATATTTCCCAAAAAATGATCACATTGCAGTCTACAAAGGAAACTTTAGCCAATGTTCCATAACTGAGATTTATTTTTTCCTGGAATGTATTATCTGATTAAAAAAAAAAAGTTTGGAAATTGATCATTTTAAAATCACTCCATGCATAGTAAATCCTGAAAATTAGTAAATAGTCCCGCAATTTACAGTTAGAATATAGAAGACTCTACAAATGAGATTTAAAAAAAAATTACAAACAAGAAAAAGGCTTCACATAAGCAGGTTTAAACGGCCCTTTCTCTTGACCTTACCTGTGAAAGCAATACATCAGTGGGGGGTACCCTTTGGAGGCCTGAAAGGTTCAAAAGGTAAACATGTCTTCCAAGGGAAGCAGCCTTTGGCCCAACTATCCCAGGAAACAAAAATAGAAGAGCATAAGGCATTTAAGTCTGCAGAACGCTCTATTTTTGATGGCAGAGACTTATGTTTGTTTCCTTTGTTATTTTTGTGTATGTTCTTGTTTTGAATTAGTATCATCTTTTGTGTATACATACATACATACATATACACACACACACACACACGTGCACATGCCCTCTGCCATGCCTTAATGGTACTTTGGGGAGACAAGATATCTGAAGCCAGACTACAAAGCATTGAAAGGGGAGAATGGCTCTATTTGAGATCTACTTGGGCATGAAGAGGAGAGAAACCTTCTTGCTGAAAAGGCAAGGAACGTAATGCCACAGCCACACTTTCCCCCTGGAGGTTTATTCCCCTGGCCCCAAATCTTGGAGGTTTCATAACCTACCTAGAAGTCTGTGCATGTCTAAAGCCAAACAAGAACCTTCACGGAAAGTTCTTGTGCTCAGTTCTTCGCAACTTCCCTGAGTTTGAGGTGGCCACTGGCTCTTCTCATAATTTCACTAGTTCCAAACATCATTTCAAACATGGTTTCTATGGAGCCTTACTTGCTTTGAAAAATGTACCAAAGCATATGGCCATCGTGGAGATTATTCTCCATGGTCTCTGCTCAGTCTCCAAATGCAGTCACTTGCCTCCTACCACAGATTTACTAGGAAAGCACTATCCTCCCTGTATGTAGCCCCTGAGCAGCCAAGATTGCCAGCTGTCAGAAACCACAGCAGCTCGACACCAGGAGGAGCTTCCCTCTACCATGTTAACAAGTCTGGATTAATAGACAAAACTCTTCCAAAAGTGAATTTTTTCCTTGTTCTTATGGAGCTCCGTGTTAAGGAATAAGGTACATTCCCCCGAGAAATGAAGGGTACTGAGAAAGCTCACTAGCATTAGATAGACTGTTGCCAACTGTTCACACCACTGCAACCTGGAGAATTAGAGCCTTAAAATGCACAGCCATCAAGATCGCAGGTCAGTTTGCAAATGTCAGAAAAGAAAAATACTTCACGGATACATTTTTAGTGTCTTATTTGGTCAGATCTTATTTTGCACCATTGTGACAGAGCTGCATGCTGTCCCAGGCAGCGTTTGTGGTTGGCTCTGAGAGAGCCAAAACTGCAAGAAAAATGAGTGACTTTCCACATGAAAAATATTGACGATTGTCTGCATTAGTTAAGGCTGTATCAGCTCAACTGCTGTAACAAACTCCAAAATGCATAAAGGTTCAAACGCCACAGAAACTTAGTTCTTGTTTACGCAAAGTCCAAACTACGTGTTCCTTATCAGTGGGCACCTCACTTCCAAGGGATGATCTCCAGGGACTGGTCACCTTCCAAATTGAGGGTTCCAAGGCTGGAGAATGTCCCCTTTTCCAGCCAAGCAGAAAAAGGCAAAAGCACAGAGCATCTCGAGGGAGGTAGCTGTGGGCTTGGTGGAAGATAGCACACATTACTCATGCTTCTATTTCACTTACTAGAAGTCTGTAACAGGGCACCTGGGTGGCTCAACCAGTTAAGTGTCCAACTTGAGCTCAGGTCATGATCCCACGTGAGTTCAAGCCTCGCATCAGGCTCTCTGCTGTCAGCGCAGAGCCAGCTTCAGATCCTCTGTCTCCCCTTCTCTCTGCCCCTCTCCTGTTAACATGCACTCTTTCTCAAAAATAAATAGGGGCACCCGAATTGCTCTGTCGGTTAAGCATTCAACTTTGGCTGAAGTCATGATCTCACAGTTCATGAGTCTGAGTCCTCCATTGGGCTCTGTGCTGGTAATGCAGAGCCTGCTTGGAATTCACGTTCTCTCCCTCTCTCTGCCCCTTCCCTCTCTCAAATTTTAGAATCTTCAAAAAAAAAAAAAAAAAAAAAAAAAAAAAGAAAAAAAAATTTTTTTTTTCTTTTTTTTTTTTTTTTTAAAAGTTCATAGCAGGGCTACATGTGGGAGGCAGAGAAACAAAACTAAGGTAGGAACTCGGGGAAAAAAACAAAAAAACAAAAAAACATGGGTTTGGTAAATATCCAGCAGGCTTTCCCACTCTGGTCTTCTAAATTCATTTTGGCTACCGTTTTCGTTAGAACTAAAACTATGTTAAGTATCAGTGTAACCCCCTACTCACTTGAAATATATCCTGCAGGTGGTACCACCACACTGAAATTACCACTAAAGTTGTGCTCTGACAAGGAGGATAAATCACCTGTTCTGAATCTTGTCATGTATCTTTCCTAATCAGGCATCCTTCTCATACAGCTTTGTCTCTTCTCTTTCTGCCCAGAGATGTGATTTTACTCTATGCTGCACTGTCCCTCTCCCAGAGGACGTAACGATAAAGTCTATTCACCTAAGCAAGCCAGGACACAGGATAAGCTCATGCAGTTTCTCCTGTAGCTAAGGGCTTTATCTCACCAAATGCTCCATATCCTCCACTTGTCAAACCAAAACTGCTGCTGCCCTCTCATGAACCCAGGAGAAGGTGACCGATCAGACAGCTACCCCTTTCTCGTCATGCAATCCAGATGCTGACACCAAACCCTATCTGAGCAGAAGCACAAACAGGAAGACGCAGGAAGTGTCAGTCTGGCTGCCACTAGGCACCACTTGATGTTTGTGGGGACTGACACGGAGACGCGCTCGTGAGAAATCCCCCTGTGGCAGTGCAACAGAAGTTTCACATCCACCCTACAATCACTTGCTGAGCTATTTGCTCTGCCACAAAGGTTTCCATCAGCAGAAAGGACAGCTGGAGTGTGTGTGTGAAAATGCCACTTTAGGCTGTGTTTGCTAAGACCCACAGAAAGGGAGGCTCACAAGTCTTCAGGGCAGTTCCTGTAAGGATCTTCATGAGGCACCTTGTTTGAAAGAAGAAAGCAAATCCAGAAAGCAGAAGCTTGGATGCCCAAGTGACAGACACGCATCAGAGATGTTTAGACAGTTTGGGTGCAGAAATGACATTTCCAGGGCACAGTCTGATGTGCATCCAGTCATTATAGGGATAACTTACAGCAGTGTGTGTGGCATTGGCAATCTCTGTTGCTGTCTGCCAGGTGAAGCCCCTCCTCCCCCCTCCCACCCCCACCCTGAGCCTGTCCCCTGGCTGGGCAAGTCGCAGGAAGTCAGCCACTGAACCCTGCTCCTCAGGAAGGGTGCTCAACTTCACAAGCAAGCTCACTCCGCTGTCTCCTTCCTTTTGTTACCTGTGCTCATTCTGCATTCTAAGCCTCTCCTTGGACTCCACCTTGCCTTGACCTGTCAGTCCAGTCCAGCCCACCCCTTCATTTCCTCACATTTCCCAATCCATCACACTGGACCTATTTTCCAGTCCAATCTTCTGTTCCTGTTTCTTACACAAACCCCGAACAACTATCCTACAGCTTGAGTAAAATATCATGGCCAACTTTTGTTACTCTGTATTTCAGAACTTAAAGATTTCCTTATGTCTTCTTTCACCTCAAGACATACCTGTCTTCTGCCTTCTTTACTTTTCCCTAAGACTTAACCTGTATTCTCACATAGGCAGCAGCTAAGTAACCTGACCAAAAAATTACAAAAATACATTCGGTTGGGTCCTATGTAAAAGTGCCCTATTCCCTAAGGAACAAGTCCGCATAAAATAGAGGTTTTTTTTTTTGTTTTTTTTCCCCAACATTTTTTATTTATTTTTGGGACAGAGACAGACAGACAGAGCATGAACGGGGGAGGGGCAGAGAGAGGGAGACACAGAATCAGAAACAGGCTCCAGGCTCCGAGCCATCAGCCCAGAGCCCGACGCGGGGCTCGAACTCTGGGACCGCGAGATCGTGACCTGGCTGAAGTCGGACGCTTAACCGACTGCGCCACCCAGGCGCCCCAAGATGTTTTGAATATAGTGCTTTAACAAAGCAAGTGGGTCTAGAAGTGGGGACACCTGGCATCTGGTAGGTATGAAGGAGACATGTTGGGGAAAGATAAAAAAATTTCTATTGTCCTTTAAATAACACAATCAAGTAACTCTCCTCTGCTTACGTCTAGAGCCATCGTGGTCTCGATGTATTTATAGTTTCAAATAAACTGACAATATCTAACCATATTTATTCAATGTACAAAGTATAAAAGTCTAGGGAGACACCAATTGGCCCTCTGCATGACTGAGAAACGCATGTGTACTCCTATGTATCATGTTCTCAATTCATTTGGCTTAGTCCATGGGTATCTGATTGAAATAGATGAATATAACTGATGAAAAATCTGAATGTAGAGATGAAATTAGCAACAACTGCATAAATAAGCAATTAAAAAGTAAGAGATGATTCCTCTACAGGGATTGATAGAAGAGTCAGTTGAAAAATTCAAGGCAAGAACGGGCAGTATAGTCTCCCCCCACCCACCCAGAACAGTCCTAAGTATACAAACGCTGGGTAAAACGCTAACAATAGTGAGACCCATTTATTACAGGGAGGAAGGCCAATTTGCAGTAAACTCCAATAATCAAAATGCCTTCACGCTGGCATACGATGAAAATTGATATGCATAATAATGACTGTAAGTCACTGAAAGATCCTGAATGCCTCTGAATCACTAAAAATTTGATTGTGCTCAGTATAATTTTAGGGATAAATGCATTTATTTCTGAATAAAGAGACTTAAAGAATGTCTCCTTTTGCAAGGAGCTATTTCACTCAGAGCCATAAAATTTTGGAGCTGCAACATTGTCCTGTTGCAGTACCAAAGCTGAGTTGTTAATTCAGAACACACCCAACCAGAGAGCAGAGGGTTGTCAAGAAGTTTGGGGAGGACACTTGCAGAGGCAGGGGTGAAGGGGAAAAAAGCCCAGGGAGGCAGGCCTAGCCTGGGATTCAGAACAACACGATTTGCCAAATTCCAAAGAGGGAAAATCCATAAGCTAAACCCATGTAATAAGCATTGACAAACATCCACGGATAAACCACCACAGTATGGGAACTAGAAACAAGCTGCTGAGTAGTCAGACGTAATACCCTGACCCTTCTTATAATCTACATGGGGCCTTAGTGGTTGTCAAAACCAACAATATCCTCTCTGCTCTCTCCCACATGGCAATTTGCCAATGCAGAAAACTAGAGCTTAAAGTAAAATGAATGGTCCAAGGCCCACAGCAGTCGGAAGTAGCAGAGCAATGACTTACATTTGAGTTTTATAGGTTCTGCGCAATATTCTCTCTTCTATGAAAAGCAATCTCCAGGCAGACATGTCTGAGGGCTCAAACTGGTGATCCACTCAGTTCTTTTCTTCTCTGGACAAGCAAGTAACCTGATGGCCAGAGGAGGAAACTCAAGTCAATCTCAATCTCTGCTTTTAAAAAAAAAAAAAAAATTCACTGTAACACAATGTCTCAGACTAGTTTATTATCCTTGGGTTAATCTCCCTTCTGGGAGGAAAAGGGGGGGGGCAGGGGGAGAAGTGTTCCTCATGGGATTGTAAATAACATCAACCCACTCACTGCACCCCCACTCTTCACTCAGGCAGACCCAGACTGTTAGCCCTAAATTAATTTGGGGGGGGGGGGGGAGAGGCATGGCTGGGTCATCATAAATTCATTCTTAAAACTGTTATTTAGGATCTATTATGTGCCTGGTAATGGAGGACAAGATAAATAAGGCATCTTCTTGACCTCAAGAAACTTAAAAATTTACATATTATTTCTCATTCAGATGAATCCAAGTAATGGAATTGTTCTAAATCACTTGTAAATAATCAACTTTTAAATCAACCATATAACAGAAAAGTGATCTGCTGTACTACAGGGCATGATGATGATGATACAGTCTTTCTGGCTTTAAATGTTTTCTTCCATTTTCAGGTAAGCCATGATTTTTGTCAATGCAAAATAGTTGATTTCCTTGATATACTTGCATTAACTCAATGTTTCACTAAATATATTATGCTTATATTTAGTCATACCTTATGTCCTATATTAAATAACGTAGATAGCGGGTTAAAGCACAGTGTTTTAGAACTCTTAGCTTTTTGTTAATTATGAGAAAACAATCCTGTGGTTTAAAATGGTTAGTGCAAATCTCACTGAGCTGGACTCTCCTTGAGACAAGGTCACAGTCTTCTCCCAGGCAACAGAGTCTGGCTGCTCAGCTATCTCTCTCTTCCTTAAGCTAACCACCACCACCTGGGGTTTGTGTTCTATATATTTTTTATTCTCTAGTTCATAATTTGAAGTATGGAGACTGAAAACTGGCTCTTCATTTGCATTTTTCCCCCCTTGTAAGTGACAACCAAGAATTCACCAGGCCCTTTTTTCTCCGTTCAACAATTACTATTCACTAGAAAGTGATAGGAGTATGCTTGAGTTTTCTGAACCAAAAAGTCATTGGATATATTTTTTTTAATTAACATTTGGAATAAATACATTCACAAGTATGAATCAAGTGCAAAACGGCCTGAAGAGTCCTTCTCTGATTCTACTGCTCACACCCATCTACTGCTCGTTTGCCCAAGGGGTAACCACCAATCATAGGATTGTTTCACATGATGTGAGAAGATACAGTATGTTCATATTTCTCCCTCTTCACACCAGTTTTATCACGTATGGGACCCTGTTCCACAACTTTGTTTTCTTTTGCTTTAATATATTTTGGAAAACTTCTGTATTAGTGCACAAAGTATTCTTTTTTTTTAAGTACATATTGATGAGTTGTTTCTCAAATATGGTTTTCTCAAATATAAGTGTTCTGTGTAGGGAAACAAATAACTAAACATTCCATACCTGCTCTCAACACACCCCTGACCTCCAGCTCTGTGAACTACAGTGCATTTGTTTTTAAACACCCACTATGCAATGCTCAAGGGTCAGGAAACATAACTACATATATACTTGAGATTGGTGCACTGATGTTTTTGTAGCTAATTTAGGTATGTAAGATATCAATGACTGATTCTTCACTAATCCACTAATGGTGGGGAGATCCAACTCTATCACCGAGACAGCTAGAACAATCGGATAGTCCTGCCATTCAACTCATTGCCTCAAAGTGTGGACAGAATCAGTAATATAATTGCCTTATAAAGTCCTCAACTCATACACACCTTGAGTTGACACTTGTTGATAGCTATATAGCATACCAGACGTTGTACTGACCTCTTTAATGTGTAATGGATCACAGTACACAAAATTAATACAATCGGTATTTCAAACACAACCCCAATGCTTAGCACTCATGTTCTACTGTCATAGTCTCCTCCTTCACTATACTAACCAACTTCCTCTCTCAGCCTGGAGTCGTACCTCATACAGTTTCTGAGCCAAGTGGGCCAGGGCTCACCTTCTGCTCCAATGTGTACTGGTTAAGTCATTTTGGATAAGGCTCTGAACCTCACCCTGAGCAACTGAGATAATGAAATTTAGAACTGTTGAGTCAGACACTTTATCCATTTTGTGTGATGTTCCCCCTTGGTGTTGTACAATGTATTATAAGGATCAAATGAGAGAATACACATAAAACTAGTTAAGTCTTTGGCACAAACACCAAATAATGGAGAATTTAATACAAATTTAAATATATATTATATATATAATATATAATATAAATAGATGAAAGACTGTTCCTGAATTCCTTATTGTGATGACCTTAACCTTTGGGACACTGGAGACACTCAAACATCAGAGGCTAGTATAGTCTCCTAAAAGCTAGTTTCGCTCACAAGACATCAAGTATAAACGCAAATCTATTGACTCACGGTAAAAATGATACCCTCTGGGGGAGAAAACACACACACAGCAGCTAAAATAACTCTACCCCAACTTTAAACCAATTTTTTTGTTGGGGGCACAGCAGAAGCTAGAGTTTTTTCAGATATTGGAAATTCAATCCCACTCCTGATCTCTTACCTAGGGACAGGTAATAGTTCCTAGCGAAAAAGTCCTTTTAACACAGGGCTTGAGGCTTTCAAAAAGATTTCAGTCATTTTTTTTAACAGCTTTATTGAGATATAATTCATATACCATACAATCCATCCACTTAAAGTGCACGATTTGATTTTTAGGGTACTCAGTATCATAACCGTCTCCAGATCAATTTTAAAACATTTTCATCACCCCTAAAAGAACCTCTAAACCAATTAGCCATCACTCGCCAATTTCCCCTTCTTCCCCCAGCCTCTAGTAATCACAGTTCTTTTCTGTCCCTCTAGATTTGTCTATTTCAGACATTTCATATAAATGGAATTATATATGATCCTTTATGAACTGCTTTCATTTAGCATGTTTTTAAGGTTCATTCGTGTTGTAGTATGTATCAATACTTCTTTTATCACCAAATAATATTCCCCCCATATACCTATATCACTGTTTATCCATTCACATTTGATGGACATTTAGGCTGCTTCCCCTTTTGACACTGTGAAAAATGCTATGAACATTCATGTACAAGTTTTTGTGTGGATAGGTTTTCCTTTCTCTCGAGTATATACCTAGGAGTAGAATTGCCAGATCATAGGGTAACTATGATTAACCTTTTGAGAACCTCCCAGACTATTTTCCAAACTGGCTGCATCATCTTACATTCCTACAAAAGTTGAGCCATCTTTAAAGCCTAATTATCTCATGTTTGCTCTTTAAAAAAAAGTGGCTTTGCTTCAATCTATCATTTTATATCTCTTTGGCCAAGATGTTGGGTTAGGCAGTAAGGCTACTAAAAGAAAATATTATCACACATTAAATCACTAAAACACTTTAACATCTCCTGTCACTTCTTCTGTTGACAATCCAGTCACACTTGTTGTCCAATCCCTCGGTTCTAATCCATTTTTTCCCTCTCTGAACCTTATCCAACAGAGTTCTTGGCGTGAAAAAACAATTCACGGAATCTGTGCATTAGTTACCCCCGTGCGAGTGGTTTTAGCCTTTGTACCAGCCTAACTGCTTTCCTGCTGCTTTTACAAATGTAACCTCTAGATTCACAGTTATAGTTTGACAAGAAAATGAATAGACAGTGCCAAACAACAAAATGGAACAAAAAAAATAAAATTTTTGTGAAATCATGTTTGACTGGGTTATTTATCATCTGAGAAAATAAAAAGTAAACCAAAGCAAAACTTAATCATAAGTACATCTGTACATGTTCTCTGTTTGTAATTTGGAAAACCCATAAAAATCTTATCTCCTAGTAGTTAGGAAGATATGTTTTCTACCAATATGGCAAGTAAAGCAATACTACTTACTTTTAACATGGATTATAATGTAAATACATAATTATTTCCTTCTTAAAATTCATATTGGAAAGCCACATACTTGTTCTAATATTTTAGTTCTAGCATCACTCCTTTGGTGTTGCCTTCAGAAGCCACCCAGTGCATTTAAAGCAATTCCACACACATATATATTGGGTGCCAAACTTCTTAAAGACACTGTGCAAAGCATTCTTTTCAAAGAATTTTAGAAGCTATTATTCTTTTAAATGTCCTCATTGGAGGCAAATATTTCTCCATGGATGGTGGATTTTATTTGGGGAAATGGTCAAAAGTTATTCAAAGTCAATTCTGATGGATGAGATGGGAAACATCCATCAAATACAATGACATTCTTAACAGTCAAAATTATGTGTGACTATAAATTTATGAGGCTGATTTTCTGGTGTGGTTCATTAACCAGATCTGAAGGAAATTGCACAAGAGGAGTTCTAGTAATGTCCAGGGTAGTGGTGGCAATGGCGAGGCGTGTGGTGACAAAGCAACTGTTTTGATGGATAGCACTCTAGATGTATTAGTCCTGGCATGTTTTTAAAACACACTCCTTGCTTACAGTCACACATTATATAGTGCCAAAATACACTGGGTCCAGGAAAAATTTAGCCACATCCATAGCTGGGATAATGTTATTTTCTAGCGTCTATGCTTCCATACCTGACAAAGCCAGAAAACAACTGATAGCACATGTGACTTGTTCTTTGCCACAGCTTGACTGCTACCCATAACTGACCCAGAGAAAAACATTCCAACTGACAGGTAGGTGCCTTTTCAGGGCTCACTTCACAGAAACTTCTCCAGATGGTGCTACTTTTAGAAGTGGGCACAGAAAGAGACCTTGACCCTTGTTTCAAGATTGGGAGGAGTTTAATAGACCTTTAAAGGAATAAATCACAGTGGAGTGCTACATATTGACTACTTACTGAATTCTGGGTCTTACCCAACTTCTTCGGACTATACTTGCCCTGAAAGCTCTGCTTTTATAACCTAGTCCAAGACTGTAGGTACGATGCATTAGTTCCTTAGGGCTGCAAGCAACAAATTACCACCAAGTAGGTGGCTAAAAACAATAGGAACTTACAGTTTTACTAGTCCGGAGCTGTGAAATCAAGGTGGTGGCAGGGTTTTTCCCCTCTGGAGACAGAAGAAGAGCCTGTTTCATGCCTCCTCCCCAGTTTCTTGTGGTTGCTGGAAATCCTTGGCCCAGTTTGGCTTATCGATGCCTCATTCCAATCTCTGCCACCATCTGCACATGGCTTTCTTTCCCCAGCATTTGTGTTCAAATTTCCCTCTTATAAAAACACCTGCCATTGGTTTAAGGCCAGAATACTAGGATTGGCTAAAATAAAAACTGATTCTTACCTGCTACTCCATGAAGGTAGAGAATCTATTAATTTCTTTGTCTACTTCAACTTCTAGCACAGGGACTTACACACAATAGGCATTTAATAATTAAGTAATGGATGACAACCAGCAGTAAGATCTAAAAAGGTTTTAAGCTCCATCATGGGAAAACGTGTTATTACAAGTTATCTTTTCATCTCTGAGCATTGAGGATAAATGTGATAAAGAAAGGGTCACAATTGCTCACAGAATTGACATCCACTCCAGAGAATGAGGAACTACACCTGGGATACTTCACTTATTTCCCAGACTCAGATGCTATTAAAGGTCTTTAGATGCTTTGTTTCATCCTTCTGTGATAGCTGTGCTGGGGTGATGACATTTCATCTTGAATGTCTAGAGGCTTGTTAGCAGAGACCCTGTCACCGCCAGGGATCACAGCATTTTTGTGCTCAGTCCTTAGGGCACTGATCTTGGCTGTACAGCTGGACTCAGCAGTAGACGCCACATGGTCTAACATGACAAGCAGCTGGATCTCTAGCCAACAGGCAGAGAGTTGTTTCCTGAAATGAATGGCAGTTTGCAAAGCAGAGCAGGGGGTGGCTCCCCACCCCCCCCATCCTCGTTTTCACTAAAATCAGCTCAACTTCAGCAATCACGGAGATCCAAAGGGAATAAAAGAGGAAAAGGTAGCTTATTTTTACAGCACAGATTGCAGCATAGAGCTACCGTGTCTGTTTAGAGCAGATGAAAATGAGCAGCCCAATCTACCTATTTCTGCAAAATTGACCTGAGGTAAGACTGAGTATAAAGCAGAGAGACAGAGATAGATAGGAAAGGTAAAACACCCATGTATACAAGTAAACTTTCTGCAAAGTATTTCCTATGCACACTCTCCGTAAGCAAAAATATCAATATACCACTTGTTTAACCATCTGTCTTTGTTACGGGATAAGCCTTCTGTCCCCAAAAGCAGTAAGTCAGGAAGTGAGCCGTAGAATGACTATGGGCTTTAGACCAGTATTTGTTCTGAGAGTTGAAACCATCAAAGAAATAGCAACTTCATTTCAAGCTGAAGTATACATGCATATCAATTTGAAGAGTGCTCTTGAAAGTTATAGGGGTATCTCCTTTATTTCCAAAGAAAGTAAAATATCTGCTAATTAGGATTTTTTTTTTTTTTTTTTTTTTGTCAGTCAGTGGCTTGTGTCACTTTAAGCTACCAGTGGTGGAGATGGCAGGGGTCTGATGTATAGCATGTTTTAACTTTATGTCTGAATCTTTTGAAACATCGTTTTTCAAAAAGCATTTCATTTTCCCATTATTGAGAGCTGAATGAGCAAACATATTGAGAGGATTATTTAAGTACAATATTTTATATTGTAGAGTTCATTCGTACCATGCATTCAAATTTGATGAACTGGGTCAGAAAGACAAGCAAATAGCACTTGAAATACTTGCCTTATAGTTACAGACACAAATTACTTGTAGTCCCAAATCTTTTGAGGTCTCTGATATTTGAAATGTCAAACAATACATGAAAGCAAAATAATTGTAGTGGACAACAATATTGGATTCGGGTTAAGTCTGTTTAAATTATTCAAAGGTGGAGAGAAGAAGCAAATAGCAGAGATCTACCTGTAATAAAAAATCTGACCTGGTATCACGGGACTAGGTCTGGCCAGAGACCTCACACTTTCATTGGCTGAAGAAGAGGGTCTCAAGTAATAGTTACATATGGGCTTTTACACACTTTAAAACATGGAGTCTATTTTTAAGGTATATTTAGAAAACAGAAGAGCTCTCATTGGTAGCCAATTCATTGAAACAGTTCCAAGTGGAGCTATGCAGACAAGAACCACACATTTTAGAAAATGCAAAAAATATGTGTGTTATATAATAATTAAAAAAAAAAACCTTCAGACCTGATCATTGAAACAAAATTCTGGATCACTGAAAATACAACAAAACTGTTTAAAAGAAGATAAACATTGGGAGGTCTGATCAAAAAAATGGTAACATATCAATTATGGTAAGTAATATAGATAGGAATCTAACTGCAAAAGTAAAAATGACAAACCACTAAAGTATGTAAAATATGTATATATTTGAAATCCTAGAAAAAAAGTCATTGCCTTCTGATGTACACTACCAAAATTGACCCAAGAAAAGTTCATAAACCTAGAAATAATCTTTTAAAAATGATAGTCGAAGGCAGACAAGATGTACTTCTTTTAATTTATTGTTAGGGGGCACCTGGGTGGCTCAGTCGGTTGAGCAGCCGACTTTGGCTCAGGTCATGATCTCGTGGTCTGTGAGTTCAAGCCCCACGTCGTGGTCTGTGAGTTCAAGCCCCACGTCGGGCTCTGTGCTGACAGCTCAGAGCCTGGAGCCTGTTTCAGATTCTGTGTCTCCCTCTCTCTGACCCTCCCCTGTTCATGCTCTGTCTCAAAAATAAACGTTAAAAAAATATTTTTAAATTTATTGTTAGATATTCTTAAATTTTTTAAAAAGATTCTGTTTTTAAGTAATCCCTACACCTATTATGGGGCTCTAACCCTCAGATCAAGAGTTATACGCTCTAAGTTAGCCAGGTGCCTCAGACAAGATGTACTCTTAAGAAGGAGTTCAAATGATTTCGTGGGTTAGCTCTTCAAAAGCAATGATAATAATCATAATAAAGATAGTTCTGATATGGAAGATCAGAAAAAGAGAAAAAACTCCTCATTTTCAAACAGTATTACCTTGATCCTAAAACAAGTCAGAAGCACAGGAAGGGTAGGTAAACCCTGAAACAAAACACACAAAGGCAAATAATTCCCAATTAGAATACAGAAACATATACAAAGAATAATATGAGTGAGGGGCAACTGGGTGGCTCAGTCGGTTGGGCATCCAACTTCAACTCAGGCCATGATCTCACATCTGTGAGTTTAAGCCCCATGTAGGGCTCTGTGCTGACAGCTCAGAGCCCGGAGCCTGTCTCAGATTCTGTGTCTCCCTCTCTCTCTGCCCTCCACTGCTCATGCTCGGTCTCAAAAAAATTAAAAAAAGAATATGAGTGAAAATTTTTCAACATTAAGGCATGCAGCTATATAAATTATATATAAAAATTACATAAAATATATTAATCACCAAAAGACATGTAAAAAATGACTCAAGATCACTACTCACTCTTAATTTCTTAGAAAATTAGAAGAAACCTTGCCAATGTGAAATACCTACTAAAAACCGACAAAATGCATGGTTTTTATTAATATATCAGAAATCTTACCATTTAGGGGTGCCTGGGTCACTCAGTCGGTTAAGCGTCCGACTTCGGCTCAGGTCATGATCTCATGGTTTGTGAGTTCCAGCCCACGTTGAGCTCTGTGCTGACAGCTCAGAGCCTGGAGCCTGCTTTGGATTCTGTGTCTTCCCCTCTCTCTGCCTGCCCCATGCTCAAGCTCCATCTCTCTCAGTCTCTCAATAATAAATAAACGTGAAAAAAAATTAAGAAATCTTATTTAATGGTCAGGCACAAGACATTTTGGTTGTTCTTACTAATACTCATTAGAGGAGATCCTTGTCAAAGCAATAATACAAATAAATTGGGAAAACTATGTGGAGAGAAATAAAATGCTAATTTAGATTCTAAGAGTTTCTACCTAAACACACATATATATATATAATTGAAAATCACATATCAGAATGAGGACCAACATAGAAGATGAAGCTCACCTGTAGTGTAGTAATAATCAATTAGAAAGTACAATCAGAAGGGGGGAAAAAAGATACAATTCAGAGCACAGTAAAACCATAAAACATCTAGGAATTAAGAATAAATAGCAGCCTACTTGGTGAGTACTTAAAAAGTTTGCTACAAAATAATGTGACAAATGCAGTAAGTGCAGTCAATACCATTTTTCCAAAGAAATGGTACAAATTTATACTCCCCTCTACCCCCCCACCCCAATCCAGCCCCAGCCATGCGGGAGAAAGGCAATTTCTTGCAGTATTTGGTATTGCCCTAATGGTTTTAATTTGCATTTCCTTGATGACTGAGGTTGAAACTAACTTTTAGGTTCACAGTTAACTGGAACAGACTTTTCTACATATTACAAAATAGAATTCAATATTTTCTACTAAGCACATACCATGCTGGTCCACAAATAGTTTAAAAAAAATCTTTAGTCCACTATACTGCAGTATCACCATGTATGTGGGTCTATTTTGGGCCTTTGTTTTCTATTGGTCTAACTTGTTTATCCTTGAACCAATTTCATACGCTTTTGTGACAGCCCTACAGTAAGGCTTGAGATGTAATTTTTAAATTTTTATTTTTTTTTTGAGAGATAGAAACAGAGTGTGAGCAGGGAAGGAACAGAGATGGAGAGACAGAATCCAAAGCAGGCTCCAGGCTCTGAGCTGTCAGCACAGAGCCTGAAGCAGCTCCAGAACCCAAGGACCCACAAGATCATGACCTGGGCCAAAGTCAGACACTCCACCAACTGAGCCACCCAGGTGTCCCTAAGGCTTGAGATTTAATAGTGTAAGTCCTCCAACTGTATTCAAGACTGTTTTTACTATTTGGGGACTTTTTAATTTTTACTTATGTTTAAATAAGATTGTCCATTTCCAAAAAAAAAAAAAAAAAGTGCCTCTGGAATCTTGAGATTACATTGTATTTAATGACATTGTAAAAAGTTATCTTTAGATACACAATATTTTAGATGCCATTATGTTTTTCTACTTCATTTTTAGTTTTTTGTTGCTTCCTAGAGAGATGTTATTGATCTTGTATTTAATGGTTTTGCCAACTTTTTATTAATTCTAAAAATCTATACAGTATTTTGAATTTTCTACAACAATTATTGGCTTTAAGTCTTTTTCCAATTGTTTTATTTCTTGCCCTAATGCGCTAGCAAAGAAGTCCACACAGTGTTGAAGTGATTGGCAGTCTTTGTTCAACTCAAGGGGCAGATTCAATATTTCATTATTTGAGGATAGCCATAGGATTCTTGTTACAAGATTAGAGGAGCTCTCCTTCCATTCCTTTGATTTCCTAAGATTTTTAATAATAAATATGCAATTTAAATGCCTGTTCTATATCTAATTAACCACAGGATTTTTCTTTATTCAGTAATAGTGATTTACAGCAATTGATTTGTCAAACATTAAGTGCAATTTGTGTTCCTGGAATTAACCCAACTTGGTGATTATTTTCATATCACATATTTATATGTTTATATATACTTCATGAAATTATATATTTTTATGTATTGAATATATTCATGTACCCTTTTCCTAAAGTTTTTATATCTATGTTAAGAAAAATTGCTGTTTAATTTTTGTTAGTATCAGTTATGCTAACTCCACAAAGCAAATTGGGACTGTATCCTCCTTCCTCTGGATGATTTACCTAAGTTTATTTTTATTCCTTCAATATTTGTGAAGAATCACTGCTTATACCCTCAGAACCTGGAGATTTTTGTTATGGAAAAGTTTTTTTTTTTTTTTTTTTTTTTTTTGGGACAGAGAGAGACACAGCATGAACGGGGGAGGGGCAGAGAGAGAGGGAGACACAGAATCGGAAACAGGCTCCAGGCTCCGAGCCATCAGCCCAGAGCCTGACGCGGGGCTCGAACTCACGGACCGCGAGATCGTGACCTGGCTGAAGTCGGACGCTTAACCGACTGCGCCACCCAGGTGCCCCTGTTATGGAAAAGTTTTAAATCATGGATCCTATTTTTTTTTTTTTTTTAGATATAGGACTACTAACATTCTCTATTTCTTTTTGTTTTGGTTTGAAGTGTAGTTTTCAATGAATTTTTCAAATTCACCTAAATTTTCAAATTCATGGGTCAAATGTTCATATTTATCACAGCATTCTAGCTAAGTCATGATTAATTTTTATCTGACAGAAAATAGGACAGCAGGGGCTAAAATCTTAGATTTGGTAACCTACTGCAGATTAATGACACAAGTCTAGTATATGTTTCTGCCTTAAGTGTCTGCTGCCTTCTCAGATCACCACTAATAGTGAATCAAGGTGATATCAACATCAGAAGATACAAGTATTTGTAGACATATGTGGATATAGTTTGCTCACCTAATACTTCATTACTTAACCTGCTTTTAGATGTTTTGGTGCAATAGAATCGTATTCTTTAAGTACTATACTCTTCCCCGCATGACAAAGGTTCTCTATTTCTATGCTACATAGTAAATTCAGAGCCTACCGTCTGCAGATTAGGCTGTTGAACTGGTGAAAGATTTTTTATTCAGTATCAAAAAAAAAAAAAAAAAAAAAAAACCCAAAAAAAACCACCCTGAATTTAAGGAGACAAAATCAATTCACAAGCAATTCTGAGTTTTAATAAGTATCCAAGTGTTCAGCTCTTGAGGAAAGGCAATTGTAATCATATGCATGCCTAAAATCTTTAACCAGGATGAAAATAGTTGCATTCAATAACTCATTTTTCTGCAGTAGCTGTGAATGTAAAAAGTGATCTAGATAGTTTGGTTTTTATTTGACATTGGTCTTGAATTATTTCTTGGCACCCCTTCTCCTTGTTTTAATACTGTATCTTCATGCCAAAGTTAGCTTTAAGTTGACTATTTGGGATAACAATTAGAAATCTTTTCTGGAGATACACTTCAACTGAAAATGAAGGGAAAAATACATAGAGTATTTCCAAAACCAATTCTTACATAGGCATATATAGAAATGGTTCTTTCTAAAACTGAGGTCATGTATGGTAGCCATATTTTTTCATCAAATTAGTATATATTGATGTGAATTAGAAGTCAATAAAGCACTTTGAAAACAAACATTTTGGCATTTGAACATGTAACATATCCTGAAAAACAATTTTCTTGACTAAAAACATGGGGCATATTTCTAATTCAAATAACTACCTGTGTTTTCATCTTTCACTTAAAAGCAGGATTCTAGTTACTGTTTACTTTTTTCTAGTGCCAGAAGCAGTTATAAATATACATGTAATTACCCCCCCCCCAACTTTTCTAGAGTAACTACGGGAGTTACCAAGAAACCACAAAATTTAAAAGCAGATTTCTCATTCTATTAGGATTATGAGCCATAGAACATGAAATGGGACTGAAATCTCTTTGGCCTCCACATTGATTCTTCAAAATCATTTCACTTCTACCCTGCTGGGGAGAAGGGGAACCTTCCTCTCTGAGGCACAGGTTTCCTATCTATGTCACCCTCTGCCTTTTACCATTGTCAACAGAGGCCCTTCTGATGTTGTTTACCATCTTACCCTCCCCCCCCCCCTTTAATGTTTTGAGAGTGTGTGCGCAATCAGAGGAGAGGCAGGGAGAGAGAGAATCCCAAGCACGCTGTCAGTGCAGGGATGGAACGTGGGGCCTGAACCATGAGATCATGACCCAAGCTGAAATCAAGAGTCAGCCGCTTAATCAACTGAGCCACCCAGGCACCCCTCTCCCCTTTTTCTTAAATTCATCAAGGAATGGGGAACCATCTCATTATCTCATTCTCATATCTTAGAATTATTTTCTATTGTATTCTCTCTATAAAGGCAATTTCACATTACTATTAGAATTTTAAAGGCTTATAATATTTGCATCATCTTTTGAAGGTGCAAACTTGATTCACACCCATCTAATCTAGCTTTCATAGTAGATGAAGATTAGGCTTAATCTTCTTAAGCCTCTTTCCCCCCCTCCCTTTTTAAGGAAGAAACAAGCTTAGAGGAAACTTTTTCCCGGTTCTACAGCTTAGACTCTGGTCTGGCTGCATTTGAACCCAGGTGTAGCTGAGTCCAAGAGATTTACCTGTTTCTTTTACCATGAATTGTTAGCACTCAAAATATTTCAGAGAATATCATGGCATTTGATTTGGTTTCTCCTATGGTTTTCTTCTCTCTTTGATTTTGGGAATAAGAGGGGGTCATTTATCCATGTTTAAAATGGTGTACCTTCGCATATTTTCAGATAAAGTGTGTGATCATAAGTTCAGCGATCAAAGAGAAATTCAGTGTGGGTAAGCCTCAGAACTGCCCATTACACAAATATTTTTAAGTATTTACAATATAGGTCCATGGAACCTTGAGGCTATGACAAACAATCTCTGCCTTAAAGCAGCTTATTTTGAAGATTACAGATACTTTTATAGCTTAAAGAGAATGTATCAAGAGGTCAAGTCCTTTACCACACACCTATAGCATCTCTTTCAGTGCCCAGCCCACAGATCTTCATTAATATTATATTAATGGATTACAGCAGTTCTAAAGTATGGTCCAGGATCCCATTGGGGTCCATGATTCCCTTTCTTGGGGTGTGTAAGGTAAAACTTGAATACTAAAACATTTGTTGCCTGTGTTATTCTTACAAGTATTCAGAGTTTTTAGAAAGTACATGATAATGTCACTGCTGCTGACTAATGAAATGTGTATTTACACATGCTTGCATTTTTTTTTTTCCAACATTTTTTTTTTTTTATTTATTTTTGGGACAGAGAGAGACAGAGCATGAACGGGGGAGGGGCAGAGAGAGAGGGAGACACAGAATCGGAAACAGGCTCCAGGCTCCGAGCCATCAGCCCAGAGCCTGATGCGGGGCTCGAACTCACAGACCGCGAGATCGTGACCTGGCTGAAGTCGGACGCTTAACCGACTGCGCCACCCAGGCGCCCCTACACATGCTTGCATTTTAAAAATGCCTCTTGCAATTCCTAACACTGTAATTGTTGATACATACAACCCACATTAATAAAACCTTTTTAGGGTCCTGAAAATATTTGAAAATGCAAAGGCTCCTGAGACAAAAAACATATAGAGGTTGCTAAATAAAGATTTTTCAAATTCAAGAAATAGGTTTGCCATACTAGGATGTGAAAGAGGAGATAGAGCAATCACGGGTTCAACTTTTTAAGATATAATTGTTTTGGAATATGCAGCATTAGTTCCAGGTGTAGAACACTATGTATATATTGCAAAATGATCACAAGTCTAGTTAGCATCCATCACCACACATAGCTACATAGTTTTCCTCATAAGAACTTTTGAGAGCTACTATCTTAGCAACTTTCAAACTGACAATTAGAAAGTGTTTACTTTTTGGGGCACCTGGGTGGCTCAGTCGGTTAAGCATCTGACTTTGGCTCAGGTCACGATCTCACAGCTTGTGAGTTCTAGCCATGCATCAGGCTTTGCACTGGTGGTGTGGAGCTTGCTTGGGATTCTCATTCTCTCTTGCCCCTTCATTACCTGTGTGCTCTCTCTCAAAATAAATACTAAAAAAAAGGGTTTACTTTCTAACCGTCGTAAGTTGAAGCGTCTCACACTCTGGTCTCAAATGTTTATGCCTCATTTCCCTCTCCCCAACTTATTCTTTTATTGGGATAAATCATTTTGCATAGGTGGTTCTGCATCTGATGGGATCAGTATGGTATTAGTACTATGTGATATACTGTGATAGCAATAAATATGAGTTGTTCTTGCACTTTTGTCTTCTACCCTATGTTTTTGGTTAAGTATTTTTTTTTTTAACGTGTATTTTTGAGACAGAGACAGAGCATGAACAGGGGAGGGTCAGAGAGAGGGAGACACAGAGTCCGAAACAGGCTCCAGGCTCCGAGCTGTCAGCACAGAGCCCGATGCAGGGCTCGAACCCATGGACCATGACCTGAGCCGAAATCGGCCCCTCAACCGACTGAGCCACCCAGGCGCCCCAATAAAAGTATTTCTAAGCAGAGTGGAGAAATGCTTGGGTACCAAATAGCTCCCACCAAACAATATTCTGATAGGCTAAAATTAAACCTCAGCCAGCATTTTCAGAGCCTATATGAAGGCTTTCAAGATGATTGGAAATATGCTGAGCAAAATCATACTAAGACAAGACCCATCAAACTGAATACATTTAAACCACCACCAAGAGGTGTTGGTCAAATGCATATGTGCAGTACTTTGATAAAATCACTTTTTTCCCTCTACAAAGTTATCTTGGTCATTTGCAGTTGATAAAAACATTAAACTCCTCTTGGACATATCATAGGTGACTTCTCTGTCCAGTGTACAGATGGTGTACTAATAGTTTCCTCCTCCAATACGGATTCTCTTTCCTTTATTTAAATGTATTTTTTCCAAATACTGTGATTTTTTTTTAAGCAAAAGATAAAGACACCTGGAGATCTCAAGTATCATCTGGTTTGTGTATCTCTAAAATGTGTTTTGCCTCATTCAAAAGGTTTTTAAAAATTCTACAGGGATTTCTTTTCACAGTTCGTGAGTTTGAGCCCTTTGATGGGCTCAGTGCCGACAGTGTACAGCCTGCTTGGGATTCTCTGCCCCTCTCTTTCTTCCCCTCTGCTGCACTGTCATGCACGTTCTCTCTCTCTCAGAAAATATTCTTGCATTAAAAATTGAACTAATCAGGAAGTGAAGATCAAGCAAATAAGGAAAACCATACAAACAAAAACAAGTCAAAGGTTAACTTATACATTCTAGAAGCTGGTTTTACCCCAAGAGTTATCCATAAATTCAGGGCTTATTAAGGACAGGTCTCACATCAGAGCAATCCCTTGGGTCCCATTCTGGGGTGAACTTGAATTTGCCATGTATCACTACCAAGAATGTTTACAAAAACATGTTCAGCAGAAATTCAAAGCCTTGAGAATCTCCATTAAAAAAAAAGTTTCACATTCAGATGAGTTTGGGAACCAGTGGATACAGAGTGATATGCCTCGTGGAGTTTCAAATGCATATTAGTCTATTAAGAACTCTGAAAACCCTTCCAGTGAAGAATTGTTTGATTTTTCTAGAACCAATCATGTCCCCAAATTTACACTATCACAGAGCCCCCTTCCATGTAATTTGTATGAAAGATTCTTGCAACTCATGTTCTGTGGAATTTTTTTTTAAACATTTTTGAGAGAGAGCACAAGAGTGAGGGAGCAAGCACTCTCACGAACACAAATAGGGGATAGGGAGAGTGGGGGGGGAGAGAGGGGGGGAGAGAGACAGACAATCTGAAACAGGCTCCAGGCTCTGAGCTGTCAGCACAGAGCCCAATGTGGGGCTTGAACTCATGAACCGTGAGATCACGACCTGAGCCAAAGTGGGATGCTTAACCAGCTAAGCCACCCAGGTGCCCCAGTGGAACGCATTTTCAAAAATATCGACCCAGGATAACAATCTGCCTCTTGGGCCCGCTCCCAACTGGGGAGGATGTAGGGGACTTCCCGCAGGTAATACTCTAAACTGAACAGCCCAGGGAATATCCTTCATTTCATTGTATTTCTCCTTCTGCTTGCCTTGCTGAAGCCCCACAGCAAGTATGGTTAAAACTCTCTTGATCTCAACAATGTCACTATGGCCATTTCTGCCTTGATATTTTATAGAATTATAACATTTTACATAATCTGTATGGAATTCACTTGGATGAAATAATAAATCCTATAGTTTTAAACCTGGAAAAAGAACCTAACTCATAAACAAGGAAAGTTAGACCCAGCACCTTTGTCACTTGCCCAAAGTCGTACAACCAATTAAACATTTTATGGGGAAATAGAATTTAATAGAAAGCTCTATCCAGCAATGTGCTGTATTTGGATCAGATTACGCTACCCTGAGTGGTTTTAGTTCCAAAGTAGGCAAGGAAAAATGTCAACTGTGGGAGAAAACAAAGATGAAATGTAATAGACAAAAAGCCCAGCACCAGAGCTGCCCTGCTGTGTCTCATCCCGGATATAGTAGCAAAGAATATCGTTGAAGTCTTCAGGCCAACATTCCAACATCTGAGCATTTACACTGGCATTAGATGCCACGTGAATTGCTTGCCATGGGCACTCTGGTACTGCCTGGAGTTTTCTTATGGGACTGATCGGAAAAGAATTGCCTGTCAATTCATTAATTCATTTCCTCATGACCTCAGGGTGAAGAGTCTTCGCATCTGCTGATTATTACACGAGAGGTTCAGTTGTAATAGTTATCCCCCACTTGGAATGTTATCACAGTTGCTTTATATCAAAAATGTCATAGCGTCCTCCTTTTGCGAAGAATTTTGTGAAGAACTAATTTTAAAACACTCCATTTATTTCAGTGTCCTGAAGATTCAAAGTTTAACTGAACTTAAATGAAGACAGGTCTGCTCTCCAACATTTCCCTCCTTTGGATGTTCCATCGCTTTTACATTTCCACCATTATGACTAACAATAAAATTCCATAGACGCCTCTCTCTCATTTCACTCCCTTTGGCTACTTACCATTTGTTCATCCAGATGATGATCATTATCACAATCATTATTATCATCTTCAACAAATAAGCACGGAGAGCCCACAGGGTGCATGCCACTAGAGGAAGGCTATTCCAACATGGAAATCACGTGGTAGAACAGATGAAGCCCAGAGTGGGATTTGGAAAAGCACAAGCTTTGTTTATGGTCCTGCCCATGATATGTTGCCTGGAATTGCTTCAAACATGTAATTTCTTGAGGCTCTCATTTCTACTTCTCTGAAATGTAAATAATGCCCATGCCTACCTCTTGTCTCTCCCTATGGATTTTATAGGAAATCATACGAGGTATAAAGCTTTATAGAAATACTCTATCAGGAGATGTTGTAGGATTATCTTTTTTGCTACAATCCTATGCTACTATTCACATTTTAACAGCCTTTCTTTCATTTCCATTCCAGGCCACAAGAGCTAGGACTTTGGATGCCAGGATTACAAATAAAAAAGTGTAAGTCCAGCCAAACAGCTGGGGTTTGGGGCACGCGTGTGGACACACTACTCTTCGGAAAGCCTTGTTTTCCTCCTGAAATGACTGGCTGCTTTACTAAACTAACTAAATTAACTGCTTGTTTTGGCAACATAAACCTTAAAAAATGGCTGAGAACAATAAAACCATGTAGAATGGCTCATTTTCCTTTTTCCAAAAAAACTGTGGTTGTTTAATGTATGCCTTAGGCCATGCCTAAATAAACTTAATCCAATTTTTTGAAAACATCCAATCAGTTAAGGTGTCAAAGTGTTATTTACATTGTAACTTGTTTTAGTCCTTTTCAAGTCATTCCTGTTACTTGGGATAACCTCTCTCTCCTCTTCTTTAGTCAATCATTCCTAAGATCATACCTTTATCCCATCCTCTAGCACTT
The DNA here is from genome assembly GCF_028018385.1 of Neofelis nebulosa. Taxonomy (NCBI): domain Eukaryota; kingdom Metazoa; phylum Chordata; class Mammalia; order Carnivora; family Felidae; genus Neofelis; species Neofelis nebulosa. The sequence goes on along the minus strand of NC_080792.1, from coordinate 44,673,736 downwards.
CTCACCTCCTGCCCTGTACTGAGCCACTTCAGGAAGCATGTGGCAAGGGCAGGGCTGAGGGAAGGAGAGGGCATGCCCCACAACCACGCCCTCCTCACTTTTCCCAAAATTCCAAGGGTAACTACAGTTCCTACAGTTCTTATGACTCCTGCCACACTGCTTTATCCTCTACCATGATATCTTCTCTGCATCTCAGCCCATTTTGCCTTCTCTCACAGAATGTTTATAATACACACAAGGCGTGCTCTCACGTTCACCTTCATTTCAGCCCAATACACACCCCAGGACCTAGCTACTGTGAACACAGCTACCAAGGCTCCATGTTGCCTTCTGAGTCTAAATGTACAAAGGAACACTTACCAGCCTTTGTCTCAAATTCTTGAGCATTTGATACTCTTGCCTAGACCACTCCTTCAAAACTCTCCCAGTTAGCTTTTGACACAACTTTTCCTTCTCTGACCAATTGTTTTCCAGATCCTGTTCTCTTGCTCCCCTCTCTCCTTCTGTTGGCATTCCCTAAATATCAGTCACTTCAGGACTCCTTACACTGCAATCCCGCCCTGGGTGTTCTTACTCATGATCTCTATGTTCTGTCAACTTCTTCCTCCTAAGCCCCAGACTTAGGTGAGTTGGTGCCTTGTCAGATCAACCCTCCATATGCCTAGGAGGAGAAGGCGTCATGGATGAGACATTTTCCCTACTCCAGGAACGATGACCAGAGTGCCTCAGTTATATAAATCAAGAGCAAGCAGCACTGCTTACCCTGGGGGTTGTGTATAATGGCACCTTTTGGGAGCATTTTATATGTATATGTGCAGTTTAATGATCTCCTGTTCACTTTAATGTGCAGCACTCAAAGGATGGATTACTCCATGTGCAAAAGCAGCACAGGGGTTTTCCAGGGTGAAGATGACTAAGGCCTCTGACACACTCCCTGCAACACTAAAAATGGGGCAAGTGTGCTGGGGTGGTCCAGGTCAAGGATGTATGTCAAGAAGTCACAATTCTCCTGGAACAACATTTCCATTGGTGTGCGTCTTAGTTCAGGCTTCCATAACAAGTATCACAGGCTGAGTGGTTTGAGCAGCACACAATTTCTCACAATTCTGGAGGCTGCAGGGAGCTATAAGGCCCAGTAGGCCATTGAACTTCCTGGCTTGCAAGATGGCCACCTTCTTCTTGTATCGTCACATGGCAGAGAACAGGACTAAGTCCCATGTCTCATCTTTTTAGAAGGGCATTAATCCTATCATGAGAGCACCACTCTCATGACCTAATCTAACCCAAATTACCTTCCAGAGGCTCCGTCTGCAAATACCATCATACTGGGGGGTGAGAATTTCAATATATGAATTTGATGTATGTGGGGGGACAGGGAGAGCAAGCATCCATAACAGGATGGGAAAAATAGGTAAGTATTGAACTGGCTTTTGCCCTATCAGGGAAGATAATGTAGATGATGTTCTGCTTCCTGGAACTTCTACCAAGGTTGTGCCTTCAAGGAGGAGACTATAGGAACAACTGAAATATGCTATCACCTTAACAGCTCTGGTCTATTATGAGCTACTGTTGACTGAGGATCTAACTTGAGGAAGTTAGCATTCCTAAAGGAATCTACAGCACTGGGGGCAGGGAGTTGCTCTAGCAACTAGTGGGTCATCGAAAAGAGAGGACTTGGGAATAGGTTACTTGCTCACAGCACTTAACCTAAACCTCAACCAATGGATACACACTTCCCCACCCTAGGCCATGGGTCCTCACCGTCACAGAACATCTTCACTGATGAAAGACCTACTTCAATAGACAATGCCCCACCCATCTTCACAGGAATTAGGAGAAGGACATATTAAAGAGCTGTAAGTTGCTCAGGGAGGGCAGCCCAACTTCTGTCAGGGGTTTTCCTGACCACAACACTAGAAATTAGTCCTCGTGCAAGAGGCAGCAAGAGCAAACAGAAATCCCCCCGCCCCAATTTTTAGGCCTGCTTTTTGTCACATGTGTGACTACCTCCCTTCTGAGTGTAGGCAGACCTCTCCTAAGCAATGCATCTCGAGGGCAGTTCTATTGCCTGTGGCTTCCATGCTTAAGCTAAGGGCATCCACCTGAGTTACAGTTTGCATCTCAATGATACAGTTCCAGTTTATGTCTCAGTGAGCCAGGTGTAGTGAAGAAGAGACTTCTCCCGTCTACCCATATTTAAACCTAGACACCAGTAATTCAGAACACAGGGATTACTGGACACAGAAGAGATGCTTTGATATAAATTTCACTTCCTGCTAACTGACCAATGTGTGAGTTCCTGCATTACTACTCTGAAGCTATAATCACAACCCACACAGTAAAATCTGGTTGTCCAGATGCATTTGGGTCTATGGTACCTACATGCTGAGGTCATCTAGGTGATGGACAGCTGGCACTGGTACTTGAAACTCAAAACACCCTAATGGAATTCATCTTTCCTCCAATATATCAGACACAACCTGGATACTCAAGTCCAACCTGGAACTATCATTAGCTCCTCCTTTATTTTTACCCCCATTTCAGTTTTGCCATCAATCCCTTTCACTCTTTAAATTGAAGGAATCCCACACCTCCTATTATCATTCTTATCTGTCAGCCTGGATGGTTCTCTGTTGTCTTCACAGTTCAGGCCAGAAATTAAGAATGACCAACAATACCCCTTCCATCCTGGTCTCCTTGATCTCTACTCTCCTCCTCGTGTAAATACTAAGATATATCTTAAGACACAGGGTTTCATACCTCTGAGTCTTGTTCCCACAGCTTCCCAAGGCCTGGAATGCTCTTGTTCACTACTCCAAAGACTAATCCTCAAGCATTCTTGGAAACTCAGCTTAATCCCTTCTCCCGCAGAAGAAGGACTTTTCTACCACTCCCTCCCCTCTAAGGACAGGTGAGGTTGCTTCTCAGACCTTCTCCCATCATTTCCAAAATGCTTAACTCATGATAGTGTAACAGTGTTATTGTCTCTCCGTATTTTATTCATCTCTGCATCTCCAGCACTAAGTGTCATATATTTGGCACTTAATTACGGTTTGCTGAATGAATGCATGCAGAAAGGAGAAGGCTGAGGAAGTCCATGCAATGCCAGTCTGGCCCTTATTTGTTACTAACAAACCTCAAAAGACATGCACAGTTGAGGGATGAGAGGAGCTCCGAGTCTGTGCACAGTCCAGCTTCGAGCAGGAGAAGACAGACTCAGTTGGAAATCATCAATGAAAACCACACCTTAGTTGATCCACCGAAGTGTAATACCCAGGCTACATTAATGTGATTTACCTAGAAGAGCCGAAAGAAATTGGGAGGAAACAATACATATTCTTTTAAACTGCTAAGTACTCATTGAAAAATTCGTTAAGGCAACTTGGTTGAAGACCATAAAAAAGCAAGAGACACTCAGATTTTTAAATAGAGATAGGAAAGGCTGAGTTTGTATTATATCCATGGTCTCTATGGCTCAGCTCTATTGAAAGTCTTCTAACTTACTAGGTCAGGTAGAACAAATAGAAATTCACTAATGATAATCCTACACGAGAACTTAGTGACCACACATTTTCATTTACATATTAACAGAAATAGCAAGTATTTCACTATATATCTTTTCTATTGCTTTGGCAATATTTATATTGCTATGTTCCTTATTTTCCATTTATCTTCAAAGTTTAAGCCAAATATTTAGTATGTGAATTATGAAAAAAGGGCCTACTAGATTTTAATGTATTATAAAAATATCATTCAAAGTTACTTCTCTACTCGATTTCATTCCTCCTTGCATTTTCTCAATCCTTCTACGTTGCATAAATACATACTTTGCATCATTTACTTTCTGTTCTGTGAGATACTCTATTGATTTTTATCAGCATTGAAGCTCAATGCCAAGTTAAGGGAAACTGCCAAGGTTGGAAACGTTTTCCTTATATGCATTCAGAGAATCTTGAAACTCAAGGTCACTTTTTGAGATAATCTGAGTATTTCTAAGGTTTTAAGCTACAAAAAAACCCCAGACAACTCAACCTAGAAGTTGGCATGCATGTCTCATCTTAAGTCCATCTACAATGCACTCTGGGCAGGTCTCCTTGAGCCCTACTCAGGGAATTTTTATCAAGGGATCAGTGGTGTCTTTCCATTATATACTGCAGGGACATCTAAGCTCCTAGAAGTGACCCATGTGGTGGGACTAGAATAAATGTTTTAAGTTTGCAGACAGTTATAATATGTGGGAAGCATTTAGTTCTTGTTAAAGATAAATTTTAAATGTGTAAGACACTAGGTCTCAGAAGCCAAGCTATTACAAATCCCCAAAGGGAGTCCTTCCACTGATTTCATCACAGGCATAGTGAAAGAAAGTAACCTGCCCTTCAAGTGTCACAGCATTCTACCTTAAGGAATTGAAAGGGGACTTTAGTACTAAGAGTGGATAGGACACCAAAAGCATTCATCCATGCACTCATTCTGTAAACATTTAACAAACACCTATATAGGTCAGGCTGTTTATTAAGGGCTTGGAAATGAAAAATTACCAAGACCTGTTTCCTGACCCAAAGAATACCAAAGTTCATAAAGGAGACTGGAAGAAGTTGAGTGAGCACAAGGGTAGGATAAAACAATCAACAGTCAAAAAGTAAAATAGTAAAAATCACTGTTAGACACATCAAAGGTTTCTAAAAGACAACTCTGTGCCAGGCTGCATTCCAAGTGGTTTTTAGGCATTAACCCATTTAGCCCTCATAGTTCTCCATGAGGGAGGCTACTGTCATCCCATTTTATACATGAAGAAACTGAATCTCAGAGGAGTTAAGGAACTTAAGCAAGGTGGGACTAGTGTTTGAACCAAGGCAATCTGATTTAACGTTGTGCTAGTAATGGCAATGCAACACTGCTTCTCAATGTTCATAAATGACCAAGGATTCGTATTTAGAAAACATTAGGAATTCCTACAATCCAGCAAGAGGCAGACATCCCAAATGGAAAAACAGGCAAACCGTATGACCAGAAATTTCTCATCAGTTTAAGCTGGGATAGCAAAAGAGGATTCAAAGAGATCTGGCAGCATTGAGTAAAATAGACACCACATACAGGCAACTACATCATCCTATTTCTATGGAAATAGCTACATACGGCTCACAGACATCCATATACAAATAAAGGTGTGGAGGACAGTTGAAAGAACGTGTTGAATGCATGGAATATTCAGATAGTTATGACAATCCTAAGTGATAAACTCTCATTCTTAAGTATGATGTCATGACAGCTACAACTTATTAGTACTTATTTCCCAGGCATTATTTCCAAGGGCTTTATTAACTCACAAAAATGACTGAGACACTATTGTTACCCCAGTTTTACAAAGGAGAAAAAAACTGAGTCATACAAGGATAAACAGATGTCTCCCATAGAAATTTTAAATGCTGAATATGGGATTTGAATCTAGCACTAACTATATAGTCAAAGCTCTTACTAGAATTCTTAACAGTTATATACTGGATCCCCAAACAGGACAATAAGATGTATCAGAATTTATATGATGGTTTGGAGTGGGGAGAACACGTGTGAGGTTCTGGTACACATTATATATCCAGTCATTTGAAAGATCATCATGACAAAGATGGTGACAATGAAGCTCTTCTGCTTGCATTGACCTCTTCCACAGGATCAAGTGAATTCAACTGAAATGAGGGATCTGAGTAAGACCAACTGGGATAGTAAAGACAGAACATATTTTTTAGTTTCTGCCATATGCCACCAACTGTTAAATGCTTCTATATTTGTTATCACACTTAATGTTGAACTCTGAGATAGGTATTAGAAGTCTCCTTTTAGACTTGAAATCTAAGACACGGAGGCTAAATACCCTCCCAACTTACAATTGTGGAGCTGTGACAGAAACTCATCTAATTTCAAGGTCAATGGTCTTATTGCATCATCTCTAAAATGGATCAGGTGGTCCTATCTCATGACCTACTTAGATCAGTGTTCTTATCTCTAGCTAGTAAAGTACCAATTAATCTCTTCAGTTTAACTTAAAATGTGAGTAACAGGCATCAGTGACCACACATAACAAGGAATTGCACTCTAAATCTTCTAATTGTTACTCTTAGTTGTCCAATACAAATACTAAGTATCTGGATCAACAAACATTTTTTTGGTGCCTATTTGAGGAATCTTTCATTCTTTTAACAAGATACTGAATTTATTTTACAATAACTTTTCATTTATTCTTATTTCTACTTGCCAACTGGTCTAAAGATAAGTGGGTTTTAGAAATGGTGGCACGTACTCCAATACATCACCCTTCATATCTGGGTTCCTTCCTTTCCACCAGAGCTGTCTTCCAAATCTGAACAAATACAGACTTTATTTCTCTAGGTCTCCAGTATTACTCTATCTTGACAGTATTTTTTATGATACCTGAAGGGACAAGGAAAATAGATGGGTGAAACTATTTCTCCCTATTTAATCAAAACCCACCAGAGTTTTTAACCAGCTGTGTGAGTGCAGCACAGCATCATTAAAAAGGGACTTTGAAATGAGATAAACCAGAATGTGGATCTCAGATATGCCATTTATAATCCGTGTGACTTTGGGCAGATAATTCCCCAAGCATGGTTTTTATAACTTTAAAAATAATGTAATGATCCCTACATTTTCGGGTAATTCTGATTCTAAAAAAATATGTAACATGGAGGGCAGTCCAAGATGGTGGCACAAGATCCTGAACTCACTTCTCCAATGGACATATGGACTCTGTAGCTACAGATGGAAAAATCACTTCTGAAAAAGACCTGAAAAATACCCCACCAACCCCTTCAAAACAATGAAAGGGCCACACAGAGATGGGTAGGAGAGGCAGAGATGCTGTGTTACCAAAAACCCCACCCCCAAGAACAGTGAGCCACAATCAGGAAAGATCTCACACAGCAAGACTCCCTGAGTGAGGGACTGGTGTTTTACAGCAGGCACCTTAATAACCCTTGGGACCTGCGCTAGAGATACAAGTCCCCTAAAAACTCTAGCTTTGAAAAACAACGAGGCTTATGTCCAAGAGATCCAAAGGGCTGTAGGCAATGGAGATTCCACTCTTAAGGCACTCATAAGTGACTTAACTTGAGGCCCAGCACAAAAGCAGCAGTTGGAAAAGAGCCTAGACTATTTGTGAAAGAGATCCATTTGCAAATCGAAGGATCTGCCCGAGGGTCAGGAACCTATCGAGACTCTCTCCAGATGGAGGTTGTGGGCACCATTTTGGTAGTCCTACTTTACCTTGCTAGCAATGGCAGGCACACCCAGTTCCTGTGCTCTCCAGCTGCCCTGCTAAAGCCAGCAAGCTCACTGTCACACAAGGACACCTTACACCTGTCAGAATGGCTATTCTCAAAAAGCCAAGAAAACAGTGTGGAGGTTCCTCAAAAAATTAAAAAATAGATCTACCCTATGACCCAGCAGTAGCACTGCTAGGAATTTACCCAAGGGATACAGGAGTGCTGATGCACAAGGGGCACTTGTACCCCAATGTTTATCAGCACTCTCAATAGCCCAATTATGGAAAGAGCATAAATGTCCATCAACTGATGAATGGATAAAGGAATTGTGGTTTATATACACAATGGAGTACTACATGGCAATGAGAATGAAATATGGCCCTTTGTAGCAACATGGATGGAACTGGAGAGTGTTATGCTAAGTGAAATAAATCATACAGAGAAAGACAGATACCATATATTTCCACTCTTATGTGGATCCTGAGAAACTTAACAGAAGACCATGGGGGAGGGGAAGGAGGGGAAAAGAAAAAAAAAAAAAAAAGGTTAGAGACGCAGTGAGCCAAAACATAAGAAACTCTTAAGAACTGAGGATTGATGGGGGGGGGGGGGAGGGAGGAGAGGGTGGGTGATGGGCACTGAGGAGGGCATCTGTTGGGAGGAGCACTGGGTGTTCTATGGAAACCAACTTGACAATAAATTTCATTAAAAAAAAAAAAAAAAAAAGCCAAGAAGTAACAAGGACTGGTGAGGATGAGGGGAAAAAAAGGGAACTCATGCACTGTTAGTAGGAATGTAAATTGATGCAGCTACTACAGAAACTAGTATGGAGTTTCCTCAAATTACTATAAATAGAATTACCATATGATACAGCTATTCCTCTTCGAGGTATGTATTTGAAGAAAATCAAGATACTAATTTAAAAAGACATATCCCTATGTTCACTGAAACATTTACAATAGCCAAGATATGGAAGCAACCTAAATGTCCATTGATCAATGAATGGATAAACATGTGATCTCTCTCTCTCTCTCTCACACACACACACACACACACACACACACACACACACACACACACACACACAAAATGGAATGGACCTGGAGTATTAGCTTAAATAAGTCAGAAAGACAAATACCATAGAACTTCATTTACAATGACTAAAATAGAAACAGACTCGTACAGAGAACTGATGGTCCCAGAGGAGAGTTGGGGCAGGGAAACAGAGGAAATAGGTGAAGGGAGTTAAGAGGTACAATCTTCCAGTTATAAAGTAAGACATGGGAATGTAATGTATAGCATAAGGAATATAGTCAATAATGTTAACTTTGGTGACAGATGGTAACTAGATTTGTGACCATTTCATAATGTAAGTATCAAATCACTACTCTGTACACCTGAAATACAACGTAGTAGATTATTCAATTTTTAAATAGATCAAAGAAGTTTAAGAATGTTTACTACTCTGTAAAGACCGTTCATGGATGTGCAATGTCTGTCTCCCCTTCTTTGAAAGATAAATTCGTGAATATGTCCATGTAGAAAACTAAACGCTCCAACTTTCCATCTACCACACGTCTAGTACATTCCAGACATTAGGATGTAAGCTGGTGTTACGCTTTTCTGATGCTTGCTGTCTGGACCTAATGCCTGGAGGTCCCACAGCCACCCTGGAATAGGAGGGGACCCTGAGGATGGAATCCAGGTGACACAACATGAAGAAGGAAAAATACCAGACCTTTGATGTTTTCTTAGAGCCACATACTAGTTAGCCCTGGGCTGCCTGCTTCTAAATGCTCTTACATAGAAGAAAAATCTCGCTTAAGTTACCTTTTTGGAAAGGGGTACTACCTCTAGGATACTCTGTTTCAAGTAACTGAATAGGACGTCTAAATGATACAACTGCTATTAGAATATACAGACTACATTTTAAAGATTCTTATCACTTAGTACTAATTCCACTTAATTATTTTTAACACTCTTGTGTAAAAATCTCTTAAAGGCTCTTATGAGCTCATGGCTCGTGTAGGCTAATGGCCCCCTAAAAGATATTCACGTCCTTATCCCTAGACCCTGTGAATATTAGCTCATATGGTTAAAAAAAAAAAAAAAAAAAAAAAAAAAAAAAAAAAAAAAAAAAAAAAAAAAAAAAAGTCTAATTTGAGAATTTCATAAGATATGTAAAGATATTGCAATGGGGAGATTTATTCTTGATTATCTGGGTGGGCCCCAAATGTAATCACAAACATCCTTATAAAAAGAGAGGCAGAATGAGATTTAACAAAGAGGAAATGGCAATGTGATCACATGGGCAGAGATTAGAGTGACGTGGCCCTAAACCATGGAATGCTGGCAGCCACAGAAGCTGGAAGAGGCAAGAATGCATTCTCTCCGGTAGCCTCTGTAGGGAACATGGCCCTGGCAGCAACTTGATTTCAGCTCAGTTGTATGCATTTCAAGCTTGGCTTCTAAACCTGGGAAAAAATTTCATTTTAATATGCCAAATAGAAAAACCAAAAACCCCACATAGGTGATAAGCTCTTTGACATAGGTCTTGGTAAGATTATATTTAGATCCAATTCTGAAAACAAAGGCAAAGAGAGAATAAATAGGACAATGTCAAATTAAAGAGCTACTACACAGCAAAAGAAGTCATTAACAAAATGAAAGAGCACCCTACTGGATGGGACAGGATATTTGCAAATTATGCATCTGATAAAGGGTTACTATCCAAAATCTACAAGCATTTCATACAACAGCAAAAAAAAAAACAAAAAAAACAAAAAAAAACAAAAAACAAAAACAAAAAAATTTAAGAATGGTCAAATGTTCTAAAAAGATTTTTCCAGAGATGACATCCAGGTGACCAACAGAAACATGAAAACATGCTCACGTCACTAGTTACCAGGAAAAGGCAAATCAAAACCACCGGGAAATACCACCTCAAACAATTCTAACACCTGTTAGAATGTCTAGTATCAAAAAGATAAGAATTAACAAGTGTTGGCAAGGATATAGGAAAAAGGGAACCCTCATGCACCATTGGGAATGTTTAGTGCAGCAACTGTGGAAAACAGTATGGAGGTTCATCAAAACATTGAAAATAAAGCTACCATATGATCCAGCAATTCCACTTCTGGGTATTTATCCAAAGGAAATGAAAACACTAATTTGAAAAGATATCTGCACCCCGTGTTTGCTGGAACATTTACAACAGCCAAGATGTGGGAACAACCTGCGTCCACTGAAAGATGAATTAAGATGTGGTACGTATATAAAGGAATGCTACTCAGCCATAAAAAAACAACTTGCCATTTGCAACATGGATATATACACATACATACATATATGTGTGTATATACACACACACACACACACACACACACACAGATATATAGATATGATGCACCTAACATAGCCAGCCAGCATATAAGTCCCCAGTGAATGGACATAACCATAGCTGTATGACCTTGGACAAATTACTTTGCACTCCCTCTTATATAATTTCCAGCCAGCTAGCAACAGAGCCAGGCCTGGAACAGAATCCTTTTATTTTGCCCTTTGCTCAGGTCCCTTTGGTCTCTCCCATTCTTTCTTTCTTTTATCATTTCAATAGTCTTTCTTTTTCTAGTTCCTAACTCTTTACTCACACAAGTACTTTTTTTTTTTTTTAATTTTTTAACATTTTTTGAGAGAGAGAGCACAAGTAGGGGGATGGGTAGAAAGAGAGGGAGACAGAATCTAAGGCTCCAAGCTGTCAGCACAGAGCCCTAGACAGGGCTTGAACCCACGAACCGTGAGATCATGACCTGAGCCAAAGTCAGACGCTTAACCGACTGAGCCACCCAGGTGCCCCTCACACAAGTACTTTTATTCCATCAATGATCAATTTTTTTTGGTAGTGTCCACAACATCTGTAGACCCGTTTTGAATCTGAAATATATTCTGATAACCTCAGAGCTCACTTTCTGGCACGGTCACATATGAACTTGCACGTGGTATTTGGAGATTAAAAACATTCCTTAGGGGTTATTTTTAGTTCATTTCTTTGCAACCTTGGGTTCTTCATGCTTTACGTAATTAGTTTATCATAGGAATGGTAATGTTGAAAGAAATTTCTTTTGAGCAAAGCAGCAACTGAAAAGCTGTTGCAAGAAGTCACAGCAGTAATAAGACTATTGCTGAGCATGGGTTTATTAGAAAGTAAAATAAACAGCATCCTGCATGCGGACTTCATCCTCATTAAACATTCATACTGGAAATGCTTACCTTGTCTATAGCCAAGATGTTATCCTTTGCAGAAGGGGTGTAAAAAAAAAAACAAAAAAAACAAAAACGAAAACAAAAAAACAAAAAAACAACCTCTAAGCCAACATACTGCAAGCTTTCCAGGACTTTGGGAAAGCAGTGTTATGTAAAATCTTCAAATATGTTAGCGTAAGCAGTTTGGCCTTCAAATGATTTCAACCACCTTGGGGCAGGGCATGATGGTGAGGTAGGCATCTCAGAAGAGAATGAATTGACTTGCATTCTGCCATGCAGAGCAATGTAAATAAAAATTCAAGAGGCCTTTATGCCACTACCATCATGGTATGTGAGTCACTTGGTTTAATATGTTAAGAGGATTAGTGCTAAAGCTGCATGAACTTTGAAATAGCCCAATGAAGCTTATGTGCTTTCCAGTTTAAATTGGTCCTCAGCAAGACCTCTCTGGTCATCAGGAATTTGGCAGCCTGGGTACTCTGCCACCATCTCCAGAGCAAGGTCGAGCCCCCTGGGTGTCAACAGTGTAGCCTCCTTTTTTATTCGAGGTGGAGATGGAGAGAAGACTAGAAGAGGAAGGGGCAGGGGTCACAGGAGGTCACGGTGAAAGCCAAGATCCAAATTACTGCTTCATGCTTTCCCAAAGATCACACAGTTTAACCAAATTAAATTAAAAAACCACCTCCCCAGCCGTTGCATCTTGCTTATGGCTTAAGAGGTCAAAAGGCAAACCCTTTCATTACCCACTTAACCTAGGGGGGCTTCAGTGAGCATGAATCAATCTTCCTTACAGGAATAAAGGCATCATACTGTGTGGTTCATGTGGAAAACACACTTGGAGAAGGGGGAAACTCACTGTCAAATGGCTCTTTCCTTAGTAAAACCTCTAAAGTGTCTACCTTCACACTTCAACCTAGAAACATGGGGTTTATCACTAACTACAGAGGCATGCTGAAGAACTGTCCCATCACAATTTGATCCCTACATATGATTAATAAGGCAGAACACCCATATATAAAGGCACACATATGTGTCCGGGCATTCAGTGTCCCTATGTGTCTTTGCATAGCTGTAGGATCAGCCTAAAACACATACTCCCAGCCAACACAGGCTAAAAAAGAAAGAAAGAAACTCCTGTAAGGCATGCCACCTCCAGATTTCATGGGGCCTTTTGCTGGGGGTGCCAATGGTTTTGGAATGAGTTACAATGAAATACATCATTCAGGAAGCAGCTGGGCAACCTGTTCCTGTGACTCTCCCGGGTGTCCTTTGAAGCTCCTGCTTCAAGGATATCAAATGACAGGAACCTTTGTCTCCAGAAGCAGTCAAATACGGAAACCTGCTCAAACACTTGAGCCAGTGCTACAGACTGCCATCACAAAAGGCAGTAGCTGAGAATAGCAGTCAGTCCAGCAAAAGGAATTTTAAAGAATCAGTGTAATTTGCCAATTGAGAAGGCTTCTAGAGTCAGAGGTGGTTGTTTTCCACAAAGTGAAGACAATCTAGCTCATTTTAGAATACAGAATAAAGAAAGGAATAAAAAGGTAAATGCTACTTGAAAGCTTTGCAGTATTAACTCAGAAACAGCAAGGCTCTTTGTTTAGATTTCCTTCTGATCTTTTGTCACAGCAATGGGTTTGTGTAATAACTCTGTCATGTTCTCTTTCTCCCATCCCATGTCCACTGCTACTAAGTGAATTCATGAAGAGACCAAGAGCTGCTTTGACAACATAGAAAATTAGTTATAGAAGCAATGAATTTTTTAGCAGAAAATATATTGTATTTTTAACAAACCATGACTTCTCAGCTGAAAGGGACATAATGCAGGATCAATTGTATGGGCTCAAATGCTTGCACTCACCACAGATGTATTTTCATTTATAATTATGTCATGCAAAGAGCATTGCTAGGGCCCCATTCCAGACAGACTGGAACACCCACCACGCCATGCAATATGACTGCAGTTGTTAACTCCTTTGGGAACTTTCCAGCAAAGTTTTTGGGGGGGGGGGGGGCGCGGGGGGGAGCCAAAACCAACAAAGAGACCAAACGTGTGCAACATTGCTCCAGGGTTACTGGAAATCTCTGCAAACTTCTTAAAATGTAATTCATTAAAAAAAGTTATCAATTTATATAGGTATTAAAATTTACTGTCCACATTTTCCTAGATTTTAATGAGAAGTTTAGATCTTTAAGTTGAAAGTAGGACGAGGCAGTTCTGAGTTTTTGGCAGTAGGGTGAAATACCAAATCTGTCTTTTGATATCAACTCTCATTCTGCTATGTGGCTCATGACCTGATTTGAAATGCTTAAAAGATCCAAGATGGCGGTCTTCCTTTTTGACTTAAGCTTGTAGCCTTTGCTTAGGTCCAACACTCTTCCCTAAGGTTGGCAGGAAAGAGAGGGTTCCATAATACCACTAACTCTGAAAGAGTATATACAGACAATGGCCAGACCATATATGAAAGTGGAACTTTCCCTAAATAGCCAAAGCTATTTGAAAAAGTTTAAGAAGAACAAAGCTGCAGGCATCATAAATCCCTCATTCTGAGATATACTACAGAGCTATAGTAATCAAAACAGTATGGCACTGGCACAAAAATAGACACACAGGTCAATGGAACAGAAGAGAGCCTGGAAATAAATTCACATTTATATAATCTATGTCAAAGGAGGCAAAAATACACAATAGGGAAAAGACAGTCTCTTGGATAAAAGGTGCTACAAAAACTGGGCAGCTACACGCAAAAGAATGAAACTAGATGACTTTCTTACACCATACACAAATAGAAATTCCAAATGGATTACAGACCTAATGTGAAGACCTGAAACCACAAAACTCCTTCAAAAAAAAAAAAAAAAAAAAAAAAAAAAAAGGCAATCTCTCAGACACTGACCTTAGCCATATCTTTCTGGATATAGCTCCTCAAGCAAGGCTAAGAAAAACTAGGACTATATCAAGCTAAAAAACTTTTGCACAGTTGTTTTGCACAGCAAAACAAAATGCAACCTATTAAATGGGAAAACACATTTGCAAATGATACATCCAATAAGGGTTAATATACAAAACTACAACAGCTAAGAAAAATAATCCAATTTAAGCATGGGCCAATGGACCCAGAGACATTTTTTCTAAGACCTACAGATGACCAATAGACACATGAAAAGATGCTCAACATCACTAACCATCAGGGAAATGCAAATCAAAACCACAGTGAGATGTCATCTCATACCTGTCAGAATGGCCCGTATCAAAAAGACAAGATATAACAAGGGTTGGCAAGGATGTGAAGAAAAGCAAATCCTCTTGCACTGTTGATACAACCACTGTTGAAAACAGGAAGGAATTTCTTCAAGTAATTGATAGAAATACCATACAATCCAGTTATTCTACTTCTGGCTATTCACCCCCAAAAAATGAAAACACTGATTCAAAAAGATGTATGCACCCATCTGCACCCAACGTTTATTGCAGCATTATTTACAATAGCCAAGACATGAAAACAACCTAAGTGCTTATTGATAGATGAATGGATTACAAAAAAGAACAAAATCTTGCTCTTCTTGACAACATGGTTGGACCTAGAGGGTATCATGCTAAATGAAAGAAGTCTGAGAAGGACAAACACCATATGATTACACTTTTATGTAAAACTGAAATAAAACCAAAAACAAAGAATCTAATATAAATAAATGGTGGTTACAGAAGTGGAGCGGGGAATAAACTTCCAGTTATAAGTCAGGGGGACAAAAAATACAGTACAGGGAATAGAATCAATATTGTAAAACCACTGTAGGATGACAGTAACTGCACTAATCATGAGCATTGTGTCATTTACAGAATTGTCGATTCACTATGCCATGTCTGAAACTAACATAACCGTGTATGCCAACCAAACTTCAATTAAAAAAATATAAAAGTTAAACTGACTCATGACCAGGAATCTATCCGGAAAATTCCCTTTATCTATAACCATCAGCACAGGAAGCCACTCTGATAGATCAGACTTGTAGGAAGTCAGACTGCTATTTCTAGTAATGATCTAAGACAATAACTTTTTTTAACCATCAGCCCAAATTGGCCAGCATTGGATGAATACCTGACCACCCCTAACCAATCACAAAGGATACCCACTTCTGTTAGCGTGTCAACACAAAGGTTCTCTTTGTGATTCCTTGATTTTAGAGAATAGCTATGTTGTCAGGATTTATACACTTAGAAAAGAGACAAAATCATGTTTAGGATCCAAACAGTGAATCCTCATCCAGTCAGAAAAAGAGAAACCACTCCATGCATTTAAAACAGAAGAACCTTAAAACATTGGTTACAGATGAGTGAACACTGAGGTTGTAAGGAAGGGTGACAGAAGAGCAAAGAGAACAGTTGTTAATCTAGAATCAGGAAGCTACCACCCTACCCTCCTGAACTGGATCCTATGAGCCCACATAGACTGATACTTTGATGGAACCACATCACTCCGAAGCAGACAAAATGAGAGTCATTCCCCTATTTTGCTAGTAAACTGTCTGCAACACTAGAGCCCGTGTCCACTAGGAACCCTAGAGGCTACTGTCTGAAGCATTCCAATATGGGCTTTATGAGCTCCCACCAGTGCTTTCAGTGAAAGAGTGCACCAGGAGGACAGCTGGCAAAGGCAGCTTGGGAGACGGAGTCTGTCATCTTCCAACCCCCAGGGTGAAGAGAAAGGCAAGTGTGGAGCTAAAACCAGACACTGTCCAGCACAGATAACACATTTTAGCCTAAACTGAATCATAAATCCCAACCAGAAGAATATTCTAAATGTACCAAACTTTCTCTTTGAATCAGATTAAAAAAAAAAAAAAAAAAAGTTGAGCTCATGACAAAGATTGCCAGTGCCCTGAATGTTCCCAGGAAGAAGAGAATGATGGAGAACTAGGCCCCCATCCTCCCCACTTCTAATGGCATAGGCTTGGGGCCAGGCCAGCAGAGAGAGCACACCCTGGAGGAGCAGCTTTGCAAAAGTTCTGAGCCCCAGTTATACCTGATAGAGGTGGGAGCTAGAATCCTGTGAATGATAGGATTCATGCATATGAAGCTCTGACCCCTCACCCGGTTTTTGACTCACCCTAGATCTGGAGTCTGTACAATAGCTATCCATAGCACATCCACCAGAAGATTAATTCCTCCAGAGGATCAGGGCCATCAGAAGATGAGGATGAACCATTTATATTCTTTTTCTGTATCCCATTTCATCAGCCATTATTTGCCGACCATGTATGCAGGCACAATTTCAAGCACAGGGAATATCCTGAAGAACAAACCCCTGCCTTTATATAGTGTACATTCTACGGGGGGAAACAGGAGACAATTCAATATTCAAAGGTATATTCAAAGGTGTATTCAAAGGTGGTATTATGAAAGAGTAGGGACAGGGGAGAGACCACACAGAGGCAGACTTTGCCATTTTAGTTAGGTCGACGGGAAGAGATTCAGTGAAGAAATAACACTGTACCAGGATTCGTGCACAGAGAGATGGGACACTGAGGCTCTTCTTCCCAGGAAGTCAATTTATTCATACCAGCACAGGCTCAGAGAGCTAAGACCCCAAAAAGGTTGAGCTCCGAGCACAGCTGGGTGTAGCCTTTTATGCAATTTCTACTTCTTGGTCTCCCAGACATGGTTACACATATGGTCTGACTGGACACAGTCCATGTTAAAGAGGCATGCCAGACCTATGCATAGGTGTATAGGAGTTGACTGGGCCACGTTGCACATTGCCTTTGTTCTGAGAAGGTCTCTACCACCTCAGTTCAGCAAATACTTCCAGAAGTGAGCTAGGGAGTCATGGGAACACCAAGGGAAGATCCACCTGGCAGATGGAATTGCAAATTCAAAGCCCCTGAAGCACAATGTGCTTAGTGTATTTAGCAAACCGTTTTGTGTGACTAGCAGAGAGAAGCAGCAGTGTGATCAGAAGGAAAGTCAGATCACAGGGAGCCCTGAAGGCCCTTGTGTAAAAAAAAAAAAAAAAAAAAAAAGCTCTTCCTCAGAATGAGATGGAAAGGCATGGAGGGGCGGTGGGGGGGGTGGGGTGGGGGGGAGAAGGTTGGCCCAGAAGAATGACAGGATCATCATGGAAGCTCTCTGAACAGGTGGAGGGAGCATGCAGGGATGCAGGTGGTGAGGGCAGAGGCAGGGAGGCCAGTTGAGGCACCGTTGCGATATTCCAGATGAGAGATGCCCTGAAGTAGTGATCATAGAGGTGTTAGTAGTTTGTTCACATAAATAGAAATAGGAAATTACTCAACCTAGCCAGAATTATATCTGCAACACTCCACCGAAAAATCTAGCATAAATATAACCCTCTTGTTGATGCTAGGTTAGCAATATCATCTTTAGACCTAAGTATGATACCAAAATTCACTTTGTATTTGCACTCTCTATGCTCCAACTGCCTCACATTGACTGAAAATGTGTTACCTTTAGATAATAAGACAAATAACTAAATGCATTTCAGCACCTATCCTTTTCCTTGCTTACGGTGCGTTTTCCAAACTAGGACCCTTTTAACCAAAAAAGACTTTGTGAATGCTTATATTCAGCTGTATTTTTAGCACCCACAAACAAAAATACATAATGAAAAAAAGCTCCTATAAAATCAGTAATGCTTGAAAATGCCATATTTTAAGTACAAACAGCATCTCCACTCAACTGAAAAGTAATTGCAGGTGTATGCACAAAATCAAATACTTGTAATTCACTGACCACAGGTGCATAAGGTTTAAGAGACCCTTTGTCATTGTCATAGAAATAGCCTCTACAGAAAGTGAAATCTACGTTACACAGCTTTGTGATTCACCAAATTCGACATCCCATTTAAATATTTAGAAGCCACAAATTGATTAACAAAACTAGGCACCATGGTTTATACCAGTGGAGATGGGGAATTTTTTTTGAAAATGAAGGAATGAGCGATCCTCATATCCAAGGTGATCACTCCCTTCAATAAGTTATGGGTTCTATGGCATGACGACTATAAAAGGAAGCTCTCCTTAAATGTCACCAGTTCCAGGTCTCAAGTAGAACCAAAATCTTTGGTCAATTAGCAACTTCCTATAGCTAAAGAGGTAATTTACAACTTGTCAGCCACCTTGGGTGGCTCAGTTAAGCATCTGACTCTTGATTTTAGCTCAGGTCATGATCTCATGATTCGTGAGATTGAGCCCCATGTCAGACCCTGCATTGATAGCAACAGAGCCCGCTTGGGATTCTCTCTCACCGTGTCTCTCTCTCTCTCTCTCTCTCTCTCTCTCTCTCTCTGCCCCTACCTGGATCATGCTCTCTCAAATTAAACTTTCAAAACAAACAAACAAAACTTGGCAGGCACAACCACAATGGTTTCCTTAGAGGTTAAGTTCTTTGTAAAGTAATTAAGTAAATCATACCTCTTAGCATTCATATTTTTCATGTTAGATTTAGAAGTAACATACACATGTGGTATTGGGTATGGATAATATGTAAGGATTTGACATAGTAGGGTGTTCTAAAGCATAATTCTAATTTTGATGGAAAATCTAAGGGATTTATTTCAACTCATAATTTAACCTGAAATCTTGTAAATTTGCATATAATACTGAAACATTTAAAGAATTGCTTCTCAAACCTTGCTATGCATCAGAATCACCTGGAGAGCTTGCTACAACAGCTTGGGGGCCAATGCCTAGTTTCTTATGCAGGAGGATCTAGAATGGAGCCTGCGGATTTACATTTCTAGTACGTTCTCAGGTGATGTGGATGCTGGCCCAGGGACCACACCTTGGGAAACTGATTTACGGGATCTTAAGATTCACTTTATTCATAAGGTAAATGTATTAGACACAGAAATGACTTTTGAACTTTGGAAAATTTGTTAAATCCAAGGACTTTAAAAAGGTAATGTTAAATTGATAAATACAGCTTAGAATGTTTAAAGGAGGTTAATGATCTAAGTTGGTAAAGGATACCAAGCATTAATAGCCTGAACAATTTACCAGTGTTATATAGAGAATATTTTTTTAAGTTTGAAGAACAGGCTTTGAAGGACTGAGTCCATTGAAGTGAATATTACATGTAAAACCCAAGTCACTTCTGAATAATTTTTGTACACAAACCTCACTAGACCTGAAAACCCAGCACTGAGAGTTGTCACTCCTTTTTCCAGGGCTTCTAAGCCCATGAATTGGGAACCTTTGGCTACAACTAGCTAAATGTTCACCCTTTCTCTAAACCATTTGATGCCTCTTCAAATGGCCTTATTCCTCTGCTCAGAGTCGGGGCTTGCTTTGAAGACAGTGGACTGAACAAAGAGTCCACATCTTGATCGACTTTGTCTGCCACAGGAATGAATCTCCTGCAAACGCCCTGGGAGCTTTTCTCTCCAGCTCCCCTGCTAACTGTCATTGTCTTCATGCACTGTCAGAGGACACCACAGAAAGAAGAATGGCATGTCAAGATCAATCTTCCTCCAGAGACACTCCTTGAAATAATGTTGAATAGCTGTGCTTTTGGAAATCTTCACTTCTGAGACCAATTATCTCCCTCTACAATGTATTCAGCCTTCACCAGCTTGGTTTCTGGACCCAGCTGTTTTCTGTAAGGCCAGATGTACTGTGAATCACAGATGTGATCATTTAAATTAACTAAATTTTCTATGTTTTTAAAAGGGGACACTTATTAGCCTTCAGGGAATATAGTCCTTGGTTCATTCTGCAGGTTAGGAAGCACCTAAAGCTACCTTCTAGTTCAAGATGAATTAAAGTTAGTGAAGATCCTAAGATTTCCATAGGATTCCATCTTCCATTTGGAAGCTAACTTGATTGAATACTAAGTTTCAATCTATTGCTTGAGGCCACATCCACCCCCTATGGTATCCTTAGAGTTTGGACATATTTGGGTTACCAAAGCAACCTTTTATTTTTGGGGGACCTTAATTTTTGGATCTAATCTTAAGTGAAAATTTACAGAAAGCCGTCACAGGAAAAAATCTATAGTCAATTTCCTTTGGGCTTCAAAACACAATAGTACATGCAACTGGTCTTAGACAAATGCTCCGTTGTAAAAGTTGTGCCACCACAGTAGACGTGGGCAAGAACAACAGATTCTGTAATGAGATGCTTCGAGTTCTGGCTTTGCATTGCCTAAACCTGTTCACTTATTTTTTTAAAAACAGGAAAATACCTAGTGTCTGGGCCATAGAAAGTGCTCAATAAATGTGAGCTATGATATTTTTCTCACCAAAATGCTTATCAGAATGTGCTTAATCCTTTTGATGGAATTATTAGTCATTAGAAATTTATGTAAAATGATGTAATGATATATTTAAAATTTAAAACTATTCAATTTAAAACATTTAAAAAAAATTTTTTTTTAACATTTTACAGAGACAGAGTATGAATGGGGGAGAAGCAGAGAGAGAATCTGAAGCAGGCTCCAGAATAAGCTGTCAGCACAGAACCCCACGCAGGGCTTGAACTCACAAACCGCGAGATCATGACCTGAGCTGAAATTGGATGCTTAACCAATTGAGCCCACCCAGGCACCCCTAAACACAAACTACTTTAAAAACTAGGGCCAAGACAGAAAAAATCCAAATTACTACTAAGTTTTTGTGGAACTATGGCCTTTTAGAAGTTTTACCCATTCTACTTTTCTACATTTGGGGGGGACATTTAATTCAATCAGAGACAAATGAACAAATTCACAGAAATTTAAAAGTTGTGAATGAAATTACACTGGCATACCAAACTCCATTACAAACTACTAATTGCTATTGTTAATGGTACAATTGTATCTTACATATCCCCACAGATCCTAATCACAAAAAGAACTGCATTTAAACATTCACTTACCTTCAAGACACTTATTTTCAATAAGTCTTTGTAGGTGATTAAGTGGTTATTATTTCTTTCCATTTCACAGGTGAGAAACTGGAAACCGACACACCCAACTTATTTCTGGAGCTATTGTAGATGCCAACAACCTAGTGGTTTATGTTTATTGGTCACTGTTCACCTTGCTCAACCCTATGTAAACCTTCATTGCCATAGCTGTGTCTTGGGGTGGGGGTGGGGGTGGGGAGTTACACGGACTCTGGTGGGTATCCCATCTACAAAATGGTAATGGACACATCCATCCTCCCCACCTCAGAGGCTTGTAAGAGAATCAAAGAACCTAGTGCAGAGGAAAACTTTACATGTCAATTTAAGGCATTTTCTTTTATTCTTTTTAAGCAAGAATAAAATCACAGAAACTAATTCTAGATAACTATGTGCTTCATGTTGTTTAGAAACCAACTTCCACTTAGTAGATGGCCCCCAAACATTATTTCCCTTTTTAGGTCCCTCTTGAAAGTGTTAGAGTTGTAGATCTATACAATTTGAGGTCGGGGGAACCTTAGAGGTCACTTATTCGACCTCTACACAACATCAGATGTTATTCACCCTCTGCTTGAGTACTTCAACTGAAAGAGAAGGTCTTCACCTCAGGGGGCACTTTTCTTTTGGCTGGAGCAAAACACGGTTATTCCATTTACAAGTCCAACTATTTCACGAGTTCTAACAGAAAAGAAAAAGTAGCAACTTTATCTTAAGAGGATTATAATCAAATACTGCTTAGAAAATTTTTTGCTTTTCAAGTTTCTTTCACTGTGCTTGGACTGCTCATCTGAATGTCTAATTAGGAAGTCTCATCTTTCCTGGGTTTTCACTGAGCATTGTTACTCCACAGGCAAGAATTTTCATTTTTAAATTTTCATGACATCAACATAATCCTATATCATAAAATAGAGTGCAGAAAAAGAAAAACTTAGCTACTTGGGGGTTAGTTGTGCATTATGGGTAGTAATTTGCAAATACCTTGCCTTGAATCTCAGAACTGGATCTGTAATGAACAAACCCCTGCAAAGTAATGTTGGCAGTGAATCCCTTCTGGAACACGCTGTCTGGATACCACAGGGTAAGAGAAAGTAAGCCTTACAAGAACCACCACCTCATTCAGTGGGAAAACTCTTGCTGATGCCAATTTAGACCTAAAAATATGTTGAAATCTAAATATGGAAAGTGTGCAATTTCACCCATCTTTATTCCACCCAGTCATTCCAAACGCTGTCCTTCATTTTAGTCTGCAGTGAACAATAGCATAGCAAAGATGACAAGTTGTGTAGCTCTAATGGTCAACTGCTCCTGGTGTTCCAACCTCAGATAATGATAGCTGGGAGGTGGTTCTGAATATTCATCCTGCCCTCCAACACAGCACAAGCCTGCCAATATTAGGAGTGTCCATACACATGTCAAGGTTTCCTTCATAAGAAAGAAGCGTCCTTATGAAGAAAAACTGCATGATTTAGAAAACAGCTTAATTAGGCTCAAAATGTTAAATGGTTTTAGCATCCACCAGCTCCTCTCATTTACTCAAGCCTCAGCTTATGCATGATAGGAGGCATCCATCCTCGAGAACCTTCCATCTCTCCCCATTGCCCCGGAGTAAAAGGTGGGCTGTTTAGAAAAGCAGCCGTGTCTCCCAGAATGAGGGCCTCTGTGAAAATTTCCCAAGAAAATTTTGGCAGCTAATAGATAAAAACCATATCCCAGGTAAGCTCATTTTAATCATATCACCTGGGTATCTTTAACCAACCGTCCCCAAATTCCCCAAGCTCTGCCTCCCATAAACCCCTAAGAATTTCAGGAGGCATTTACCCACCTAAGTATATGGGGATTCCTGCAGACTTATGGCTGAGTTCTGTGGAAAGTAAAAATCCCAGGTTATACAGCTATTTCCCTGTTTACAGCAGCCCACTGAAACCTGTCACTGTGCAAAAATAAATGCTGATATTGTGCTCTGAACACAGGGGCAAGCCTGAATGCAGTTGGGGGTACTTAATTTTTCTGATTGTTTCCTGCTTTTTCCTCAACATCCAGAAAGGAGACTGCAGGGTGAGAGAAAGGAGGGTACAAGTATGGCCCATGCAAGGTATTAACATTTTTTTTTAAATCTCACTTAGATATTATATAAATACTATTAAACTAATATCAGGGTGCCTGATATTAGGGCTCAGTTGGTTAAGCACCTAACTTTTAAAAAAATTTTTTTTAAACATTGAGAGAGACAGAGAGACAGAGCATGAGCAGGGGAGAGGTGGGGAGAGGTAGAGAGAGGGGGAGACACAGAATCTGAAGTAGGCTCCAGGCTCCGAGCTGTCAGCACAGAGCCCAATGCGGGGCTCGAACTCACAAACTGTGAGATCATGACCTGAGCCGAAGTCGGATGCTTAACCGAGCCACCCAGGGGCCCCAAGCACTTAACTCTTGATTTCAGCTCAGGTCATGAGAGCTCATGGTTCCGGAGATTGAGCTACGATCTCCGCGTGGAGCCAGGTTGGGATTCTCCCTTCCCCTCCTTCTGTCTCTCCCCAGCTAACATTTTAAAAGAATGCTTTAAACTAATGTCATAAAACTTATATTTTCCTTCTAAGTCCATTTCATAGCATACTACAACAAGCATAAAATTTTTAAAATACTATGAAAAATGTGGGTTTGAAACCTAGTCTACGTTATCTTTAGTAAGAAACAAGCTTCAAAATATCCAGCCACCAAGAAGGCAGAGACAACATGACCACAGATGATAAAAAGATATTTAAGTTTAAAATATCCTCAATTCTATGCACCTGAAGAACCTAAAGTTTCAGTAAGTACAGCTTTATTATTTAAATGTTCATTTTTGAGATAGAGAGTGCAAGCAGGAGAAAGGGCAGAGAGAGAGAGGGAGACACAGAATCTGAAGCAGGCTCCAGGCTCTGAGGTGTCAGCACAGAGCCTGACACAGGGCTTGAACTCATGAACCATAGATCATGACCTGAGCCAAAGTTGGATGCTTAACCGACTGAGCCACCCAGGTGCCCCAAGTACAGCTTTCTTTATTTTTTTTGTCAACGTTTTTTATTTATTTTTGGGACAGAGAGAGACAGAGCATGAACGGGGGAGGGGCAGAGAGAGAGGGAGACACAGAATCGGAAACAGGCTCCAGGCTCCGAGCCATCAGCCCAGAGCCTGACACGGGGCTCGAACTCACGGACCGCGAGATCGTGACCTGGCTGAAGTCGGACACTTAACCAACTGCGCCACCCAGGCGCCCCCCAAGTACAGCTTTCTAATAGGATCCTTCTTTTCAGAACCTCATTTATCGAGACAAAACCAATAATCCCAAAACAGGAGTTTGGGAGATGGTCACGACACTTCTTTTAGGGAAAGATGGGAGCCCAAAGAGACAGTGAAAATGGGAAGCAGCAGAGAGGGCAGAATGAGGTGGTAACTCTGTCTCACATGGAAACCAAAACAGAGGAAGGCATGGACACTGGCAGCCCATGCTAACAAACGTGTCAGCCACAGAGGCTGCAGACAGGGAGGAAGAACATGTCCCAGGGGTGCGAGCAGCAGGCTGGGCATCTTTCCTGAATGACAAAGGGCTGACTCGAAGGTCAGGAGAGCTGTCCTGTTAGCAATGGGGAGGTCCAGGAAAGGTAAAGGAGCTTACTGGGTTCAGCAGAGTCCCTGTACTGATTCTGGGCTCATTTTCTCCATTCTCCTGGGCAGCTGATCATCATGGACATGGACACCTCGATGCCATGACCCTGCCAAAACCAAGGTGGTACATAAAGATGGCCAGGGTAGGGGGCAAAGAGAGAAGACACATGGGGAGAGAATGGGGTGACACAAAGCAGGAAGTGGAGGCAAAGTCACCCATCTCCTCCCTGGAGAAGGACACTAAATGCCCAGGATCAGAATACTCCTGCTTGATGAAATTCTATTCTTTAGAGTGAATGCAGGTGAGTCGTCTCACATTCTCCCGAAGCCTCATTGCCCTTCTTCCAGTTGGTTCCTTCTGCTAGGAGGAGGGGTGAGGAATCAGTGAGGGGCTCACGGTCTCAGTGCATTAACTCCATGGTCCTGAAAAGTTCCTGATTAACACCACCACTTACAGATCAAAATATTTTGAGTCCCACAAGCCTGCTCCTCATTACCATGCATTGCTATCACCCAGGCATCTGGACTTAGATTATACTTCAACTCAGCTCCCTCATGTATTAAGTGATGGAAACGAGCTTAGGTGGTTTACTGCTCACATTCTTTGGGAACTAGTCTCAGAGACCATCCATATCTTGGTTTGTTGTTGTACTGTGGTTTTTGCTGTTGCTTGGTTTTGTGTTTACACAACTGATTGATTTAATACAGACTTACAGAGGCTTTATATTTTTGAAACTTTCCATTTAATATACTAAAATCTGGTTTTGCTATACAAATACTTTAATGTAATGAAGAGGATATCATAAAACATTTTTGAAAAGTTTTAACACTCTTCATCTGTATGTGCCTAACCACGATAAAATAAACAAAGCAGGAATCAACAGAAACACTATGATATATTAGAGAGAAGATCTTAACATACTTCTCTCAAAAATAGTGTTTCAAAAATAGGTTTTTATAAGAAATTTTAAATATGAATATAAAATTCCAAATGGATCAGATATCCAAATGTAAACATAGAACTCCACCAGTACTAGGAAAAAAATTAATAAATTCCTTATATAAGAACTAGGAGAAAGGACAACTTCCTGGACTATGACTCAAAATCCAATTTTCTAGCTAGGACTCAAAATTAGAAATTGGATTACAAGAGTATAAATTATAACTTTGCATGGCCAAAATAATTCAAACAAGTTAAAATGAAATACTGACAAAAAAGGTGTCGCAACTTATCCACAAAGGGTTATAAAGAGCTTCTCAACATTAAGAAAAACACTAGCAAACGAATAGAAAAAAATGGACAAAGGTTATAAAGGTTATAAATTAAATGTGAATGATCCTTAGTTGAAGGCAAATATGCTCATATTCATTCACAGAATTAGAAATTAAAGTTAGACTAAGGTACATCTCTCACATATATTGTCAAATATTCAAAATACAGTAACTTATTCTCCATTTCCAAGGTGTAATGAAATGGGTACTTTCATGACTTGCTAATGGGAATTCAAAATGGCACAACTCTTATAAACGTTTGGTAATACTATGGACATACATCCCTTCTGACCCAGCAGGCAGTTGTACTTTTGGAATTCTATCCCAAAGATAAACCGACAAAAAGAAATGGTATCTGAAGAAAAATAGTAGTTGTGCAATCATTTATAAAACAAAAGATGAAACACAACCTAATGTCCAGCAGTGAAGAATTGGTTGGCTAACTCTGGGAAATAGTATGAGGTTCCTCAAAAAATTAATAGAATTACCCTACAACCCAGCAATACTGGGTATTTAAATACTACTAGGTATTTATCCAAGAGATACAGGTATGCTGTTTCATAGGGGCACATGAATCCCAATGTTTACAGCAGTGCTGTCAACAATAGCCGAAGTATGGAAAGAGCCCAAATGTCCATCGATAGATGTATGGATAAAGATGTGATATATATGCAATGGAGCATTACTCAGTGATCACAAAGAATGAAATCTTGCCATTGGCAACTACTTAGATCGAACTAGAGGGTATTATGCTAAACGAAATTAGAGAAAGACCAGCATGACTTCACTCATGTGAGGAACTTAAGATACAAAACAGACAAACATAAGGGAAGGGAAGCAAAAATAAAAACCGGGAGGGGGACAAAACATAAGAGACTCTTAAATATAGAGAACAGAGGGTTGCTGAAGGGGTTGTGGGTGTGTGTGGGGAGGGGGGGCGGAGCTAAATGGGTAAGGGGCATTAAGGAATTTATTCCTGAAATCACTGTTGCACTATAAGCTAACTAGGATGTAAATTTAAAAAAAAAAAAAACAAAGTTCTGAGCAATGCATAATATTAATAACAGTGTATGTATTGCAAGTAGTGTGCAACTCAAATATTTGTGCATGATTTACATTTTAAATAAAGAATTATATTTTCATAGCATTAAAAAAAAAAAAAAAACTGGTTGACTAAACCACAGTTTGCCCATAACATGGAATATGTGTATCTGTAAAAGGGGATGAAGAAAATCTAATACGGATATGAAATTATCTTCAGGATATATTTGTAAGAGACAATATCAAATAGAACACACTGCAACAACTTTTATGAAAAAGTGGAAATCTATAATAAATATACAAACAGGTTTCTTTTCTCAAAAAGAAACAATGGAAGGATAAACCAAAAGCTTAATAAAAATGGCCACCTAGACAAATTGTGAGAACATGAAAAGGAGAGTTTGAAATAAGAATTTTTAAGTCTACCTTGTTGTATGTAATTTTGACTTGTAGATGATGTATGTATTTTCAGTTAAAGTAAAATGAAAACTAAGAATGCTAGAAAAAAAATGGACCTGATGGGATATCAAATTATTTGCCTACCACACTAAAACCCAAATGACTTCCAAGGTATTTAAAAGTTTTTTTAATGTTTATTTTTGAGAAAAAGAGAAAGAGAGAGAGAGAGAGAGACAGACAGACAGACACACACACACACACACACACACAGACTGCAAGTGGGGGAGGAGCAGGGAGAGAGGGAGAGACAATTGGAAGCAGGCTCCAGGCTCCAAGCAGTCAGCACAGAACCCAATGCATGGCTAGAACCCACAAATTCTGAAACCATGACCTGAGCTGAAGTCGGATGTGTAACCTACTGAGCCACTCAGGCGCCCCTCCAACGAATTTTAAACAGAGTTCAGTCATATCCTTCTAGAAGCTTATGTAAGATAGCTAAGCATCCAGGTTTTACCCAGGACTGAGAGGTTGCCCAGAACAAGATTTTCAGTGCCACAATGGAAAAAGTCTTAGACAAACTGGGATGTGTTAATCAGCTAATTTTAAGACAAATAAGTAAAAAAAAAGACCAGTGCAAATGAAATGATTTTCAAACTATTATAACTATATAGCAAGACAGAATAATTATATGAATGTCTTAAGTCAAAATTTCAGCATCATAAAGAGAAAGCAGTAGTAATATATAAAATTGAAGTAAAAACAAAGAACAAGTAAACGTGGATTCGAAGGAATTTCTGGGAACACAGACAGCAGGGATGCTCTTTTTTAATCTCCCAGAATGTGCTCAGAAAAATGGACAGAGCAGGTAGAAATGCAAAATCAGAACAGCACAGGAAACACTTACAGCAAAATTAAATGGCAAAGTGTCCCCACAGTTTTGAAAATAGAAGGGTGTGTAGACAAAACAGTATCAGCATCGGTGCAGGAGACAGATGAGGAAAGCAACACACACAGTATCTACTGGACTTGAATATGGAAGGAACTGATCAATACTTACTGGAAAGTGTGACAAGTCAAAATTAGAAGAGTTTTCAACACTCACAGGTCATTATGAAATATGCATCTGAAGGAACCAGAGCTCTGGCTCAGAACTAAAAAGAAAGCCCCCTTTCATGAAAAACCTCATCCTGAGACTGGGGGTGCAAGGCTTCAAGTTTTCTAAGTGAGAATTCATAGAAGGATAAAGGGAAATACAACTAAGAGTAGGAAAGAGGTAAAATAACTCCGAGAGCACAGGGTCGTATTTATTGAATTTAATTTGTAAGCACCTAACAATTTTTTTAAAAAAGGCTTAGATTTGTGAAGCTAGAAAAGCTAACCTGATCCCATCCTGTCCTCCTAGAAGTTCAGCAAATTTAGTATCACAAGTATGAGCAATAAACAGAATTGTATCAAATTCCATGGAACAAAATCACAGACCAAGAAGTAGAAAAATTTCCCTACAGATACTCAAAGTATTCCAATAAGTACAGCCACTGAACAAATGAAAATTATAAGTATTTCCAACAAGCTAAAAGAACACAAGTTGAGATTTAAAAATTTAGATATGGGGTAAGAACTAAGAAAATAATTAGAAATAGAAAATATTTCAGAAATAAAGCCTGAACTAGAATCGACCCAAGAGTGAACAGATAATGCTTCCAGGAGAAGGCAAAAGCAAAGAAAATGTGTAATCAAAAGAAAGTATTTGAAAGAGTGCCAAGTACAGTTGATAGAATAATAAAAAGACTTAAAGCTACTTATTAAAAGGGCTCGCTAGGTATGTTGGAAAAACCACCCAGAATGACACCTTCTGAAATATTATTTAATAAAGTTAATGGACTTTAAAGGCAAATATTAAAACAAGCAAGCAAACAAAAACCTTGGGGCCCTCAGGCAACATAACCAAGTTGCTTATTAGGGGAAAAGATAAGCAAAAAGTATTGTTGCTATTAATTTTTTAGTAACATTTTATGCCAGAATATAATGGAATAATAGATTTAAGACATTGAAGAAAAGACCATGTCATTTCAGGATTTTATATGCAGCCAACCTGAATTTCAGGTGTTAAGTGACAAAAACACTTGCCAATCTGTAAGAACTCTGGGAATATGACTTCCATGAGCCCTTTTTCTGAGGAACCCCCTAGACCCTGAGCTTCAGATGACCAAAGTAAATGGAGAAACTTTGACAAATGGACCAGTATGTCATCTCAGAGGCCACTGTTGGCTTCATGCTCCCTTAGAGGTACCAGCAGGGAGTCTAAGGCCCAAATCCCTGGGCCCCATCTTCTAAAATCCTGAATTCTTAATCCCTTGTCTCTTCCCTTTTGTTTCCTGGGTCTGTTATTCTCTGGGTAAACTCAGCACCTTGCAACCAATTTCCAGGCCAGAACAAGTTTTAAAAATTAGAAGTATTAATATAAATGCATCATTTTCTCCTTTAAAAATGTATTTCCTTTGTCCATTGGAAAAACGAAGAAACAATGATTTCCTAGTAGCCATGACTGCAGACATCAGCCAGGCCTCTAACATCCATTTGCCACTACAAAGAACCAGGGCTCCTTGGATAAGTTCCTTATTCTAAGTCTTGGAAAGGAAATATATAAAATAAGCCTGAGATATCTTAATAGGCCAGAAAGTAAGGAAACCATCACAGACTAATAGGATCATAGGAGCCAACACGGAAGAGCTTTCATTAGCCAAAAACTGGGCAATTTGAGCAAAGGAAAATGAATGTGTTGAAACACAAAGACATTCCTAAAATCCACACATTTAAAGTGGTCTTAAAAATCCTCGAAATTATGGGGTTCCTGGGTGGCTCAATCAGTTAAGCATCTGGCTCCTGATTTTGGCTCAGGTCATGATCTCAGGGTTCAGGAGTTCAAGCCCCATGTTGGGCTCTGCACTGGCAGCATAGAGTTTGCTTGGGATTCATATTCTGTGTCTCTCAAATAGACTTAAATATCAATGAAATTACAAGGATATGAAAGTTTTTTTTTTGTTTTGTTTTGTTTTGTTTTTTAAACGTTTTTTTATTTATTTTTGGGACAGAGAGAGACAAAGCATGAACCGGGGAGGGGCAGAGAGAAAGGGAGACACAGAATCGGAAACAGGCTCCAGGCTCCGAGCCATCAGCCCAGAGCCTGACGCGGGGCTCAAACTCATGGACCGCGAGATCGTGACCTGGCTGAAGTCGGACGCTTAACCGACTGCGCCACCCAGGCGCCCCAAGGATATGAAAGTTTTGAAACATGTTGGTCATTCTAGGAAGTTGCTGGAGCAACAACTTACTCTGAAAACTGATAAAGAAAATCAAAGACTTGCCTTTCTGGATCAATGTATTTAAAGCAGTTGGTGAGGGACTGAATATTCTTCAAAATGCACAAAAAATTAAAGGGCAACCAGACCTTCTGTGCCTATGTTGTGACTTTTTAAAGTTCACTTATTTTGAGAGAGAGAGGGAGAGAGACAGAGAATCAATGAATGAATCCCAAGCAGGCTCCACGCTCAGCTCACAGAACGGACTGAACAACACAGGCACCCTTCTATGTTGTAATATTTTAACACAGTAGGAAAGATACAGTACCACATGTGAAGCATTCTTACCTAAGCAAAAACTGAGTGAACAGAGTTCTCTGCATTGTACTGCCAACCTACAGAAAATCGGATAAATGAGCTAAAGAACCCTGGAAAAAAAATGTAAAGAGTCCACATGGAAAATGGGCTGGTTTAATAAATCAAGAGAATAAGAAAAGGAAGTGAAAGAGAACGTTATAGAATAAGGAAAGACTCAAGTGACAACTAAAGGCAAGTTGTAGGTCTTGCTTGGATCTTAATTCAAATGTATGAACACTAAAGAGACACATACCTCTGCCAGAGAGCCAGGAGTTTCAGAACTTTTAGGTCTTTTTAACCCACCTCAGGAAGTAGAACAGAATGGCCCCACATGTGGCACAGACCAGAATTTTATTTCTTACACAACAGTTTTTAAATCTTCACCCTCAAATTTTAAGCATCTGGGGCTATCCAACACCTTTAAATACCTTCCTTATACTTTCATTTGCTACAAAGTCCTTCCTTCCCAAGGTAGAAAAAAGCAACTCCCCTCTCGAGATTCTGAGGTAGTGAGGATGCTAACAAGGAGGCATACACATGCCTGGAGAGTTTGGAAGGGTTGCCATAGGAAGGGGACTAAATACTCTAGCAAACATGATCACAGAGGCCCTGGGAACGGGCAGTGGTGGAACTTCTGGCATCCAGTCTTGAGGGTCATAGGTGCCAGCAATACTCCGCAGTGGGCTGGCCACTATACCTGGCCAGGCAGTTTCACATTCCAGCTTTCTGGACCTCCTGGAAATTCTTCTTCTGCTCTAGGTGAATAGGGTGAAAATGCGGTTTCAACCAAGATCCCTGAGTTTCATCTACCCAGAACCTCTTTGCTATGTTTCCCTGGGCCAGCGGGTAAAGCATTCTAGAGGGCAGTTGGGGAAGGAGGTTTTTCTTAGACCATTCTCACCAGGTTCGTGACCACACCACGCTGTGTCATAAACAGGAAGGGACACAGGAGTAATGAGCAGTGGTGTGGATTCTAGTGTATCAACATATCCATGTATCTAGTATATCAACAAGATAAGCATTCTCCTACAAGATAAGCATGTATCAACACATCCATACTGATACCTTATCAACACATACTCTCTTCAATTGTTCCTTATATATCTTAACACTCTTCTTTGAAAAAAAGTTCCCACTCCCTGTCCATTCATAAGTATAAACAATCACGTAATTGTCCATGCCTCTTATGGAGAAATATGCATTTATTTGTCAGCGCTTCAGTCAACAGGGAGGGAGCATAGGTACTGTGTAGGCAGAACAGGGAGACACAATTATCGGAGAAACCAAGAGCATGTAGCTCAACTTAATCACTCCATGAATGTGGAGAAGCTACATAAACTCTCCAGCCTCCGTTTTTTAGCTATAAAAAGGAAATAACTTCTTAAATTTATTGTGAAAATGCCACTGAACCACTTTGTGTTACATAACAAGAGCTTGATGAATACTAGCTTTTATCATCAGCGTATTACTGGTAAGTGGATTCAAAGAAAACAGTCCATATAACGTACATGTATTTTAACCTTGCAATGCTGATGTAAAAAAAAAAAAACAAACAAAACAAAAAAACAAAAAAAACCTTTCCTGTTTGCTTAAATCAAATGTCCTACATTTAGAAACCATCCCACTAGGATGGCGTTAGGTGCACAGTCCTTATTGATACCTCCTCTCCCCATCTCAGGATCACTCATACCTCCTATGGTGCATACACAGTCCAGAACAGCTCTGGAAGGGCTGCCTTTATTCTACACTCCCTCAGTGTTCTTAAAAACAGGTGGCTCCATAATGTCTGTGCCAATTTCCCTCACCTCCCCAGGAGGCAAATTTTACTGTCAGGTTCCCACCACCACCGTCCTTACAACACCCACTATCTGCTTCTCAGAGCCCTGCACCTGGAAGCTGGGTAATGGGGTGCTGTTTCCAGCTATTCCTGGAACCAATAAACCTATTCGTATTTCCTGGTATCTGAGAGAATGGCTCCAATCTTCTTCCTGAAACTTATCAGCTTCCATCACCCTTCCATGATAAACACTTTCTCAGGATCCCACCCTTTAGACACCCAGCTCTTTCTCATTTCAGAGTGTGCTATGGCAAAGGAGATACTGGAAGGGGGCTTTTTTTTTCCCCCCTTTGTAATTATCCATTTTCAGTGACAATTAAGTGAGCAAGTAAAATACCACAGCAAGCAAGGAAAATACAGCTGGATAGAACAGAAGAATGGAAGAAGAAATGATGGGCAAAGAGCCTGCAGAGACCCTCTGGTAGATGCAAGGGACAGCTTTAATGAGTCCAGCCCACACGATCAGTAATCAATTTTACTGGTTCTGCTTGGGCTAATGTTCAATGAGAGACTAGGCACAAAGGCTCAAAAACAAGCAATTACCTCACTGTCTCTACGTTCTGACTTCATCTTGCTTCTGCTACTCCAAGACTTAAACTGCTTCTCACATCTTTTTGATCAAAGAGAAATAGGAAATGAAACCAGTATGAGAAGACTCCATCACAACCAGCCTTTCTTGGCATCAGATATCTAAATAAATTGGCCAGCTCACTTCCTCCCCCCATTCCCCCCCAAGCAAGTCTGACAGTAAATAAAAGGATCCTACAACTTCTGTCTCGGCTCTCTACAGAACCCTGGCAGGGAAGAAAAGCAGCCCTCACTCAAGGCAAACAAAAACAAAAAATGAAGGTAGCTAAATGAGGAATGTGAGAAAGCATGTGAAAAAAAATAGCACAAAGCACTGCAAATGTTTCTGTATCCACCACTGCTCTTTTCTACTGATAGGTGTTGAAGCAATTAGGAACTCTGGAAACACAGGAAGAAGCCAACACTTCCAGTTGCTGCTGTCAACAGTCAATAAGCACCAAAATGATTAGCGAGGCGTTTTTAGGAAGGCTGAGAAAAAAAAAAAAATGTTAGAGACGTCGCCCCTTAGAATAGGCTGCGGTCGTAGAAAAGGAGGTCAGAGTTTTACTGGATGCAGAGTCAGAGGGCCAAGGCCATACCAGAACCTAGAAGAGATGTTTGACTAAAATGTTGGGGATACAAGTAACACCTCCGAAAGTGTACACATGGGAAAGAGATGTCCCACCACTCCCAGCAGATGCCAAGGCAGCGTTGCTAATATAAGGGCTCTATTTTATCAGTGAAGGTCCCAGTTGAACTATCAACTATCTCAGGGAATGGGAAGTCAGAAGGAAACAACTGACGTTCAGCAGAGGAGACTGCTTCTGGGAACACTCACCTATAATATCTGACAAACAGCATGAGGTGAGCAATGGGAAGCCAGCTGAAGCAAGGAGGGACCAAGAGCATGGCTGATCAACTTGTTTATCATCACCTATGAGAAACCTCTGGAAACTCCTAGAAAACCCATGGTAGGGGAACTTTGCATAGAGCAGGTATGGTACTAGGTACCATTGAGTCCTAATTAAACACAAACTACATGTAATAGGGAAAGAAGAGTACCCACCTCACATGACTTTGATTTCATGTGAAATCGCTTTGTGGGCTCCACATCACCAGCTGAATGGGAGATGTTGCCATTATCAATGGGTTGCACTCAACAGTTACCACCCTGAGTGTCCCAGACTTTGAGAAAAAGTGCTGAGGGTTTCTTACTAAAAAATGGTCTTTGTAACAAAGGCTAACAAATACACTGAGGTTCCAAGATGCTTCAAAAAAATAGATTTTGTTGCAACTTTATTTGCAAGAATTGTATTGTTACACCACTGTAGCAAAGTCTCAGATCCTTCCTTGAAAGTCAATGTTGATGGCTGGCCCAGGGAAAAACAACGTATTAAACTCATCAGCTTACCTCTCTTTCCAAATTCACTTCAGCACCAGTATGCCCTAGGTCAGTACCAAACTTGTAACTTGGCTGTCACCTTTGACTCCTTTCTCCCTTATCCTTGACATCTAATTAACCACTCAGACCTCCCATTCTTAGTTCTTCAATGTTTCTTGAATCCATACACCCTCTCCCTCCCTAAAACCATTACCCCACTTTAGGCCACTATGCTTTCTTCCTTGGACTATTCCAACAGCAAAAGGGTCTTCAACTCTAAATATTACACAGTACCTGTGGCCTCACATAACCGGCCTCTGATGAGCTCCTTCACTTTATGTCATATCCTCAGGTTATATTCTGCAGACACCTTGAACCCTCTTGCAGGACTTTCAAAGTACCATGCTTTCTCAACTTCAGTTCATTGCTTGTACAGGTTTTGCCTCTCACTTACCTTTCTTCATTTTTCTAACACCCTATAATTTCTATTTGTCTTCCAGAGTTTGGTTTCCAGGTCACCTCCTCTGAGCTGCATTTCCCTACACCCCTAATTTCAAGTTTTACCATGCCTACCCCAGCTTATGATCTATAACTCTGGATTGCCTTGCCTGTTTACTAACCAAACTAGACCAGTGGTTCTCAAAGTGTGATCCACGTACCCCTAGGGATCCCTGAGATCCTTTCACCATGTCCAGAAAACCACAACTATTTTCACAGAAACAGGTTTTGTTTGCCTTTCTCATTATGCTGACGTTTGCACTGATGGATAAAAAGTGCTGGTACCTTAGCTCAAACCAAACTTTATCAGTACCCATATACTCTTCACTGCCACATATTCACAATAAAAGCAATGACAGTTTTACTTAGAAATCCCCTGATGAAGCAATAAATTCTTTCAATTAAATCTCAGCCCTTAAGTACACATCTTTTTCGTGGTCTCTGTGATGACGTGAGAGGCAAGCACAAAGCACTTGTAATACAAGATAATTGCTGTCTCTAGAAAAAACACTTGTACAATAGTTTAGCAATGGAACTAGACTTTTTCCATAGCATTCTACTTGCACTTGAAAAAAAACTGAAAAACTACTCAAGACAAGTATTTGACAGTTGATAGAAAGTGAACAGAGTGAGCCTAGTAGTCAAGGGACAAAAAAAATCAAAAGTATTTGTTGATAAAATTCACACTTCCGTGTGAAAATTAGAATTTGGAAAACCTATATACATCATGAGCTTGAAAGCTTCCCAGTAAAGAGGTTTCTGATAAGATCAGTGCTGATACTAATATGAGTTGATAAAGTGTAATGAAACGTATTAACATTTAGAAAATCTGCATAATAAGCCAACATTTTCCTAGTGACCAATGCATAGGTAAAATATTCATTGGAAGTGTGAAATAAACCATTGGACTTTAAGAGACTATGAAACGTTCATTTATATGGCTTCAAAATCCACACTGCAACATTTAGAGAACTATTTGATGCATTTTGGTGTACCATTAAAGAATACCTACCACTATCTGAAAAGCAATTAAAATATTCATCCTTTTTCCAGTTACTTACCTTCTTACATTTGAACCAAAACATAACAGATTGAGCGCAAAAACAGGTAAGAGAACCAAGCTATCTTCTATTATAAAGCCGGGCATTAAAAACATATGCACAAATGTTAAACAAGGTCATTCTTCTGTTATGTCAAAACCCATGTTAATAAAATAATTTATGTAAACACGTTGATGAACTGGGGTTTTTAAATGAACATTTAAAAATTTTTTTTACTTTGTAATATGAAAAATATTGATATAATCAACATAAAAGTTAGAGTCTTCAATTTTTGAGAGTGTAAAAAGTCAGTCCCTGAGCAGATCTGAGACCCATGTCTCCAGACTATAATCTCTTTATCACCAGCCTCACTGATTACCATGTCCCTGGCTCCTAGTCCCAGTATCAAGCTCACAAAAAAGCATTAAATAAGCATATTTCAAAGAAACATAGATAGGGCACTGCTCAAGGGAAAAGAAATGTGTGAAATTCAGAGCAAGGCTTGCCACTTCCCCTATGGGCAGTTCTGTGGAAAAATAGACACCTGAATCCACAACAGACTATTCTCTACCCAGAAGTCAGACCAGCCCAGAGATGCACCTCCAGTTCTGAGATAATTCACGAGTATCAGGAGATCCTCAAGAGGTTTTACAAGATCCACAAAGATGACTCAGAGTTAGAATAAGACCTTAGTAAAAGACCATTTTGTTTACTGGATGGAACGTAGAGAGGAAACCTAACAACGTCTGTCAGGGAAAGAGTTCTACAATGTTATGTAGTTGGCCAACTGCTCCTTGGATTCATGGAGGCAGGAACAAGAGAAACCGACTTCACCTGAAGCCTGGAGGATTTAGAGGCAAAGAACTTGGTTTTGAGGGTTATTAAACATCATAATGGGCTTGTTAGGGATGCCAGGGAAGTTTGGATGGACCGAAGAGCTCTTCTGCTGAAGGAATGAAAGCAAAATAGTGTTCTCTGATGGTCTCAACTGGTCGTATTAATTCCAAGAAACAGCTCCACTATTCAGAAAAAGACAGTGTTTCAATTTATAAAGTCAAGAAATCTAGAAGCCATCATAAAAATATTTCCATTATACTTTTGTAAATATTGCGGTTTACTGTGAACAGATAGGGCCAACTACAAGTGTACATTTAAATAAACTCCACTAACTCCCATTGCTCATCAGTTTCTGCTGGTTATGGGTTGAATTGCACTCCCCCCATCCTAGATTCCTATGTATTAGAGTCCTAATCACTAGTACCTCAGACTGTGACCTTATTTGCCAACAGGGTCATTGCAGATGTAACTCAAGTTAGGATGAGGTCTGACTGGAGTAGATGGGCCCCTAATCCAACATGGCTGATGTCTTTTAAAAGGGGGAGAGGGCCCTTGAGGGGGTCAGTCAGTTAAGTGGTCTGACTCTTCGATTTCAGCGCAGGTCATGATCTCACAATTCATGGGTTTGAGCCCCACATCAGGTTCTATGCTGGCAAAGAGCAGCCTGTTCTGGATTCTTTCTCCCTCTCTGCCCTTCTCCCACTTACACATGTGCTCTCCCTCAAAAATAAGATAAAAATAAGCTTAAAATAAATATGGCAATAGACAATATTCACAAACAGGAAGAATGCCATGTGAAGTTAAGGCAGAGATCAGGACGATGCTTCTGCAAGTCAACTACCTCCAAAGATTGCCAACTACCACTGACACTTTGGTCTCCAGCACCTTGCCTCCCAAACAAACTGAATTGCTAGGTTTAAACCACTCAGTTTGGGGCATGTTGTGAGCTGATAGATATATTGTGTCTGGCTACAATGAGATTTTACTGTAGTGGGCAAAAGTAATAAGTAGATTCAGTGTTCTAAATGATGTAGTGGGGTGGGATGCCTAGAACTATTTCCCAGTGGGGACCAATCTGTAGCTTGTTTGGTAAAAAGCTCTAGCAGCATAGATTTCAGCAGCATCAATATAGACAAATGCAAAGGTGTGACTTCCTCTACACTCATAGTCTATACAACTTAAAGGTTAGAAGTGGTGCTGATTGAGAGGAATGGCGAGAATTACGCGAGTCGAATTTTAAGTGTTATAGCTATACCTCCTATTTTTCACTCACTGTCAAGCTCCCTCAAGTTCAGTTCAGCCAAAGCGGTTAGTACTTGAAACGGTCAACATCAGAGTACATAGAAGAACACTGGTCTCAACCATTAGGGTGGTAGACTGAAAAGCGAATTCAGTGATGTAAGCTCCCCTTGAATTTCAGGAAGGTGTACTAAGTATTTCCTTGATCTTCTCTATTTCCCTTGGTGGTACATATTCAAACCTCCGGCATCCAGTGGAACCCCTACCACCTTTTTAGCTCTTATTCTCACTCTGTAAAAATGAAAACAAGGATCTCAATACCTTCAGCGTGAGGAAGCTGCCTACATGCTCATTATTAGTTACAACAACCCTCAATTTTTCCTCCTACATTTAAGTTTTGTTTCTATTTTCAAATTCAGTATCCTTGAATTGTTCCTCCCTCGCCTAAGCAGAAAGCAGATTCTTGGGAAATCAAAGAGCAAGGAATTGAGGAAGAGGTTGGCGTTGGTTATTTGAAGACTGAGCCAATTCTCTCATTACCCCAGTTTCCAGCCCACTGGCCTGTGGAAAAAGAGCACTCCTGGGTCACTCTCAGTTCTGGGACCCAAGCTGGGCTGCATGCTCCACCCCTTCAGCTGCTGGGCTCATCCCTACTCCTGAGACATTCTGTCATCTATTGAGATATTGCACAGGTAGGGAGTATTTTCAAATGTATAGCATGCTACCCTCTTTGTCCTGTAACAACGGATTCCTCAGTAGAGTCAAAGGAAAAGTTCTTTGATCCCACAGGATAAAATTTCCCTTCACCAATCAATCTTCATCTACTCCAGTGTAATTATGGATTATTTACCCAGATCTCATCTCCCTGGCAGCTTGCAGCTAAGATGTCCGTTGCAAAAAAACGAGGCAGCATGCAGGTGCATTTATTATTGCAGGTCATTGGCTCTGCATGCATTTAACCCGTCTTTTACCACAACAGCTTTCTTTGCTATAAACACTGGGTCATGGAAGACTTGGGAGTTTGGACTTTATTACAAGGGAAATCAGCGTATTTACTTATGGTTTCCCAAAGTACACTTGTACAAGCAAGTCTCAAAGGGACAAAGGACAGTGAACAAACTAAAGCAGAAAGGTCAGCTGTTTGGGGAAGACAGAAAGGTACTAAGTAGGGAGTGTTTTCAACATAAGGAGTCATAACTACACAAAAGTTAGAGTGTATTTCTGCATTCACATTTCACAGATACAGCTTCATTTATTCCCACGAACGTCTACCATCAGTCTGTCTACATGGGGAGGGAAACAAACCGCCCTGTGGAGGATGGCACTGCCTTAGTTGTGAAGACCCCTGCGACACAAGTTTGTATCCTTGTTCCTTCTGGTTTCCTGCCAAGAAACTATCAGTGCTGCCCTCTAATGGTCGTCACCTTTCAGGTTTCAAGTTGTCAGAACTGTTACACCACCAGTGTAAGGGTAGTCTCGTTAGATGTGTGGCAAGGCAGACAGACTCTAAACCAAACTCACATCTTTCCCAAAAAGAAAAAAGGAAAAAAAAAAAATCACCATTGTTTACTCGGCACTAGAATTATCACTTTTCTACATACGTGTTGGCTTGAGAAATGATGGAGCTCTCCGAAGCCAATACCACATACTCTATTAGATCATGGAACGCCAGGGGATCCTACTTTAGATGGTAATGCAACACGTCCTCATGGACAAAAATTCATCAGGAATCAGGAAAGATGAAGTTTGCAGTAGTACCCTTTAAATGTACTGATTATCTGCCCCATTCACATCTATCTGTTTCTCTTAAAAGGTACCAATTCATTAAGTAGACTCTTAACCAGTTTTGGTCATCTCCCTCATGTCAGATTACTTTGCTATTCACAAACACAAGGTTACTCTTACAAAAGTTAAAACCAGAATCTTCCAAGGTTCAGAGTGTGAGCTTCACAGAACTCTGAAAACTACGTTTTAATGGACTCCAACAACAAGAAAAGCAGAGAAAGTATCATGGCTTGGATGTCTCTGGCACACTATTCAAGCCTAGAAGCCTGACCTTCTATTGCCCCTGAAGTTTGGCCAAGGAAGGAATCAGCGTATAATTACAGGCAAGTGAAAATAGGAAGTCTTCTTGCACACAGCCCAGAGAAGACCTGCATCTCAACTAGCTGATCAAGCCACATAAATATTAATAACACTGTTCAAAGTGGCATGTGGTTTTATTGACCACGCCTCAGTCAAAGCAGCCTCTATAGCCCAGCTGCTACTCGCTGTCACAGAGATCCATTTATAAATAATTGACGTATTTAGTGTGAAATTACCACCTTGTATGTAAAAGATCATTGTGCAAGTGCCCATCAGATGGGGAATCCCAAATTAGTGTTCGGCTGGAGAAGATGAGGCTGGCCATGTTACCAGGGTGTGCACATGCGTGTGTACACATCAGCCCCCTCCTGGAAGGGAGGATGGAAGAGTGCTGCTCAAATGGTTTCTTCTCCCTCTGAGTGGTCTAGGTCAGGGCAAGGGCTTCAGCCCAAAATTCCTGAATTTTCTTCCAGCTGGGAGAACCAGGTTATAGTCATAGAAAACTGAGAAAGAAAAGCCCAACAAGAGACAGTGGGAGCATTGCTACTGCCACATCACAGAAGTGCTGAAATAAAGAAATACAACTCACACCATAAGTAGAATTCTCAGTAACAATGTTCTAAGACACAAAGGCAGGGAAACTGCAGGTAGCAGGAGGGCTAAGGATTATAGTTCCATCAATTTCAAAATAACA
Source organism: Neofelis nebulosa (assembly GCF_028018385.1). Taxonomy (NCBI): domain Eukaryota; kingdom Metazoa; phylum Chordata; class Mammalia; order Carnivora; family Felidae; genus Neofelis; species Neofelis nebulosa. Next base: position 44,632,111 of record NC_080792.1, on the reverse strand, counting down.
GTTTGGAGAGGGGAGGGAGGATCCACAGGGCAAACCTTAATACTATTATTTTCTTTGCACAGCATTTGAGAAAAGAAAATTTACTCTAGGAGGTAAAGAGGAGTGTGTGTATGGTTGACAAACGTCAAATCCAGGCTGAGTTTTTGTCTTACAAATTGCAAAATATCCTTCCTCTCTTATCTCTCCCAAACAGGTCACAATAATTCGAAAGAGAAGTTTAAGCCTAAATTTATTACAAATAGCTCCTTACAAATATCTTTTTAAAGATGCTAATGAAAGTGATTTGAAGAGTTTGGTGCAAATTTTTTAAAGTTCTATTTGTCTTCTAAAATGTCCTGAGATAGCTCATTCAACCTATGAAAATATTGCTTCAGAAGTACTAGTTTTACCAGAAATTGGTTGAGAATCCTGTTTAAAGCATGGTGCTAGAATCTGTAGAAAGTTCCAAGACTTATAAAGCAGGGCCTTTGCCCTCAAAGGACTTGTAGCATATAGAGATGTGCTGGCAGAATAGATCCATGTTCCTACATGGATTTCTGGATCATGTCTACTTCCAAAGATTTCTAGACCACTCCCTCCTACAGAGTCTATTCAGTTCCTATTGAATTGTACGTGTGGGAAATGTAATAGGGATTTTTATACAGAACATTTCTGTAAAGAGAAACCACTAATACTGAACTGCAGTGGCTTTTACACTAAGATTATATGTGAGCAACTTGGAAGAGCCATCCATGGTTTCTCAGAATAGCAAGAAATTCTGAAGAGGAAATCAAGTTCATTTGTTCCATTCAACCTCCAGAGCCCATGCTATCAAAGGGGAGACTTCTAACTAAAGAGGCCCTAAGATAAGGGAAAACAAGGAGGACGGCCCAGGCATATTTCTGGTAGATTCCAAAGGCTGTATTACCTGAAATTTCTGAAACAGGCTGCTGTTGAGACAGCAGTTAAAACTGAACCAATCTCCTCTGTATCATCAGCCCACATACTTTCAGTTGTGCTCAGTTATGGAGCTAAACATTTGTGCTACCCAGCCTTTCACTCAGCACCTGCAACCAGACTGTTTAGCTAACACATTTGTAGGTTTCTGCACATCCCTGTGTCCTGTAGAAAACCATGGGGGTGGCACACGCTCTTTTCTTTCAAATTGAGCTTCCCTAGGGAATAGGAGCTGCATCTTTGGTGCCATGTGGGAGGGGAGGGTGTTATATCCTCACAGGCAGCTGTTCTGTACAGATAAATGTTATATTTGTCAAGGGTGTTGGCAGTGCGGAGAGAGAGACCTGCAAAAACGATGGGCAGCAAAAGCCGGACAACACAAAGTATTTTCTGTCCACTGCGTCATTTGCTTCATTAATCCTGGAACATTGCCCTAAAATCTTCCATTAGTGTTATCCACCCACTCTTTTATTCCTTACTCTTGAAAACTTTCTGAGATGCTCTATGGATCTTATCCCTAGATCTATCGATGCTATAGAGATCACAACATATCACAGCAAGATGATTTTGACGGCATTGCTGTCAGAGCTGTGGACAAATCCCAGTGCGTCAGTCCATGGAGTCCAGCTACATCATCACCCAACCCCTCTTCTCCACATACACTGGCCTCTCAAAAAATATGCAGCCAGATAGGAAAATGACAACCCTGCAGATACTCAGTATCTCTGTGCATGGATTCTCACAGGTCAAGATAATGCCCTGCGGCACAAAGCTATGAGAAGGATTTGTCAAGTGTCACTCTGTGGATTTCATCAACATGGCCATTCCTCTTGTACCTTCATATGAAACTACAGGCTTCAAAACGGAGATCACCCCGGCCTTGGGGAACCAAGCAACCAATCACTGGAGCATTCTCATGCGACTCTTCCAAGTCTCCATGTCCCTCTTAAGTATCCAAAGCTAGTAAGGAAGTGATGAGCAAATACCTGAACAATTCTCGAAAGGCTAATGAGCCACACACTATCAAACCAAATATCAGCATCTCTCTTAAATTCCCTTTCTGCTTATCTTGTGTTCATGATTTTGATATGCCTGACTTTCCACTATCCCGTGAGATCTTCGAGAACAAGAAATATGGCTTACCTAATATTTTTGAGACACACACACACAACCCAAAGCAGGCTCCAGGCTCTGAGCTGTCAGCCCAGAGCCTGACATGGGGCTCAAACCCATGAACCGTGAGATCATGACCTAAACCAAAGTCAGACACTTAACCAACTGAGCCACCCAGGTCTTAACTCTTTATGGATCCAGTACCTAGCATAGTACCTGGAACACAATAGCTTCTAAGTGTTTATCAAGTTTCCTATATTAGGTGCTTGTTTCTAATTATAGGGTTATAATAACCTATCCAGGAGATTTACCCCTCCACCCATAACTGAAAAATACTGGAAGTACTATTGGCCTAGAAAGGGAAATTTTCACATATAGATACATAAACTGCAAGTCACCAAAAAGACCTGTTTCAGTTGTTAGAAAGCAGTTTTAAACCCTGAAGTAAAAGATTAAGCCCCACATGATAATCCGACCTTAACTTTTTACGTTGCCTGCTATGTATATCATTTGAATTAGCAACCTTAAGGAAAGCATAGGAGAACAGGTGAAGATATTTTTATAGTTTGTGTTAATTAAAAGTGGAGATTTACAACTTTTGGAAAAATCTTAGGTTTATTTTTTAGAGAGGGAGACTGTGTGAGTGGGGGAGGGGCAGAGAGAGAGAATCCAAAGCAGGCTCCAGGCTCTGAGCTGTCAGCCCAGAGACCGACACAGGGCTCGAACTCACAGACCATGAGATCATGACTTGAGCCAAAGTCGGACACTTAACCAACTGAGCCACCCAGGCACCCCTGGAAATTTTTCTTAAAAAGGAATTTTGAATTTGTTGACTTAGTTCCACAATGTGTAGCTGCAATGTACCCTTGACACTGAAAAAAATCACAAGATAATTGTATTACACATCACAAGCGATCTAGACCCTCAGGAAGAACTGATACCATCTTGATATATATAAACTCAGCCTCAAGAGCATTTCAAGAAGTCAAAATATAGTCTTGAAAAATAGGTTAGAGATGGGTGTGTGTTATCTGAGATAATATATGACCTCTCTAAAACCCTTCAATAAAATTCACAGAATTCCATTCAAACTAAATAAGCTATTGACCTTAGTTTGTCAACATCAGAGCATTAGGAATCTATATTAGCATACTATCAATGTTTAAGGTTTATGGGCAAGCCTCTATCTTTATGGAGTACCCACTATGCAAAAATAAGACCATTTAAGTTTTCAGAACCAGTTTCCTTATCTGTTAAGAAAATTACTACCTACCTCTAAATACTGATATGTGATTTAATGAGATGATATGAACATATGAGAAACATTCAAGTCCCCATTAGCTAGAAGTCCTGCTTACTTGCCTGTCATTGATAGTGATTTATATAATTTCAAACCTTTTAAGAGCAAAACTTCTATACCTGTGAAAATACAGAGAACCTTACATAAACAGACACTACCAGTAAACAATTTATAACAAACCTGTGTTCTCCCTTTATGCCTTTCATTAAGTTAAATGCTACCACAATGTAGAATAAAGACTAGGGGCACCTGGGTGGCTCAGTTAAGCATCCGACTTCGGCTCAGATCACGATCTCGCAGTCCATGAGTTCAAGCTCCGCGTCGGGCTCTGTGCTGACAGCTCAGAGCCTGGAGTTGCTTCAGATTCTGTGTCTCCCTCTCTCTCTGCCCCTCCCCCATTCATGTTCTGTCTCAATAAATGTTAAAAATTTTTTTAAAAAGGCTGTACAGAAAACAAAAGGATCAAGGGGTTAAACAGAACACTAACCAGCTTAATGCAAAAGGAAAAAGGAAGAGACAGAACATTTTTCTTTTTACCTATGTAATGTCTGGATGTGTCACATGGTAGCTAAGATGAAAGCTTTGCTAATTTGTACTGAATATCCATAAACCAAAGTGTCTCTCTGTTCATTTGTGCAAATCAATTTAAATTTTCTCCCTAAAACACATCTATGGATTGAGACACAGCAATAAATGTGTCAGTTTAATAACCCTAACAAGGGGAAAAACAAAGGTAATGATGATGCTTCTGGCTTCAATAGGACTGTAGACTTCCCAGGGCCAGCCTGGCAACTCAGAACAATTAAGAAAATGACAGACTCAGCCCACCAAATCTACGTAGAAGAACTGTGTTGGCTTAGATCATAGATTTATTCAACTTCTATGTGCACCAAAGATATACACTAATATTTGGGGGACAGTGCAGTTGAGTTGATCTAGTAGCCATATCTAAAGAAGGAATATAGAATTTCGTTCTACAAGGCTTGAATCCCTGGGAAGGCACTGTGCTAGGTTTCAAGAAAAGATCTGATCCTCACATGAGATTTGGGGGGTTAAAAATTCAGTCAATTAAGTCCATATTGAGAAGCAATAGGATTTTAAAATAGCTTCTAACATGCAAAAGAAATAGGTTCTGCAGCCCAGATAGTTTAAGGGTAATTATTTTTTTAGTTACATAAAGAGACATTTTCAGACCTCTAATTGCTCCAAATTTATCTGCTGAAGAGTCATTATGATCCATTTTTAACCCATCTCTGACATAAAGAACTAATGCTGTAATTGAACTATGTCATCATTGATCTCAATTCACAACCATTAGAAGAGCTGAGTTTTGGCTTTCACTCGCAATTGTACCATTTTGCTTCTAATCACCTTCATGCCTGCAGATATGCACTGTGTAGCCCAGAGTTGTTTAAAGCGCAACTAGATGCAATGAATGACATCTATGGCCTAGTAGACTTATCACTTGTTATTTTCACATGCGTAGGATAAGGGGAAAAGCACAGACATCTCTATTTTTAAAGCTCATTTTCTCTTTTATTCTTCTGGCCCCAAAGGTCTTTCATAGTAACTTAATTTAGTTTGCTTACTCATTTATAATAGAGATACAAGAAAGGATTTTCGTTTTGCCCCACTGCTGATGCTAAATACGTCCAACTAAGTCTCATTTTTAAGAGATTAGGAAACCCGTGTAAGAAATTATGTACAAGAGGGGCGTCTGGGTGGCTCAGTCGGTTAAGCGTCCGACTTCGGCTCGGGTCATGATCTCGCGGTCCGTGAGTTCGAGCCCTGCGTCGGGCTCTGTGCTGACAGCTCGGAGCCTGGAGCCTGTTTCAGATTCTGTATCTCCCTCTCTCTGACCCTCCCCCATTCATGCTCTGTCTCGGTTTCAAAAATAAAGGTTAAAAAAAAAAATTAAAAAAAAGAAATTATGTACAAGAAATGTATATAACCATGTTTAAGCCTTTGAATTGGAGTTCTGCATTAAAACCACGATGATCTACTGTAACATACACAGTAATCTTTAGTCCTAACGACAATGTGGACAAAAATATTTAAGGCCGTGGATGTTAATCAAATTGGATTCAAATGATTAGGAAATCATTTTTTTGTGGACTACAAAAGCAGGTTTTGTTTATAATGACCTCTGTAAAACTTTTCTTAAATCCAAAATATGAAGTTTTGTTTTTAAAGCTCAGGAGCTGCTAAAGCACCAATACCACCCTTCCTTCTACCATAAGAATGATTTCATAGAGAGAAACTGCCCCCAAACCAGAGACCTAATGAAAAGAGCAGAAGGGAACGTCAGGAACACTGGCTTCTGATCTCAGCTCCACAGTTACTGGCCCTTGCTTCAATTATTCTTTCTAAACTTCAATGCCTTCATCGTAAAAGAGGGAATCGAAATAAATTGGGTCCATGTTCATTCTAAGATTTTTAATAAACCACATGGAATCATCATCAGTATCTTTTGAATGAATATAGCATCAAAGACAAGCAAAGTTGGATACTAGTTAAAAGTGATAAAAATCGTTTTATTCATAGTAACTATTGTAATAGTAGGGAAAACCAGCATAACCTGAGCTCAACTCCACTGAAACAGAAGACAGACTTTGTAAACACTGGATTGTACTAAAGGAAAGGTCATGCCAGAAGGTATAATGGTGCAAGCTGGAGCAAGGTGCCACCCAAGCTTGTTCCCTGCCCTTCCTTCGTATCTGGGAAGCAAAAGGGTTAAGCACTCTCTCCTTGAGTGTTTTGATCTCCAAGAGATTGCTCTCAGGACTCCCGAGGAGACAGTTTTAGGTGGTAGAAAAGTTACACCTCAAAGAACAAAAAAATGTAACTGTAGGCCTTTTAAGGGGGGACTGGGGACAAGTAGTGACACAGCCTTAAGCTGCTAGAAGCCATGTAAAAGTTTGGACACAGACAGATGGTTATTAGCAATGGACCAGCTCAGGACATTCATAACCATCTGATGTCTTGAAGGAGACTAAAGCTCATTGAGTATATGGTCTACTGACATACAGAACCACATTTTTAGAAGGTACAAAGTCTGTTCATGTAAGTTTTTGGTTCTGCCATATATATGGACTCTTAAAAAAAAAAAAGTTGCCCCCAAAATATCTTAGTCAATGGCTCCATCTAGCCTTATTATAGCACTGTCTTGAGTCATTTTAAATACATATGTATAACTGCATTCCTCTTAAATTCCTTAACAGTTGAATGTTAGGCCCATTATAATACTATCTGACCTCCAGAAAAATGGGTCAAGTAGGATACTCAGAAGGGTCAGAGTGGAGAACGACAAACCCATTTAATTTGTATCAATAATCCTAAATTCTTCATTTTTAATTCCCTTTTCTAAAATAAGGGATTTCAAACAAAGATCTTGAGAGGGCATTTCTCTGTAAAGTCTTATTTTGCTTTCGTGAAAAATTAAGATGGGAGTTTTTGTAAATGCAAATGAAAATATTAAAGGTGCTCAATATATTCGTAGAACAGATTGAGATTTTTTCATGCAATGTTAATGTGCTGTGCCCTCTGCAGCAGTACCATAATTAAACCTGTTGGCATTTCCATTTTAAACTTAGTCATAAAAACTCCCTCTAAGCAATAATGTGCCATTTCAAGACTCAAACCAGCAGTTTCTACTGTTTAGGAACAATATTTGAGAAAGTTTTAGCAGGGGGTCAAGTTCTAATAAGGTAAGAGCATTTAGCAGAATTTTGTTTTTTACACTTCACCCTAGCTGCTTGTTTGCCCTCTGACAATTAATCTCAATCTAAACCTGTAATGTTTGTAAATAGGATAGACAAATATGTAGCACGAACACTGCATTCAAGCTCCCATTGAGAGAAATGTGGTTTGTCACATACTGGGGTATCCTGCTTCATGGGAGCTGGAGTTCAAGTGATTAGAGAGGATGATGTTCAAGAAAATAAAATTCTAAGTAAACATTAGAGATGAAAGTGAGTATTTAGAGTAAGACAATCACAACCTATAACATTTGAAAGGCTGACAAATACTACAAATATAAAATCCAGAAGGGTCACAAGATATAAATGTGTTTCATCCTCATAACACTTTTTCTCTTACCTATTTTGGTTGCTTACTCTTTGATCAACTTCTTCATATGATAGATTTGGTACCATTCATTATGGAGAAAATTAGCCTTTTCTCTACCATCAGAAACTGGCAAACTTTTTCTATAAAAGGCCAGACAGTATTTTAGGCTTTGCAACATACAGTCTCTCTCACAGCTATTCGGTTCTGTCACTGTAGCACAAAATCAGTGACAGACAACACATAGGTGAATGAGCCTGGCTGTGTTCCAGTAAAACAATTTTTCAGTTCTATGTAATTTTCACAGGTCATGGAATAAGATTCCTTCCCCCACCCCAATCATCTAAAAATGTAAAAACCATTCTCAGTTCATGGGCCATACAAAAACACAGACCACAGTTTGCTGACCTCTGTTCCACTCTAGTTGATAGAAATCTGTTTATTATCCATAACTTTTAAAAGCTACTTGTCAGATCTGAAAAAAATCCTTTTACATAGAAGCAATTTTTCCAGCTGTGACTAATTTTAAGTGTTGTTTGAATTGGCATTCATTAACCAGTTTGTCATCGATAACCTCAATGTAAATTTCTACGTGGGAACTTAAGTATCTTTGTTATAGTTTTTTACATTAAGTCACTAAGAAATTTGAATATTTTCCCACCAAAGTGTTTATGCCATTCACATCACTCATAGGATTCAATCTAAGAACCTATTCACCACTTCTATTAAAAATTTATCACCTCCTCTTAGTTGCTTTTGCTATGCTCGGAAAAAGTTTTAGTTCTAATTATACACTTAATGTTAGCATAATTTTTGATTTCATCATTCACTTTCATCACTTAAGTTCATATTTATGCACTTTTCAAATCGGTAATTTCTCTCTGTTCCTTAAAAACCACTTTAAAGAGGACAAAAGAAGGGACTCATAATCTAAAATCAGGTCTAATCGCTCATGTTTTATGGAAACATTCCAAATGATTTTTCAAATCACCCCATGTCTTTTTGTGCCAAGACATCAGGTCAGTTGGCACAGAGGGCAATAAAAGTATTCCAGGAAGCCCTGGCTATGCCAGGAGACTGTGTACATGTGTGTACACACACACACACACTCTCTCTGAACTCTACATAGACTTGAATGAAAACCACACTAGTATGTCCCAAACTCAACATCATGTATTGTGAACTCGACTATACCTTAACCAGATACGGAAAGTATCTGCAGCCACCCCAATAAACACTCAATGTGAGGGGAAGAGGTCAAGAAGAAAGATTGGAAAAAGACAAATTTTACCAGTTATAGAATCATACTAAGACCTGGGCAGAGCTCCTGTCCCAGCCTTGAAAGGTGTCTGTACAACTAAGCTTGCCTTCCTGAGTCTCCTGCTCAATCCACCTGATCATTCTCCAGCCCATCTGTCCTGCAGTAGACTACAGATTAGCTACAGTACCACCCACCACTCTCGCGACCATTCCACAAACCACCTAAGTTGAACATTCACTATGTAGTATTCCAGAGGGAGCCAATCAGAACACCTATAGTTCAGCTTACAATTAGGTAAAGTGTAATTTTTAAACTAAACACAAAGTATAATAGTCATCAGTTCTGAAAAAACTTACAAACGGCTTTTCTAAGGGTTTATATGTGAGGTGTATGTTTGGGCCATTTCATCTGACCAAGCTCAATAGAAAATTTATATCACAATCACATAACTGATTCTGATTATGTGATTGTACACATTTACTCCAGAAACTATAATATACAGTAATTAAACAGCATAACAAAGGCTAAATTTTTTTTAAAGGAAAAAAATTCAAAGACTCCTACATGTAAAAACATTAAGAAGGTCAATTACAAGCTTACAAAAGCAGACTATTCTGATTTAAAAGATAATTACATTCAGCTCATTACCTTTCTGCTACAGACATTCTTTTCAGGACATGTCAGAAAAGAGTTTCAGGTTTGAGTACCTTCATAGCTTAGAAACAACCACCTAGCCATGCTCCTAAAAGATTTCCATAAAATTCCTTTTGTGTAAATGGAGTCATTTGAGGATTAATTAATCTGCAGCTCAAACTTCTTTGTCCTATCTCCTGAATTCTTTTGGCCCTAGGGTCCTCATAATACGTTCCTGGTCCTACATCTACAAGCTTTTGAATGTCTATTGTTTTCCTAATATAAAGCTAATAGCTTTTTGTGATTATCCATGTAAAGGATAATTAACTTCAAGAAATTACTTTTTTTTTTTTTGGAGACTTAGACACTACAGCAACAGTAAAGGTACACTAGAGTGTCTTTTCCATCCTAATAAACTGAATACTATATTCAATTTTAAAATCTAGGTCCACAGGTCTGAGTTTGAAACATATTACAATCAACACACACACACTTCTAGAGGATTTAGAAGTATTACTCATGACAGAAAATAGTTTACTAATTTTTGGGTCTTCTACATTACAAACTGGCTATGGCATTTACATTTTTACTTTAAGGGGCGCCTGGATGGCTCAGTCGGTTAAGCATCCAAATTCGGCTCAGGTCATGATCTCACGGTCCGTGCTCTGTGCTGACAGCTCAGAGCCTGGAACCTGCTTCAGATTCTCATTCCCCAACCCCCCCCCCCCCCCACATTCCCTATCAAAAATAAACATTAAAAAGTGTTTTTACTTCACAAACTCTACACAAGATAAAATGGTCTCTTCCTTTGTCAGGACTTTCAACCATCCTTATATTGGGGTAAACCTCTACCCTATAGCAGTTAATGTCCATCTTAGGAACATGGCTTAGTTGAGACAATATTCTCTGCAATAAGTATTGTGGGAGATATAATCACCTATTATGTTAGTAGTTAAATTTCTATGCATAGTTCTATCACCAGGTAACAATTTACAGACATTGTGTAGAGCTTTGGGGAATGTTTGGAGAAAATGCTTAATTAGGCAATGGTGTGAATTTTTGACATATTTCTTCATGGTTCACCGAGTACTCTTGCTGACACAGATCAACAGTTTGATGAACAGAAATCTTATTTTTCCAATACTAAAAACAGTATTACAGGGTCACAATATGGTGAGGAAAAAAAATGTTTTATTTTTATAATTACTGTCATCTTAGGAAGACAAAATGATCTAATAGCTCTAAAAAAATAAAACTTGCACTTAAATAGACTACTCACAAAATATGATGGATAAGAACAACTTTGAATCCACGTTAGTTGAATAAGCTTGGGGCGTAAACATGTTGCTTCAGGGAGTCTGTGGCAACTCACCCACCGCTTCGCTGACCCTGTCCATGTTGGCGCTTATTGTACTGTAACATTCCAACCAGAGACTGTACTAAGGCTGTGGACCGTCATGCTAGAAAAGAGGTATTCAGAAAGTTTTGGGACTCCAATTTAATTTGGTCTCAGAATCAAAGCTGTTTTAAAAGTGAGTAAATCCCCACGAACTAGAAATCCTTGTTAGCCTTCCCCATGAAGTGACTTAATTGCCCACGTTAATTGTTTTCATCTAGTGTTATTTTCAAGGTAATAGGTCAAATGATTGCTCTTCTGAGTATCCCAAAATTGCCTGTCAACAATTAACAGGGTGCTGCACTGGCAGGACATTTGTTAATACTGATGAAGTTAGGGGAAACATGGAAATAAGACCCACGTGCCACCTTAGGAAACTGAAGCATGGGCATGTTTTTGTCTAAAATTCTCCAACCAAAGGTGCAGACCATGCTCTAATCCCCATTCCAGACACCCATCCCCCTCCATATTCTCACCAATGATAGAACCTGATTCTACTGGATATTATCATCAGTGTCAGTTAACATTAACTTAGCAGAAAACGATTTGTTTCAGCACTTTAAGGCTACTGACCAGCAATAAATTGTGACTTGCAAGGCTCTAGCCCATAACAAAAGCCACGTCACCCTCCACCAAAACTTGGTGATTTGATTCTTTGTATGGATTGACAGTTCATGTTTTCTCAACTCTATAGAAGACCTGAACAACAGCATTTTGAGGAGCTTTGTTCTTATGTTAACGTAAGTAAAAACCATCTACAGTTAACCCTTGAACTTGGGTTTGAATTGCAGGAACCCACGTGTATGCAGTTTGGGGTTTTGTCAAATACAGTATAGTGCTGTAACTACTCATGATTTTCTTAACATTTTTATAGCTTCCTTTATTGTGATAATGCAGTATATAATGTATAAAACATACAAAATATGTTACTCAACTACTTATGTTGTGGGTAAAGCTTCTGGTCAACAGCAGGGGTTTAGTAGTTAAAGCTGCTGTGGAGCCAGAAATTATACATGGATTTTTGACTGCAGGGCAGTCAGCTATACAGGGTCAATTGTACTGGCTATTCAAATGTAGCTTTAACACAATTCTTTTCCAACATAATATTGTCCCTTAGCCTTTCGAGAATGGAATACTGAAATTGCTCTTACTCAGGGCCGTAATTTTTTAAGCACCTTGGAAAAGAGATACAAGTCTGTAGTTCATTCTTCTGTTCAGCTGCCCAGCCCAGTGAGACCATATTATCAGAATTCGTATTTAGAGTTTCCAAATACCTTATGGAATCAAGTGGAGACCCCCAAGTATTATAACAAATAGACTTGTGACTGTCATACAGCTGAGTGAATTCACGATGAAAATTTAGTGATGGGCCGTATTCTATCAATTTAAAATAGTAACAAGGTTTTAAGCACACGGTCTAGAGTCCATTCTGAAGACGAAGGACAAGCACAATGACCCTTATGTAGGTAAATGGGGGGGGGGGAGGGGCTATGAGAAAAATGAGCCTGGCTTAGTATGTTTGTTTAAAATGTAGGAGCACCTGAATGGCTTGCTTGGTTAAGCTTCCAATTCTTAACCTCAGAGCTGTGAAATAGAGCCACACATCTGGCTCTGGGCTGACAGCATGTAGCTTGCTTGGGATTCTCTATCCCCGTGTGCGAGTCTGTCTCTCTGCCCCTCCCCCATGCACACTCTAGCTCAAAAACTTAAATTTTAAAACTAATTCCAGCTTTCACTTCTAATAGTTTTTTATTCAGAATTAAAGAAGTCCTATTACTTTTTAAAGATTCATAGAATCAACGGTTGACTAGTTTTGTTTTTTTGTTTTTTTTACAGTATTGTACATATGTTTTTTTTTCTTCCACATTTAACCAGCTCTTAAAGCTCTCCTTTTTAACAACGTTAGTGGTCTCCAACTCCCCACATACGCCTGCCTTTTCAAGTTGATTTATGGAGGGGCGCCTGGGTGGCGCAGTCGGTTAAGCTTCCGACTTCAGCCAGGTCACGATCTCACAGTCCGTGAGTTTGAGCCCCGCGTCAGGCTCTGGGCTGATGGCTCGGAGCCTGGAGCCTGTTTCCGATTCTGTGTCTCCCTCTCTCTCTGCCCCTCCCCCGTTCATGCTCTGTCTCTCTGTCCCAAAAATAAATTAAAAAAAAAAAAAAAAAAACGTTGAAAAAAAAATAAAAAATAAAAAAAATAAAGTTGATTTATGGAAAAATCACCATTCATATTCCCACTTTTTTAAACCTCTCCCTGTTAGTGTAACATGGGAGATTTGGCTTGGGAGTTTGGACAGCAGCATTCTCACTGCATCCCTGCTTCAGTGGTATGATCTTGAACCAAATCATTTAACCTCTAGGCTTGATTCACTACTGTAAAGTGAAGGGATTGGAACAATGCCTGAAATATTTCCAGCTTTAGAACTCTAGCCTGATTACTTCTACTTGTACAAGGCAAAACTGCCTGGAACAGAACCCTTCTGCATTATTCTCACATTTGGTTCTTGTTTTCCTTAAAGTTCCCTCAAGCACTGAAAGACAAGGTCTTCCTTAGCACCCCCACCCAGGGTGTGAGGGCAGTGCAGACTTGACTGCACAAAATAGGTTTTATAAATGTGTTCATCTGCAAATAAACTTGCTAGCAAGCACTATCAAAAAGAAGAGGGGGGGGCAGTGCACTTGGGTGGCTCAGTCTGTTAAGTGCCTGACTTTGGTTCAAGTAATGATCTCACGGTTGGTGAATTCAAGCCCCATGTTGGGCTTTCTGCTGTCAGCTGGAGCCCACTTTGGATCCTCTGTCTCCTCTCTCTCTGCCCCTTCCCCCACTCATGCTCTCTCAAAAGTTTTTGTTTTAAGACAACTATTTACTTTTTCATGATTTTTCAGGTCAGGAATTTGTGGAAGGCTTGACTGAACGGTTTATCTCTGTCCTAGATGGAGGACCCAGTATCAAAATGGCTTTTTGCTCCAACGTCTGGCACATTTAGCATTCCTGGGTCCTTACCCAGGCAGTGTCTCATCCTCCAGGGCCTGTGCATGCAGCCTGACATTCGCACAGCTTGGTGGTTTCAGGGAGGCTACATTTCTTACGTCGCAACTGGCATCTAAGAGGCAGGAAGGAGAAAAAGCCAGACCACCCAAGGGTCATGAAAAAGTTCCACTGTGGATACAGTAATTCCAGGGCAGCTCTTCTCCGTGGGTTGGTTCATCTTTCCAGGGAGCTTTGGTCTTAAGGCACCTCTGGTATCAACATGTGCTTCAAAGATCACACACTGGAGGCTGGAAGTCCAAGATCAAGGCACCAACAGATTCAGTGTCTATTGAGGGTTTGTTCCCTTGTTGAGAAGAAAAAGTTTTTCTTCCCCAGATTAGATAGTTCTGACACCTAGCTAGAGGCCTACTGTCTCATGGTCTTTTACTTCACACCATAACCTGTGTGCATCCACTCAACCCTCTTAATTTGCCCAGAGTATAAAAATACTTGACTTCACATTCAGGTATAAGTTCAGCATTTTTATTCTGATCTATTTAGTACTGGTATGTTTAATCTATGTATTTTAGATGACTGGGGCCAGGATGGTGTGGTTTTTCTTAGGTCAGCACCTGGCCACTTGGGCCAGTCAGTACATGGACATCTTGTGACATGGGACGCTTCCACTGATGTAGATATTCCAAGAGCAATGTCCAAAACATGGCTATAAAGCCGGTCTCATACAATGAATCAGGACTGGGTCCTGGGAATCTGTATTTTAACACAGACCCAAGGTGATTCTGATGACTGGCAACCAGGAAGTCACATCCAAGTGTCCACATCATGGCTTTATATGCACAGTTTGTACATTGCTTTTGACAGTGAGCTTGATATTTTTTTTCTAAAAAGGGATTTCACAACATGTCCTCTGGGAGATGCTCATGAAGCAGCGTCCTAGAATTTGAAGTTCATTTATGTTGCCACTGAACAGCATCAAAGAAAAGTTCTCTAGGATTCAAAACGCATGACAGAAACAGAGGTACACTGCTAGGTGATTTACATACATTTTCTGCTTTTATCAAAGGGCTAAATGCCTTCTTTTACATGGATCCTCTCAAGAACAATTTTGTGCCAGACTACGCACTAATTGATGAGGATACAGCAGTGAACAAAACATACCAAGTCCCTGCCATCACTTATTTAGTGTGAGACAGAAAAATATATGTAGTACATGAAATGGCAAGAAGTCTCATGGACAAAAAATCTTGTCCAGAAGGGTAAAGACAAATGGATAGGATACAGGGTGGTCAGGGCAGGACTCTCAGAAAAGATGCCCTAGGAACAGAAGGAAATAAGGGACCTGGTTGGATTTAGATTCCTGATTTATAAATGAAGATAGAGCCAACAGGATATACTGATAGCCAGACTGGAGAGAAAAAAGTGTTAAGGATGACTCCCCAGTTTTTGGTATAACACAAAGAATGAAGTTCCCATTTACTGAACTGGGCATTATTCTAGGGGATGGAGTTATTACTTTTTAAAAAAAAAAAAAAAGATTAGGAAATGTAGGTTTCCCATCAATTCGAAGCCTGCCACAGGTAGCACAGCTTGTACTCTAGTGGAGGTGGCTTTGAGTCATTCAGACTCTGGAACCCACACACTCGCAAAAGCAGCTGTAGGACCACCAGTATGCTGGCTCTGAGCACAGCTTATAACCTCAGGCTGAGCATAGATGGGAAGGGCAGAACTGGAGTCACTGCACCGGTGCACCGCGTATCGACAGCACTGCTGTACCCATCTATTGGTACCTCTCGGCACACACCCAGACAGGGCAAAGGCACCTCTGTTCCCTTGGCTTGACATTTCAAAGATTCCTGCTGCTCATTTCTATCTATATATAGGCAGGTCCAGCCCTGGGCAGGTGCAGGATGCATAACAAATCTCAGCGCCTCTTCGCTATACCACCACCCTCCAGCATATGGTATGTGGGTGGAATCAGGTTAAAAAGAACATCAAGGACAACCTTGGAGGAAAAATGAAATCCTCACCGAAAGGAAACAGGCGGTGAGATAAAGGGGGACTGCTACATGATAAAGACAGTGTTGGAGTGCTGATTATATGTACAAGGAATCTGCAGCTGACCATCTGTCCATTGTTTCGCAAGGTTTCTCCATAGACAATTAAGTTTCAGGCTGGGTAGAAGAGGAGGAAAGGGAAAAAGCCTTTTTAATTTATCTGCTACAAGCCAGACACTGAAGTAGATGCTTCACATAACATTTTCCCAACACCATGCGGTGTTGTATGACACCAGTTTTATATAGACGAGGTCAACTAGGGCTGAAACTTAACTGTAACAGAAGAAGATCAGTCTGTTAGTCCTGCCCTCACAGAGCTGTCCCTGCCAGGTTCACACAGCATCCCCCAAACCCCAGTGCCTAACAGCCTGGCACTCTGGGGGTGCTGACTCTGGAGTCAGCACTTCCTTTTTTTCCATTTCTAGCTCTAAACTTGAGATCACTTCTCTTCCCTCACCCATCCCCATCTCCCTCCCTCTTGGCCATGAGAAGAGGAAGGCTTTGGACTCCCAGGGCTGTTTCAGCTATACAAGCAGCTGTGGCTTTCAGCTTGGGGCAGCAGGACCAGCCAGCGGGACCACCCTCCAGCAGTGATGGTTACCACCCGAGGGGGAATCAAGGATGAAAAAACCAGGAAAAGCAGGCAGGCATTCCTGGAAATGCCTACTCTCAACTTGCACAGAAAAAGAGAGCCTTCCCTTTTAAGCAGAGAGTTGCACCTGTCTGGAGACACAAACACTCCTCGGAAGTCTATCATCCCCCAGGCGCTCTGTTTTGGAATTCGGCTCTGGATAGCTACCACCACCACCCAGGCTTCTCAACAGCTGGTGGAGCTACTCCCTGTTCTCTGCCATCTGCTTCTCAGAGTCACTACTCTTTACATTTCTCAAGTATACCCAAGCCCCCCAAAGACCTAAATTCACTTGTTCCAGTACCATTTATTCTTAGCAGAGGCACTGATTAAGAATGCAAAATGGTAGCACGTACATGACACAAGAAATTGTGCCAAAGTCTATGTCTGGATACAGTTTTGTAAATGGAACAGAAGTTATTTTCTATATTCCTCCTCAAATGATTAATTTGCAATAGATCCCCCCCCCCACCTCCCACCCGGGCTTAAAGAAAAAAGACCCATGTCGGCTTATATTAACATGAAATTGTCCTTTACCACTGATTAAAATAAACTCAGGCAAAAAATCCCAGCAGTTGTAACTAGTTGCTACCTGGCTAGAACCAATTCCTATGATTTTCAACTTTATAAAGACTTATTTTGAGAGAAACACAGTGTTGAGTGGGGGTGGGGAGGCAGAGAGAAACCCAAGTCAGGCTCAATACTGCCAGCACAGAGCCTGACCCGGGGCTAGAACACATGAAACTAAGATCAAGAGCTTAACTGAAACCTGGAGTTGAATGTTTTACTGACCGAGCCACCCAGGTGCCCCAGCAATTTTCAACTTCAGAGCAGTAATTCAAAGCACCAAAACATAGAATTCTTTAAGTATTCACAACAGAACAATGAACCCCCCATTAGACAACACAATTTCCCTTTTACCTAAGGAATGTACAATCTGAAGTACTTCAGCACCTTTAAGTAGAATTTAAGTTGAAAAACGTGCTTTCATAGTTGTGAATGATTTGTCTTTGGTTCATTTGTGGCACCAACTATCTTCATACAGCATTTAGTATTCACAGCAGAGAAAACAGGACCATGTTTACTGCTCGTAACTACCCCCCACCGCCGCCGCCCACCACCCTGCCCCTGAAAAGCAAAAATCCCCCACACACACATACTGCCTATGTCCTTTTTTCATACCTCTTCCACTCCCCTTACAATGTGTTCTGGTTTTTAAAAGTTTTAATAAGGGAGCAACTTTTTCAAATCCCAAATACTTACAAGAAAGGAGGCAGCAATGTGTTTGAGATTTCTGTCATTAGACTGTCAGAAGGGCAAGGCATATTTGGAAGGGAGAAAATATCCAAAGGTACCTCCTTTTATTCCTTCATCCTAAAGGAAAAGAGGCCCGGTTCTGTGCAGTAGGCTTCTACCCTTTACACCCAAGATAAAATAGTGCCAGCTGTCGCCTGCTGAAACTTTAAAGCAGTGATTTGGGTAATAAATCACTACCAATCCCACCCAAAGCACCTGCACTTCAGATGCTGAATTCATCCGCTTGCATATTTGTGATGTATGTTTGTAGTATTTCTGCAATTCCCTTTGTTTACTTGTATGCACGTGAAGTGAAAAGACATCTACCTAATTCAAGCCATGTTCAGCCACCGTGTCTTCAAATAGACACATAGCTCTTTAGGCTTTTGGTTTTTACCTGACATTGACATTGTTTTGGTTATGGCTTGAAGTGTTTTCTTGGCCCTTATAAACGCAGAAAGGAAGGTGGAGATTTCACGGGATTTCACAGAATTGTTTCTGCATGGGTTTTTAGTAAACGGCTGATGAAAGATCAGTGAAGGAACTTTCCACCAAGCTATGGAAAGGAGAACCGAGGGCTCTCTGGGTTGAGTGCCTTCCCCTCCATCATCCCAAATGTTACAGGAGTGTTTCCTTAACCTTGCTTCCTATTCGACTCTGAAGAGTTTTTATAAAATACAGGTTTCTGAGTATCGACACACACCTACTAAGTAAGCAGCTCTCAAAGTGAGGCTTAGGCCTTTTTTTGTAAACCCTCCTTTCTGGAGGATTTTGACAGGGAGGAAGGCTTAGGAACTACTGCTCTGGTTTAGGCTCACGACACCATGTTTCCTAGTGAGTCCCCGTCTGTCACATCTCTTACTCCTAAGGCAGATAATAACCATCACTTAATGCATAGAATTTCTTTAGCCAAGACTAACTGGAAATCCCAGGCTCTGTCTGGGTGCACATGCTTGCATGCACGCACCATGACTCCTTGCTTCCTCGTGCTGATTTGGGGGGATTATCTGAGCAAAGGAACATCCTGCCGTGGTTAGCCTTTAATTATTCCGGCATTAACATGCTTACCAAGTCTGACTTATTTCTAATCCAGCATCTCCAGAAGCTACTAGCCCTTCTTTCCCCAAACAAGGTGACCTTCATTCCCAATCTGAAGTGTTTCAGTTTAGTCCTACACATTTCTTGATGCCCCCCATACCCATTACAGATGCTTCAGATTCCATGTTTCCTTTTGTGCCATATAATAAAGCAAGCAAGCCTTGTGCTACATTTTTATACCTTTGACAATTATTCTTGGAATAACTATCATTTGACCAGAATTGGGCTTTCTGTAATTGTAGGAAATCATGGGAAATATGCCACGCCCAGAAGACTTTTCAGGGAACCCCTTTTATCCTTATTCTTCATGCCTGGGTGTGTTCTTCCAGCTCCCATTAGAACTTCACAGGCACCAGCACAAATAGCAGGAAGTGCTACGCAGCTATAATACCAGACCCAAAAGTTTCTCACTTTGGCAACATATCACTTGTCTCCACTTGTCATGCCACAAAAAAAAAAAAAAAAAAAAAAAAAAAAAAAGTAACATTGATGCCCCCAATAAATGTAACACAAAGTGTCCCTGGGTGGAAAGAGTAAAAAAAATAACATGTTCAACAGCACCTGCATGAAACAGATGCTTTCTGGGAGAAAAATGAAAATTAGATATGGAAAATTAGAGAAATAAGTTTTAACAATTAAATGCAAGACAGTAAAGAAGCAGTGTCAGTTCATGATGAACAGAAGTACAAAATAGTTCTATTTGTCAGAAAGAAACCCTTCCCTATTAGAATTACAGTCTGTAACAGGACTGTGGGCCACCCTTCAGCTGAGAGGTGTTCCAACGATGTTACATTTTGGAAGAACACAGGGATTGAGGACATGAAAGAAATACTCCTAACTCCTTTTCCTCAACAGACACGGATGGTTCCCTATTAAATCAGTCAAGCACATCTCTTAGAGAATCGAGAATACCACCATGTTGTATTGATAGTCCACTAAAGAACACAAGTTCAATAATGGGGGTCGATGTTGCAATAGGAAATGCTGTGGGCCTCATGTTAGAACCCAAAGACTTCATTTTTAGCACTCCTATTCGCCTCGGAGGGACTACAACCAGTAAGAGTTTTAGAATAGTGGTGGTGGCAGTAACGTGTGTGTATGTGCACAAACACAAGGGCAGTGTGTGCTGTTTTATACCAAAACCAAATGTGTGTATTCACAGGACAGCTTAAGGATTGCAAAAAGTTAAGAAAAAATAAACCATCTCCCATTCCTGTACTTGGGGTGAGAACCAAGATCAGAATCTGAATTCATGGTTTCTAGAACATCTCATGAAGTTAATGTATCAGTTTATTTAAGTGTACTGCAATAAACTTTATATCCTGTTTCAGTATTACCTGACAACCAAGAATCAGGCTCTATAGTCAAAATTTAACACCTGCAAGTTACTCTTCAGTCTTCACAGACATTACACTAGAAGTTGGTTGAGGCTAAGAAAGAAGCATCCATAAAAACGAGAAAGATCATAGGCGATAATCAGAAAATAAGTGTTTTCACTGGATCTTTTCTTTCCTCTTCTTAACACCTCCATTGACCCCCTCAAATCAGAATATCATCTAGCACAACCTTTAACTGCCTCTCAAACTTTCTTCAAGCCTTGGTATAAATTCTAAGGATTATTTTCTTTGGGAAATTTAATCCTAATCATTACTTCAGATCAGGAATAGGCTGAGTGATGATGTTTAACCAAATATCTGTAAAAAGGGAGGAGACAGAAGAAACTTTACTTTCAAGGTCTAGCTTATCTGATACACACTCGATTTTTAAGTCTCCGGATAAAAAGCATACTACCAAATTGATGTTGGTAGTAATTTGTTTCTCCTTTAGATAAAATGAGTATTTCATTTGACCTAAGAAACCAACATCTAAAAAAAAAAAAAAAAAAAAGGGGGGGGGGAGGGGTTGGCACTCCTTCAAAGATGTTCCTAAAGTTTTATAAAGGCTTAAAATTCTTTGTGTATAATCTGGTGAAAAGTTATTGCAATAAAATGCACTGTTTATTCAAGTGGGCAACAAGAAGACTGAAGATTTAATGAACATCTTCTTAGAGTATTTGTTCACAAGAAAACTAAACGTGGGATCACAAAAGTCTTTCAGCAGGAAGAACAGTTTACAACTGATTGTGTAAATTTTGGTCATTTTTAACATCCAGCATAACACTGCCTCTAGCACAGAGGGAGAATTAACTGAGATGTATTTTAAACATTCTTTGAAAATTCCAAAGAAAATAGAACCACTTTTCTAGTGCCTTATGTAGAAGTTATACATAAAATTGCTGAAGGATAAAACTATCACAGCTCTGCCTCAATTTCCACAAAGATCAAACTTTCTGTTAGAGAACTGTTTTAACTCCTGAATAATCAGAGTATCATAGCTGGAAGGAGTCTCAGAGATGGCTTCTCAGACTGCTTAATTTTACAGGTGAGAGAACTAGGGGCCAGAGAATTTGAAGGACTTATGGTCACCTTCATTTTTAGGTTTCCAGAGATAGGTTAGGCAGTCAAGTCTTCTAAGATTTGTATTACAGATTTGTTTCACTCTGAGGTTCTAACCTTCGTGGTTGACACCTAACTGGAAAGTGAACAGTCATAGCCAACTACTTCCACCTTCCATCGTTACACAGGAGAGGAGTTCAACACACATCACTGCCTGCCCTTTGCTCCCAGTTTGGAAAAGGAACTGTAATGCCATTTCTCTTCCTTTCTCCACATCATGGGCTACCATCGTCCCCAGAAGCAAAGAAAGCAAGTCACATTTTACCTGTGTTCTTCTGAAGACCGATAATGTAGGAATCTTGTGTATTCCAACAAAATATGTGTTCAAAAATAAATTGCTATCTTCTTAAAAAAAAATTTAGAGAGAGAGAGCACATACACATACACATGTGCTCAAGCAAGCGAGACAGCACAAGCAGGGGAGGGGCAAAGAGAGGAGAGACATAATGCCAAACAGGCTCTGCACTGATGGCAGGGCTTGAACCCATGAACTGCGAGATCATGACCAGAGATCAAGAGTCAGACGCTTAACCGACTAAGCCACCCAGGCGCCCAGCTAACTGCTATCTTTAAGGGGACTTTTGTTTGGTCCTCATGAAATGAACATATGAAGTTGCCAGATGAGAGAGAGGACAGAGCCAGTTAAGTATTCTTCTGTTCCTCTTTATTAAAGAAAAGTGCCTCCAGCCTTAAACCATGACGAACCCGAACAATTCTGATACATTTGTAGTGAGACAGAATCTAGTTATTCTAAATAGAGTGAATTACACACCTTGCCAAGTATTGAATCATCTTCTAAGTTCGATCAAGAGCCATTTGTGGTCATCTTCGAGCAATCAGGTGAAAAAGAAATTTGAATAAACTGAAGATGCAAATTCTTGGTTTGAATTTTATAAACTTCTAGAAATTAGACTGTTCACATTGACCCTAATCCCAGATGAGATTCTACGATGGGTTCAAATTGTTTTAAAGAATGTAGAAAGCTAACAGTTATTAAGAATATTAAAGGGATTTTTGTTTTGAATTCTGCCTCAGAAAGAACTCTAACAGAACCCAGGATTCTGCCATACATCTGACACTTTCTCACCATACTCCCAAGAAAACCACAGAGAAATGTAGGTTGGATAGTGCTGTTAGTTTTTGAACAGGTCTGCTCCACTAATAACCTATCGGCAATCCAGGAAGAAAAAAAAAAAAAAAAAAGGGGGGGGGGCCTATATTCTATATTGTGATCTCAGTGTCCTATATGATCTTCCCCACCTACTTCTCTCCTAGTTCTCTAACCTTCAGTCGTGCTGGTGACTTTCTATTCTTAATCAAGTTCATTCCTTCCTGTTTACATCTGCCATTCCCTTCTGCCTGGAATGTTCTCTCAGCTCTTTGAATCTTTGTGAAACTGCAGGCATTAAATACTACCTATTCAGAAACTAATTAGATGGCCACCTACCCAACCCTGTCATGCTCTACTCTATCCCTGTTTCCTACCACACTATTTTCTACCTCCCCCATGAAATTATCAGCTTCATAAAAGCTAAGGCCTTGTTCATGTATTCACCAAGTATCCACAAGACTTCACACAATGCCTATAACATGCACTGGGCTTCTAGGAACACTGAATAAGATAAACTAATGAAATATCTTGACACCATATCCTCTATCTGGCCTTTCAGAATTTTTTTTTACTGATGTCTTATATTGAAGTACAGAAGGCTGGATCTCTTTTCGTGTTTTTTTTCCCCCATTACATTATACCAGATAAATACACTATGTGGGGCATTACGAATGCAAAAAGGCCCTGAGGGTGTAAGAGGCCAGACCTATACAACAGAAGAACATAACAAGGATACATAGAAATTTTTGCACCTAGAATCAAAGGAATTTTGCGTGCTAGCACAGGACAGGGCAACTTGGTTTGCCCTTAGCCTCTGTAGGAAGTACCTTAAGTTGCAGCTCATCACTATTTTGTTATATACCAACGGTGTGGTATTTTTTAAAAACCCTTGGAGCCTTGAAATCAAGAGATTACTTTCAGACCAAATTACGTACTTGTTCAATTCTAGACATTAACAATTAAGAAAACTGAAAATAACTAAATGTGGTTGAAAGACAAAAAGGATTATGGTATAGGGGTCAAGGGTAGGCTGCCTCAAGATGGGTCACTTTGGTATGAAGATTTTTTACTTAAACGCAATCAAAACACAGCAGTTCCAAGAAAAGCTCTTTACCTCCCCCCACAACTGCCTTAAAGAATTTAGAGGAATTGCTCCAGGAAAAGAGCTATCACCACAGAGAACAACGTTATAATGTGAACTAGGTATGGTAGGATAGGGTCCATAGCAAGGGTACTATGATCAAAGTCCTCTTTGTCCTGCTGTTTCTGAACAGCCTAGCAAATTCTGTACCAAAAATTTACTTTTTCATCTTCCTGTGAATTGCATTCTTTTGAAGTCCCAAACCCCTAAACCCTGTTGTCTTTAAACTAACCTACCTCATTTTATCAGCCTTTGGAATGTCCATGTCTGTGTGAATTCCCTGCATATTCAAAATTTTGATTGTTTGTTAATCTGTCAATTTGATTCTTTGTTCAGCTAGAAGATCTTGAAAGGCAGAGGAAATTCTTCCTTTCCTACAAGAGTCATGAAAAACTACCCTCATGTTAAGTGAATCTGAAACTTTGACCAGTAACTTCAATAAGAAGTGATTTTCTGGGGTGCCTGGGTGGCCCAGTCAGGTAAGCATCCAATTCTTGGTTTCAGCTCAGGTCCTGATCTCTCAGTTCAGGAGCACGAGACCTGCATCTGGCTCTGCTCTGGAAGCATGGAAGCCTGCTTAGCTTTGTTTCCCTCCATCTCTGCCCCTCCCCTTACTCTCTAGCTCTTAAAAATAAACAAGTGTTGGGGCGCCTGGGTGGCTCAGACGGTTGAGCATCCGACTTCGGCTCAGGTCATGATCTCGCGGTCCGTGAGTTCGAGCCCCGCTTCGGGCTCTGTGCTGACAGCTCAGAGCCTGTTTCAGATTCTGTGTCTCCCTCTCTCTCTGACCCTCCCCCGGTTCATGTTCTGTCTCTGTCTCAAAAATAAATAAACGTTAAAAAAAATTTAAAATAAAATAAACAAGTGTTAAGAAAAATGATTTTCTAATACTTTAGAGTCCTCTTAAAATAAGTTACATTATTTAATAGAACAGTGAATTCCTTGTCATTTTTTTGAGTTTTAACTTTTTGAGTATGAAATTTATTGTCAAATAGGTTTCCATACAACACCCAGTGCTCATCCCAAAAGGTTCCCTCCTCAATACCCATCACCCACCCTCCCCTCCCTCCCACCCCCCCCCCCCCCAATCAACTCTCAGTTTGTTCTCAGTTTTAAGACCGTCTCTTATGTTTTGGCTCCTTCCCTCTCTAACCTTTTTCTTCCCCTCCCCCATGGACTTATGTGGATCCTGAGAAACTTAACAGAAGAGTGAAAACATATGGTATCTGTCTTTCTCTATAGGACTCACTTAGAACACTCCACTTCCATCCACGTTGCTACAAAGGGCCATATTTCATTCTTTCATCATTGCCACGTAATATTCCATTGTGTATATAAACCACAATTTCTTTATCCATTCATCATTTGATGGATATTTAAGGCTCTTTCCATAATTTGGCTACTGTTGAAAGTGCTGCTATAAACATTGGGGTACCTTGTCAGATTTCTACTGCAAAATCAGCAGCTGGGATACAGTGGATGAAGTTCCACAAAATGCACACTTATTTGGTTAATGATTGATTTTTTGTCAATCTGCAAAGAATTAGTGTTTTATATATGTTAGTGGACCATGGAGACATCAAAATCAGCCACCCACCCAGGAACTGAATATTCCTTAATAACCTAGAGAAATCTATAAACACTAGAGGAAATCAGCATTTGTAGGAATAACCCAGGAGGTTCTCTAAATTTGTATCTCAAAAAGAGGAAAAAAAAAAAAAAAAAAAAAAAAAAAAAACACACTAGAGACCTGAATGTAACAGAAGGAAAGCAGATTTGGGAGATGTTCATGTTTTAAGGTAGGAACACAACTGTACTCCAATTGGAGAAAAATTGAAAAGGAGGTCAGCCTTAAGAATAGGGCAGGAGGGTGAAGAGCCTGAAGTTGACTTTACCAATCCCATAGAAAACCTAGTTTTTGGTTCTCGTAGTGATCTATAACAAGGGAAGATTCAACAGATTTAAAATACCTTTGTTGAAATAGTCCTCAAAGCTGCCTTTTCACTCCACTCACTAGGTAAGTCTAGTTATAGGTCCACTTCTCAGGAATGCTGGTAGATAGATGGATTCATCTCCATCATAAAAAAGGATATTCCCCATTTTAAGTGTTCATTATGGTTTGTATACTTCAGTATCATGCAATTTTGATTACCACAAGTCGGCCTCTCCAAGTCTATGAAGTGTCAAACATGATAGGGAGGTAGATCATGAGCTACCATAACAAAATAGCACCTTGGAAAGAGCCATATGGCCCTCAACTGACCACATGTTCTTCGTTTTCAAAGTTACATCATTCTGTATTGACTACATGCTTTAACTATTTAGCTGAGGCAGAATATAAAGAGATGTTTGACTTCTGGGTATGAACAACCAGTGACTAGAAAGATAATTAAGAAACCTACAGGTTGGAAGGGAATTCAGAGTGTTCTAGAGAACACAAGATCTGGAAAAGCAATGTTCAAAGATCAAAGAAAAGGATTTTACATATATTATGTATATTTTTATTATACACATACATGTACTTTTTTTTTTTTAATAGCAATTGGTTATTTTGAACCTTGGAAGCAAAGAAGCAGGACTCTTTCACGGGGATATGCCTAAGAATAAACAAGGTTAGTCTGAAGTTTTGCATTTGGAGAAAACCTATGCAATGATGTGTAAACTTGAAATAAGTCTACCTTCACTAAAAATTCAGTGGAAGGGACTTCAGATGAAAACTGCCAAGTGACAGACATTCAAGAAAAGGCTGCTGATGCAGGTGCACGCATTTAACTAGGAAGACAATGAAGCACCGTTCACCTGTGCACATTCTTGAAACTATAAAAAGTGCTGGTCTTTTCTTCCAAAGGAGTAGAAGGAGAAACTATCCTGAGGGTGGCTTGGGTTATAACTGAAATGCATTAACTGCACAATGGAACATTCAAAAATTAATGGGGTCTTTCCCTCCTCTGTTGCAATGGGTCCTTGAATCATTCTATCCAAATACTATGTGGCCCAGGTTATCAGCAGTCCCCAAGAAAGTGAACGTGTCTCTTTGCATTCTTCATGCTTAAGTTTTGTGTTCCAGAATGACACCAACATAGGGAAGACTTTATAAAAGATACATCAAATGAGAGGTTCTTGACCAGTGCACAAAGAGAATATCATGGACTGCCCGGCGATTCCTGTCACTGTGCATTCAACTCACAGCTGTGAAAAACCTACCCTCAGAGCTCCCAACCAATAATTTTCCCCTCAACCTACCTAAATCATCTGCTTATATTATAAAATACATTATCTACATTGGCCCCTTTTCATTACTTAGATATCCACTCCAAGATGTTGAACCCGGACCTGAGGAGCAAGTTATGTCCATATATGCAAATAACAGTCTTATTGATTTCCTGAAAGAAACCTTTCATTTCTTTCAATAGAAATTTTTGAAATTTAGACAGGAAAACAATGAGGCAAAGACAAAGAGGTAAGTAATGCCATTTGGTTTTCTGGTTGGTGTATTTGGTAGGTAAACTGAAGTTCTTACTTGCCCAGTGACTTCAGGACAAACATCCAGTTACTTCCTCAGGCTTAAATATGCAGCTGACCTGCAGGGAAAGGGAGATGGGCTCACCATCCAGAGATAAAGGAGTCACAGAAGATTTGTGACTAATATCAGATATTCCAGCAAGTTGGCGCTGGAGGCAGAAATTAACAAGTTCCTTCCCCCAGCCACTAGATTTTAGCCTTCAGGTGACAGAACAGCTGACCAGTGAGGATCAGGGATATGTTTCCTGCACATGTATGTTCCAGATAACAAAAAATACAGATTTTTAAATATTTGACTAATAAACACATTTTAGGTCTTTCAAAACGTTTAAGCATCTGGAACTACCTAGAAGCATGGCTTTGTATCATGAATAGAGACTATGAAGTCTTATAGGATCAGAGCTATTAGCACTAGAATATGACCAGAGTCAAGAATGGCCCCAATAACCTATTCAAATCAGGACACAGAAGCCTTTTTGCTAACTTTTTAAAATAGCCATTTTAAGACTTGGAATTATTTAGGTAAACAAGGGTGGCCATTTGCTTAAGAAAAAATCCAGGGGCACCTGGGTGGCTCAGTTGGTTGAGCAGCCGACTTCGGCTCAGGTCACGATCTCGCAGTCCGTGAGTTCGAGCCCCGCATCAGGCTCTGTGCTGACAGCTCGGAGCCTGGAGCCTGTTTCCGATTCTGTGTCTCCCTCTCTCTGCCCCTCCCCCGTTCATGCTCTGTCACGGTCTCAAAAATAAATAAACGTTAAAAAAAAAAAATCCACTCAGTGGCTACCCCACTTTACTAACACCTCTAGTTTGAATATTGCCCAACTATGCCAGAGAGCTAGAGCTGAAAGTCCAAATAGTAAGAATCTGTTTTCAATCCCACAAAGGAACCCGCAGCAAAGTTTAAGATGGGTAATACAACCTACCGTACGAAAAAGACCAATTCCCAGATAGAAGTAATGAGAAAGGGAAGCCAGGAAACCAACTTACAGAAACCACATTCACCTCTTTCTGAAAAAGCACTCACAGAGCATGCTCACAGAGCATGGCTCCCCGGTCTGCCAAAAAAAGGATTGGGCCACCTTCCTGGATCTGTCAAGGATGTTAACAAATGGAGCTTGGTGAGGTTTGCAAAAACAAATGAGTGGCGGTCACATGGCTGCAGGTCCCCATTCCAGGCTGCTTATCTGGAGATTCATGGACTGCATACTGAGGTTTAGAATTCTGCTGACAGTATACAGCTTGCTATGGTTCTAGACTGTCATTAACCCAGCAAAATAGCTAAACTCATGTGTTAGATTCTGCCGTCTTCATTTAAGGTGATCGAGCACGTGACAGATGGTTGAAGTATGAAAATCATGGGTGGATTTAAGAGTTTTGGGGGTTTAAAAAAATCTTGGGGGTGTGGAAGGAGAGGAAGACCTGGGTTACCTGTGGAAACAGGTGTCTGTTCTCTCTGAATCATCCTGACAGAGGACAGGTTTATGGCAATTTGGTAAACCTAACACATATGACTGGAGTTAAAATACATTCCTCCCTTATTTCATTTCAATTCAGAATAGGCTACAGACCCTAAAATTCTTATTTTAGGCATTCTATAATTGGGTGTTTTTATATGGTATGAGAACTGAGGAGATCAAGGATTCTTCCTTAGCATAAAGACTCATTTTTCCCTGAATGTAAAAACGTTCTTCATTTTCCTTAGGTAGATTTGCAATGGTGTTTTAACATCTGAAACTGCCATCCATGAATTTGAATTTCTGCATCATTAAATGGGCAACAAGCTAGTGCTGGTGGATGAAAATATGAGCTGGAAGATAACACCACCATATGGAATGATGATCACATAATGAACCAGGAAACCCAAAAACTGAACGAGTCAGGCTGCTTAGAAACACAAAACAAGGTTATAGCACACTTTTGGAATTACTACACTCACAAATGATAAAGAATATTACCTTCCAAACTTGATACCACCTCGGCTCAGAAGGCTTATAAGGTCCCTAAACTGTTCCTAAGGATGTCGGCAGTTCTCATATACTTCAGAGAAAACAGAGTATCTTAACCCTGCCTTTTCAAGGAAATCTTAGGCTCTGTTACTTTTCAACCCACAGTGAAAAGCACAAAGATGCACAATTTTTTTTTTTTTTTTTGGGGACAGAGAGAGACAGAGCATGAACGGGGGAGGGACAGAGAGAGAGGGAGACACAGAATCGGAAACAGGCTCCAGGCTCTGAGCCATCAGCCCAGAGCCTGACGCGGGGCTCGAACTCACGGACCGTGAGATCGTGACCTGGCTGAAGTCGGACGCTTAACCGACTGCACCACCCAGGCGCCCCAAGATGCACAATTTTTTATTGAAGTGGCATACATCCGTTAGTTTGGTGATCACATTTTAAGTTGAAAGTTCTAAATTTGAGAGAGAGTCATGGCTGGGATTTATAGAGCTAAATTGTTATTTTATTAACAGCAACTGATTTCATTAAGCCATGAGTTTTGGAATGATGATATTGAAGGTAACCAATGACGACTCCCACTTGATCTTTACTCAAGAGACTTTGATACTTCATGGTTTGAGCAACTACTCTAATTATGGCTTGAATTCTAAGTGGTTGGATAAACTTCAATACTACATATACAATATATGTAATATATGGCAGTAATAACAAGCAACATGTTAGACCAGTAGTAATGATTTACATCATTCCCAAGGGCTAAACAACTCCAAGGGAACTATAGGTTTTAAGAGCCTTTGAGGTCATGTCAGTCATTTTGGTCACTAGAAGGTCTCAAAACACTCAGTATATAGACAACCCAGCATAGTTAAAAGCAGTCAGTGATGGGGCCCACAGGATTTCTACATAAAATATCCAATTTAATCCTCATGAAAAGCTTTTAAGTTTTATTATTCACATTTTACACAAGTTTAGAGCATTTGCCCTATATCACACATAGCTAATATAGGAGCAAAGCCAGCCTGGAAGAATAGGAGGATTACATAGCATTTACTGTATATCAAACATTGCTCTAAGAACTTAACCAACTCAATCTTCAGGAAGGTAGACAGAAGCCCGAGGTCACATGATTAGCGGTTGGCAGTATGGCTCTAGAGTCTGCTCCCAGACAACCACCCTGTGGGGTTCCCTTTACTAATTCCAGGAGCCTCTGGATGGATAAAAGCAATACAGAGGCCTAATGTTTGGGGATTCTGGCTTCGTGTTGGACATTATAAATAGCCAGATACAAATAGAGCAGCAATAAAGACTGAATTCCCAAATGTTCTCCAAGTGAAAATCTTAAGATGCCAAAATTCTTATTTCTATGTCATTCCCTTGACTTCATCTTTAAAAACCTTCTGGTCTTGCTTCAAATTACCTAAGAAATATTTCAGAAATGCAGTATCTTGATCTCCAAGAAACTCCTAGAAGTTTTAACATGCTTCCATTACCACATAGAAGTTTCGTCAAAAAACAAGAGAATATGGTCATAAAATTGATTTGATGTAAAATACCCTGTATCTACTTCTGATGATTCTATTCTAAGGGCAAGAGGAGGTAGAAAAGCAGTACACATGTAACAAGAACTAGATAATTCACTTTAAATTAGCTTCACCAAAAAAAAAAAAAAAAAGTTATGATTTCATGCACTTTTCTTCCTTTCATATTCATACATTGGATGTTCTGTCAAAAATATCAGATGGGCTCTTAATGCACTTGAGAATATTCTTCACCTATATCTTTAGAAAAGATTGTGGCTAGCTCTTACAAAAGAGAAAAAAATGGGGAAAAAAAG
The DNA here is from genome assembly GCF_028018385.1 of Neofelis nebulosa. NCBI lineage: Eukaryota > Metazoa > Chordata > Mammalia > Carnivora > Felidae > Neofelis > Neofelis nebulosa. The sequence continues at coordinate 44,601,278 of NC_080792.1, read as the reverse complement.
AGGTAGTTTGGCACTATTGGTGTAAAATGTATAGTTGTATGTGAGTATTAAATGTTTACTGAGATAGACAAGTAAACCAAGCATATTAGACAGGATACTGGTCTAGTGAGTTGGAATTTCAAATTCAAATGGCAGTAAGCCACATGGGATAGTTTACAAAATGTGTTTAGGGGAAAGCAGAATTTTAAAAAGCAGTAACTAACTTTTCATTACAGAGTCTATAGTTTGTTAAAAATGGTTTTTAAGATAGCATTGTCATTGAAAAACAGATTTTAAGAAAATCTCAATGGACAATCATTGAAATATAGGACAGAAAGGCCCCATGTGAGTCTTTTCTACTCTTCTCATTTTCAGAAAGTTTAGAAAATGCTACACTGCTTCAACAGGTTGTAAAAATAGTAGCCCCAACTTTATTGCCACTTGGAGCTTGACAGATCAAGAATCACAAAACACGTGTTCAAAAAGAGGCTTCTGAAACTTAAAAATACACACAAATTAGACAAAGTTTAGACATTCTAAACAAGAAAATCTGAGAAGTACGAAGTTTAACCTACCTGTACACTGCTGTGCAGGTGATTGTTCACAGGGGAAATGGACTTTGCAATTCAACTGGTTTCTCAATTATAAAGTTTGTACTAGAATATGAACATAATTCCTACTAGGACTCTTATGGAAAACCATTTTTCCCTCAAATTATTACTTCAAAATAAGATATCCTACAGAGTGAGCAAGCCAGTTTGACAGTGTAAACAAATTGGGGGTTAAGAATAGCTACTTCACCGTGTGATGGTCTTAATATCTAGTATGAACCCCAATACACAATAGGGTTCATTATGATGAAATTATGTGTGAATTTCATCCCCCTAAGCAAGCAATGTTTACATTCTAACCCCCAGCATCTCAGAATGTGACTTTACTTGAGAACAGGGTTATTGCTGATGTAGATGATTAAAATGCATCTATACTGAAGTAGAGTGGGTCCCTAATCCAGACTGGTGCCCTCCCCTCCCCATGGGCTGACAACACGAAGACAGATACAAGGAAAATGCCATGTGACAAAGACAGAAACTGGAGTCATACAGCTGCCAATCAAGGAATGCCAAAGATTAGCAACAAACCACCCAGAAACGGAGTAGGAAAGTATCTCTACAGATCAGAGAGACCATGGTCCTGCCAATGCCTTGATTTTGGACTTGTAGCTTCAGGAACTGAAAATTTGTTTTTAGCCACCCAACTTGTGGTATTTTGTTACAGAAGCCATAGAAAACTAATACAAACACTATATAAATTGTATACCTCTCCCTTCTCACCTCCCTTTGTTGTTGCAGAGGGCATGGTGGAAGGAGTTTGATAGAGTTTGAATCCTAATGCATTAACTCATTTAACTTCTGAGCTGCAGATTACTCATGTTGAAAAATGAGAATAATCTGGGGCTCCTGGGTGACTCAGTCAGTTAAGCATCCAACTCTTGATAGGAGCTCAGGTCACGAAATCACACACGCGTGAGCCCCAGGTCAAACTGCACTAACAGCACGAGCCCGGTTGGGAGGCTCTCTCCTCTGTCCCTCCCCCTGCTCACTGTCAAAATAAACTTTAAAAAAGTAAAAATAAAAAATAACCCTCCATAAAGTTCCCAAGATTAGAGGAGATGATATATCTAAAGAGCCTGGCACACAGCAGATGCTGATTGTCAACCCTAGTCCCTCCCTCCTCCACATCAAGTTGTAATGAAGATTGAGACTATAATGATTTTACTGTAGACTGTTCTCCATTATTCTAAAATGACCCACAACTTGAACATGCCATGAAAGGCCCAAAAGAGTCATCTGAGAGATAGTGGAGACTTCTAGAGCCTAGGAAAAGAACTTAGGAGGGTTTAGAATTGAGTTCTGAGAGATTAGAACCCTTGCCCTAAACTACAAGTGCTCCATGAAATATGGAATTCCCTTCAGAGTTCTAAAAATCCCCAAACATCAGACTCAGCAGCTTTGCATGTCATCCACAGTCCTTCCAGAACTTTCCAAGTCACTGAATAAGGGACTCATTAAACTTGAATGAGCAAAATCACATCCTACTGGAAAAGCAACCTACAGAGAGGACAAAACTCTCAAGTGGCTGTAGTTGTTGCTTCAGTGAAGAGAAAGCAGAGGACTGGGATCAGCAGTAAGTATTGCTAACTAAGATCAATACTGAGATCAGAGGTCAGGATCTAGCCCTAGGGAGAAGAATTGTAATCCCAAAAGCACTAGGAAAGCATTACACCCATACCATGGAATACTGCTCAGCAACAAATAGGAACTAAACATTAATACATGCAACCACTATGGAAAACCATATGGACATCCTCAAAAAAGTAAACAGACGTACCATGTGACCCAACAATTCTAATTCTGGGTATTTATCCAAAGGAACAAAAACATTAACTCAAAAAAATAGCTGAACCCCCATGTTCATCACGGCATTATTTATAACAGCCAAGACATGGAAACAACCCAGTGTTCATCGATGAATGAATGGATAAAGAAAATACGTATAGGGGCGCCTGGGTAGCTTAGTCAGGTAAGCATCCAACTTAAGCTCAGGTCATGATCTCACAATTCATGGGTTCAAGCCCCACGTTGGGTTCTGTGCTGACCACTCAGAGCCTAGAACCTGCTTCAGATTCTGTGTCTCCCTCTCTCTGCCTCTCCCCTACTCACTAGCATTCTCTCTCAAGAATAAAAACAAAAAATATGGAATATTATTCAGCCACAAAAAAGGAAATCTCGTCATTTGCAACAGCATGGACAGACCCTGACAGCATTATGCTATGTTAAAAGAGTCAGACAGGGAAAGACAAACACCATACGATCTCACTTCTATGTGGACTCTAGAAAGAAAACAAAAGCTCAGGTACAGAAAATATATGTTGGTGGCTTCCAGAGGCAGGGAAAGGATAAATGGGTGAATGTGGTCAAAAGGTACAAGTTTTAAGCTATAAAAGGCATCCTGGGGATGTAACCTACAACAGGACTATAACATTACTTGAAACATTATATTTGAAAGCTGCAGAGACTAAAGTTCTTATAAGGAAAAAGAAAAGATTGTAGGTATGTGTGGTGACAGATGTCAGACTTACTATAGTGATATTGATATATACATATATCAAGTCATCACACTGCATACCCAAAATATTACATATCATTTTTTTGCAATACAGTTGACAAACTATTTGCAGCATTCAAGGGATTATGCAGAGTGAAAAATGCTAGTCTCAAAATGCCACATACCATGATTGCACTTGTATCATAGTTTTTCAAAGATAAAACTAGAGGGGCACCTGGGTGGCTCAGTCGGTTAAGCATCCGACTTCGGCTCAGGTCATGATGTCGCGATTCCCAAGTTAGAGCTCTGCATGGGGCTCACTGCTATCAGTACAGAGTCCACTTCCAATCCTTGGTCCCTCCTCTGCTAGGTCCCTCTCAAAAACTTAACAAAAGTTAAAACTATAGTGAATAATGACAGATCAGTGGTTACAAAGGGCTAAGGGTCGGGGGAAGACATAGTTACAAAGGGACAGCACCGAGTTGTTTCGAGTGGTAGGATTACACTCAATCCTAATGGTGGTGGTTATATGAATACATACATGTATGAAAAGTCCTAGAACTGCATATCTGGAAGGACCATTTTACTGTGTTCACTTTTAAAAGGTTTCCAAGCTTAACCACCACCAGGACTTGAAAGAGACCCCAGGAGGCAGGAGGTCTGACTGTACTGGGACCTTAGCCCACTTTGAATAAGCTTCAGCCATCTGCAAGGTGGGGAGAAGGATAAAGGCAAGACTAACTTTTGGAGAGAATGTAGGTGAAAATAAGAAATCCAGGGATGTGAGCAAAACTCCTACAAGGAGGCAGTCATCAGGAACCCAGTCCTTGTCTTTCCCTGCTAAAATACTTTAAAGCAGAAGGACACTTCTTCCACTGCACAAAGCAAGAGCCACTCTGTGCCAAGTCACTCCCTTCCTCAGTCCTCTCAGCTAAATTAGCCAAAGAAGAAAGCTAAACCCAATACACTGCTAGCTGCACCCCTCAAAGTACATCCCTGGGATCGATTTTTAGGACTTTTCTCTCTTACTCTTCTGAGTAGAAAGAGGACCCAATTGCAGCCAATTCCAAGACACGTGAATTTCTGCCTGCCAGTCCTGGCGTCAATGACTGGCTTTGGGGTGTGGCTTCTAGGTCTCTGTAGAGGCTTAGACATCCACCCAAGAGGTGAATCCTTCACACACCTGGACCATCTGGCAGTGGATCTCACCTGCCTGCCTGAGGAAGGAATCAAACAAGGCAGGGAGGCCCCTAGGGGGGAGCAGGGTGTGACTGATGCCTCCCAAAGGCAAAGAATAGTACAGCCAAGAAAGGCCCAGCGACAGCCAGGTCAACCTCAGGAAGTCATCCCTGCCACCTCCTCAGGGGAGGGTGAAGAGGGTAAGTGAGCAGACCACTCCCCATCCTGCTGTCGATGGGGATCCCCAGGATGCAGGATCAACCCCAAGCCAGCAAGGAGAGGGGTGACTCGAGTTTCAAATTAGATTGGTCCCCATTTTAGTAAGAGAAGTAGACTGCCATTCTAGATATGAAGGGATAAGAGACCCAGTGAACAAAGCATGGTTTAAAGCAATGATTGAATAAAAATAAAGCCTTTGTGTGTGTGTGTGTGTGTGTGTGTGTACACGTACCCCCACAGAGTGCAGAACCACCTGACTGAACACACAGGTATAGATCCTGAGCTGAGCTACTGAATAATGCAGTGGCCAGTCTCTAGTAATGAGGAGCGGGGTTTCTGCAGTCCAGCTGGGTGCGGGGGTGTCAAGGTAACTGGTGGGAGATAGGACAGGCAGAGGCTCAGAGGAGAGACTGGGAAACACTGCCAGTATTCTGAATGTAATGAGCGGCTTCCAAAGCTACTGACAGCAGTGTGGGGACTTGACATTTTAAGAAGCCGAGTCTGACAGTGGGCTACAGCACAGACCCAGAAGCAGCACAGGCAAGGGGGAACACGAGGCAGGAAGGCTGAATTCAATTTGAGGCCCCTATTCCTTTGCTGCTCCCCCAATCTAACCTCTCTGGGGAGATGCCAAGGGCAAAATCGAATCCAGAGGAAAACAAGTGGGGTTGCCCCAGTGGGGAGGAAGGGAAGGTGGGAGGCATGGAGGGTTCTCAATTTGTCTCCTTTAATTCCTCTGATCACTAGAGCAATCAGAATTGCTTGGGAGAATTACTGGAGTTCTTCCTGCTTGGGAGGCAAACACCCCCCTGCAAAGCAAAATAGAGTTAGACTCAAGTAAGGAAATGTTGAAATATGTGGCTTAAGCTATATGGTTCTCTGGGCCACAGGAGGACAGAGGAAAAAGGCAGTTTCTGAAACTCCATGGAGACCCAGCCCCCTTCACCAGAAGGGAGCTGCCAGCATTTTGAAATTCAAAGCCTGAGTAGTCATAAGAAAACCACCTTGTCCGGGATACTCCCTTCCACTTGTGCAAGTACTTCTAGAACCTGACATGGTAGTGGCCAAGTGCATGAAAGTACAGGGATGGTGTGTTGCCTGTATGTAATTCTTGAACAGCTATTAATACTGAGGGACCAAAGGGAAAATCTGGAAAGGAAGATCAGGAGGAGAGTGAAAGAGAATGCTAGGGTAAATTGGCAGGGCTTACAATCAACTAGATAACAAGCATAGAAAAAGAAAAAAAAAAAAAAAAAGAAAAAAAAAGGAGTTACAGATTTTGAGGAGGAATGAATGGGGAAATGGCCATTACATCAAGAAAAATGAGGATAGGAAACAGGATTCTGATCTTAACATGCTGGAACATGAGTGCCTGTAGTACATTCACAGAGAGTAGGAACTAGGAGGCTGGAGCTCGAAAGGGAGGGCATCTCCTCCCCATCCGTCCCCTTACAGCAGCAAGGCTGGGGGTTCCGTGTTCCTGTGCCAGAAAGAGGAACTAAGCGCCAAGCGTTAACACACACAGTGGCTGTAAGTAATAGACAACAGATCTAGTTTTCACATTGACTGATCGGACTCCCCAAGGACTTGGGATGTCTCCATGTGCTGGAGCGAAGGCCCAGCATTAAGTAAATGCTGAACTAATAGCGAAGGACTACAACCGCAGGCACCGTGAAGTTTGTGACAAGCAGTAATGAAAATGTCAGATGCCACATGGTTGAGGAACTTGGTGCATAAGAAACACATGTTATTTAACAATCTGCCAGGGAGTGAACAAAAACCAGCTGAAATCGAGCTAGAGGCAGCCAGGAACACACTGAGGAAGTCATTACGGAGCAATACCAAGATTGGCTCTGGAGCCTCAGAGTGGGATCCTGCCAGAAGGCCAGGGCAGAACATGGATGGAGGGTGCAGGGAACTGGTAATAAGGGTGGGGGGCAGGGACAAGTACATTTAAGCTAGTCAGCATATTGAGTAACAAGGCAAAAGCAAAGGAAGCACCCCTCATCTAAAAGGCATTTGTGTCAGAGCTGATCTTTGTGCTAGTTTTCATTGTCGATCTAGAGAATCTAGCTTAGTTGGGGATCATGAGAAATGCTATAATTCTAGGCACACAGTACATGCTTATTAAATATTTGTCATTTTAATCAGAAGTAGCTGGGGGCACCCGGGTGGCTCAGGTTAAGCATCTGATTCTTGGTTTTGGCTCAAGTCATGATCTCAGGGTTCAGGAGATTGAACCCTGTGCTGGGCTCTGCACTGGCAGTGCAGAGCCTGCTTGGCATTCTCTCCCCGCCTCTCAGCCCCTCCCCAGCTCCCCCTCTCTCTCAAAAAGTAGTTGGAAGAAGTTCCCGAAGACTTTCTTACCCAAGTTAGCAACTGCCTCACAAAAAAAAAGATTGCTTTGTGATTGGGTTTTATTTTATTTGTTTTGTTTTGTTTTTTGTGGTTTTTTTTTGGAGTTATGTAGAACTGTGGGATTAGCAAACTTGAACATAAACATCAAGTCATCTGACCACCTACCTACATGGGTCATTTTTTCTATGATTGAATTTGGGGGGGGGGGGGGGGATGGTGGGGGAGGTCATTTTGAGTGCCTTCTCCAGGCAGGTATTATTGTAAATGTGGAGACATAACCAGAGTTACTGTTCAGGCAGCACACCCAGATATGGGCATAATAGTTAAGATGTTGAAGGGATTTCACCAGCTGATTCATAAGAACTCCATTCAGCATCCTAGTGACCCTGTTTCCCTGAGTCCCCCCAAGAATGTCTCATTATCCAGCAGAAAACTCTGCCCATAGTTCAAGGATAATTTTTCAAAATAGGTACAATCATGATTTTCATACATCTAGAATACTAACAACGTCAAAGATTTAATTAACAAGGGACCTGAAATAGCAGTCACAAACACCTAAAAGAATCAAAAGACCAGTAAGGACAAATATACAAGCCCATAGGAAATGTTGGAACATCTGCTTAAGGGATGCAAACTGGCTACTTCCATGGAGAGGGAATCAATTGAATCTCCAAGGCACAAAATTACCTGCAGGTCCATAGACAAGAATTATTTGCACTAGGACGGTGCTATACAACTTCTACAGGCTTAACTATATTTAGTTACTGCTCTATAGTTGTGAAATAACTCCATCAATAAAAGAAACCCATAAAAATCATAATTGTGAATATTCTCAATAATACATAGTTTTCCATTTAAGACACCTGGTGATCTTTTGGCCCAGTTAAGTCTTCACTATTTTTTTGGTACATCCTTTCCCTTGTTCAAGAATAACCCTGAAGAAAACACATCTTTGTAGGGCTGGTCTCATTACATTTGGCCTCATCTGCATAGGCTCAGCAAGAAGCTTTATCAAATTTGCTCTGGAAATCTAGAGTTGTACAATATTGAACAATCACAAAGCAACCTGGTGGGAAGTTTCATAGGGAGGTTCTAGTCAGTCTTCAATGTATCCAGCATTTACTATCCCAAGGCTAGAATCCAAACCCAAAAAACTCTTCACCAAACTTAACCTGCAGAACCTATAAAGACTGGGCCCACTGAAGCTAGTTACCAGGCCAAGCTCCTGAGCTTTCATAGGCACTTACTCTTAAGAAAGCCCTAAGATAAGTCCAGTTTATATTCCTTCAAAGGGACTATCATACCTGATTAGGGGAATGATTCTCAACTAAGACATTACAGGCCAGACTTTGGCTCTATACCAGTTTTTCCCATTATCTGCCAGATACAAGGGACTTATGCTTACTGAATATATGTAAATAATTATGCTATCAAATAGTAAAGAAATTTAGGAAGATTCTCATTTCTGGTGGAGGTGAGGAGAACAAGGTTAGGGAGAAACAGACCTCATTTGAAAATGCTCTAGGTGTTGACAACAGCAGCATATGCTAAGTTACTGGTTACAGATAGCCTAAGAATAAGAGCTCCCACATAGCTAACATTTAAAAAAACATCAATGCACCAAACAAGTATCCATAATAAAAATTTCCTCATCAGTTCATTCAGTCCTATGTAATGAAATCACGTTCTGCTAAATCTTAAGTTAGACTCAGGAAGCCATCTGCTTGACTAAGGAAAGCTTGAAACTCCTGACTCCACCCACTAGCAATGTCAACTGCACAGAAGACTCTAAGAAGTCAATAGTTTGAAGTACCTGGAACACCACAAACAGCCTTGTTTGTTGAAGACACAGACTCTGCTCACTCAGGCGAGCATCAGTAAAGAGACCATCGGTAGATGACACGTGTAACGTAGATGAGGTTATTACCATAATTTTCAGAAGATGAGGCGAGTTCAGAATAAAGTGAAAAGGAAATGGGATTGTGTGCCACAAACAAAACCAAGCCATTTCAAACAATGTTTTAAAACAACAATGTCTAAGGGTAAGGAGTAAGTCTATTTTCAAATGTTACACTATATTCATAATTTTTTTTTTCCAGAGGAAAGGTCATGATACAATACACAATCCTGATGTAAAAGAATGCCAAGTAAAGAAATATGCAACAACTCTGGAGTACAGCCTAGACATCTGTATCTTTATAGAACTATGGGTGAATCTCCTTTGCATCTCCAATTTAGACTCACTGGCCTAGAAGATGCTAGATTCAAACTAAAGATTATCAAGACGAGACAGAATAAGCATTAGAGAAGTGGAGCTAAGAAATCCTTGTGCACTGTGGATGGGAATATAAGTTGCTATGACCACTATGGAAAATGGTATGGAGATTCCTCAAAAAAATTGAAACCAGAATAACCATATAATCAAGCAATCCCACTTTTGGATATGTATCCAAAGGAAATGAAATCATGATCTTGACAAGATATCTGCACTCCTATGTTCACTGCAGCATTATTCACAACAGCCCAGGATGGAAAGAGGCATTCATCTATGGATGAATGAACACACACATGAATATTCAGCTATAAAAAAAAAAAAAAAAAAGAAATCCTGGGGGCACCTGAGTGGCTCAGTCAGTTAAGCATCCACTCTTGATTTCTGTGTAGGTTGTGATCTCACAATTCTAGATATCAAGCCCTGTGTTGGGCTCTGAACTGGCAGCACAGAGCCTGCTTGGGATTCTTTCTCTCTGCCTCTCTCTGCCCCTCCCCTGCTTGTGTAATGTGCACTCTTGCTCTCAAAATAAGAAAAATAAAGGAAATCCTTCAGTTTGCAACACAGAAGTACGTTGAGAGCAGTATGCTAAGTGAAATAAGTTAAAGACAAATAATGTATGATCTCATTTATATGTGGAATCTGCCAACTCCTAGAACTCAGCATAGGATGCCTAGGGGCTGAGGTGGTAGGGAAAGTAAGGAGACATCGGTCAAAGAGTACAAAGGTCCAGTTATGAGATAAATTCCAGGAATCTAACATACAGCAGGACCATAGTTAATACAAAGTCGTTAGGATGGTTAAGTCTTAAATGTTCTCATGAAAGTGAGGTGAGGGATGGATAGGTTAACTTCAACGTGGTAATCACTGTAATATACATGTATCAAATCATCACATTGTATGCCTAAACTCAATGGGTATGTCAATTGTATCTCTATAGCCAGGAGTGATGGGGAAGCAGGCTTGTTCCGTTTAAATAGCATTTAAATAACTGATGTTGACTACTAACACTACTGTTTTTGCTTAATATCAGGTAAACCACCACCAGAATTCTGATCAATAGAAACCTATTATGGACCATGAGAGCACTGAACAATCTCTAGGAATTTCCCATGAAAAATATATAATTTCTGAAATATTTATATTAATGCATGTTATGTATTCAAATGTAACCTAGGGAAATCTGGCAGGTCTTCTGATTTGGTAACTCATTATACAAACCTAATTATTTCTAGCATTACTTTATAGAAATAAATCATTGCAATTTTCCAGAGATCTTCTGGGAAATCTCAAATATAGCTTCAGTTATAAGATATCCTGAAAGGTCTTTTTTCTATCTGAAGAATTTGACTTTTTGGAGGCAAAAATAAAGACGAAATTTGGACATCTAATTAATATAGGACTATATACAGGTACCTGAAAGATAAAACTCGATACCTATTTAATCAAACAATAAGGCATTTAGAAGTAAATGCAAGAATACCACAACTAAAAAGAACTTAGTTCTTTAACGAAAAGGGGAAGCTTTGTTTTTCATTAGGTGTTTTTTCTTTAATCTCAGTGGAAGATCCCCACAACTATAAGGATAATTTTAAGAAAAAAGGTAAAGTGACTCAGACATGCAACACACCTGTCAAATATTATATTTAATTCATTAATGAGGGAATCAAAAGGTGTTACAACCAGTTCAAAGGAGAATTCAAAGATCAAATATATAAGGTCATGAGATTAAAATTTATGTGCTTGATACAACACTGCCTTCTACTGCAGCGAAGAGAAGTCACTAACACCCAGCACAGTATTTTTGCAGGTCTACAGATAATTCCTTGCATCACTGTTTTCTGCAATTTCTGCAACTTCTCTCCATAAAATTGCAGGATACCACAAATGAATGATCCAAACTCCCTAGGATCAGCTAGGCTAGAAGAATGTGCTCTACAACAGTTTCAGTGAAGACCCCTTCTAATCTTCTGGTCCATTCAGCAGTCTCTCCCAATTTCTCCTTCACCCTGAACACAGCAGGGGGGCCCTTAAGTCCCTATTAGGAGGGCTGGCCAGGCTTGTTACTGTCTACCATCACTTGTTAAGTATTTGTATACACAGAAAAACATTTCCATCTTTGATAAGCTCCTACTCAGTGCAATGGTAAAGACAGACCAATAAACAGAACAGAGAGAAGCACAGATACTTGGAGGCAGCACTGAAACAACTTCAAGGTCAGAGAAGGCCCTCTGGACTAATAAGAATCAGCAAAGAGATAGGGAGGGTGGAAGAGAATAAGAGAAAGGGGCTCCAGATAGAGAAATGGCATGAGCCATACCTGGATGCAAATTAGACAGTGGGGCATTCAAGGAATTGCAAGCTCATTCAGGCTATGAAGAGGAAAGAAACAAACAAGTTTACCACCATCCTTGACTTGGCACAGGAATAAACCTGAGTAGCAGCGGTACCTTCTCTGCTTTAGAGGATTTTAAGGAAAACACAGTGAACAGACAACAGGCTAAGTGTGTGAGCAGAGTATCGTAAATAATTCTCAGGCAATTCTAAAAATGGCTTGCAGCCATTCTAAATATTGCCTAAGAATTATTTATAATGCCTGATATAACATTCTGTGATAACATAAGCACACAATTGAGGGTTTGTTAAAATTTAATCCCAATTTAAAAGCTAAGCAGAGAAGATCAAGACCCAGAATAAGCAAAGGATTTTCATCTTCAGCATATTATTGAAATAAACCCTCAAACTCAAAAGAAATTTCCCAGATAGGTAAATGCTTAGGTTGACAGACCCAGCTCTTATGTTTTGTTTTACCATATTCAACACAGGACTAGATTTTTCACTCTTAGTGAGAAGGGTTATTGGTTTAAGTGCCACTTGTTGTCACATAGGTCACCAGCCTAACTATAAAATTATACCTGGAAACAAGATTATAACCAGAGCTACCAGATGGCTTCAACGGTGAAGAATTTTTCATAAAAAAGGCAGCTACCATAACCACATACCAGGCACTTTAAAAAAAAAAAAAAAACATTACTCATTTAATCTTAACACTAGGATATACAGGAAGTTATCATGCCCATTTTACAGAAAAATAAACTAAGAATCTTGGAGATTAAATAACTTGCATAAGTTTTTCATGTTACAACATATGCAATATAAGAGGAGCTCAGGTTCTGGTCTACAGTCAATCCTAAAGCCCATGGTTTTTAGATTTTTTTTATTTAATGTTTATTTTTGAGAGCAAGAGAGACAGAACGCAAGCGGGGGAGGGGCAGAGAGAGAGGGAGACAATCTGAAACAGGCTCCCGGCTCTGAGCTGTCAGCACAGAGCCTGACACAGGGCTTGAACTCAAACTGCGAGATCACGACATGAGCCAAAGTCGGACACCTAACTGACAGAGCCACCCAGGCACCCCAAGCCCATGGTCTTTAAAATGTAGGACTTCTAGAGAAAAACTGAATTCAAGTACTTTTAAATAATGGCATGTATTAATAGTATCTGAGTTTAGGGGTGCCCTGGGTGGTTCAGTCCGTTAAGTGTCCGACTACAGTTCAGGTCATGATCTCACAGCTAGTGAATTCGAGCCCCACGTCGGGCTCCACACTGGCAGCATAGAGCCTAAGATTCTCACTCTCCCCCACCCCCTCTCCCACTCTCTCTACCCCTCCCCCCTACTCACACTTTTTCTCAAAATAAACTCATTCATATATATATATATATTTTTTTTTTTTTTTTTTTTTTTTTTTTTTTTTTTTTTTTTTTTTAAGGGGACTTTGTTATCTGCCAAGTATGATTCTGGACCATACCCAGACCTGCCCTTTCACATTGGTAGGGCCCTGACCAAGAATACAAATGAAAATCCATTAGGTCCTATGTCTAAATATTAAAGGGATAAATCAAACAAGATATCATATGTTCTATACTTCTGCCTTGATCAGTAGGCTTTAGAATTCCTGGAAGGCCAGGTTAGAAGATCTCAGCTGTAAGCATGGCACCCTCCCTCTACCTCCCCCTCCACACACACTCCTTCAAGCCCTGGCACTACCCCACACTGAAAGGGGCCTGGAGCACACACATGTGGTCACCCCATCTGTCATGTTCAGACCCTATTTGCAACCACCTCCCAAACCCTCATAGCTGTCCCTTGGCTAGAATAGTGTGGTCTGCATTTGGAGTACAGATTTAGGAAAAAGTTCTACACCCATCCTGAGGTAAGCTCAGGTGCCTTTGGGTAGAGAATTCTGCAGGCCCGCATATGGTCTAGAACATACTATTTAAAGTACAACCTTTGAAACCCTGGTCCTTGAACTATGACAGTCTGCACCAAGTCACTATAGACCATGAAGGCAAGCATCTAGAGTCTTTCACAGCTATTGCACATTGCTAGAACATTCAAGTATAGGATTTTATATGACCAATGCTTTTGTGAAATAAGAAATCTCCTGAAGAAGGCAGTAGAGGCAGTTCTTACCCGTAGATGGATAGAAAGGCTTTGTCATTCTGTCTAGGTGATGAGGGGCCTGGTGTATATATTCCTTTGGCCTAATCTCTCACCTTCTGTGGTGAGGGGCCCGGCCAGGGGGAAAGCCCCAGGAAGACCCTCTGAAGCATGGGCTTCCTAAAAGGGATTTCTCTTACCAAGTCTACAGCAGCTCAGACACCACCACCTCTTCTGTTTTTCTAATCTTCAAGATCTACAGATCTTTGGGGTCTTGTGCTCTGAAGAAGCAGCTAGAACAGTGAAAGTGAGCTCTGCTGTGAAGTGTGTGGGCTTTGGGGATCCCAGATGACAATAAGCAGATGCATAGCTAATAAGTGGCTAAGGGAAACTGCTACGCCTCCAGAACTCCTGCTACCAGTATTCTACTGATTAGCTCCAGCAGGAAAAACAGGTCAAAGCCAATAAAATTCAGCTCCTATTAATTCAGGACTACTGACAGTTGAATGGAAATATTTTAGATCTCCTGTATTTTTTTCTTGCCCCAAACCTCAATCCCTGCTGAAGACACATTCCCCAGCCTGTTTTTTCTCTGCCTGTTGATAAAGGGATTTTAAAGTCAAAGGCAGGAATTTGAGGTCTGTTTCAAAGAAAATGAATTTTTCAGAGTAAAATAGATCTCCAAATACTATTTACAATCATCTTGATATTATTGCCTCAAGGTTTGGGCCAGGAAGAAATTGTTTTTAAAATGACTTGGGATAAGTAATGGGATTTGCCACTATTTACTTTTAACTTCATAATTCTATTTGTTTAACCTTTAATATGTCTAACCTTCCTTTGGCCCACCCCCATACTGCATTCCCCTCGATGTGCACACACCCACACCAATAAGCCAACAGCTCATGAGAACTCTAAGAGCCCCATTTTTATTAGACACTGAAGTATTAATTTAGCAAGTGCTTATTTCATATACAGACCACGCAACAAAAGATTCCGCTTTTAAGTTAACAGATGCCTAGCTACCATTGACTTATTTTTCTGAGAACACCCAGCTTAACTCTAGCACCACTTCTGGACATTTTCTATTCAAACGCAAAATTTGATGATTAGATTTTACGTAAGCAAGGAGCAGAAAAGGTGAAACAGAAGAAGAAATCTAGCATCTTTCTTAGAGAAGATTCCTCTCCATCTCTCCCACAGCACACATACATCTGGTGACAAATCGACCTTCTCTTTGAGGCTGGGGTTTTGTTCCACAGCAAAGATCACTATCAACTTTACATGAAGGTTAAATTAAAGATTGTAAACCAACAAGAGCTTTGGATATCACACTTAAGATTACGTAAATAGTGTTCAGTAACACCAATACCTTGGTGAGATACAAGGTCCCTTAAGTACATACACAATTTTAACCCTGGTGTAGTCTGTCAACAATAACCCTTTTTGCTCAAACAGTGACTTGATCTCTGGAGGCAGAAAATGATTTAGGTCTATTTTCTTGAGACTTTCTTGGTATTAACTTATTTTAGGCAGGCATCTTTTCCTTCTCCTGGACCAATCATTATAACCTTTAGTGAGAAGAATCACGTAGAATCATCTTTAGGATGCATATTCCCAAGCCACACCCCTTAGAGACTGATTCTGTAGGTCTGAGATCTTGCCAGGAATTTTTTTTTTTTTTTTTTTTTTTTTAAAGTAGGCCCCACAGGGGCGCCTGGGTGGCGCAGTCGGTTAAGCGTCCGACTTCAGCCAGGTCACGATCTCGCGGTCCGTGAGTTCGAGCCCCGCGTCAGGCTCTGGGCTGATGGCTCGGAGCCTGGAGCCTGTTTCCGATTCTGTGTCTCCCTCTCTCTCTGCCCCTCCCCCGTTCATGCTCTGTCTCTCTCTGTCCCAAAAATAAATAAAAAACATTGGGAAAAAAAAAAAAAATTTAAAGTAGGCCCCACATCCAATATAGGGCTCAAACTCACAACCCTCAGATTAAGAGTTGTGTGCTCTACCAACTGAGCTAGCCAGCTGCCACCAGAATTGTTTTGGGGTTTTTGTTATTTTTAAACAAGTATCCAAGGTAATTCCAACATAGTTTCATGGAACAGCCCCTTCGAGAAGCCATTAGAATTGTGGTTATTTTAAGTACTTAACAGATCAACTAGCACTTTCTGGCAAAGTGAACTATTTTGATGACCAAGGTATAGTGGTGGGGAAAAAGGAAATCCTCAGACGAATTCATAAACAAGGGTTAGATAATATAACCAAAGTTGCTTAAGTAATTTCAAATCCATAAAGAATTTTGTTTAAGTTGCCATATTTTAGAAGATGACCATCATTTTACCCCTATTGTTTCACAAGCTCACCTAAGGAATATGTAATTATATAAGAGAAAGCATCAGCTATTCAATGTTTAATTAGCACCTAGACATTGTGAGTTACATGTAAACTTCTAGATTTCTATCCATAGGAAAGAAAAATCCCAAAAGTTAGAGTCACATTGCCCTGTAAGACATTAACCAGGTTTGCATTTATAAGATCTATTTCAATATTTTTATCTGAATAATTACATACAAATCTCCACTTCTCAAATTCTCTTTTGAGCCTGTCTCACGATCTGACTAGTTCCTTAAGCAATGGGCTGAATCAAAGCACTGACATTCATTTGTAGGAAAGTCAGGTTTTTATTTTGAGAGTTGTGCTTTGGCTGTTTTAGAGGTTCTACCAAGATGCAAAAATGCACTTACCTGCCAAAGCCAATTAAACCTTGTTGGTCAAGAAATACAATTTCTTGTGCTGCCTCAACCCAAACACATCTTTTCCCGGTACCCAGTATGAATTTCAAGCAGGAGATTCATACTGACTGTTTCTCTCTTTAGTTTCCTGCCTCTGTTTTTGTTGTTTCTGGGTTCTTGACTACACTTGGTTCTGACTAGTTTCTGCACAGCCAATGCATTATTTCCCATTGGTGGCACCAGTAGGGATCTGGTTCCATGGTTTGATGGTGTGGTTATCTCAATCAAGAGGATAGACATCGGCTTTGTCGGAGAGTAAAAAACTTTGGTCTGTCCCTTGATACGCTCATGTCAATTAAGAAAATATTTTGCACACATTAAAAGGAACTGCTCGCACAGCAGCTGTGTTTACTTTGCTTTGTGGCTCAGACAGTGAAGTATGTTTCTGTGTGTCTAATTAAGAGTTAACCTCTATGTAAATCTGAAGTATAGCCCTGCCTCTGATAAGTTAGATGACAAACTCTCAAAAAGGCTAATTTTGTGTTCATTTACAGAGACTACTGGTTATGTAAGTGGAAAGTTCCTAAGACTTCTCTAGAAAATAAAAGTCTATTGCATTTACAGTTCAGTTTAAGACAAACGAGTAAACTGCTTTCCCAGAAGCATGATTATATAAGAATCCAAGTTCACATAATCAAGATGAACCAGTGGACAGGTAAGACTGGTTTGATAGTTTTGGTTAATTGCAGTATGTTTTTCTGGGATTATATCAGTTCACTATTAAAAAAGATTAAAAAAGAATGTATTTTTGAAGAGATCCAACATGGTTAAGTAGGGGGACCTACTTGAGGGATGAGTTCCCTCATCCCTCAAACAGCAGTGTTGAGGCCAAAGGACTTTGAAGAGTCTGAGCTGCAGAGTGACAAAGAAGTCCCCAGGGACCCATGGGGAAAACCTGGCGGGCCACAGGGCTACTTCAACCAACTCAAAGCACACCTGGTGGAGGGTCCAAAACATCACTATGAGTAGGGAGATAAAGCAAGCACAGTCACAACAGATAGCAAGTTACACACTCCAAAACAAACACCTCCTGAAGGGCCAGGCCCTGTACAGTGTATGACCCTTCTTTAACATAGTAGTGCTCACAGGTGCATGGCATATGACAAGCTTTTAAAACACGTAAGAGACAGAAAACTAGCCCAAATGAAACAATTCTCTTAAGAGATTCCAGGAAGAAATGACAGCTCAAGAATTGATCAAAACCAGTAAATGTAACAATTTAGAACAGTCATAAGATTAATTGCTAGGGCTTGGGGAAAAAAAAAAAAACATAGAAGAGTAAAGAGAATCTATTGCTGCAGATATCAAGGAACTAAAAAATAGTCATGAATTTAAAAATACTGGAAAGGAGGTGCAAAATGAACTAGAGGCAGTGACAGCAAGGATTGGAGACGCAAACAAAGTCAAATAAAAGAAAATTATGGAAAAAGATGAACCTGAGAAAAAAAATTCTTGAGGGGAGGATTAGAGAACTAAGTGATTCAATGAAAAATATCCACATCATAGGAGTTCCAGAAAAAGCGGAGAGAAAAAGGGACAGAAGGTGTACTTGAACAAATAGCTGAGAACTTCAATCTGGGGAAGGAAACACACATTGAAATCCAGGAGGCACAGAGAACTCCCTTCAGACATAACTTGATCTTCTGCATGACATAGCATAGTGAAACTGGCAAAATAAAGATAAAGCAAATTCTGAAAGCAGCTAGGGACAAGTGGGCCTTAACCTACAAGGGTAGGCACATAAGGGTCGTAGCAGATCTGAAATTTGGCAGGTCAGAAAGGAGTGGCAGGCAATTTTCAATCTGCTGAGTAGGAAAAATATGCAGCCAAGAATCCTTTACCCAGCAAGCCTGTCATTCAGACTAGAAAGACAAAGGTTTTCCCAGAAAAACAAACTGAATTCATCACCACTAAACCAGCCCTACAAGAGATCCCAAGGGGGACTTGAGTGGAATGTTGCAAAGACCACAAAGGACCAAAGACATCAACTACTGATGAAACTTATAACAATGACTAAATCCATACCTTTCAATAACACTGAATGTAAATGGACTAAAAGCTCCAATGAAAAGACATAGGGTATCAGAATGGATTAAAAAAGACCCATCTATTTGCTGTCTACAAGAGACCCATTTTAGACCTGAGGACACCTTCAAATTCAAAGTGAAAGGACAGAGAACCATCATGCTACTGGAAGTCAAAAGAAAGTTGGACTAGCCATACTTACAGAAGACAAACTACTTTATTGGTAAGAATGTGGTAATTGCAGGGGACTTTAATACTCACAACAATGGACAGATCATCTACAGACAAAAATCAATACAGAAACAATGGCCCTGAATGATACACTGGACCAGATGTACTTGACATATTCAGAACTTTTCATCTAAAAGGAGAATACACTTTTTTCTTGAACATACATGGAACCTTCTCTAAGATCACATGGTGGGTCACAAAACAGCCCTCAATATAAAATGAGACCATACCATGCACACTTTCAGATCACAATGCTATGAAACCTGAAATCATCCACAGAAAGAAGTTTGGAAAACTTCCAAATGCATGGAGGTTAAAGAACACCCTACTAAAGAATTAATGGGTCAACCAGGCAATTAAAAGAATTAAGAAATCTATGGAAGCTAATGCAAGTGAAAAAAACAGTTCAAAACTTTTGGGATGCAGCAAAGGCAGTCTTAAGAGGACAATACATTACAATCGGGGCCTCTCTCAAGAAAGAAAAATCCCAAGTACAAAAATCTAACAGCACACCTACAGGAACTAGAAGCAGAATAGAGAAACCCCAAGGCCAGCCAAAACAAACAAACAAACAAAAAAAAAAAAATCACAGCAGAAACAATATAGAAAAAAAACAGAACAGATGAAAGAGTTTTGAAAAAAAAAAAAAAATAAACCCTAGCCAGACTTCTCAAAAAGACTCAAATAGTTCAAATCACAAATGAAAATAGGTTTATCACAACCAATCCCCCAGAAATACAATACTATGAAAAATTATATGCCAACAAACTGAGCAACCTGGAAGAAATGGGAAAGTTTCTAGACACCCACATACTACTAAAACTCAAACAGGAATAGAAAATTTAAACAGACCATAACTGGTGAAGAAATTGAGTCCATTATCAAAATTCCCCCAACAAGAGCCCTGGGCCAGATGGCTACCACTCAGGGTTAATACCTAGTCTTCTCAAGCTGTTGCAAAAAAGATAGAAATGGAAAGAAAGCTTCCAGACTCATTCTATGAAGCCAGCATCACTTGGATTCCCAAACCAGACAAAGACCCCACAAAAAGAATTACAGGTCAATATCCCTGATGAACATGCATCCAAAAATTCTCAACAAGATACTAGCAAATAGAATTCAACAGCATATAAGAATTATTCACCATGATCAAATGGGTTTCATTCCTGGGCTGCAGGGCTGGTTCAATATTCACAAATCAATGTGATACATCACATTAATAAAAGAAATGATAGAAACCATATGATCCTGTCAATAGATGCAGAAAAAACATTTGACAAAATACAGCATGATTTCTTAATAAGAACCCTCAACAAAGGATAGAAGGGACACATCTAAACATCATAAAAGCCATATATGAAAAGCCCACAGCTAATATCCTCAGTGGGGGAAAAACAGCTTTCCCACTGAGATCAGGAATGTGACAGGGATGTCCACTCTCACCACTATTGTTTAACAGTGTTGGAAGTCCTAGCATCAGCAATCAGACAAAATGAAATCAAAGGCATCAAAATTGGCAAAGCAGTCAAACTTTCACTTTTTGCAGATGACACGACATTCTACATGGAAAACCCAAGACTCCACCAAAAGGCTGCTAGAACAGATAGGAATTCAAAGTCAAAGGGTACAAAAATCAATGTACAGAAATTTGTTGCATTTCTATATACCAACAACAAAGCCACAGGAGGGAAAAGAAAAAAAAAAAAACCAAAAACAAAAAAAAAAAAAAACCAAGAAATCGATCCCATTTATAATTGCACCAAGAACCACAAAATACCTAGGAATAAACCTAACCAAAGATGTAAAAGATCTGTATGCTGAAAACTATAGAAAGTTTATGAAGGAAATTGAAGATACAAAGAAATGGAAAAACATTCCGTGCTCATGGATAAATATTGTTAAAATGTCAATACTACCCAAAACAATCTACACATTCAATGCAATCCCAATGAAAATTGCACTATTCTTAAAGCTAGAACAATCCTAAGATTTGTATGGAACCACAAAAGACCCCGAATAGCCAAAGTACTATTAAAAAAGAAACCAAAACAGGAGGCATCACAATCCCAGACTTTAGCCTCTACTACAAAGCTGTAATCATTAAGACATTATGGGTATTGGCACAAAAACAGATACGTAGACCAATGGAATAGAGAACCCAGAATTGGACCGACAAATGTATGGCCAACTAATCTTTGGCAAAGCAGGGAAGAGTATCCAATGGAAAAAAGACAGTCTCTTTAGCAAATGATGCCAGGACAACCAGACTACTTTCTTACACCACACACAAAAATAAACTCAAAATGGATCAAAGACCTAAATGTGAGACAGGAAACCATCAAAACCCTAGAGGAGAAAGCAGGCAACCTCCTCTTTGACCTCAGCTGCAGTAATTTCTCTCTCAACACATCTCCAAAGGCAAGGGAATTAGAAGCAAAAATGACTATTGGCACCATATCAAAATAAAAAGCCTCTGCACTGCAAAAGAAACAGTCAACAAAACTAAAAGGCAACTGATGGAATGGGAAAATACATTCACAAATGACATACTGGATGAAGGGTTAGTACCCAAAATCTATAGAGAACTTACCAAACTCATCACCTGAAAAATAAGACATGAATAGACACTTTTTCAAAGACGACATTCAGATGGCCAACAGACATGAAAAGATGCTCAACATCAGTCATCAGGGAAATACAAATCAAACCCACAGAGATACCACCTCACACTGGTCAGAATGGCTAAAATTAACTCAGGAAACATACTGGCAAGAATGTGGAGAAAAACCCTCTTCCACTGTTGGTAGAAATGTAAACTGGTGCAGCCGTTCTGGAAAACAGTATGGGGGTTCCTCAAAAAATTGAGAATAGAACTACCATATGACCCAGAAATAATACTAGGAATTTATCCTAAGGATACAGGAATACTGATTCATAGGAGCACGTGTACCCCAATGTTTATAGCAGTGCTTTCAACAATAGCCAAACTATGGAAAGAGCCCAAATGTCCATCAACTGATGAATGGATAAAGAGAATGTGGTTTATATGTACAGTGGAATACTACTTGGCAAGAAGAATGAAATCATGCCATTTGTAGCAATGTGGATGGAACTAGGCCTTATGCTGAGTGAAAGAGAAAGACAGATCTCCTATGTTTTCACTCATGTGGATCTTGAGAAAGACCATGGGAGGGGAGGCAAACCATGAGACTCCTAAATATAGAGAACTCTGAGGGTTGACGAGCGGGTGGGGGAGAGGGGAAAATGGGTGATGGGCACTGAGGAGGGCACTTGTTGGGATGAGCACTAGATGTTGTATGTAAGCAATGAACCACGGGAATCTACCCCCAAAACCAAGAGCATGCTTTATGCACTGTATGTTAGCCAGTTTGACAATATATTGAAACCCTTTTCTACTACAAAAAACACTTTTTAAAGATCTTTGTTTTCATGAATTTCCTAAAACTTGTTACATTAGCTTATTGATCAAGTTAATACTACTGCTACATTATGAAGATTATGAAAGATGTAAGGCAGCCCCGGATTGGTCCCATAACAGCAAAGGAACCAAACCCTGCCCACAACAGGCAAAGACAGCCATTGCAGATGACCAGACTGAAGGCAAAATGTGGCTCAGCCACAACAGGACACATGCAGCACACAGGAGACACTCAAGTGCCAGGTTCTGGGAACAGGGGACACTGGCCTGCAGGGCACTACCAGACCTCTTCTTCATAAGGCCACCCCTTTCAAGATCAGGAGACTTTGCTGACTTTCCAAAATGAGAAAATCAGACTGTCCCAAATGCAAGACCAGGACAAAAATCCTAGCAAAAAGGGTTAGATTAATGAGCTAAGCAACATGCTGGATACAGAATTCAAAGTAATGGTCATAAAGATTCTCACAGGACCAGAGAGTGGAGGATCTTGCAGCACCTTCAAAGAAGATAGAAAATATAAAGAATGAATCAGATGTGAAAAACTCAGTAACAGAAGTTTAAAATACACTAGAGGAAACAAACAGAAGAACAGATAGATGAAGCAGAACAGAGTAGCAACCTGGAAGACAGAGTAATGGAAAGTAACCAAGCTGAATGAAGAATATAAAAGAAAGGAGAACAGGTTAAGGAACTCAGCAATGCCATCAAATGTAATACCATTCACATTATACGTTTCCCAGAAGAGAGAAAAGGGGGCAGAAGATTTCAAGAGCCAAAAACTTCTCTAATCCACGAGGCACAGAAAGCCCTCAACAAAAATCAACCCAAGGAGGTCTGCACTAAGACATAGTAATCAAAATGGCAAAAAGCAGTGGTAAAGACAATTTTGAAATCAACAGTTACATGCAAGAGAAGTCCCATAAGGCTATGCTGATTTTTCTGCAGAAATTTTGCAGCCAAAAAGTGGCATGCTATATTCAAAATCCTGAAAGGGAAGAATCTGCAACCAGGAATATTCTACCCAGAAAGGCTGTCATTCAAAATAGAATGAGAGGGACTTTTCCACACACACAAAAAAAGGAATTCACCACTAAACCAGCCTTACAGAAAAGGTTAAAGGAAATTCTTTCAGTGGAAAGTGAAGGCCACAATCAGGAAAGGAAATAATTTCACAGGTACATACAAACAATCACTTGTAAGACTAGTACAGAGGTTAAAGCACAAAGGCAGTAAAATCGATTATAGCTCTAAAAGTCAAGGGATTCAGAAAATAAAAGGATGTAAAGTGTGACATTACATAAAACATAGGGACAGAGTTTTAAAAAAACTAAAGCTTATGTCCTGTAGAGTTCTATCTTAAATTCCTAGATCCTTAGTTAGCTAAGTCTTAGGTTGATTGCAGACCATTACTGGACAATAATCTGATACTTGGCTAATTAATATATGTACCTTTGCTTAAGGTGTTCTAGAGTGGTCACAATTTTGAATATTACATGTGCTTACTCTTGCCATTACAAAGATGTATAAAACTGGCTATTTGTGGCTATTGGGAGGAAACTTTGCTAGTTTGTGTCCTAAACTGGGCAATAAATTATCAATTACCTCTCAGCCAAACATTACTTAGTTTTGTACATGTTCTACAGGAGTCAAATACCAGGAGCATGAACATCAGAGAAATACAACTGTGTGCACCGTAATGGGACAGGATTTTGTTTTTCGAGGAAAATGAGAACAGTACAGTCTTAAAAGTGTCAACTTGTTTCAGAATATGAAGCAGAAGCACAGTGGAGAACAAAATTGCAGTTTGTATACCAACTTGTAGATGTTTTGAGGGAACTGAATTTTATTTACCCTGCTTTATAACACCTACATCTTAAGAATAATGAAATGTTAATTTTGACAGTCTTAGTTTTGATAAGGCTATTCATGTTAATCTGTAAAAGAGCATGAGAACCCTTTACTGCCAAACATTAACACAAACTAGAACTTGGCTTTCTGTTAAAATAGCAAGTAATCTTAAAATATTCAGTCTTGATAGGTAGTAAAATGGCTTTTTACCTCCACGTAATCTGTCCAAGTTGGATTCTACTCACCAGGATAATTTTCTTATTTAGTTTAATGGGAGGGAGAGAGAGATGAAACCGTGGAGCCTGACTCAGTGCTTGATCTCATGACTGAATGTACAATCACAAGCCAAAAATGAAGAGTTGACACTTATGGGAAAGCAAGCTGGTGCTGCCACTCTGGAAAACAGTATGGAGGTTCCTCAAAAAACTAAAAATAGAACTACCCTATGACCCAGCAATTGCACTAACTAGGTATTTATCCATGGGATACAGATGCGCAATTTCAAAGGGACACATGCACCCCCCATGTTTATAGCAGCACTATCAACAATAGCCCAAGTATGGAAAGAGCCCAAGTGTCCACCGACAGATGAATGGATAAAGATGATGTGGTGCACGCACGCGCGCGCACGCACGCGCGCGCGCACACACACACGAGTATTACTCGGCAATCAAAAAGAAGGAAGTCTTGCCATTTGCAACTATATGGATGGAACTGGAGGGTATTATGCTAAGTGAAATTAGTATGAAAAAAAACTCACACAACTTCACTCATGTGATGACTTTAAGAGACAAAACAGATGAACACAAGGGAAGAGAAAAAAATATAACTAGGAAGGGGGACAAAACAGAAGAGACTCAAATATGGAGAACTGAGGGTTGCTGGAGGGGTTGTGGGAGGAGGGATGGGCTAGATGGGTAAGGGGCATTAAGGCATTTACTCCTGAAATCCTTGCTGCACTGTATGCTAATTTGAATGTAAATTTTAAGAATTAAAAAAAGAGCTGACACAGCCAACTGAGCCACCCAGACGCCCCGATTTTTTTTTTTTATAGGACGTTTGCTCACTGTGGAAGTGCCAAGGTCAGAGTCTGAGCTGCATATGAACAGAGAGATGTTGAGACTGTTGGCATGCAGGGATCAACACCTGAGAGGAGGGCAGGCCAGAGCAAAGGAGAGCACTAGCAGAAACTGAGGATGCAGGTCTCCTAACACTTTAATCGACCCCACAGGGAGCTCTGAAACACAGCTCACCAGAGCGTCCAGCATTAGACCAAAGCGGCCAGGCTGTCTACCTGGGTTCACTGGATGTGGGCCACGCTGGGAAAGGAATGTGCTTAGACAAGGCAACAGAGAGCTTGAGGCTGCATGCTGACAGGTGAGCAAGATCTCCCTCCCTGAACAGCTATGTGGGCAGCTCACACTCAGGTCCATCAGGATTCTCTGCAGTCATGTACCCTCTACTCATTTTAAAATATTGTATTAGGGGGCACCTGGGTGGCTCAGTCAGTTAAGTGGCCGACTTCAGCTCAGGTCACAATCTCGCCTTCCGTGAGTTCGAGCCCCGCATCAGGCTCTGGGCTGATGGCTCAGAGCCTGGAGCCTGCTTTTGATTCTGTGTCTCCCTCTCTGCCCCTCCCCCATTCATGCTGTCTCTGTCTCAAGAATAAACATTAAAATAAATAAAATATTGTATTAAATAGGTAGCCAAGTACTTGATCTCAGTAAACCATGGATCTTCTCTTAATGAGGCAAAAGCTCTTAGCACCACTCTTGAGTTTGCCTACAAGGGCAGAACCCATTATTTCCGAAGACACGAATTTCAAGATATTTATCATCTAAAGCTAACAGATTTTCGATTCAACCTCTGGATCATCACAAATCTTTTTGCCTTACCCAAAGAGGAATACCATAAAAGATAGGGTGTGTGTTTGGTATGCTCTGTATTTCTCAGCTCAGTTATAAGAACCCTGTTTTAAGTTGTCAAATGAAGTGTATCAAATAGTCACAAAATTAAGATTATGCCTTTTACAGTGTTTCTCAACACATGGCCCCCAGACCAGCAGCATCAGCATTACCTGGGACCTTGGTAAAAGATTCTAAAGGGACCTGGGTGGCTCAAACGACCAAATCTTGATTTCAGTGCAGGTCACGATCTCACATTTTGTGGGTTCAAGCCCTGTGTGGGGCTCTGTGCTACCAGTGCAGAGCTTACCTGGGATTCTCTGTGCCCCTCCCACACATGCTTTCTCTCTCAAAATAAACTTAAAAATTGAAAACATTTGAAAAAAGAAACACAGGGGCACCTGGGTGGCTCAGTTGGTTAAGTATGTGACTTTGGCTCAGGTCATGATGTCGTGGTTCCTGAGTTCAAGCTCCGCATCAGGCTCTGTGCTGACAGCTCAGAGCCTGGAGCCTGCTTCAGATTGTAGGTCTTCCTCCCTCTGCCCCTCCCTCACTCATGCGCTCTCAAAAAACAAACATTAAAGAAAAAAAAAAAAATTTAAAGAAATGCAGATGCAAGGACCCCACCTCAAACCTATCTTGGGTCTTGGTAGAGTCCAGCAACCTGCTAAGGTTTGAAAATCACTCCCCTTACAGAACTCATTAAGAGGCCCTTAGGTATTTGTCAATGCCTTCAATGCACATTATGAATCCCTACCCTCAGGAAAAACGTAAAAGACTGAAAATATTTCATTGCAATGGAGAACTTTAACCAATAACACAAAAATACAGGAGCACATATTTTCATATTTGAGACAGAGCATACACACATGCAAGCCAAGGAAGGGCAGACAGAATCCCAAGCAGGCTCCACCCTGTCAACAGAGACCAACGTGGGGCTCAATTCCACAAACCAGGAAATCATGACTTGAGCCAAGATCAAGAGTTGAACACTTAACCGAATGAGCCACCCAAGTGACTTATTGGCTACTGTAATAAATTAATGACAGCAGTTAGCCCCATTACCAGGTTTCTGTCTTACTTTGATACTGGTCTGAAAACTAAGCTACAGGCATGAATTCTATTTTCAACACACAAAGATGGTCTCAGCAACTCATGGAAAGGTCTACTCCAAATATCTCAAGGCAAAAAACACACATCAGGCTTTTGGATCTTACAGATCACTTAGACAATTCATTATTCCTGAAAAACATCAGATTTTCAAAGCAATTCTAGAAGCAGATAAGCTCATGAAAAAGTTTTTATCAGACCAAATGAACCAATGAGAACTTTCGTTGTATTTTAGTATTTTTTAGTGTTTTATTTTCTAATCAGGGTGAGAAAGCCCTTTAAAAAAAAAAACTCAAATTAGTAGACCACATTTCTAGGAGTTGAAACTATTTGGTAAATCTCTTAACCTCAGATTCAGGTAACTTTATGCAATCTCCTTACTTTTAAGGAAAATATTGTTACTTTGGTTTTTAAGTTTGAGAGAGAGAAAGCATGCAGAGACAGGGGAAAGGCAGAGAGGAGAGAATCCCAAGCAGATTCCACACTGTCAGCATCCAGGCCAGACAGTGGTGGGCCCTGCAGAAATCAAAAGCCCAACCAGCCCAACCGACTGAGCCACCCAGGCCTCCTCTTCTAAGAGGTGTTAACTTCTATTTATTCAAGCAGAGTCTGTCCTTACTAGGGTATAATTGTACAGATGAACTGTGCAACCAAGAGGTCTATAGTATATTTGAGAATGATTCTTCGTGGATATGGCATAAGCTCACCAATAAAAATCATACCTCATGTTATGGAGCCAATGGCTACCAATCCCTTCTACGAAAATTGGCCTGGAACCTGTTCCATTGCTTAGAAGGTCCCAACCTCACAGTGCTAATCAAGTCCACTTTCCAGTAGTCAGCAGCTTATAAAATGTTGGGGCTATCTAGGAAATATCATTCCATCCTGACCTATAAGCACTGTAGGTACTGCAGGTGAAATTTCAGAGGGAGATTCTGGACCTTGGTTTCCAAGACTCAAGACTGAAGAGCAAATAGAGGCTTTTGAAGTCCAAGCCAAGATCCCTTTAAAAAACTGCAAGAGTTCATTTTTCATGTTCATTTACAAAAGACTGCATGCTACAAGAGGCTTACATGTGTTTACACCTATTGCCACGTCTGTGTAAGTAATCAGGTCATGATTTTAAGAAAGCTAACTTCTGTCGTTAATAAACTTTAGAAATTACATGGTGATAGGGAAGCAAAAATTATTCAACATTTGGAAGTAAAATCTTGAGGATTATAGATGTCCTCTCAGGGTCACTGTTTAATGATTCTGTAAATATCCAGGAGAATGCACCTATATTTGTGTTATTTAATATTTAACCAGAGTACTGATATTTTGAATTATGTGATAATTTATAGATTATGTTGATTAAAAGTTCTTACTTTGTAAGGCATTAGCTTTTTAATCTATTCACAAACTTCAGCATTCCTTGGACTGCCTGACCAAAAAGGTCTATTTTTCAACTTCTCCTTTGAACCAGCCTTACTAGGTCATTGGTTTATTTAAGGAGTTGAAGAGTATCTTTGACATGTGTTCACTTTACATTTACAAAAATAGCTTACTTTTGAAAATTCTGCTTTGATACTTGGGATCAGATCGGATTTGGAATTCTGAAGTCATTTTACAGAGTATACAAATGTGTATTTTATGTGATGCATATTTATATTACAGAAATAGAGGGGCACCTGGATGGCTCTATCAGTTAAGCATCTGAGTCAAGATCTCAGTTCATGGGATCGAGCCCCACGTCTGGTTCTGCGCTGATAGCATGGAGCCTGCTTGGTATTCTCTGACCCTCCCCTGCTTGTCTGCTTGAGCACGTATGCACTCTAAATAAACTTAAAAAAAAAAAAAAAAAAAAACACAAAACTCCAGCAGTACATGGGAATAGTAGCTGAAAGGCAAACATCTTAATATTTATTCAGTGAAATATTTATATTTGATGGGATGAAAGATTATAAGTAGACTTTGTTCATTGGTAAAAACCAAACCTGAAATGACCAAACAAGCTCAGGACAGGTCAGGATGCTACCAAATGAGTTATCAGAAATGTGTTAGTTTTCAGCACTTGTTGGATTTTGGCAAACAATTAAGGGATCACCTACAATTTTTATTACCATCTCAAACTACATTCATCAAGTTATGGGGGACTCATGTCAAAGATAAGAGGAAGTGTGAAACTTAGAGACCATTTATAATATTCTAGAATATAATCTAATAGTCATTTCTTTGAATTATCAGAAAATGTAACATTCTCAACATGATGTCTAACTCCACGATCCATGTTGAAACAGACTTCGTAATCAAGAAGCAAACTAAAAACATGAAAGCTAGAAGTCAAACTTCCTGAAATTTAAAAATTGGTAACTGTTCCTATAGCAATACTTCATGGTAAATATAAATCTCTACATAAAGTATC
The DNA here is from genome assembly GCF_028018385.1 of Neofelis nebulosa. Classification (NCBI taxonomy): domain Eukaryota; kingdom Metazoa; phylum Chordata; class Mammalia; order Carnivora; family Felidae; genus Neofelis; species Neofelis nebulosa. The sequence goes on along the minus strand of NC_080792.1, from coordinate 44,571,980 downwards.
TTTCAGTCGTTTAAGTGAAATACTTCAAAGCAATACATTCAGAGAAACAAAATGCCAATTAACAGCAAGATTGAAAAGAGCTTTGTCAAGGTAGGAGGAGAAATGTACTCTTCAATAAGTAGGATGTCTACACTGGGGATTAAAAATTAGAGACTGTTAAAATATGGGTAAATCTAGAAAAACAGGAAGAAAAAACGAGGAAGTTTTATTACAGAGTTCCATTGTACCTCGAATCTCACAAGGTTATCATAATTTATGTAATAGTTTGAGTATCAAGATCCTGGATTTAAGAATTTCAAAATAGCAATTAAAGTTCCTGAACTTTCTTCCTAGCAAACAGGTTTGTTTTTTTTTTGTTTTTCTTGGGGTTTGGGGGCTGTTTCTGTTTTTGGTCATTTTAGAGAAAGGCAGAGATTCCTGGCTTTTTAAAATTGTGTTTATGATTATTCGCATATCTTTCTCATTCGAAGAGTTTACCACAAGGACAAAATGACCTAGAAAGAAGAGAAAGGAGCTCTGGACAAACTGGAGCACTGGGCTCACAGGTGGATGAAGGGACTACATGAATATCTCCATGTAAATGGTTCTTTAATTGCCTGCAGATTGACCCACACAGCTGAATGTCCTGGTACCAGATGACGAACTGGAAGTCTGGTATTTTGGTCCCGGCTATTGAACCCTCTGCCAGAACAGAGCCACCATACTCCTCTCTGCCGTACTCTGAGCACCCGGTCTTGATGCTTGGGCCTTCCCTGGTAACACAAGCACTAGCTTAGCCCATAAGGGAAGTTTAACATTCTCAACTGACCCTCTTCTGCCCCCATCCTAGGGATATGCAAAGATAAGCTTCTTTTTTTTTGTAGGTGTCTATCACCTACCCGTCATCCATCATCTAAACATACATTCTAATATGTTGCCACTGTAGAATTTTCACACCTAACAATCCACAAACAGTATTCCCAGGACTCTTGAAACAGGATTTGATTCAACAGAAGATGCAAAGTGAGGAGAAAAGGCCTTTATGGAATCAAAGTTCTCCCTAAATGTCATTGCTCTCAAAACTTATCCTATTAAATACAGGACAGCCTGAATCACTTTTAACAAAGAATATTTATCAAACGCTTAATGAAGGACTTATTCGGAAAGCTTATATACAGAACCTTTTAATATGGTGAGAAAATGTTATAAGCTATTAATAATCCTTCCTATCTACTAATTTAGGAGCTAGGTGTTCATGTGTTACAGTTCACCTTTCCTCCAGAAACACATCCATGGTTTTAATTTACATTTTGTATTTAATACATGTACACATTTAACATGTTTAAAATACATTATTCTCAGTCCTTCAATTGAGGATTTGTCTAAGATGTTCTCCCTGCACAGAGGATGGCTGTCCTCGGCCCTCTTTAATTTTTCCATACACTGTTCATGTATTAGTTTTCTACAAGGACAACCTAGTGATAGTCTCTTTACAGGTGTTCCATCAACACAAGGCTTAGCATAGAATTATTTTGTTCACGTATGTGAGTTACCCCAGCTACATTGTAAGTGTAACCCCCCAACTGGGCAATAAATAGGCTTCTTGGGAAGGGAAAAGTGAAATAATGTTTGATAAGTCAGTGATTTTGCATAGTGAAGTGATCAAGGCCCATCAATTGGGAGCTTCTCTCCAGATGCCCAAGAACAAGATGAACCACACAGAACTTCCCGTAACTGTAGCACATAAAAGAAAAAGGACAGACACCAGAGCACATCAACATCATTCCCCTATAGAAATGCAACCTAAGGGAATACACATCAGGGGAGAATCCAACTCCTTTAGCTCAAGTACACACCCACCCTCCCTCCCTCCCTCCCTCCCTCCCTCCCTCCGCATCAGAAAATAGAGATCACTGGAAGGAAAAGGTCAACTATGTACTTAAAGTAGGAACTGGACAATCTTCAGACTAAGGAGTCTGAGAAATCTAGACAACTGGGATGGCCTGATGCTAAGAAACTACTGCTTCCATGAACTGTCACAGGTGTAAAAGAGCAGAGATTCCTGAGGAGAGTGACAAGTTGGAGTCAGGACAAAGAAAAAAAGGAGAAACCGGGCAGGTCCTGGACAAGATACTGGCCTGGACTGCAAGTGGCTAATTAACTCATTTAAAGACAACTAGTAGTAAGTATCAGAACCATACTCCACATTTTCTAAGAGTAGTTAGTTATTACAGGTGTAAGTAGCAGGTATAAGCATGACACACAAATACGGAGATTCCCACAGCTTCCAGCCACCCCACTCTTCCAGTTAGATCTGGGGGGAAAAAAAAAGAAAAAGAACTAAGTGCTGCACAGGCACTCAAAGTTCACTCATGTTCTTCACTTCTCCCTATTTCAAAAAACGACTGACCACAGCCTTTGCAGCCCGCCCTCCTGCAGGAATGCTTTACTACCATGCACAGCAGTCTTTGCCTAGATGCCTCGCCAATGCTTCGGAAGGTTGAAGCTGACTGTGGTCCATGGCCCAGGGGTTACTTTACCTCCCATATAATCAGAGCTGTTGCCCACACCCCTGTAGCAACTGTTCATTGCCTGACTTCTCAGATGGCTCTGCTCAGTTTTCCATCGGATGTATGTGGAGGATTTCCTGTGGGGAGGAGGGGGGGAATGAAAAGTGATGCCAGCTCTCCACCCTTCCCTTCCTTTATCCAGGACACTTGCCTGAAAAAGTAGAACCTATTTCCCTGTCACTTGAATCTGGACTTTTATTTTTTGACAGACATAATGCATTAAGAGGGACAAGTACATTACCTACTTTGGCCCCTTAGACCTCTACAACCACCAACAGAAAAAGCCCAGCTAGCCTGCTGGAAGGTGACAGACCACATGACCCGGTCACCACTGTCCACTCAGGTGGCAGCAAACCAACTCCCAGGAGCAGGGATGCCTAACTGGTCTGCAGCTCCCCACAGATGTATGAGGCAGCCAGCAGGCTGCGGCTAGCCTGAAGTGCTGACCCACAGAGTACGGGCCACATATTTGGCTGTTCTTTTAAACCATGAATTTGGGGGTGATTTGTCACACAGTAATTTCACAGAATATGCTGCCCATGAGAAGCTGCCCACACAGCAGGTAACTCCATAGATCAGTTAACTACACAGAAATATTTGAGCCTTCTAGGATAGATCCTACTGTATTTGAATGTTGAAAGTATTATAATGCTGTATTACTTAGCTATTGTACATCAAAATTATGTATTATATATCCATTTGAGAGTCCAGACATTCCAAGGGAATCTAGTCAGCAGTGGAAATACACTGGGAAGGAAGACACTACACCCAGATACCCACCTTATCAGAACATTGTTCATTCCAGCAGTCAGGGCTTGCTGCTCAGTCCATTCTGCTTTGCTAAACTTCATCCTCCCTGATTTTTTTTCCCCAAGTTACTCCTGTCTGGCCTTCACCAAGGTTCCAGTTCTTTCACACACATCTGTATACACCTCTATCACTTAGGATGCCTACAGATGGAAGCCCCTAAGTTGGCAGTTTTCAGTAGCAAGAAAATTTTCATATACCAAGAAATCCAGATGTCAAGTTCCAGGTTTGCTTTGTTCAGCAGCTCCCAAGTATCGCCAGGAATTTGTCTCTCCACACAACTGTTTAAGACCTCAGCTTTGTCCTCAGAAAGGCTCTCTCCTGGGCACCAAATTACCACTAGGATTGTAAACCTCAGATCTAGACATGGCAACATCTCCTCTTAAGTGGGTCTTTTTAGGAGCCAGAAAGCCCTTCCCAGAAGTCCTCCTGAAGAACTCCTCTCAGATCTCATTGACTAGAATTTTATCACAGGCCTCTTTCTAAACCAATCCTTGGCAACTGGTAGGATATCATGATTGGCCCCAGTGAGGATTAACCCCTTTAGCACTTCACCAAGATACCTAACCTCTACATAGGGATGATCTCAAACCATGTTTACAGTGTTTAGAGGCTCCATGCAATTTGGTATATTTGTCCTAACAGCCTGCTTTCAAAGGTCTCTGCTCATTTCAGGTCTTTGGGGGTAATTTTTTTAAGTCTATACATCAACACAGCCAGTATTCCCTATTATGTGTGATTTTAGATAAGCACTACTGTGTGACTGGAGTCAGAGACCCTCATAATTTCACTCCCTGGTTCTACTCTTTCATCTCAAACCCAGCTCAAATTCAGTCCCGGGACCAGCAGCAGCATCACCTGGAATTTTTTTTTTTTTTTTTTTTTTTTAATAGGGTCCCTGCCCAGGCTAATCAGGAAATCTGAGGTTGAGACACAGCTGTTTTTAACAAGTCTTTCAAATCATTCAGATGCTCCCTAAAGTTGCGAACTACTGTACTATGTATTAGCAGTGTGGCTTTGGATAAGACCTTCTCCTACCTTCAGACCATTCGTCTTTAAAATAGGGTAAGGGGCATCTGGGTGGCTCAGTCAGTTGAGCCTCCGGCTTCAGCCCAGGTCATGATCTCGTGGTTTGTAGGTTCGAGCCCCACGTCGGGCTCTGACAGCTCGGAGCTTAGAGCCTGCTTCGGATTCTGTGTCTCCTCCTCTGCCTCTCCCCTGCTCATTCTCTCAATAAGGAAAAAACAATATAGGGTAAGAAGCTCTCTCAATGGGTTATTGCAAAAATTTAACTTTATGTAAAGTATTTAGTATGTCCATGTCAGACAATGCACTAAGTACTGGCACATAAACAATGTTAGTATATTTTCACATAAAGCTATGTATTCTTAAGATCTATATACAATCATAAAGGTGTGTAAATACATTAACAGATTAAACTACATTTTAAATTTTTTTTTTTATTTGAGACAGCATGAGTAGAGACAGAAAGGGAGACAGAATCCCAAGCAGACTCTGTGCAGTCAGTGCAGAGCCCGATGTAGGGCTTGAACTCATCAGAAAGGAGATCATGACCTGAGCTGAAAACAAGAGTCGGATGCTTAACTGACAGAGCCACCCAGGCACCCCACAAATTAAGTATTTTAAAATCTACACAATTTTTCGAGCTTTTTAATGTTGATTTTTATCATATAGTATAGATTTTAAAAACCTAAAAACCTTTTAAAATAGCAGTTCCCTGGATGTATTACCACCATTTAGCTAGGTTTTAAGGTAACGTATTAAACATATGGACTTTTTCTTAATTTACAGATTAAGTTTCCTTAATTTGTGTTTGATTTGGTTTTCATGTTGGAGGCTTTCTTCAAATAGCTCGTGGTCCTTTGAGATCCTTACATAATTTAGAATGAGGCATTAAATATAATGCAGTTTTGGTGTTTGACCTATTTTAAGAGGTTTTATTTTAAGACAATCCAAATACCAACTGGAATTACCCTTTGCCGAACACTTCAAGTGTCCATATCTGTTTTCTATGGTGTTTCTTAGATGAAAAAACCTTCCAATTTTCTGCCCAGGTAGAAGAGTGCCAAAACCAGAAGGAAACACGTGAAACTAACATTGTGTCAATTATACTTCAATTAAAACCCCCTCCCAAATAAAATTAGGTGAAGGGAGCTGGAAAAGACGCCATCCAGTATGTAAATTCATACTGAATCTCTAATTGTTCTCTCAATACATCAACAGCCCATTGCACAGAAAAGGGACCAGTATTCTTCTGTAGTGACCCACCTTACACAAGCTACTTTATAATTTGGATAAATAAGCTTTGGTTTCCCTATGAATCTAATAGTACCTGTTATGCACGGAATTATGTTCTCCCACAATTTAGAGGTTGACATCCTAACCCCCAATAATTCAGAACAGGACAGTATTTGGACGTAGGGCCTTTAAGGAGTTAATCAAGGTAAGAGGAGACCCTTAGGGTGAGCCTTAATCCCATCGGTTTTTATCAAAGATGAGCACGATGGAGAAACATCAGGAATCCTTGTTTACAGATGAAAGCCCACATGAGGCCACTGGGACAAAGTGGCCATCTGCAAGCCAAAGGGAAAAACCAACCCTGTTAATGCCTTAATCTTAGATTTCCAGTCTCTAGAGCAGTGAGAAAAATCTCGAATTCTCCCAGTCTGCAGTATGTGGTCATGGCAGCCTGAGCAAACTATTACCATACCCACCTGTACATAAGTTACTCATCAATATTCATTACTGAATAACTGGAGTAATTGGTTAATTGGTGCCCTGCCCATGACCTCATAGGTGAGTGCATCTATAAAGTGCTCACACATGTGAATAGCCGCCCTCATCCCTAGAGGCCAGGGGAGTGAGGACGACAAGCCACAGTCCATGCTCCTGGGCCACACTCAACCAACAAGGGACCACTGTGGTGGTCCCGCTTCCTCACGCCTTATTGGAACAATTCCAAAAGGTCTCTCACGGATTCCCAGCAGAGCCGAGCTCCCTTTGCCCACTACAGTCCCATGGTCAGATCTTAAAGCTGAAGGATTATATGGGGGGAGAAATCCGAAGGAAAGATGCAACAACTACAGTGAAGCTTTGGATTGCAATAACTTGTTCTGTGAGCGTTCCGCCAGACAAGCAAACATTTCCAAATTTTAATGTGAAAAATGAGCGAGGTCTTGCAATACAAGCAGTACATGATGCCGATCACATGATCACAACGGATCATGTGGTTCTGCTCTTGCTGTGGGATTGTGGGTGACTGTCAACACAAGGTCCCATTTCCATGAAATTCTCAAAAGGCGGCAAAAGCAGGGTCATTGGATAGGTTCCTTGTTAAAGGTGCACAAAAATAAAAAGATTCCATTGAGCTAATAGACAGCAGTGGTTCCATTAGGGATAGTGAAAGTCGTCCTACACAGTAACCCTGCTCTTCCTCTCCCTCACACCAGCCACGAAGGTTTTCAAAGGTAAGTGCAGGTTGATTTGTTTTTTATATTGTGAATTTTATTATTTGGAATTTTTATAGGAATATTTTTGGGTAGAACAAATCACCTGAATTTCCTTTCTCATGGGGACATTCGCTTTGATATACAAGTGTTTTAGATTACAAGCATGTTTCTGGGACAAGTTAGGCTTGCAAACCAAGGTTTTACTGTATTTCAAAATACATTATCCTTTATCCTTAATAAAAATTTGATCTGCTGCTCCTGCCTTTTCTTACAGGTGTCAAATGTAAAGGGCTGCTCTCAAATCAGACTCCAGTCACAGAAAGTTTGCATAAGGGCTTGAAAAGGACAATTAGGAATCTATTCGTTTTATTATATAGTAAATTATTAAAGTTTCTATCTTCTGTTATTAAATTTAGAAATTTAAATTTTATTAGCATAACATTTTGTCATACCAGTGACTCATGTCTGTTCAGGTGGTTATGGAATGCCATCCCTCTAATAATTCAGAGCATGAAGTTTCAGGAGTGTCATTTCATGGTGTTCTCTCCTCTACAATCAGCATGGATTTCTGCACAACTACAGGTTACAAAGAACACTACTAGGAAGGTTTGGCAACGAGAGGACATCAAGTTCAGAAAAATATACACAGTATCATGGTGGGGACTTCAATTCCACTTAGGCTGAAGATATAATCTCCTTCAATCTAAAATTTCTTGCCCCTGGTAATTCACTCCTCATACCTGGTGTCTTCGTTCCTGTTCCCCCCAACGCAGATTGGATCCAAGTGGCTATTTGCAAAGCTCGAAGTGTCCCGGTAGAAGGATAAAAAGGATAATCCAAACTTGACTCCATTTAAGTCTTCCAAAGATGAAAGATTTCCAAATGAGACCAAATTTAAAGTTTTAAGCCAGAAGAGACCAAGATATCCCTAATAGGTAAGATTACACAGGTGTATCCACTAGTAGAAAAAATTGTTACCAAAAACAAAGTTTTCCACAACACTAGTTGTGGTCTGAGAACAGCAGAGGTCTAAAGTGGTGAAGGCAGGAAGAGAATTTGAGCAGTTCAAGGGCAGGATTGGTGCCTCATGTTCAAGGCCATATACTCCATGCCTACAACAGCTCCTGGGACATCTACAGAAGGGAGGATTCAGTAAATTAAGGAGAGTCTCAGGGTTACCAACAGATTTTCATTAGGAAGTTATTAAAAAGGATATTTCTGAAATTCTAACAGGACAAGAGCAAATGGGTGATATATCCAATAGAAGCAGTCATCATAAAAAGGTCATGGGTAGGTGATGAGGTATAGGAAGATTTCTGAACAGGAAAAGGCAAAGGGATCCCCCACAGTGAAATGTGAACAATGTGAAACTACCAAGTATTACTGGTAAAAACTTACCTTTATCAATGTTTGTAAGCTAAGTCTTTTAGTCCACAATGGCCCCACTCACCAAAATTACAACATAAGCAGGTTCTTATTACACGCTAATTCGTAGCATAAGTAGGCATGTATACAAGGAGATAGAAGCTATATGTTTGGTTAAAATATGGAATTAAAAAACCAAAATCCTGGAATCTGAACATGTAAAATGATTCGAGTCATAGGACCTTAAGGACCAGCTCCTGGAGTCCGAATGCCCAGGTTTAGAACCCAACTCCACAACACATTAGCTGAATAACCTGGTGAAAGTTCTTTAATAGCTCTGTTTTCTCACCTGTAGAATGGTACTGTTAGTCCCTCACCACCCGGTTATCATTAGAAGAGGAGACTCGTGTAAAGCCCGTGCGTGGTAAATGACACGTGGCAAAGACAGGTGTCTCCCATTCAACACAAGGACTTTCCCTAGTGAAGATCAGACTCAACAGCTGATAATCATTTAGCACTTACTTTGGGGCTGGTCACTGCAAAGTGCTTTGCATGTATTAACCAATGTTTATATGTACCAAGATGCCTAAAATGCCACTATTTTCTTTGACAGCCACAAGTTGAACTCAGGATCATGGTTTTTTTTTTTTTTTTTAAGAAGGGTGGTTATTTTTAGGTTTCCCACAACTCTTTTTGAAATGGTTATCTTTAGTGTATGTTTAGGCAAACGTTTTGTGATTTCAGCTAACTTAGGTCCATTTTCCAACCTAAGTCTGTCTTCGAACGTATTAAATATTGTTTACACTTTGGGTTGAATACTGAAAGCAAAATTGAAACCCAATGGTTTACTATCAATAACCTCCTCCCAGTTAACCTATAAACCAATTGTCTTAATATTGCCTTATTGACCTCAGGTTTACCCAGTTGACCAGTCATTTAATGTAATGTCTAAGCTCAAAGGTTTTATCTACAAAATGGGTAAAGTCTTACAGTATCGTAAAGATTAAGTGAAAATACATTAAAAACTACTGAGTGTATGGGGCGCCTGGGTGGCGCAGTCGGTTAAGCGTCCGGCTTCAGCCAGGTCACGATCTCGCGGTCCGTGAGTTCGAGCCCCGCGTCAGGCTCTGGGCTGATGGCTCGGAGCCTGGAGCCTGTTTCCGATTCTGTGTCTCCCTCTCTCTCTGCCCCTCCCCCGTTCATGCTCTGTCTCTCTCTGTCCCAAAAATAAATAAAAAAACGTTGAAAAAAAAAATTTTAAAAAAAAAAAACAAAAACAAAAACTACTGAGTGTGTTACCCTCTGCTAGCAGTAGGCACTCAAATGCTTTTCCTTTACTTTATTCGCTAGTAATGTTTGGTGTGCTGGCTGAATCCCCTCCTCCCCCCCCCCCAACCCAACCCCAGATTACTTTGTCGTGATATTTTACTTTAATCAATAGCTGGGGCTTAAATTAGCTGAAACCTATAGCAAAAACGCAACCTGGTTATAGTGTTATATCAATTGAGGTCACAATGCCATATTACAAACATAAAAACATGATTGGCTTTCAGCTCGGTACTTGAAAGGGATTAGCTTGCTGGGTGCCTAGGTGGCTCAGGTTAAGCCCCTTAGTACCATTCTGCTTGGCTCAAGTCATGACCTCACAGTTTGGGAGTTTGAGCCCCAAATCTGGCTCTCCGCTCTCAGTTTAGGGCCTGCTTCAGATGCTCGGTCCCCCTCTTTCTCTGCCCTTCCCCCTCTTATATTAGCTCACTCTCAAAAATAAACATTGAAAGAAAACTTTTTTAGAAAGGAGGTGTGTATTACTTGTGCTCAGGAGACAATTCCCAGCATACACGGCCACTGAAACAGGACAGACGGATGCTGGTGTGCTTCCCGCCCTACCTGGGGCGCGGCTCTCACCTGCTATGCAGGGGACCCACTCCCAGTCCTCCACTGACCCGGTGACGCAAGCTACCCCCACCTGCCCCACACTCCTTCCCGCCCCCCACTCTCCCCGCTTCCATGACGCCAGCACTCACCTTCCCCGCAGAGGGGAGAACAATTCGCAGCTCCTCACGCCAGCGCCAGCGAAGGGGTCTACCCTTTCTTCCCGAGCCGGGTCCCTGGAGAACCGGAAAGGCAGCAAGCTTGCTTTCGCTTTACCCTCCCCTTATAAAGCAACCCGCCCCGAGGTGGGAATCCCCTAGGGGGTCTGAGCAACAAGCAAGGCCTGCGGCCCAGCGAGAGCCTTGAGGATTACTGATTAGTTTCAGGTGTGGCCCGGGTAGTTCACGGTTAGAAGGCGCTTAGGGCGGGGCAGCCAGCGTGGAGAACAAGTGATTCAGCTGGCCAAGAACCTGCTCCCAATACCACCTCTGGACCTAGAGTAGATCCTCATCCAGAGAGGGGGCTCCTGCGCCTTTTCCTCTTCCTTTCTCTTTCGCTCACCCCTCAGACTCTAGGAACCTTCCTTGTCTCAGCCTTTTTCTTAAAAGTTCAGATGGGGGTCGATGTTATGATGGGGTATGTGGGTGGCGGCGGGGTTCAGAGTTGATAGCCAAGAAAGAATTCTTGAAGACGTCTTTGGTGCAGTGATTTTATTTTAAAAAAAATTAATGTTTATTTTTGAGAGAGAGAGAGAGCATGAGCTGGGGACAGGCAGAGAGAGGAGACGTAATCTGAAGCAGGCTCCAGGCTCTGAGCTGTCAGCACAGAGCCCAATGCAGGGCTCAAACTCATGAATGGTGACATCATGACCTGAGCCACCCAGGCATCCCAAAAAGGTGATTTCATTAAAGCACGGGGACAGGAACTGTGGGCAGAAAGAGCTGCACTGGAGTTGTGACGGGTAATTCATTATATACCTTCAAGTTGGGAGAGGGATAGGGATAAAGTCTCTAAGGTATTTTGGAAGCAAGGTTTCCAGGGTCTTGAGGGGAGAGCTGCTGTTAGGAAAATGCCATTTATTACCATTTAGTAAAACCTCAGTCATGAGACCCTTCCGATGTATATCAGGGGCCATAAGCTTGGAGTATGATTGCCAGCATATATCTTAGGGGAGTTGAGATTAAGGGAGTTTCCAAAGGAATTTTTATATGTTAAGGTAGACTGACAGGTTCCTGGGGGTCAGGATAATGTTAAGCCAAGATTCCCTTTTGCTACTAGCAACGTGTCATCATGAAGGCAGTTGAGCTCCTAGAGGGAGGTCACTCTGCCTATCAAGGACTTGTCAGTGGGCTGTAGGCAGTATGGGAATTTAATTTTTCATTTGCCTTAGTTTCCCACATGGCCATGGCAAGCACTTAAACCCCTTTCCTTTGTTCTTGGGTAGCCATCGGTGTCCAAGTGTTATCACACATATCCCACCTGTGGGGGAGGGAGGGGAAGTGCTGTTAGCCTGTACCTTGCCCTCAGCTGGCCCCAGACTCCCTCATCAGGTTCTACCGTGTTCTTTCTGCTAGGCAGACCCTTACAAACCCCTCACCTGCCCTTAGATTCCACTCTGGTGTAATGCTACAACAGGTTAGTTTCATTAATTCAGTTAAACAATTCAATTTCACAGGGAGAAAGCCAACCAGTCCAGCTGGTTGTGTCCGATATATGTGCAAAAATAGAACCATTTTCTAAATGACTTCTTTTCTTACAACTGTTAGTTTTGGCAACATGTACCTGTAACTCCACAAACACCTCGATATTTTTTTTTTTTGCACCAAAACTTAACAACTGAAAATATCACCCAAAAATATTTCCCCGGGGGCCAGTTTGGACAGCGCAGGCCACATTTGTAAAACATTACTTATGAATCAGTGGATAAAGTCCTAGTCACTTTAATCTTTATTCACATTCTCAAAGACTCTATATATGTATGTTTTTCAAGAAATATCTGAGAAATAAAATGAAATGGTACATTATATTTTTTCCCAAAGTGAAATCATTTGGTAAACAGCATTATCTTGAAAGCAACTAGTTCTTTTTAATGCTTATCATGCTTTCCTTGTATTCAGTTTAAATGTCACACATCAGCATCTATAGGTGGGCTATTGTCAGTGACCTTTATATTATGTTGAAAAAAGCACCAGGAATTTATTTTTTTTCCCTGTATTTTCAAAGAAACGAAAAGAAAAAAAAAAAAAAAAAAAACTTCAGCCCCACTCTTTCACTGCCAGATATGTGTGCAATCCGAGCTCAGTGTTCCCTGTTGCATGACATCACAATTGTAATCAATAAATATTGACAAATTCAACAGAATCCTGTAGATCCCTTCAGATAACATCCAAATGCATGAAAGGGGGAGGGGGGAGGAATCTTCTTAATAGATTTTGTACGTACTTCTGCCTTGGCAGAAAATGGTAACCTTAACCTAGGTTCCCATGGATTCATAAATAATGCAAGAGAAGAATCTATGCCAGGACTAAACTTGGGTCCTAAAGTGCATTTTTACAAACATGTGTCTGTGTGTTTATATTTATATTTATATATTTATATGAAGACTTTACCCTGCATTGTAAAGTAACAATAGAAAATGGTAGACAATTAAACGCTACTGATTCAAGCTGGGGGCTTCTGTTTCAGATTACTTGCTTAATGGGGTTAGCATTTAAATGGTCAGTTTTGAAGTTAACAAACAGTCATTAAGATGCATGGGGCGGGGGGGGGGGGGGGGGGGCGGTTCTCAGGGTTTTTGCAACTATTGTTTTAATCTGGCTGGCTCCAGACTCCACAAAACAGCAGAAATGGGATTTACATTAGCGAAGGCGATTTTTGTTAGTGGGAGAGATTAAACCTTTTCTTCAAAATAAATAAATAAAAGGGATGGTCTTGAGAGACTAGCATGTGGGAAAAACTAAATCTTCCACCCCGTCTGGGCCAGCCTTGAGATTTGCATTTGTCATCCCCTCCTTGTCCTCGAAGGCTTCCATGCAAATGTCTCAGTTCCCAAGCATTTTCCTTGCACGTTGCTCACGGCATCTCAGCCCCTCTCAAAGGATTCCTTGGATACTGAGCCAACTGTCTACGAGATTCATTATTCTGGACTTTCTGGGGTTAATACCCAAATCCCCTCCTGTGGCGGTACAAGTCCGAGGAGGAACGGAGGGGGGAAATTACATGAAAATTCCTAAAGGCATTGTCTGTTGAAAAGAGGGCAATAATTAAGAGATAATGTGAAAGGGGAGAGAACATTCTCACAGGATAATGGTCTCCCGCTGCTGAAAGAATGTGAATGCAAAGCCAGCACCGTTTATGGAAAATAAATGTCATGGCCAGGGAGGTTAAGACATTTACTTTCAAATCAGAAGAGCCAGTCCTTTGGCAAAGTCTTGTTATTCCAAATTATCAAAGCTGATTGAATTGTTGTATCCAATAGATGATCGTGCAGAAGAGGCTGATCACTATGTCATTAGTAGCCTGTAAAATTAGAGGCCCTCTGATAGATGATTGATAGATAGATAGATAGATAGATAGATGATAGATAAAACACTGGTTCTGTCTTGAGCTGGTTAAGAGAGGTGCAAGTACAGCATAATTTTTAACAAGGTCTTCACCAGGCTGTGCTCAGAGTGATTCCAACTTCTTAGCATCAGCATGCATTCTATAAAAGCTTTCTAAGAGCAAATGCCCTTTCCTTTGCTAAATGAGAATAAAATTGCTCCAGAGGTGCAGACTGAAGGATAAAGGATCTGGGTAAGGGTAGGGAGGAGGCAGTCTTTATAGTGGAAATATTTTAGGGCAAGCAGGGGCCTTTCAATACCCTCAAATCACACTCCTAAGACTAATTCCAGCACTAAGGTTCACAGAATGAATTCCAAAGGAATTGCAAGGTTGTTTCAAATGACTACGGATGTAACTCAGACTGCAATATCGTTAAATGTTTTTGGCCATCAGTGGCATGGCACATCAATTTATTGCTCAAAAAATGCCACACATTAATACAGGCAATTTTTTTCAAATAAACAATGTACAAATTTGATTCAGTCATAATCAGATTTGATTCAGTCATAGCCAATGTCACTTGTTCTGCACTTGTGTGGTATTATACAATCAGATTCACCACATACAAAGTCAAAAAGCTATATAAGGACTATATAAAGATACAAAGTTATATAAAATATTTGGTAAATATCTACTATATACAGAGTTTACCTTGGATGTCTCTGGACACATAAATATGAACAAGGTACCCTCAAGATATTTGTAACCCAGGGAAAGGAGAAGGAAAACTGTACCTCTTTTTATCAAAAATAAAGGGAGTGCGGTAATCCAATAGAAAGAAGTACTAAGAGAACCCCACGAGGGACCAATAAATTCTAGTTAATAAAATTGTGGACAGCTTCATGGAGAGGTATGTGGCTGCCAGGAACCATGACCAAATCAGGAGCAAAAAATGGTTCATAACCAGGGTGGCTTCCCATATCACGCAAGGTAAAAGCCAGTCTTTTCTGTAACCTAGGAGGCCCTATATTGATATCCTATCATTCCTTTCCTCCTCAAGGTAAGCTGGCCTCCTTGCTGTTGCTTCAGGGCCTTTGCACATGCCTTTCCTTCTGCTTTAGATATACTTTACCAGATAGCCTCATCTCCATGGCTGGCTTCCTCCCCCTTTCGGGGTCTTCAATCAAATGTTCCCCTTCTCAGTAAGACCTTTCTTGACCACCATTACTGACACTGGAATTTCCCACTGCTCCCCCCTACACTCCCCTTCTATGCTCTTTTCTTCTCTTTACCAGTTACCATATTCTATGCCGCTGCACATTTTTGCTTATTTTCTGCTTCTTCAATTAGAACGTTTTCATGCTTTGTTCAGTTAGGAGCTCCATAGGAGGTATTCCTAACTGAATTCTTACATGAACAGTTTCATTGTTTTCACATTCCATGGGAGGATTTTACTGTAGGAGCTCTAATTCTACACCTGGTGATGTAATGCTGTTTCCATAAAATGTCTCCTTGGAACATGATAGAATGTCTTTAAACAATATGGTTTCGGGATGCCTGCGTGGCTCAGTCGGTTAAGCAGCCAACTCTTGATTTCAGCTCACGTCATGATCTCATGGTCAGTGGTGGGATCGAGCCCCACCTCAGGCTCTGCACTCTACCTCTCTCTCTGTCTCTCTCTCAGTAATGCACACATGCTCTCACTCTCTCTCTCTTTCAAAATAAATAAACTTTAAGAAAAAAAAACAAGTATGATTTCTCCGAACTATTCCATCAGACTAAGATAGAAACTATCTCATAATATAAACAAATCATTGAATTTTTCCATCTGAAAAATAAAGGTGTCCAACTTATGATAATCATAATTTGAATAATAATATCAACCATTTAATCAGTGGATACTATGTGCAAGGCACACTGATCAATCAAAAATTAAGGAGTCACTTATGGAGTTTCTAATATATGTTAGCCACTGGAAATATGTGGTGAATAAGAAATACAAATTATTTTGTTTGGCTCTTAAATCCCTCCATAATCTGGTCCACCCATTTATTCAATTACCAGATATCTTTTGAGCACCTACGATGTGTCAGGTATGGTGAAATGCAACTTCCCTTTTCTACAATATTTCCTTCTACTTTTCAAAATGAGTCTTCGAAAATTAGCCTTTTCATTTCCTTTTAAGTGTCCATGATGTATTCATTCCCACAGCTGTTCATGCTCTTCTTGCTGGTAATTCCTCTTCTCTTTACTGGTTCTTTACCTCTCCTGGGAGGTGTCCCAGTTTCTCCGGTCTGGTCTCCTTTCCTTAGCTACCTTCATCCTGAGTTCACTTTACCCCTTAACACATCATCCTGCATGCCATCTTGCCACTCTTCCTCTGAACTTGACTTCACATCAGAATCACCTGGAAAGATTTTTTTTTATTTTAAGTAACAACTAAATTGGAATTCCAGGGGTGCCTGGGTGGGTGGCTCAGTCAGTGAAGCATCTGACTCTTGGTTTCCTTCAGCTCAGGTCATGGTCTCACAAGTTCATGAGTTCGATCCCCACATCGGGCTCTGCACTGACCACACAGAGCCTGCTCGTGCTCTCTCTCAAAATAAATAAATAAACACATAAATAAATAAATAAATAAATAAATAAATAAATAAATAAATAAGAATTCCAGGAAGTTATCTAAGAATCACTAATTTAGACTCAAAGTTGAAAACCCTTATTCAAATTAACAAATTATAACCCTAAATTTAGTAGGGATGTCGGCATCATTTGCTTTACATTACAACGTTACGTATAACAGAAGGGGATTGTTCAACAAAATGGCAATTTTCATCTTGAATATTTGTTGCCCACCAATTTAGACAAACCCCTGGGAATATTAGCTAAAATTATGTCAAATGTCTGTTCAAGGTCTTCATTGCCTACTTGTACTACAAAATAATGAACTATGTAATACATGAGTACCAATATCCCCACCGATTTCATTCACAGTTCCATTATTTTTGCACTGTTAAAATTTTAAAATTAAGTTAAAGACATAGGATAAATAGAGACTTTTAGCTGTAACTTGCTATCTTTCCTCCAGTGGCAAGTTTTTAGTGAAAATGATCAGAGTTTGGGAAACTTACAACCTTCAAGTCTTAATTTTTATAGCTGTCATAGGGATTTCTGGATGGAGTAGATGTTTTCTCTGTTAAAAATGTTTTTACAAGAATTGGAAGATATAGGTTATTTTAAAAATTATCGCTCGCTTTTAAAATAAGTATTTTTGGGGCTCCTGGGGTGGCTCAGTTAAGTGCCCGACTCTTGGTTTCAGCTGAGGTCGTGATCTTATGGTTCATGAGTTTGAGCCCTGCATCGGGCAATGACAGTGTGGAGCCTGCTTAAGATTCTCACTCTCTCTCTGCCCCTCTCCACCCCCTCTCCCATTCTCTCTTTCTCTCTTCCTCTGCCCCACTTGCCCTCTCTCTCAAAATTAAATAAACAAACTTAAACCAATTAATAAGAATTTTTCTTCGTACAGAGAAAATTCTAAGTTCCCCACGGTCCAGCTATATTCTTGTAAACCATCGTGTAATGAGCTGATTGAGAGGAAGGAAAAGGAAAAGTAAGGGAGGTTGCCACTTTAAAAAAATGACATTACTTCCAGAACATGGTGTAGGAAACCCCAGATTCTAATCAAAGCCCTGGTTCTAACTGAACCTCCCTCACAATCCTATTGTGAAGATTCAAAGAATATATGAGAATGTACCTGAACGTAAAAGTTACTCAAAATGGTTTATTCTCTCATTTTCTGTCTACACTGTCTCCACTTGACCCACAATCTTTTCCCTTTCAGTTTTTTTTTTCATTTATGAACCATAATTGTCACCTAGGAAATTTTGACAGATGAGATACCTTTTGAATTTAGAATATAGAAGGAATCAGAAACAATATAAAATGACACATTAGTAAATAAATTTTGATTTAAAAATACCTTACTGATTTATTTTGCAGCAACATGAAATAAAATATATTTGCACTTCGTTATCCAGCTACTGCACAGAGGGGGGTGTAACTGAAGTATTCTAATATATAATTTTTGTGCCATGGTCCCTTCATGCTCCAGGGGCAGATTGTGAATTCCCATAAACTTCCCTAAATGTTGATATTCACTCTACCATCTCCAAAACAAAAACAATGGAAAATTAGATCTAAACTGACATTCTCACTTGGCTATCTATCTTATGGTGTCTTCCATGCATTGATCCTTTTAGCAACAGAAAAATCACAAAACATTTATCTTAGGAAGTCTAACACATGCTCAATTTATTCCTGACAGGTAGAAATCTGAGGAGATCTGACATTAAAACCTAAAATTTCTCCTATTAAGAAAGAAAATATGAAAATCATACTGTATGCATGCATTCAAGGATGTCTAAATGTTCTATTCAAATCTCTTACTGGAACTGAAAGGATTATGTAACCCCCCACTTTAAAAAAACGGCCTTTGGGGCGCCTGGGTGGCTCAGTCGGTTGAGCGTCCGACTTCAGCTCAGGTCACGATCTCGCAGTCCGTGAGTTCGAGCCCCGCGTCGGGCTCTGGGCTGATGGCTCAGAGCCTGGAGCCTGTTTCCGATTCTGTGTCTCCCTCTCTCTCTGCCCCTCCCCCGTTCATGCTCTGTCTGTCTCAAAAATAAATTAAAAAAAAAAGTTAAAAAAAAAAAATTAAAATAAATAAATAAATAAATAAACGGCCTTTGGATCTATACAATCTTTCTACTCTCTCAGTTAGGTTTTAAATTCTTAACCCAAAAAGTCCAGTCGCTCTCAAATACCTACATCATTCTCCTGCCACACTGCCTGACATTTCTGATACCAGTGTCATTCCTTAGGGACCTTTAAAAAAAACTTGATCATTTTAACTTGTTTTAGGCATTGTTATGTTCTTGGGCGCTATGGTCTATTAAACAAGGAATTTGCGAGAATTCTTTTGGCTGATTAAGCCAGTATCACTAACTCTTCATAAGGAAAAGCACGGTTCTGCAGCAACAAAGTCCAAAAGTCACGCAATTATTTCTGTGAGGAGAGCAGGAAAAGAGGAATTTAGGTGGTCTTCGAAAGGACCTTTCAGGATGGGTAGAACACAGAGGCATAGAAACAGCCCCACAAAGTTAAGTATAAAATAGACTCTGCCTACTTCGAATTTCGCCCAGGTCTGAATACTTCTGCTCAACTTACAAACATTAGTTGAGCACTAATTATGTGCTGGGATCTTCTACTACTTTTGCATTTTGTTTAAACTACTTCAGCCTCTGTGAAGGCAAATGTTGACCTGGAAAAGGCACTCATAAATTCTGCCTTCGTGTCGGCAAACCATCATGTAAATAGTAACTGCTACTCAAGAGCTTTGAAGATTTTTTATTTTTTTAAGCAATACAAGCAGAAGCCTGTAGCAAATCAATAAGATGGCATCTCATTATATGAATTAACTTCTACCTGAAGAGACCACCTAGTCCTTGGGCCTGTTATCTTTCACCTGCCCCTCCTGATACCAACCATTGAATGGGACCCTAGAGACATCTCAGACCCACTATCTTGGACCCTGTGCTTGGACTCTCATAGACCACATCCAAGCCTGTGTCAAATTCAAATTTTCATTTCCCCCCTTTTTTTTTTTCCCATCCATCACTCAACCAATATTTATGGAGTGCTTACAGTGTGTCTATCACTTTTCCAGAACACTGGGACATGACAGTGAGCTACACTCTAACTGGGGGGAAAAGACAAACAAATTAACTCGATGTGGTACTTGAATGTGATGAAGAAGACAGGTCTCGCAGGGGTTGGGGACAAAGGGAATTAGAATTAGGAGAATGAGGCATGATGTGAGGTTCTCAGCTTTTGGTAGTGACTGAAATAAACAGGGATAGGGGACAGAAGGAGGTGATCACGCTTTCAAAGCAAATGCTGTTGTAAGACGAGAAGGGAGAAATGTAATCCAAGCAGTATGGTTCACAGTATAGGAGGCTCTTTACTCTTGCAAACAACGACACAAAGACAAACGGTTGGGGGTGGGGTGGGGGCTCAGGAAAGTGGCCTTCTTATCTGGAGCCTGGGAGATAGAGGGCTCCCTCCTGCCTCTTTTGTTCATTGACAGAATCTTTGCTAAATTCCCCTGTGGATTCTTATCCAGATCATTGTCATCTACATATATTAAAGTAGAAAATTTCTTCTTTAAAAATCCCTGAAGAAATTACTAAAAATATACCTGCGACATTTTCACAAAAAGTTAAGAAGGCACCAACGCTAAAATTCCGATGGTTTGTGTCCTCCCAAGGAAATTAAATAATATCCGTAACCAACTTTACTCTTTTTTTTGTTCATTTCCAAGTAGGAAAGAAGAAAAAGTACCAATTATTCCTGTTCCTGGCATACTGTGATTAAACTGTATGTTTCTAACTATAATTTAACTACTCAAATTGAGGGGGGGAAATGTGTTTAGTCTTCAAAACATAACCAACTCCAAAATATTATAACTAAGTCCCACTGAGCATTGCAATCAAGGAGCTGACTGGGGACGAGTGTCCTTAATAATGTGATCACTGGCTGCCACACGCTTCAGCTAGGGACTTTTCTACATGGACGCCTCTGTGGACCCTGGGGAGGCAGCATTTGGAGGGAGCTCGGCCTTGGACATTGACTAACTGATTTCCTGGCTGTAAGTAAGAACAAGCATGTGTCCTGAGGAGAGTAAAGACTATGGCTGAGCACGGAGGACAAACCAAGTGGAGTGTATGTGAATAGCTTTTCCTAAGTGTGCATACAGCAAGATGTATACAGAGAGAGTTTTGTCATGTGCCTTTGTATAGGCTGCAAGTTGCATGTAGGGGCTAACATGGAGCCCTCATTTTTCCGTTCATCAAGCCATCACTCCCGTGAGGGGCCACATCCCTCAGACACCTGAGGAAGACATTTTTGTCTAGATATTGTATAGGAGGACGTGTGTGAATGTGTGTGTGTGTGTGTGTGTGTGTGTGGTCCACTTTTCACTCTCCAGTATATATTCAAACCCTTCCTTTCTATTGGCTATTTCCACTTTGCCAGGAAGCATTTGGTAAAGTACCTATGCATTTAAAACTTAACACTTTTCGGGGCGCCTGGGTGGCTCGGTCGGTTAAGCGTCCAACTTCGGCTCAGGTCATGATCTCACGGTCCGTGGGTTCGAGCCCCGCGTCGGGCTCTGTGCTGACAGCTCAGAGCCTGGAGCCTGTTTCAGATTCTGTGTCTCCCTCTCTCTGTGACCCTCCCCCATTCGTGCTCTGTCTCTCTCTGTCTCAAAAATAAATAAACGTTAAAAAAATAAATAAATAAAAAATAAAACTTAACACTTTTCTTATTAATTCCTTAAGCCACTGTTTCTGCCTTCGATTCTTCTTCATTTACTGTCTGCAACACCTGCCCATTCTTTACAGCCTACAGCCAGATGTTCCGCTCACACAGCTCTTCCCTTGGTTCCCAACTCCACCACCGCATCGGTTATATTCTCTTTCTGCAACATCACATTGCTGATCAGCATCTTTCCCCCTAAACCTCTCCTCCCTGGCACTGCTCATCCTCTTTGTTTTTTCCTAGAATTGCTTCTTCCCTGACCTCACCCCTGCTCTTCCTTCCTGTGTCTGGCCCCGGAGTTCTCTATTTAGCCTTCTTCTCCTCTGTCTATTTCCCAGGAAAATGTATTTGCTCTCATCCCTTCGATGCTCATCCCCAAGTAGAGGACTTCCAAATAGCTGTCGAGAGTTCTGACTTTTCTCCTGAGCTCCAATCCTCAATATTTCATTGCATGCCAGACCAACTGGCAAACCAAATGGATGCAGCTTGCAGCTGGTCCTCGCAAAGGCACTCTCTGGAATAAAAGCCAGACCAGCCACAGCCTCACTCCCTTTCGGAGGACTCTGCAGAAAAGAAAGTGAAGGAGGGAGGATTGTCTGGGTGGCTCAGTCGGTGTCCCTTCTGCTCGCATGCACTCTCTCTCAAAACGATAAATAAACACACATTTAAAAAATTCAGGGGGTGCCTGGGTGGCTCAGTTGGTTAAGCGTCTGACTTTAGCTCAGGTCATGATTTCACCCACTTGAACGTGGGTTCAAGCCCCACATTAGGCTCTGTGCTGACAGCTCAGAGCCATGGAGCCTGCTTGGGATTCTGTGTCTCCCGATCTCTCTGCCCCTCCCCTACTCATGCTCTGTCTCTTTCTCTCTCTCTCTCTCTTTAAATATACATTAAAAAAAAATTTTTTTTAAGTGAAGGAGGGAGATACGAAAGGAGAGAAAAGTGAGAGACAAAGCAGCTTGGGCAGGCTTCCGTCTCTGCTCGGCCCTCAAAGTGTGGTTTCCTACTAGCAACTCAAATAACTTGAGAAGGCTGGTGCTCTTTCTTCTCCATCCAGTCTTTAAATTCTTCTCTCTGGGTACCTCATTTATGTTTATGTGAATTCACCTTTGATTCGCCTAAGTGCAAAGCATTGACCCAAGTTCCTTTCCCTTCTTACCTCTCCAATAGTTTTTTTCTATTGTGTGTCTTCTCTCCATCCTCACTGCCTTGCCCCGGGTTCCGGTTCCCGCAGCATCCCCCCTGGACTGGGACAGTAGTCCTGGTTGGTTCCCCCACCCAAAGCCCCACTCCCGTATTCCATCCTCAGAGGCCTAAACCTACTGCACACAGCCCCTGGTTATGTGGGGAGATTTTAATAAAAGACACAAATTCTGAAGAGTCTCAAGACAAATAATTAAGACCACGGTGGTTGAAAAAAATGTAATGAAGTTCATAAATTCTGACCGGTAGGCAATTTCATAAAGTGAGGTCAAGCTCTGTTTCTGTGGGCCAGCACCAACAGGGAAGTATTATTAATATTCTTCTTTCCATTGAATAGTGTACTTCTCTTGGCTGTAAACAAAGCCCATTTGTTAGTATTATATATAATTCATGTTTTAAAATGTAGCTGTGAATATTTGTTTGCGATCTGGGAGAGAAAGACTGGAAAAAAGCCCACCAAGGGGTAGAAGATTTTGTATGTTGGGGGAGTGAAAAGTGCGCCAACTGAAGAAAGTCTCAGTAAACCAAGAGAACATGTTATTCTGTAAAGGTAGGCAAGACTTGATGTGAGAAAAGAAAGTACAGGAAAGAGCATGTGTGTGTGTGTGTGTGTGTGTGGAGTGTGTGTGTGTGTGTGTGTGTGTGTGTGTCCCCAGCTAAACAGAAAAGCTCTGCTTCCTGAAAATGACCAACTTTGAGAGGGAAGAGGCCAAACTTAGAGCACTATACAGAAATCTGGACCCTGAGAGGTCAATGTGAAGATTAGTCTCCCTAACTGATAATGCTGAGACACTATAAATATATGCTTCACTATTTAACGTGGCCAAGGTATGATGGCTGATGATGAGGTATTGAAGAGTGTCCTGAAAGGAAGAGAGTCATGGGAGTTGTCCTACAAACTCCTGGGACTCTTTCACATTCTCTGAAAGTCACCACAACATGCCTTTTTACGTAGATTATAGGGTGACTGGCCCCCTGGGCTTGTGTAAAGTGACCTGTTAATGTGGAGTTGCTTTCATTGGTCACTTCCCCAATCCCACATCCCCTACCGCGCCCCCCCCCCAAATCAGGAGATACCCCCAGAATAAACAATTGTGACACCAGAAGTTTCCTACTGCTGGGAGAGATTCAGGGCAGCTGTCTGTAGTGCTGTTTGTGTTTTACCATATGTTTTGATGATATTGGTAATCTAATATTGTCTTACTTTTCTCACCATCCCATCTTAGTCTACAGGTTCATAGCCCATCTTTATCTACTAGTCTACGCCCTACATCACCACACTACACCATCATCTCTTGAAGGCAGTGACTATCTTACTTATCTTTATATCTGCCAAGTGTGTGGTAATGGAAGTGAATCAATAAATCCCCAAAGCAATGGTTCTCAAATGATAAGGCTAAAATATCAAAGCATAGTACTTCATTGGACATAAGAAACTATATTTGTATAAAAACTTTGCTGTGAATACACGTCTTTTGGCAAATTCCCAAATTATGAGTTTCGGAATCAATTAGGAAAAGACCTACAACTCGTTCCATTCATTTCCTTCTATGAAATGACACCTAGGTGGCTCCTGTCTACACTTAGCCCACTTCTCCCCAATTTCCTTCTTGCTTTTTAAACTCAGCCTTTAGACTTTGTAGGAGCTCATGGCAACCTGCCCCAAAATGTCCCACAATGGCATATTGATTATTTTGAATTGAAGCTATTTGGGAAATAGCCAGTGTAAGGACCCACAGATCCTCCTCTGTCCCCCTGAAAGCAAGAGACAAAGCTCCTGTATTAAAAATACCTTCCCTGGGGGCACCTGGGTGGCTCAGTTGGTTAAGCGTCCACCTTCGGCTCAGGTCATGATCTCATGGCTTGTGAGTCCGAGCCCCACGTCAGGCTCTGTGCTGACAACTCAGAGCCTACAGGCTGCTTGGGATTCTGTGTCTCCCTCTCTCTCTGCCCCACCCCTGCTCTGTCTCTGTCTCTGTCTCTCAAAAAATAAATAAACATTAAAAAAGAAAATTTACTAAAAAAATACCTTTCCTGTACTGCGAAGTAAAAGACATCCTCATCACCAGAGATAAGGGACTTTATGTCAGGAAAACTGTAGAAATAAACCTTGTTACTTTTTTACTAATCTACTACCCCAGGGCACTTAGAATTCCTTACTAATTAAAATTTCTGGTTTCTTTGTCCTGTAATTCCTCACAAATTGATTGTCTTTGTCTAAAATGTATAAAAACTGCCTGCCTCTTTCATTTCTTTGGGTCTCAATTTCGTTACTGGACCTCCATGCACACATAATAAAACTTTGGGTTTTTTACCCCAGTTAATCTGTCTTATGTAAATTGAATTCTTAGTCCAGCAGGAAGATCTGGAAGGGTAGAGGAAGAATTCTCCCCTCCTCCAACAACATTTACCGATTCCTCTAGTGCTCCATGATCTCACTGGCTTTCATGATCCACATGTGATGCTTAGTCCTCCCAGAAATTGGCCCATTTTACATTGTCATCTTTCAGGTCACAATTCAGAAGTGATGTCCCCAGAGAGGCCATTTCTGACACTCAAGTTTGGTTAAGCCTCTGATTTCCTTTTTTTTAATGTATAAAAATTTTTATTAAGTTTATTTATTTACTTATTTATTTATCTATCTATTTTGAGAGAGGGAGGGAAGGGAGAGGCAGAGAGAGAGGGAATGAGAGGGAATCCCAAGCAGGTCACACTGTCAGTGCAGATCCTGACACAAGGCTCAAACTCACAAACCACAAGATCATGACCTGAGCTGAAATCAAGAGTCAGACACTTAACCAACAGAGCCCCCCAGGTCACTCCCCCTTTTTTTAGCTTTATTTATTTATTTTGAAAGAAAGAGAAAGCACAAGTGGGGGGAGGTCAGAGAGAGAGGAGAGAGAGAATCCCAAGCAGGCTCCACATTGCCAGGGCAGAGCCAGATGTGGGGCTTAAACTCATAACCTATGATATCATGACCTAAACTGGCATCAGATGCTCAACCAACTGAGCCATCCAGGCACCCCGATTTTAATGTTTATTTAGAGAGAGAGAGCACATGCATGGGGAGGGGGAGAGAGAGAGAGAATCCCAAGCAGGCTCCATGCTGTCAGTACAGAGCCCGACCTGGGGCTCTATCCCTGGAACCTCGAGACAATGACCTGAGCAGAAATCAAGAGTTGGACACTTAACCAACTGAGCCACCCAGGGGAAATGCTGATGTGCTTTTTGTGCAAAGAGGCTACCATAGTCCCCCAGTCCATGGTTACCCAAAGTCAACCACAGGTCCAGAAGCACATGATTCTCCTTCCGATATGTCATCAGGTCAGTAGTAGCCTAACGCTAGGTCACAATGCCTACATCATTCACCTCACTCGTACTCATCACATGGGCATTTTATTATCTCACACTATCACAGGAAAAAGAGCGAGTGCAATACACTAAGATATTTTGAGTGAGAAAGGAAGACCACATTCACATAACTTTGTTACCATACATTGTTATAATTGCTCTATTTTATTAGCCATTATTAATCTCTTACTCTGCCTAATTTATAAGTTAAACTTCATCCTAGGTATGTTGGTACAGGAAAAAACATAGTCTACATAGCGTGTGGTACTGTTCATAGTTACAGGCATCCACAGGGGGCTTTACCCATGGCCTAATCCCCCGTGGATAAGGAGGGACACTATACTTACATATCCTACATTGTCTGAAGCTATTTTACTCCATAACTACACACAGTGCTTTATGTAGGAGGTATTTTCCCCCCAAATTGTCTAAACATGAAATCATATTTTCCAAGTAAAGACCATTGTCATCTCAAGGATTACATTCTTTTCATTTTTATTGAACCTCAGTTGGAAGTAGTTCCTCACACTTTATGTTTCTCTGCTCCAGAATCTTGCTCTCAGTTCATTAATTATACATCAACTACGCTTAAAAGTATTGGAGGAATATCTATTTAAATAAATATTTAAATGATTCCTTTTCTTTTAATGAATGACACATTATTTAACCTTTGTGTAATACTTCTTGCTAAACAGCCCACACGTATCTGGGATGTAATGTGCCCTTTTGCTGAGAATGTTCAATCAACGTTTCTGTCTTGCAATGATGACATTCAAATTCAGTTTTCCCTTTTTAATTTTCTTTTTCACTCTTACATTGCCAATATTGGAATTGCCACTAACAGATTTTTCAGGAGTGAGGATAAAATGATGTGTGAGAGGAAAAAAAAAATGTGATAGGGAAGTTTGACAAAGTGTTTTAACTAAGCAGAAGCTGAAATTAGAAGCTGGTTACATGAGACATAGCTAAGAAGACATGACATTAAATATGCAGTGACACGATGAAACCCCGTTCAAATAGTAGATCAGCACAAGTAAAGGTATAGAGGTTATAGTTAACTATTCTTACCATGAAAAATAAGATAAAATTAAAACCTCAGAAACTTTCTCCATTCGAACCAGAAGGATACATTCCCAGTTGGAAGAAGGGGCAGGTGAATGGGGACTTAGGTACCCCAGCATGAGCTCTGCATGCAAGATAAATAAATAAATAAATAAATAAATAAATAAATAAAGGCAAGATAGACCATGAGAGCAACACTTGCATTTTTATACCTATTTCTAAATCCAATGATCAACAGCAGTTTATTACCTATATTAGGGAAGATTCGTTCATTCACCTTTAAACTCTACCATCCCCTTGGAGAAATAAAGAAGCGTCATGACACATCTTTGTAGCTACAGGCAAGAGGAGAATATGACTAAATAATTTATTTCTGTGACAAGTGATGAGAAAAATAGGTGTATTTTATTTGGGGGAGCCATATAAGCAAGTCATCTCAAAATGTGGGTAAGGGCAGAAGTCAATTTTGTGGATCATGTAGAAAGAAGCTGGGTAAAGGGAAGAACCCATTAAAAGGCAACCTCTTGTCTCCTACTGGGTACTGATCTATTATCAGTGCAAAGGGAGAACTGCTATTTGGATTCCTAGCACTACTTACTGAATCTCCCCAGGAGATTCTGCATCTACTATCCCGAAACTGGCTTGTTCTGCACTTGTTTTATTTACGAGATCCAATGAGATTGTTCTCAAACTGACATGGCTGCAGGGTTCCTAATTCCCATGGCACCCAACACTCGGATGTGTCTTTTTCACCAAAGACACGATCGGCTCAATATCTGGTGGTTTCCATCCTTCTGTGTCCATGCCCTGGAGGCCAGAGTGAGCCAAGGTGATAGGATTCTCCTAATACTTACACAATTTAGTTTGAATTGATAGGATGAGAAAAAACTCAAGACAGTCTCACCATAGCCTATTACTTTGTCTAGAGGCTGACATAATTAGCTACAAATTGAAAAAGTTACTTGGCTTGTAGTTTGGTTGTTCCTCAACCAACCAGTACAACTGATAATTGTCACTAAAATGAATGATTTTTCCAATGCCTCACCACACTACTTCTCTCAATCATGAGGTTTCGAAAGCCTGAAAAGAGCTGCCTGTTTGATGGTTGGTCCTGATGTGCAGTGCCTCCATCATGGGCTGAGGTGCCTGATGATCTCTAGTTTCCAATCACTGCTGACTGGCTTACACCTGGGAAAAAGTTGGATGAACCAGTTTCAAAGGCCAAAGCAGAAGAAACACTCTAAGCATCCTCAGGAAGACAGTGTCAACACCAAGTAACTAAATACAAAGGATGCAAGTAATGCTGCTTCTCAGAACTCTCCAAGTCACCAAATGGCAGTTATGTGGGCCTTTCCACTCTGTTGATCACAGCATAGCTTTGAAGAAGCAGAGATGCTGGTTTACTACCCGAGCAGGACTTGGATCTACTACCCAGGCCAGGAAATGTGCTAAATGGCAAATGTGAGCCCGACTCTCTAACACACACTGGATGCTTTTCAAATGACCTCTATATGGAAAGGCTTTCTTGATTGTCTTCATATATCAGAAGATAGCCCTAGATGTAGCCACCCATTTGCTTCTGAATCACATACACATGGGAGAATTGTGAGCCACTAGCCTGCTCCCAAGAATATAGCAAGGTCCTGTGTCTCGGCTCTGAAATCTCTTCCAGAGCAGTATAGAAACCTACCAGAGGCAGACCTACAAAGGCCATAGAAATAAAAAATTCTTGGGGGTACCTGGGTGGCTCAGTGGGTTAAGTATCCGACTTGGCTCATGTTCTGATCTCACAGCTCATGAATTCAAGCCTCACATCAGGCTTTGCGCTGACAGCGTGGATCCTGCTTGGAATTCTCCCTCTTTCCCTCTCTCTCTGCCCCTCTCCCTGTCTCTCTCTCAAAATAAATAAATAAACTTAAAAAAAAAAAAAAGAAATCAGAGATTCTTTGCTCAAACTAAATACAAAGCAGATTCAAAGGATCTAGAAGCAGCATACAAAGTTAGCTAATCTAATTCAGATCCAGATCAAATGTAGGGTTATTGTCAGAAATGTGCCTATTATTTCCCACGTACTCAAAATAAACTTATGGGATAGCTCCTATTGTCTGCAGATAAAAGAAGGAGCTGAGAAAAGTTCATTCACTCTGAGTAAGGTAGAGAGAGGGTGCTGAGGTGAGATGCCAACCCAGAGCGGTCTGCCTGCAGAGATTTATCTTCCCATTAAGAGCTGTTGTTTCCCTCGTAAAGGAAAATGGTAGAAGTAGACTGGCGGAAGAAGTGTGGCCGTGGTAACAGAAAACACTAATCACTGTTCCTGTTGCCACCGCTCAGACTCATTCTCTACCCCACCTCTGTGATGATGGTGCCTATTTTTTATTATTATTTTTAAATCAGCATCTGAAAAAACAATTGAGGCCTTCGAAAAGACAAAAAACAAAGAAACAAAAAAGATCTTCCTGAATCTATGAGTAAGTAACTGACAATTTTGTCACTCTGATTCCATCACTAAATCTCTCCTTCTCTCAATATCCTAATTAGTAAAAAGAGATAAAGTATCTTCTCTCCTCCTCTTTCAGTGTCAGGGAAGGAGCCAAGAAAGGAACTCAGCATCATTGTTTCTCGGACTAAATGTTTTATTGACAAAACCGTATTATGTTTACATGCTTCAGTTAAAGCTAGGACAGGGAAAAACACTCAAGAAAGGCAGGAGGGGGAAAAATAGAAGGGCAGGAGGGGTGTGGAAAAAGCAACTCGTTCTCTGTGTCCTCAAGAAAAGGGAACAATGACATCGATTCATTGGAGGTAAGACTTTGAAAGTCCAAGAACTATGGCATTGACTGTTTAACTCTGTTCCCTACTCTGATTTGTCTGCCGCTGGCCATTGAGCACAGAGACTGTACCATAAAACATGAACCAGGATGGAGGGCGGGGTGCAGAACCATGAGAGACCCGCACAACCTAAAACATTCAATTACGCTCTTTATTTCTGGTTCATGGAAAGGAATTGGCTGGGTGTGCTGATTACCCTGAGATTTGCTGGGCTTTCTGCCAGGGGTGATATGAACTTATTCCTAATTTACCCTCCTGGACAAATCTGGAAGCTTCTACTTCATTCTTCCCATCCTAGAGGAACTGAGCACATACTGTGTCCATAATAAAGTCATTCTAGCAAGTTTTCATCAGTGGGTGTAACTAAGCAGTGGGTATAACAACATGAAATTTAAGAAACACAGTACCAAGACTGATAACGGGTAGACACCATATGATTTTTTAACAATTCCCAACTTGCTCATCTGTAAATGAGAATTTTAATATTGCTATTCTAAAACCCTGAGGAGAATCTAGTAAAACTATGCATAGATCTCCAGCATGAAGCGAAGGTCCCTCCACCTTCTTGACAATCTCCAATCCAGTGGCAGTATAGATGATACATTCTAGGAAGTTAACATTTGAGTTGTCCTCACTTTAATAGATCCTGTGGCAGGGGGAGCCAGAGGCAACCACAGCAACCCATTTCGCCCAACTGGGCTCTTAGTGCCTGCCGTTTCTGCTCAAGGGACTCATCACTTTCCCTTGTCTCCCAATCCTTGCTATCAAATCCGCTCTCGTACATGGTCTGATCAATGCTTAAATCACAGCATCATGTAACTTAAAAACAGAAACAGATCTAATTTGTTACTGAAATTAAAATTTCATTGAAGTTTTCACTCTCCTGACATTTGATTCTCCATGTGAATCCAAAGAATGACATTCTGGCGAGCAGATTTTCGTGTTAGACGCTGCAGTGATAGGAAACTTGTGGCTTTATACTCGGAAGCAATGGTGGTAAGGAAAGGGTAGGGAGTGAGGGGCCTTGAGATCTCTATGTTCACTCATCATTTCCTTAAAGTTGCCATTGGATCTTGTCATTTCCTACTGAAAACACTTTAACGGCTTCCCATTGCTCTTAGAATCAAGACCAGTGTGTTTAACAAACCCTCAAAGTTGAGAATTCTCTGCTCCTGTCTACTGCGCTGGCTTCACCTTCATCCGCTCCAACCATACTCACCACGCTGTTTCTGAACAACACAGTACTCAATCCTACCACAGAACTTTTATTTACACCTCCTTCCTGTGCCTAGCAAACCCTCATTATCTCCTCATCCCCTTTACCTCCTCTATTCATTTCTTAGGGCCAACATAGCAAATTACCATAAACATGATGGCTTACAACAGAAGAAACCTACTATCCCACAGTTTGGAGGCTAGAGGTCCAAAATCAAGGTGATGGCAGGGCGATGCCCCCTCTGAAGCCTCCAGAGAATTCTCTGCCTCTTCCAACTTCTGGTGGCTCCAGGCCATCCTTGGCTATCTTCACCTTGTGGCTGCCTAACCCCAAACTCTGCCTCTCACTTCTATTTCACCTGGCCTATCACCTCCATTTTCTGTGTTTCTCCTATTTCTAGCCCTTCTCCTCTTCTTATATTGTCCATTTTCACTGGGGTTAGAGCCCATCCAGTTAACCCAAGATGATCTTGCTTCACGATCCTTAATGTGATTACATCTGGAAAGACTCTTTCATAAGAAGTTTGCATTCACAGGTACGAGGGGTTAAGACTTGGACATATCTTTTTGGGGAGCCACATATCTTTTGACCCATTACAGCTACCTATTCTTTATTTATCTTTCAAATCTCAGCTCAAGAATCATTTGCTCACAGCAGCACTCCATCCCTGAGTAAGCTCTCACAGTAACACATACCACTCCTCTGGGGTCAGTCAAAGTCTGAGAGGGCCAAAACCTAGCTTCCTCCTCCATAATTACACATCAGTGCACCGCACCATGTACACACACACACATACATACACACACACATACATACACACACACACACACACACACACACACACACACACACACACACACACACAAATTCACGGAAACATACATGTTCAGGCAGCTAAGCCCGGTCCCAATACGATGCTGCAAAGTTTGAATCCCACCTTCCAATACACATACACATTCCCACAACTCTAGATCTGCATGATTGATTGCTTGGGGGCTCGGGTGCATGTTGTGTGAAAGTGGCCGGGAGGCACCTGGGTGGTTCAGTTGGTTAAGCGTTAGACTTCGTCTCAGGTCATGATCTCGCAGTTGGAGGGTTTGAGGCGCGCATCAGGATCTCTCCTCACAGCTCAGAGCCTGGAGCCTGCTTCAGATTCTGTGTCTCCCTCTCTCTCTCTGCCCCTCCCCCACTCATGCTCTCTTTCTCTCTCTCTCTCAAAAATAAACATTAAAAAATTAAAAAAAAAAAAGAAAAGAAAGTGGCTGGTATCCATAGAGTCTGTGAGTGTGTATGTGTATGCCCCAGCCAGAGCCAATGCCTACCTGGATCATTCAAAATTAGCCTGGATCCCATGCATCCCCCCAAATGGTTCTATATGTATAATAATACTATTTTTTTTAAGTTTATTTATTTTGAGAAAGAGAGAGACAGTGTGTGTGTGCAGGCAGAGGAGGGGCAGAGAGAGAGACAGAGAGGGAAAGAGAGAATCCCAAGCAGGCTTCACGCTGTCAGCACAGAGCACAACATGGGGCTCACTCCCATGAACCTCAAGATCATTACTTGTGCCAAAATCAGGAATCAGTTGCTTAACTGACGGAGCCACCCAGGCACCCCTGCATAATATCATTCTAACGTAAAATTTGTTTTTCCTTGAGCAAATGGTGCCTTTTCCTAATATGCACAAAGGTATGGCATAAGCAAGCTGTCAGTGGCACCACCCAAGTATGTCCACTTCTCTCCGTCACTACTGCCATAACCCTCATCCAGATGCCATCAGTCCTTGCCTAAATTGCTTTACCATCTACCTGTGTCTCAATTTCCATGCTTGCCACTTTATAACCATTTCTTCTATACACAACGTTTACAAGATTCCTTTTCAAATCAAGTCACTTATAACTCTGGCACCCCCTTGCTTAAAATACTTCGACAGCTTTCCCCCAGACTTGGAATCTTTTCCAAGAGTTTTACTGCCAGCCCCTGCACTCTCCGAGCCCCGCTACATCATACTACTCCCCCCGTCACTTCACCCCAGCGGAAGTGCCACTTCTTTCCGTTACTCAAAATTACTAAATATTAGGGCCTTTCCAGAAACTGTTGTCCTTTCTGGAATATTGCTTCCCTGGGACCTTGTGTAGCTGTATAGCTATCTCCTTATTTAAATCGAAGATTAAAAAAATAGCTTCTGGCCTCTCTAAAATAAACCTTTCCGAATCACTGTCACAGAATAGCAACTCTTTATAGCCATTGTCTTAGCTCGGGCTGTTATAACAAAACACTGAAACTGGCTGGTTTGTCAACAACAAACATTTATTTCTCACAGTTCTGATGAGAGCTGCTTGCTCATAAATGGCCATCTTGTCTCTGTAACCTCATGTGGAGGAAGGAGGCAAGGGGACTCTTGGGGATCTCTTTTATAAGGCAC
This sequence comes from Neofelis nebulosa, assembly GCF_028018385.1. Lineage (NCBI taxonomy): Eukaryota > Metazoa > Chordata > Mammalia > Carnivora > Felidae > Neofelis > Neofelis nebulosa. Next base: position 44,538,920 of record NC_080792.1, on the reverse strand, counting down.
TGATCCCCTTCATGAGGAGGGCTCTACTCTCAAGGCCCCACCTCCTCATTTCATGACCTTGGGCATTAGACATCAACATGTAAATTCTGAGGGGGCTCCAATATTCAGTGCAGAGCAGCAATTACCACTCTCTGAATGTGTCTTGCCTCCTTATTATTTATTTCCTGTACCCCTTCAGGAAAATATAAGCTTCACGAGACAGAGTTGGTCCACTCCGATTTATTTATCGAATAAACAAATGCTTGGCTCCACTGACTGCTGTGCACACATCTTGTAGACTTAGACAAACAGTACACCAGCAGCCAAGACTGATCCATAAGGATGTTCATCTACCTCTTCTCTCAAAAGTTTCTCTTCCCATTTTTCCTTTCTTTACCCAGCAGCGAAAGCTGTCCCTGAGAACTCAAGTCATTTGGAGGCTTGGGTTCAGTTCTCCACTCCATTCTGCGACAGTCTCGGGGCCATTTTCTTGTTGTTACTCTAAACATCTGCAAGGTCCAGAACAATGAGATCACCTCCCCCTTCCCCTATGGCAAAGGCATAAAGAAATTCACCCTAGCACAGTCCTTCTCTGCTAGAAACAGTTCTTCTGTGGCCTATTTCAGGCAAGGGTCTTACCTTTTAATCCCTTAATTCCCAGCCCCTCTGTAGATTTGACCTCATACTCTCCAATGGAGGAAAGACTATGCCTTACGCATCTTTGTATACCCAGATATACCATAAGAATGGTCATGGAGGGGCGCCTGGGTGGCTTGGTCGGTTAAGCGTCCGACTTCGGCTCAGGTCATGATCTCACGGTCCATGAATTCGAGCCCCGCGTCGGGCTCTGTGCTGACAGCTCAGAGCCTGGAGCCTGTTTCAGATTCTGTGTCTCCCTCTCTCTCTGCTCCTCCCCTGTTCATGCTCTGTCTCTCTCTGTCTCAAAAATAAATAAACGTTAAAAAAAAATTAAAAAAAAAAAAAGAATGGGCATGGAGTAGGTATTCTATAATATTTGGCGGGGGGCAGGGAAAGAACTGTTTCAAAATTATTAAAGTAGAGAGACTAAAAAGAAAACCAAGTCCCTCCCCCAGAGGGAAAATAACTCTCTTAGATGGAATGAGATTTACTGAATCAAAATATATGCAACGAGTTAGACAGAAAAAGCCCTCCACAAGATCAAAATCATCTCCCAAAGGATGTAATGAATGTTTCCATATTTGAGTCACTTCAAACTATACCAAGCAATCTAAAACATGTAATTATTACGTCCTGTAAAAATAAAAATCTACGTTCCAAGGAAAGACGCTGAGCTCCTGATTTGAATCTAAGATGGACCAGCATCCACTGAATGTTAATCTCCTTAAACCTCAGTTTCCACATCTGATAGCACTTACCTCTCTCCCAAGGCTGTCAGGAAGCTAATGAGCTTGTGTCTGCAATGCACATGAAGACCTTTACATGAAAGGTGTTACAGAAGGCCAAGCAATTCATCCTGGCATTCGTTCCAATTGGAAAATTCCTTCAATTACTGTAGGAAAAAAGTTCCACAAATGACTCACCAGGTTTTGACCCTGTGTAAAATTTAAAATCAAAAGATCTTTTAGCTTTAAAATGTAAATCTGATTATAAAGGTTATAGAAAATTCTGCAGCACTGTATAAAGCCAAGGGGCTCTGGTAATGGCCAACCTTAAATATATATTGTCTCCAGTTGCTGTGAAAGGAGGCTCACCTGTTTATTCTCTGCAATGGTTTGCAGGCAAAGGGACCAGTGCTTACATTACAATGTAATCATCACCAGCTATCCTACAGAATCCATGAAAGACACTTCTAGAAATACTTAGTCTGATACTCCAAAGCAGATGCACGTGATTAACTCTGTCATTTCTATTATCCACTCTATTTGACTGATGAGAACCAATCTTATCTTTAAAAGAATATTATTATGAGGAAGTTTTTCCAAGTCTTCTTAGATTTCACATCGGAAAAAAAAATAATACTGTCATTCTCTCTTCTCCTTCTGAATCTATTTCTCTGGAAAGAACAAGGCCATAAATCATTTAAGCACATGTATGGAGAGAATAGAGCTTTGTTACAATCGAAGCAAAAAAGGTTTTTTTTAATTAGCTTCTTTTTCGTTTGTGTTTTATAAAAGAAGATACAAAAATTGTTTTTGAAATTTTTTCAAAGAATCTATTTTTCTACAGAAGAGCTTGCTTGCCTAACATTTTTTATTTTATTTTAATGCTTATTTATTATTGAGAGAGAGAGAGAGAGAGGAGAGAGAGTGTGTGTGCAAGTCAGGGAAGGGCAGAGAGGGGGGACAGAGGATCCAAAGCAGGCTCCCTCGCTGACAGTAGCAAGCCTGACACGGGGCTCAAACTCACAAACTGCGAGATCATGACCTGAGCTGAAGTTGAACAGTCAACTGACTGAGCCACCCAGGTACCCCTTGCCTAACATTTTTATAAGTGTTGAAAAGGCAGTAGTGAGGTAATAGGAAAAGCCTGAATAAGTGACTAGAATCAAAATACTTAGATTCTATCTTAGCCACACTCCAAACATGGGATTTTGGTCAAGTTACAGTGTCCCTTAGTTTTTCTCATCTGTATATAAAGGAGAATATATGTGAGCAACTCATTTAGTAGGGTTGTTATAAAGATTAAATAAGGCAATGCACTTGACAGCATTCAAAAAGTGAAATACTACAGGTATCATTAATATGGCTAGCATGGGGCACCTGGGTGGCTCAGTGGGTTGAGCGTCCTACTTCAGCTCGGGTCATGATCTCATAGTCCGTGAGTTCGAGCCCCGCGTCGGGCTCTGTGCTGACAGCTTGGAGCCTGGAGCCTGCTTACGATTCTGTGTCTCCCTCTCTCTGCACCTCCCCCACTTTCTCTCTCTCTCTCAAAAAAAAAAAAAAAAACATTAAAAAAATTTTTTTTTAAAATATGGCTAGCATCTAGATCACATTATCGATGTGATCACTAATCATTATTAGGGTCATAATAGAAACATTTTATCCTACTTCTGTCCTTTTAAGGAACATGTTAACTACAATCATCCCATCCAATCTTACCTTTTGTTGTTGTCATTCAATATTTTAATTTCTTATTTTTATCCCCAAATGTGATAGTACTGTCATTTTACTTGGTTAGCATTGGGTTTATGTTAACCTGAAGTTTACCAAGTTATTTGACCCAGATTCCATTTTATGTCTCAGACCTTCCCCCAGAAATCTTTTTTCTCCTACTTCATACACTGCCTCCAAAGCAGGGGTTCTGCAGTCGGAGCCACATCAGGTCACTGGGACAACTTGATAGGCACAGTGGCATTTCAGACTCAAAGGGTTGGGGTGGGGCCCAAACAGTTGTGTTTCCCACACATTCCCAGGTGCTGCTGCTGCTGGCCCCCACGCCTTGAGAATCACCAGAAGACCTTTGAGTGAGAGTTGGTCACACACTCTGTCCCTGCTTGTTTGAAAAATGACTTAATGTGTCCTTCCCTCTTGAAAAATGATTTAGATGGATGTATGATAGTTCGGAGAGATGGTTGACAGGATTTTTTTCTTTCTCTCTCAACATTGGAAAATATTATTCCACATCTATTGGTACTGTTGGGAATTCTAACATCAATTTAACTCTTGGTTGTTTTTTTGGTAGGTAAACTTTTTCTTCTCCGGCTGATTTCAAGATCTTCCCTTTCTTTGATAATACACAGTTTTCCAAGGTAAGGATTTCTTTTCTCTCTCGGTCCCTCTCTTCCTTCCTTCTTTCCTTCCTTCCTTCCTTCCTTCCTTCCTTCCTTCCTTCCTTCCTTCTTTCCTTCCTTCCTTCTTTGGGTATAGTTTCCCTAATCTGTGAGTTCATGTCTTTCATTAGGTCTGGAACATTTTCTGCCATTATCCTTTCAAATACTGTTTCACCGTTTTCTTTCTGTTCTTATTCTCACTATTCAAGAAGATATTCTCTCTCTTTGTCTCACTGGGCCACATTTTGCAAAACTATCTTCTAGTTCCTTACTCCTCAAAGTGTGAGCATCACCTCAGAACTTACTAGAAATGTAGTCTTTGGGCCCCACCCCAAACCTAGAGAATTGGCACCTGAATTTAACAAGCTCCCTGGGTGATTGCCTTGTACATTGAAGGTTGAAAAGCATGGTTCTGACTCACTAATTCTCTCTCTTCACATGTGTCTAATATGTTGCTAACCTCATTTATTAATATTATCATTGTAAAGAGTGTATTGTTTAATTTACAGAATTCTGTTGGCTCTTTTTCCAACTTTTAAAATCATACTTATGGTCTCTTTTTCCTTTGTTCTGTTTTTCACTCCCTTAAAAAAATTTTTTTTTTTACATTTTAAAAATTCTATGTGCTTTATAATTATTCTATCACCTAAAGTCCTTGGGGGGCCACAATGGCTCATTTAGTTGTGTGTTCAATGACTCTGGACTATGCATTTATATTTGACTGATGTGACTCTGGATTTGGAGGGCACCAGGTTGATAGATTGTTCTTCCAGCGCAAGGCTGGGTTCCACCAAGCGCCCTTGGACATGACAGTTGAAGTCTGCTTGAAATTATTTTCTTGTCTTAAGATTTTTCATAACACCAAAATAGGGCTATTTAATCTCCAAACGTGTGTGAGAAGCTCATGCCTGATTATAAATCCTTTGGGAAAGACAAGTATCTCTATCATTTGCCTTAGCCAGGAGGCAATTTTTTCTCACCAACCCCTCCCTGAGTAGGTGGCCCTATGAGGGTCCTAGCTTTCTGCAATATCTCATTTCTAACTCTCTGTGCTGCAAAGGTCCAAAACCTTGTCGCTTGGCCTCACCAGCTGTCGATTGGCCTCACCCAGTCGCTTTGGGTTCCTCATGCAGACAAATATGCTCAGAGCATCTGCAGTTTAGCTTGTCATTCTGGTCTTCAGCTCATTCAGTTTTTGTCCCGAGATTGATCTTCATTTCTCCTGAGCTCAGCTGTACTGGGGGGAAAAGAGGAGGGAAAAAAGTGAGAGGGAAAGGGAAGAAGGAGAGGGGAAAACAAGAGGAGGAAGAGAATGATGGAAGGAGGCAAAGGCAAAGAGGGGGAAGAAAGAAGTAAAAGGAGGAGGAAATATATTCATCCAGCATCAGTTATTTTGGAACCGGCAGGATTTTCCATTTTTACCATATTGCCAAACAGTCTGCAGGAAGCCTACATTATAATGAATTTATTGCTATCATTAGACCGTGTGCTCTTCTACCTTTGGGCCTCTGTTCATGTGTGCTTGGAACAGGCCACCTCTGTTTAATTTCCCCCAGCTTCCCTTTACCTGGCGTATGAATGCGTTCAGGCCTGCGTAAGACAGCACCAAAAGAACAATGGTTTAATCAATAAATAGATGTAATTAGCTCACCTGGCAGGAAGTCTGGAGATAAAAAGTCCAGCAGGCCAGTGATGTCAGGGTAAGGCCCTGGCCACTGGGCAGCTAGAACAGCTGCAGCCATGAGATGTCCCACCAAGGTCACGGGCAGGAAGGAAAAGTAGAAGCAAACACTTTCTCAACCTGTTTACTGGCCCCACCAACATATACCCCCTTCTATCTTCTCAGCCACAACATTCTCACCGTGTGTCCCTGCTTCGGGAAAGTGAGGATGTGGCCCGGCAAGCATGGGTGATTATGACCAACGCTGAGCATGCGCAGCCTTCCTTTCCCTGATATCAGAGCGTCTCTATCCACTGCCTGGACGAAAAGAGAGATTCACTGACAAAGGCACGTTGTCAGGCAGGAAAAGTGTCTTTCTCCCCTTGGAAGCTCATTTAAGTCTTCACTAAATTGTTAGTGTACCAAAATATGTCAGCGTTCCTGTTAACAGTCTCTTCATAGCACTAAATTAGGTTCCCTTGTAACTTGCTTCTGGAATCTTATTCTTACCTATTGGAGCACCCCTCACACTTGACGTTATTTGTGTGATGTCTGCCTTCCCTGATGTATTGTAAAGTCTGTGAGGACAAAGGTCATGACTATTTTTATTCAATACTTAATCCGCGTAATAAATACCCAACGTATATTTGTTGTATATAGTCAAAGTTCCTTATATTTTTACTACTTTATTTTTTCTTCTTTCTGTATATCTTATCTTTCATCTTTTTAGAAAATGTTTATTTATTTATTTTTAATGTTTATTTATTTCTGAGACAGAGAGAGACAGAGCATGAGCGGGGGAGGGGCAGAGAGAGGGAGACATAAAATCCGAAACAGGATCCAGGCTTTGAGCTGTCAGCACAGAGCCCAACACAGGGCTCGAACTCACAGACAATGAGGTCATGATCTGAGCTGAAGTCAGACACTCAACTGACAGAGCCATCCACTCGCCCCAATTTATTTATTTTTGAAAGAGAGAGAGAAAGAGCGAGCACAGGGAGAGGAAGGGCAGAAAGAGAGGGAAACTCAGAATCTGAAGCAGGCTCCAGGCTCTGAGCTGTCAGCACAGAGCCTGACACGGGGCTTGAACCCACAAACTGCGAGATCATGACCTGAGCCAAAGTTGGATGCTTAACGGACTGAGCCACCCAGGTGCCCCTCATCTTTTTTTAAGTAGGGTCCCCATCCAACATGGGGCTTGAACCCACAACCTTAAGAACAAGAGTCGCGTGCTTTACCAACTGAGCCAGCCGGCACCCCCCAAACAAATATTTGTTGGAAAAAAAAATAGAACGTCGAGAAGAGCAAACTATAAAGGGCCTCTACCCATAATTTTATTCCCAAATTCTCCTCTGAGAATCAGACCCAAATGTACGATAGTCTACTAGACATGTCCATTCTGAGATTTTAATATAGTCCTAAGAAAAAATTCTCTTAGAGTGGAGTACAGTTTTATGATGTGGTTAGCTTCCAAAGCAATCATGGAGGCCACAATCTAATATAGACAAAAGTGCCCTTAGGAATACATAAAACACAGTGATACTCAGAGACACCGTCTCTCTCTCAAGTAGACCAACACGGCACCTAAGGCTTACTATGAAACTTCTTACATAGCAGGTACCAAAAACAATAATTGTTTATCAAATATACGAAGTTATAGGTTTGAATGTGGTCGGGTCAGCAGGGCAAACCAGAGAAAAATAATCGTGTTGCCCAAAAAGAGGCATTCCAAATTCTTCATGCCTTCTAATCATGCCTGTGTAGAAAAGCTGCCATCAAATCGCAAATGCTGATTTAAATCCTAATTATGCATTTACTAAACCCAACAACACAACATGGGTATTTCTTGTTTTTTTATTGGGACCTTAACGATACATTCTCCATTAAACAATTAGAGTTGCAAAACCACTACGGTGAAAACTGCTTCCAGGCAAACAAATACTCAGGGACAACCTGTCAATTTGGGAGACTTGTATTTAACGATGAATGCTGCCTTCTATTACTGGAAACCACTTGAGTATCCTCTAAAGTGGTCACTTAAGAAGAGGGTATTTCCTCTAAGAAACAACTCTGTGATTCCTAATTCCTCCAGGTTCTCTTGAAAGACTTTGACCAAACCTCTGGTGTTTTACTGGTTACTGGTTATGGCATAGAGAGCAAAAGATATGGCAAAACATTTTTGACCTGGCCCTGGAAGCAGGGATGTCAGGGAGAGCATATTGTATTCAAAAAAACTAACTTACCCTGCTTTTCTTGCCATCATGACTCATGGGATTCTTTTATTCAGATTTATGTGCCGCACTTTTCCAGGCACTAGGTCTAGGGAGATAAAAAAGAACAAGTGGGTACCGAGTATATTACTCTCCGGTGGAGAAGAAAGAAACTAACCTTATAGATTATAACAGACTTTGAGGGATACGCACAGAGATACATAGGTACGAACAAACATAGTAGCAAAAAAGAGGCAACCTCAGCATACCAGCAGCATGAAAGAAAGAATTTCTCGTTTCTTTTCCTGTTTCTACATGCATCTTAAGAGATTTCTTCCATAAAATGTCTATCCTGAAACACAGGTAAGAGACAGATGATGACCATTTTCAGGCCCACCATGTAAGGATGCCATGGTTGTACACTGCACAAAGGTGGCCATTCCTATCATGGACATGTCCTGACATAGGCAGGTATGGAGGCTGAGTTTTAACTGTATTCAGGGATATCTCAAGTCACTTCTTTCCTGTGCTTCTACTTCAGAAGCCTAATTCATTTCATCCAGTTAGACAAAATGGTTGCTTCACCTGGAAGTAAGCCCATTCCACCTCCTCAGCCCCACCATGCGTGTCTTGCTGATGGCTGTTGGCTGTATTGAGTATCCTGGGTATGTGTGAGCAGGCATGTGTATCGGCACATGTGCGTATCCAGCTAATATCATTGTGGGCGCAGGAAAACTCCCCCAGCACAGAGATATCCAGGTTATGCTAATTTTTTAATCCTTATGGACCAAGAAACCACTTGTAATTCTCAAATAGGTACTAGCAGCTGCCATCAGCCCGTTTCACTTTCATACAAAACAAAACCAACGAGAAAACACGTATCTTCCCTTTTGCTTTGTAGAAGCTCCTTGACAAAAGACGATGACAAGACGGCCAAGAATTCTGGCATCTAACCGGCATTGCCTTTTATGCCGTATGCATGCAAAGCCTCTTTGATCTGCAGCTGCAGCTACTATTTCCAGAGCTTGGCACAGCACTGAGGAATTCCTGGTCAGCCAGAACTTTCACTCTTGGGAAGCCATGTCCTTCCTGACTGCAGCCTGCCAGCCTGGCTCAGCAGTTTCTGCGGCTTCCCAGCTGCCCACAACTCTATATTCAACGCTGGGCCGCCCCACGCCTTCCCGGTGTTCATCTATCCTTCCTGCTTACCGTGCTGCTTCGCGGCAATTCTCTAAAAAGCAAGGAGCACCAGCAGTTCTTCTGCGTATTTCTTGTGTTGTTTTGTTTTTTGTTTTTTGGTTTTGGTTTTGGTTTTGGTTTTTTGTTTTTTTAAAACCCCTCTAAGGGTGAGTTAAACTGGCGCAGGCAAAAATGTGAGTTTTGTTTTGCAAGCACCTTTCTGGAATACATGATTTCTGTCTCCTAAGTGACCTCCCTGGACCGAAAATTCTTTAAACACCAACAAAGGAAACAACAGTGTGTACTTTTGTTAATCTCTCAAAAGCACGCAATAAAAGGTCAGGAACAGATGACCTTTGCCACTTGGAGCAAGAATAATGTTTATGGGTCAGAGGACCACCTCGTCCCAGACCTGACCTTGGATCCTCAAGGATCAGAAATCCCAAGCTGCATGAATGGTGCCGCATTGGGGAATGGGAGAAAGGAGAACAGTGTCATCCGTGACCTGGATTGGGAAGACCTTAAGCCACCTTGCTTCTCTGATTCCAGGATGGCTACCGCTGCAGGAGCCTCCTGCAAGAGCAAAAGTATTTGAAAAACTATCCCTTTAAGGTACAATTGATTTAGCCATAAATAAATCCTGGAGGGAACGTCCTGCTCTCTGCCAGGATGGCCAGCACGCACGATGTGCATGTTCTTTCACACAGCGATATTTGATAGGCCCCAGCCTTGGCTGGAAAATGTAATTTGCTTAGTGAAGCATGCCCATCCCTTCCCCCTGATTACTTCCTGCTCCTTTTACAAATGCACCAGCCCCTTGCCACTCAGTATCCATCAGGGCTTACCTTAGACTGATAGCAAATATTTATCAGATCGGTGATTATTTTTGTTATAAAGAAAATACACAGGCCAAACAGCCATGCTGCTTCAATTACAGAAATCATTGCTTCCCCCCCCACCCCCTGCCCCCAGGTAATTCCTAATTGAGTAATTAGAAGGCCGATAGGGCTCACTGAGACTTTCATGAATGCAAATGATGCATTCCTCTTCTTCCATGAACCGCTTTTCTTGATATCTCTACTATGAGAGAAGGTTAATATCTCTATCAGCAAAGTTTCACCTGAAAGGACGTTGGTGCTCATCAGTGTTATCACTCTGGTGAGTCTGGTTTTCATCAAGATCCTTAAAATGAACAGCCGCTGGGTTTTCTATAAACACCCAAACGCACTGATCCGAAATACCTCTGAGTGGGTCGGGGACAGAAGCGAGTTTCAGTTCCTGCCAGCCTGGCACTGTTCTTTCAATTGCCACTCCTGCCTCAGGTTCTAGATCTGAAGGTTTCCATCCCGTAGGATAAGGGAATGGCTATTCTTATGTCCACAGGAGCGGAGTCCAGTTGGGTTCCTTCAAATAGATAACAAGTACAGATGATTATAATTCCTCTAGATTCAAATTTAATCTTTGCTGTATACCTAAAAGCACGACAAGCACAACTCTCTACTGCTCACCCAGAAAAAGGAACATCTCTGCAAAGCCCTAGAAAAATGTAAATAGTATATAATGGTCCGTGAGGAGCACCTGTTTTTGGAAAAGAGCAAGAGGAAAAGATATAAACTGTGACATAATCACCCCTATCAAATCCTCAGAAATTTAGTGCATCAGAGAAGACAATTTCTGCCACTATCTTCTGCTAAGGAATATTGAGGGAAACCAGTTTTGACAGGGCTTGAGTAGCACATGATGGCGATTATGTGTGAGGAAGTATGACGTGGAAAGACCCTGGTCCAAATCTCTAGATACCAACACTACTGGCTGTTCTCTTCTCAGCCTTAAGCGCCAGTTTCAGCAACTTCCCCTTTGCTTTTATATTAATTTATGTAGCTATTAAAAAATATATATATTCAGGGATGCCTGGGTGGCTCAGTCAGTTAAGCATCAGACTCTTGACATTGGCCTCAGATCGTGATCTTGTGGTCCTGAGACTGAGTCTCAGGTCAGACTCCCCACTCTCAGCACAGAGCCTACTTGGGATTCTCTCTCTCTCCCTCTCTGTCTCTCTGCTCCTTCCCCACTCATTTTTTCCCTCTCTCTCAAATTAAATAATAAATAAATGTTTAAAATATAGATATTCATTTGGTAAGGCAGCTATAACAAAGTACCACAAAATGTAGCACAAATGTATCATCTCACATTCTGGAAACTAGAAGCCTGAAGTGAAGACGTCCATAGGGCTGATTCCTCCTAAAGATTGTGAGGGAAGACTGTTCCAGGCTTTCCCCCTTGGCTTATAGAGGACTGTTCCCTGCCTATGTCTGCACTTCATTTTCCTCTATGCGTGTCTGTGTCTCTGTCCAAAGTTCCTCTTTTTTATAAGGACACCAGTCACATTGGATTAAGACTCACCCTAATGACCTCATCTTAACTAACTACGTCTGTAATGGCCCAGTTTTCAAATAAGTCACATTCTGAGATACTGAGGGTTAGGATTTCAACATACAAAAGGTGAGGCGCAGGAGAGGTATACAATTCGACTCATAACAGTTGGATTTGAAAATATGTAAAAGTTCCGACTCAGGTCCAAAATTACATGGATTTTTCTCTTTAATAATTCAGGGAAAAAGAAAAACCTCATAATTGTTTTTTGAAGTCAAAAATGAGAGGTAAGTCAGAGCCAATGTTATTAATTAAGTACTTGTAATCATGAAATTATTCACATAATGACTCTACTCACTGCTGCCCTCTTTAAAGATATACAAAGTGCTGGGGCGCCTGGGTGGCTCGATAAGCGCCTGACGTTAGCTCAGATCATGATCTCATGGTTCATGGGTTCAAGCCCCGTGTCGGGCTCTGCACTGACAGTGTGGAGCCTGCTTGGGATTCTCTCTCTTTCCCTCGCTCTCTGTCCCTGTTCCACTCGTGCTGTCTCTCTCTCTCAAAAATAAATAAATAAACTTAAAAAAAAAAAAAGATAAAGTGTCAGCAGATTCACTCCCCAGTCTGTCAGAGCTGTCCCTTTGAGTGATTCAGGAACAGCTGTTAAATGTCCCCTGCCTTTCTCTCCCACCCCATGCCTGAGTCAGAACCTGCCACCTGAAAGACCAGGGACTTCATTTTATTTTACTGATTTTTTTACTAGCCTTGAATGCCTTTCCTAGATGTTTTTATTGTCCGCGTGATTTTTTTCTTGAATTCCACCAACTGTAGGACAGGTGTGTAAAGCACACAGGAGGTGGTCGAACACCAGCTGGTGGTGACGTTAAACTTTCTATTGTGCAACTAATTGCTTTCCTCAGGGACCAAGTGCAGTAGAAGCTTTTGTAACTTCCATGACTTACACTGAGTGCATGTGAAGTAGTACATGTCTAACACACACATGTGAGCTCTGGGTTCTCAGTAGTTGATAGGGTCAGATGGGGAGGGTTGGGGGTGCTTTCCCAGGTGGGCAGAGACATTGGTGAGCAATGCTGTTAGAATTCACTTAGACTTGATCTTTTGTTCACCTCCCTTCCAACCAAAAATGTATCTGTCCTAGAAGTGGCAAAACATGTTATTTTGAAGTGTTTGATATTATTAAAAATATTAGTCTATAGGAGCACCTGAGTGACTCGGTTAAGTGTCCGACTTCGGCCCAAGTCATGATCTCATGGTTTGTGGGTTCGAGCCTGCGTCAGGCTCTGTGCTGACAGCTCAGAGCCTGCAGCCTGCTTCAGATTCTGACTCTGGCTCTCTCTGCCCCTCCCCAACTTGTGCTCTGTCTGTCTCTGAAATAAATAAACATTAAAAAAAATTTTTTTTAAGTATTAGTCTATAAATGAAATTTGGTAGTATACCCAACTCCCTAAAAGAGAAAAAGAAGCCTTCTTTATGTAGGCTGAACCAAAGCCTCAAAATCTTCAACATATCTTCATTCTGTTCAGAGTCTACTGCAAAGAAGGTCTTAATAGGGAAAGATGAACACAACCTGTATTTTGAATGTTCACTTCTCGGGAAATAGTTTTTACTCGATCTGATAGAAAAGTTACAGTGACCCAGCAAGAATTGGATATTTATTTTATTTTTAGATGAGAAATGAAGTACCAAGACATTTCATTACAGCCATAGTCCTAGACTCACTGTTAACATGAATTCTCTGATTGGTTTTTCTATGAACACAGGGCCCCAATGCCTTTTTCCACACACAGCAGATGGATGGGCCCTCTTCCTCCCAGAGAAAATTCCTCAAAGTCTTTTCAGTGATTCCTGGCCTGAAGATGGCTATTACTGAGCCACACTTTGAAAGCAGCTGAGAAAGAAACAATTCAAGTTCAAGTAGGGTTAGAGAGTAACTTTCAAATCCACAAGCCTTGCTATTTTGGAGGGAGCCCAGCAGATTGATCAGTAAATCCTGCAGTGGGAAGAGATCTGAAGTATAGGAAAGGAGATGATTGGATTGTTTCCCACCTGAGATAGGATTTACAACTATGTGAATACTACATGTAAAATCTTCTTTAAAAGCATGTGTGGATTCACACTTAGTATGCTCAGCACTAATGCCTGAATTCTAAAGATGGATAGATTAAGAGTGGAAAGAAAATAAATGATGTATCAATATATACTACAGTCATTTATGGAATGGTATCTGAATGCAGGTAAATCTAATTTTTATTTGGCCCACCTAAAGCTCCTGAAAGATAATTTTCCAGGTATTTCCCAAAACTGAAAAGTAAAATAATCATGGTAAAAAAAGTTCTACCTGACTGTCACTTTTTTGATGAAGCGATCATATTATTTCATAACCCAATAAATACTTTATAGGAACATCGCATTTTATACTTAAAAAGACATTAGTGGTCCTCTAATCCTATTCTGTTACTTTATAGGAAATCTAGGATGAGTTACTTTACATTTTTATTTATTTGTTTGTTTTTATAATTTTTTTAAAGTTTATTTATTTTGAGAGAGAGAGAGAGAGAGAATGAGAATGAGCAGAGGAGGAGCAGAGACAGAGGGACAGAAACAGAATCCCAACCAGGCTCTGCACAGCCAGCATGGAACCCAACATGGAGCTTGAACCCATGAACCCATGAGATCATGACCTGAGTAGAAACCAAGAGTCAGATGCTTAACCAACTGAGCCACCCAGTGCCCCAGTTTACATTTTTAAATTGAAGTAGAACAAACATATACAAAAGTGTTCAGCAAAATGAATTATGAACTTCTTTGAACATATGTAATCAGTCTTTGAATAGGGAGAAATTACTTTAAAAGAAACAAGTCTTAGTTTTCCTTTCAAGTCAAGAACATTGTTTGAGGGTACTTGGGTGGCTCAGTTCGTAGAGCATCTGACTCTTCATCTCAGGGTTGTAAGTTCAAGCCCCACACTGGATGTGGAGTCTACTTAAAAAAAAAAAAAAAAGAATATTATTTAAATAAATTCCTTGTTTTAAAAAATTTAAGAAATAGAAGTCAGGATAGTGGTTACCTTGGGGTAGAAGAAAGGAGTAAGGATACTGGTAATCTTAGTAGAGATTAACTTTATGTGATTTTGAATTTTGTATAAATCAACTAATACGTATATCATTTTTTGTCTGGATTCTTTCATTCAACATTACATCTATATCACTTATTTATATTGTTGCACTTAACAATGGTTTATTTATTCTAATTGCTACATTGTATCTTATTGTAGGATTTATTTATTTATTCATTCATATATTTATTTATTTTTCTATTTTACAGTTGATAGACATTGGGTTGTTCCCCATTTGCAACTACTGAAAAGAGTAGTTTTTAAATCTTTATTCTAAAGATAAAAATATAAATTGTTGTGCATGTATCTTGGTGCATATGTACATAATTCTATTGTGTATATGCTTAAGATTAGAATTGCTGGTATATGGGGAATTAACACATTCAATTTTAACAGAAAATACCAATTTTTCGCCAATAATTATAAAACCCTACTTGCTCCAAATCTTCATCAAGGCTTAAGGAATGAAACTAAAGTTATGTTTAGAGACAAATTTATAGTCATTTATGCATTAATTAGGTTGAAAATTAACAATTTGAAAGTTAACAATTAACAAAGTATCCATTTTATGAAGTCAGTTAAACTACATATTAGTCACAAAGAATATAGAATGATAGAAATATAAAATGAGAGAGTCATGAAACAGAAAAAAATACAAGAGAGGAATCAACATAGTAAAAGTTCTCAAAGCTGATTCCCCATATCAGAAAAGAAAAGAGAGTCCTCACTATAAATTCTACATGTATTAAAAAGATAATATGAAGTCACAATGAACAAATTTATGCCAATATGTTAAAAAAAATCAATGTAGGGGCGCCTGGGTGGCTCAGTCGGTTAAGCGGCCGACTTTGGCTCAGGTCATGGTCTCGCGGTCCGTGAGTTCGAGCCCCGCGTCAGGCTCTGTGCTGACAGCTCAGAGCCTGGAGCCTGTTTCAGATTCTGTGTCTCCCTCTCTCTGACCCTCCCCTGTTCATGCTCTGTCTCTCTCTGTCTCAAAAATAAATAAACGTTAAAAAAAATTTTTTTTTTAAATAAAAAAAATCAATGTAACATAAGAATTCTTAGAACAACACAACTTCCCAAAGCGGACAAAAAAGAAATAAGAAATGTGGCTGCTCCTATATCTATTATCTATCGACTTGATGATACCTCAGATTTTAAAATAGCACGTCAAACACTATACAGCTAGGTCATGGGATAACCGGGTCTAACGCATAAGTTCCTTCAATACCCTAATACCTGTGCCAATACCAAGTATAGAGTAGTATAGAGTTGTGTGAGCTCAGGAGTAAAACTGTCTAAGTACTAACCTTGGGTCACACTAGGCAACTGAGTCACATTAATTACTTTAACCTTTCTAAATTTCAGTTTCCTCAACTGTATATGGATAAAATAATAGTACATATTCTCTAGAAATACTGTGACTAAATGAGATAAACAGTTCTTAGAACACTGCTGGGTATGCAAATAATAAATAATATATGGAAAATGTTTAGCCATTATTTTTGTTGTTAAAAATTTAAGACTAATAAAGAAACGCATATGACCTATCCCTTCTCATGGGTCAGTTTTAGATATCCTCTATAGAGTAAATCTGGTATTTACAAATACCTATAGTTTTTACAGGTCTTAGTCAATATTACATTAATATTAGTAAATATTATATTTGTTCTAATAAACAAAGACTAGTCCCTAGAGATTCTGCATACATTATGAGTACAGAATACAGTGGGTCATCATTTCATGGTTTTTAAGAGTTCTTCTTGCTATAAAATCTTCCACTTTCATAGCAAATTTTGTATGTCTAGGCTGATGTCCTTAAAAACATAGGTTTTTCTCTTAGATTTCACCGTGACTTACTTAGACCTCTACTAAAGCATTAAGCAATACTAGCTCATAGGTCATTGCTTCCAAAATCTTCTATAAATTGGGGTGTGAGTACCCAAGAATCAAGCAGTGGCATTTTAAAAGTTTTTTGTTTTGTTTTTTTAAATGTTTTTTATTTATATTTGAGACAGACAGAGACAGAGCATGAACGAGGGAGGAGCAGAGAGAGAGGGAGACACAGAATCTGAAGCAGGCTCCAGGTTCTGAGCTGTCAGCACAGAGCCCAACGCGGGGTTCGAACTCACTGACCGTGAGATCATGACCTGAGCTGAAGTTGGACACTTAACTGACTGAGCCACCCAGGCGCCCCTCAAGCAGTGGCATTTTAAAACTCCATGCTACTTTTCTACTTTCTGTTTAGTTTCATATTTTTTTTTATTTAAAAATGTTTTTAATGTTTATTTATTTTTGAGACAGAGACAGAGCATGAGCAGGGAAGGGGCAGAGAGAGAGGGAGACACAGAATTGAAGCGGGCCCCAGACTCCACCTGTCAGCACAGAGCCTGACGCGGGGCTCTAACTCGTCAACTGCGAGATCATGACCTGAGCCGAAGTCAGACACCCAACCCACTGAGCCACCCAGGTGCCCTCTGTTTACTTTTGGAAGGGAATTATTTCTGTGAGTAAATGTACTACATCTGCTTTAGTCAAGGTAGCATGGAGAGATGATTAATTTTGAAAATGTGATATCCATTGTAAATATAAGCTCTGACCATATAAATTCATAGGCCAAATATATTGTAGTAGTCTCCTGATCCTTCAAAACTACTACACCTATAGTCAAAATGGTCTTTTACACACTCATGACATACATATGATTCCTCAAGTCTATGATCTTCCGTAGAAAATGTTAGAATGCCCAAAAGGAGATTCTAACATGGGGTGGGGGTGGGGGACTCAAAACTGCAAATATAATCTGTGATCTTGCATTAATGAGCAAATGATTTCTACTGTGATAAGAACCACTAAAACGTACAGAGGTCTTTTAAATTCACTTATAATTACAATGAAAAATATCTATGTTAATTTGCTAATGAGTGATGGGACATCTAAAAATCATAGCCATAAAATAATGTCTATGTGCATGTTCTTTAGAAAATATAGGAATTTGGTGTCCTTAAAGGGGTATAGTCAGCACCAATCTCTATGACACTAAAACAAAATTCAATATTAATTTCCAAATGATCACTTTATTACTTTTCTCTATTGAGAAAAAAATCTCTAAGAATTATGATATTATTTTTCGTATACACAGTGAATGCTACAACTCTTCCTTTGAATAGTCGTAATTCTATTTCATGGCGCTCTTAACATAATCTTGGCAGTAGAAAAGTCTTCCAGGTGCACCTGCAGAGAGCAGATGGCTTCGAGCAGCTCTGCTTGGAGGTAGGTCTTGGTTCCCTGCATGCGCTCACCCTTTCCTGGGAGCAAAGCACCAGGTGTTGCAAAAGCTCCGTTTCTATTCCATACATACCTCATGCTCTTTTGCTTCCAAACTTGCACAAAACTATTCCTTCCCCATTTCGTATTGGTAAAGTTTGGTTATTCTGCAGATGCACGACGTGACCGTGAGAAAAGTGAGCGGGCAGAGACAACTGCAAGTTTGTACTGTTGGCTTAAGGACAGCACTAGCTCGTATGGGAACAAAGGAATTTCCACCAGCTTACCCCATAACTCAGAGGGGGATGGGAGAAGTCTTAAAACTGTTAAAGGAAAAAAAAGGTTTACTATTTCCTGTTATTCTTCTCAGTACTTATCCTACAAACCAAGTTCATACAGATTAATAACATTACCAGCAGATACATTGAAAAAGGCTATGAAGACACTCATCCCATAAGGGGAGGTAGGTTGTAAGCAAACTTCGGAAAAATAGTACCCTCATCTTTTCAACAACATGAAAATTCAAATGCATATCGCTAGCTAGCTATTAAAGTAGTAAAACTTGAAAATAATCATATCCATCCCTGTTAGGTACTCATGCATTGCTAGTAGCCATTTTCGTTAACATAACTATGTTACAGAGTAGAGACTACATCTCAAATGTTTTCATGTTTCTACCATTCTGCCAAGATTTCCAAGTTGTTGGAATGCATCATTTAAAGAAATTACAGAAGAAAGGAAAATACCAACATGCATCAAGATATTCAGTGCAAGTTATTATAGTAACATTAAATTGAAAAAATAAGAACTTGTATGTTCAATAAAAGAATAGCTAAATCCATTGCAGGCCACTAACTCGATAGCTAATGCTGTTAAAATAATTCATTAACATAAGATAGCAATGTGGAAACATATGTATTATATAATATTTCATACCACAAATGAACTCTTTATTATGATTATATTCATGCAAAATTATTAAGTAAAACATGGGTAAATGAAAACAGTTTGGATATTAGACAAATGGGGTTTTTTTTGCTCTGACTTTGACTTTTATTATAATGTTAGTTAATGTTTTCAGGTTCATGATACTAACTAATATCCTTCTCTCTCTCACAAAGTCACAGTCTAACCTACAACTGCTCAGTTCAATCAAAATCTTCCTGATTATCACCAAAATTCAACAGTGTCACCAAAACAGCAGATATAATGAGGAATGCTATTCTTTAAGGAATAGTGCCCCTCTCCTACTACCCATGATTTCAGTAACAATTTCATGTTAGGATGCTATCCTTGGTAGTTAAACTGAAATAAAATAACTCAGGCAACATGCACAATTTAAAACTCAATTTGGCTTAGCTTCTTGGGAAGCTTCACTATGGCCTTTCTTATTGACTCTGGCAACTTCCCAGATTTCAAAGTATCATTAAAAACTATGAGGAAAAAAACTATGCACGTCAGGCATAACTTTATCAAAATTAAGCTGAAAGCCCATCTGGCTCCATTGTCTTATTAAATTTGTCGCATTTTATAGGTAGTTGAGTTTCTTTTCTAATAATCAACTTGTCCAAAGGATGACAAGAATTACTTCATTGTGGAAGTGAACTGCTACAGTTGGTTACCTCAACATGACACCCTCTCCCCCAGGATTTCATTGCTTATATAAACGTTTAAATTTTTATTTTGAAGATCCAGTTTTTCAAGCCCTAGTGGCCCTTAAAGAATTTATTTTTTTAAAAATTTTATTTATTCATTTTGAGAGAGAGAGGGAGAGAGAGTGAGCAGGGGAGGGGCAGAGAGAGAGGCGGGGAGAGAGAGAGTCCCAAGCAGGTTCCACGCTATCACCACAGAGCCCAACGCAGGGCTTCATCCCATGAACTGTGAGATCATGACTTGAGCCACGATCAAGAGTAGGACGCTTAACCAGCTGAGCTACCCAGGCATCCCTCTCCCCAAAGGATTCATTTTATGTTTACCACCACCCAGTTCCAGCTGCCATCCCATGTCACCCTGAACTTCAAACAGCCTCCTGATCATTTTACATACACGACTTCCCACTTCAATCTGTCCTCATTTTGGAGCCACAGTGATATTTTCAAAATCCAGTTGGGATCATATCACCATTGCTACAACCTCTATCTTCTATCCTTCCCCACACCTGGCATCCTAAGGTACTTAAATGTCCTCCTATTAATATGGTGCCTGATCTCATCCTCACCCACCCCTCTTGCTCATCTCATGCCATCCTTTCACTGTCCTTGGTGCTTCCTTCACATGCTCTCATTTTCCCCAACAATCATGACGTCTCCCTCCCTAACCCACTAACCCACCCAACATCATAGCTCTTGCTCCTGCTACCCATACTTTGCCTGACTGTCCATTTGCACGTTATCCCTCACAGAGTGAGCTCTGCTCACGTTCAGATCTCAGTTCAAGGAAGCCTTTCCTGACCCTCAAGCACAGGTCAGATCCACCAGTGAACTCATGATCAGCGCCCTCATCTTTTTCCTCATGCTTATCACCGGTTTGTATATTTGTGTACTTCTGTGATTAATGTCTTAATCTCCACTCTTATTTCAGTTCCAGTGGAGCAGTGACCACATTCGATTTTTTCATCACTAGGTCCTCTGCACTCAGGGGGGTTCTGCTCATAAAATGAACAATGAATGAATGAATGAAAGTGAAGAGTATGTTTTCTCTGTTTCTTTACCTTTCTGGGCCTTTTCTTCCCAAGAGCCAAAATGATACTCTTGCTATTTACCTAACACAGATCTTGGGGATTGTCTTGATATTACTTTAAGCGGTAGATATTGGCATTATTTGTCAACATAAAGTGTTTGATATATGTTAGGCTTCCAAAAACAAACAAACAAACAAACAAAAATACACTTTGGTAAGCAAAGAAATGTCTAAATATCTGGCTAGCAAAGCAAATGTGGGCAGGAGTAAAATGCAAACATCTCACCTCACTGAGGGGAGTGGTGTAAAAACCAGAAATGGCCCCTTTGCTTCTGACCTTGCAAGCACTCTTCAAATACCATGCTTATCCAAGACACTACATGGCTAGGAGACACAGGCAAAATAAACACAATCCCTGCCTTCAAGGAGCTCCTTGCCTCACATAGCTCTGGAGACCTCTTCTAAAACTGGTTGTCTTGTAATCAAAAACCCCCAGAGCATGGAGACCTCTTCCAAAACTGGTTGTCTTCTAATCAAAAATTTCCAACATGAAGCACTTTCTCTGTTTCTATATTCTAACATAAGTGTATTCAGTTTTGTAAATAGATTGATAACCTTATTTCCATGATGCGAAGAGTTTTTAAAATATCTATCTCTGTGTATCTATATATATCTACAATGATATCTATAATACCATTAATTACCTGCTGGATAGATTGAATTATATATCTAGCTATCTCTCCATCTCTCCATCCCTTCATCCATCCATCCATCCATCCATCCACATTTTATAGCAACTTGAAAGCAAAATTTTAATGTCTCTTTCATTCTCTTTAGCTGGCCTGAACAAGCTTCACAAAGGATGGTAGCATGCAACTGTAGGACAGAACGGTTCTCTCTCAACTATGCTCTCCACTTACAATTATGAGAAACGTACAGCATAGATCAGAACACCTTAGCTGAAGACCCCCATGCCCAAGTTGCTACATAGCCTTCAGGAAACTCAAGATACCCTGAAATTACCAGAAAAGAGATTGGCAGGTTCAGATGAGAAACAAATAGCAATAGGAGTCAAAGCCCCGAACCAGGCATGAACTTGTTCAAGGATCTGAAAGCCCAAGAATGAAAAATTCTACCTCAAAATGCTTCTTCAGCTGTAAAATGGGGCGATAATTTGTGTCTTCTCCCAGGGTTTTGTTAATATTTTAAAAATGCTTTAATCTGATATTAAAAAGCAGTTACGGAAGAAAAAAAATGTGTGATGTGTGCGTGTGTGGGGGGGTGGGGGCATAGGTGGGTACGTGTTGGTTATTCTCAACAAACATCCAGTCACAGTTTTTTCCGAAAAAGAAAAATTCAAAGGGAATCTATTTTCCAAGCTTATTTTAAAAGTGAGAAAAAGTTTGCATGATTGTGTTTTTTATATAACATTCCTTGAGCTATTTATCAAGGCGCAGAATTGAAGAAACATGATAACAGCTGGTACTGGCTAGGAATTACTGTACTTAATTAAAAATTAGATGTAGATACTGGCAGCTTTGGTTTCACAAGATACCTGTCCTACCCACTGAGGGGAATTTAAATTCCACTTAGTACAATCAGTACATCAATACATAGAAGTGTGTTGTAAACAGATACTCTGCAGGGGGATAGAAGACCAACCAGAGCTGACTAGGAAAACAGATGCAGAACTGTAATTATTTTTATTTAGATTATTTAAGTTGTGTTGGTTTTGACTGTCAAAAATACGTGCTCAGTTTCATATTCAGAGAATTCAGAAAAGTAAAGGAAATATATAAGATCGACTCCTGGAGCTAAAACAGTGTTACAAAACAATGCTAATTGTATCCCCTTCCAATTTTATGTGTGCGTGTGTACATTTAAGTTCTTCTTGTAAAATTGTGGTTATATCATATACTCAGTTTGTGGTAAGGGTTAAATTTAGAATTGGGTTGGTGGATAGTTTCAAGGTCAAGGTCCTTGCTATAAAAAGTTTATCTTGTTGTTGTAAGTATTTTTATGAAGCATGTTTTTAATAGCTGTATAATATCTAATTGCATAGTTGTTATGTTTTAAACCATTCCCCTACAGTAGGTACTTAGATGGTTTTTATTTGTTTGTTTGTTTCTTATGCATTGCTAGGTGTCTCTAATTATTAAGACAAATCTCTGAAAGTAAACTTTTGGGGTCACAATGTTTAAATACCAAGAAGGCTTTTTTACATATATTACAGAATTGTTTAAAGAATATAAAAAATATTAGAAATATATAAGGTGTTTAAAGGCACGTGGGTGGCTCAGTCAATTAAACGTCTAACTCTTGATTTTGGCTCAGGTCATGATCGCACAGTTTGTGGGTTTGAGCCCTGCATCAGGCTCTGTGCTGACATCATGGAGCCTGCTTGGGATTCTCTGCCTCCTTCTCTCTATCTCTTTCTCTTAAAAATAAATAAATAGACATTAAAAAAATAGATATATATATATCAAAGAATCCATTTCTTCACAAACTTAATATAATTAAATATTAAAAATCTCATGTCCCTGCCAAATGCATGAAAAAACCTAAAATTTTGTTATTATAATGTGTATTTTTATTACATAATAAGGTTGCACAGTTTGGTACATATGCCTTATTTCTGAGAATTTTTTTCATATACGATTGCTTATTTTTTAATAGAGATGTTACTGTTTTTCTTATTGATCTATAAACACACTAGATGTCAAATATATAGGTATTAATTTTTTTAATATTTCCCCTAACTTTAATCTCTATTTTAGTTTTGTTCAGAGTGCCTTTGACATTCATTCATGAGATAATTACTGAAAGCATGCTGTGGGCTGCATACAATTCTGAGACCTGTGATATAGAAATGAACAAAACTGAAAAAATCTGGCCCTTTGTGAAACTCGAAGAAAATAGTTAAAGATACTATCTTTCATGAAGTTTGTGTTCTAATTGAGGGAGGACAACAACAACTAAATAGATATTAATTGATATTATGTTATTGATATTATGGGTCAAAGTGATACAGAGGACATAAAAGATGTTAGTGTTACACTTTTCAGTAGGCTTGAGGAGAGAGGACGCTTGAGCAAAAACTTGAGGGAGATGTGGGTCTAGCCAGGCAGTAGAAATAGGAAATGCAAAGTTGAGGTAAGAGATGTCAGTCATGTTGAAAGAACAGTAAAGAGAATACTAGCATGAGCTGGAATTGATCGAGTTTGGGATGCTGTAGTTTGGATATTGTAGTTTGGGATTCTGGGTTATAGGAACCTCAATCATGAAAAGCCTAAGGCACCATTGTTAGACCTTGGCATTCACTTTGAATGGGAAATGGATTATTGGAGAATTTTACATATGTAAGTACATTTGACTTATGGGCTTATTCTGGGTGTCATATTGGGAATAAGTAGAATCAGGTATCCTGGTTAGGAGGATACTGCAATAATAGAACATGAGATCGAACATGGTGTTAATAAAGCATGGTCAGTCTCTAGATATACGTTGAGGAAGTCTTGACAGGATTTACTCAAGGCAAGTTTCTGAAAAGTGCAAGTGAGTCAATGGCGACTCTGATTTTTGGCCTGAGCATCAAGGAGGATGGAATGTTCATGAAGATGATCTGTAGTCAATTGGAAAAAAGAGACTTTAAGAGATAGAGTTGAAGGTACTCATTTGGGCGTCATCACTCATGAGTAATGCATGAGGCCATCAGATAAGATGAGATCACTAATGGAATGATTATAGACTTTAAAGAGATGAGAAACAAAGTCTGAGTTCTGGAGAATACCAACCAGCAGAAGAGTCAGAGTGGCCATTTGGGAGGAGGAAAGCTAGAAGATTCCTCAAATATAAAGAAAGAGTTCAAGGAAGAGAGAATAATCAAACAATCAAATCATCAAAGAGAGAATAATCAAACAATCAAACAAATAATCAAGTCAAATAATCAAATAATCAAATGCTGGTGATAGATTAAGATGGAGACTGAGATTCAGACATGCCATGCATAGAACAACATGGAAGTTGTCAATCACCTTGACGGGAAGAGTTTGGATGACATCCTCTTCAAATGGGTTTGAGAGAAAAATAGGAAGAAAGGAGTTGGAGACAACAAGATAGCACTTGGGTTGAGCTTGGCTGCAAAGGGGAACAGTGGTAGCTAGAGGGGAAGCTGAATGACAGAGGTATTTACTTTGGGTAGAGTAACATGGCTTGTTTGTATGTTGATGAGAAAGATCTAGAGAGATGGAAGGTACTCAAAATAGAGACAAATATGGATGGTGTATCCATAGTGACTTGAGGGGAGCTAGAAGATAAAGATATGAGTGCTGATAGATGGGTAGATACAGTGGTAAAAACTTGAAAGTTTCCTTCTGATTGACTTCTGTTTTCTTAGCAAAAAAGAAGGCAAGTTTATCAGCTGAGAGTGACACATGCTTTGTTTTTTATCAGGGCAAATCTGTTGAGGTTTTTTTTTTTGTTTGTTTGTTTTTGTTTTTGGTGATTTCTCCCACTGCTTTTCAGTTTAAGGGTCCCCTCCCATATTGAGGTTAGTTTAAAAATATCCATATTTTCTTCACGGTGTTTTGTTTTGTTTTGTTTTGTTGGGAGGGGGGAGGGGCAGAGGGAGAGGGAAGGAGAGAATCTTTTTTTTTTTTTTTTTTTTTTTTTTGGGAAGGAGAGAATCTTAAGCAGGCTCCATGCTCAGCATGGAGGCTGACATGGAGCTTGGTCTCATGACCCTTAGATCATGACCTGCCTGAGCCCAAATCAAGAGTTGAATGCTTAACCGACTGAGCCACACAGGCTCCCCTCTTCAACATTTTTAATGTATAACTTTGTGCTTTGATTATTATTTTTTTTTAATTTTTAGGGGGAAAAATCATCAAAGAAACAAGTTTATCAAAGTAAGACATCAAACCCAGAACCCATAAATTGACACTGAATAAATTATACTACTTAAATATTTATGAATGGCAAAAATTTACTATAAACCAGGTTAAGAAACCAACCTAAAACTAATACTGGGTCAGCTGGGCTGCTCTTGTGACTGATAAATGTGACCATGCCAATTTTAATCCTGGGCCTCAAGAGTTCTCGAGTGCTTCCCTTTTGTCTCCTGGAACTTGGCAGCTACCACGTGAACAACTGTAGGTTAGCCTCCTGGAGGATGAGAGACCACTTGGAGGAGAGCTCAGTGGCGGTAACTGGGGGTCAAGACAAATGAGAGAGCCCACCCTCCTACAGCTTGCAGCCATGAGAGTGGACACATCACAGACCAGAAAAACCACCCACTTGAGCCCAGTCTAAGTCATTAACTTGCACTCGTGAGCCAAATAAGTGGTTATTGCTGTTTTAAGCCGCTGAAGTTTGGTGGGCTTGCTATGCAAACATAGCTAACTCATTCACGTGTGAGTATTTCTAAGTGTTGTGAGAAGACAGAAGGGGCTTGCATAGCTTCCTCTCCAGTCCCCAGGAAGAGTTAATTCTGTAATAGTAAGAGCAATCAGTCAATTTAAACTGATGTTAATTTTAAGGGCAAATGTGAGCCTACCACACCCTTCCTCGAGCTCTCCTCTTCTAAACATTAGTCCTACTGTATGTTCACAAAAAGAGAAATAATGGAGGTAAAATCATTTTCAGAAAGGGTGCGTGCTACATTCTGCTGTAGCTTCACAATGTACATTAGCATGCACAGCCTCTAAACAGTTGTCAGTTCGTGGCCTAAAACCTCATAAATGCTCAACAAATGCTGATCGTCATCACCATCACCATCATTATCATCTTTATTATTTCCTTGCTTCAAATTACATTTGTCAGTTCAGACCCTTGAAACTTTATAGTTAATCGATCCACCCATCTGGTTCATCCAGCCAGTTGACTTTTAATGTTAGTATAGATTTAAAACTAATGTTAAAATAATTTTCTAAAGTTCTAAAACTTTTCATTTTGGCAAGTTTGAATGTTAAAATAAGACATGGACCTTTATCGGTAGGGTGTGAGTTAGTTAGACAAATTCTCAAGAGTGAGTTCTGAGTAAGAAGGCAATTTCTATTAATAATCCGTGGAACTAGAGTTTTGTAAAACACTTTGGGATTCACTACTCTGAGGTGATGATGGCTAAATGGAAAATGTCACAGGTGAAATACTCTCTGCTCTTTTAAAGACTGCACAAGTAAAAGGCAGATAAAAGTTAATTATCTTACTTCCCACCAAAGAAATAAAGAGCCATGAAACAAAGTTTTCAAGTAACTCTGGAAAGCCCCCTTGAAAATCCAGCTGTGATGAATGCTAGTGGCCATGCATTATAATAATGGATCCTCACAAGGAAAAGAAAGGGAGAGTACGTTCTCAGAGTTCAATTTAATCTATAAAAGCGATGACCTTTCTTGAAACAAACGATAACACAAACAACTCTCATCTCATGTCCTCTCATTAAGCATTTCTTGTCTGTTAAATTCTTCCATTTTGGCGTTTGATTCTCATTGAGTGTTCAGTGTCTTATGTTTTTTCTGCCTTTTGTTTTTCTTGGTAATCAGTTGTTACGAACCCATTAATTTTTATCTTATAGTCATTTTCTTATTTGACCTAAGCACCAAAACACTGGGTAGTCCTTACTGGTCAACAGACACACAAAAAAAAGGCCTAGATTTTATTGTTTTCATGTTTTCACTGCCTACGTTGCAAGAGCTCAGAATGCAGCCAATTTAACATATCTGGGTAATAACAATTTAACCTATTTAGATATGATCTCCAGTCGATACAAGTCATAGGGATTGCGGAACAAATTTATTCCCCATGTTAACTTAAACCCTTATTCCAGCAAATAGCCTTTTTATCGACATCGATATTAGTTTGCTGGGGCTGCCATAACAAAGTACCACAGCCTGGGTATGCAATAGAAATTGATGCAGCAGAATTTCTCTTCTCCCAGTTCTGGAGGCTGGAAGTCTGGGTTCAAGCTGTCAGCAAGGTTAGTTCCTCTGAGGCCTTGCTCCTTGGCTTGTAGATGATCATCTTTGCCCTGTGTCTTCACATGGTCTTCACTCCACACTCATCTGTGTCTAATTTTCCTCTTCATATAAGGACACTGGTCGTATGGGCTTGGGGCCTAATTTAAGTACCTCTTTAAAGACCCTGTCTCCAAATACAACCACATTCTGAGGTACTGGGGGCTAGCACTTACATATATGGACTTTGAAGCGACACAACTCAACACCTAACAGCTTCCTTCTTAGTCCTCCTCTTTAGCCATATGATGTAAATAAACACTCTGTTCTCTGCCATTTAAACAGGGATAACAAACCATTTGTAACAAGGCTGGGAGTGCAATAAAGACTCAGTAAGTATTAGCCGATACTATCATAAACCATCTATTATTATACTCTGGTTCTGTGAAATGAAGAGTCTAACACATTATCAAGGGTAGAGAATAAACTGGAGAAAATGAGGCAAACACAAAACTAGGCTGCCGCCCAGCAGTGAACAGAACAAGTTCTAGAGTCAGATTAAAATACAGCCCTGCCACTTATAAGCCACACAACTTTATTACTGTTTAACATTTTACATTGCTTATAATATAAATCCATATTTCTCATAAGGTTGTTGAAAAGATTAAGTGACATAATGTGAACATAGCATGATGGAGGTGCCTGGCTCACTGCGGTGCTGGGCAACCAGTAGCTGTGGTCATTATTAACCACCTCCAGGGTAACGCACAGTTCATTGTATCCACTTACCTGTCACTTGCTTTGCATTTAGCCCAAAGATGTGATTATGAATATTTATTAAACCAAACCCTATACTGTATCCTTTTCACTTAGGAAAAGGAAAAAGAACTCTTTAAATGTACTGTTAGGTTTCATTAAGGCTCAGTCTTTAGCTCTGTAGGCTATATCTTGGGTTATGCACACAATTTCTAAAAGTCCAGCAAGGAATCTCAAAAAAAAAAAAAAAATCCAAACAAACAAACAAAAAACAAAAATGCTCAGTTGATCCAAGGGCACCAGCTGGCTGAGTCAGAGAAGTGTGTGATTCTTCATCTTGGGATCATGAGGTCTAGCCCCACGTTGGGCGTAGAGATGACTTAAATAAATAAATAATACTTTTAAAAAATCGGTTGATCCAAGATTCACTCACAGAATAATAAATTGGTCCCTAAACAAGTTTCCCAAATAATTCCATATAATAGATAGCAGGAAAGCTTTATGAACTAACCAAATTATTTTGGATTTGAAATGTTATAGCTATTGAGAAAAATATATGTATTAATAATTTTGTTTTTAAGTGAGTTTGATAATACCCATGATCAAAGCAAATCATATGGATAATTTTTTCACATATGATACATTTTAATTTATAATGAAATTGTCTTTACAAAATATATTATAATCCCTTTATTTCATTTTATAATATAAAATAAATAATATAAAGGGACAAAATGAAAAAATACTTCTGAGATATAAGGCTCAGAAAGAGCTATAAAGAAAGAAAGCTACATCTAAGGTTAACTATCAAAATACAGAGAATTACACCTAAGTACACATTTTGGATGTTTCATTTGCCTCTAGATTTCTAAACACAATAATGCTGCTTGTTTTTACCTAACTTTCATTGAATTGAAATGATATTTATGATAAAGTAAAACACATTCTAGAGGCAATACAATGGTTCTCAGAAATGTGAATCATTCCTTTTCCTTGTGCTTAGATGCTTCTAATGAGCTTCAATCTGCAATTTACCCATCTTTTTAATAGTAGAGACTTTGGGGAAATGAAGGAGAAGAATTGTGTATCTATTGGAAAAAAAAACTGGGCAGGAGGTATTGAATAGTCATGTTTTATTTATTTGGTTATATACACAATGTCTTATACCCTAAATTCTCTGGACAAATGAGAGGACTTGGAATGGCTACCCACCAAATTTTCTATGAACTTCTCAACTATGCTTGGCATTACACAGAGGTTGGTCACAAAAGTATATCTATTGCTCTACATCTTTAACATTCTCTAAACACAGTAAGGAATATGCAGTGGAAGGGATGGTTCCAAAGTAATACGTTAAATTTAAATCTCCATCAGAATATTTGTTGTTTTCGATATCAAAAATATCGTTCTTTGTTAGGAAAAAAAGATTCAGTGAATCTTTTCTAAAGATAAAGAAAAGTATTAATAATCCCTTAAATGAAGACTCTCTGTAATCATACCTACTTAAATGAGCCTTCCTGAATACAGCAATGTCAGCATGTTATCTTGTAAAGAAAGATAAAATTAGGCATCCTACTTCCTGAATTATTTATAATGTTGAATTTATCCAACGTTTACTTTTGATTTAAGGGTCATAATCAGAAATGCATTTGCTAATTCACAACAAAAATGGAAGAATTAGCCAACACTCTTCAATACCTGTATCCAGTCATCACTCTACTCTGAGGGCCTATTTCAAATCAAGTATGCTTTTCAAAAAAACTTTGGGAAATGAAAAAAGTACCTTTGAGTGTTTAATGCAGAGTGGTAAAGAAGAAATGGTGCTTTGAGGACACCAAAGAATGGAACAAAATCCTTTCAAGGGCAAACGGTCACATTTTAGCAATACACCTGCCACTCCAGAGGTCATCAGAAAAGGTAATCAGAATTTTATACTGGATTTCAATTTATAAACTTAAAATGAATATTAGAGTATTTCTCAAGGTGGCCAAATTTTCATTTCTGGCACTGAAGTTGATTTAATGAAAGGAATAAAAAAATAAGATGGCCATGTTAAAGAAGAAAGTGGGTCAGCTGGGTGGATCAGTCAGTCAAACGTCTGACTTCAGCTCAGGTCATGTTCTTAAGGCTTGTGAGTTCAAGCCCCATGAAGGGCTCTGTGCTGACAGCTTAGAACCTGGAGCATGCTTTGGATTCTGTATCTCCTTCCCTCTCTGCCTTTCCCCGTTCACACTCTGTCTCTCAAAAATAAATAAATGTTGAAAAAAAATTTTTTAAAGAAGAAGAAGAAAAAGAAAAGACACGTCTAACACATCAACAAATCAGCAATGAAACTTTCGTTTGAAAATGTAGTTTTCCATAAAATCTTAACAGTCGTGTGACTTTAACCTGTCTATTCCTGCAATTGTACATGCAAAATGGTTCTGTTTAAAAGAGTAATATCTGACTAATTTAAACCAAAAAAAAAAAAGGGGGGGGGATTAATTGGAACCTACAAGGGCTCAATGAATCAAAAGAAGAGGAAACATGCCTCGGGGAAGCTGGGTGCTGGGGTAGCTTTGAAGATCTCAACAATAAGAGCCACAGAGCACGCTGCAGACTCCCAGGTTGAGGATATTAGTGCCCTTGTCTCTTTGTGCCCTTGTGGGTCCCTCTTCAATATTCGTATTATTGGGAGAGAATCCATCAGCTCTCACTTGGGGCATGGGCATATATGCTGGTGGTAAGCTTGAGGGGTAAAGTTGGAACAGGAATAGGGGAAAAGAGGGGAAAATGATAGTCATGTGGGATACCAGTGTGGAAGACCCCCAGATCATGTGGAAGGAGGCAGGGTGGTTTTTTGAATGAAACAGGGAAGCAGATGCTGGATGGACCCTGCTCCCCCCCAAAAAGTGAAAAAAGTAAGTAAACCATCTGCATAGGGACAAGAATATAGTACTTAACAAACATTAATTCTAACGCGGTATTGTGATATATTCTGGATCATGAGTAGGCATAGAATAAAGCAAAATAAACTCAAGAACAGATTTAATCTAGAACGTGTGTCTTTTTTTTTTTTTTTTTGAAATTTTTTTTTTAATGTTTTTTATTTATTTTTGGGACAGACAGAGACAGAGCATGAACGGGGGAGGGGCAGAGAGAGAGGGAGACACAGAATCGGAAACAGGCTCCAGGCTCCGAGCCATCAGCCCAGAGCCCGACGCGGGGCTCGAACTCACGGACCGCGAGATCGTGACCTGGCTGAAGTCGGACGCTTAACCGACTGCGCCACCCAGGCGCCCCAGAACGTGTGTCTTTTTTTATGCTCCCCAAAACACTCCTTTCAACATTTCCACCTTAATTATTTTTCAGTTTCTCCATGACTCTTGAAAAAAAAAAATCTTTTTTTTTTTTTTTTTTTTTTTTTTTCCTAATTGAACCGGAAATGAGTGGCAAGGACTTCTTTCCAAGCCGGGTCAAAGTTAGGTAGAAATGCACTTGATGTCGTGTTCCTCTTCCGTGCACAGGCTGCTCAAGGTTTTCTGGTACTGCTCCATTTTCAGAGGTACCTCTTTACTAATTTACCCTTGCGGAGCTTCCTGCTTTCATCATGCAGCCCCAATCAAAACCCCTCTTGGATGCCTCCTCTGGACTACTTACATTGAAGGGAAATAAGAATCTTAAGGAAAAGGAAGGAAACTCTGACCTTAGAATTCCAACAGTCTCTTGAATGGGTGGGGTTTGACAGGAGAAGGCTCTAGCTGACGCTCCATTAAGTTGTCCCCTTTGGGCTACAGGGGACTTCCTAGGGGAACAGCACACTGACACAGAGAAGAGCCTGTGCTCAGACAAGCCATTCTTCTTGCCTATATGATCTGTAGGAGATAAAGATCTTCCCAAGTAATTGTTGTGAACTGTTCGTCTACCAGCCCCTCCATTCCTCGTGTTTAGAGTCCAGTCACTGTATGGAAGCAGTCATGCACGTTCAGTCTGAATTCTGCTACCCTGAGCCATGTCTGCTCTCTGTGTTTGTTCCCTTATATTTTATTGTTGTTTGCCTCTTTTGTCCCTCCTTCCTTCCCTTCCATACTCCTTCCCTCCTTTGCTTCCACCCTCTATTCTTTCCTTCCTTCCTTCCTTCCATCCTTCCTTCCTTCCTTCCTTCTTTCTAACTGAGCACAGAAAAATGCTATACAAAATCTAAATTTAATAAGGATGTAGTGGAGTGCATTATAAAATCACTTAAGAAGGTAAGATTTATAGTTTCTCTACCTGAGTCAGTCAGTAACTAGCTGTGGAATAAGGACAAATCTTTTAACCTTTCCAAGCTTCCATTATTTTCTCCCCTCTAAATAGAAAGGATTGTTTAAAACAACAATCCACGAGTGTCTCCCACTCCCAACCCTCAGGCAGTTCTGTGCCAAGCAGTGTCTCAGAATGTCCTGCATGGCATTGGTGGCTGGCTGTCTTTTAAACTTATGCAAGTCCTCTATTACCCTGCAAGATCCTATAAGGTCCTCTCCGTGCTCTCTTTTCTTTCTTCTTCTTTTTTTTAATGTTTTATTTATTTTTGAGAGAGCACAAGCGGAGACGGGCAGAGAGATAGAGAGAGAGGGAGGGACAGAGGATCTGAAGTGGGGTCTGCACTGACACCAGCAAGCCCCATGTGAAGCTTGAACTCACAAACCACGAGATCATGACCTGAGCCAAAGTCAGATGCTCAACTGACTGAGCCACTCAGGAGCCAACGAAGAATCTTTTCACTCATCACCACTGTCCATGTTACTGATGGAGTGAAGAAAGAAGTCGCTTTCTCTGCGGTCACTGGGGCAAAGTCAAGGCTGGGAACCACTGATCTGGACCATTTCAAAAGTCCCTTCCAGTGCTGACATTAATTCTAAGTAGGTTCAAGTTGGCCACATTCTTTCATCACTCAGCATGAATCAACGACTCCTCTCACTCCGAAAGGAGAATATATGCCAAGGACATATGATTAAGCTACTTTCCTAAGGGGTGTAGCTTTTAGAGGGGAAATGAATAGTTCAGGTCTGGGACGACACCTTTAAAAATTGCTTTCTTCACATAGCTGCTCTTATTCCTTTTCTTCTCTCCTATGTAGCCAGTATAGTAGGCGCCCTTTGTGTTGGAAAGTGGAGTAAAACCAGGGAAGGGTTCAGAAAAATGAAGGCAGGGCTAGGTTTCTCATGTCTGCTTTTAATGAAGTGGACCTTTGTACTGCACCCACGGGGAAACGTAGCCCAGCAGAGGAAGGGCCCAGCCAGAGATTCAGAGATGAAACTCAGGAAGTATAAAGGTGAGGTCTGGTATGCATTTTCTTCATGTATCCTCTGGAAATCTAAGGAGCACACCAATAGTTAAAATTGTGCAAGGACTGAGCATCCCAAATAACCTAGGTAACACAACTTAAAAATGGAATACTATTAGCTGGCCCAGAATTTTTTCTTAAGTTTATTTATTTATTTTGAGAGAGACAGAGAAAGTGTGAGCAGTGGAGGGGCAGGGAGAGAGAGAGGGAGAGAGAGAGAGAGAGAGAGAGAATCCCGTGCTAACAGTGCACAGCCTGACATGGGGCTCGATCTCATGGACCTTATGATCATAACCTGAGCCGAAATCAAGTGTCGGTCGCTTAACTGATTTAACCGCTTAACCACCCAGGCGTCCTAATTTTTAACCACTAGAATCATGACTAGTTAAAAGTAAGAGTATTTAAATCATGAGAAAGGGAACTGCATCGTTTGTATCCCCTGACAATATTCAGGTATTACAATTCCTTATAAAAAAGCTTACAGTGGATAAAAGAATTTAGGGTGTTTTTCCCCATGGATGATATATAAACATGCCACCAATCTTACAGAAAAATGGGACTATTTAGGGGCGCCTGAGTGGCTCAGTCATTTGAGCATCTGACTCCGGATTTCAACTGGGGTCATGATCCTGGGGTCGTGGGATGGCCCCAGGGGCAGGCTCCACAGTCAGCGTCTGAACTGAGCAGGAAGCCTGCTTGGGATTCTCTCTCTCCCTTTGCCCCTTTCCTGCTCTCTCTCTCTAAAAATAAAAAAAGGGGGGGGAGGGGGACTATTTAATAATGGCAAACTATTTGTTGTTTATTACTTATTCTAATTTTTATTCACTGATAGTTCTAGAATTATAGAAGCAATTATGCTTGCAGTCGAGGTGATATTTTCAGCAAATATCTGTCTACAGAAAAAAAGCACATTTGATTTCAGCAAATACCAGCTTTTTTTGAAAACTACTGTTTAGGAAGTAGTTGGTGTAGTTGGTCTGTGTTAAATATTTTTTTTCTCCAAAATAATTTTGCGCTGATGATCAAGTAAGTTCAAACAATATTTACATTATACCCACTATGGATGAGGTATGGTGATCAAGATATATTGATTACCTTGAAGGAATTTAGAATATGTATGGCAAGAGGAGGTGAATTAAAACATAAAACATGTAACATACATCTTATGATAGGAGGATGGATAAGTATTTTGGACTCACTCTGATGCTGGAAATGGCCTATCTTAAGCATAAAATGTTGTATTTCCATGTTGAAGTTCAAGTCATTTGCATGGCAGAAAAGGCTGTCTTTCCTCTGGCTCATACATACATTTCCAATCACTTCCTCTTGTTTTAATGTACAACCCAGGAATAATTAATAATAATTTCTAAAGATGGGCCATGTTCTCTCGTGCCTCCATTCCTGTCTGTTTGTTTCTCTATTTCTTGGTTAGGCTCTGAGAGCTTTGCAGGGAGGCTTTATATGTAGGCTCTCACAGTCCTAGAACCTGGCACAGAGCTTGGCATCTGTAAAGATGTATGAAATTAAGTTGAGTGAATGATTTATTCTCCATGAGACGTTGCAAGCAGAAATTCTTGCTTCTCTTTAGTGTTCTTGCAATATTTTGTTCTTTCTACCATTTTATTCTTTCTTCTCTGTGTCACATGACTGTGGAGGCTGCGGTCAATGCCCTTTTCCTCTTGTTTCCTTTCACCCTCTCCCTGCACAGTGCTTACCACATGCTGGCATCAATTGCATTAATTAAGTTAATTATAATAGACTAGGGGCTGATCAAACATCTCAGCCAATAATATTAATGGCTGGCATTTTAATTATTTTTCCTGATTGTCATTTTTCAGTACTCCCAAGACTTCAGACACTCTATTTGATGCCATGAAATGAAAAGTCTCATATTCAGGATTGTTAAGGTTTACTCGAATGAGAAAAACAGCAAAAGTCAAAATAGTCAATGATTTTAATATCAAACAATAAAGATATACCATGAGTGCTTACAAAAAAAAAATCACTCCTTAATCAAGTGGTTTTCTCAGAAATGCATTCATCGGGATTATACTTCCTAGAGCTTTGTTGTTGCTACAAAGATGAGTGCAGGCCTCAATGGTAGCATATATAGCGTCAGCGGATGCCTCACTGCAGTGCAGCAGGCCTGATGTCCTATGAGGCCCCTCCTTCCCTCCTGTTACAGGCAGCTCACCTAGAAGCCAAGTTCTACGGAAGTTCATTACCCAGCCCTAAAGCAGGCTGGCAATGCTGCCCTTGTCCGTTAAGCCAAACTGTAGCAAACTGTTAAACTGTAAAGTGAGTTAGAGTTTCTTCAGTAATTTCACAGAGATAAACACTCCCGAACTGACAGGATTCCAGATGCTCTCACCTCATGAGGGTGTAAGTTATACCGGAAATAAATGTACGGCTTATACTAGAAATAAATAAATGCATGTTGTACTAGATATAAGCATATTTAATTTTCAGGAGCTTTATAAATTGAAGTTAGAAGCCCAAATGTTCAAACATGCAACGCTCAAGTATAATCTAATCTAATCTAATCTAACCTATGGGTAGGTGACTGGAGAACCAGAGCCTTCCCTGGTATTGAATAGAGGAAAGGGAAAGACAAACATGGGCAGGTAGGGAGGTGGAGTGGAGAAACTGTGATTGGGGGTCAGGGGAACAATAAGTCAAATTGGGAGATAGGAAAGCAAAGAAATTCTTTATGTTTATTTGTTACAGAAAATAGCTTTTGCTTTGAAGAAGTTGTTGGTATTTTCTTCTCCGGGCTGCCCCCATTTTCCGCCACCCAAATCACCACAAAATGTATAAACGCCTAAAAATGAACACTGAACAGAAGCATTAGAATGTTACCTCCTACTTTCTGTATATTTTTCATGTTTATTTTTGAGAGACAGAGAGACAGAGTGTGAGCGGGGGAGGGGCAGAGAGAGAGGGAAACAGAA
This sequence comes from Neofelis nebulosa, assembly GCF_028018385.1. Taxonomy (NCBI): domain Eukaryota; kingdom Metazoa; phylum Chordata; class Mammalia; order Carnivora; family Felidae; genus Neofelis; species Neofelis nebulosa. The sequence goes on along the minus strand of NC_080792.1, from coordinate 44,502,724 downwards.
TCCAAAGCAGGCTCCAGGCTCCTAGCTGTCAGCACAGAGCCCGATGCAGGGCTCGAACTCATAAACCATGAACGAGACCATGACCTGAACTGAAGTCCCATGCTTAACTGACTGAGCCACTCAGGCGCCCCTCTATAGTTTTTTGTTTTTTTGTTTTTCAAATCGAACAAACGTAAAAATTGTGATTCGCTAGTTTTTGGTGGCAGGCTTTTTGAAAGGTGGTTTTATCCACCACTTAATTGACGGTAAAATGTTCAAAACTGCTAATTGGTAAGCACTCCAGAATATTTCCCTCCAAATTCTAACCTTCGCACTCTACTCAGGTGATTACCAAACCTAGGAATGCCAAAGAATACCTAGGCCTTCCTTTTTGAAAACTTGATAATAGCAAGCCGAAGGTCTGCTCATTTTTTTGTTATTTGCTTGTTTGATTGATTTTTATTTGTGGATGTGGTTTTATCTAGTATTTGACAGTATAACAGGTACTTGGGCACAAAATCGTATGTTTTTCCTCTGAGTAGCTCTCAAACTATCCAACACTAAAACCCAAGTTGTGATTCAGTGACAAAAACGTATTTTAAAAGTCTGTCTTCTTCCTTTTTGGCAAAATTTCAGGCTGAACTACTGGGCTTTACTATGATTATGTGATGCTCTTCAATAAATTGCTTGTGGCCTCTGTTCTGAAGACATCATGATTAAATTAAGGAGGAAATATTTACTATTCATCTATTTTTCAGTGTGGAGGAAAGATTCATTAGGTCATATCTATATTATGCTTTGAGCAATCTAGTAGGCAAGAAATATTTTGTTACAATTTTATTAATCATTTATCATTGCCCACATTAGAATGCCCACGTAAGTTTGACATTCAAAATAAACCATTCTGGGTCAAAGTCAAGTCGTATACATCTGGTGGTATACTCTGAAGCAAATTCTGCTGGTTTATTCTTGAAGCAAAGACAATTTAGCTGATGAAAGCAGCATAACTTTAAAACATACTGAATTTCACTGAAGACTTTCTCTCTCAAATTCACTTTTGAGCCCAGACTAAGCAAGATAAATTATACACCCAAAGGTATTATTCTGAGAAAATTATTAGGGAATAAAAAATAGAGGTTAGCTAACCATGGCCTCAACAACCTGAACTGGAGCATCATGGCTCTTGCCCCTTAAATTAGATTTTCCATGAGATCTGCGGCTGCTACTCAGGGCTTGGCCTGGGTTCATCATGTGCCATGGAATTGTGGACAGCAGAACAAGCAATTAGATCAGTTCAGGTGGATGTGTGATTCTGTTCTAAATTTGTTGAGGGTTTGGACTACAAATTGTATGAAATAGTAGACCACACGTTGATCTTAAGTTCGCTTTCTTTAAAGTACTCTATTTCATTTTGATTTAGAGGCAGCGTTGCATCTACAGAGTGGTTCTTGGGGGATTAAGAGTTGTGTCAAATAAGAATCACCTGGGGAGTTTTTTAGAGCATGTAAATACTAATACTTCTGATTCAAACTTCCATTCCAGTTCTCTTTCTCCATTCTGGGTGTAAGTTGAAAAAAATCAATCAATATTTTTGATACCCAGGACCTTCCAATATAAAAAATTACAGGGATTGTTGGGCTGGGTTTTATGCTGCCAGACTTGGAGCTGAAATAACATGGAGTTTCTCACTCAACAAAAATAACAAGAAAGGGAGATCTTTTTACCCCCAGTGATAGAAGAGGATTTCGGAGGGATGTGGGACACAAAGAGGGGTGCTTGTGTCCCAACATGGCTGGTGCCCATAGCAGAATCCACATCCCTAATGTTAGCCTAGAAGTACATAGCGCCTTCAAGGATGGAAAGTATCATTCACTTCCCATATATATCAATCATCACTGTTCTCTGAAACTCCATCCAAGAAAAACTAGCATAATAAATATTGTTATCCATAAACGTTTACTTCATGCTGTGGTATCATTGGATTCTTTCCTGCTAGAAAATGGGGGAAAAGGTGAGCAACTATGAAAATATTCTAGTGTCCTTGAGTGATCACTTACTGAAATAGAGAAGTATCTGGAGAATGAGTAGACCTGAAATGCCTATCTGAAACCCAGAGGCAATGACAGAGTCACCAGAATTTGGCATTTGATTTTATTTATTCAGCTTTATGAACTCATAATGACGACTCTTTCACTGATACTTTTATACCACCTATATCTTTCAGACACAGTTTAGTGCTGAGAAATGGAAAAGACACAAGGAGAAAATAGAACCCTCCAGACAAAAAAAAAGAGGGAGGGAGAAGTGATGTTAGAAATGCCCTCCAATCAAAGACTACCAGAAATACACCTAACCCTAACCCTAACCCTAACCCTAACTCTAACCCCTACAGTTGAACAGGCTGAATGGCTCCTCGCAATAAAGGAAAATGCACACCATGTGGGGAGGGGAGTGGCAAAGGACGTCTCAGTAAGACAGTGCTAGAAAGGATTGGAGTTTGTGTTTTGTGTTTTGGAGATTTGGACTCAGGTGTTTGTTCTGAATTGGATAGTCTCAGGAAGTGGCACTAATGTCATGTTTGGACAACTTAATAGATCTTCTCTAGAAAGAGGGAAAACTAGACCAAGGTTAAAGTTGTAAATAAGGAATTTGTATTCTATTAGCCAGTCATTTATAGTAGCCGGGACGGGGCAGTGTTAGGTCATTTTTGATGTGTTTACACACATATTCATGTGTTTGTCTGTATTCACACATGCTTATGGACTGATTTTATTTTTGTCTTGATCCATCACAGTCAGAGTAGCTACATCTGGTCCTGGTGTTCTGTGAAATTGCTTACACTCAACGGGAAAAGGCCTAATAGCGAGTGCCAGGCCAGCGCCAAGATGTCAGGGAAGCTCTTCTATCTTTTGATATTCTGCTTGTCCTCATTTGTCATATGAAGACAGTCATGGAAAGCATGAGTCCTTGTCTGGTGTCATGGTGCTACTAGGTTACAGAACTGGCTAGTCTATCCTCAAGGCCTAGATTCTAAAGCACACTAACAGGCTTCCCAACAAGCAAGTGGATGAACATTCCTGCTCCCATGATCAGCTTCAACATTTTGAACAAGTAATTTCTTTTGTGATTAATTATTATCCAAGGGCCCTGCTCTCCTCCCTGGTGCTCTTCCGAGCTCCTACTTTTCTCTATTGTTAAAACATTTTACAATTTGTACCATCTCCACAGTGCGTAAACAGGAGGAAAACCAATTTGGATGATTCTGCTATATAAAAGGTGGCCTGGAAAGTATGTATAGTTACTAGATTTAATGAGTGCACATGTACACACACACACACACACACACACACAAATGTGCACACACACACATGCACACACACTCAGAATGTCTAGTTACATTTGAATTTTAGATAGTAAATACCACACTTTGGATGAGTATGCCCCAATTAATACTTGTGAAACATTCTTATCCTAAAAAAATTATTTGTTGTTTGTCTTTCTGAAATTCAAATTTAACAAAGTGTCCCATATTTTAACTGGCAACTCTAAAAGTTGAGTGAAAATTTAATATGTTCAACCATGAAATTAATTTCCTTTTGCCATTTTGCTGTCCATGAAAAAAAGAAATCATTTACTTACTCCGTGGAGGCTGAACATTCTACCATATTTATTACTCTGTCTCACACAGCTAGCATACATAGTCTATAGATACTTTTGAACTAAAGAAACTGAAATCTACAGTCCTCATACACATATACATCAACACAACCACCGGACAGCTAAAGACAGGCACATGAGTATAACAAAAAAATGCCCAACATTATATTCTTTTAAGATTAAACATGTGCTGGTCTTCATTCACTCAATAGTCTTTGGTCAATGAGTCAATGGTGCCTCAACTATATGCCAGGCTCTATCAGGTACTGGCTACACAAAGAGAATACCACATTTTAATGAAAGCTAAAGTAAAAAGAGAAAATATTAGCTAGTCTAGTGGACATATTCTGATTCTCTTGTCTTCATTTATCTTACACATTCTTTAAGAGAACATTTACTCTTTGGTTTTATGAAACCAATATGCTTTAGCAGTTTGTTTGGGAGAACAAGTAATTAATTTTCTCCTTGGTCTCTGCTAGACTCATGTGGATGTCTGCCCTATTGACTGCTGCCTGTTATAAGAGTTTGGTATGAATTTAGCGAGTAAGCTTTTTCTAATTATTACTGTGTCTCACACAGACCTGAGTCATGGACTGGCTATATAAGCATTTTGACTTCTATCCACTAGAGATCACTGACTATTCCAAAGGATACTTTAAGGTTTGGTAATCACCAGATAGACTGTTAACCTTAACAATGAGAAAGTATGTGATCTGGAATCATTTGTTGGAAAAAGAGAATAGCTGTGCTTTGTAATAGTCTCATTAGCAAACTTATGCCAAAACAAAAGCCAGAATCCACTGTTAAAGAGAAAAATAAGCTTAAATCTAACCCACTAATTATTTTCCCAGAAAGTACTAACTGAATGTAGTAAGGTGTAGAACTCAGATTTAGTTTCCTAGGTTATGGCACATATGTGCAACATCACTCTGTGAGCACTGAATAATATTTGACTGCCTGGAGCATCTTTGATTAATTAAAGAACAAAAACTTCCAACAATTGCTTTTCATGGAGTTCAAGGAGTACCTAAAAGATTCTTGGGAGCAGCAAAAGCACGAGGTAATGATCTGAAATGTGGTGGGGGAGATTACAGTGCACAGTGGGAAACTCAGTTGAAACTGCCCAGCACCATACACTGGATTTGGCATATGGGAAAAGAACACTAAATACTGAATAAACAGTGTAATTGCAAAGAACAGTCTATGGATACACCTCGGTGTTGGATAAGCAGGGATGTAGCATGATAAAAAAGTTGAGATAGATTTGCTCAAAGTATCTACAGGCTTGTTCTCAGATCTTCTATACTGTTCTGAGAGTAAGAGATCTACACCCATCATTGCTTCAAAAGGAAAGGAAAGATGACCCAAGGACATGGGACTATTCTGCGTTGCTGAGGTGCTTACCTGCGTTACATATTTAAGCATGTTTCACCAAAATTGTCTGACGCCAAAACCCCATGAAAACAAATCTAAGAAATACGTCATGAATCAATTTGCTTTACAAAAATGCAGTAGAAGTGTACTTCCTGGAGAAAGTCCAAGAATTTGGCCTCACATTTATAGGTCTAGGGACATTTCTAGTATTTTTAATCTTAGATTTTAAGGTCTGCACTATTGGTAACAGATCCAGGAAAGAGTGGCTCTAAAAAGAGCATAAAACAATGACATCAAACTGCTTAGCCTGGGGACACAGTTTACTTATTCACACAATAATGCTGTCGAATCCCTTGAGAAAGTTTACAATTCCTCCTTCTACCCTTGGGAGGAACTACTCTCTTGATCAATGTGATTTCTTGATTGAAGCCAGTACTCTGTCCACCACCTTTCTTCTTCCTTCCCTGTTAAAACCAGGAATAAAGAAGTCTTTCATTCACACTCCTCTGTGATCCTGGCAGTGAAGATGGGTCTATTCCAAGCAGGCCCTTAGGAAGCAGGGCAAGTGGGCCCAGGGTTTAGCCATTTGAGTCATGGCTCACTGCCCCCTGAGGAGGAATTTACCAAGCCAGTTTCATAGGAATCATGTTGCCCTTTGCCCCTTTTGTCTGGATGGGGTATATCAATCTTAATGAAATGATTTCAGTTAATCTTTTATGTATAACTTGCTTTGTTCCATGGATGTGAATCTCACCAGATCACCCCCCAAATGCTTCAGAGGGTGCATACGCTATCAAGCTAAACTACCTGAAATAATTTGTCAAGCAAGGGTTACACAGAGTCGAAGACTAAGCTTAGAATGGATTTCCTGATTCCTAAACCAATATTCTAGGCTCTCTCACTGCCTTTTCTTCTCCCCCTAATAAAATTGTTGCAGCTAATTACTGGATTAGGAAACAGAAGACCGTATGAAAACATCCCTAATGGCAACAAAGGTTAAAGGGGGAAGAAGCAGGATGCATTTGTGTACTGATTACCATTGAAGGACAAAAGTCTTTTTCAAAATCATGTTCTTCTCCAGCAATAAGCTCTTATAATAGATCTCCACCCGCAGAGATTAAAAGGCTTCAGGGCTGTACAAATAACAATAATCAGACCAGAAACTGTTAAAAGCATAAGACAGATAAACCCAATGAGAAGCCTTCAGAGGGAAGCAGATAAGCATCGCATCAGAGGGAAAATGTCAGTGAAGCTATTTTGCTCTAGAAGCTATGTTTTCTCTCTCTCTCTCTCTCTCTCTCTCTCTCTCTCTCTCTCTCTCTCTCGGAGAGAAGGCACTGATTAGAAACAGAAAATTTGTGTGCATTTTAAAAAGATAGAGGAGTGTTGGTGAAGACATATCTGCCTGGTAGGCTCTTGTTCCTTGGGGTTTGGGGGCTTACTTTGCATGTAGCCTCGTGCCATGGTAGCCTGCTCCCCGGTCTTTTTCAAAAAATGGAGACCCAAAAATATACGTCAGTCAGGTATAAAAGTAAATGTTAAATGCCTGAAAAAAAATTTAAATGAGGGAAAACATATGGTTGAAACACACACTCAAATTCAAAGATGGGCTGTAACAGACACAATGCTGATTTATTTCACATTGCCTAACCCAGATGAAAGCAGTCACCAAGCATAAAGAGGACGGTAATACCACTCGTTTCCACTCAGTAATCCACCTATCCCAGAGCATGGCCAGGGCTGGGCTTCTCCTTTTAATTCATGTCCCGAGAATCTCGATTGTATAGGAAAGATACAAAATGATTAGCTGATGTAGATAAGTGTTTTTTTGACTTGACATCACCACTTGCTTTTAATACTTCTCTGAGTCACAGACACCATTTTTTCTACCAGCTTTCCTGAGGGATAATTTCCATATCGTTCAATTCACTCATTTTACCCGGAAAACTCAAAGGTGTCTAGGAAATTGGTAGAGTAGTGTAACCAACACCAGAAGATTTTTCTCTTTGTCTATGACTTTCTGCAGTTTGAATATCATCTGCCTAGGTGTGTCTTATTTGGTATTTATCCTCCTAGATGTTCTCTGAGGCTCCTGGATCTGTGGTTTCCTGTTGCCATTAATATTGAAAAGTTCTTGGCCTTTATTACTTTGAAGATTTCTTTCACTGCATTCTCCCTTTCTTCTGATATCCCAATTATGTGTATGGTGCTCTTTTTACATTGAACCACGGTTCTTGCATGCTTCAATCTGCTTTCGCTTTTTTTTTGTTTTTGTTTTGCTTTCTCTTAGCATTTTCAGTTTGGGATGTTTCTATGGACATTTCTGCAGACCTTCAAGCTCACCGGTTCTTTCTTTGCCTGTGTCAAGTGTACTGATGAGCCCACAGAAGGCATTCTTCATTTGTTACTGTGGTTTTGATTTCTAGAATTTCTTTTTGACTCTTAAAGTTTCTGTCTTCTTCCATTACCCATTTGTTCTTACATGCAGTCTTCTTTTTCTCTTGCAGACTGTAATCTTAATCATAGTTATTTTAAATTCCCTGCCTGATAATTCCAATATCTGTGTCATATTTCTGTCTGATTCTGATTACTTTGTCTCCTTGGACTGTTTTCTTTTGGGGGGGGAGGGGTAGTGGGTTTTTTTGTTTTGTTTTGTTTGCTTGTTAACTTGTTTTTGCTTTGTCATTTTATGTCGAAAGCAAACTATGTTGAGCACCTGGGTGGCTTAGTTAGTTAAGCATCTGACTCTTGATTTTGGCTCAGGTCATGATCTCGCAGTTCGTGAGTTCAAGCCCCACATCGAGCTCTGAGCTGAACAGCATGGAGCCTGCTTGAGATTCTCTTTCTCTCTCTCTCTCTCTCTCTGCCCATTCCCCAATCTCTCTCTCAGAAATAAATAAACACTTGAAAAAAAAAAAAAAGAAAGTAAAATATGTTGATATTGGTAATAGGAGAAAAGATAAATAGGTCTTTGATGTCTGATAGCCAGACTACAGTACAGGCTATGTTTAATGTTTACTGTAGGTATCGGTGTCAAAGTCTTTCAACTACTCTAGTGTCTTCGTTTTTGTCTCAGTCTCTTGACTTTGGGCTTCCCTAAGTATTCCTCTTCAGAAAGAATCTGTATCCTGCAACTCTACCAGTTGTCATCCACTATTATTATACTGGAGCCCTTTTGGTATGATGGTGTGGGAATGGGACGCATTCTGCACTCTTATGATTAAATCTTAGTCCTTTGCTGAGACTGTATCTTGGGGCTGTGACCTTCACAATCTTTTCTTCGGTGTTACAGCTTTTCTTTCCCATTCCTTACTCCCTTCCTTGACCACAGCATTTCTAATATATTTCCGTGAAGCCTTGACCTCTGTTGACTATGTTTTTCTCTCTCAGGTAAGAACGAAGGCTAAAGGGTGCTGGAGTAGGAGGAATGAGCTTTCCCCAACTGGGTAAGAATCTACTTCTCTGGAGAGACTTTTTATGGAGATGGTTCTGGGCATATTTCACAATAGTTATGGTGTTAGTCTGCTTGGGATGCTATAACAAAATAGCATGTGCTGGGTGGCTTAAACAACAGACATTATTTCTCACAGTTCTGGAGATTAGGAAATCCAATATCAAGCTGCTGGCCAATTCACTTCCCTAGCAAGAGCCCTCTTCATGGCTTTCTGTCATCTGCCTTCTCACTGTTTCACATAGCAGAGAGAGACTGAGGCAAGCTCTCTGGTGTTTCTTTTTTTTTTTTTTTTTTTTATATGATCAATATCTACTATTTATTTTTTTTCCAACGTTTTTGTTTTTTTTTTTATTTTTTTTATTTTTGGGACAGAGAGAGACAGAGCATGAACGGGGGAGGGGCAGAGAGAGAGGGAGACACAGAGTCGGAAGCAGGCTCCAGGCTCCGAGCCATCAGCCCAGAGCCTGATGCGGGGCTCGAACTCACGGACCGCGAGATCGTGACCTGGCTGAAGTCGGACGCTTAACCGACTGCGCCACCCAGGCGCCCTCTGGTGTTTCTTTTAAGCGTAGATCCCATCATGGGATCCTTACCCTCATGACCTCATCTAATCCTATTTTCCTCCAATAGGCCCCATATCCAACACCATGGCATTGGGGCTTAGGGCTTTAGTATGTGCAAAAGAGGGGAGAGGACACACATAATTCAGTCCACAGCAATGACTCTTTTTCTCTCCCTATTAGAAATATGAGATGATATTTCTCAGATCTTTATCATGAAAATCTGGTGGGATTTCTAGAGCTAATGCCTGTCGAAATATGGAGTCTCCCTAAGATTACAGTCCAAGGAGTTTCTCACTATCATGCTACTACACATTCTGTGTGATGATTGACTTTAGTGTCACCTTAGCTAAGCCATAGTGCCCACCTGCTTGTTCAAATATCTGCTGGATGTTGCTGTGAAGGTATTTTATAGATATTATTAATATTTAAATTAGTAGACTTTGAGTAAAGCAGATTAGTATCCATAGTATATGTGAATCTCATGCAATCAGCTGAAGGCCTTAAGAGACAGAACCCTGCTGAGGAGGAAGGAATTCTGTCTCTAGATTACTTTCAGATTCAAGAATATGACATCAATTCTTGGGGCGCCTGGGTAGCTCAGTCGGTTAGGCGTCCGACTTTGGCTCAGGTCATGATCTCGCGGTCCGTGAGTTCAAGCTCCGCGTCAGGCTCTGTGCTAACCGCTCAGAGCTTGGAGCCTGTTTCAGATTCTGTGTCTCCCTCTCTCTCTGACCCTCCCCTGTTCATGCTCTGTCTCTCTCTGTCTCAAAAATAAATAAACATTAAAAAAAAATAAAAAAAAAAAAAGAATATGACATCAATTCTTACCTGAATTTCCAGACGGTCAGCCTGCCCTACAACTTTCAGGCTTGCCAGCCTTCACAAGCTATTGTTTTGTCACTTGTGAACTCCTTTGTTATTGCTGACTGGTATTCCATTGTATGAACGCAACACGGTTTATTCACTCCTTCACCCACTGAGGGATATCAGGGTTAATTCTAGTTTGGGGCAAATTATTAATACAGCTTCTATAAACATTTGTATGAACATAAATTCACTCTAGTAAATATCTAGTAGTGGGACCGAAACACCAAACCATTTTCAAAGTGGCTTATCATTTTTCATTCCCACCAGTAGTGTATGAGAGTTCTAACTGCGCTGCATCCTTGGCAGTATTTGGTATTGTCAGTATTGTTTATTTTAGCTATTACAATAGGTATGTAATGGTACCTCATTGTGGCTCTCATTTGCATTTTCACAATGACTGGTGATGTTGGACTGTTTTTCATGTGCTTATTTCCCAACCTATTATCCTTTTTGGCGAACTGTCTCTTCAAGTCCTTTTCTCAGGTTTAATTGAGTTGTTTGTTTTCTTATTGTTGAGTTTAATAGCTCTTTATATATTCCAAGTACAAGTTCTTTGTTGAATATGTGACTTGTAAATACTGTCTTCCAGTTTGTAACTTATTTTTTTAATTCTTTACAGACCTTACTAAATTCACTCATTAAACAATATGATTCTATCATAAAAGCAGACATATAAGACCAATGGAATAGAACAGAGACCACAAAAATAAACCCTCACATATATAGTCAAATGATTTTTGACAAGCCTGAAAAGACCATTCAATGGGGACCATTCTTTTCAATAAATTGTGATGTGAAAACTTGATATCTACATTGGAAGGAAAGAAATAAAGTTGGACCCTTGCCTAACACCATACTCATAACTCAATTCAAAATGGATCAAAGGCCTACATGCAAATACTAAAACTATAAAACTCTTACACAAAAACATAGAACAAAAGCTTTATCACATTGGATTTGGCCATGATTTCCTAGATATGACACCAATGGGACAGGCAACAGCTACCACCAAAATTGGACTTCATGAAAATTTAAAGTTGTGCACCAAAAGACATTATCAATGGAGTGAAAAGGAAATCCACAGAATGAAGAAAATATCTGCAAATCATATACCTGGTAAGGGATTAATATCCAGAATGTATAGAGAACTCCTAAAATATAACAACCAGGAACAACCCAATTCAAAAGTGGGCAGGGGCAGCTGGGTGGCTCAGTTGGTTAAACATCTAAGCTCTTGATTTTGGCTCAGTTCATGATCTCATGGTTTGTGGGATCAAACTCTGTATCTGGCTCTGCACTGAGAGCATGGAGCCTGCTGGGGATTCTTTCTCTCACTCTCTCTCTTCCCCTCCCCAATTTGTGTGTGTGTGTGCTCTCTCTCTCTCCCTCAAAATAAATAAATAAATAAATAAATAAATAAATATATTTTTTTAAGTGGGCAAAGAACCTGAATAGCTATTTCTCTAAATAAGATCTTCAAGTGGCTATCAGGTACATAAAAAGATGCTCAACATCACTGATTATTAGGAAAATGCAAATCAAAACTACCATGAGATATCACCTCATACCCCCCCAGGCTGCTATCAAAAAAAAACCAAAGCAAAACAAAACAAAACAAACACACACACACACACACACACAAACAGAGAAAAGCTAGAATTGGTGAGGATGTAGAGTGTAATTAGAACCCTTGTGTTTTGCTGGTGAGAATGTAAAATAGTAAGTTGCTGTGGAAAACAATGTGGCAGTTTCCCAAAACTTAAAAGTAGAACCACCATATGATCCTATAATTCCACTACCGGGTATGTACCCCAAAGAATTGAAACAAGGTCTTAGGGAGAGATATTTTTATACCCATGTTCAGAGCAGCATTATTCAGAGCAGCTAAAGCATGAACACAACCCAAGTGCTTATTGACAGATAAGTGGATAAGCAAAATGTAGCATATACATAAAATGGAATATTTTTCAGTCTTTAAGAGAAAAGAGATTTTGGCATATGCTGCAACATGGGTGAACCTTGAGGACGCTATGCTATGAAAAATAAACTAGTCACAATGACAAATACTGTTATTTCACTTATACAAGGTACTTAGAGTAGTCAAAATCATGGAGAGAGAGCTAAACTGTGGTTTCTAGGGGCTGGAAGGAGTGGGGAATGGGGAGTTATTGTTTAAGTGGTATAGAGTTTAAATTTTATAAAATGCAAAGAATTTTGGATATGGATGGTGGTGATAGTTGCACATTATGAATATATTCAATACCACTTAACTGTACTTAAGTTATGGTTATGCACTTAAAAATGGTTAAGAGGCTAAATTTTATGTTATGTGTATTTTACTAGAATACAAAAGAAAACAATGACTAGAATATTCTATGTGATTAAAAATTAACAAGTACTCTTCTTCAAACTGCTGAAAATCTTAACTGAAATAGCTACCTTGGAAAGAAAGTTGGCATTATGTAGTTAGGCTGAAAATGTTCATATCCTATGGTCCCACAATTCCACTTGTAGGTGTATACCCGAGAGAAAATCTTATGAGTGTGCAATAAAAGGCATACTCCAAATTGTTCAAAACAGTACAGGTTCTGATCATAAAAAGGTAAAAAGAATCTAACTGCCCATCAACGATAGAACGGCTAAGTCATGGCATACTCTGTAATGGAAATACCACACAAAAATGATAAATAACTGAATTACACGTTTACAAAACAAAGCCAAAAATTAATAAAAGTTGATGTGATACTAACATTCATATGAAAATACCAAATATGTTAGAATAGCCAGAAAAGCACTAAGAAAGAAAAAGCCATGAAGGAGACTACCTCTACCAGACATTGAAATGGAGATTCTCTAATCATGGGCTCAGCATGCTTTCACTGCACTGCTCTACTCTCTGCTAAAGATTCTATAATTAAGCGTGGCTCAGTCGGTTAAGCATTTGACTTCGGCTCAGGTCATGATCTCATGGTCCATGAGTTCAAGCCCCATATAGGGTGAGCTCGTGCTCTGCTTCTGGTGAGCTCCAGCCCCACATCGGTTGAGTATAAGCCCTGCTTCAGGTGAACACAAGCACTGGGTGAGCCCCAGGTGAGCCCTCTCTCTTTCTCTCTCTGTCTCTCTCTCTCTTTCTCTCTCTCCCCCTCTCTCTCTGCCTCTCCCTCATTTGCATCCCCTCTCTCAAAAAAAAAACAAAAACTCTCTAATTAAACCATTATAACTCAGGTGCATGGCTAGACAGACCAGTGGAATCGAATATATAGCCCTGAAATTGAATCAAGTACATATACACATTCAGCGTATGACAAAGGTGGCATTTCAAATCACTGGAACGAGATTGACTTTATAGTAAATGGTGCCAGATAAGGGTTTAGTCACTCGGGAAAAGATACGAGTAGACCTATATCTCACACCAGGCACAAAAATCGCTTAGGTATCTACACATGAAAAATTAAACCATAAAAATATAAGAATAAAACATGGTACATTGCTCTTTAACTTCAGAGTAGATGAAGGCTTTCTAACTATGACTCCTGGTATAGAGACAATTAAAAGAACATTAAAGTTGACCATGTAAAAATTGAAATTTCATGTGGCACAAAATATCGAAAATAAAGTCAAAATACAATTGAAAAAAGTAGGAGGAAATATTTGAAAATTATACCTAAAAGGGCTAAATGTTTTTATGTATATATATATATATATATATATATATATATATATATATATATATTTGACGAGGCATCAAAAGCCTCACTGAAAATGACCCAAATAAGCAATTCACACACAAAAAAGAAATAAAACTATCCTGAAATATATGGGGAAATACTCAAATTCAATCATAATGAGTCATGCAAATTATAAAACAACACTAAATGCGGTGTAAGATCCTGGATTGGAACCTGGAACACAAAAGGCACTGGTGGAAAATACAGTGAGGTTTGAAAAGTTCTGTAGTTAACAGAATTTTTCCAGTGTTAGTTTCCTGGCTTTGATCATTAACTATTGCAAGATAGTAAGTAACTTTAAGGGAAGCTGGGTGAAGAATATACTGTATAGGAATTCTGTACTATTTTTAAAAAGATTTTAAAAACAATATATTTAAGGTCACAACATTTTTGGTAACACTACTGAAAATCATGAGGGGATGATAAGAATAAAATATAGGCTAGTGATTACATCTGAAGGTAACAGATGGGAAATGAATCAGGGAGACACATTCAGGGGACTTCAAGGGTAATTTTAATATTATTGTTCTTAGAGTAGGTGTGAATTCATGAATTCATTGTAACATGATTATTTTATACCTTTTATAGACTTATTAATTCTTATGGATCAATGCAATATTTATTTATTTATTTATTTATTTTTAAATGTTTATTTATTTATTTTCTAGAGACACAGCAATAGAAGGGGAGAGGCAGAGAGAGAGAGAGAGAGAGAGAGAGAGAGGATCCCAAGCAGGCTCCTTGTTGCCAGTGGACAGCACGACACAGGGCTTGAACTCATGAAACCACAAGATCATGACCTGAGCTGAAATCAAGAGTCGGATGCTTAACTGACTGAACCACCCAGGCACCTCAATGCAATATATTTAGTAAGTACAATATGTAATCCTAGCAGAAATACAAAGAGTTCCATTACAAAGAGGCTCTGTGTAGCAATTTGAAGTTGCATTGCATTAAATCAGAATACTCCTAAAAAGGCCTTTCGATGTTAAAATTTGAAGTGTTCAGCTTGCTTACTCCTCCATCTGTAGGTCCCTAATGTGAGCTGGCTGGCATCTAAGGATAGTAAAACCTTGGCAACAGTGCAGTTCAGTTCTGAGTGTGGTATCAATGGAGAAAGGGAAACAGTTGGAATATTTGCCTTTGGATACAATTTTAAGAAGAACAAATGGAAGAGAGTACTTATTGGCACATACTGAGAAAAACCCCCCTGCAGTGAGTCTCAAGATACCCAATTAAGATAAAATTAAATCATGCAAATATTGATCCAGCTAAATTTGCCAGGGGTAAGTCTTATTATCAAATTTCTTTATATCAAATAGCAAGGAACTGTAGAAAAGACAAAAATGTTTTATGTAGTTTTTAAATCGGGGGACAGTAATAATAGAGAAAAACAGTTCATTTCACTTTTATTACTTGCGCTGGTTATTGACTTAATAGTTTTGCTTATTATGACCAATTGCATTTAAAGCATCAGACTCTTTCTCAAGTGTTCAGCACTATCATAGGAAGTTCTCCCTTCAAAGAGCTAACAATTTTGTCTGAGTAAGATGCACACATTTAGGTACTTTGCACAGAGCTAAACACATAAAATGGACACCAGCATATCCATGAGTACAACACTGGCACACGCTCTCGATGTCCTTAGAAAGTGTCTATTAGGCATTTCATTGATCAAAGTAATTGGATTTACTTTCATCATGGATTGAAATCACTTTTTGGGGAACTCCGTCCAATTGTTGTAGAAGAATATGTCTTTAATTCCACAAACGTGTTCGAATGAATGCAAGTCCAAATTTCCGTAGTAAGATTTTTTTCTTTAAAGATATAGTTTCCAGGGCGCCTGGGTGGCTCAGTTAGTTAAGCGTCCCACTTCTGCTCAGGTCATGATCCTGCGGTTTATGAGTTTGAGCCCTGCATCGGGCTCTGTGCTGACAGCTCAGAGCCTGGAGCCTGCTTCAGATTCTGTGTCTCCCTATCTCTCTATCCCTCCTCTACTCATTATCTGTCTCTCTCTGTCTCTCAATAGTGAATAATGTTAAAAAAATTAAAGATATATTTACCAAAAGCGAAATCTGCATTAAAAACTTTGCAATAAAGTGAACTCAAAAAAAAAAAAATCTCCAATATGAAAGACATAGATATTTGGTCATGAATTTCCTTAAATTTGTCTTCATTGTTTAGGTCATTATTCCAAGTTGTTAGCTGTAACTTAATATGTATGTCTGATAAGGAAACTAGTTGCTTTATTTCAATCCACAGCCAAGCGGTCACCTTGGAGGTTGTATATACCACTGATGCTGACCTTTGACCAAATCATTTCTGGAGTTTCTCTTTTGGAAGTGCTCTAAGAGCTTAGGACACATTCCAGAGAATCCTCTGTAGAGAATCTTAATCCTTTGACAATGGATTGGATTTCTGAAAAGAAAGTTATGTGGAGTTCAGGATAGTGAATAAGATGGGTGATGAATCGGGTCATTAGAATTCTGGGCTAAAATGAAGCATGATTGCACTTCAAATGGATATTGCACAAATGGCACCTTCATTAAAATGAGCATATGAACTTCCAAAGAACCTGTTTGAAAGAACAATATTCATTTGCTTGCATTGGTTATGGTATGGACATTTAAACATGGGGCTGGTTCCTGTGTGCTGCCTTAAACTTTGGAGGAGAGTTGCACACATCTCTGACAAGCCATTCTGTTTCTGCTAGGCTAGGTCTCTTGCCTACAAGTCTCCTCAACACTATCATTACGGGGTACTGCCCTGAATTCCCGTGTCTTCTTCTAGAATGGGTGGAACACAGAATGTCGTAGCTTCTCTTTTCTCTCTCCACAGAGCCCACAGCCTGAAGGAAGCCACAAATGAACACTGTTTCAAAGAGTTGGAGTAAATGACAATAAAAGCCACAGGGTTACCAACCTCCCCCCACCAAACCTACCAATTTGTCCAGATTTGATCAAAATGGAATGGAAAACAAGTTCACTAAAGGAAGACAGACATCTGAGAGACATATGGGGAGCAAGCAAGAGGTATTTTCACCTAAAGGGGGTAAACACATGCAGAGACCTCTGCTTCTGTGGAAAACAGTTGGCAGCAACTTTTCCCCTCCTCTCCTGACTGCAACTTTTCTCCTTCACTTGCCGCCCACTTCCCCCACCCCCCGACCCAGCATCTTCAGAGTCCTGCCTGGCTGTCTATCCCAAGGGCCCCCACAGAGCGTAGGGCAACTGATGGTTCCAGTTAGTCATATCCTGACTTCTGATTTTGTTTCCTCTCCTCCTCACTCTTCTAAAGATAAGGCGAGGCCAGTTTCTCTCCTCTAGCTTTTCAAATTGCTTCCTCGTTACTTGTCAGGTGGTACAGGAGGGGCGGTTAAGGGCACAAGTTTGAATCTCAGCCTAACTTCTTGAGAGCTGCAAGATCTACCTCACAAAAGCGTTATGCAGATTGAATGAGCTCCCGCCCATAAAGCATGGAAGGCCAGAATACGCCCTCCGTGAATGTTGGTTATGATTGTTATTATTAACACTAACCTCACTATGTCCAACAGATGCAACCTCCCTGGGCCGCCACCACACAGTGCCCACACTCCACGTATTCAAGGTCCTACCCCTTTCGGCTTGGGCTTGGGCCTGTGAAAAGGAGGGAAGAGGAATTCTGTCACCTTATAAGACTTTCATCTGGAGCAGCCTTTATCTCTTTCACTGTGGGGATTTTCCCCAGGCTCTTTTGTCCTCTATTTCAGAGTTTATTTTGCCTCTCTTTTGTGCTACATTTGCTTCAGGGGGGCAGTTTTGCTATGGGGGGGTAGAGTTGCCCTATTTACAAGAGAAGCTATCGCCATGGTAACTTGGTATTTTGATACAGGCATGAAACAATTCTGAGGGAAAAATAGATCCCTTATTTTTCAACTTTGGCATGTAGATGTATGGGACTCAAAATTCTTGCCCGACGTTATATAGCTGGTTCAAATGTCAAAGCAAAGAAACAAGTTTTGTTGATGTTTTAAATAAGTATTGAGCAACCACAGCATGCCATCAATTGAGCAGAACGTTCTCACAATTAATTTCTGCCTCTTAGGCAGGAACGCTTGAAGGCAGCACGGAGTATACTGCTTTGGTGAACTCATTCTCTGAATGAAAAAAATTGGTACCCATGGCGGGACAAAGAGCTGCTGTGTTCACCCAAATTGCAAAAGGCATTGTGAGAGATGTCATTTGGAGCAGCTGGGATATTTTGATTGTTGACTGAGAGGGAACAAGACCGAATTTGAAAAATCAGCCTGTTCTTCATGGTCAGAGGAACACTGTTGCTGTATATGTGGCTTCTGCACTGTATACGGACTGCGGAGTAGGCTGGTTTTGATTATTGGAGGCCAGCTGCGTTCCAGGCTCCCTACTATGAGCTGCTAACAGATCAGCGAACTGTCACTCCCACCTTCGGCACTCTTCATCTGGTGAGGGAACAAACTCTTACAATACTGCGCGAGGTCTCTGTAAAGATAGTTACAAGAGGCCATGAGCGAAGAAGGCAGGCCTCCTACAGGTGCAATCTGAACTGTTTGAAGGGTGGCCAGCCGGTGAAATGAGGTACTTGGTGACACCAGTGTGTAGTATCTCTCCAAAACATGAACTTCCTTATCCCCCCCTGCCGAGCAAGGGCAAGCGTCACGTCTACCTTGGCATATTCCAGCAACCCAGGTGTTC
The DNA here is from genome assembly GCF_028018385.1 of Neofelis nebulosa. Classification (NCBI taxonomy): domain Eukaryota; kingdom Metazoa; phylum Chordata; class Mammalia; order Carnivora; family Felidae; genus Neofelis; species Neofelis nebulosa. Next base: position 44,484,393 of record NC_080792.1, on the reverse strand, counting down.
CTGGGAGCAGGCTTGCTCACAGACTCCATGTGAATTCCCACGCGGAGCTATTTTCAGTTTGCCAAATGTGCCGTGTTTTCTCTGCCCTTTGCTCATCTTGTTCCATCTGTCCAAAATCTCTGTTGTACCGCGTCCCCTCCTCTCCCTGCCCCACGTGTATGCTTCCTCCTACCAACTCTTGCTGTCCTTCGTGACTTGCGCTTCCTGTTTGCCCCCTGGGGTAACTTTTGCCCGGAGAGTGTGCCGGCCGTCCTATTTGCTTCTGCGGTATTCTCTACTTCTCTTACATTGGGGTTTATGAAAGTGCTTTGTCGTTGACCATTTTCTGGTCTGAAGCGTGGAATTTCACTCACGACTTTCCCTCCCTTTGAGGTTGTGAGCCATCACTAGGAACACTAGGCGCTGTTTCCTTTTGTATTCCCACAGTCGAACTTAATTTTTATTAAGTAGATATACGTCTGAATAAAAGGAGACATTGTCTATTACCTGGGAAAAAAACCTACCTTGTCTCATGATGATGTTTCTTGGAGTTGTTACAGAGGGTTTTCTTGCAAGGTGTTTTGATTTTTTGGCCATTCGGTTACTGAGTTTGGAGAGTTAAATATTTTGTATACACGTTCTTTGTCTGTAGATTTTGAAAATATTTTCTTCAAGGCTGAAGTTTGCCTGTTCATTTCTTTTTAGTGTCTTTTTGATGAGCAGAAAGTTTTCGTTTTCGTGAAGCCCTCTAATTTATCATTTCTTTCCTTTGTGATTATTGCTTTCTGGGTCTAAGAAGACTGCATGCCTGTGGTAAAAATAGTCTTTTCTGTTTTCCTTTAGAATCTGTATGGTTTTACTTTTTGCATTTAGGTCTCTGATCCATCTCAAGTTAACTTTTGTACATGCCATAAGGTAGGAGTCAAGGTTCACACTTCTGCATATGAATGTTCAGCTATACTAGGGCCATTTTTAAAAGATTTTTCTTTCCATTTTGAAAATTGCTTTGGCAAAGTTGTTATAAATCAGTTGACTGTTGTGCATCTGTTTTGTTCCATTGATTACAGTATCTGTAACAGTGCTACATTGACTTAATTATTCCATCTTTATAGTTAGCCTTTAAGTCAGAGAGAGTATAAGACCTCCAAATCTGCTGATAGAGTAAGAATTGGTACCTTAATGGTAATGAGTCTTAACAATTCATGAACAAAGTATATCTATGTTTGTCGGCCTTTCTTTTCAGTATGTTTTGTATTTTATTTTATTTTATTTATTTCTTTATTTTTAAAATATTTTTTAGTGTTTATTTTTGAGACAGAGAAAGAGCATGAACGAGGGAGGGTCAGAGAGAGGGAGACACAGAATCTGAAGCAGGATCCAGGCTCTGAGCTGTCAGCACAGAGCCCGACGTGGGGCTTGAACTCACGGAGTGTGAGATCATGACCTGAGCCGAAGTTAGACGTTTAACCGACTGAACCACCCAGGCGCCCTGTTTTGTATTTTAAAGTATAGAAGTTATCATTTGTTAAATCATATCTGTTAAATTTGTTAAAAATGTGTTAAATTATATCTAAATCTTTCATTTTTTTGTCATAGTATAAATGGAATTATATTTTACTTTCATTTTCCAATTTGCTGCTAGTATATAAAAATCCAATGGGTTTTGTACATTGATATCATACTCTGTGAAATTGCTAAATTTAAGAGATGCTTTTTATATTCCTTAGGACAGTCTATGTAAGCAATCACATCATCTGAAAATGAAGACCATTTTCCTTCTTCATTTTAGAACTTTATATCTGTTGTTTATTTTTCATGCCTTGTAGTTGTGGCTGGGACATCATATACCATGCTAAGTAGAATTAGGAAAAGAGAATATCCTTGCCTTTTTCCAAAATTAAGGTGGACAGGAATGTTTAATGTTTCACCATTAAGAATTTTTTAGCTGTGGATTTTTCCATAGATGCCCTTTATTTACATTAGGAAAGTTTCATTCAATTCCTAATTTGCTAAGTGTTTTTTAAAAGCATGAATAGTGTTGGGGCGCCTGGGTGTCGCAGTCGGTTAAGCATCCGACTTCAACCAGGTCACGATCTCGCGGTCCATGAGTTCGAGCCCCGCGTCGGGCTCTGGGCTGATGGCTCGGAGCCTGGAGCCTGCTTCCGATTCTGTCTCCCTCTCTCTGCCCCTCCCCCGTTCATGCTCTGTCTGTCTCTCTCTGTCCCAAAAATAAATAAAAAACGTTGAAAAAAAAATTTAAAAAAAATAAAATAAAATAAAAGCATGAATAGTGTTGAACTTTTGCTAAATTCTTTTTCTTCATTTATTGGTGTGAGTATATAATTTTTCTTTTATTCTAATAATGTAATGAATTATGTTGATTGATTTTCAAATATTAAACTATTTCTGGGATAAATCCTAATTTTTCATGGAGTATTATCTTTTTTTAATTTATTTTTAAAAAATCTCTTGCACTTTTAGTTTTTAATTTTTTTTAAGTTTATTTATTTGTTTTGAGAGAGAAGGAGAGAGAGAGAAACCCAAGCAGGATCTGCACCACCAGCACAGAACCCAACACAAGGCTTGAACCTACAAACCACGAGTTTATGACCTGAGCCAAAATCAAGAGTCAGATGCTTAACCTGTCTAGCCACCCAGGCATACCCAATGCCCCTGGGTATTATCTTTTTAATATACTGAAGACTGGGTTTGCTATCATTTTGTTAATGGCTTTTATGACTTATGTTCGTGAGTGATATCAGTCTGTAGTTTTCTTATAATCTCTTTGCAAGGTTATGGCATCAGGATTATGTTGGCCTCAGAAAATGAGTTCTGAAGTATTCACTTTTCTATTTTCTGAAATAGTTGTGTAAGGTTTGTATTATTTCTTAAGTGTTTCTTTGAGAGAAATCACAGGTGAAGGTATCTTTATGACATATTCAATGAAGGAAGGTTTTGGTTATGAATTCAGTTTTCTTAATAAAAGGATATATAGTGTTTTTTCCTTTTAGCTTAGTTTGGTAGGTGACATTTTCAAATAGTTCATCTCTTTCATCTAAATTATCAAGTATATGCACATAAAGTTTATAAAAATGTTTTCTTCTTATCATTTTAGGTCTGTAAAATCTATAGCAGTATCACACTTGTGATGGTTAATTTTATGTGTCCATTTGGCTGGGCTAGAAGGTGCCCATTTATTTGATCCAGTGTTATTCTGGGTGCTTCTGTGAGGGCATTCACAAAACACAATTTTGAATGAGATTACCATTAAAATAAGTAGCACAGATTGAGTTCCATAATGTTGGTGGGCCTCAACTAATCAGTTGAAGTTTTGAATAAAACAAAAAGACTAGTGTTTCTTGAGCAAAAGAGATTTCTCCAGCAGATGACTGTGGATTTCATCTACAACATCAACTCTTCATACGTCTATAGCAAACTGATTTTGGACTTGAACTAGAACATTGGCTCTGCCGGCTCTCTAGCCTGCCAGGCCATCCTGCACATTTTGTGTTTGCCAGTCTCCATAATTGCATGAGCCATTTCTCCATAATTGCATGAGCCATTTCTTCATAACAAACCAAAAAACAAGATAAACATCCTATTGGTACTGGCTTTCTGTAGAATTCTGATGTAACTCCTTTCATTCCTGATATTGGTAGTTGTTTTCTTATTTATCAGTCATGTTAGATGCTTCTCAGTTTGTTGATCCTTTCAAAGAGCCATGCTTCGGCTTTATTATTTTTTATATTCTTTCTCTTGTTTTGTTTTTTTCTGGTCTTATTTCTATTTGTTCCTTTCTTCCACTTACTCGGGGTTTAACTTGCTCAACTTTTTGTTAATGGGGAAATGCAGATAATTTCAACCTTTCTTCTTTTGTAATATAAACGTTCAGAGCTATTCATTTCTCTCTAAGCACTCACTGTGTTAGCTGCCTGGCACAAATTTTGACAAGTATCTTCATTATCTCTTACTTGGCTGTAATGTCTAATTTCTCTTGTAGGGACTTCTTTGACTCATGGGTTATTTAGAAGTCTGTTGTTCAATTTCCAAATATTTGGAAATTTTTAAATATCTTTTTATAATTTACCTCTACTTTAGTTTCATTGTGGCCAGAGATCCTAATCTGTAATCTTTTAGTCTTTTCAAATTTATTGAGGCTTGTTTTATCTTGTGGAACATTTCGTGTACACTTATAAAGAATGTGAATTGGGCAGTTGTTGACTATCCCACAAATGTTAATTAGGTCAGGTTGTTTGATAGTGTTGTGCAATTCTTCTATAGAACTACTGATCTTTTGTATATTTCTTCTATCTATTACTGAGAGAGAAGAGTTAAAATCTCTAACTCTTACTGTTTACTTATCTATTTTTTTTAGTTCCATCAATTTTTGCTTTTGTATTTGCAATTGTGTACATGTGCGTTTGAGATTTTATGTCTTCTTGACAAATTAATCATTTCATCATAATCAAATCCTCCTCTTTTGTCTGGTACTACTTTCCACTCTATAAACATTGGAGTCTTGCTTTTTTTCCCCTGACATTCACATCCTTATAAACAAAGTGTTTGGTCCACTTACAGTCAATATTAATATTGACATGATTTTATTTGTCTGCCATTGCCATATTTGATTTTCATTTATCTTATCTGTATTCAATTTATCATTTTCCTCCTCTTCTCTCTCTCTCTTTTTTTATTAAGTAGGCTCCACGGCCAACGTGGAGCTTGAACTCATGACCCTGAGATCAAGAGTCTCATGCACCTGAGCCAGCCAGGTGCCCCTTTCCTTCTCTTTCTTTTGGGCCAATTAAATCTTCTTTATGAGTATGCCAGTTTAATTTCCCTATTGTTCTTTTAGGAATTACTCTAACAATTATAGTATGTATCATTAAATTATCACAGTCTACTTAGAGTTAATATTGTACTTGTTCATCTAAAATGTAAGAACATTGCTACTGTAGAGTTTCATTTACCAACCTTATTTTTTGTACTAATGTTTTCATGTGTATTAAATCTAAATATATTATAAACTCCATTGTTATAAGATTTTGATTATCTTTTAAGGACATAATGTTTCTTTATGCTAAGAGAAGAAAATATATACTCTTCTCGATTTACCTAAATGTATCATTTCCAGTGCTCTCCATTTTGTCAGTAGATCTGAGTTGCCATAAGGTATTTTACCTTTAGCCTGAAGAGCTCCCTTTAGCATATATTGTAGTGCAGGTTGGGAGGGAAAAGAATATGCTCTTTCTTCTTTATCTTAAAATGGTAATCTTTATTTTTGAAGAATATTTTAAATAGATAATTCTGAGTTGTTAGATTTTATTTTTTAGTAATTTGAGGAGTATTATTCCATTGTCTTTTGGTGTCATTGTTTCTAAGAAAAAGAAAAGCTGACTATAATTTACATTTTTTGGGGGGCACCTGGGTAGCTCAGATGAAGCATCGAACTTCGTCTCAGGTCATGATCTCATGGATTATGGATTCGAGCCCTGTGTGGGGCTCTGGGCTGACAGCTCAGAGCCTGGAGCTTGCTTGGGATTTGCGTCTCCCTCTCTCTCTGCCCCTCCCCCACTTGTGCTCTCTCTTTCTCTCTCTCTCTGTCTCTAAAAAATAAATAAATGTTGAAAAAAATTTTAATTTTTTTAAGCTTATTTATTTTGAGAGAGAGAGGCAGCACAAGTGGGGAGAGAGAGGAGAGAGAGAAGGAATCCCAAGCAGGCTCTGCACTTCTAGTCCAGAGCCCAGTGTGGGGCTTGAACTCACGAACTGTGAGATCATGACCTGAGCCAAAATCAGAGTCCAATGCTTAACTGACTGAGCCACCCAGACATTCCTGGGAGCTGACTAAAATTTATATCTTTGTATGCAAGTGTCGTTTTTCTCTAGTATTTTTCTTCAAAATTTTTCTCCATAGGCTTCTACAGGAGGCTTTGAGGGACTGAGTGAAATGACACACTATACCCTATCACTTAGAGAGACACTTTTAAAGACAAATATTTAATTGTAAATTTGATGTGATACTGACATCTACCAGACCTGCTAATGAAAGAGAAAGAAGCCCTTCTTAAAGAAAAAAAAATGCATTTGATGAGTTCAAATGCGGAGTTATGTTTACTGTGGGAAGACTTATATAATATGTTCTCTCTTTCTGATGTCATGGTAAGGGACATGTCACTTGGAAAGTACTTGGAAAGTGATCACTTTTAGACTCTCTCTTTTTCATGATTTAGTATAATAATTACCAAAATAGCAAAATCTAACAGGTATTTTTTTTTAATTTTTAAAAACTTTATTTAGTTTTAGAGAGAGCATAAGCAGAAGAGAGAGGCAGAGGGGGAGAGAGGGAGAGAATCTCAAGCAGGCTCCATGCTCAGCACAGAGCCCGTCGCGGGGCTCAATCCCATGACACCAGGATGATGATTGGAGCCAAAATTAAGTGTCAGACGCTTAACCGACCGAGCCACCCAGGTGCTCTATACCTAACATTTATTGAGTTGCTACTCTGCATTTAAGGTATCATTCGAAGCACTTCATCTTTATTAATTCATTTAATACTCAGAAAAATATTATGAAATATGGGTGATTATTAATATTTCTGTTTCCTGGTTGAGGAAATTGAGACTTAGGCAGAAATAATCTGAATAATTTTAGTCTTTATTTTTACAACCAAGAACCTGCTCTGTGGGTACGGAGTATAATGTCTTTCCTCATACTTGTTTCTGGTACTCGTATTTTACCCACTCCTTGCTCCTTCAGTACTTTGTGCTTGCTTTTCATGTTTTTCACTTAACATTATTTTAATAGTGGTAAGTTACTTAAAATCCAATTCTTCTTGCTACTTAAAAACACTCTCCAATCTTGGCAAACATTCACGTTTCTCCATTACTACAATGAATGTCCATTTTGTCTTGTTAACTTTCGTACTTCCTGTCACTTAATACTAATTTTGATTTGAAGAGTTAATCTTTTTCAATTACAAGAAGCAATAAGCAATTTATGTCCCTGGAACAACAATCCTCAAACTCTTTTCACTTGTGTGCCCTCCATGTTGAATGATGTGTAATGATAGATTGGTGTGACTCAATATCCAGTAGGGATTCATTTCTTCTAGATCCTAAGAAATTTTGGGTTGTGGATGATAGATCCTTTTTGTTTGTTTGGTTATCATGTCTCCAGGTACTCAAAATCTGAAGTTTGCTTTTTTGTAAAAGAAACAGTAAAAAAAAAAATTTGCAGCCTCATTAGATACCCTACCAGAATACAGAAGAATAGTGGTATGCCATACATGAAGAGCAATTAAATGATGACTTGTGAGCATTTCAACATTGGACATCATCTTTGTTCCAGTATTAAAAACCAGTAATAGATAGTCTTAATAGCTCAACGTCTTATGGGGAGATTTAGTACACATTTAAATCAGTAGTTTTAGTTCAATCTGCAAAGAGCTGGCACTCACTCAGAAACATAGAAATGGCAACCAATAAAAGGAAAATGGTTTCCTTCTTTGAGATGCCTATATGAGACAATATTATTAACAATAATGGAGGTTAGTCATTCACATTGAGAGGGCATTATGCCCATAAGTGCTCTTGAAGCAACACGTCAGATTTGCCTGTTTCTAACGTTCTGATTTATGTAGTGCCTTATCCACTGTGTAATAATATCAGTCTCTGGAGTGCATCCCATAATTATACCAACAATAACCATTTCTTTTTGTTTATAAAAATAACAGTAAGTGAGCAGCTGAAGTGTAATTTCATGGAGCAAATTTCCAAGAATTGATAATATCTTTTTAATTCCCTTTCTCAACCATTTTCAAACCCCAGTTCAAAAGACCAAGATTTCTGTTTGTAATGATTTCTAAACTATGTTGCTCCGTAAGTAATGGAATTAGCAATGATTGAAAAATCACAAATATGTTATTGAATAGCATTTAATGAATACGTGAAAATTTTAAAATAAAATACACCTCAATTACTCAGTGTAATTTAAGGAACAAGACAATCTATCTCTTTGAATTTGCTTGTTGTGGGAGGTTTGATCCATTTTTGCTAGATGTATGAACGAGTTTACTTACCTTGTTTCATTGAGTCACTTTGTATTTTTTAAAATATTACATTAATGAACCACCAGCCTTGAATTTAGAAATCAAAATGGTTATCGCATGGTCAGTAGTCTTTGGAAAGTATTGTAGAAACAGAAATTTAAAGTTTCCACCAAATCCCATAGGTGTAAAATAGCAAATTTTTTTCCCAGAAAAATGATTTTAATTATTTCAAATATAAATTTTAATTCAAAATTTGATGCCAAAAAAGGTTTGAAAAACAACTGGATAATTTAGAATTTATGTAATCTTATTTTAAGAGGTGATGATAAAAATGCAAATATGAAATTGCCTTTGGCTCTCAGCTAACAGAATAAATCCTAGCTGAATCATTTATCCCCCTTTATACATATTTATATTTTTGCTGTTGCCTGAAAACTCAGAGGTAAAAAAGTAAAGGCCTTTAGAGGTATCTAGGATGGGATTGGTAAACAGATTGAAAGTCATGATATTTGGCAATGTGCCTTCTTCTGGTCCCTTTTTCTCATTGCCTCTGCTTATCTCCATATGTGCCTCTGTCTTAAAATGGGCACTACCTTGTTTTCCCCAAATGAATAAGAATCAAATTTAACTTTAATTTTAATCCTCTTATTGTAAGAAATTAATGCCACCTGCCTGACATGCAGATGACATGTTTTGGGGTAAACTGTTAACATTCGATACGGCTTTACTCTCTTCAAATGGTATAGTTATTCTGAGGGTTTGTTGCATACAAGACAGAAAGCTTACTAGAGATTTTTCTACTTTCTTTATGAAAATTGATCAGGGGCGCCTGGGTGGCTCAGTCGGTTAAGCGGCGACTTTGGCTCAGGTCATGATCTCGCGGTCCGTGAGTTCGAGCCCCGCGTCGGGCTCTGTGCTGACAGCTCAGAGCCTGGAGCCTGTTTCAGATTCTGTGTCTCCCTCTCTCTGTGACCCTCCCCCGTTCATGCTCTGTCTCTCTCTGTCTCAAAAATAAATAAACGTTAAAAAAAATTAAAAAAAAAAAGAAAATTGATCAATATTATATACATAAGGAATATATTTAAAGGTTTAAATGTTACTTTTCCTTTTGCAATAAATTTTTGGCCAGACTCTTTTGGGATTATGAACCAATTAACCATCCTTGATTTGAGACTTTCTGGTCCCTGGTTATATTTCTTCGGACTTCTTTGATTTTAGCTAAAAGAAAATTGTTTTAAAGGAAGTCAAATTTCATACAAGGGTACAAGGGCCTCTTTTGGAACCCACACGTGGCAATGAGGTTGGTGCTAAAGAATGTCAGAGAAGGAGGGGCTGTACTGGTTTCACCACTTAGCTTTGCCATTGGGCAGTTGCTGGGTTAGTTCCTAGGTACAAACCAATTCCCTTTGTTTCTCAATTTGTATACTACAAAGTGGCTATTTAATAACTCTGGGTTTATACTGACTCCACTGGGAGATGAGCAAGATGAGGCTGTGGTCGTATTTGTAATGAATGACATATTTTCAGAGGTGAACTGGGATTAGACCCATCCATTCTGCCCTGAAAGTTGAATTGTGTTACACGGACATAGCTGTCCCTGTTATAAAATGTGTAAACAGTGGGGAAAGATTTGAAGGCACAGCTGCCTTGATTTTAACGCTCAAATTACTTATAGAAACTTCTGACTAGTATAGTATTATACTTATAGAGAGATATGTGTAGTATTAGGCCAATCAGTTATATTCATTGATTTTTTTTTTTTTATTTGTTTCTCAATGATCAGTTAAGGCATCATTCAAATATACTTAGGAAGGGAAAGCTAGAATTGGCTCTGGCTTGTAACCAGGCCTATAGAATCTAAATACCTACTGTATAGAGATGTTAACAATATTTGCCCATTTGGAATCATATTTGTTAGCAAAACACATAATCTATTTGCTCCTTTTTTATTTTAAAAACAAATAGCAGTAGACAATATAGTATTGCAGAAAATGCAACTGCATAGGTTCATCTGTAGTTATAATTCTGAAATATTAATTATTGACCCTGGCATTCTCTGATGTAATGTGGCTCATACACAGGAGGTCAATAGGCAGGAATGGTAGGCAAATTGCTGAGATCATGGTGTTGTTGAAGCCAAGGTCAAAGGTGTAAGCACTGTGTGGGCCATGATTTCTGTAGAAAGAAAAGGAAAAGCCTGCATCTCAAACCTCATTTATTCTTCTTATTAATGCATACCATTGGACAGGAGAGAAACTGGTGATGTTAAAGAAACTTCTTAACCAGAATGCATGTCCTCCTAGCTCTATCTCATACCAACTGCATACATAAAGGGAATTTATCTATTGAATCAAAATAATATCTTAGTTCAAGAGCAAATCCAGGAAATTCATATATCCTGGCCTGTATGGAAATAGATTCTCTTTACTTTAAACTATTAATCTAAAAAAATGTATGAGCACATTATGAACTAATAATTGTTAGGCCATTTCCATGGCCTAAATAAATGATAATGTATATCATTCCTGATGATCTATAACATTTCGTGATTATTATGACGTTACCACAATACCAGCAATTTATATGAATCTGTTTAATTCCAGTTCTTAGGTTAGAAAAAGAAGTGGGGGGAGGGGAAGAGAGAGAAAAAAGAAATAGAGGAATAAATACTTATAACCTTAGAATAAAATCTATGACTGGAAGCCCGTCATTTGTGCTACTATGAGAAGTTAAACATCCTGTAACTTGAATCTATTTTGGGTGCCCAAAGCCACTGAGTTTTGAAACTAGCTGATGAATCAAAGGATGTTCCCAGACAAGCAAGCTAGAAGCGTTTGGGATTTAAACAACATGGTGTTAGGCCTCAGTGTCTGTTTCCTTAGAAATTTGAAGTTATTCTTAACTGAGGTTTTCCAAACCCAGGTAAAAATTTACTGGAACTTATTGACTTCGATGACACAGTGTATTAGTAAGTGCTGATAATTTTTACGTAGCTTTGATTGAAGAGCTTGACCTATTGGGGGTCTATGTGAATAGTTTTGCTGAGATAACATAACTTAAAGAAGAAGAGACTATGATCAGCTAATAGAAACAGTTAAAAGAAAAAGTATTTCTCACACAATTGTGAAAGGAGAGGATAAAGATGGACCTGCCGACATACTTTTCATTAATAAACACGTACTAGGATAAAATATACCCCCAATCATTATGATGTCTTCTTTATTACAATTTTATTTTACTTCTAGCAGGTGTGCCAAAGAATGCATATGTGTATGTGTGTGTATATATATATATATATATATGTATATTCCAAGTCTTTTTCTTTTCCTAGTTCTGTCCACATCCGTTCTGGGTCTGGATTATGCTGCTGTTCTGCATTCATGTCCATCAAGCAAGTCAGTTAACTCCCCATCGCCTTCTGACATGATTCTAAGAGCAATCTGAGTGCCATTTATGCTTTGATGTTCAGATTTCCTTTCAAGCTAGTGAAGGTTCCATTACAGCAACTAGAAGGAATAGATTTCTTTTGCTACTGGAATCAGAGTGGTCTATTGTCTCTTTGATACTGCTGGATTTTCTTTCAGGGACCCTGTCCAATTTTAGTATGGGTATCTCTTTCCTACCCTAAAAATCAGGGTTATTTTTTAACCTCACATCTCCCTTAAAGAGCCATACCCCAATTTTAATAATTCATTATTAGGTAAAAATAATCACAGTAAGTGCTGAACCATCCTATTGACATTAAAATGTAGTGAAATAGTCACACAAGGTTGCTTTCTTTGATCATTGACCACAGGACTTTATGTGAAACATTTTATATATCTCATTTTATTTTTTTCTGGCTTTATTGAGATATAATTGACATACAACATTGTGTAAACTTAGGGGCGCCTGGGTGGCTCAGTCAGTTGAGCGTCCGACTTTGGCTCAGGTCACAATCTCACAGCTTGTGAGTTCGAGCTCCGCGTCGGGCTCTGTGCTGACAGCTCAGAGCCTGGAGCCTGCTTTGGATTCTGTGTCTCCCCCTCTCTCTGTCCCTCCTCTGCTTGTGCTCTGTCTGTCTCTCTCTCTCTCAAAAATTAAAAAAAAAAAACATTAAAAAAAACCAAATATTGCAGTTCGGTTGGTTTGCAACAGCAACATTTTGGCAGTGTGCTATTTTGAAATGCACGTTTACTCTATTACCTAGACTAACAGCAATTATCGTTGTCTCAGTTGCCAGTCTGGAAACCTGGTAAATTTCATGTTAACTGGTTTTTTTTCTCTCTCCATCAACCATCAATAATTGCTTCCTTGGTTTTGTTTGTTTTATTTGCTCCATGAACTCATTTATTCAGACCATATTGAAGTACCTATTAAATATGTTTAATCTACACATTTCTTTTCCAGGCCCACAGATGAAGCCAAGCATCTGGGACTTTGTCATCTCTTGTGTGGACTCCTGAAGTGTAGTCTAACTTGTCTCCTTCCTGTAGTCTTAGCCCACTGCTACGTATTCTTTCTGTGCTGGACTAAATGTTAGCACATGGAAAGGTGAGGAAACAACTGAGATGATTTCATAGTTAACATCTCAAAACAACATTGAAACAACCAATATGAGAAACAGCAGAACATGATCAGATTTCCATACATTTATTTTTACAATTTAATGTTTTTACGTTTTACATATGGCAGAATCACCATAATGTTTTCAGTACATAGGAACTGAAGATTTTATTTGGGCCCTGTATACACTATGGAACTACCAGTGTAGTTACTCAAACAAACAAACAAACAAACAAACAAACAAAATGATCTGGTAATATCTGCTATTCATTTCAAGTTCTTCCACAGCTTTCCATAGCCCAAGGCATAAAATGATGAATTCTTTAACATGCTACACAGAGCTAAGCTTTGTCTGAACCTGTCTTCACTTCAAGTAAACCTAATTCCTCATGATTCTACCCTATTTGGCATTTCTGTCAAATGACCTGACCATTCCCAGACTGTGCCTTGTAATCACACCTTGCTGCTTTTGATGATATTGCTCCTTACTAGAAAGTTCTTTTTCTTCCCTTTAAGCTGAAGAAAATTATCCTTCCCATTAAGTATTGCCATGATGAAGAGGTAATTCAAAATGGAACTATATATTCCTTTTAAAAGGTTCAGTGAGATAGGGTCCATTTCTACTATGCACATACCAGGTATGTGCTGGTCATGTGACTTACCTCCTTAGTAGACCAGAAGGTCCTTGAGGATAGACCACAAGTCTTAATCCCTTTTACAGACTCATGCTTAGCATGGTGTTCAGCACAGTACAGATGCTCAATCTATATCCATTGTTCAATGACTATGTATCTTCCTAGGTTAAAGTACAAAGTGGAATGTGCATCCTTAATGCTTTATTTATTTTTTTTCTTGCACTATAGGATTTGTCTCTTAAGTTAAAAAAACACATTTTTTAATTCCTATTTAAAGTATTAAACATAACAAAACCACTAAAACCTGAACTCTTTGATTTATAGGAATGACTATGGTATTCCACTGCAGTGGGAATACAACTATAATATTAGCAGAAAATAGACCATCTAGGGAAGGTCAGATATTTTTAGTTTTTATTTTCATTTCACTTTTTCTTGGCCATGGAAAAACAGGTCACGTGATAGACTCAGTTCATAGGCTTATTTGCAATGAACAACTGCTGTGATAATCACCAGTTGAGGTTAAAAGATCAAAATTAATATTTGTATACATTTATATCCACAAAGGTCTTTTATATACCTTTTCTTTTTTGCCTCTCAGTGTAGCCTTTTAAATTAAGTACATGGCAGGCACTGTTATAACCACGGAACAGATAAGAATGCCAATGTGGACAGAGTCTGTGTGGTTTGTATGTGGTCATGTCATTACTAATTGTCACTGTTGGATATTAGCTCAGGGCTTCTAGATTCAAAACCCTTATCTGTTTACTAAAATATACATCTTTCCAGATTCCATGGGTCTGGCTACCCACAAACTCCTTCTAGTAAGCACAGCAGTCTATTTCTCACTCCTTCTTTTTTAGATTATGTATTTTTCTTTCTTATGTCCTCTTCTTCTCTTTTGAACTGAAGCATTTATTTCCACTGGGCCTTGAAAAAGCTTGGGGTAGGAGGCTGACATATTAACTTTACTCACAGTAATAAAACACTCTCAATTTTTAAAGATGGTCTCCTCGAAAGGGAAACCTTTATTAATGCCAGTGTAATGTGCAGGTGCAAAGAAAAGGTGCGAGTTGAATAGTTGTATTCATTCAAATTCAAAATACAGAGTAAATTTTATGTTAGGATAGCTAACATCTTGAAATCCACATTTTATTTCTCTTTGCTGGGAACATTAACAGCATTGAAATTAGAAGGTCATCTTCTAAATATATTAAAAGGTTGATAGCAGAACGTGCAACAGTTTTAAATGAAGTCTGAAATTTTGCTTCATTAGAGATAAAACCAGTTTTATAAATATTTATTATAATTAAAATAAAAACTTACTCTAAAAAATAGGTAGTGGTTAAAAATATGGGATTTTAGAATTGGACATGCCTGAATTTTTCTCCAAACCGTAATTTACTATGTGATTTTAGGCAACTTGCTTATTATCTTGAACATTAGTTTGCTCAACTGGAAGATGTACTTTGGATCAAGTAAGGTCATTTATTTATAGCACATCCGTAAATGAAAGACATGTACAAAATGAGTTATTGTTATCACAATCATGACAGTAGGCTAATTTATCTTGTTGTTATTTTATTTTGAGAGAGAAAGCATGAGCAGGGGAGGGGTGGAGAGAGAAGGAGAGAGAGAATCCCAAGCAGTCTCCACTCTGTCAGCACAGGAGCCTGACACGGGGTTCGATATCACGAACTATGAGACCATGACCTGAGCTGAAATCAGGAGTGGACACTCAACCGACACTCAACCGACTCAGTCAACTGACTGAGCCACCCAGGTACCCCTCTTTTTTTTTTAAATGTATTTTCGATGTTTTAGTCAGTAATAATTGATATGTATCCCCGGGAAACATGAAAATCTACATATTCCTCTGATCTAATTTTCTCTCAAAATTCTGTTCGTTAGTTTTTCTAAAATACCTATGGTGTGTATAACACAATGATAGGTTTAGTAGGGAGTAAAAAATGTAGGAACCACATTTTAAGCTTTCTTGACAGAAATTGAACTAATAGCCCAGTACTTTGGTTAATCAAGAAAATGTAGAATCAAGACAGTCAAGGAAGAAAAACATCTGCTAGAAATGGAGAGTTGCAGCTTGCATTTATTTTGAAAACATCATTTTTTTTAACCTTCTTTAAAAGTATAGACACACATTTGGAAAATCACACATGGCATTCATAAATTGGATATATAATTTGACAATAGTCAATATTTGTAGACCATGTGTATCCTCACACATTTGCATCTTGATGAATTTTATAATGGATAGTTTTTATCTGATGCCGACATTCTTAAGGTGATAAAAAGTTGTAAGAGGGGAATGAGATGAATCAATCTTTGATGAGCTTTTCCCAATTGAAAGCAGTTTTTTCAAAGCTCTGAGACTAAAGTAAGCTTTAAATTTACGTTAGAAGATGCTACTTAAAATCTATTAAGTAGGAGTTAATTATATGCTATCCCTTTTACTCTAACAAATTATACTTTATTACTTTCTAGATATTTCTTTTATTTTGGAACCAACCTCTAGTATTCTTTAATGAGAGAGAGAGAAAGTACAAATCTCTAGGATTTTTTGTTTGTTTGTTTGTTTTAATGACAGGAGCCCATGTGGGCTTTTCTTCAGCTCAGGTCACAGTCTCAATGTTTGTGGATTTGAGCCCTGCATAGGGCTCTGTGCTGACCGCTCAGAGCCTGCCGCCTGCTTCGGATTCTGTATCTTCCTCTCTCTCTGTCTCTCCCTTTGCTTGCGCTCTGTCTGCCCCTCAAAAACAAATAAACGTTAAAAAAAAAACAAAGAAACAAGACATAGTGTTTTTCTCTCCATTTTCTTTCTGGTAGCCCACAGAGCAAACATACAAGTCTTTCCATATATGACCTAATTGCTGTGGACAGAAGCTGGGCATAGTAAAAACAAAAGAAAAGAAAAAACGAAACAAAACAAAAAAACCCCACCAAAACCCTGTAATTGTAGATGTCTCCTGGGGTCTCAGTGACCTTGAGAGCTCTATTACTTCTGTTTCAGTCTGTTATCCCGACTGCACCAACCATTTCTGCTGACTCTGCCTGATTTCCACAAAACCCCAGAAACACACAATATTACAGAAAACAAAGCTAAGTCCTCAAACCTGTGTCCATGTCGTTTATGCTGGAAATGGAGTGGGTGACTTATTTACAACAGTGCAAACAAATGGAAATTGAATACCAAATCTCCCCAATGTTACTTAATCAGAGATCTTCTCTCGTCTTTACCTCTGTGCTCTACCCGACCCCCTGCCCCCCACCCCCACCTCATTCCTGTACATGTCGAATGTGACACTCTTTATTCACTTCTTTTTGCCCTCAGTCTCAATCCCAAGAATCTATCTACCTAAACAGAGATTTCCTTCCTATAAGGGGAATTCTTATACCGGGTGCTTGAATTTGTTTTTATTATACCACATAATAAAATGGCTAAGTTACCAAAGTTAAAACAAAGTAATAAGCATTCAATATGGAGTGCCTCCCGGAACCTTCCGGAGAACCAAAGAATATATTTCCACAGCGGCTGAGACTGCTGCTGTCAGACAGCCCTACTGAGCCTGCTCTTGCAAGATGCTTCCACTGAAGAGGGTCCACTTACTCAAGATTGAAAACCCTCCTAGGGTGGCATGCATTCAATGACTGGTCTATGTAGGTAGGTAGGTGTGCCTCTCATTTCAATTTGGAGCTACCCTAAAGGGCCACTGTAGCTTTACAGCAGCCTGAGATGTCAGCTAAGGTCTTCCTTGAGACTGTATGGCAGCCCAACTTTTGCCTAATCCAGCTTCTTTCCCTTCTTGTCCATAAACGTTGATTCCCAACCCCTCCCATCCCCCAACCCAGTATAAACTTTCTGCATGCCAATTAGCTCAGAATCTCCCTCCTTGGGAACTCATCCTGGGCCATGTTCTTAACTAGCATTTCTCCATGTGGTTATCCAAGTATCTCCCTCACAATGCCCACAGTGCTTTTAAGCAAAGCAGGACAGGTTCTTTTCTTGGGCTATCCTGCTAATCTGCATGATAGGTTCATTTGCTCAGGCTGTGGCCTTGGGTTTATTAGGTTAGGAAACAGGTATCAGTATTTTTTAAAGATCTTCAGATATAGTAATGTGTAGGTACATTTAGGAACCCCACGACTCTTCATCAAATCTATCTCCTTGGCTGCATTTCTCTCTTTCTTTCTTCATTCTTCTTTCTTTCTTTCTTTTTTTAAAGTTTATTTATTTATTTTGAGAAAAAGAGAGAGAGCAGGATTAAATCAAACCTGCAGAATCGTTTGTTTTAATGCTCATCTGCAGAGCCATGTTTTTAGCATCCTGAGACTCCTGGGGGACTCCAGTCTTCTTAGCTGAAATTACAGGCTCCTCCATTCTTCAGGAATTCCAGTTTATTGACACATTCCATCTTTTCTAGAGGACTGGTGTAGTCATGCTAAGATTATGGTTTGACAATAGAAGAATCAACCTAACATACAAAAATAGCAAAAGAAAGTATCCATCAAAGGACCAGGAATCATTTTTTCATACCTTTTAATCATTTCATCTCACCATGAGCGGGGTCATGGGTGAAGGGGGCCAAAAGGTACAAACTTCCAGTTATAAATAAGTTCTGGGGATATAATGTGCGACATGGTGACTAGAGTTAACCGTACTGTGTTGTATATTTGAAAGTTGTAGGGGCGCCTGGGTGGCTCAGTTGTTTAAGTGTCCACCTCTTGATTTTGGCTCAGGTCATGATCTCATGGTTCGTGAGGCTGAGCTCCGAATCTGGCTCTGTGCTGACAGCACAAAGCCTGCTTGGGATCCTCTCCCTCTCTCTCTCTCTCTCTCTCTGCCCCTCCCCTGCTCAAGCTCATTCTCTCTTTGTCTCAAAATAAATAGATAAACTTAAAAAAAAAAAGAGACTTAGGGATGCCTGGGTGGCTCCGTCGGTTGAGCGTCTGACTTCAGCTCAGGTCATCAAGGCTTGTGTGTTCGAGCCCCACGTCAGGCTCTGTGCTGACAACTCAGAGCCTGGAGCTTGCTTTGGATTCTGTGTCTCCCTCTCTGTCTATCCCACCCCCTGCTTCCACTCTGTCTCTCTCTGTCTCTCAAAAATAAATAAATGTTAAAAAAAAAAAAAAAAAGAAAAAGAAAGAAATTTGTAAAGAGTAGATCTTAAAAGTTCTCATCACAAGAAAAAAATGTAACTATGTGTAGTGATAGATATTAAGTAAACTTATTCTGGTAATCATTTCACAATATCTATCTATATCAAATCACTAGGTTGTATACCTAAAACTAATGTAATTTTATATGTCAGTTAGATCTTGATTACAAAAGAAGTCGTAGTTACAATAAATTAGTTGGGAAAAATAGAATCAACAAACAAACAAATCCTGGACCAAATGGAGAAACTAACCACTCTCTATCTTTCCTGTCTGTCTGCACCGTGACATCAAGACATTCTGGGATAGCTAAGTACTAGCTGTCAGTCCATAAGAGAGATACATATTTGAGGCTTCAATCTAAGTAGTATCTTTTTGATGATACATGTGCCACCCGCTTCCCTAAGTTACTAATTTAATATTTAAAACCTAACATTTATACAGCCCCTTACAGTTTATAAAGTATCTTCACGTCAATTACCTCATTTGTCATTCTTCAGTTGTGCTGAGTGATTTAATAAACTGGGCGATACCAGCATTAAGTTCTTATAAGGAATATAATCATGATGAACAAAAAGCCATTTGATATATTTGCTCCTATGCCCTGTACATCCACTTATTAAAGTTTAGTGTTTCACAATGACCTAATTTTTTAAAAGATCCCTATATATGCAGTCAAAGGCTTTAAGAGGAATGGTACTATTAAGAAGGGAAATATTAGAATGTGGATTTAGAATTAGGTGAGCCCAGCTAAAAGGGATGATTCTGCTCACATAGCTGAGTTATTAAGTCTGCATTTTTCATGCCCTTCCTTGTGGAAGGAAACTCTCCAAAGTAATAAAGTTTGATCTCTTTAGAATCTATCACTTCCAGGCAATTTAATCAATTTTTAGAATTCCTGTATTTCCAAGTTTCCTGGATATACTTGGATATTCTTCCAGAGCTGGTGATCAAGGAGGTGTTAAATCATTCTGGTCATTGAGACCTGGAATCATGCACTATTTTACTTCAATAAGCTTCCCTATTAGGGCCAAATACATTCTATGAAACACATTTAATACTGCTTTTAATGATGGGAGGAGTTTAAAACACAAAACACAAAACTAACACAGAGATTTCCTTCAACTTTAAGAAGTAAAATAAAGTCTCCTATCAAGGTAAGTGTATATACTGAAAGTGTGAAAAGAATACGTATTACAGAATTGTAAAGTTCTTATAAAAGTTGTGACTGAACCCTTGGTGATCATCTTGGAAAAAGTAAGAAATTACACTAAACTTAAAGTGAAAGAGGTTTCTGAGAGTGAAAGCATTTCCTTCTGTTGTAAATTATAAAAAGACTTAGGAGTTATGGAGATAAATATGACTGTGTTTTAATAACAGTAGATACAGATAGCTAACTTTTACAGAATTGTCCTGTGATGTACCCCTAATTTACAGTCGAGGAAACTGGGAGATCAAACAAATCATCGGAGGCTACGCAGCCGGTTAAGGGCAGAAGGGGAATATGCACCCAGAGGGAACTAATCTGTGCCTTCTGGTAAACTTTAGTTTTCCCTCCAGGCACTTGGGGTTGCTGCAGTATTATGGCAGGCCAGAAGTTAGTATATTGGAAAAACAAACCGGCTGTGTTGGATAAAGAAACAGAATAAAAGATTCATCTTTCTTAGTGGAGAAGAAAATGAGTTTCTGCTAGCGGACTAAATATTCCCCTAGAGCCCGGAAATGTTATTTTGATTTCCGAAACGGTTCAGCTTACAAGTAGAAAATGAAACGTTTGGGCCAGAGATGGCAGGCAGGTCCCGCTGTATGTATGAATGAGAGAGATTGTTGATAGTGGCAGGTAGTGGCTAGATGCTTTGAGTAGTTTTCTAGGCCCCCGGTCAATAGAGCACAGCGCTGTCTGCCTGTGACTGGGGAGAGACTGATGAGTAAGAATGCTAAGAATGTGCCAGTCTTGGCGTCAGCAGTGAGAGAAGAGGATTCAGGGAGCCTAAGAAATTATTGCATTAAAAAAAAGAATTTCCTCTCCTCGTAGGGTCTCTGATTCTCCTGCATCCCGCATGCATCCTCACTAAGGTGCTTTGTGTGTCATAGGATATGTATGTTTTCCTGTAACGTACACTGTTGGTTTTTAAAATTTAGATTGAACCAATTCAAAACTTTCACTTAGGTATGTGAATTAAAATATCTGACTGTGTTGACACCGAAAGATTGGCGATGATATATGGCTCAGCCTAACATCAAAAAGATAGCGGGCAGACTTTCTCCTTTCCTCACTCAGCCCTGTGATTTTTCAGTCCATGCCTATTGTAGCCTGGGAGGGACGTAAGTGTGTGGTTTCGGGAGCCAGAGAGGTGGGCTTAAGTTGGGGCTCTGCCAATTACCAGCTGAGTGTCCATGGACAGGCCACGTAGCTTTGGCTGTGGCCTCTCCATCTGAAGAAACTAGGGAAAATGGAAGTCATCTTACATGACCTTAATACATATTCCAGACTCAAAGGCGCTGAGGCCAAGCTTTATTGTGGTTCCTGAAAGGCACTGATGTGAAATTTTCACACAGCATCATACAACAGCGCTGCGTTACCTGGCTGAGACTCAGAAAGTGTATGATGCTCCTTGATCTTAGAATCGTTCAACTGTGGGGGGAAATGATAAGCCCGTGAGAGCGGATGAAATAAGGTAATTACTGTAAGGATTAAATAAGCTAATAGGCTGAGTGAAGAGAATAGAATCTTTGCGCATAAAAAGAACCCAGTATTACTGAAATCCATCCATGTTTCTGAATATGTATGCACATACAGGTTTACTTGATGCTGGGAGCAGTTTAGTTCGTATAGTCCATGAGGCCATGTTCTCTTTGAATACAAAAGAAGTCAACTTCAATTTATAATGTTCATAATGGGGCCTGGAAAGTAGGGCACTGATTCAGTGGAATTTACTCTGAAGGTCCCAGAGATCTTAGTGCAGTGATACGAGCTAAGTGTAGGAGGTGAAAACTCTGGGGCGATGGGAAAGTTTCTTTTAGTTTGTGGTTGTTGATGCCTCTATTGATACTTAATGATCAAGGTGGAGTCAAAACAGGATGATAAGAGGGGCGCCTGGTGGCTCAGTCGGTTAAGTGTCTGACTTTGATTTCAGCTCAGGTCATGACCTCATGGTTCCTGAGTTCAAGCACTGGGCTCTGTGCTGACAGTGCAGAGCCTGTTTAGGGTTTTCTCTCTCTCTCTCTCTCTCTGTCTCTCTCCCTCTCCCTCTGCCCCTCCCCTGCTCTCTCTCTCTCTCTGCAAAACAAACAAAAAATACAGGAAGAAAAGAAAAATATCTAATGAAACAAGAAAAATATTTTAAAATACAGTTTATAAAATAAACTAAATTAGGAAATATTCTTATCCATACACTCATATTTGTCCACTGACCCTGGATGCTACTACAGTAAATTTCTTTACCACAAATACCCTATTAGAAAGAGGCAACAAACTCTAAAATTGTGTCATGCAAACTAGCTTTCCCACAAAGTAGAAACTGAAAAAAATAAACTATCACTGACAAATGTATATGTACTGGCATACAAGATAAAGGTCAACATTCTTAACCTTGAGATTTCTTACTCAAAGTATGTTAGTTGCAGAGAAAGATCAAGAATCAAATTACTGTAGAAATTGACAGCCATTTAGTAATTCAGTTCATCGTGCAATCCTAAACATGTACATACTCTTAAGATTCGTTCTTGAGGGGCGTCTGGTTGGCTTAGTCAGTTGAGCGTCTGACTTTAGCTCATGTTGTGATCTCCCATTTCATGAGCTCGAGCCCGGTATTGGGCTTGCTGCTAACAGCCTGTCAGCACAGAGCCTGCTTTGGATCTTCTGTCCTCCTCTCTCTCTGCCCCTCCCCCGCTCATGTTCTCTCACTCTCTCTCTCTCTCAAAAAGTAAATATAACATTAAAAAATTTTAAAGAAAAGAGTTGGTCTTAAGACCAACATGTTCAAACTTTAAAAACTGAATAAATAAATCCAATATATTAAATATCCATTGGCTTAAGGTAATAGAATACCTCAGAGATGTCCACCATCACATTTCTGATTCACAAAAATATTTTGAGTTGAGAGATCTGCTCCACCCCATCCCACCCCCATCTAAGAGTAGGCACTTAAAATAATCTTTTTTAAAGAAATGTTTTATTTATATTTTAGAGAGAAAGAGAGAGAGAGAGAGAGAGAGAGAGAGAGAGAGACAGTGCATGAAGGCGGCAGGGAGGGACAGAGAGAGGAGACAGAATCCGAAGCAGTCTCCAGGCTCTGAGCTGTCAGCACAGAGCCTGATGTGGGGCTTGAACTCATGAGCTGTGAGGTTATGACCTGAGCCAAAGACGGATGCTTAACCAACTGGGCCACTCAGGTGCCCCAGTATCACATTTCTTATGTGCATCTGTTTTGCTAAAACAATCTATAGAGTGAATATGTTCTCCAACTTTAAGCTGTACTTATAGTCAGCGCAATCATTTGTTGTAAGAGAAATTAAGGGACTATAAATTACTTTAAATCTATAAATAATCTCCCCCCACACTCATTTTAGCTGCTGCAGCATCCATCAACTCTTCTTCCACCCACTGAACTCTTTGTTGTTGTTGTTGTTGTTGTTGTTATTTTTAAGTAGGCCTCATGCCCAGCACAGAGGCCAGTGTGGGGCTTGAACTCACGACCCCGAGATCAAGACCTGAGCTGAGATCAAAAGTCAGACACTTAACTGACTGAGCCACCAGGGGCCCCACCACTGAACTCTTAATCAGACTGGCTAATAAATAGAAAAAAATGGTGATGTAGGAGCTTTTATGACCAATCTTACAGTAGCACTAATGATCAATTAAAAAGGAGCATCTATAGTAAGACTGAATTTGCTGTATCAAGAAAAAGAAAAATGGTCTTCCTGCCCTCCCTTCAAATGCCTTATTAACCAGGGTCAACCAAATGATACTTTTCTAAGGAGAAGGGTTTTTGTTTGTTTCTTATTGTTGAGTACATAGTAAAATACCATCAGCTATTTTATATTTGTTTTGTGTCACTCTTATTCTGAAGTTCAAGATAGTATAAGTGAATCTCTTAGCTTAGGTCTTCCAGTTTTTCCTTACGTATGAAAATGGCACTTTTTTTCTCCTAATGAGGAAAAATAATACAGTGAATTTTAAATAACTGTAAAACTATGAGGTAAAATGAGGGCAGGAGGGAAGAAACCTGGCATTTTAGTGTCTTTTCTGTTTTTTTACATCATGGAGAGCAGTTCACATGCCGGTTGCTGGGAGATTCCCCGAAGACAGTGCGAACGATCAGTGAGTGACTCCTCACCTGCCCTCTTCACTGAGGTCACCTCTAAAAACACATGAATGGAGATTAGTGGGTGCAAAGACAGTGAACTGCAAAAACCAAATCATCATGAAGATTGATGTTTTGGTCAGTCCTCTGTTACAGTGCCTATTTGAAAAATGGCAGTGAAATAAAAAATTTTAATTTATATGTTGTTTCCAAAGCTATAAAAAGCAAAATTATTCAGAAGTCCTTAATAAAGTGATGGACAAAGCTTCCTCAGGCAAAAGCTAAAAAAAGAAAAAAAAAGGCAGGCATGGTTATGCAAATATTAATATCAGACAAAATGGATTTTAGAGTCAAAAGCACTAGAAGTTGTCAAGCAAGATATTTCCCATTTGATAAAAGCTACAATCAAAACTTCAGATTAGAAAAGTTTTAAGCACGTATCAATATGACCTGGAAATACACAAATCCAAAACGCTAGTGGCAAATGTTAGTAAACCTCTCTCAGGCACTCATACATCAAAAATAAGTAAAATACGAATTATTTGAAAAACTACAGTTATAGGGTGAGACAAATGTGTGCCCTATAAGCAAGGGAATAAATATTGTAAATCAATAGATTAAAAGGATGGTTTCTTTATTATTTATGAATTTATTTATTTAATGTTTATATATTTATTTTGGAAGAGAGAGAGCATGAGCAGAGGAGAGGGGCAGGAGAGAGAAGGAGAGAGAGAATCCCAAGTAGGCTCCCCACTGAGCGTGGAGCCTGAAGCAGGGCTTGATACTGTGACCCTGGGATCATAACCTGAGCTGAAATCAAGAGTTGGATGCTCAACTGACTGAGCCACCTAGGCGGCCTAGTTCTCTCTCATTCTTTTTTTTATAACTTTATTTATTTATCGTGAGGGAGAGAGTGAGCAAGCATGGGAGGGGCAGAGAGAGAGGGAGAGAGAATCTCAAGCAGGCTCTGCGCTGTCAGCTCAGAGCCTGATGCAGGGCTCAAACCCATGAATCAGGAGATCATGACCTGAGCCAAAATCAAGAGTCAGATACTTGGTCAACTGAGCCACACTGGTGCCCCAAAAGCTAGTTCTCTTAGCAGAATAGTTGCTTTTAACTGCTCCGCTGAAGAAAAAAAGGAAACAAAAAAGTAAGAGAAAAAAGGAAACAAATTACACAACGGATTTTTTAAATCGTGTGCATAATGTTCTGTCAACTTTTTTAGAAGCTAGACAAAACAAACAATTCTTCAGGAAGATGTAAATTGTGAAAATTGGATAATAAGAAGCATAATGCCTGAATACACCAATTCCTACTGGGGAAAACCTAACCCCACAGTGGTAAAATTGTAGGAGAATTCTAATAAATTTTTACAAATACATAATCAGTTTATATAAATGATTTGAGCACAGGAAAAATGGCAGTCTTCCTAATTTTTTATTTGAGGCCAGCATAAATCTCAGACTAAAACTGAACAAATATATGAAAAAATAGAAAAGTACAAGAAAATCATATATAAATTAAAATTTCTAAGTAAAATATCAGCAAATCAAAATCATCAGCCCATTAAAAGAATAACATTATGATCAAGTGGGATTTATTCCTGAGATGCAAGGGTGGTTCAATATTTGCAAATCAATCAATGTGATACAGCACATCAATAGGAAAAAAATAAAAACCATATGAGTATATCAATAGATGCAGAAAACGCATTTGAAAAGTACATTCTTGAAAAAAAACCCTCAACAAAGTACGTTGAGAGGGAACATACCTCAACATAATAAAGGCCACTTATGAGAAACCCACAGGTAAGATCAGACTCAATGGTGAAAACCTGAGAGCTTTCCCCTTAAGAACAGGATTAAGACATGGATGCCCACTCTCACCATTTTTATTCAGCATAGTACTGGAATACTTGTGGTTATAGCCACAGCAGTCAGACAAGAAAAAAAGGGGGGTGGGTGGGAAAGACATCCAACTTGGTAAGGAAGAAGTAAAACTCCCACTATTTGCAGATGACATAATACTATATATAGATAACCCTAAAGGGGCACCTGGGTGGCTCAGTCAAGCGTCCAACTTTGGCTCAAGTCATGATCTCCCAGTTCGTGCGTTCAAGCCCTGCGTTGGGATCTGTGCTGACAGATGGAGCCTGGGGACTACTTCAGTTTCTGTGTCTCCCTCTCTCTCTGCCCCTCCCCTGCTAGCTCTCTCTCTCTCTCAAAAATAAATAAACATTAAAAAAATTAAAGAAACCCTCCAAAACTACACCCAAATACTACTAAAACTGATAAATGAATTCAGTAAGTTCACAGGATACAAAACCAATGTACAAAAATTTGTTGTATTTCTATAGAGTAATAATGAAGTAGCAGAAAGAAATTAAGAAAACAATTCCATTTACAATTACATTAAAAAAATGAAAATAGCTAGGAATAAGCTTAATGAAGGATATAAAAGACCTGTACTCTAAAAACTATTAAACGTCTATGAAAGAAATTGAAGATGACACAAACAAATGGGAAGATATTCCACGTTCATCGATTAGAAGAATTAATATTGTTAAAATGTCCATACTACCCAAAGCAATCTACAGATTTAATGCAATCCCTGTCATAACACTAATAGCATTTTTCACAGAACTAGAACAAAAAATTCTAAAATTTGTATGGAACCACAAAAGAACCCGAATAGCCAAATCAATCTTGAATAAGACAGAAACTGAAAGTATCACAGTAAGATATCTTGTAGGTATCAAGATATACTACAAAGCTATAGTAATCAAAACAGTATGATACTGGCACAAAAACAGACACATAGATCAAGGGAATAGAATAGAGAGCCCAGAAATAAACCCATGATTATATGGTTAATCTACAACAAAGAAGGCAAGAATATGCAATGGGAAAAAGACAGTCTCTTCAAAAAATGATGTTGCGGGGGCGGGGGGCGTCTGGATGGTTCAGTTGGCTAAGCATCTGACTTCGGCTCAGGTAATGATCTTGTGGTTTGTGGGTTCGAGCCCCGCGTCAGGCTCTGTGCTGACAGCTCAGAGCTCTCACAAAATAAAACACACAAAAATAAACTCAAAATGGATTAAGGAATTAAATGTGAGAACTGAAACCATAAAAATCCTAGAAGAAAGCACGGGCAGTAATTTCTCTGACATTGGCCATAGCAACATTTTTCTAGATATGTTTCTTGATGCAAAGGAAACAAAAGCAAAAATAAACTATTGGGACTACTTCTGCACAGCAAAGGAACCAACCAACAAAACTAAAAGACAACCTACTGAATGAGAGAAAATTTTGGCAAATGACATATCTGAAAAAAGAGTTGGTGTCCAAAATATATAAAGAACTTACACAACTCCACACACACAAAATAATCCAATTAAAATGGGCAGAAAGCATGAATAGACATTTCACAAAAGGATACATACAGATGGCCAACAGACACATGAAAGATGTTCAAAGTCACTCATCATCAGGGAAATGCAAATCAAAGTCACAATGAGATATCACCTCACACCCATCAGAATGGCTAAAGTCAAAAACACCAGAAAAAACTAGTGTTAGGATGTGGAGCAAAAGGAATCCCTGTGCATTGTAAGTGGGAATGCGAACTGGCACAGCCACTGTAGAAGCGTTGTAGAGAACTATATGGAGACTCCTCAAAATATTAAAAACTGGGGTACCTTCGTGGCCCAGTCAGTTGGGCATCCAACTTCGGCTCAGGACATGATCTCACTGCTCCCAGGTTCAGGCCCCATGTCAGGCTCTGTGCTGACAGCTCAGAGCCTGGAGCCAGCTTCAGATTCTGTGTCTTCCCCTCTCTCTGTCCTTCCCCCGCTTGTGCTCTGTTTCTCTCTCTCTCTCTCTCTCTCTCTCGAAAATAAACATTAAAAAAATTAAAAATAGAACTACCGTATGATCCAGTAATTCCACTACTGGGTATTTATCCAAAGAATATGCAAACATTAATTCAAGAAGATACATGCACCCCTATGTTTATAGAAACATTACTTACAATAGCCAAGTTATGGAAACAACTGAAGTGTCCATTGATAGATTAATGAATAAAGAAGATGTGATGTGACACACACACACACACACACACACACACACACACTGGAATATTACTCAGCCACAAAAAAAGAATGAAACCTTGCCATTTGCAACAACATAGGTGGATCTAAAGAGAATATTGCTGGGGCGCCTAGGTGGCTCAGTCATTTAGGTGTCTGACTTCAGCTCAGGTCATGATGTCACTCTCCATGAGTTCAAGCCCCATGGCATTGGGCTCTGTGCTGACAGCTCAGATCCTAGAGCCTGCTTCAGATTCTGTGTCTCCCCCTCTCTCTGCTCCTCCCCTGCTCATGCTCTGTCTCTCTCTGTCTCAAAAATAAAAATAAAAACATTAAAAAAAATTAAAAAAAGAGTATATTGCTAAGTGAAATAAGTCAGAAAAAGACAAATACCATATGTTTCCACTCATATGTAGAATTTAAGAAACAAAACAAATAAACAAAGAAAAAAAAGGCAAACCAAAAACAGATTTTTAACTATAGAAAACAAAACTGATGCTTACCAGAGGAGAGGTTGGGGGGCGGGGGGGGGGGGGGATGGGTGAAATAGGTAATGGGGGTTAAGAGTACACTTATCATGATTAGCACTGAGTAATGAATAGAATTGTTGGATCACTATATTGTACACCTGAAGCTAATATAACACTGTACATTAACTATATTGTAATTTAAATTTTTAAAAAATTAAAAAAAAGAATAACATTATGACCAAGTAGGGTTTATTATAAAAAGTTTTGTTGAATATTAGATAATCAATGGCATAATTCACTATTATTGATGTGTAAATATATTTTCACCTCTGTAGATGCAGAAAATTTTTATAAAGTTCAACATGTGTACTCATAAAATCTCAAAGTAATCCAGTTACATCTTGAAATATATTTATATCTACAGTAGGTCTTATATATAATGATGGAATATACAAACCATACCACGATTGTCAGAAACAAGAACATGCTTATGATCATTACTGTTAATTATACAGAAAATGAGCTAAGTTTTCATATTAGAGAAAACAAACTGTCATGAATTGCAGCATGATTGTCTGTCAGGAAAATCCAAAAGAATCACCAAAAAGCAATTAGAACTAAGATGGGAGTAAAATAAAACAAAAGTGAGATAAGTAAATAAAAGTGGATAAATTTCCAATACAGCAGTAAAAGAATTATTCAATAAAATGCTGTGAAATGTAGATCCCACTCATTATAGCAATTAAAATGATAAAACAGTGTAATAAAATGTTTAATGAAACTCTATGAAAGTGTATATGTGATCTGCAAATGGAGAGATTTACATAGTATTGCATGGGAGAATAGATGAAACTACTAACTTTTCACAACTTAATAAAAATTTCCAGCAAAATTTGTTATTGAATTTGATGGTTCTAAAATTTATGCACAAATGAAAATGTGGGAAAAGAATACAGAAAATTTTGAACAGAAGAGTGGTTTATTGAGTCAACGGTCTGGAGTAACGATTTAGTATGTGCAGGAATTAAATAAAAGATCAATGGAACAGAATAAATCATCTAGAAAGAAACACATACCTAGATGGTAGTTGTATATATGATGAAAGTGTTATCTCACATAACTGAGTTAAGGTTGAACATGTTAACAAGTGGGTTTAGAAAATAGATCATGTATCTAGAAGTTTTTTAAGTTAGATTTCTTTCTTTTTTTAAAATTTTTAATGTTTATTTGGGGGGAGGGGGCAGAGATAAAGGGAGACACAGAATCTGAAGCAGGCTCCAGGCTCTGCACTGTCAGCAGAGTCTGATGTGGGGCTTGAACTCACAAACTGTGAGATCATCACCTGAGCTGAAGTGGGACGCTTAACCGACTGAGCCACTCAGGCACCCCAAAAAGCTAGATTTCTACCTCACACAAAGTAATTTCCAGGTGACTTCAAGAGCTAAATAAATGCAAAACAACAAAAACCCCAGAAAATATAGAATAGTTAACTTTATAATTCAGAGATGGGAAGACCTCAAACATCTACAGTTGAAAATACTGAGAGAGTAAACCAGGTAAAACAAAAATTTCAGTAGGCAAAACACCATGGACAAATTGCCAAGGTTAGCAAAAGACCGGGAGAAAAATGCATATAAGGAGTTCTTAGTAATTAATTGCAAAAGCCAAGTAATTCAACAGGGAAATAGAAACAGGCGATTCAAAGAAACACAAATGGCTAAAAAACATAAGAAAAAAGTCACCGTTATTCTGTTTCCTTAGTAATCAGGAAAGTCATAATTAGCACGAGGTATCTTTGCTGCTCATCAGTCATATTGGTAAACGTGTAATGTCCAGGGTGCTGAGGATGGAAATCTGCAGAGTTTTGTATAAGGTGTTGGCAGGTCTTCAGTTAGCTTACTCTTCATTAGGGCAACTTGACTGTGTCTCATTAAAATGTAAAATGCACATGTTGAATCATGGAAAACAACCCATTTCACAGAGATTTTAGCACTCTGCATGCATTTTTGGGGGAGGAGTAATGTTGCAGAAGAGATCCACGTCACTAGGAACAACCTAGTGAAACATGTTTCTGGCTGGGGCCCATAAACCACGTTCACAAATATAGTTTTCAAGGTTTTATTACATCACATGGTTACAGGCATTTCAAAGTACTTTAAACTAGTACTGTGGCCCGACTCAAAGACTACCTTGCAAAGAAAAAGAATAAGGCCTTGGCTAGATTGTCTTACATTTTGTGGTTACTATTTTGGGCTGCATGAAGTCCTTTTGCCAAAGAAAGAACTGGCTGGTTTTTAGAGAGCTTCATCTACTTTCGGCTAAGTGTCCATTTGAAATAACATTAAAATATTTATAATTTTGGCTATATTTAATTCATTTCTCTCCACATTTTCTAATCCAGCAATTCCATCTCCAAGTATGTCATTCAGAGAAATACCCCATGCGAAGAGACATGTGGAAGAATGTTAACTGTAGCACTGTTTTCAGTAGTGAAAAATTGGAAACGACAAATTACTTAGGAAATGGCTAAATTAACCATATGTGCATCTTAATGAATTCTATATAGCATTTAGAAAGACTGATATATTCGGTATACACCTACAGATATATGTAGGTATACTAATAAGGAAACTTCTCCAAGGCACATGGCTTAAAGAAAAAGGCAAGTTAAACATGTAACATACAATCCCACTTTCATGAAAACCAAACAAAATAAAATCTTAATGGAAATGTGTGTGGAAAAATACTTATTGGAAAAGACCAGAAATTACACACCAAATAGCTAACAAAAGTTACTCCTGTAGCAAGGCAGGGCCGGGGCTTCCACTTACTGGTTTCCTTTTTGTTTGTTTTGAGAAGTGTTTTCACAAAGGAAAGAGTCATGTATTTTAGCAAAAAAGGTAAGTTTTGAAAAATGCTATTTACATTTACTGATTGTGTAGGTACAGAATGCTTATTAGTAATGCTTGAAGTTTGTATATATTAGATGTGGTCTGTGACCATATGTCAACAATAAATAAATAATTGAGAGTGTTTGTTTACCTAAATAATGCAAATTTGAGTTCTGTGTTTGAGTTAAAAAAGAATAGTTGTTTTCATTTGGATATACAGCAGCACAGTGGCACAGTCTAAGAATCCATTTTTAAAAAGACTACTCCAATTAGAAAATTTAGTAAGTTTCATTACGGAAATTCCCAGAGGCAATCTCTGGCATTTAGTGATTAGAAAAGTAACAAGAAAGTATTACTTACAGAGTCAATCAACAGAAAAGTGAATTTCTGTAATATAAAATAATCCTCATGTGAAGCAAAAAGACATGGAGTTAATTACAGGAAGTGTGTTGTATAAATGTTTTCTGAACTGGACAGTATAAGAACATATGGCGGGCGGGGAGCCTGGGTGGCTCAGTTGGCGGAGCTGTTGGACTTCAGCTCAGGTCACGATCTCGAGGTTTGTGAGTTCGAGTCCCGCATCGGCCTTGTGGCTGTAAGTGGGAGCCTGTTTCTGATCTTCTGTCCCCCTCTCTCTCTGCCCCTCCTCTGCTTATGCTCTCTCTCTCAAAAATAAATAAAACATTAAAAAGAAAGAAAATATGGTGTGATAATCATCACGAAGAAAATAGAAAATACAGTGAGACTTTCTTCAGGTCTCTTAAAACTCACTTACGAGTCATAGTAAGATACATCAATGATTTCGCAAAGTTTAGTAGGATTATTTCTCCTTTTTGTTCTCCGTGACCATCTATACAGCGCTAATACTGTTCTGTATACTTAAAATTTGCTGAGAGAGTAGATCTTCTGTGTTCTCGTACACATACAAAGGTAACTATGTGAGGTGATAAATATGTTAATTAACTTGACGGTGGAAATCATTTTGTAATCTATACAGATGGCGTATCATCGTGTTATGTATCTTAAATACATACAATTTTATTTATCAATCATATCTCAATGAAGCCAGAAAAAAATGGTCAAGTCATGGAACGGAAGTACCAGAGAGTATACATACTGCACGGGGTACAGAAAATGGCTTCAATGAACTGCCTGAGATGCCAGGTGTCCAGTGCAGTTTTCAGGGCCAGTCCTGTAACTTTTTACCAAGGTTTTCCTTATGCTGGTGCTCTAATGAAAAAGGCCCTTTAGAGTCAGTGTAACCATAAGCTGGAGCGGAAAGGAATTAAAGTACAAGTGATACTAAGAATTATACAAAGTTCACTGAAGTGATCTGTATACCATCATCGCACAGTCTCCTCCCGCGTCTCTTGATGTTTTTCTCCTGTGACGGGAACATCCGTGGCGATTCTCTCTGTTGCTTGCTGGACAAGGCCGCCAGGCTAAGGGGGGTTCAACGGTGAACAGCGCGAGAACAGATACATACTTTTGTAGTGCTGTTCTATCAACGAAACTCCGATACTTGGGGTTTTTGCAACATTTAAAGCAGCTCAGGTAGAAAAGAAAAAGTTCAAACCAGTCACCAGATCCAAAATTAGCATTTTATTCAGAACGCTGGGGTCAGAGGTGTGTCATTTATATTCTGGTACACAATACAGAGGCAAAGCTGCTGTCAGAAGTCTCTCCAGTTTAAAAGCTTGGTTTTTTTTGTTTTCATTTTTTTTTAAAAACACACACTTAGTAGTGCCTCCAGTGTCAGGCCACCCCTTTCTTTTCTTTTCTTTCCTTTTTTTTTTTTTTTTTTGGTACAAATTATGTAAAACATTTGTGCTAAGAACTTTTCTCCCTCCCCAAACAAAAAAGAAAATTAAAAATAAAAAAAAAATTAAAAAATTAAAAATTGAGTATTCTAACTACAGCTCAACAATTGAATCAAATGTCACTTTGTCTTGTAAATACTTTATCCATAACGAAAGATATAAACATGCAAAAAACCTGAATCCATAGTCCAAATAATACATACACATGTTCTGAAGTTTCTGTACTTCTCCATAGACTATGCCAATAAAACATTATGTACACATACCATTTTTACAGTGAAGTGGAAAAAATACAGTAAATAAAAAAAGTGTACATGGATTAAGACCAAAATGTATCTAACATTCTAGTTTATGAAAAAATTCAATTTTGCTACAAATTGGTGATATGAAAACTCCCTTTATTTGCAACCAGCTGCGTAAGTTTTAAGATTTTAGTGAAAAAAAAATCTAAAGTCTAAAACTAGAAGTAATGTACATTTTCCAATCTCATGGTCTCATCCCCCAAGATAATAAAATCGCTCCATGAGTTTTTGTTTTGTGTTTGTTTAATTCTGTGTTTTAATAAAAGCAAATGCAATGTAACAAAAGCGTATTGAAGCATATCATGGTTTAACTTACTGCTCCCACCACAAAATATTTTGTCTTTTACTTATCGTTTCAGAAATCAGTACCATTAAAGCCTTAAACATAAAACTAATTCCAATCTGAAAAAGGTACAAAAAGGCACATAAAATCCCAGTGCTTCTGTACTGTAAAATTCAAGTGTAACTGAGCTCAGTGTTTTTCCAAACAGTATTGGATCACTGATATTCCCTCTGAGCCCAAATTGGTTTGCAGCCTATGCCAAAGCCTCCAGCAAGCACTGTGCTAGTAGACTACAAAGTTAAAGCCTAGCTTCTGAATGCTTTTTGGGAATATCAGTTGAAATTGTTTGTACTTGTCCAAAAACCAAGTTCACCCTGAAGTTCAGTCATCACCTCCACCGTACATGTCAGCAAGTTTCTTGAAGCGTGGCCCCCAGTCGTTCAGGTAGTCATAGTCCTGCTCGCCACCACTACTTGAGGAATTAAGAGAGCTCAAGGACCCAGCGGTGGAGCCGCTGCCTTCATAGTCAAAGACTAAGAGGGAGTCGTATGGCGGAGCGGTGGGATCATTGTCAGCAGCTTTAAGGCCCTACAATTTGGAAAGACAAAGAAAGAACGCAGAGAGGGTTACGATGTGCAAACCACAAGCAGATCCTAGGGGTCCCATGGAATCAAACACTTGTTTGTAAGTTTCCACCTGCAGACCACAACATTTTCTACCTACAGAAATTGGGGTTATCACCACGTTTGGAAGTTAGACAAAAATACATCTTTCCTCTGCAGGAAAGACCCCTAGGACGTCTAGCTCAGTGAGGCCAAGACGTACAATGGAAGGGGAGTTAATTGGAGAATGTGTTTGGCAGGTGGCAGAAATGAATGGCCAACTGCTAGAGGTTGAGAAGGATCTCAGATGAAGTCTGGTAATGTAATTGGATAAACGTGCATTGAGTAATTACTGCTGAATAAGTTATATGAAATAACACACAGGGCTATGAAATCATGTCATACGTGAACCCTAAGAGTCAGAGTCAAAGGATTCTGACAGTGAACACGTTGAACAGGTTGTAAATGCAACGCAAAAAGAGAGATATACAAATGAATGTCATATGGTCCCTGCCCTCTACAAGCTTGTAATCTAGCATAACGGGCATTACTATTGTGTGAAATAAATGATAAATAAGAAATAAAGCTACAGAGTCGAGGCAAAAAAATCATTAGAATGCCAAAAAAGAAAAAAAAAAAAAGGAAAAAAAAATCAGGACTAGCACTGAGAGCTAGGATTTCAAAGAGGAAGTGGCATATTTGACCTAGGTCTGGAAGGAAAAATGAAGGGAAATCAAAGGAAAATGAAAAAAAAAAAAAAAAAAAAAAAAAAAAAGGA
Organism: Neofelis nebulosa; assembly: GCF_028018385.1. Lineage (NCBI taxonomy): Eukaryota > Metazoa > Chordata > Mammalia > Carnivora > Felidae > Neofelis > Neofelis nebulosa. Next base: position 44,449,473 of record NC_080792.1, on the reverse strand, counting down.
AAACTGGCCAGACATGATTATAAGGAAAGATACTCATTAAATCATTTATGTTCATAATGAAACACAAAATGTGACATTAATTGACATTAATCATTAAACTATGATCAGGTATTATTTTTTAAGAATAGAGTGACTTCTAGCTCCCATAAGCTTCAGAAAAGTCATGTTCCAGTGTCTATATACAGTGTTAATATTGGCAGGGGGAAATTTTGCAAATCTAAATTAAAGATTATTTAAAAACCATAAGAGCCAATGAAATTATTATCTAAAAACTTAACTCTTGCTTTTTAATCTAGAATTCATGTGCCTGTAGCCAATTCATAATTATGCCCTACAAAACCTTTAAGGTTTAATACTTAAAATGGCATTTTCTCTAAATTTTCCCCAGTTCCATTCTAGTACCCCGAGATACACCAGCATCAGTTCCAAACAATCTTTCTCTTTTCCTACAACTCTGCTTTTTAAACGCTAGTGGGCTGTGGCCTCACTTACTGTCCTGTCGATCAGTCCTTCCGATCCACATGTATTTTATGAGTACGTACATGTGGGACCTTTTAATAGGTATGTGATCATCTGTTTATTCTTCCAAGTTTACAGGGGAGGAAGAGAACAAAAGAACATGAAAATTAAGGTCAGAATCAGTATGTAGAGTGGTTAGTGGTTAACACATCAGACCTCTTAACCGCTATCCCCTGGGTTGCCAGCTCAGCGCTACACAGTATTAGCTGAGGGATTTTGGCTAAATTCTCCAGGCTTCATTTCCTCATCTGCAGGTGTAATAACAACAGTAAGATTATTATGGAGACTAAATGGAATAAAGGCACCCAAGGGCTCATCACAGTGTCTGGTGCCTGTTGGCACTCAATGAATATTAGTCTAAAAAAATCCACTTTTAGGTTCAGTGAAAAATTTCTTGCTTTGTGACTTGAAAGAAGAAAAAGAAATGTGAAGACATGGTATTTTGAGAAACAAATGGCAGCTGCCGGACTTCCATCGAAAGCAAGAGAGAAACTGGGGCGCCTGGGTGGCTCAGTCGGTTAGGCATCCTACTTCGTCTCAAGTCATGATCTCGCAGTTCAAGAGTTTGAGCCCTGTGTTGGGCTCTGTGCTGACAGCTTGGAGCCTGGAGCCTGCTTTGGATTCTGTGTCTCCCTCTCTCTCTGCCCCTCCTCCACTCACACTCTGTATCTCTCTCTCTCTCTCTCTCAAAAAAAAAAAAATAAATAAATATTAAAAAAAATTAAAAGGAAAAAAAAGAGAAAAGTACACACTACCAGTTTTCCCATCCCAAGTCTCTCTTACCAACCACTGTAACCATTTTAATGAAACACCATTTTCCCTCATGTCCGGTTATACTACATATAACCCAGAAAAGCCAGTGTAAAATAAAATAAAGCACATCTTCAGCAAACTACTTCAATGTATAAAACATAAGTAATTTTAGAAAGGATTTTATTTACCATATTTATAGAATAAACTACAAGGCAATTTTGCTAAGACTGAAAATCACAAACTACAATTTCTCAAAAGTCAGAATTCCTTTCTGTGGTAGACCATATTACTGTCCTCAATGATTTACTATCCTGTCTTTGTAGGTGGATCACATGCCCACACTACCACAAGTGCCTCTCTGGAGCCAGAGTTCACTTCCCAAACCCATTGTCAGGCTTGGCTATGAGCTGGGTTTGGCCAGTACAACGTAAGCAGTGGTGTAGAGAAGACACCTCAGGCCTTTTCCGTCTAATGTGTTTCTATCAGTTCCTTCTTGCCCCCTCTCCCAGGAGAATGGTCTGCCCCAGCTCGGAGTTTTCCTTCTGCCTGGATCCTGAAACACAGAAGACATGAAGACACTGCCTGCCCACAGTTAACCCAGAATTTGGGCAAGAAGTAAACCTTTGTTATTGTAAGCAGATGATACTTTGGAGTTGTTAATTACTACAGCCTTAGTTGATAAAAGCCAAACAATGCACCTTTGTTCATTTTGTTTATATTTATGTATTCAATTCAAGATGTATTTATTGAGTATGTATATTAAACGTATTCTGCTTAGTGGTGGGGACACAGCTATTAATAAGCTAGATCCAACGCCTGTCCTCAGGGAGTTTATATTCAAATATTAGCATGCACCCCTTTTCCTTTTCTCTACAAAATCCAGCAACTGCAAATTTAAGCAAGAGATGATTCTTTTAGTCCGGCGTGGTCTAAGTTGGGTCCACACAAGAACTGGACCCAAGAAAGATCTGGGAGGAAATCAAGAAGACAAAGAACATCCTGATAAGGAGAATAAGTTTCTGAAGACAAATACAGGTATCCCCCGCTATCCAAAAGTAAGAACATTCTGATGAAATCTTCCGAAAGGAAGGAGGAATGGAGGAAAACAAGGAGGCAATTACTATTCATTCCTATAGGAAATTTCTTGAGTATTCCCAGACTCCAAAAATAATGCCTCTTAGGCTTTTCTGATACCTCAGGACACATGTTGCTAACGGATGCACAAAATAAATGGAGATGAAGCAGAGATGTTCACAGACACAGTTCAAAGCTTTGCAGTTGGATGCTGAGATGCTGAGTGTAGTTCTGGGGAAGGAGCCTGGCGGGCTGCTCTCTCTGCTGGGGTGCACATGTCTCTATAACGGCTTCCCATACAACAGAAGCTATACACTGCTTGTTGCTTTTCACCTTTTTTCATAAAAGCAAACCCCTCTTTGGATTTCTTTCGGCTAGTGAAAACAAGTACTGATGTAGGTCTTCCATAGAAGTGAAGTGGTAGAACGTGAACTTTTGAAAAGCAGGGCATATCTGTATTAAGTTTTCATTATGACCTTGAGTAAAACTGCTTTGTAAGACAGAGAACAGAGACAATGACCAAGGTCACCATGTTCAGGTCATCTGTTTTATCACAATTCAAAATTTAAATAGAAATACATGCAGAGCCCTGCCCAATCTTTATGGTGTCAGCTCCAAACTGGAAATATGAAAAGGTTAAGACTAAAATTAGTTCTAAAGAGTCAATGACAGGGTGTCAAGTGTGACTGGATTCAGTGGAGAGGAAAGCAATGGCCTGTATTTACCACGACTTAGGGACAAACGTAGGAAGCTATCTGGTATTCACTGGTATGGAAAAGGACCTGAGACCCTTCACTGTATTCCTAAACCATCTAATTCAACTCTTTAAAATAAGTATAATACTGCTGATAATCTAGACCCCTACTCACTACTGAGATTCTAAAGTATATTGATTTCTTGTAAATTGTTTTTATCTCTTGCTTTGGTTTTTAGATCATGCTGGTCATTTCTGAATCTGTTTCCTTCCTCCCTCCCTCCTTCCCTCCCTCCCTCCTTTCCTTCCTTCCTTCCTTCCTTCCTTCCTTCCTTCCTTCCTTCCTTCCAAAGTTAAGGCCATGCAATCCATTAGAAATCACTGTGCTATGCCAGAACATTGCACAGTCTCAGGTTTTAATAATTACAAAAGGGCAAAAAAAAAATCACTCAACTTTTCAAGAATTCTTAGGCAAGCCATCTTTCTAGCCTGAAGATTGAGTACCTTAAGTCCCTTCCACTTGGATAGCACGGATTTTTATCTGAGAATAAAAACTCTTGTGGATGAGGTATTATATAAATTCTGGGTACTATTTTGGTAATTCTAAAAAGATCACAGCCAAGTTCTGAGAGACTGAAAATGACAGACATGCAACCAGAGAGAATGTACGGAAGAAATCCGGTGGGCCACGTACCCATCAGGTCTTCCCTTATGGGGTTCCTTTTTTCTTAGGTGTAGACACTGTTTCACACGATGTGTAATGTGCTGTTGTCAAATCTACAAATGAACTGCATGTGTTTCTCTTTCTCCGCCTACGTCTGACTAAATCTAGAAGAGCGTGTGCCTTTTTTGCCTTTCCTGGAGAGGCAGATCTTGAACTCTGGATAAATCTGAACTATTTTCTATAGTTTGAGGTGTCTCTGTAAAATGAAAAAGCCTGTGTCTCTGGCTGAATTCTTGCTGAGCTTGTATTTATAGACTTCTGATCCTATGCTTTATGGATGGAGATATGCTTTTACAGGAGCTATAAAAACCCACATTCTTCAGTGCAGGAACGCATGAGGGATCTGAGAGGAAAGAGGTCCTGTTGATTCCCTTACATTCCATCTTCTGTTCTCTCAATGCCCCTGCCTTAGTTCAGGTCCTCTTTATATCCTGCCTAGACCATAGCAAAAGCCTCTCTAACTAGTCTCCCAGTCCCCCAGTACTATTCCTACTTCTTTTCTACAAACTACGCCTGGTTCCTCTTTCAGACATTATTTGAAGTTGCTCCCCCAAGTAAAACTGATGGCTATCACCTATTGCAGTGTTTCCCAAATAAGGGAGAAGTTTCCCCGGGTGGGGCGGGGGGTATGCAAGATAATTTTTAATTGGTGCATGAGCACTTTAAAACAATTACCTTTATTAAACAGATACATTAAAAATTGATTAGAAGTTTAAGTAAATAATAGAAGAGGTATGTGGACCTGGAAAAACCTAGAAGGCATTATTACTCAAATGCCTGTTGTTTGGGTAACCTACAGGATAGAGTTAAAACTCTTTAGCAGAGCAGTCAGTGAACTTGGACGGTTCATGTACCTTTTCTGTCTCAGCTATTCTTGGCTTCAGCAACCACAACTAAATTATTCACCAAAAGCCCCTCCGAACCTAAAAATGTGATGTTTTTGTGTACCTCTATGTTATATGCATATTCATTTCCTGCTGGCTGAAATGTGATTTCCTTTGGCTGAAACTTCTTGACTCAAAATTTTTCATTTGATTAATATCCATCCATCCATCCATCCATCCATCCTTTAAAGCCCATTAAAAATGTTACTTCTGCTACATGGATTTTTCTCTCAATCATGACTGAGAGTCATTCCCATGATCCCTTTTAATTTTATTGCCATGTTTTGGTTACACTAGATTGTGACATCCTTTTCTGCCAACGATGTTTATATTCATTTCATATCCTGCTATTCAACACAGTCCCTGACATCCAGCAGGTATACTAGAAGGTAGCTTTGCACTACTGTCCTGGGCTTGGGTTTTCACCTTATCACCGTGTTCATATTTATATATACTCCTTTTAGAAGAAGCCAGGATTTAGGATGAGGGGTACCTGGGTGGCTCAGTCGGTTAAGCAACCTACTCTTTTTTTTGCTAATTTATTTTTTATTTTTTGAGAGAGAGAGCAAGAGCGAGCGCACACGAGTGGGGGCAGTGCAGAGAGGGAGACACAGAATCCGAAGCAGGCTCTAGGATCAGGGCTGGCAGCACAGAGCACAATGCAGGGCTTAAACCCACAAACTGTGAGATCACGACCTGAGCCAAAGTCTGATGCTTAAGGAACTGGGCTACCCAGGCGCCCCAGGGGGAATGACTCTTGATTTTGCTCAGGTCATGATCTCATGGTTCCTGAGATCCAGCCCCGCATCAGGGTCCGAGCTTGGGATGATCTTTCCCTCTCTCTCTTTCCTCCCCTGCTCATGCACTGTTTCTCTCTTCCAAAATAAATAAATAAAACTGAATAAAAAAAGAAGAAACTAGGATTTAGGCTTAAAATATATGTGGACATAAAAGTATACTAGGTTTACATTACAGTGGAATTCTGTGACTTTAATACCAACATTACTACGTCCCTTTCTGAGAATTTCATTTTACTTAAAGCAAATTTTTTGGAAGGAGAGGATTTTTTTAAATTTATACCTAGAAAACAGTAGAAAAGTGTTCTTCTTGCAAAGTAACTTGTAATAATAACTAATATAATGTGGACTATCTCATTTAGTCCTTATAGAAATCTTAACAGAGGATTTTATTATTATCCTCATTTTATATATACATATGAAAACTGGAAATCCAAGGGGTAAAATCCAAGGATTTCAAAGATAACAGAGCTGTTAGGTGTGGTAGCTGGATATGAACTCAAAGATAAGAGTGGACAGAGATATTTTGAAGAGGACAAATAAATTTAAGAGGAGACAAAAAGTAAAAGTTCTAAACTTTAGTAGTTTCTTGCAAGTTATTTTTGAAGCACTTTTCATAAGTTTTTAAATACCAATCAAAAGTTGGTCTTTTAACAGAAATATGCCCTTGGTTTTTATATTTCTGAGATAAAGAAATATATAGGATTAGTAAAGTTATTAGAGGTATACTAACATCTACTGTCAGGCTGAGATTAAATGAATTTGTTTCATCTTTTCACCCTCTGAAGGTCATATTTAAAACCTCAAAATAGAATGAAATTCTGTAGCTGAAATTCAAAAATGTGTGATTTGTTTTATTCTACCTACCAGACGGTAAATACATTACATTTTTTTATATTCAAGGCAACATTCATTGGTTATTTAAATAAACAAACTAGAAAATGTTCTCATGAGCTTATTTATTCCTTTCATTATAAAAACACTCTAATTATAATTGCACTATACTATTCTTCCTTTGGAACATTCAGTACTGTGCTAAATCGAATAAGATCTGGGGATAAAGAAATCTGTTTGCATTTTATATGTGTTTATAAAATACGCTTGAATTTTTTCTAGGTGCCTTTAACTGTTTTAAATTTATTTTTATCTGTCCAGTTATAGAAAGATATTGAATAAGACTTAATGGGTGTCTTGGAAGAATCTATAAGGTGTATTTGTATGTTATGACTTAGGCCATTTGACAGTTTCATCCCCATGAATTTCCCCACAGACCTGATCATCTCATCCCCACACCCCTGTTATAGTTGTTTTCTGTGACACCTTCACCTCCGTAGACTCCCTTCCTATGTCCAAATGTAGGGCCTTTCTAGGTGTAAATGTTTGGTTCTCCATCTTGTCCACATTTCTCTATCTTACGATCACATTCATTGTCACGCATCCTGTGGTCATTTGGAGAGACATTTCCAAATGTGATTCTTTTGCCCATTCATGTACTTGCCAAAGTAGTGTGCCTTACACCACCCCTCAGGGATGAGCACCTCTTCCCCTGGAGGCAGAATGGAACCTTGAATGAGGGGTTATGAAGGAAGGTGAGTCCTGGATATGGTGGGATGCCACTGGACGGTGCCTGTCCCAACTATGTGCTTGACCCTTCTTGGCTTGGTAAAGACTTAGTGGAGGAACTAATATCTAGAAAAGGGAAGGGCATTCCAGGCAGAGAGCACAGCATGGGAACATGTACTGACATGGAATTAAAGCTGAGCCTGGAAGCTACAAGTAGAGTCCCTGGCCCTGGCCTGTAAGATGCAGGGGGAGGGGGCTGAGATGAAACTGTGAAGTCAGGTAAGGATTACACCCAGTGGGCCTCCCATGTCTAGCAAAGGAAGGCTTCGGATAGTGGAATGTTTGCCTGGTATAAAGATCATGCTTGCAGCAAAGTAGGGAGTAAACACAAAGAGAATCTAGGTCTAATTTATTGTCTTTCCACATATAACTAGCGCAGATACGTACACACAGTAGGCATTCAATAGTTATTTGCTGAATGAATGGTCCTAAACCAAGCTCAAGATCATTTCAGAATGAGGCATTTTTAGCAAATGCAGACAATCCTCAGATTATGAACTGACTGCATTCTAGAAGTTAATTTGCAAGTCAGTCGTTTGGCACCAAGTTTTCTGTATAAGTACTGAAACATGTTCATTATGGTCCTGAGCTGCTTTTTAGGCTGTGTACTTTTTAGGCTAGGCACTGTTCTGGGAAAAGGAATTCCAAATGAAATTCTGACTGTAGCTCTTTCTACCATGGCATTTGAAGGGCTGGGTAACTTAATCTAGTGAATAAACTAGTTATACTTCCTTACCTCCTGAAGAAAATGCAGTCCCTGTACAAATGATGAATGAACACACACGTAGACACAAACAGATAGACACAAACACCAAGCATACACTAAAACACAACTTAGAATAACCAGTATCCTCATTTTCTGAATTTAGTCAGCTCCAGCAGAGTGAAAGGCCCCAGACCTGGGCCCCAACAAATCCCAATCAACTGCATGTCGGGCAGTGCTCAGAGCCTTACACCACTTGCCACAGCACTTGGATTCCTTAAAACAACGAAATCTAGGAGCTGGGCCACACACCAGATGCTTAGGTTATGCATAGATGAACAAGAAATAGTCTTCATCCTGGAGAGAAGGCACGTGTTCACATGGGAGACAGAAGCATTGACAGTTATACCTCAGTGGTCAGGGCGACAATGGAGGAAGGGTCTTGTTAACCCTTCCCGGAGGTATCAAAGAAGGCCTCCCAGAGAAGGGGATGTTTGAGGTGAATCTGAAGGCTAAGTGGGTGTTTCCCTGATGGTTGAGAAAGTAAGGGCTTTGCAGAAGTTACATTATACATAGTCAAAGCTGGGATGCTTTTGAGGAACTGCAAACAGTTCAGCGGGTCTGTAGCCCTGGAAGGAACTGTCATGGGGAAAGAGGGCAGGAGTCAGATTAGGAAAACAGTCTTATCACTGAGGAAAGAACAGTGTTATGGATGGCACGGAGTCCCACGGAATACTGACACTTCAGTGAAAGGCAGAAACAGCCAAGTACTTGTTGAATCACACTGAAGCTAAAATTCTTGCTTCAAAAATGTCTTGCTTGAAAAAAAGTCTGGCTTCGACATCGCTGTTCAAAAGATTCATGGTATCTTGACCCAACAACCACAGGGATAACTAAGAAATTTCTCATGACCACAAATGCTAACTCAGAAGTAAAATCATCAGGCACTCTTAAATATTCAAAAAGATCTAGTCATAAATATAAATTCCCGCAAACCCCCTGACCAGGTCTCTACATAAATAAACTGGAAAAGTCAGGGCATAGTTTTGTAGATAAAGGAGTTATTGGCACTCTGTTGTTTTGCCTTCCATCTGCTTTTAAACCATGATGAAAGCAAATTAACCTATTACCTGTTTAACAGAAGCGAAAGCATTTGTTCAGAAAGCAGCATGTATTTCAGGAATAGACAGCAATGAATAGTTGTAAAGGGAAGGTAAATACTCTAATCTTGTTTCAAAACCTTTTTTTACAAACTACAACTGCGTCTAAAAAAACTGAAGTGGATATATATACATATCATATATATATATATATATATATATGATGTGTTCCACTTTGTAATGCATGGAGACCTATTCTGATCTTCGAAATACTGAGCTGCAGGACATGGCCAGAGACTGTCTGAGTCTGCCCTCTATTCACACTCGATATCAATATGTATTGCTCTCTTACACTAAAAATTCAAAAGGAGAATTGCAGTAAAACTACAGACATGATCAAAAGCAGCAGCACAGATCATTTTACTTCCAAACTTAAGTATTAACTGTAACAGAACTCTTGGTCAGTAATGAAATAAAAGAATGCCATAATAATTTTGACGGTGGAAATCATATCTGTTATATTCAACAGAAAATTAGCTGCCTCTTTCAGAAGCTCTTAAAACTCCTCAACTAGACAAGTATTTAAATCACTTACATAGTATTTAATTTAGCTCCTCTTCCCACTAATCTCATTTGATGGAACTCTCTAGTCATTGGGTAGGCACTGGATTCTCAACGTTTGTGGGATTCAAAGGGTACAATGTCAGGAAGATGAAAGTGAACTATTATTACATTCATCAGTGCTGATAAATGAAATGAGAATACACTAGAATATTGTTAGTCTATTTATTACTTGTAATCTAGGGGGAAAAAACCTTTTGGAGATAGTGTGACGGATACTGACAATATATACGAATGTCATTTACAAATACAGAATATCAGTTGGTAGATCAGTTTTTGGCCCACCAAAGCAATTAAATCTGTTCTGTTGCTGAAGCCACATTCGCTTTAACTCAAAGGTAAGCTTGAAAAAATCAAGTGTGTTTTAACGAACTAGAAAGCTGTATTCTAAGCAATGTGTGGTCTATGTATGGCTGACAATTAGCATAAAATAAACATCCTTATAAAGAAAGTGAACCGTCTGTGCACCTCATTAATGAAGTCCCCGATGTCCCCAGGGTGCGGGGCTGCAGATCGGACTGGGTACTGGGGCTCGGCATGGATGGGTCTCTCGTCCAGTCGTCGGATTCCTACAGGCTTAATGGCATCAGGTTCCACGGTATCAGGCTGCTGCAGCTGGCTCAAGTCGTAATCCTGCAAAAGACAAAATCAAAAACCCATGGTAGATGGGCATAAAGATGGAAAATTACAACCTTTGTTTTTAAACACATACCCAGAATGCATAGAAATGAGTGAAATTTAACATAATGGAAAAGTTGCCACCATGAGTTTTTCATGTTATGATTAAATATTTCTTTCACACAGCTCTTTCTTCTGTGCTTTTCATTTCTGCAGTCTGTGCTCCATCTGCTTTCCTATGCTTCTCATCAGTTTCCAATGGAAAACAGCAGTGAGACGAGGCTCCACTATAAAACGAGGAAAAACTGTCTAGAAGATAGAGTTGTACCATAGAAGCAAAGGTACGAACTTAAGGTGGGTGGGGCTCGGGGCTCAGGGCATCCTAACTTACAGCACCTTAGCATGTTAGGTATCTCAAGTTGAAGGAATTCAAAAGCCCAACAGCAAGAGTTGCAAGGTCACTCTAACTCCCCTCATCTTGCCCTTCTTCCTTGAAACAGGTCATAAAACTCCCATGTGAATGGTCCCCTTCCTGTACCAGGAGGAGGGAAGGCATTCTTATCATCAGAGACAGAGAATTTGGGGATAAGGAATCTGTACAAACAAACCTTGTTAAACTAACCTTAATCTCCCTAGTTACTTCTTCACCATTTACTAGCCCTAGCCCAAACCCTCAGTCTCCTCAATCCTTAGAAATTTATTGTTTCTTTGTCTCAAAGTATAAAAGGTTCCCACTCTGGACACTTCTTTTGGTCTTCACGCTTTGGGAAGCTCCCATGTACATGTAACAGTTTAATAGAATGTGTATGCTTTTCTCCTGTTAATCTTTTTTAGTTTCATTTTCAGACCAAATCGGGGATGGGGATGAAGACTTTTTCCTCTCCTACAATATCTTCAATATTAATTGGGCAAATACCTGGTAGTTTTCAAACCCCTAAATTCTGATGATATAAAATTCTCCAATTTAATGTTGACATTTACAGAGACGGCAGACTTTCTGGGGCTCTTCATAGTTTAGGCTTCATCTTTTGGTCTAAAACCAGCTTAGCACCATTTGTAGTATCTCTATAGTGGTTTTGATTTATTCAACACTTGGATACTTACCAGGTACCGGCATTGTTGTAGATACTTTACATGTGCTTGCTCATTTAATGCTCTGATCAGTACTATTTGATGTTAAGTTTTATTATCCCCATTTAAGAGTTGAGATATTGAGTCTCGAACAACCCAAGTAACTAGTCCATGGTCCCAGATCTACTAAGACTCAGAGACAGGTTCTGACTCCAAGCATGTTAGACTTACTTCAAAGTGTAGCTCTTTGACAGTCTTGTAGGACAGTGAGTCAAGTCCAAGCTACAAGGCCAGAGTTAAATAGTGACAAACTAGACAGATAAGTGTGGCAGGCAGGAACGTGAGGAATGATGAAAATAACAAAGCAGACCAAGGGAAGGAAGGTCACTGGCATTCATGTCTGCTATGTGAGTGCCCAGGCACTCACTATACCAGCCTCTTGAGAATGTGTTCTCACAGATACTTTCTAACAAACCTGTGGAGCATGTTTCATTATCATCTTTTTAGGTGGAGAAACAGATTCAGAGAGCTTGAGGTCACACATCTAGTCTGGCGATTAGGATGGGAATCAAAACCAGGCGTGTTCGACTTCACACTGTCAATCCACAAAGTAACTGTCTGCTCCTTGAGGCAGTCCCATTCTGACCACCCTCTCCTAAAAATCTCCTTACCGAGAGATTCAGCTACCCTAACCGATAAAAGCCCCTCCTCTCAGGAGTCTGCAGGGGGCTGCGGGGGGTGAAGCAGGTACACATGGCAAGACAAGCCACCGTGGGATGTTAACTTGGTAAACTGCAAAGTATAAAATGCTCGGAGGAGAAAACTCGCATTAGATTTGAACCCTGAGCAGTCCATGCACTAGGGAGAAAGGACCTTTCTGGGATTACTAACAGCATGAGCAAAGGCATGGGGATGCTGTTTTCTCTTGTCAGGATAGAATACCTCAGATTATCTATACAAAACTTCAGTGAAAACATCTCGATTATGCACAAATGTGCTCCACTTTAAATTTTATAGAATTTATGAGTGATTTATAGACTATCTTGAAGACGTACAATGACAAAACAGATGCAAAGGCCTTTGAAATGCTAAAATGTCATACAAAATAAAAACAGGGATTTATTTAGAGACTTCTGAATGCTTACACACCAAGAAGCATGTTTTTCTGCATGACGTTTAACTGCAGAACTACCAAGCATAAGAGAGCGACAATTCTCGAAGCTTTATATACAAAGGGAAAAACAGGGGCACTTGGGTGGCTCAACTGGTTAAGCCACTGATTTTGGCTCAGGTCATGATCTCACGGTTCATGAGATTGAGGCCTGTGTCAAGCCCTGCCGTCAGCACAGAACTTACTTGGGATTCTCTCTCTCTCTCTCTCTCTCTCTGCCCTTCCCCCACTTGCACACGCTCTTTCTCAAGATAAATAAATAAACTTAAAAAAAATAGATTGTAAGCATAATGATCACAGTTAAATATTTTTACACTGAGGGTGTAAAATACTTTATGAGAAGTATGAATTACATGAAATTAAGTAATTGAATCTTATGGGTAAGGACTGTCTTCTACCTGGTGACAAACTCCTTGGTACTCCTCAGTATTTTATAGGACAGTTTTGTACAAGAATATGGAGGAATTTCCTTGGCATAACTGGAGACAAAACGGACATGTTGGCTTTGCTCATGCTACTTCTTACCTGGAAAGAACCTGTGCTCCCTGATTTCTTTCTTTCTTTTTTTTTTTAATTTTTTTTTAACGTTTATTTATTTTTGAGACAGAGAGAGACAGAGCATGAACGGGGGAGGGTCAGAGAGAGAGGGAGACACAGAATCTGAAACAGGCTCCAGGCTCTGAGTGGTCAGCACAGAGCCCGACGCAGGGCTTGAACTCACAGACAGCAAGATCGTGACCTGAGCCGAAGTCGGACGCTTAACCGACTGAGCCACCCAGGCGCCCCGTGTGCTCCCTGATTTCTTATACAGCTTCCACTATACCCAAATGTTACAAAGATGACTGCATTTTGACAGGCCAGCAGTGTTGTAAAATTTTTTCTAATAAATTGCCAACATTTAGACATAGGAATAGTTCACCTGAAAATGGAACGATCTGGCAAAACAGAGGTTAAATTCTGATGTCATTTGTTAAAGCTGATTGCAGCTGTCTCCTCTGGACAAGGACAGCATCTCTGCCTGGACTGCTTCCTTTATTAGGGATACATATAACAGCATATTGATTGACAAGTTTTTATCTTTCTTTTGATAGCTTTTTTCTACCATCTTAAGAACCTGAGAGCAGGAACAGTCTTAAAAGGTCTGTGGTCCTGTTCGGTCCATCTCACCATCAAAATGGCAAACCCATAGGAAATGCTCATTAAAAAATGTGTTGAGTGGGGCGCCTGGGTGGTTCAGTCGGTTAAGCGGCCGACTTCGGCTCAGGTCATGATCTCACGGTTCATGGCTTCGAGCCCCGCATCGGGCTCTGTGCTGACAGCTCAGAGCCTGGAGCCTGTTTCAGATTCTGTGTCTCCCTCTCTCTGACCCTCCCCCGTTCATGCTCTGTCTCTCTCTGTCTCAAAAATAAATAAACGTTAAAAAAAATGTGTTGAATAAGGTCTCAGTGATGATATTCATGCCAGATGTTCAAAGGAGCAACTGATTCAAGAAACGTGCCTTGGATCACATCACACTCCATGGCAGTAATTCACAATGGGGAGGGAGGGAAAGACCCCCATCCCATCAATGAGATTCACTGCCCTGATGAGTCCTCTGTAATGATGGAAACGTGTCATGTTCCTCAGCTATGCTGCTTTCGAAAAAAGGCAGGAAACCACTGATTTACAGGAAGCTAGAAACTGGGTTAAAACGTGTGGCTTAACGTTTCTCTGAGATGGCTTCCCCTGTCTATTACAAATATGGGATATATAAAAAAACCTGATAATAGTAGGAAGTAGGCAGAAGTGTCTTCAGGTCACAGGGACGGGTTTTTCTGTCCACATCCATCTGTGTTATATGGCAGAGGTCCTGATCTGAGCGTCCAATTTTAAGCCTTTTGATAAGGGGTCACTCTATGCAAACCTCCTAAATTACACATCTTTACAATCCCATAATACTTTACTTAAACACACAAATTACAACATGTAGGATGAGAATTATAAAGAGAATTACAGAGACTGAAAACATGCTCAAGGTCATTGGGTTCATGGTCTTACTTCTGAAGATTATAAAGAAACAATCCAGGAAGAAATCTTTATTTGGTTCCTAAAGCTCTCTAGAGAAAAAGCAGATCTGAAAATTCTCTTACAATTGTCAACCTTTATTTGCAATGTTAACTTCCTAAAGAAATTTAATTTTCAAACGAAAGCCAAGGAAAATCTTGTTTTAACTAATATTTGGAACACGTGTTATTTGGGCAACAACCATTTGTGGTAGGCATGGAATTAACGGTTTTTAGAATATTAACATCGCAAGCAACAAAATATTTTTTTCCTCATCTATGATTTAAAATGTTATAAGGGTGATACAATTATGGGAGAGTTAGTAAAAAGCTAGCTAGCAGCTAACACCCTGCTTTTGGCTTTTCTTGTTAAAATTCCACTGACTTGCAACGATTTATAATTGGTTCAGTAAAGACACCACGAATCCACCCAAAGGCATTTGGTTATGTTTAAATAAATTAAAATTCTGTCTCGGTATAGATAGAAATTCTGGTACCTAGGTAAAATTTCAAAAAGCTAAAAAAAAAAAGAATCTAGAAAGCTACCTTGCTGGAAAAAATCTGTAGACTCGTGTAATTAAATCTGTTTTAGAGAGTGATGAAAATATTCATTTACTGTTTTGCAAGTATTTAAGGAGAACCTACTGGGTGCCAGATGCCATTTTCAGCTCTGAGTATGTATGAAAGAAGGAAACCAGCCTTCCTCTGGTGCGCCTCACTGTCAGGAATGACATGAGGTGCTTTCTCAGTGGAACCTCATATACTCCAATCACAAATCCTTCCAAGTGGGTGTTGTTCCGTCCCACTGATCACCACAGGTCAGAGAGGTTAATCATTTGCCCAAGGTCACGGATGTTAAGCAGTGTGGAAGGATAAAAACAGAGACCACCAGAGCAAGCAAGATTAAAACAAAAAAGCTGCATCTTGTTGCCAAGGGGCCAGTGAAGAAAATGTACAGAATAGTTTGCTGAGGGGTAAAACATGAGGGGTTTTATGTGCTAGACGAGCTCAGGGTGGTTCTGCTAACTAGGCGCTGGGATCTAGCACTCTGGTCTGTGCACAGTTGGTTAAAACGTGCCTCACCAACTTTTAGAACTAGGATTCTTCATTTCCGTCCAACAGATGGGCCTGTGTAGGAGAAGGGGAGCCGGAAGGGAGGCACTGAAAGTTCCTGGTCCTGTATTAGCCTCTGCTGGGGACAACGTTGGAGGACCACAACAGTCGCTTCCCTATCTCCCAGGCAAGGGCTGGTACAAGTGGGAAGCTTCCCTTTTATAGCAGCAAAGGCAAGTAACTTAAAAAATTCCCATATAGATAAGGTAAACATTTTTAATGTTTCAAGACTGAGTGACTGCTAGAAATAAAACTACTAACATGAAAGTAAGTGGACAAAATTCTGAAGGAAAAAAAGAGTTATCTGGAAAAAAGCTGACTGTGGCACAGGCAAGGAATTTGAGACAGACCCAAAAAGGAATGGAAGGTGGAAGAGAAGAACTTTATTATCTCACCCCTATAGCTCCTGGCATTAAAATAACTGAATAAAATAGTGATAAGGTGTCAACACATTACCATACAACTGCTGACAAGTAAGTCAAATACCCTTGCAAGCTTTATGTAAATTACATTAAGACCTGATTTTCTTCCCCTGCGAGATACAGTTATGGTGGTGACTATCTACGCAGGTGAAACGAGGCGGAAAACTAAGTAGAGTCTGGGGATTATTAAAGCCCCCCTCCCTAAAACAAAAGACTTGCTAAAAGCTTTTCTGATTGGAATCATGAACCTAATAGAGATAAAATAACTTGGGGACAGATGAAGGACCTCTATTTTCTGCTTTCATATGCATTGTAATCTCACCAGAAAGCCAGTTTCCACTTCCCACAAGGGATGTAGCCGAGTCCCCATTAAGAGGGAAACGAATGCATCCACGGTTTCTACCTCCGTCGTTTACTGTTCATGCTGCCCTGTCACAGCTTCTTTCAAAACTGTTGTCTTCAGAATTTTGAATGAGCCGGTTTCACTCTTTGGCGCAAAATTATGGTTCTGTTGCAGACACTGGCATTGTGGAAATTTTATCACAACTCACTTCCAATTGTAAAATGAGGGAGTATCCTTTTGGGAAAAGGTTGCAAATATAGTTCCACTGGGTTTGATTTAACAAATACATTCTGGAGAGTCTGTTGGGTCACAGATGCAGTTATTCATAGAGCTTTTTGTCTACTGTCTTTTAAAAGAATCCATTCAAAAATGATGACACTTAATAGAATACCTATATAAACAATTATATAAATATGGAAGGTGAAAGTGTAAGCTTCTGGAGGAAGTGAGCATGTGACCATGCAGGGCCTGTAGGATTGAGCA
This sequence comes from Neofelis nebulosa, assembly GCF_028018385.1. Lineage (NCBI taxonomy): Eukaryota > Metazoa > Chordata > Mammalia > Carnivora > Felidae > Neofelis > Neofelis nebulosa. The sequence goes on along the minus strand of NC_080792.1, from coordinate 44,432,718 downwards.
GAGTAATCAGGCTTCAGAAAGATGTTTCTCCTCACATCTGAAATTCGTTTTTTATACTAATGTTTGTCATTACCCACCCTTTCCACACAATGCAGGTACAGCCCTATAAAGATGAAAGCACTTAAAAAAAATTTTTTTTAATGTTTATTTATTTTTGAGAGGGGGGAGGGGCAGAGAAAGAGGGAGACAAAGAATCTGAAGCAGGCTATAGGCTCTGCGCTGTCTGTACAGAGCCCTATAAGGGGCCTGAACTCACGAACCACGAGATCATGACTTGAGCCAAAGTCGGACGTTTAACCGACTGAGCCACCCAGGCGCCCCAGATGAATGCACTTCTTAACCTGTTCAAGGACATCTGCCTGGGAGACATAGACAGTACTTTCTAAATGTATCTTCAGGCCATATTCCCACCCCAAGCTCCAACGTCTTCTTACGAAAAATACAAATGCCACCATTCAGACAAAATCAAAGTCATTCTGTGTTAGCCTGACCTAGTATTCTATCTTAGAGGAAACCTAAAAATAGGTAATAAAGAAATAACAATATTTGGTCGGGAATATGGCAACAGAGCATCAAAAATCCTTCACTGCTTTAAGTCACATTGTTTTGGAATCTCCTAGAGACATAATCATTAAGACAATGTACATATAAAGGGAACATAGTATGGTGACTGAAAAACATAGATTCTGAAATCAAAATGCCTTGATTCAAATCCTGAATTCACTGTATCTAACTGTGTGACCTTAGGCAGCTTTCATAAATTTCCCATGCTGACCTTCAGAGTATTCAAACTTTGGACAAAACACTAATAAGGGCTCCCTATTTCCTAACCACTAAAGGGGTTGGCAACGCTTTTTTTGTAAGGGCCAGAGAGTAAAAATTTAGGATTTGGGGGCTGTATAGTCTCTGTTATACTGTTTCCACCCTGCTGCTGCTACAGTGTAAAAGTAGCCACAGATAACGCATAAACAATGGACACAGTGCATGGTTTGGGTTCTAATACAACTTTATTTATAAAAACAAGAAGTCAGTGGATTTGGCCAGCTGGCACAACTTTGGCAAATACCATTTAGTATCTTAGCGTTGTTTCCCTGGCATAGCATGAACACACAGTTGGCATTCAATATCTTTATCACTGTTATTACTGGGATACTGATAATTTTCTATTCCAATAAAATTAAATGTATTAAATTTATGATCAGTCAGGAAGAATGAATATTAAAGTGAATTACATAAATATTTTGTTCATTCCCACAAAGTGACAGGAATAGCAAATAAAAAGCTCATGTGCCAATCATGTGCACATTAAAAATACTTAATGCCCAGTCAGGAATGAATGGGCCTGACCAGTTCAGAATATGCCGCCTGTAGCCTACCAACACGTGTCACCTGTCGGTGTTTTGAAGATAGCTTGCACGAAGGGAATGACAATGTACTCATCCAAGCCCTGGTGAAAGTTTCCTCTTAGGAAATCAACATCAGTCTTTGAATAACTAACTTATACTAGTATTTGCAGGTGGGTCTAAATGGACGAATAACTTGGGAACATAACAGAGTGTGCTTTAGCCAACAATAAAAATGTTGAAAGCGGCCTCCACTGTTACGTCCAGATTCAGCCATCTGTCATTTTGCTTATACAGCAGAAAGATTTTGTAAAACAGTTATTTCAAAGAATCAAATACACCAGCGTTAAATTATATAATGTCATTCTCTGCTTGGGTCGGAGGGTCTGGCTTGGCTGCTCTTAACTGGGGCACGTTCCTGAGATTGGCAGGAAGTCCATGGAGACCACTGGCTCAAGCAAAGATCCCTTGACTCAGAGAAGTGGCTCCTTTGGTCTCAAGGGGCTTTCTCACACCTGTACTCCAACCTGCTATTAAGGCAGCCAGCCTGGATTTAAAATTTTAGCTCCTGTCACACAGCTTATATACATGGATTTTTTTTTTTTTTTGTAATAACTTGGCTGCTCAGAATTCTCTGGATTCTACCTTTCTTAATGCTAAAATGTGCTCAATACTGCAAGCCATGCTTAATCAATTAATTGAGTCTTACTCTCTGTCTTTTCTAAAGCCAGATTACCAGTGGTCTTCTGATAGGCTGTGGCTAAGCACCCAGCCTCACTGGTCCTACCAGTAACACCTGCCTGCTACAAATCAGCACCACTAAATACAACATCTATCACACCGCCACCAGCAAATGCATTAGGAGTTTGGTCTCTCAAGCCATGTGGACCTGGGTTTGAACAGGTCTGCTACACAGAGCTGCTGGGAGGATTGTAAGAGAAATGCAAACAAACTAAGGGCACAGCACAGAGCCTGACACAAAAGTCTGCATATGTAATGAGTGCTAGCATTTATGAATGTTATTATCCTTTCCTGAAGACATCAGATTTCAAATAACGAAAGTGAAGTCGTCATCAGTGTACCGCTTCAATTAACTGTGTAGATAGACTTGTAAACTAAGAGGTTCAGGGGCCCCTGGGTGGCTCAGTCAGTCAAACGTCTGACTTCGGCCCAGGTCATGGTCTCATGGTTCGTGGGTTCAAGCCCCACATCGGGCTCTGTGCTGACAGGTCAGAGCCTGGAGTCTGCTTTGGATTCTGGGTCTTCTCTCTCTGCCCCTCCTCCGCTCAAACTATGTCTCTCTCTCTCTCTCTTTCCCCTCAAAATAAATAAGCATCAAAAAAAAATTAAAAAAAAAAAGAAAAAAAAACTAAGAGGTTCAGGAAGAAGGCCCAATGCACATACATTCTGTGAGCACACGTCCGGTGTGAAATGTCCTAGGTACAGGAAAAACAACAAATAGGACAAATCTCTGCCCTCACAGAGCTTAGGATCGGGGGCAGGACTAGACGCAACAGTTCAAAACAAAGTAGACATGGGATGCTGCAGGTCACAGAGCAGAGACACTTGATGCAGCTTGGGATTCCAAGGGAAGATGTTTTGAGATGAGTCTTGGTGGCTAAAGAGAGTTGGGCAGGTGAAGACCACAGACTAATGCCATGGAAGTGTGAAGTCACATGTCATAGGTATAGAGGTACAGGTAGTTCAATCCTACTGCAGTTTAACATGCAATATGAGGAGAAACTAAGTCAGCAACCCTCAGAGTCCCCATTCCTCAAAGCCAAGTCCTGGGTCACAGGAACTGTGGGAGCTTACCTCACCTCAGGCACCTGAGCTCCACTGAAAGTGGTGTCAAAGAGATTCTGAGGATCTCAGTTACAGAAATCCTGACATTAATCCCCAGAAATCACATAAGAAATCAATTTCATTAAAAAAAAAGCCGATGGTAACTCATACAGCAATTACATCTGGATCCTTTGGGTTTTGAAATCCTGGGCCACTAAAAAGAGCTCCTATCAGGACTAGGAGCATGAAATTGCATGCGATACCTTACCCTGAAGTTACACGTGATCCCTTACACACGCAAGTGCTGGTCCCTGATCAAGAAGACGTTAGTATCTCCCTGGGATATACGAGGAGCATTCACCAGGTAAGGTAAAGTTGCCCTCCCTGGTTTTTAAGAGCCTTACCTACAGTGTCTCACTTTCATGAGCTGCTGCACCTCTTGTGTGTCCCCTGTGTCCAGGGACCCACTTCCTTCCAACCTATCTGGATGGGTCACAAAACAATGCGTGTGAGCTAGCAATCTAGTGTGGGTGGGTCTTATGAGAAAACTGTTCTCAGTCTCAGAAGAGATTCTGTACGCTCAAATACCTAATAGGGTGGGGCAGAGACTCCCAGCTGGTCACAGAACCCATTACTTCTACTTACTAGGCACACAGCCAACAGATACTTCCTAGGGAATGGGGAGTGGAAGTGATGTGTGCCAGGCATAGCCCATAAAAGTCTCCACAAATCATCCTCCCTGCCCTTGGGTCATTCAGGGATTGCAGGTACGGCTGGGTGACCCTGAAAGCAACATGTGGACAGTCGGAGAGTCTCTGATCCTCTGGGTCCCTTATGACTGTGTGGAGTGGGATGGACCTTCCCTCCCTACCCCCAACTCCTATGACCTAACCCCAATTACCACTAAGTAAGTGAGAAATACATTTCACCACGCTTAGATCACTGAAATTTTAGTTTGTTATAGCAGCTAGCCTATTTTAACTAATTCATCTGGTTAAATATATTTGTGGCCAATCCACTTTCTTTTCCTTAAAAAAAAATAGTATAACAGAAAATTGTCGCATGGTTTCAGAACACTATGATACCTCCTCCTTGTAGAAATCTGCTTTTTGTTAATCCAAAGCCTAATAATTGTTATGTAATTTAATCAGAGTCAACAAAAATAGATTTCTATAAAGGATTGGCTTATAACATAAGTCAATAAAGCTGGTCTGGAATGAGAATGAGAAAAGAAAAACAATGATAGAACATGCTTGCCCTGCTTAAAGAGAGAATCTTCTACTTGGTTTCCAGTAACTGTTGTCAAGGCAGAATGCAAGTCATGTTTCTAGATCTTTCAATTTTTTCGAGAGGATTGTGAGATCCAAAATTTATGTGATTAAAAAAAAATTTTATACCCTGCAAGCTGAATAAAACACAGCTATGGACATCTTATGAACGCATGCCCGTCCCTCCCCACGCAGTCTATGAAGTGTGACTTTTTTGTATGTTTATTTATTTATTTTGAGATAGAGAGAGAGCACGTGCATGCGACTGGGAGAGGGGTAGAGAGAGACAGAGGAAGAGAGACAATCCCAAGCGGATTCACCACTGTCAGTGCAGAGCTTGATGTGGGGCTCAAACTCACAAACCGTGAGATCATGACCTGAGCTGAAATCAAGAGTCGGACACTTAACTGACTGAGCCACTCTGACACTGCTGAAGTGTGATTCTTAAATGACACAGAATCCAGCTTTCAGAAACGTCCCTCAAATCATCAGGGCTCATCAGGTACTTTCTCTGAGAGCTCAGAACCATCTCTGATGCAAAAGAAAAACTCTAGTTTTAGAGCAATATGCTAAAATTTAAGAAACCAAATTTGGGAATTCAGAAGAAGTCCTCACAGGTCTGAGATGTGAAAAAGCTCCTGAGCTCAAGAGGTGCTGGGTCTTGTGTGAAGAAAGTGAGAGACAAAATTCTAGCCGACTGGAGTGTTAACACTCAGCAGCAGTGGTGTGGGAAGACGGACCAGGTATGCAGGGGATGGTAAGGGCCAAGAGTCCAAGAGTGATCACAAGAAAACCAATGTGGAACCTTTAGGTGGCCACTCTCACTTTCTGTAATGACCATCTCTGACCAGTGTCAGCTTTAATCTCAGCTGAGTTTGCAAGCCCTGCTCCCCTAATGCTGCCCTTGAGTCAGCAGCCATGGTCCAAAGGATCCCTGTGACCACTCACTGTCACCTGTGAAACCTCCCAACATGGACAGTGGCATCCTCTCTCACAGATCCAGAGTCCCCATAGGAGTCCCTCGGCCCCAAACTCGGAATGGGAAAATTTTCAAGTGAAATTTTAAGGGCAGAGGAAGCTGCTGGATGTCCCAGAGTCCACTTCTTCTGATAAATTCAAATGGCATTTAGGAAGGCATTGTTTTAATTGCCTGGCTGAGCCTGAGCTTTGCCAAGGATGGGACAGGATCCGGTAAACAAACCACTTTCTTTGGACTCAGATTGGACAGGCATTTAATCCCCACTTCACTACTTCCCAACAGTGTGTCCCAACTCTGCTGTGCTGTGGGAGGGTCAAACGAAATAATATATATAAAGCAGTAAGTATAGCGCCTAACTCATAGGGTACCCCGAACAATAGCTTTTGCTATTATTATGGAGAATGAAACTGTATAATGGTAAGTGATTTAGGTCGAGGTTGTTTAAAGCGAGCACCAGTGAGTGTTGTAACACACACTCCACAAATGTTTGTTTAATATAGAAGCAATTGTAATTAAGTCTAAGCTTTAAAGAGCAGAAAGCTAACAGTTTCCGTTTCCTATCCTGCGGCTAAAGGGATGGTTCCATGAAAAGCGAGCCACTGGCTATATTGTACATTCACCCAGATTTTATTAGTGATGCTAATATGGACGGAACTCATTGAAAAGAACATCAAAAGCTACACAGTAACTGCAACCAGCTCCATTGGCCAAAAAGTGCACCAATGAACATTTACTAACGGGGGTAATTAAACATGGCTTGATAACCACCAAAAGCCCTGCCGATTATGGCAGTGAGGCAGATAAAGAAGGAACCTCACCCTCTAAAAAGAGAGCAGACATTATACTAAAAGCGTCTGTCTGTCCAACAGCCAACAGATGCTCCTGTTCAGAGGGCATCTAACACTCGCTTCCAATATGGGACCAACCTAGGGTCCTGATAACCTGAACCAGAGCAGAGGATCTACAAGCACTGGTCAAAGTCTATCACACACAAGACAAAAGGCACAGATGAGTTGTTGTCGTTTTTCTTGGGCTTCTTAGCTATTTTGTTAAAGAAATTAGCAACCTGTATCTTGGCACAGAGCTTAGACAGCTAGAGATGCTAATCAGCGGCCAGGAAGGTCAGGACTACCCTTGTAAAGGACTGCTTTGCGTTGTTTTCTTTCTAATCAGTTAGCTCTTTAAGAAGGATCTTTTCTCTTGGCAGGAAAAATAGGAATCTTGGCCAAGCCAGCCTGAGGCTAGGTCTTCAGGATCCCCAGCACCTGTCACCACACTGGTTACCTGGCATTTACCAACTGCCTCAACTAACCTCTGAGACCTGCCCATCCTTTGAAAACGCTGGTAATTTTTTGGAATTGCCCAGCTGAGACATCGAGAAGACCACTGCCTGATTAGGACAAGCCATGTCTGCCTGGTGTGGCACGGTCTCCATCCACATCTTGAGGCAGCACCACATCCTCCATAAAATACTACCTCCGTGTAATAAAAATCGACTAAAACTCCTCGAGAATGCAACATGGCAGTAATCCCATTTCTGAGGCTTACTCTGGTAAAGAGATAATATCTGCCCCCCAAAACTAATAAAAATGTATGAATCATATTCTGTTGCTAAAAAGGCTTAATGCACACTACAAAGAAATAAGTCATGGGAATAAAAGGCACAGCATATGGAGTGCAATCAATGGTATTGTAAAAGTGTCCTCTGGTGACAGGTGGTAGCTACACTGGCCGTGAGCATAACATAACGTACAGACTCGTTGAATCACGAGGTTATACACCTGAAACTAGTGGAACGTTGTGTCTCAACTAGACTAAGAAAAAGAAGAAATGCACTTTCTAACAGGGGGTCACATGTGAATTACGGAAAATAGAAACAGAATGTATTTCTGAACTTCTCAGGAACTGAGCATACTTTTAAGATTTAAAGCACCAACAGGGTGCCTGGGTGGCTCAGTTGGTTAAGCGTCCAACTTCGGCTCCGATCATGGTCTTGTGGTTCATGAGTTTGAACCCCACATTGGTCTCTCTGCTGTTAGCACATAGCTTGCTTCAGATCATCTGTCTCCCTCTCTCTCTGCCCCTCTCCTGCTCAAGCTCTCTCTCTCTCTCTCTCTCTCTCTCTCTCTCTCTCAAAAATAAAAACATTAAAGCAATAACATCTTATTTAGAAAATGGAAAAGTGTTTGGATTAAATTCACTCAGAAAGTAAGAGTATTGGGGGGTGCCTGGGTGGCTCAGTTGGTTGTCTGACCTTGGCTCAGGTCATGATCTCACAAGTTTGTGATTTCAAGCCCCACCTCGGGCTCTTTGCACACACTACGGAGCCTGCTTCAGATCCTCTGTCTCCCTCCCTCACTCTCTCTCTCTCTCTCTCTCAAAAATAAATAAACATTCAAAAAAAAAAAAAAAAAAGGAAGGCAAAACAAGTAAGAGTACTAGGGCACCCGGGTGGCTCAGTCAGTTAAGCGCCCAACTCTTGGTTTTGGCTCAGGTCATGATCTCATGGTTTGTGAGTTTAAGCCCCGCCTTGGGCTCTGTGCTGATGGTGTGGAACCTGCTTGGGGTTCTCTCTCTCTCTCCCTCTCCCTCTGCCTCTCCCTTGCTCACACACACTGTCTCACTCAAAATAAATAAATAAACTTAAATTTTTTTTTAAGTAAAGAAAATAAGAGTATTAAACAAAGGGTTTCTTTTCCTTATGGAAAAAGAAGGCAAATGATAAATTCCACCCAGAACGTTGATGCAAATCTTGATGAATCCAGTTAGAGAATCTGTACAAAAAGATATGAAGACACTACTAAGTGACAGCAATGAAAACAGGTGGTAGTGGCCCGAGAACAGGCAGATGGCACAAGTAGACTAGTACGGGGTCAGGCAGCCAACCCGCAGACCCACACGTGTGGAATGACTTGCTTTCTGACAAGTGGGCCCTACAGTGCAGTGGAGAGAGCTATCGCTGTAGTAAGCAGTACTGCATATCAAGAAAGAAAACCAAAGAGAGCTCTGATAAATATCTTATGCCAAATGAATAATCCATTAGAGATAGATCACAGACAGTATGACTGGTAAAACAATAAAGCTTCAAGAGGACAATATGAAGTTGTTGTGTTTTGTTTTATGTTATTTATTTACTTTTCGTTTCAGAAGGAGAACTCACTACCTTGGTAGGAAAAGTTTTCTTAAACTAAAGGACATAAATGTACTAACCATAATGGAATAAAATTGATACACTGGACTTCATTAAAATTAAAAACTTTTGTTCATCATAAGACACCATTAGGAGACTAAAACAGCGAGTTACAGAATGGGAAAAGCTATTGACAAAACATCTATCTGATGAAGAAATGATATCCATAATATATAAGGACCTCCTACAGATCAGTAAGACAGAGGCAGACAACATAATAGAAAAGGGGACACAGAAGCCAAACAGAGACCTCACAAAGAGATCAAAATGGTAAGTCAGTCAGTAGGAACATCCTGATTAGATCATACAGAGACGCATGCCATCTTAGTGGCTGAAATTTAAAGACTGAAAAAAACCAAGTGCTGGTGAGGACATAGGGCAATGGAATCATCATGCACCAGCATGGCAAGGGGAGGGGCCAACCAGTACTGTCCCTTTGGAAAAGTGGCAAGATTGTGCTAAAGCTGCACACAGACACATTCTAGGATACAGAAATTCCAATCCCTGAGGACATACCAACAGAAATGCACACACACACACACACACACACACACGTGCGCACAAAGAATATTCAGAGCAGTTTTATTCATAACAATTCAATTGTATGAACTCAGTCCAAGTATAGTAAAATGGATGAATAAAATGTGGTTAATTCCTACAAAAGAATACTTTTCAGCAATGATAAAAATGAACTACTTCTGTATATAGCATGGATGAATCTCACAGATAGAAGTCTGAGTGAAGGAAGCCAGAAACAAAAAGTACCTACTATACGATATCCATTTACATAATGAAATATAAAGCCCAGTTATGCTGTTCCATGGTGATGGAAATAAAAAATACTGGTTATTTTTGCCAGACAGCATCCTTCCTGGCAGGGGATACAAGAGAGGCTCCCGGGTGCTGGAAATGCTTTTATTGATATGCATGGTTGGTTACATTCTTAAACCTTATAAGAAGCCTTCTGCTTCTCGTTGGGATATAGGAACTCATGGGACTATTATTCACATTCTAATACAAAGAATAAGCCAGGTAAGTTACCACATCACAGATTTTTGAAACCATAAGATAACTGAGAACATAATGGGGTCCACTGAATAAAAATAAAGAAGCTAACAAGCTCTTTCTAAGAAAAATAAGACCTATTGTTGCTTTTATCTCTGGAAAAGGAGAGAGTGGATTCTGTGATTAAGGAGGTACAGGCTTCTAGTTATGGAATGAATAAGTTATAGGGATAAAAGTTACAGCACAGGGAGTATATATAGTCAATAGTATTGTAACAGCGTTGGATGGTGACAGATGGCAGCTACACGTGTGATAAGCACAGTAGAACACAAAGACTTGTTAAATCGTTATGTTGTACACCTGAAACTATATAGCATTCTGTGTCAACTACACTTCAATAAAAAGGAAGCACTAAAGCCAATAAATACAATATTTTTAGAAACTATGTCCTGAACAACAACAAGAAAGGTAGGGAGAGGAACATGAGGACAAATCATTCAGACTTGCAAGAAAACTTTAGTGGCCACGAGTGGACAAGCTTGACAGATTCACATCTTGAGGGAGTGTCTACAAGTCTTTCCACAACCCTCTATCTGCTCGCTAAGGGTGTGCACCAAAGGGCCAAAGCCCTGTCAGGCTGAAGAGGAAGTCCGGATTTGATAACTGACAGAGAGCTGATGGGGGTGTGACACCAGAGACAGGAAACTCATTAGGATGCTATTGCGGAACAGTGATGATTCTAAGTGAAGGCAGTGGCCTTGGTGATGGAGATAAGCAAATGGATTTCACGAACCGCTTCAGAGGTAGAAGAGACAGAACCCTCGGTGTAGCATTCCTACAGGGCATATTTTATTCTGCTGTTATGAGGTAAATCATACAATAAATAAAAAGCCCGTTACGTAACTTTCTCACAGCTTTCTCTATAATGAGGACTGCAAGTGGAAATCATAACACAGACACCACGATGGACACAGGCTTCTGATCTAGATGAGCATGGCACCAAAGAACCAAGTGGCTACCAAGAGATACCATCGCAAGGCCAATACTAAATAAAGATACTAGACACAGAAGACAATATAGAGAACGTTCCAGAAAAATCCTTGGATTATTGGGGAAGTGAGTAGGAAACGAAACATTCATGCCTAAAAGCTTAGCTAGGGGCAAAGGAAACTTCAGAGGGCAGTAAAAGAAGAGGCTGAAGATTTATGGTGATGATTTTAATAAATGTGGCAATAGATAACTTCGACTATTTGATCTCAAGAATCAATCTATGTGGATAAAGTCAATAAAGGAAATCAGTCCTTCCTAAAATAACTACAACAATAAAACCTCATGGAACAATTTCTCAAAGGGACTGGACGGGAGGAGGGAGAAAGAGAGGCAGATCAGGTGGCAGTGAGTGCCTTGATCCAAACTCTCAGATGTAGAGAACGATCTTGCCTCTTGCCTCTGGGCCTCCAATTCTACACAAGATCCCATTATGACTGCTGGCCTTCCAGTTAGTACTATTTATACTGAAGCTTCACGGAGTTGGGTTTTGATTTATGCCTAGAAAGTTATGCACAATGACATAAAAAATTAAAATACAGAGAGTAGACTTAGGAGGTAATGTGATCGATACACGTTTGCTGATCTTGAACATAGCTCAGGAAAGTGAAAGGATAGATTAATTAAGGATTAAGCCAAACATGAATTTTAATATCCGAAGACATTTATAAGCAAGAAACCCTGGGGCATATTTATAGAGCCACTTTAATTAGTCAGTATTCAAAGCAGCTTTACACATGAGTCAAGTTTTCAACATATTTTAATAAGCATCTCTTCTAAATGCAAGAGTTGAGGTTCTGTAAACCAAGCATGGAATCTGGAATCAGAAAACGTGGGTCTCAGTTCTGGCTTTGCCAGTTACAAACTCTGAGAGCAAATCACACAACTTGCTACAAGTGTAAAATAGAAAACTCTAACGGGTTGCCATAAAGACTGAACACAACAAGGATGTGAACTGCTTTGTAAAACAAAAAGTGATACATCATTTCCTCAAATGAGTAGAGAAGAGAAAATATGTTCACGAAAATTTGCTTTTATTCAAGTTAACAGTCATATCACAAATGTCTACATGTATATTTAAGACAAAGTAGATTTGAATTTACTGATAATGATCCAAGACCCAAGAATTCTGGTTCTTATTTATTCATTTATTTATTTTTATTAAAAACATTTTTTTTTTAACGTTTATTCATTTTTGAGAGACAGAACAGACCGTGAACGGGGGAGGGGCAGAGAGAGGGAGACACAGAATCCAAAGCAGGCTCCAGGCTCTGGGCTGTCAGCACAGAGCCTGACATGGAGCTCGAACTTATGGACCACAAGATGATGACCCAAGCTGAAGTCGGATGCTCAACCGATTGAGCCACCCAGGTGCCCCTCTGGGCTCTTTTTTTGACCACAGCCCCAAAGTTTGCATTTGTACATGGAAATAACCTAATTAACAAAGTATCTAAAAAAAAATGCTTGTCATGGTGATGTCTTGTGGATTACATTAGTATCTTCCAGGTAATTGCAAGAGGAGCTATATCAGAGCAGTTAGTTTAGGCTGTGACATCAGACAGACCTGGATTCAAACCCTGTATCTATCACTTCTTACTTGTTTTTGAGAGTCCCATCACCTTTAGCTCTGTTTTCTATCACAAAAGTAGAGACTTTCATAGAATAGTATCACAAGTTTCAAAGATTTAAGAGATAATAGCATATAATGTACTTGGTAGAATGCCTGGTATGTGCAGGCATTCTAAGTGTTAGCTGGGATAATACCTAAAATCTGCACATAAAAATCTTTGTGTTTCCCCTTCTGGTCACTCTCAACTCTGAATGCATATACGGTGCCCCATGTACACAGTGATACAGAAGCTCATGCTATTTTATAGCCAGATGGGAACTTCAACATTTGTTGAGCAACTACTATGAGCCAGGCATCATGAAAGACACTACAGATACAAAGGTGAACTAGAAATTATTGTCTCTAATTTCAAATACTTCTCAAGAATGTAAGATTCTTGAGGGCAAATATTTGCTGACTTTTCCCACTTCCATATCCCCAGTGACCAAAATAGTGTCCGGAATATTGAACTTGCTTGGTAAATATTTGTAGAATGAATTATCTAGTGCTTTTCTTGTGTATATAGTAGATGTACTATATACTTCCCATTGTAGAAGCCACTTTTACTTCTATTTTGGGTATCCAATGAAGGGGACATATAAAGAGACACATTTTTATTAGCATTATTTTAACTGAAGCTGGGTTTAAGTCCTAGCTCCTTGAAACAATGTTAGTGATATTCTTACAAAATAAATACAGTGACATCTGGCACTTTGAAAAAAAAAATTCAAGAAATGTGAAGGACACCTAGGGAAGAATTCCCACCAAGTATTTGATAATGTGATAAGCAAAGGAACCTTGATACCATTTTCTTACTGTATATATTAACATCTGTTCTACCACTGAGATTATAGGATCACAAAATTCCATTTTAAAGGTTTAAAATATAGCTCACCTGATCTTCTTCTCCTCCACCTTCTTCATCATATTTTAAAATATTATCTCTTACATCATCTTCTGGATCAATTAAAAGTTGCTTGGCCTGGCGCTCTTTATCCCGGCGTTTCATCCATACCACAAACATCAGAACGAGGACTAGGTGGAAAAAGGGTAAAAAACAGCATAATGTCATAGCTTTTAAAACATGACTTTTCTCATCATAGCCTTTAATACCACTAACACACTTATATGGGTCAAAAGCTTGTAATGCAGCTTCCTCTCTCTTATCTCTTTCTGGCCTCCCGTGAAGAGACAGAAGACAAAGCAGGGTTCAAGCACTGGGTATTGAGTGTGAAACCCTGGGTTCCAGAACCTGGTGTCCTTTGAACTCACTGGCGAAATGTCCATCCTCAATATTATCATTTACAGATGGGGATGGGAACCATTTCCATCTCTCCCTTCTGCTTGCTGGAGGATAGGATACTCCTAATATAAGGGCTTGTAAATTCTAAACCAACAAACAATAGTAAGTTAAATTGTTACTTATTATGTAACTGCTATTTCACTGAGGTTGCTCGGGCCATCATTATACCCTCGGAAATCAGAGGGAACAGTACTCCCCAAGGAAGGTAAGTGCTTGCCAGGATGACTTGGGGAGTAAATCGGAACTGGATCGCCAATTGGATCTTGAGGATTTTGGGCTCCCAAAGGCTGTGCTTTTCTACTACACCATTCTGCATTCCCGCTCCTATTAAACTGCACGTTTCAGGTTAAGAAGCCGACGGGATTCGTTGGTGCACTGAAATAACATCAGGCTTTCAGGCTTTACATTTTTGTGCCAGATCTGGCACCATGAATCTTCCAGAGGGTTGACGTTAAAATCAGCACCAATTCATTTTCCTTCAAAATGCTAGTCACCCCTTATGCCAAAGTCCATCAGGTCGAAGTCTTTCCTGATAAGGTTGGCATATATGCCACATTTTAGTTCAAATGGAAACATGTCCCTAAGTGCACATCGAAGAGCGCATTCTCTCTAAAATCTGAGGATATCAGTTTACATCCTGAAGCAAGAGATTTAATGACTCCTATTTGAGCACATTTTTATTATTGGCCATAAAAGTAAATATCCTCCTTTTAAAGCCAGATACATGATCTCATTTGCCATTGTTCCAGGGCTAAATCTAGCAAGTGGATTATTAGTACAGCAATGCAGGTTTCAAATTATAGTCAAAGTAGTCTCCACACAGGAAGTAAAAAATGCTCAGGCTTCTATGGTAATTGCTTAGAATAAAGGGACAGAATTCTAAATTACCAGAACACTTGTAAATGGAGAAAACATAAAAGAAATGGCCAACATTTTCAAGAAAGTGATTGGTGTGTAGCATGATCACACAATAAACTAAGTCCTACTGCTATTTAACAATAAAACACAGGGCCAGGCAATTTATCCTTTTAACCTGCATGCTTAGAAGGGGCTCCTCAAGGACTTTCCAGTGGTTAATTTCTTGCATTCCATTGAACAAAAGATTGCAAAGTATCTGAAAAAGGAGCAGTTCCTTAATCTAGACTTGCTCTAAAGACAGACAATTTATTGAGCTGTGTAATCATTTCTATTATCAAATGTGCTGTATGAAGTATAATCTCTCACTATTTTACGTAGCCCTTCAGAAACAAATACCTTGATCCCTGCATGACTGGAGTTAGCTGCTGACTGCGCTTTATGCAAAGGAAAGCTAAGGAGAGCAATATACTTATTTTCCTAAATCATCAACTCCGTGTCATAAATTCATACTCAAATCATGAGTGCTCAAACTTAGCTAAGATGGTTTAACATTTTCCTATGAAAAGAGTTTGCTACAGCTCACCAAGCCATCAGTGCCAGAAAACGGCAATGGGGCATGAGAGGGGTGCACTGGCTGGGTTTGCTGCAAACATGTAAGTGCTTGAAACAGTGCTCAGGGTTTTTCTCTCTCGGAAGTGGACCTGACTGCCCCATATACAACTTGGCAAGAAAGTGCTCTTGGTTGAAGAGAGTGGTTAGATTGTTTTGAAAGGTAAACAGCAAAAAGTTACTTTCCAAAACATCTAGGGTGGGAAAAGAATTTAAAACCCAAGAGACAGGGGCACCTGAGTGGCTCAGTCAGTTAGGCAGCCAACTCTTTGATTTCCGCTCAGCTCATGATCTCAAGGTTCGGGGGTTCGAGCTCTGCATCGGGCTGTGAGTGCAGAGCCCGCTTGGGAGTCTCTCTCTCCATCTTTTCGCTGCCCTTCTCCTGCTCTCTCCCTTTTTCTCTCTCTCAAAATAAATAAAAAACATTAAAAAAAATAAAATCCTGGGGCGCCTGGGTGGCTCAGTCAGTTGAGCATCTGACTTCGGCTCAGGTCATGATCTCATGGTTCGCAGCTTCGAGCCCCGCATCGGGCTCTGTGCTGAACCCTTGTTCAGAGCCTGGAGCTTGCTTCAGATTCTGTGTCTCCTCCTGTCTCTGCCCCTCCCCAGCTCGTGCTCTGTCTCACTCCGTCTCTCAAAAATAAACGTAAAAAAAAAAACAAATAAAAAAAAAATAATAAAATAAAATCCAAGAGACAATACAACTACTTACTGAGCAGGATGATGATGCAAAGGAGGATGGCGATAATGGCTCCTGTGCCAAGCCCTGCACCCACAATTCTGTCCACATCGGTGCAGTCCCCATTGGAGTCACACTGGCAGACCTTCACGCGAAGGATGGATATATTTGACTTGGGAGGATTACCCGAATCTGTGATTATGATTGGAACTTCATATATCCCAGCTTCCAGAAATTTTATCTTCAAATTAAGTTGAGCAAAATCACCTACACGAAAAAAGGAAAAAAAAAAGTTGGTAGTTAATACATAATACGATAAAAACACGCAGGATATTCGAGAACTGCATTTACTACGTAACAGCATATAGTGAGCAATACAACTATGCTGCATTATGAAGGTTTTTTTAAAGCTGTGGAAGCTTTTAATATCTTATTTAACTTTAAGTAGCTTTTAAAATATATTTAATGAGAAGATTATAAGGCACCTAAAATTAACTTTTCATATCAGGCTTCAAAACCTCTCAACTGCACATATAGTCAAATAATTAACCTGTTCTTACCATTAAGCCGAGTGATGGTCCAATTTCTCTTAATAGTGACTGGAGACAAAGGAAGATCAAAAGCAAATGGTCCAGCATTTGGATCGATGTCATAATCAA
The DNA here is from genome assembly GCF_028018385.1 of Neofelis nebulosa. NCBI lineage: Eukaryota > Metazoa > Chordata > Mammalia > Carnivora > Felidae > Neofelis > Neofelis nebulosa. The sequence continues at coordinate 44,416,384 of NC_080792.1, read as the reverse complement.
GTGCTGTGATGTTAATTGAATTGGGGTCTGGAGTTTCGCAAGTCTCTGCCTCTTGAGGTAACACTTGAGGGGCATTGTCATTAATATCAAGTAAATAGATCTGCAGGGTTCCCGTTCCGCTCATAGGGGGGATTCCTTAAAAGGAGAAAAATCACAAACCAATACTGAGCAATTCTTTCCCACGAGTCTCCATTACGGTGGAATCCTCCAAGTTTCTAGCCTGCTTGCCCTTACTGTTGTATAACCTTGGAAAAATCTAGTAGCCACAGCCTCTGGCACACTGTTTCTCCAACAAGGCCACTTCTTGCTTCCTTCCTAGCATGACCCGGAGCTGCCACTGTTGGGGTGCAGGACTGAGCCCTGTGACAATGCATGGCACCCCTGCAGAGTGTGCTTCTACACCTGCCCTGCTGTCGCTGTCCGTTAACTCTGGGCCTTTTGTCTACCACGCTCCTCTAGGCACTGTGGGGAACACAAGAGAAGCAGAACATGGGGCTCATGATCTTTTGGACCCTACTCTTGATGGAGGACTAAGACATATGCATGAAAGAGCATGAGATTTCCTTTAAAGCTTCAACACAGCCATGAAATATTTAATCTACAGGAAACACAGACCCACAGACCTCATCTCGGGAAGAAATGCTATGGAGAAGAGAAATGGTACTACCTGCCTGACCAAGTGTTAGGCTGTTTTATATACATTATTTCATTGTAATCCTATGAAGTACATTTGAACGGATTGGGAACCCAAGACTGTGTCAACTGCTCATGGTCACACACTCCTGTAAGGGCTGCGGTTGCTCCTAAAGATGGGACTGCCTGACCCTAAACCCACCCTAAAGATTTCTCTACTACGTTTTGTGATAATTTAGCCTCTGTGAGATTATACGTATTTATGATGTTATATTATTATATATAGTGACATAATTATTGTATTTAGTGTAATTACATAATAGACATTAAATATAGTAAAATAGAAATATAAAAAAATGTTAAGATTATAATTCAGACACCCAGAGGTTTAAGTGACCCAGCCAAGAACATGCAATTAGGAAGGTGCACACATACATGCTGAGGAAGAGGCAAGGAGAAATCTCTATGGACCTGTCTGAGGCTATAGATGGTGCTGAAAGCAGAGAGAACAGAGGTGGGGGGACACGGGGGCTGCGGACAATATTCTAATAATGACCATAGCACCAGGAGCTCTGGGATACTCCACAGTTTGAAGACCTTTCACACTCATTATCACGTGTACTATTATTTGACTCTCATAACAACTTTATAGAATAGGCAAGACGCAAAAACAACTTCTCAGTAATGAAACCAAGGCACAGAGAGTATAAAACCTTGCCCAGTCATTAAGGAGTGGACCTGGGGCTCCACATCCAGCCTTGATTTAGAGTCAAGTGCATTTGCAAAGCATCAGAACTACACAGAGATGCAACCAACTACTTCTCTCGCATCCCAAACACCCTTTCAATTAGAAAAAAATCCACCTTGGTGAATGACAAATCTTGTTGTAACTCACAACTAACATTCACACATATAATTTTATAGCCCTTTAAATCTCAACATAATAGTGCAAGATATATCGCTTTAAGTTCCCTCATGGAGGGAAGCTACCCCTTACGTGCAGTGAGACCATAAAACAGACACTAAGGCCGAGCTCTGATGTGCAGTGGCAAAAGCTGTCCCTACTACGTTTCAACTCTAAATATGTGAACAGTGGGTCTGATATTAGAAACGATAAGAAATATTGCTTTGAGCTTGTCACCATGTGGATTTATGATAGATACCAATCTCACTGAATCTTATTATGTAAGATCCAGAATGGTCCATCAAAACTGTTCTTATCAGAAGTGTTGATGGGTAACATTTTTCAAACTGTGCTTCTTGACCACCAAATTGAAGCCTTCTAGTTTTATGAGATGCTTGCATTCACAGTATAGCACACATATTTTAAATGATTTTAAAATATGGTTATGATTCAGTTTTAAAACTATTAACATGTAACGGAAATATTTACTTGAGTGTTTATGTCAGGCAGTTTTATTTTTTACTATTATTATCTTTTATGAATACAATTTATTGTCAGATTGGCTTACATACAACATCCAGTGCTCATCCCAACAAGGTCAGGCACTGTTTTAAAGACTTTATGGGTACAAGCCACTTTATATTCTTCCATACACTAGTAGGAGTTAGATGCTGCTACCATTATCCCTATTTAAGAGAAAAAGGAGGGATACCTGGGTGGCTCAATTGGTTAGGCATCTGACTCTTGATTTCGGCTCAGGTCATGATCTCACAGTTCGTGGGATCAAGCCCCACATTGGGCTCTGTGCTAACAGCTGGGATTCTCTCTTTGCCTCTCTCGATGCCCCTCCCCTGCATAGAGTGCATGTGCTCTCTCTCAGTAAATAAATAAATAAATAAATAAATAAACTTAAAAAATTAAAAAAAAGAGAAAAAGGAAATTGAATACATTTAAAATCTTATTGCTAATCACAAAGTTAGAAAGTGGTAGACCTGGAGTCTGGATTCAGGTAGCCAGGCAGACTCTCAGAGCTTGCACTCTTAAACACATGTCATATTGAGAGCTAACAAAGCAAAACAAATCCATCACCAGATTTATGTAAGCCATTTTTGTCTTATATAACTAAAAAAATAAGAAGAAGAAGACGATGAAGAAGAAGAAGAAGAAGAAGAAGAAGAAGAAGAAGAAGAAAAAGAAGAAGAAGGCAGCTATCTATTAATTTCAATCATTTAAAATCCAGCAGAAACCCAGAAAGGGGGAAAAAAAGGTGCTAGACTATATGTTCCAAAATGAACACACAAAAATGTGTTGTACTCACTTATTTCAATTTGTGCATGAAATTAAGAGTTTCCTATGCCAAGGCAGACGAGAGGCAGAGAATTACAAAGAGACAAAAAGGCTAGAGACAGGCCAACTGATGTCGGCAAATAGACTGACCATAAGAAGCGTAAAAAGATCACCTCAAAAAAAAAACAATGCCATGGAGGCATTGAGGCTACCCTCAACTTGTAGCAACGAGGCATCATTGTATAGCAGGGCAGAAGAAATACAAATGTTTGTCATCACAGTACTAGGCACTATGCAAGACATATCGATGTTGGGAACATTCATTACAGAAGACAAGGAATATGTGAGAAAACCCAGTGGAAACAAAAAATAGAAGTAGGGGCCTTAGCTTAAAAAAGGTCAGTTTTCTAGACAATCGGGTTTCATAGAAAAGCTCGTTTCCTGATGATGCATTCATGATGAGGCACTATTTAACAACATACAGGGTAATACAATGACCATGTTTAATTACGTACCATTGTCAGAAGCAAGGAAAGTGGCATTATATATATTATTTTTCACGTTTGGTGATTCTCTGTCCAAAACAGCAATTGTTGTTATTTGCCCATTCACAGGATCTATTTTTAGCCAATTGGCAGGATCAGACAATTTTGTGTATCTACAAAAGGAAAGCTTTAGTAAGTAAATATTTTAATATACGTAAGAAATAATGCCTATTTTACAGGTTTAATTCCAAATGTCGACCAGCCCATTAATTTGCGTTTTTGTAGATATTGGTTGAAAATACAGCTTTAGCATGGAAAAGTATTTCTGTTGCAGTGGTTAAACTCTTGTCTCTTGTCTAGTTTAATGGATAAGAATGATCCCAATAAAATAGTTCAACTATACCTTCTAATTAAACAGTAGCCCTAAAGTATAGGACTTAAGAGACATTATAAATAGAAGTTGAATTTTCTATCATGGAACACACCCAAAACACCAAATCATCATGGTGTTGATGAGGTCATAGTGGGGACACGCCTACATTCCTATCCCCATCATGACCTTCCCCACGGGGCCAAACTGTAGTCAGAACTACACTCTTCAGAAAAGTCCCACCATCTGAGTCTATATAAAGTAGATTTATATGTATCAGTAGGTTTATCAACTTAAACTCCTTTTTTATTCTGGGTGGAGAGTAAAATTTTCAAGCTCAGATAACCAATATCCAGATTGGAAAAAATATCCTGCATGTTGAAAGGTAAAAAGTTGTAGGAGTTCAATACACCTATTATTAATTAGCTATTTCTCTATCTTGATGTCAACGTATAGAGAAATGTGGAAGATATGCAATTATCTGTTAGCAGCAGTTCTGAAAGAAGTTAAATAAAATATGAGCTAATTTAAAAAATTATCATCACCAGCAATGGATAACAGTCATGTGGGCTGTGCTCTGCCAACGACCTACTCCCTCATCAGGAAGGATAAATTAGATTGTGCTGAGGTTGGAAATCTTTACAGATATGTTTTATAAGTCCTATAATTACCGTACAGGTAAGAGGCAAAAATAATTAGCTCTTATATCTTGTTTTTGGCATGGGTTTTCTTTTTTTTCTGACGTATGCGGAAGGGATAAATGTTACAGCCTCTGAGAGTCCCCTGTTTACTCACAGTGAAAACTTTTTGCAGTATTTGGTACAATAGCACAGGCTAAATGATTATGAAATATACAAAGATAAAAGGGGGTGGACAAAAAAAAGAGGCAGAGAACATTTTTTTCTCCAAATAATTACACGAGTAGATCTATTCTTCTATTTCCTATCTAATATACTCATTGATCTATTTACTGAGAGGAAGCTTCATCAAGGAATTAAAAAAAATTTTTGTAATAAGTAGTTTGGGTTCCAGTTCAAATATTTTATTCAAATGGTAAGTAAATTTTGTGCACAGCATACAACATAAAGTAAATTTTTAAGAATGCCACAAATAGCATTTGATACCTAATATTTTGCTGCATATATCGATCAGGATCCTGAGCAGTAAATGTTGTTAACATGGTACCAGCATGAAGGCCTTCTTCTTGGCGAATGATCTTGGGATTTGGGGCAAAATAAGGGTTTTCATTCACATCAATAACTGTGACAGACACGGTTGCAGTTGACTGAGGTGGGTGCTGAATACCCTTGGCTAATGGCACTTGATTTTCAGCAGCAACAGTAAGGACAAACATCCTATTTGTTTCAAAGTCAATTGGCTGGGGGGAAAAAAAAAGGAAACCATATTTTTGCAGGAAATAAGAATATTTGCATTCTGCAGTTTATTCTTCTTTAAGACTCCATTTCTAAAACATTAATTTTTCATTCACAACGCCATAGGTTCCTCTCAAATTTCTGGAAAACACGCATTAGCATGGTCAATGATTAAAATATTTATCATGATTGAGCCTGTTAATATAAGATATTTATAAATCTTGGGTACTTCAAAGATTTATGTTCACAAAATAATGCATATTACTACTGCACTGATTGCATTTATTCAACTACATCTAAAAACTTGATTATTCTTAACAGCAGCACCGTGAATCAAAAATACTAAATAATCTGAGGTCAAGTGAGAACCCAATGGTCTAGATTATATTCTCAAACATTGGTATCAAGGCCATGTCTCATCCAAGAAAGCTTTTATATCTGTGATGAAGTACAAAGAACCAAAACCAAAATCAGAAACCATTAAAATCCTATTTTTTCATAAAGCAAAAACTTAATTCTATTTAAAGGTATCATTCATAATTTGAAACATTTTAAAGTACAGACATGTATACACACACTTATGAAAAATAATAGTGTTTGTATGTGGAAGGGCTTTTTTCTTGTTTTTGTTTTTTCCTTACTTAGCAAACTAAAACTCTGGCTGTCTCCCAAAAGAATTTTAGGTGTTCTACTGGTCTGTAAAAATCTCAGCTCTAAGAACAACACTCTAGATGAAGGTAATGCACAAATAACCCATAATGTAAACATTAAGTTTCAAAGTTCCATTGAATCCTACTGTCAATAGAAAAGTTACCAGGAGTCAAGTGATCAGACTGGACTTTCATTTCACTCCTGACTTCCCTCGATCATCTTCTAGTGGAGGTGCAGATAAGTATTACTGTGTCATAAGAATTTGAAAAATGAGCTTAGAGAGCTCTCATGCCGTCATAGATGGTCTAAGAAGGATTAAGAGCTGAAGCTAATGAGAAAGCCACATTATTAGCACAAACGGCACCATTTCCTACCCTAGACCACTCCCTCAAGCCTTCAAGCGCATAGTTTGTTTTTCTAGCACCCTAAAATCACCAATTCAACTTCCCATTGTCAATTATTTTAAACAAGACAGTGGAGAAGCCAGAAAGTAAGACAGAATTCTTTCGAGTGGTTTCATTTGCTGCATGAGAAGTCTATGACCTAACACTTTCATGTAGAGTTCTGTCCTTCAATGCATATAAAGTGCATTTATCCCTCAGAATGGTATGACTTAGGTACTATTATCTTCCCTGCTTTCTGTATGAAGAACCTGAGGCTTAGCGAGGTTCAACAACTTGCCATGCTCACACCACTACAAAAAGCAGACCTGGGATTCGAACACATGGCCCAGCTCTGGGGTGTTCAGAGAAATTTCCAATGCCCACCTCCTGGGGGGAAACTCCCCTTCTACTCACTCATAAATTCTAGGCAGCTGACACCTTCGTGCACTTACACAAGGCCTACATCTGGGTTCACTTAACAGAGTTGGGATGAGAGACAAGGGAACAGATCTCTTCACTGGGGGCTTGAAGGAAGAGATGTTCACTTTAAAGGCCTTTTACATTACAGCTATGCATTACACTTGCAGTCAACAGCCCCTTCCTGCCAGTACTCAGGGTGTTTTGTTTTTGACAATTAAAGATCAGAAGAACTAATTTCTTTAAGTCTTGAATATAGCATTTAAAAACAGCAGTGCAAATTCACAACGTTTTTGCAATGTAGGCTCTCTTTCTGCCTACACAACCCATTTTAATTTTGTGATATTTTCTGGTTTGTTCTCTGAGCCAGTGCTCCAAGGGGAACTTGAGAATAATAGGCATGGGGCCTCTTTCCTAATAGCTATCAACTGGTGATCAATTAATACTTGAGGATGTGCTACATCACTAACATATCTAAGCGCACTCCGTTAACACTGTGGAGGGCAGTCCCGTCTTCAGAATGTTAAAACTGGCCCCAAATGATTTAAATGCAATCATATTCTAGAGACAATGTGAGAACAGTTATGTTGGTCTCAACCTAGCCTCAACAGAAACTACAAAATAAATGTGGGGTGTTTGAGTGGCTCAGTCAGTTAAGTGTCCAACTCTTGATTTCAGCTCAGGTCATGATCTCACAGTTCATGAGTTCGAGCCCCACATCGGACTCTGTGCTGACAGCTCAGAGCCTGGAGCCTGATTTGGATTCTGTGTCTTCCCCTCTTTCTGTCCTTCCTCTGCTCATTCTCTGTCTCTCCTTCTCTCTCAAAGATAAATAAATATTAAAAATTAAAAAAAAAAAAAAAAACAAATGTGATTCCCCAAAATATGTTAATTCCAGGTTTGAAGATGTTTGAAAGAAGAAAAAAAAACAACCCTAAGAGTAAATAATAAACTATGGACCTGTCAGAGAGATCAGTGACCCAAGTGGCACTTACTTTGGCGACAGTGACTAAGCCGTCATTGCTGTTCGGGTCTGTCTGAATGGCAAATCGCCCTGTAGGATCCCCGCCACTGATTCTGTACATGGCATTCCAGGCCGGCGTATGGGGCTGATCCTTATCAGTCACAGTTAGATTAGCTACTATGACATCTACCCTGTTTTCAGGGACCTCGCCATAGAACTACAAGAAAAACAAACCTCAGTTAGACGAGCGATGCGGACCGGTGAAGGACAGCGTGTCTTGATGACCCTGCTGCCCTGATTTTACTGCCCCATTAAATCTTTATTACCCACAGTCAACGAGGAAATCAGTAATGCAGGTAATCACAGCATTTATGTTTGACTTTAAAAATACTATAACTTTTCTCAGTAGACAAAATTTCTTCCAAATCATGTTATAGTTTCATTAATATTAAAATTAGTGTCCATTTGTGAGTCCCTGGGTGATTCATGTAGGGTTGGAGAAAAGGATTTGTCTGAGGGAAATCATTTTACTCAAGAGATAGTGTCTGTATGCTGCCAAAGTTGTATAAATCAGTCAGGTAATATCCATTCAGTTTCGTGTACCTCCAAGTATTTGTAAATATTTTGTTATTACAGCACGAAGTATTTTTAGGCCATTTCTTCCGAGTAGCATGTTTCAACAACTTCATCAGTGGATTTGGAGACTAGGAAGGAACAAATCACTCAGGTGCCTCATTTAAAAGCCCTGGTGACAGAAAACGTCTGAGCGAGTGGTCAATTTATAATTAGGTTGAGCAAGTCACACCTCTATTTAACGCATTTATAATTCATGACAAAACTTTTCAGTAATGGACCACAGACCTAAGTTCTGTGAATGACAGTCTATACTTACTGTCATAGCAGTAAACTCTGGAGGATTGTCATTGACATCTGTCACCGTGATGACAGCCGTAGCTGTGTTTGAAAGGCCGTATGTGGGATTGCCTTCCATGTCTGTAGCTTGAATTATTAACGTATACTGTTGCACTTTCTAAAAAGAGAAAAAGATAACACCTTAAATGAAACTAATTCCTCAAGAAGACATAGCAATTGTTTTGTAAATGGCTCTTTATTACACACACGGAAAGCACAGCATCATTCATTCTGATTAGCATTACTTGAAATTTCCCATAGCGTTGACTTTAACTTGAGAAGCACAGGTCTGGTTCTTGTCTAGAAAGATGTGACGTATATTTTCACCTCTATTTGTGGAAAAGATAAAAGATGCATTGCAGATGTGTGAATTCACAGAGAAGCTGAAACTTCCACTTGGTCTCAACCTTCCCCTCTTCGGAACTTTGCGACATTGTGATCAAGCGTTCCAGTCATTTGGTTTGTTTACCTTGTCATATGTTAGTTTCTACCCAGTTTAGGATAATGAAAAATCTTGAAAGTGTGTAAGTACATATATACATACACATACATACATATATACACCCACACACGCACACACGTATATACATATATTTTATTTTACAGGGTATACATACGCTTTCTTTTAATATATTCTCATATATGTTCTCTCTATTTTAAAAGGCTTGATAGAATATTTTGTCCTACTCCCCATTAGCACATACTGTTCACAACTATATAGAAGAGATATATTCTTAAATGAAGTTAAAACCTAATTAAAGGGTTTATGTTTATGTCCTTAGTCGTAACTACAAAACACAGTGGTACTTAATAGTTGCATACTCAACCGATTGCCATTTCCGCCTAATACTCATTGTGCCCACATACCTATGATGGTATGCACATACATCTGCACGTACATGATTATTACCAAATAAATATCACTGCTTTCAAGTTCCTAATTGAACCTCTAAATGGGGAGCCAAATTAAGCTGCACTGTATCTAAGAGAATATCTTGAGACTGAGAAGTCTACAGCACTAGCTGACAAATATACTTTATATTAGGACAACCTAACCAAAATGATTTACTAAAGTCATTTGAAATCTCTGTGGAAATTAACACAGATAAAAAATATAGGTCGTTTCATACATGTTAAAACACTCTGAACAACAAAACTCACTTCTTCATACAAAAATAAACTGTCACTGCAAAGTACAGTTTTCCCTGATTCTAAATATAGCTAACATTATGAATGGCCATTCTTAAAGGATTTCTGGAGCTTGGCTAGAACAGACACAAATTGTAGCTTGTGATTTAGTTGTTAGTGGGAAGCACAAGGAAGAAGTGAGTAGGAGAAAAAGCCAAAGCCCACATATTTGATTTTTAAGTGTCTGTCCACCCAAATGCCAAATTCTAGCAGTTAATTATTTATTTGTCTTCCTAAAAAAGAAAATACCATACTTATTAAAATAAAAAACAAAAAACAGAGGCATAGTGATATTTGAACCATTTAAATTTTTCTTAACCCATAACACCTCACCATAATGTTTATGTAGGCTAAAATATTTCTCAATGATTTCCTTTCCCAATCAAGTGTCATTTCAGCTTAATCCTCTCATGGTTAGTGAGAGAATTTTGTAGGGCACTCAGTTCAGCTTCCCAGCTGAAAATCATGAAAATAAAAATTTGTTATGACTTTGAAATGCCATTTCTGTTAACTGCTATTTGCAGAAGCAGATGAGCATTAAAAAAAATTTTTTTTTATTTTGGTTTTGGTTAAAGAAAATAAAAATCTCACACAGATACTGTATGGAAATACAACTCTTTGTAATGTCTACTCTTTAAATTATAATGTCTACTTTAAAATTATATAAGCATAATATATACAATTTTCCACTGAGCTGAAATATTGGGATCAGTAGCTAAAACGTGAAATTTCCTACTGCTTCAAGTTCGTTTTAGAATCCTTAAGTTACAAAAGACCATTGTTGTTTCTAAAATACAATGTTTCTCCAAATAAATTCCAACGTGGTAAATCATAGAATCTCCACTTTCATACGCTCGGTTGGTAAAATGTTCTTACATTTAGTTAGGAAGACATGACAGCCTGTTTTAGACAACCAAACTATTTAGGGCTTCTTGACTAATTTAGTCCCTGGGCATCTGGTTCGGAATGACTGACATTTAGGTTTCAGAAGAACTTGACTTCCCATCCTTAATCCCACATCTGATTGAGGGGATTTTGCTTAAAAATGTTTCCTTACTTCCTGTTTCTAGATGGGTAAAATCTCAACTCACCTGCTCGCTATCTATCCATCCTCTCCCTGTGACTCACCTATCTTACCAAAGCTTTATATCACCTTTTTATCCACTTACCCTACACCTTGAGCTGTTGGTATTTACATTCAGGTGCCTATTGTGACACTATGCCACTGCATCTGGCATTCCCCTCAGGCTAGAATTGTAGTTCTCAACCGAAGTAATTTTGTCTCCCCCCCCCCCCCCCCAAGGGGACATCTGGCCATTCCTGGGACATTTTTAGTTGCCACAATTGGGAAGTGCTACTGACTTCTAATGGATAGAGGTCAGGGAGGCTGCTAAACACCCTATGATACACAGGATAGGCCCCGCAGAAAAGATTTATCTGATCCAAAATATCAAGGGTGCCAACACTGAGAAACTCTGGGCTTGAATACCTTTCCCTTCGCCCTGAACCTGGAAAACACGAAGTGGAAAAGCCACCTTCGATGACTTCTGAAAGTCCTGGAGGCAGAGCTGTTGGCCGGTCCGGGACACACCACTAGCACTGTTTCCAGAATTATATGGCTTGCTATTGGTCCGTATGTCTGTCCTCCTGGCTGTGGACACACATACACGCCCCTCCTCAGGGGCCCTGCTTTGTCAACGTTTGTGTCACTGGTATACAGTCTAATGCCTGACACAGAGCAAGCAAGCGATAAATGCTTTTGACTTGGTGGTCAGATGAGTGAATGAATGAGAAACCCTCGACCTTGTATCACATTATAAAAATCATTCCAGGTTTGGAGAAAAACATCTTGTTTACATGGTAGCTATTATTTTTTTTTCCATTGAATCATATACTGGGAGTATAAACTAGCTCAGTTTCCCAAACTACAGTGATTCATACACCATCTTTCCAAGGCTGCCATATCTTCATATTTCTATATCATGAGTCACTTAACATTTATCTTGACATTCACTCCCTTTTAAAAAACTTAATTTATTATAAAAGTACTGTAAATGGAAAGCCAGCATCACCTGCCATAAATATAACTGTAAAAATAAACACAACAGGATCCTTGCACTCTGGCAGTCTCTACTCAATGGAGGAACATCTAAAGACTGTGGTCTCTAGTCTTCTCTAGAGGCTTCCCTACATTATCAACTGAAATCATTGTACCTGTGCACTTTTGAAACACTGAGCTGGAGAGATAGAAGTGAATGAGGAAGTGAGAGCATTCAGTCATTCAATCTGGCAGACATTTCATGAAGGTCTACTGGATGCCTGGTGATGTATTTCCTTGGAAAAGATAATGAACAAACCCAGAGATGGCCTTGATATCGTTAGGTGATGGAGGCAGATACTAATGGTTCACAGGAGCAGATATACAAAGCAACTGTAGTAAGAGTACGAAGAAGTGAATCAAGGGCATCCAAACCAGTCCAGTCCTCAAAGTCTGGAGGGAGTAGTGAATACAAGAGCCATTTTGGAGGTAAAATGAGAGGAACCTGAGAACTGAACCTATCAGTGGCTGGATGGAGGGCACGGGAAGGCAAGTAGACCGTGATTTGGGGAGACTGGGGACGTGGCCCTGCTCCCATGAAATAGGACCTTGATCAAGAATCGCAGGTTGAAGGAAATGATAGCTTGCTTTGGATGCACTGGGTTAGGGGATGGACTGTTAAGTAATAATGTCATGAGAACTTAGAGGAGAAGTACAGGTTTGTGGCCCTGTTCAACTTCTTAAATGCTAAGCCCCAGTTCCTTCATCTGTGAAATGGGGCTGATGGCACCATCTGCCTGGTGTGTCTGGAGTATAAAAATTTTGTTTTGAATGTTTATTGTATGCTGACATTGTTCTGAGGGCTTTGATGAGAAAAAAATAACATTTATTGAGATTGAGTATTAATTATGTGTCAGGCACACTGCTAAGCACTATGCATTATCTTATTCAGTCCTCACAGTAATCCCATAAGGCAGGTCGATTTTTTTTTAAGCCTCATTTTCCAGATAAGGAAACCAAGGCTTAGGGAGGTGAGGAAGTTTGCCCACTGACACCCAGCCATAAGTAGCAGAGACAAGATTTGAACCCAGGTCTCTCAGGAGTCCAGAGTCTGTACCATTAATTGCTCCACTGTATTAGGACCTTCCAAGAAAATGCGAATATGTGCATGACATGGGTGCATCCAGGTAGTGTAGGCAGACAGAAAGCCATACTTCAAGATGAGGAAGAAGTGGGAGCTGAGCATGAATGTGGACTGTCCTTTCGAGGAGTATGGTGCTGAAACGAAGAAGAAAATCTTGGAACGTGAAGGTTCCTTCGGGGTTCCTGTTCAGGGTAAAGAGGAACACATCAGCCTCACAAAATATTGGGAGCAAGAAGGCAGATATATTGTCTATGTAACATAGTCTTTGCATATCTCAGGAAGGCAGAGACGACGATGGGTGACCAGGGAGGGGTTGTGGACTGACTCTCAAAGAGTGAGGATCGCCCTGCTATTCAGAGATGGGAAAGGAAATCTGCAGGCAGAGGAAACAACGGGAACAGAAGAACACAGAGCTTCAGATTTGTACAAGGAATTGCACGTGGCTGTATGAATGCCGGGCATCTTTGCTCCTCAGCAGGAAGCAAGGAATCCCAGGAGGTTAGACCCAAAGAAGGCTTTGAGACCAATGTCACGGAGTGTTTGGATCGCCATGTTAACGGGCTCTGATGTCATCCTATGGGTGATGGAGCGCCATTTTACCCCAGGGGACACACAGCATGTTTATAAAGACACTTGTGGGGTTTGTAGAAAGGAACCTGTAGAGAAAGGAAGACCAAGACAGAGAGACACAGGAGAAAATGTTGCTGACAGCACAAGTGAAAACAGGAAGGCTTGGAAAACAAGAAGTAGAATTCTTTGTTTGCCATGAGAAAAGGATGAGGAGGAGTAAAAGTGATAGCGCCCACCCAGTAGACGCGGAGGCTGGATTTACGATGGCGACAGGGGAAAACAATAGCTAATATGAATTGGGCACAGTGCTGCATGCTTTATACCTCGTGTTACATAACCCGTACAGCCATCCCATAAGGGAGGTCATAGTATTGGGCCCGTTCACAGATCTGGGGACTGAGGTTTCAGCTTAATACACTGAAGGTCAAATAGCCCACAACGGGCAGTGCCAGGATTTACACCTCCTGAAGCAGACTGTGAGTCATCAGTAGTCCTACCCGAGAAGGGCACGAGATGGGCCAAAAAGAGAAAGGAGTGGAGAAAAGAAAATGCCAGGAACAGGCACCACCGAGTGATGCAAAAAGAAGTCAGGTGGAGGTAAAACACTGAAGCCTGGCAGATATGGTAGGTACCGCTTTAGGCCTGGAAAACCTGAACAATGGATATTTTTCTAAACCCACAGATTGAAGTAAAATAAAAAACTGAATCTCAGTAAGCATTTCAATGATTAGGAGTTCAATCGCTTGTAGGTGTCATATATCCTGGGAGAATGACAACTGAAATTACTTTTGACAGAAAGAAAACTGTGAATTCTAATAGAAATAAAAGAATCTCGGGCCTGCACGAGGCCTGAAGAAGTCACAGTAATTTATCCCTGGCCTCAGGCAGAATTACCATAAACCATCTGAGATAGATACATTTTTTTTCCTGTTAAATGACTTTCAGAAATGGAAGGTTTTCCATAATTTTCCCTAGTAACTCATTGTTGTGTTTAATAATTTCACTGTCAAGAAGCTATTGCTCACACATGATTCTATCGTTGCGAATCCATTTCCACATCCATCTCATCAGGGGGTGGTGCATAGCTGCTTCTGTCCACTGCAACATAAATTCAACCACGATGACATAGGACTTCAGGCTTCCATTCTCTAAACTAAACGCAGTCTCTCTGGCTTTTCAATTTGGTTGTTCTGCTTTAGTAAAACTATCTTTAATTCTCGATGCCTCTTTCTTGTCATGAAACAGCCAGGCTGAATGAGGTAAGAATACTGCTGTGTGCACACAAGATGAAGACCCATTTCTGTATTTCACAATGAAGAGTGTGGATGAAAGAGAAATACTTATGTTGGGGGGATGAGCTAAATCTACATAGAATGTGTGCAACTTGGCACTCAAGACAGAATACTAAAAAATACCCCATGTTCTCATACCAAAATATGCATCCATGCTAAGTTTACTGGCATTTAAGAATGGCACGTCCTACAGTAATGGAAGAGGTGAAAAGACATACGTGTTTCAAATATCACTGAACCAGAAGTCCTACTGCAAAAACTAAATTTCAACCGTTTCCAACCCAGAAGATTCCTGGAAAAAGAATCGTTGATACCTGGAAGTTAACAGGTGCAACGTAATAGGCATATATCTAACGCCTAAGTAAGGCTCTCAGCTAAGTTCAGTTGTGAATAAAGTAATCTCGATTGTTCGTACTACTTTAGTAAGGTGTTTCTAGCACAATCTTGCATATATAATTAATTGCAATAGCAATGTTTTCTTCGATCCAATTCAAGTGAATGTTACTAAGGCAAATGAAGCATCATAAAACCAACTCCTAAAATCCTTGTCAATATTATTTATTGTGGTAAGTATAATGTTTCCTTTTGACATACATAATCTGAGGTCTCGTTACTATAAAAGCTGGCTCAGCCAGAAATCTACAAAGCACAAATGTCTATGTGTTAGCACTTTGATAATTCTTCAAACAATGACTACTGATGGTCAATAATGACCTTGAGAATCTCTTAAGAAAATGGGCAGAACAGAATAAGGAGTGTAAAAGATTCATTAGGGGCAGAGTTTTCAGGAAAGGATAAAAGTGGGGCTTAAACTGAAGATGAAGAACTGGAAGGTTCCAAATCAAGAAAAAAGGTGCAAGGCATTCCTGGTAGAAGGAATCACATGAACAAAAAACGTCGAGGTGTGTAAGAGGACAGTGGGTTGAGGTCTGTCACAGTGAGATGAACATTTGGAATTAACCAAAATACCCATTCCCTCTCAGACTGTGACACTACATGGTATTTCACTGCTGTCAACATTTTATGCCTTTCCAACAAAAATTATGCCAGAAGTCTGTTTTTCTCCATTTACAACTTTAAAGCCTTGTCAGTGGAATTAATGTCATTGCTAGTCTTCAAACCTGCTCAGTAAGTTAATCATAAAGTTAAGGGGCAAGTTTTAATAAAGGGGATAATCTCCTTTAACAAAACCAGTCTATCCACAGAGACTACAAACACTCCACCACACACATGTTATGTGTGGCCTCTCAAAAATATTAATGTTAAAATTTATCCTAAATTCATGCACACATTATTTGGGCATGATTCTTAATTTAATTCTTCACAAAAACCTTTGAATGTGAGGGAAAACTGAGAAAATGCCAGGAATTAAAAAAAAAGTTAAATACAGATGCATCTAATTAACTTAGTTGATTACACACTATTTATTATATGGACTAACAATGACTTATCCCGTATGCATACATAATTCAACTAATGTGAAGTTCGGCAGAAAATAGCACAAGAGTTCTTTAAAAAAACTGACGTTGAATAATACTGTGGATTTGTTATTACCTGGAGATAAACTGCATGTGATACCGCGTACCTTTATGATTAAAAACAAATTCAAATAGTTTTTGGTTGGCTTACTTCTCTATCAAGTCCAGCTGCCACGGTGATAATATCACCAGTCTCATTGTTGATTGTAAACATGTTGGGCGAAGGGGTGCTTGGAGCCTGGGACAGGATTCTGTACCTCAACATCCCGTTTAGGGCGTTTGGATCATCAGCATCAATAGCAGTGACTGTCATCACGTATGTCCCTAGACACAGTATACATGGAAAATGAATGGTCACCCTTCACTTCGGTCTCCTAAATAGATATACCTCAAAGGTATATTTGCCTTTTTGATCAATCTTCATTTTACTTCTTCAAAACAAACATTTAATCATTTAGACTTGTTTAAAAATGCTACCCATAAGAACAGTACTCACTTTAAAAAATATAAAACACGGTTTAAATTCTTGAAAGGAAAACTATTAAAAATGTATACATTTATAAAGGTTCATTTTTTCCATAACTTAGAAGACAAGTTCACTCTACGACTCAAAGAAAGGATCACTTCAGACCTTTATTCATATAAAGTGCAAACAATAATACAGAATGCAACGTATTTTATGACCACTGATACCTTTTCCTATGTCATATTTTCTTCTGCTATACAGTAACATCAGAAATGACACACTGAGCATGATTCTCCTCAATGCCTAAGTCACTTTCTGAAAGTAAGCTGTGTGCACAACAAGGCACACTCCATTTACTCAGGTCATAAGGAATCATTCCATGCGTTACTGTTTTGGTACATTGAATAGGGGTTTGGCATTGTGGTTCCTTATTTCCTAGGAGATTACAAGAGCACTGTAACAAACTCAGGGACTTCAACTATATTAGATATTTTGGAAAGGAAATCTACAA
Source organism: Neofelis nebulosa (assembly GCF_028018385.1). Taxonomy (NCBI): domain Eukaryota; kingdom Metazoa; phylum Chordata; class Mammalia; order Carnivora; family Felidae; genus Neofelis; species Neofelis nebulosa. The sequence continues at coordinate 44,399,318 of NC_080792.1, read as the reverse complement.
AGCATCAGAACCAAATAAGTTCAAACTAGCTACACAAATTGTGTAATTTAGAAGCAGAGAGCAAAGTAGTTACTATTTAGGAAGGTCTGTTCTGTGGGAAATTTAGAAGAACGGGAGTAAAAAATTTTCCATCTCTAACTTACCTTCTTCACGAGTGCTCTAAGCCCAGTTCTGCTTTAGAACCTCTCCATGGTATAGTTTTGCCCCAGAATTCACAGTCTTGACCACATTATTCAAATCTCGTTTCAGAGTTTGCTCCTCTAAGCAAGACGCTCTTATTATGTGCCATCTCTACACCCTTATTATTTTTAAAAAAAAAAACTTCATTGCATATTTCCTTGCTTCCTTTTATTCTTCTCCCCTAGAATGTAAGCTCCAGTAGGGTCGGAGCTGTTACCCACAGGGCTGGAACAGTGCCCAGCACACAGCACAGACCCTACAAACATTTGTTGAATGAACAAATGAATGGTTAAAAAAAAAATATGTTCCCAGATGTTGAGCCAAAATACTGATTATAATGCAGTTTAACTCAAGATTCTTACAGAACAACCACAAGAAATATATGCATGAAGCGTCTCTACTTCTCATGAAGATTGAGTCTTTTATTTGGTGGGGGGGCTTTAATGGAAATTCATGATGAAATGCATAATAAATATATCTTTAATGGTTTACTTTTGACAATTTTTGTGAAGCAGTACTTTTTAATAGTTAGAAATAACAGAGGAAAAAAATAAATGATTAAACCAAAAAAAATTTTCCCCATGTTAAAAAAACTTTATCTCTAGAATATGTGGACAAGACTTGTGTTTTAGTAAGGATACGTTTAATATTCTTTGATTTTATAGTATTTTAAAATACCAAAGAAAGCTACTCCAGAATGTGCCTCAGAAGGAGCCACAGATGGTTGAACTTCCCGCACAGTCCTGTCCTCCCCTGTGGCTCCCCTCACCCCCACCTCTTCTTCCTTTCTGAGGATATAGACAAGTGCATTTGGATTGAGAAAAAAATGCCAGTTAAAGCATATTCAGTTATAGGCATAAATTGGGCATATGCATGAGAGCTACTGGTATAAATTGATATAGATGACAAGGATAATACGTAGCACAATTTTAAATATTGAGGCTTTTTTTAATACGAAATCAAAATAATAATAATAATAATAATAATATAGCTAATGAAGTCCCTCTAAACACCAAATCATCTCAGGAAGGTTGGAGAAACCCTCTCTCCTTTTCCCATCTCTCTCTGAACGGATTTTCATGTCCACTAGTTTTCCAAACTAAACTGGCCCCCCTAAGGCTTGCTCTTCTGAAGTCTACAGTGTTTTCAGTACAAGAATCGAAAATCTTAGTCAAACACCACTTCACAATGGTGAGAAGCTTTGGCAATCGCTGCTTCTAGGCTAGGACACTTTCCATGACACTAAGCTGAAAAGCGCAGGCTGCAGAAGACATTCGGGTCATGCACAAGTAAATAACCAGTGTGTCAACAGGGCAGCGATCACAGCTGCCTCCAGCCCCCTTTCCGCTTTTGGCTTTACCTCACTGCCTGGTCCCAGGAATACCAACTACCTTTCAGACTCTCTGCGTTTCACGTGCTGCTCCGACTAATATGATAAAATCTGTACTTTATGAATGGAAAGCCACTGGTATTCCGGTGCTCACTTTTTCCTGCCCTGACTTTATGAACCACAGCCAAATGAAAGGAACCCATAGATCCTATACTATAGAACCAAAAATACTGTAGTGTGTACTTTTTCAAAGGTGGGAAGTGTTTTCTCTCTTCAGTGGGTTTTTTCCTAAGTTACCTTCTTTTTTCCCTAAAATCATTTTGCATGAAAGAAAATAACACTAAAAAGGCTCACATGATTTCTCCTTTTGCTTATACCCCAGTGCTGTATTACACTGCATTTCCTGAATCTCTGAGTTATGATTTTCAAACTTACCGGGCTTGGACCCCTCAGGAACTGTCCCATTCCAAACCTGGTGTAAGAACTCTGGTCTGTTATCGTTCATATCAATAACATTGATGACAATGTCAATGGGGTTCTCCACTTGGTTCCCATTAATATCCACTGCGTGTGCCCTCAACTGCAAAAGTAATTAGAAGACAAAACTATTTAACAGGTTTATGTCTCCAGTGAGAAGACAAAACAGACAATGACTGCACTACCAAAATAGCAAGGATGAACCAAGAAAGTGAAAAAAAAGCTACTCTCCCCGTCAAAATTTAAGTTAGCCAAACTTCATATGATTAAGATAGATATAGTAGTAAAAAGCCAGCAAATGCTGTCTGCTAGGCATTGTGCTCAGAGTTGTATGGATTTTAACTCATTTATTCCATATATGAAAGAGTAAGGCAGAAATGATAACTACTTGAAGGTGAAGAAATTGAGCTTCAGAAAAAGCCAGTCCTGTCCAGTTCCCAAATCCTTTTGCTAAATCCGTACATATGAGTCCGGGTAATTAACAATGTACTGGCACAGAGTAGTTGTAAAGATTAAGAGAACAGAACAGAATAGAATTTAGAAAGAATTTGGTGCGTGTAGGGAATTTTGACACTGGGTGTTTTTGTTTGTTTGTTTGTTTGTTTTAATTGTATAATCACTCATAAACATTACAAGTGCCTGCGTATTATATAAGACTGTTGTTCCTCTCCCAAGCCCGAGTTCTCAGTTTTACAGGTATTCTAAATATTTCATTTCTTTTTCTCTTTAAATAAATAGAGTCACTTGGCTACTTTTGGCAGAATATCCTCAAAATCTTTTAATCTAGCACATAGAGATCCATTGCATTCTTTGCAATAGCTGTGTAGTGCTCCATTGAATTGTTTCTTTTTAACTGGAATGCTTCTGTGATTTTCCTGGTGATGTTGCCTGTTGGTTTCTGTTGGGCAGGCTTCAAGTTAAAGACACATCAACATATCCCCCTTTTCTTCATTTAGAAGTTATTTAATGCATGAAGCAATGCAAATTTTATTATTGCCTTTCAACACCAATAAAAATAATCCTTTTTTCCTTCACTTAATATATTACATTAATAGAGTCTTAATACTGAAACATTCTTGCAATTCTATAATTGAGTCTATTTTTTTTTTATGAGTATCTCTTAATTATGTGGTGGCAGTAAGAATCTGCAGAGGAAGAATTTGCCCCAAAACTGACCTGAAAATATTTATTTCCTGGTCTTAACCGCAGGAGTTCAAATAATGAGAATTCATTCAGGAATAATTATTTAGAAGTTTTGTATTGATATTATTTATATTCATAAATTTGAGACTGGTCTAATTAGAGACTGGTCTATTGTGTGCTATCTTTATCAAGTTTCTGTATTAATGAGATTTTGTTTTTATGGAAGGTTTGAAAGTTTGACTCCTTTCTTAAACCTTTAGAACAATATAAAAAGCGTCAGCATTATATGTTCCTTAAGGATTTTATTTATTTATTTTTTCTTTAAGGATTTTAAAAGAACTGGTTGATGAAACAATCAAGGCCTTTGGAAGAAGGGAGTGTTGAGTAATATTCAAGGCAGAAAACACTGTTGTTTAATTTTTTTAAATGTTTGCACCCAATGTGGGGCTCAAACTTATGACCCCGAGATCAAGAGTTGGATGCTCTATCACCTGGACCAGCCAGGTGCCCACCCTCTGCTTTGTGAGTACCTTCATTTGACTTATTTTTTATGCTCTGCATCCAACATGGTGCTTGAGCTCATGACCCTGAGATCAAGAGTTGCACGCTCCACTGACTGAGCCAGGCAGGTGCCCCTTGAAAACATTTTAAATTTCTCATACACTTATTCACATGTTTAGATCAGGGGGAGTCCTGCTCTACTACATACCAATATTTTAATAATTTTCAAAACTTCAATCATTTAGAAAGTTTTTACAAGTGCAGGGGCACCTGGGTGGCTCAGTCAGTTAAGCATCCAACTTCAGCTCAGGTCATGATCTCACTGTTTGTGGGTTCGAGCCTTGCGATGGGCTCTTTGCTGACAGCTCAGAGCCTAGAGCCTGCTTCGGATTCTGTGTCTCCCTCTCTCTCTGCCCCTCCCCTACTCCCGCTCTGTCTCTCTCTCTCAAAAATAAACATTAAAAAAATTTAAAAAGTTTTTAGTGCAAAAATTCAACACATATGTTACTATGCAAAGTAAGAATCTAGAAACAAACACATACATATGTGGAATAAAAAGTTTTGAAAGACTAAGTGTAGATGATAAATTCCTGGGAATACTAATTCAGTACATGGGACGATTGACTATAAAGGAAAAACAAAGTGGTTCTATATATACCTCTCTCCTTTTAGTAAAATAAACCCGACAGAGGTTAAAAATATAGAGGCTAAATACATACATACATACATACATACAAAAGAGAAAATTGGGTAGATTAGCATCTTGGGGTAGAGAAGGTTTTTAACAACCATCTCTAAAACCAGATTGTATGATAAAATTGAAAAACACAATTTTGCAATGCAAGAACTATGAACTATAGTAGGGTAAAAATTATTAACAAAGCTTAAAAACAAACAACAAAAGGGGAAAATATGTGACAAATTAAATATTAATATCCCTTACTGTTAAGAGGTTCCTAACAGTAAAAAAAAAAAAAAGAAAAAAAAAAGAAAAAAAAAAAAGGTAAACAATCCAAAAGAAATTTCAACACAGGAGTAGGGAATTCACTACGATTAGATATTCAACTTAGCCAACTTAAAGCATTAAGATCTTTTTTTTTCAAATAATATTGAATAAATAAATGCCTAGAATTGATAATGGTATGGAGAAAGTATATCTCCTATGTAATGGGTAGGTACTGCAACATAATACGACCATTCTAGAGAACAATTTCACAATATTTATCAGAATAATTCCAATTTCAGGAATTTATTCCAAGGATATAATGGGAAAATGTACAGAAAAGTGTTCATTGCCACATTATTTGTAGTTACAAAATAGAATAAAATAAACCAAATTACCTAAATATCTACCAATAGGCAATTAGTTAAAATTACATTACATTCATTCAACAAAGTAATATAAAGCAATCAAAAATGATGACATAAATAGATAATTATTTACTGACATGGAAAGATGCTAAATCTTAGGATTGCTGAGTGACAAAAGCGGGTTTCTGAGAATGATGCCAATTTCAACGAAATACATTTATGAATCTATGCAAAGAAAAAATCTTGCAGCATATCACCAAAGTGTTAAAAAAAAAAAAGAAAAAGGTTGGTTCCATGTACTGAGATTACAAATCATTTTTACTTTCTTATTAATACTGCATTATTTTAAAAGTTTTTATAATGTGCATATATTGTCTAAAAATGATAATTTCATTAAAAGTTTTAGTTATTCATGCAGAAATTGGAGAAGTAATAAAGACCAACTTAGTTTTCTATATTAAAGTCATGAAAAAATATTTGAAATCTTGTTCTAGGAAATGTGCAAGCATGGCTAAAAAAAAAAAAAGAAATGAAAAATGCCTTGTGGAATTTATATTAATATTAGGCAATTCTTGAGTTTCAAAATACTCACTACAATTAATATTTAAAATGATTAAAAATCAGTTTCAAATATATACATATACCATATTTAAAAATACGACCATATAATTGTATACAAAAAGTTGTGATAACCCAGTAAGAAAATGAATAAAACAGAAAAATAAAGAACATAAAAACAAACATAAGACATGTAATAAGATAGGGGCACCTGGGTGGCTCAGTTGGTTAAGCGTTCAACTCTTGGTAACAGCTCGGGTCATGATCTCATAGTTCATGAGATCAAGCCCCACATCAGACTCCTTGCTGACAGCGTGGAGCCTGCTTGGGATTCTCTCTCTCTGCCCCTCCTCCACTTGCACACACTCTCTCTTTCCCTCTCTCTCAAAAATAAATAAATAAATACTTAAAAAAAGTACAGTCTATACATTTATTTATTTATTTATTTAAAAAAAATTTTTTTAACATTTATTTATTTTTGAGACAGAGAGAGACAGAGCATGAACGGGGGAGGGGCAGAGAGAGAGGGAGACACAGAATCGGAAGCAGGCTCCAGGCTCTGGGCCATCAGCCCAGAGCCTGACACGGGGCTCGAACTCACGGACCGCGAGATCGTGACCTGAGCCGAAGTCGGACGCTCAACCGACTGAGCCACCCAGGCGCCCCCAGTCTATACATTTAATGGAATATTATGCAGTAATTAAAAGTGATCTCCATATAATTTACACGCAACAATTTTGACTTCCTTCACATGAATTTGTTCTTGTAAGTCCTTAGCCACACTGACTTGTAAAGGGTAATGATATTTTACGCCATTTTACTTTCTTCTTTGCACTGTTCTTTACCATGGTACACATCAAGTCTATAAAACAATAATTATTACAACAAATTGAAAAGGCTACAAAACACATTTCTGGTATGCGAACTCTCAGCACCAAAGCATGAAGACCAATAGAAGAGGCAAGTTACAGTCTACACAGTCAGAAGAGTATTAGTACAACAGATCATCAGCTGGCTGATATCTTACATGAAACCGGGCTATCAGCTCACGGTCCAAAGGCTTGGTTACTGACAGCTGGCCTGAGATGGGGTTGATAATGAAGATACCAGTTGGAGGCTGGTCAGCTCCTGGCCCCGTCACGCTATACCGTAGTGAAAGGTTTTTATCTCTATCGGACCTGATCTGAGGATCAAGAAGACAATCATATTAAATGAGAGACTAAATGAGCTAATTATCAGAGACAGGGCCTGTCATACCTTATGCCCTTTTTCAGTTACAAATTTACAGCATCTCTTCCCAGAAAACCAGTCCTGTTTCTCTCATCCTAGCTTCTTGGTGACAGGCTTCAAAAAGAGATGTCACGTATCACCAGGAAGACTGAGGGCAACATTCACATCTAAAAGAACACTCGCTTAGGAACAGTGCAAGAAGTCCAAATTAAGGAGTGTCAGTGTTTGAACTGCATCATATTCTATCCAGGGAGCTTGTAGGTTAGAATAGTTAACACAGGAACAGGCGTCCAATTTAATTAAAGTAAAACTTGTTTACCTTTTTGTATCAGTTAGGAGAAGAAAGAACTGTGTTAGGCCACAGTATGAAACAGCCTTATGTGAGAACTCTGATATGGTTGAGTTTAGGAGTCAGATTTCTGCACTTGTATTATAATGACATTATTCACTGCAACCAAAGCTTTCCAAGTCATTTTAAGGTGGTACCTATTACTCAAAATTCTTTGTTAAATACCAAAACATACAAGAAAGGATTTTAAAATGCGTTTTTGTACTCTCAAAAATTATACCCACTATAGGACCACTGCTTTCTCCTCCAAATATAACAGTTCTCAGGAAAAACAAGTTTATAGGTGAGCAGTCACAGGAACAGGCTATATAGAAAGGGAGTATGACGAATAGCACAAACAAGGGTCAACTGGCAATACCTTGGCAGGTGATAATAACAGATCTTTATGTATTAGGTAAATATACTTAACCCAATAGCAGAATCCAGTTTATTAATTTTCTTGTGAAGACAAAATTCTCTCTCAACTCACTGTCCATTAAAGTAGAAAAATAAAAAAAAACACCTTTATTTGGGGGCTATGTTGTTCATTGTTAAATCGAATTATAATGTGCATTAAAATAAAATATGCAATACAAATAAATGACTTATTAAAAGTGCAACTTTCAGTAAGTAGGTATAGGAACGCTAAACTAATCACACACAAATGTACATTCTAATAAATCGATATACAATAACTCTGTCCTTTTCCTTTTGCAATAAATAGTGGGTTGCTAATTTTACTAAACATGTATGAATATCTGTGATTTCTTTTTCTCTACATCTGATGGTACGCATTTAGAGTAATCAGAAAAAAAATTACTTCTCAGATTTATAAAAGCCTATGTTTTTGCACAGCCCCAGGGATTCTGTTAATGGTATCAGAGGTCATTTTCTTTTTTCTTTAAAGAACTCTCAAATGCACTCAGTGCTGGCATTTTTAGCAATGATTGTCCCTTTATTTCTTCTTTGGCTCAAAAGCTATCTATAGAGGGCAAAGATCATCATGGAGAGCATGGCTTTCAGACACGGAAGCGAAGATGTGTATGTGTGTTGTGAGAAAGGGTATGGTACGGGTGTGGATACATGTTGGAGTTAGGGCTTATATATTCACACATTCAACAAACTCCATCGTCTGTGGTGTATGGGACCCACAGAGAGCTAGCTCTAACTATAAGTAATCTGAGGCAATTAAAAAAAAGAGGCTTTCTGCAACACTATAGACATTTCATCTACACACAAACATACAGTTTTAATACATGTTGTTAACTCTATCTTGTGGTAAAACAGACAAAAACATTTCTAACGTATACTTGACCCATGCCATGGAGACAATTAAAATTGTGCCAGCCTACCCTGACAAGCTCTTGAGGAAAAGGTCCTCTGGAATTTTCTGGCAAGTTGATTGGAGGGATAACCCAGTCTCTCTTCTGCCTTTGTAGGTGGCCATTGTGCTTAGTCGCTTGTCTTGGGAATACTATTTCTTCAATTTCTTGTGATTCCTTTCCATTAAAATACAACAAGACATTGCTGAGTACTAGGAAAAACATTTTCTGAAAGGACAGCAATATCAATGGATACCTGACAGTGAAGGGTTCACTGTCAGGAACAAGAAAATATGCCTGGAGGCCCTCTCCTCATCCCTCTATTAAAATAATAGAAAACACCATAAAATTTAGGGGCTACCATGACGATTGAAGAATTGAATTCCAAACAATTTATTATGTAGCACAGCTGTGTAAACTATTTGCAGTTTCTATAAACCATCTTAGATAGGAGTTAATATTGAGCACAATTTAATAGTACCCTTTTATATATCTCTCATTAGTTTAAACCACAGTTCAGGTAATGTGCTACTGTACATTAAATTTAGATCTTGATGTGCTAAAATATAATTTGAATTCCAGGAGAAGTTTAATACATACTGCTAAGGCATGTCTCAAATATTTATGACCCTATTAAATCCCACAGAATTAATGCTGTAATTATTCTAAACCTATGTCAGCCATGATGGATGCTGTAGATGACCCACTTTGCACATTGGGTATTAATCTCTGCTGGATGTCAACATTTTCTTCTGTTTTCCCTTATATCTGTAGACACTTTAGCCATTAGCCCTTGCTGCTTCAGTGCAAATATCCACGCTAGTTTGCTGCACCACAGCGAATCATCAACAACAAAAGCGTTTTTTCACTCAATTAGTTACCAGCTTCTCACTCTGTATTCCCCAAGTGACATGATTCCCCTTAACAGTTAAGAGATTAATAAATTACATCTCCTATAATGAAAGTCGAGCATTGGTGCAAGAGAAAAATGCTATCTTTTCCACTGATATACTTATTCCTATTTGATTATGGGTGTGTATAAGACATTTACAATTAAACAGAAGTGAATGTGTGTATTCCTATCTCCCAAAGTACAATAAATATACAAAATGTAATAGTTATACTTCATGAAATTATGGACTTCAAAATAGATGACTGTGGTGCCCCCTCATTTGTTTCAAATTAACTCAACACGAACTAGAATATTCAGAAACTAATAATGTTATCATAGCTTTACTGAAGAAGTTATTGTGCCTTACTAAAACTCCTAATATAGTGACTTATACAAAACAAGTGCTCAATAAATGTCTGTTGCATTTAATCCAACTGTACTTTTGTTGGAAGTGTATCTATTTATTTTATCTTGGCTTATAGCAGCTTCCACCAGAGGGAGTATATCATTCCTAAAAGTTATGTCTGTAGTTTAAATAATTCATACTCCCCAATTTGATTATTCAGGGGCAAGACAAAAACCCAATATTCCTAGCTAGAAATGCTTCCTATTGCTACTGTACTGTGTATCTGTACTTCCCACTTAATACACTTGACTGGTGACATCTTGCCAAAAACTATTTATTTTCTAGTTATATTTAACAGCTTGTAAAGCTTCTGAGAAATTTAAAGCAAACAACCACTTCTAATTTTAAATTAAGTTCTAAATCTTAAAGTATAAACAACCCTTTCAAACACAGTTTGAGATAGCTTAAATATACATTTAGTCTAAGTATCTTGTAAGATTAAAAAAAAACCCACAAAATACTGTTGAAGTGACTGAAGTTGATGAAAATTCAAATACTGGTCAAGGTGATGTATAAAGCAAGGTGCATATTTAGTTCCAACTGAATACATCAGATTTTTGAATATGGCTCCGAAGCCATATTTGGATACTCCACCTTCACTGCATCCTCAGGTAAGGTTGGCTTGAGGCTCAATTTTACTGCTACTTGCCACTTTTCCTGAGTCTCTTTGTCTTGGGCATATATCAGGAACTTCGCATGCTCGGAGGAGAGGGGAAAGCTTCTCACGGCATACACCATGCCGTCTTCATCCACCTTAAAATCTGCTGGCTCACTGCTTTCATACTGTACTTTCCTTTTCCCATTGCAGTTGCTGAACTTTACTGTAAAAGACAATAAATATGTAAGTCTAGCAATAATACAAAGGCAGAAACACCTAACGTCTAACTAAGTCCATGAACCGCTTAGTAGTTTTAGTAGGCATAAAACACAAAAGTTTTATTTTTACATTATTAAAGGAATTCTCATACTATAGAATATCAGATTGTGGGGCTGAGTTGTACCCCAGAATCTCCTTGTTCCAAAGCCTTCCCCCACCCTTCACATTCCCCAGGAGCTTGGGCCCTTGGCTATAGCTGCTTTCTCCCCCCATGCCTCTCAATGACATTATCTGCTACTCCCTAACAAACTCCTACTCATCCTTCAGCACCCAGCTCCAGAGTCACTGAAAGTGGCACAATCTCTTGTTCTCAGTCTTCATGTAGTAATCTGAACTCTATTATCACAGTTTTTTTAAAGTTTATCTATTTTTTTGCGGGGGGAGGGGTAGAGACAAAGAGGGAAGACACAGAATCCGAAGCAGGCTCCAGGCTCTGAGCTGTCAGCAGAGACTGTCGCGGGGCTCGAACCCACGAACTGCGAGATCATGACCTGAGCCACAGTTGGACGCTTAACTGACTGAGCCACCCAGATGCCCCTCTACTGTCACGGTTTTATAGCTACGCCTGACATTCACTGTGAGAGGTACTTCAGGACAAATTTTCTTAGTTATCTTGTATACCTTGCACATTTCCTGGCACTTAGTCTTTATATAATTTTTGAAGAAATTCTTAAAGGAAGAAAGCAATTACTTTGATTAATGTTGAATGCTCACTTTGCTCTAAAATTACAAGACCTTAGTAGTAATTAAAAGGGGAATAATTTGCAATTTCTAGTCCTCATGGTGCTTAGAATAGTTCTATGAAGCAGTAACAATTTATAAATTTTCAAACAAACAAAAATAAAGATATATCTCAAAATAAATTTTAACTAAAAATACTTATGGCTTAAGAATAAAAAATCAAAAAGATTTTAGTAACTTATCTTTATCTTTAATGTCTTAAAATTGAAAAAAAAAATGAATGCTTTCTTAAAAGCAAGGTTAATCAGCTTATGTCTCATTGGATACCAACACAGAAGTTATACTACATACTTAGAAATGTAGAACTATACACAATCAAGCCAAAATAAAATCATAAAATAATAAAAAAATATTCTCTAAGGAAGATCATTTCTTTTGAACTTCTTAAATCATTCTTTATGAGGAAAAGTTCTATGGGAATAGCATGAAGGGATCAAAGAAAAAGCGTTTTTTAAATTTCTGTAAACATACAATGTTAGATCTTAAACACAATTACATAGGATACATTTTAGAAAGCAATTAATAGGTACACATTACAGGTGTCTAGGTGGCTCAGTTGGGTAAGCATCTGTCTTCAGCTCAGGTCATGATCTTAGGTCTGTGAATTTGAGCCCTTGCATCGGGCTGTCTGCTCTCAGCACAGAGCCTGCTTCGGATCCCCTGTCCCCCCTCTCTCTGCTCTTCTCCCACTTGCACTCTTTCTCTGTCTCTCTCAAAATAAATAAATAAACTTAAAAAAATTCGTACACATTGCAAAATATAATCATATACTACTTTTTGCATTTTTAAGTATCTAAGTAAATTTTTCCAAACTCCCACTCCATATATATATATTGATGAGTTCTTTTGTTTCCATTAATATAAATTCACTGAGATGTGCACAAGATCACAGCCCCAGAACATGCATGCTTATTTCCCTTAGTAACCATAAAATCCTTGATAACAGAAATAAAATACTTTAACTAGTGAATATATTATTTCCCACATAGCCCCACATATATCATCCTTCATTTTACAAACATCTGAAAATGAAAATAAAAGTTGTATCTCCTGCTAAATTATGCTAAACCCAAATATTTGTCTTTGGAGTAGAAGTATCCCAAAAGATACTTATCCTATCTTACTTGCCATGTGATTTAAAAGTGAAAAACAGGATCTCTTCTACAGAGCAGTGCCATCGACTGCTAATCTTTTATTAAAGACAAAATGCAAAGTAAAATTGTTTGGAGGAATCCTGCTGAGATGCCGAAACGAAAGACTTTTATCATCTTTTTTTATAAAAGTACCTTTTTATATCAAAAAAGGCATTTGTGAACTTAAAAACGCAGAGTCTTGATCAGATCTTCGGCACTTTTTTGGTTCATTTTTACCACTCTAGCATGGATCCTCATCACTTCACACCTGGATTTTTGTATCTGCCTCCTAGAGGTTTTCTTCCTGTTCCAGGTCATTGAGCATCTACTCTTAGACTAAACCTCTGTTGCTCAGTCATGTGTCCTCCCCATTTAATATCCGTAGTATTATATGTACGCTTTCATCATATAATGCTCTTCTCACTTGGTGTCTCACTCTTCTCACTCTTGGTGTCTTTAGTGTTTCATGCATTACCTTCTAAGACATATTCTGCCCAATCAGATTTCTCAGTCATTCCCCCCTCTCACTGCAGCCCACACCCCATGCTCACTATCTTTTCTAGAAAGCTCCTCCACCCCCATTCTCCATGCCACAGATCCAGAGCCAGGCCATCACTTGGGGTTAATGGGTCTACTAGATGACCTTTCAAAGATGGCAGCCGATGCCCTCATTTGGGAAGGCTTCACATTTTGAATTTTAATTTAATTTTAACTTTTATTTGTTTTTACATTTTGTGTCCATGGAAGCACATATGAGCACTTTATTTTTATTAGAATGGTGATTATAATAAATAATGTCTAGTTACTAATGGTTTCATGTGACTACATCTTCTCTCTGTAAGTAGACTGTAAACTCATTTTGGCTTCCTGGCAATGAGTCTAGGTTCTTTTGTTTCCTGGGACACCTAGCAGTGACAGAGACTGCATAAATGCTCATTTAATATTCACAGGCCAGTTGTATAGATGAATATCTTACAACTTTTCAAAACACTCGAAAATAGAAGTAGGTCCAGCCTGCTATAGCAACAGCATTCTGCAACAACAACAACAAAAAACCTAGGGACTTTAAATAATTGGACTATGTACTTAGGTTGCTGGGAGTGAAAGAAAATGAATTAATATTTGTTGTATGCCAGGCACTGAACAAGATACTGACGATTAGGTTAGCTATTTTAGCCTTAGCAAGAACCTCCTGAAGTGGGAATTGTTATTTCTGTTCAACAAATGGAGACAGATAATTCAGAGAGGCATCTGTGCCCATGGGTGTCTGACTCCTAGTGATTCTTCTACAAAAGCACAAAGGAATCTAACTAAATTCATGACGTGTAAGTTATTGAAACCTAAAGCTTTAGTAAACAATAAAAGTGGAGAAATGACAAAGAGGCTTAACAAATGCTCGTGAAGAGAATAATGTCACATCTGGATCTCCAAATGTACCAAAGTAACCAGTATTATTAAAAAGAAGTCCTTAAGTTGGAGTGGACCCTACGTATCCCATATAGGGGAGTAGCTGGAGCCCCTGAAGGTGGGGTGCAAGTGTGAGGCAGGGAGAAGAGGAAAATTCATGCTCACTGTTACAATGATGGAGTATTCTGTTAAATAGGTACTCAGCTATTACTCGGCAATCGAAAAGAATGACATCTTGCTATTCACAACTATGTGGATGGAACTAGAGGGTATTACGCTAAGCGAAATTAGTCAGAGAAAAACAAATATCATATGACGTCACTCATATGAGGACTTTAAGAGACAAAACAGATGAACATAAGGGAAGGGAAGCAAAAATAATATAAAAACAGAGAGAGAGAGAGAGACAAACCATAAGAGACTCTTAAATATGAAGAACAAACAGAAGGTTTCTGGAGGGGTTGTGTGGGGGGGTGCTAAATGGGTAAGGAGCATTAAGGAATCTATTCCTGAAATCATTGTTGCACTATATGCTAACTACCTTGGATTGTAAATTAAAAAAATAAATTAAATTAAAAAAAATAGGTACTCAGCTACCTATTTGGATTCAGTGTCAGAATGATGCAGGGAAGGGAAAGAAGGCCTTTAAAGAAAAATGCATTGGCAAAGAAAGGGAAAATGTGTCTTTTCCTATAAAGGGTCACTGCATATCCTATGAATGAGAAGTGGCTGACCTCAGAGAATCTGACACTGGGGAACACACTTTGAAGGAAGCTGCGTAAAGGCGAGTTATTTAAAGTCAATTAGTTTTCTATCACCCCTGCTCCTCGCCTATAACGAATGTGAATTGGTTTAATAAATCTGTTATTAGATTCTTCTGGGTTTTAAAAACAAGTGTTAATTTGCATTTGCTCAAATACTAAACTAAGCAACATTTTTGGGGGAATTGTTCAGGTTTAAAGAAATGTTTTTCATTACATAATTTCCTTTGTGCATTCAACCATTAGAATCAACACCTTAACTGAAAATAAGTTCATCGCCAACTGAAAAAATTCTCGGTGAAATAGTCCTGACTTCATCCTGTGGTTTTGACTTAATGCATGAGGAGTGCCTAGTGCACAGTGACATGCTTAATCAATGATAACCACATTTCACTGTTTTCAAGTCACACGAATTAAAAGGCTTACCAATTTCAATGGATGTTATGAACTGAACTGTGTTCCCCAAAATTCGTATGTTGAAGCACTAACTCCCAGTACCTTAGAATATGACTATAATTGGAGATACTGGTCTTTAAAGTGGTAATTAAGATTTAAGGGGCAACTGGGTGGTTTACTTGGTTAAGTGTCCAACTCTTGATTTTGGCTCAGGTCATGATCCCAGGGTCTTGGGATTGAGTCCTGCAACAGGCTCCATGCTGTGTGTGGAGCCTGCTTGAGATTCTCTCTCCCCCTTCCTCTCTCTCTCTCTGCCCCTTCCCTGCTTGCACTGCCAAAATTAATAAATAAAAATTTTAAAAAAAGATAAAAAAAAAGCTCATCCAATATGACTGATGTCCTTATAAGAAAAGGAAATTTGGACATAGACACGAGGGAGGACAGACCACGTGAGGACACAACAAGAAGGTGGCCATGTGCAAGCAGAGAAAGGTCCTAAGAAAAATCAAACCTGCTGTCACCTTGGTTTTGGACTTAAATTTCAGAATTCTGAGAAAATAAATTTCTGTTGTTTAAACCATGCAGTGTGTGGTCTAATACAATGGGTAATGCACAGATTCCATTTAAAAAAAATTAATGTTTTTATTTCTTTTTGAGGGACAGAGTGTGAGCAGAGGAGGGGCAGAGAGAGAGAGAGAGACATACACAGACTCTGAAGCAGGCTCCAGGCTCTGAGCTGTCAGCACAGAGCCCAACACGGGGCTCGAACTCATGAACTGTGACATCATGACCTGAGCCGAAGTCAGATGCTCAACCAACTGAGCCACGCAGGTGTCCTGCATGGATTTCATCTCTTAACCACTGGTCAGTGTTTATTTTCTGTTATTTTGTTCCACTTACAACTTAGATGCACTTAAGCATATTTTCTCAAATTTGACAAAATTTTCTTGAACCAACCACTCACTGAAACTTACTCAAGAGGATTATGGAAAAAAACAGTAGACAATAGCTATGTTATAGAATCTTAGTTACAGCATTAATATCATTTACAAATTAAATTATTAATTATTAAATTAAATTATTAAATTAAATTTACTTCTAATTTATAGCATTTCGGGGAGTTTTCAGGAGGACTATGACAAAACATGTACAGAAAAACTGGTTGAAAATAGAAAAGAGAGTGGTTAGAAGCCATTTGAAAGGAAGAAAGAAGAAAGAGATAGATATTCAAGGGGCATGGCTGAATTACTAAAATTAGATTTAAAATTTCAGTTTCAAGAAGAGGAAAATAAGGCAAATATCATAGACATGTTGCTGTTAGAAGAAATACATAGTTCACTGGAACCAAACTGTTCCTGTTATGAAAACATTCTTCTGAGGGGCCTGGGTGGCTCAGTCGGTTAAGCATCCAACTCTTGATTTTGGCTCAGGTCATGATCTCACAGTTTGACAGTTTGTGAGTTCAGGCCTGAGGTAGAGCTCCACTCTGACAGTGCAGAGCCTGTGTGGGATTCCCTCTCTTTCTCTCCCTCTCTCTCTGCCCCTCCCCCATTCCCATGTACTCTCTCTCAAAATAAATACATAAACTTTAAAAACTAACCTGTTCTCCTAATAAATGGTAAGTAAAGAATTCCAATAGCGTAACGAGTACAACTTTCAACTTTTATCTTCCAAAACATGCAGCAGTGTAATCATTTTTTAACATACGGGTTTTAAAACAAAGGTGATGATACATTTATTTTAAATTAAAATATATCCTTAATGGTGAAACTCTTCTACAATCGTGTTAATGGTGGATACATGACATTATGCATTTGTCAGAACTCAAGGAATTGCACAACACAGAGTGAATCCTAACATAAACTACGGGCTTTAGTTACTCTTAATGTATCACTGGAAAAAGTGGTATTAGTTGGAGTTCTAGAACTGAATCGATACTTGACATAAACACCTTAGGTATGGAGATATTGAGGTGGTGTTTCACAAAAGTCATAGTCTCTTACTAGGCAATGTAATAAAGCAGAAATTCTATTATTTTAAGACCAATCAAGAACTTGGAAATTTCATTTTTCTGACAGAACAATTTTCCTTACGTTAAAACATTAATTTTCCTTAAATGCTCAAAAAACTCAAATTAGAAATAACAGAATTTCATAATGTAGGAGAAGGAAATAAATTTCCTTCTAGACAACTAAAAAAACAGGCTTGATCCACAGGATTATTCAAATTTAAAACAACTCTATACACAAATAAATGTGTCTAAAAACATTACAATATTAAACGAGAAATTTATTATTAGAGCTACTGCATAGTTTACATACATAATATGTAGTTATTGTGTTCTAGCCGCCATAAAACTTTGTTAACATGGTTAATACAAAATTAAACATCAGGGAAATAATTATTTTAAAGTACTTTTTGACTCTTAAAGCAGTACCTCAAATTAATGCTAACCATAAAGCCATAATATCTTTATAAAATATTAACAGGAAACCACAGATCTTATATATTAAATGCATTACCATTTAATAGCACTGCATAAACCATATAAATGAAAGTGTGCAAAATGCTCACATATGGCTTATAATTTTTGCTCAAGTAAAACATCATGCCATATTTAGAATACAATTATAAAAGAACCCTGCAAAATATTTTTGAGGCTAAACATGCCTTTGCCTTTAAAATTGCTTTTTTTCCACATTAATTACTATTTTTGAAAGCATACTAATAAGACAGAAATAGTTTCAAAGTGCTAAGAAAAGTTCTCCCTCCACAGGCAAAGAGCAATCTTAATTAATGAACTTAACATCTAAATGAATAAATGAGAGCTGGGAAGGTAGGGAGGAGATGTCTCAACAGTAGGGATTTTCACGGTGATTTTACTTACAGATTGCAACAGAAAATGGTTACCAAGTGGCGATTTCACTTACAAATCTGAAAAACCTGCTTAGATATTCTTTTGTCACCCCAGGCCCTTACTGAGTTTCATTCTGAGGAACAATTCTTCCTTAAACACTTGAGTAGCCATTTCAGAGCGAACTAACGCTCTCCGCACTTGTACAATGGGGATCCAGTAACAGTAGTGCGGGAATGTCCATATGCACCTTGGCGGAAAAAGTCATTACATTTTCTTTGTAACACACAATTATAGTAAGAAAAAGGAAATATCGAGTCAATATTAGTACACATATTGACTCTTCAATATACATAACACTTCCAAAATACTTTAAAAATCTTTAATGACAAATTTGAGCTTGTTTTCATGGAAGACCTTTATTGTAACAAGTTTTATGATTTGGATATCAGACTCTTGATAATTACCAGCAGTGAAAGCTTTACTCACAAAAGTTGGTGGTAGCAAATGATAGCAACGAATTCCTCACTTTTTCTCCGCTTGACAGAAAGTTCTTTCTTGTCGTGAACCATGAGGAATACGTTTATTAAATTTCATGGTCCTTCCTTTTCTTGCACTGACAGATATGACACTGAAATTCCTTGTGGAAATTCAAAAGCTTTTCAAAAATTTTTTTCATATTAATATTTTAAAATAATGATAAAAGCTTTACTTCAAGAATACACAGGTATGGTGTATTCTAATAGTCTCAATAATTTTTCTCCAGGTTTTAAAATAGAACACCAACTAAATAGCACAAATGAGCCACTTTAATCCTTTTCTGGAGGTGAATTTTCGCTTCAAACCCATAAACTCTGTGACTGTGTGTAATATTTTTTACACGGCCTTTGCAGTTTTCAATTAAGTTCATTCGGGTGCTCCAAAATGTCAGTTAAGTAAGCTATTTTTTCAAGTGAATAACTCTCCTTCAACAAATCTGCAGTGAACAATATTCAAACACACAATCATTTTTCTATTAGCTGACAGACCTTTGGAAAAAAAAGGGGTCTTTTGGATAGCTTGTGCACTTGGTAGAGATCTGCAAATATGGTATTCCCTTATCTTTGCACAGAGCTATAGCCATTTATTTTCATAATTCCAATTTATGTGGATAAAAGATTTATGAGCAATCTTTTATGTACAAGAGCTTCTATGTGAGTAAAACTAACAGAATCTTGAGATTCTCAGATTAAACCCTTTGGTTTTTCTATCTCCATGCCATTTACAGCTTTTATAACCTTCAAGGCATCAGGGCCAAGACATTGGCCTCACGTAATATTTGCTTAACATCTTGCTGTAAAATACTTATTTGTCTCCTTGAATATATAATTTATGGAAGTTTGTTTTCCTTTTTCTTCCAGAATAAATAATGCTCTTCAAGGATTCTAACCACTGCTATTAACTAACATATTTATTAATTCCTTAAAGGCATCAACATGCAATGATAACCTTTTTGATTTAATAATCTTTTTGACTAGAGCTGTCACTACGATGTGTGACGTGTCCTCACTACCCCTCCTACGTGTATGATTCAAAAGTGACTCATTTTCTATTTCTCCTACCGTCGATGAGGGATATATAGGCTGGTAAAACAAGGAATTCTGCATCTGTGTAAGGTATTTGGCTTAAAGCATTTAATATGAAATGTTATAAATGACTTTAAGAGCTTGATCATATAGTGTTGTACTCAATCTCATCAAAAGTGTTCTTACTTTCTGCTTAAGAGAGTAAAAAATTTCATCTGCCTAAAATGGCTGTGTGGGGATACAGTTCTCACAAAATGTGTCCTGCGTGTGGCTTCACTTGATCTCTTTGCATTAAGTAAAATGTTTAGACCAAGTGTGAGAATAATTATAAGACATGAATCCCAATCCGAGGGAATCATTATTTTTAAAAATCTTTATTTATTTATTTATTTATTTTGAGAGAAAGAGAGAGAGAGAGAGCAGAGGAAGGGCAGAGAGAGAGGGAGAGAGAAAATCCCAAGCAGGCTCCACACCCAGCACAGAGCCCAACATGGGACTCGATCTCACAACCCAGAGTTCATGACCTGAGCTGAAATCAAGAGTTGGATGCTCAACCGACTGAGCCACCCAGTCGCCTCTCTGAGGAAATCATTATTATATTATCTTATTAATATCTTACATATTTGAGGGGGTTCTTGTGATTCTGAAGTCTTTCCAGCTTTCATCCCAAATTATCCATTGGGCTGGGAAAGTAAGCATATGTACAAATCACATCTAAAAACAGACTGTGGCATGTTCTGCTTTAGAAATTCATTTGTAAAATAACATATAATATACGTGTAATATATATATAATTTAGTGAATTATTAATATTATCTAATTATATAAAATAATAAAAGATATACAAATAAATATATATAATATGCATTTTATGTAAGGTCTGCATTTTTAAGTTACTTTAAAATAAATATATGAAAAACTTGAATAATTGAACATACTATAATTTAAATTACAATATGGAATATATTCACTTTCACTTCATTTAAAGGGTATACAAAGTGTACAAAAATTTGTTCATTATATTTCTAGATAATCAAAAAAATATGTTGAAAACAATCAATGTCTGGAAACTACAGTCCTCTTTAATAATTCAGTAAATTTTATGTCCAGAAAAAACACCTAACTTAATTCTAAGGGATTTGTTTCTAAAAACCTATATAAATCTTAACACAGTATATACACATTAATTCTAAAAATGACCCCAAAATTATTGATTTCCATCAAAAATAAGATTTTGATTTTTAACCTTGAAATCCAATAGGAAGGAAGGAAAATTAGCAAAAGTAGAAAGAGGAAAAATAGAAAAAGATGGAGAGAGTAAGTAATAATTGAGAAAATTAATAAAATTAATGATTCTTTGGTACCTTAAAAATTTATTCATACCTTCTATTTTAGAATTAAACAGGGAAAACTATGAACAAAAAATAAAAGCACATGAAATGGAAAAGATAATTAAATTAATACTTGCAAAAAAATAAACAGTCATATAAAATCTTCACTTGGGATAAACACATTGATACAAAAATAATGACCTCTCTCTCTCAAAATAAATAAATAAACATTTACAAAGGGGGCGCCTGGGTGGCTCAGTCGGTTGAGCATCCGGCTCTTGACGTAGGCTCAGGTCATGATCCCAAAGTCTGTGAGATGAAGCCCTGTGTTAGGCTCTGTGCTGGGTATGGAGCTTGCTCGGGGTTCTCTGTCTCTCTCTCTCTGCTCCTCCCCCACTCGGATGTGTGTGTTCTGTCTCTCTCTCAAAATAAATAAACATTCAAAAGTATAGCCAGATAACTGGGAGGATTCCGTGGGAAAGGGGACACGTTGGTGCTAGCTCCATTGGCGAATTCTTGGTCAATAAGATCTGGGGAGATGCTATGTGTAGACTTGGGTCTACACGAGTCTTACTCAAGCAGAAAATGATAAAAGTAATAAAAACTTGTCAGGAAGTTTTTAGAGAAAGCCATAAAAGAGCATTCAAATATAATGTTAACTGTTGTGAACTGTTTTATTATAAAAACGCCTTCACATTTGTTAACAATATAAACAAGTTCAACCATGTGTACCTGTAGCACAACTGTACCCCATTTTTGACAATGGATTGGGAAACACTGATTTATTTTGCCATACTTCTGAAATAGTAAGGTTGAGGTAGGCATTACTAATGGTCACCAATATTTTCAGGTTTTTTTCCCCTTCCCGGACATGCAGAAAGATGACATTTCTCATCTCCCTTGACCTTAGTTATGACTGTCTGGCTTGCTTTGGCCAATAAAATCTGAAGACTGAAGTGACAGATATCACTTCTCAGCAGAAACCTCTAAAAGTGGATATCCTCTTTCCCAGCAGTGGCAATTAAGAAAGAAGGTGTTAAATGTGGATAATACAAGACTGAAACCCCCAGGATGAGCGAGTCACCCCATAGAGAGCTTTCCTGGAGGCTCAACCTGTTCCAAAATGGACTTCACGTGAAACAGAAATTGACGAATTGTTCCTGCAGCACGTTCCAGCCTATCAGGTATGATACAGCCTCAACTTCAGTGACCTAAAACACTCTCAATACAGTAGAACTAGGGTGAAGTGTCTATAAAATAAAATAAATTGGAATCAAACGTATTGTGGAATAAAACAAAAATATCTCTCGGGGCACCTGGGTAGCTCGGTTGCTTAAGTATCCGACTCTTGATTTTGGCTCAGGTCATGATCCCAGGGTCATGGGATCAAGCCCCAAAACTGGCTCCATGCTGAGTGTGGAGCCTGCTTTAAGATTTTTTCTCTCTCTCCTTCTGACCCTCTCCACCACTCAGGCTCTCTCTCTCTCAAATTAAAAACAAAACAAAACAAAACAAACAAAATTTCTTATTCCTCAAACTCTTGGTATTTTCCCACTAAAAGAGAAAAGTTTTATTATGATGTTCTGTAAAACGTAATCAATCTCTTAGAGAAGGAGTTATTTCATTTCCTGTCTAGGTAAAGTCACGTAATATTTAACGAACATCTATATACAAGTTGCCGCAAATGAAAGAAAGGAGCAGAGCTACGATATTCTTCCTTGATATGAAATTGAAAAAAAATCAAAACAAGCGGTAGGAATGATATAGAAGAATGATTATGACATTAAAAATATGAAATTTAGATTTTCAGTAGTCTGATAATGATATGCATGTAATTTTATGTATTAAACTATTGGAAAAGCAGTAAGATTATTGCATTCTCCCTTGTATGCATTCTAATAACTTAACAAATTTAAAGCTGTTTTTCACTTCATTGATATTCTTCCTCCAGGCATCTCTCTGCATGAAATTCAATGAACCCCCCCCCCTTTTTTGGGCAGATTCCACCTAAAATATATAAAATTATCGGTGCTCAAGCAGAATTCTTCTTTTTTTTTCAGAATGTGCCCATTAACAAATTACACTGAAATATCACTACCTCTAATTAAATTACTCTGACAGAGCACAGGTTGTGTAGAAGTTCCTTTTCTCGACTGTATGATTATTAGTTTCTGAAACTTAATGCAGTTTAGTTCCCCTAAATTTAGTTACCAGGCTACTGTGTCAACAAAGAAGGAATCTTAATTCCTAATTTTTGTGACAGGTTTTTGTTAATTTTTAAAGAAAATAGAGTTTTCATAATAAGGTTTACCGGAAGCAAAGGCTCCTGCTAATTGGAATTTTCAAAAACACCACTGAAAAAGGAAAAAGCCGAACTAAACTAATCATGTGTCTACATTAGTTTCGACAATGCAGTCTCCAAATGTGCCACAGAAATCAGAAAGAGCCA
The DNA here is from genome assembly GCF_028018385.1 of Neofelis nebulosa. Lineage (NCBI taxonomy): Eukaryota > Metazoa > Chordata > Mammalia > Carnivora > Felidae > Neofelis > Neofelis nebulosa. The sequence goes on along the minus strand of NC_080792.1, from coordinate 44,376,126 downwards.
ATGTCTCCCCAGAATGCCCAGCTTGCTAAGCCAAGGAACAAAAGGATGTGATATGTTTTATGAAACTTGAATAAAAGAAAGAGGTACATAGAACATAATGTTCATTAACTAAATCAGCCCTACCAGTATTACATGATATCACATTAACTGAAATTAAAGTCCATTGAACTATTACACTATTAAATCCAAAACCATTTGCTGATAGTAAAGCTATAAAACAAACAGAGTATAAGATTTCACCCTAAACATGTAAAACAATTTAAGAAATATTTATTCCTTTACTGGCTATTAGGAGAAAAAGATCATGGTCACATATGGAGAAATAACAATGTATTTTAAAAGGCTCTTGAAAATATACCATAATAACACATAACTAATAGTTTAAAAGCTGAATTCCCAATAATTACTGCCAACCCCCTCAAAAGATATGTCAGCTCACCAGCCACTGTAAAGAACTGTATCAACAGTAAAGGTGGGCTTTCTACAGAATGCAAACTATACACATATAACAAAACCATACCAAAACTCACACAGTATTAACACACGCTATTTCTGAAGGCTGCCTATACTTTCTGAGCTAACATGATATGTATGAAGTATTTAATATATGAAACATTCCATAAAAATTCATTCGTGTTAACTACTTTTCTTCATAAATCCAATGAGTTATTAAAAAAATTATATAAAATCCATCCCTAAGTTGACAACAAAATTGAAGTAGTAAAACAACGAATTCTAATACGAATTCAATTAATGTGTTTCTACTTGGGAAACATCACCATATAATCTGGAAAAAAAAAACCATGATCTTTTAGTCCATCCTATTATTATTGTCTTAGTAACCCACTGTCCAACTTTATTTATTTATTTATTTATTTATTTACTTATTTTGGAGCCCTATGTGGGGCTCAGATTCACAACTGTGAGATCAAAACCTGAGCCGAGATCAAGAGTTGGACACTTAACTGACTGAACCACCCACACGCCCCTGCACTGTCCAACTTTTTAGAGAATTATTGTATAAACTCTAGAAAGCTATTCCAGTGGCACAAAAGTATTCTTCCAACAACCTACCTAGATAATATTTCTTAGGTCCAGCTCCACTCACTTTGGCCCGTCATGTATAGCCATCAGGAAAACAAGGGCAAGTAATCTATGACATACAATCAAAAAAATGCCCTATGACTTTTCATGCATTAACAGGAAAGTAATAAAGCGTTATTTGAAGATTATGATTTTACACAAATGTATAAATACTGAAGTGGGGTAACAGTCTTCTTAAATGCCAATTACTTATATTTAGGAATTACGTTATTCTTAGTAAATTTTTTATTATTGTGTCCAGAACTGGAATAATTTCAAAATGCTATTTGCTTTAAAACAAACAAACAATAAAATAATCCTCTTCATAAGTGTTCCCTCCCTCTACACAGCCTGGAACGAACATCTACTTCTGTGAACACACCAACTCAGCAGTCTGGGCAAAAATCTCCTGCTTCAAATGCCAATAATAAGCCTTATCCTCATTAATGGGTTGACGTTTTCTTTTGGAGAAATGATTACACTTCTATTTCACCATTCTCATTAATTATAGCAAAATGAATGGGATTAATTGTCATACACTGTAACTTTATGGCCATCTCATGTATACTCCACTCTGTGTGACTTCTCTAGAAACATCGTAGGTGCGGGAGTGTTCAGTCTAGGAGCAATAATCTCATCCCTACCCCTCCCCAAACGCCACTACAGCACTCATGGTCCAGCTCTTAGGTACACTTATGAAGGGTCGGGATATCTTTAAAATTTTACAGAAATAAAGATTTTGCACATTTAATTTACCCTATGAAAATACATGAGCATGTATTAAAGGATTTTCATTACATTAGCCACAATGATGTCAAGGCAAATATCCTGTGCACCTATCGTTTGCTTCCAACTTTACCATTTCCCAATCTGTATGTATTAGTTACAATAAATCAAGTTAGGTTAAAACAATATCCTTATCCTGTGCTGATAAGCAGATGCAATAAGCAGGCTAGTCTGAATTATATTTTTTTGCCTAAAAGCCCCAGCAACACTAATGCTTTAGGATAATATATTAAAACCCTATTTAAAAAAATTAACTTAGATACCTGACTACCAGAGGCATGAAAATGAAGTAAAACAATAGATGTAAATAAATGGGGCAATGACAGAAATACACACACACACACACACACACACACACACACACACACACCTCTAACAGTAATAATGAAGGACATACTGAATGCATATTTTTCACTTAAAAAAACATCATTTTTTTAAAAGGAGGGATATAAAAACCAAGAACAGATAGAAATACCAAGGCATGAAAGAGACTCCAGATAGGTTGGTGGGGCAGGGGGTCCATGTTTTTGGTGTATTACCTCTGTTCCAAATACACAACCATAATAATAAAATATATTAAGTAAAGCAAAATGACATAAAACCTAGGCAGGCTCAAAAACAAGATGAATGTTCCAGCAGACCAGAAATAAACTTAATGTAAATTGTCACCTGGATAGGAAGCAAGCAGGGGCCACAGAAGCTCAGCGTATGTGGGGTAAAGGGGCTTGAATGTAAGGGAAAGACGGTACAGCACCTGGGACATCAGAATCTAACATCGAATTCACTTCATGGACCATTCTGATTTTCTAGATCCCACTGGCCATTCTTCTCCTTCTCTAAAGATGTCTCAAGGGGCAGCCCAGGACCTTTACTTCTCTACACTTTCACCCTGGAGGATTTCAGCTGGCCCCAAGGTTTTAAAAACCACCCGTACAAAGATGAATAGTGAATATGTATGTATAAACTTTGTTCTGAAATCTAAACTCCTACATTCAACTTGCCATCTCCACTTGGACATGTAAAAGGCAACTCAAACTAAGCAAGTGCCAAAACCAACTCTTGATTCGCTCCTTCCCCCAATAAATGAACTTCATGGTTAACAATGTCACCCCTCACCCAAATGCTGACTCCAAGTCTAGTTGTTGAGTTTGACTCCTGTCTTATTCCAAATGAATCAACCTGAAGGTCCTGTCAGCTCTATATTTTTTTAATGCTTATTTTTTTTTTTTTTGAGAGAGAGAGGGAGAGAGAGAGAGAGAGAGAGAGGAGGAGAGAGGACATGAGCAGAGGAAGGGCAGTGAGGGAGGAAGAGAGAGAGAATCCCAAGCAGGCTCTGCTGTCAGCACAGAGCCCAATCCAGGGCTTGAACTCACAAACCATGAGATCATGACTTGAGCTGAAATCAAGAGTCAGATACTTGGAGACTGAGCCACTCAGGAGCTACTTTTCGAATATATCTCCAATATGGCCATTTCTCATCACCTCCATGACTACCATCTCATCACCAGCCATTATCTGGGCTGAATCATGGCTAGAGCCTCTAACTGGTCTATCCGTTCCACTCTTCATGATACCTACCGTGGGCTTTTAAAAATATAAATTAGATCATATTCAAAGGCTTCCTATCACACAGAGAATAAAACCCTTCACAAAGGTCCCTGGCCCTGCAACCTCATCCTCCTTTCCTGTTGTCCGAGCTCACAGGGCCACCAGTCTCGTGGTAGCATATTAATTACGCATTTTAGCAACAAGCCTCAACAAGCCTCAAGTCCTTTCCTATATATTTGAAATATCACACAGTGCAAGAGAGAGGAGAAGAAAAATAAAAGTGGAGAGGAAGCAAGAAAACTTGGAAAGCCAACTGTCCAGATAACAGATCATTTGGTTTATTTAGGTCTTTTTATAGGCTTTATTATTAAAGAAAGTTACCTTTCATTAATTTTTCCCAACTTTCTTCTCTTTGTTGTTTCTTTCCATGTCACTGGTACCAGTGGATAATTAGAGTGGACTTTTTTCACTCAAAACAATTAATGAATAAAAGGAATGTGAGACCCTTTTTCATTCATTAGCTGGTTTGACTAGAGATAAGTGATATGAATCATAGAATGCACGGGGCGGGCTGTAGCATATTACACACTTTAGGAAGAGCTAAGCAAATAGAGAGGGGGAAAACAAAAATGTTTTGATGTCTGTAATCTAATAACTGGTCTAACCACCAGAACATGCAGCTGTGGATGAGACGCTATGGATCACCCAGAGTCTGTGTTCTACTGTATCACATAGCCTCTCAAACAACACTATTTGAAAACTTGCAGGAGGAATGAACAAATTCCAACAAGTTCTTTAGTAGTAAAGGACAAGGTCAACAGTAACAACAGTCTAGTGTTGAGCCAGCGTTCACTCATATGTATTCTAGGTCTTCTCAAAACTGGGGACTCGTAACCCTTAACATAAACTTGTGGCCACAGCATCTCAACCACCAATTATAATCCTGCTTCAATGAGAATGTGTACAGCATCACTCTCAATATAAGGAAACAAAGCACAAAGGTGGATATTGCACCCACTTCCTCAGATCCAACAGCTCAAGTTAATAATATCACATTAACTGGTTTTGTATGTATGTGTGAACCCATCCATCTATCTACATATAAAAGTGAAGTGCTTTGCACTGTACTCTGAACGGAGTACTCAGTCAACCATATAATTCATTACTGCTGTTTCTAAGTCAGGAGTCCAGGGTTCAGAATGTGAGATCTAATATCTCATTTGGATATCACCTCCAATGATCCAAATACTTTCATGTACTTTTTTTCCCTTTTCCTTTTTGTACCACAGTTCCCCACCTTTACATGCAGGGAAACAAAAGGCCACAGAGTGTTAAGTTACCTGGTCACATTGAAAGTGGGGACACAGCTGTCTGAAGTTCTTGGCGACAGCCTAGGAGGCACCCACTGTATTTCAGGACCAAGGGGTATTTCCATCTCTTGTTGAATTGCCACCACTGAATGAAAAATAACCAAATGATTCCCACTCTGTCATCTAAGGTGAATACAGAGGTGGATATGGCAAGGTCCCTGACCTCTAGGCATTTAAATTTAGGAGGAAAGGCCTTCAATAACTAACAGTAAAGTAAAACAATATATAACAAGGTGGGCTATGCCAAAGCTCTTGACAAGTACATCTGGAGGGGAAGGAAGGGGATCACTGAAGACATAATGGAAATGGCAGCTGGCTTTTGATCTGAACATAGAAGGAAATGCGGGATTCCCACAGGCTGCGTGGAGAGAGGGATGTGGTGATGGCTTCAGCATCAATGGGGCCTGGAAACCCCAGTGATGGTGCCTTCACAGAGGCATCAACGTTTGTGTTACGAGCAGTGCCTGGATCACAATTGTTCCTCACTCAATGTCTTTGTTAAAAATGAGTATAAAGGGTTTTTTCCTAGGGCAAATTTGTTTGGCATGGTGTGTGTAGGATGTATTATCTTTGTGGGGGAGGAATATTTATGGACTAAAGTCCCTTACTACAGTCTCCAGGTAGGCTGAAATACATGAGGCTTGAAGAAGAAAAGTCAACATAGGCACAAATTAAAGATCTAATTACCAACACACATGAATTGGTTCACAGAATTTAGGGACTGTATGTGTGTATGTGTGTGTGTGTAACACGCATATCTGATAGTAATATTAAGCATTAAAATTTAAATGTCATTGTAGTTTTTATATGAAGGCTTAGCATTTCCCCTTTTCCTGAGCCATGGGTTAGATCTATTTATATGAGGAAGACCATTAGTGGTATTTTTTAGATACAGGAATTATTAAAAAACACACAATATAATATGCAAGATGTGATTATAAAGAAATGGGATTGATTCCACAAGTCACATAGAAAAATCAGATTCATTACATAATAAGCACGCTTTGTATAAATTATAGTCCAACCAACAAGGGCACTAAATATGCACTTTAATTTAGAGTACAATACAGAAGTAACTTTACTATCTAATGAGATGAATTATTAATGAAGCTAAAAGATACTAAAAGAAATCTGCTTGTATAAAAGCCAATCTAATCTCATGTATAAGTAATCTTCAATAAAACATTACCATTTTATACTCAATTGAACTATATCCTCAACTAGTCTGACATAGTGTTTTCTTCAATAGGAACAAATGTCATTGATAATGAGAGTTTTATAATTTTGTTCTTGTTTGGTGCAAAAAATAAAAAGAGCAGTGGACTACAGCCAGTAAACTAAGTCCTGGTTGTGGTTCCACTAAAACTGAATAATTCTCTAAACAGCTTTGAATTTTCATTTCAGCTGTAATGTGAAGGAGTTTCATTGGATGACTGCTAATATCTTTTACAGCATAAAAATATGCATACACATAATCTAAATTTTGGGATCACAACAAGTTCCAGAGTGAATATCACCACTGAAGGTGGTACTCCAGTTATTTTGGTTTGTTTTTGTTTTCCTTGTTGTTTGAGCAGGCTTTCACCAAAATACAATGGCTTCTCTGGACAAAAAGGACAAGAAAACTCACACAGGAGTAAGTTATTTTTTTCATGTATTTTTCTCTAGTTTTTAAAAAGCCATAAATCCCAAAGCAAAGTTAAAGTCCATATATCACATTCCATGTAATTATAGCTGAAGGGGTAGTAACAGGTACAGTGATAAAACTCACTGTGATTATTCAATGGTCACTCTTCTTTTCATTAGGTTAACAATTTACATTGGTGTTAATGAACTGTAATTTATAATCTAGCTGTTTTTCTTTCGCTAAACTTTGTATGTCCTCACAAAAAAGAAAAGAAGCTCAAGTTATTCTGTTTGAAACACAACTCTTCCCGGAATAGACCAGGCGACTTCTCTGCACGAAACAGATTTCAGTCACTGCAGCACTAAGTGTCACAACACATATAAATCTTGATGATCAAAAGATACTACCAGTATTTCAAGCTACAAATTCTGTGGCCCATTCCCTTTAAATAATGAATGTCAATGAGGAAAGGTAAAACTCAAACTTCTGTGGAACAGTTCTTTAGAACTATTTAGTAAGGAGCACAAAACTGTTGTAACTCTGGAAAATAAAATTATGCACATGAGAGAACTAAGGCTACAGTCTCCAAAGTTTCCAGGCTTGATGGCGTAAATGTTTTTCATGAAAGATGAACTGAAGACCTACAAAGTTCCTTGGGAGATAGATGATGAGAAAACCAACATGACTATTCCAGGCTTAAGTTACAACAGAAGAGGCGCTCCTTTAACTTTTGTATGTCATGTTTACTTTTTGAAATTTCTAATAAAATAAACTCAGAGGGTGCCTAGGTCACTCAGTTGGTTAAGCATCCAACTCGAGATTTTGGTTCAGATTATGATCTCACGGTCATGGGATTGAGCCCCGCGTCAGTCTCTGCACTGACCACACAGAGCCTGCTTGGGAGTCTTTCTCCCTCTCTCTCCACACCTCCCAAAATAAATAAATAGACTTAAAAGAATATAAAAGTTTCTAATAAAATAAACTCACTGGTTGTTATAAGAGAGGCATTGTCTATTCGGTTCATATCACAATGGCCACATGTAAACATTCCACAGCAAGTTTTGGTTTACAATGAGTAGCATTCTGTTTCTCAGGTTCAAAGTCATCTTCTTTAAGCAGCCTATTTTATATGCACACAGTACCTTCTGATAATTCTTTAATGGATTACAGTGCAGAATTTAAAACAAGTAACTTTGTTGAATACCTTATTGTTTTTCTAGGCGGTTTCAAATCCCTTGAAGTTTGGCAAATTTTAACAAAATTAATGAGGTTAACCTTCATTTTCCAGACTTGTAGAGCTACTTTATGTTACCATAGACCTCTTATTTAAAGATGACTCACAGTCAAGGACTTTTAAGTTTGACTTTATTTTTGGGAAAATCTGCTAAGCTCAAAGTAGATCCTAATAAAGACAACTATGGGCCACTTTCTTAAACACATTTAAGCAACTAAATACAGAATAATCCCACTTAAAATAAATTAGATTTATGAAAAGAGAGACATCGGAACTGAAATTTAAAGACAAAGTAATAACGTTCTTCACTTTATAAGGTTCCTTTCTGTAGCTGCATGATATTGTGCCTGAAAATATAAGTCTTACTACAAGATAAGTACTGGGAGACGAGCTAGAAATATAAAAGTGAACAGAGCAAGTGATCTACCATCAAGAAGTGAAAGTCTCATCTAAAAATTTCTCTAGCGAATTATATGAATTAAAATGAAGAGCTACAGAGTGGGGATTAGGGAAATTAGGTCAAGAAATTTAAGAGCTGAAGTTGACATTTAATAACATGATTAAACAGAGTATCACAAGAGGTAGAAAGTAGCCACAAAAATATTTGGTTTGTAAAATTTTAATTTACCTGCAGTTTGCAGGAAAATGTCTGGAATATACAGAAAGGGACAAATGCAGTTTGTTGCAAAGTATTGCTACCTGAATTTGAAAACATGTATCTTATTTTGAAATGTAAATGTGCAATTCTCTAAACTTACCACTTTAAAGAAGGCAAAGTGGAAACACAGCTTTTAAATATTCCTTCCTTCAACCACCACTCCTGTCCCCATAAGATTATATGCGCACAGTTTCCTTCTGATTATGTTTTAGTTTGATTTTAGAGTAACGGAAATTCATAGTATCACTGAATGTTTAAAATACAAAAATATGCTTTGTACATAAGCCTTCTCATTTTATGCTACTTTGTTTTCCAATTTCACTAAATCACTGTTGGAGGGAATAAATAAGGCGATTTTTGTTACCTGAAAGGAAAACATATGATTCTGCTTGGTTCTTTACTTTCTCAGTGAAGATACACACATTGGTCTTTAATAAAAACATGCCATTGAGTTTCCATTTCCCATAATTCCTTATGCTTAGTGAACAAAGTCATAATAGGTATGTCAGAATGAAAACAGGGATAAAGTTCTTTTGAGCTGACGGAAATGCCTATGCAGCCTTTTATAACTGGAATACTGACCGTCAGCAAAACAGAGATTGGGTGGCTCAAACAGAGCCCATATTACATCTGATTCACTGATCCCTTTCAAATTCTTGCCCCCAACCACGGAGCAACACAAAACCTTCCTGAGCTCTGCCGGTCCTTTTGTCTGTTTGCAAAACAAAATACAACATAAGAATAAACTCTTAGGGGGTAAAACAGCATTTCTATTTGGACAATTATCTCCCTTTTGGTTACCTTAAGATTCGTGTTCTTTCTAGTTTTTTCGGCTTGTAACTATCCATCACCTGTTACTTGGCAATCTGCTATTGTAAAAAAATCTGTTGTTCTCCTAGCTTTCTCTAAAGAAGCAACTTAAATGAAAAGTCAATATAAATGTGCTTTGTGTACCCAGCAGCATCTCAAAGTGCTTATAAGATAATTAGGACTGGTAAGGAGTCACTGGTTTTATACCTTAAATTGGGTACGAATTTGAGATTAAACGTCAAAAGAATCTATCTGTGAATGCTTGCTAAAATACAAAATTTCATAATTAAAGTCATGCACCCCATGTAAAATGAAAGATGTTCTATGTGTAAAACATGCCTTAAAATAATTTTACTAATGGGTAGATACAAGATTCTTAAAGGATGCTTTTCCTCCCAGATTTTTATAGACATTAAACACACCATGAAACTTTATGGGGTTTCAGATTGACTTCCTCCATGAGGGTACAACTGCTTTTTACAATGGCTTGTCACATGTTGTGTTGTCCTTAAACATCCCCTTCTCAACTATTAACTTTCCAGTTCACACCATGCACTAAATATTCTAGGACAGCTTAAGAATATTGTGAGAACCTGCAGTAAGTCTACAGAAATACTCTGGAGACAATGCTGAACCATGGAGGGTTTTGAGAGGCACAGAGAGGAAGAAAGGAGATTCCAGTAAGTAGAGGAACAACACCGAGCAGAATAAAGAGAGCGGATGACAAGTCCAAGGAAAGGCGAAAGCCAGTTGTTTCTTAAAATATAGTTCACATAAGGAGGAAGTGGAAGATACGTTTCTAAATTTAGTATGGACACACCACAGAGGACTTGCAAACATTTAGGACAAAGATGCTGAAGGCTTTTGGGCAGGGGAAGTGCACATGGTGTTTTGGGACACATGACCTAACTTAAACGTAAAGGCTGCAAGTATGAACGAAACCCAAAGACTGGCAGAGCACTAAGGAGGTCAGGGTTGGAGCCTAAGGATCTGGGCCAGAGTGATGGCAACCAGGAACCTCAAAAGAAGAGACCTATACCCACAGGGATCGTGAAGACAGAATGAGGAGGAACTGATAACTAGTCTGACGTAAGGATGAGGATTACTTACGAATGGCAAATAAGTCAAATAGTATTCCAGGGACGCCTGGGTAGGCTCAGTTGGTTAAGCGTCCGACTCTTGGTTTTTGCTCAGGTCATGATCTCTCGGGCTCTGTGCTGACAGCCTGGAGCCTGCTTGGGATTCTCTCTCTCCCTCTCTCTTTGCCCTTCCCCCGCTCATGCTGTCTGTCTCGGTCTCAAAACAAATAAATAAGCTTACCAAAAAAAAAAGATTCCAGTGTTCTGAGTCTGACTGACTAGTGGAAAGATGAATGGAAATGAATTAAATCTGAAAGAGGAAAGTTTTGTGGAAGATTTTTTGTCAGAACTGCTGACTTAATTTAGCAGTGAAACTTATATAGGGGCGCCTGGGTGGCTCAGTTGGTTAAACACTTGACTTCGGCTCAGGTCATGATCTCGTGGTTCGTGGGTTCGAGCCCCGCGTCGGGCTCTGTGCTGACAGCTAGGAGCCTGAAGCCTGCTTTGGAATCTGTGTCTTCCTCTCTCTCCCCTCCTCATACTCTCTGTCTCTCTCTCACACACACGAAAATAAACATTAAAAAAAATTAAAAAAAAACCCCAACTTATATATGAATTATGCATCTTCCGAGTGTCTAACACAGTGTGAGATGTAGAAGATTCATACATGACCGCCACAGACCATCCCTGGAGAAGTACCCAGTCCCATGATGGAGACACACGTGTCATTTATCTTGTTGAAGTCACTGGAACAAGGTCATTGAAAGTTGTCTCTGGTAAATCCATAACCTACACTGACTGTCCTCCTGCATGAATCCACATTTCTGACATCTGAGCATTCTCAGGCCTGGTTGAGGGTGGGGATATTATGATGCATGGGATGTCTGAGTTCTAGGCTTGCTGGCACATAGGCACTCTTTGCTAGCTGCATTTGTCCAGTGCTCCTTCCAATGTGTTCTGAGATTTAGGAGACTGGTGTTGATATTTCCATGATTTCATGGACACGATCATTTCTGATCCTCGCTTCAGCCCGAGTAGGCAGCAACTCAGCAACTTGTATTTCCATTTTATAAATGGATTAATTATGGCTCAGGGAGATTAAGCAACCTGCCCAGGTCCCACAACTGTCAAAGAGAACAAGCTACCATTGTGAGGGACCAAATGAACTACAAATAAGGATAGGTTTCTAGCTCCCATTTACGTTCTGGCTTGTTACAATTACCTATTTTCTGCTCTACCACTGCCATGTCTGGATTTCACAGTCTGTATCACATGTTTGTTTTCTTTTTTTTGTCAAGTTCTTCTCACCACTAATTTGTAAAGATAATTTTCTCCCAATTCTACTAGTTGTGGGAATCAGAAATTCCACAAAATTTAGAGCCTTGTGTGACTATGAAATGGATCTTCACATTTTATAGTGATTCTGTAGACACAAAGAAGGCAAAGTTAAGGTCTGTCAACATTTATGGTTCAAAAAAAGGAGAGTATGGAGACAAGCAACGAGACAGTGTCTTGCAAACTACATTCTGATCATAACACACGTTGTAAGATTGGCAACAACTGACTGCCAATGCCAAAAACACAAGTAAATCTCTTTTTGACCAATTAAACACAAATAAAAGTTGTGAGTGGTTTTTATTTTGATAATACCTTTAAATGGTATTACTGAAGAATAAATAACTGTTTCCTTAGATGGAGCCAGAGTGCTTACTGACAGTTGACTGAGCATTTGTGCACAGAGCCTTGGAGTTACATGTCTAAGCAAGAATGCGACACACTCTAGTCATTTCCACTTGCTTTGCTATACAGTTAAGACACTGCTCTTTAGCACAGGGAACTACATAACTATGTTAACTGTCCAGGATAACAATAAGACCACTACCTTATAGCTTTATAGCACCGTAACAGTTACAAAACTGCCTTCACAGAAGCAGAAGGCCACGTATGATTTCTGGTATGGCAGTATTCCAAAAACTGAGTACCAATGGATGGTACCACAGGGCCACCACATCAGCAAAATAATTAACTCTCTTCCAAGCAGCTAAAATTCTGTGATGGACAGATCATGCTAATTTTCTTAGGTCAGTGCCCTGATAAAACCTGTATTCCTACAACAGCATTCAACACAAAAACTCTTAGTTTTACCTCCTATTAACAAAAGTATCTGGAACAAAATTATCCATAGGTAGCAAACCTGGTGACTGCTTGAAAAATATCAGATGCAGGAAGTAGAGAAAAAAATAGAAGCAGAAGCTGAATCAACAGAATACAGCTGACCTCTGATGCAGAACACTGCAAACCCTCACTATAGTAAATGCTGCCCTACTAAGTGCAACAAGAATATCGAGATAGATGACTCCAGTCCTGGCCCTGTGGCCAGGATCAACAGAATCCAGCTGACCTCTGATGCAGAACACTGCAAACCCTCACTATAGTAAATGCTGCCCTACTAAGTGCAACAAGAATACCGAGATAGATGACTCCAGTCCTGGCCCTGTGGCCAGGATCAACAGAATCCAGCTGACCTCTGATGCAGAACACTGCAAACCCTCACTATAGTAAATGCTGCCCTACTAAGTGCAACAAGAATACTGAGATAGATGACTCCAGTCCTGGCCCTGTGGCCAGGATCAACAGAATCCAGCTGACCTCTGATGCAGAACACTGCAAACCCTCACTATAGTAAATGCTGCCCTACTAAGTGCAACAAGGTTTAAACACAGAATACCGAGATAGATGACTCCAGTCCTGGCCCTGCAGAGACTCACAGTATAGTGAAGGACAAACAAATGCCAATGATTTTAATTCATTATTCTCATAGTGAAAGAGCTTTGGTCCATTGACTCGGCAGTTATTCCAAATATGCCTCTACACACTATCTCATTTAATCCTAAGAACAACTATAAGAGGGAGGTGTTATTTTAGAGATGAAAAAAAAGTCACAGGGTGATAAAGTACCAGGTCCAAGGTCACGCATCAGGGGTAGATCTAGTATTTAAACACAGCTGTGTGATTCCAAAGCCTAGTATGCATTTTCAAAATGCTTCACTGTCTTTCAGTCATGGAGGAGCCCATAGTGAGCATGAGCCATGAATTACTATCTTTATGAATAAAAATGTCTTTCTCTTCGAAATTGCACTAGATTATACATTAATAAAATAATGAAATCTTTATCACTTGGTGCATTCTTGAAACAGCATCTTTTTAATTCGCATGTTTCCAAGAGTGGTTTCCTGAAGTGCAAATCTGCCCCTTCTACTTAAAATAAGGTATCCCTTGGCCCCATGGGCTCCATAAATGTTTCTGACATTTCTAACAGACAAAATCAGGATTCATTTAATTTCTCACTGGAATCACACATCAAGTTTTACATGAAATAAGAAGAATGAATTTCTATTGAGTACTTTCCGCTTTCATCAAAGCCTGAATCAGACCCAAGACTCACCAGGCAATGTGAAAAAATGGACAGTCAGCAGGCGTCTGTGTGTTTTCAATGGGTAAGTGTCCATGACAACAGGAAAAAATGCCACAGCAGTGCAACCAACACTGTTAGCAGGCTCAGAGAGATTAGGAATAGAATTAGCCTAGAGATCAATCTACCTCTTTTCCTTCCTTCTTCTACATGAATCATTCTTAACAGAATTAGGAAGCACTGAAGAAGCACAGACCTGCCTCCATGTCCTCCATTCTGAACTGATACAAGGCTGCATGCGAAGTCCAGCCCATCTGGCAGTTTTCAACAATCCTACACTTGACATATTTTCTTGTAGTTCATAAACAACTTATAAAGTTCCCACTAACGGTAAGTATGAATGAAATGATTAAAAAGAGAAATGTATTTTCTGAAAATGATATGTGGAAGTATACATTCCATTGAGATGTTCCCAATTACCTTAAGCATTTTACCCTGATTTTATTTAAATATAATTTTTTCAGCTCATTAAGGTGTAACTGACAAAACTGTTAAGATATTTAAAGTGTTCATCGTGATTATTTGATATATGTATACATTGTAAAAATATTCCTGCCATCCAGTTAATAAACACAGCTACGGCCTCACATATATGTATATTATACACACACACATTTATATGCATTTTTCTTTGGTGAAAATAAGTTCTACTCTTCTAGTAATTTTCAATTACACAATACAACAGTATCAACTACGGTCACCATGTTATACATTAAATCCTCAGACCTTATTTATCTCATACTTGAAAGTTTTAAATATAATTTATTGATGAAAACAATGAATTAAAGCAAGAGATGACTGTTTATTTATTTATTTATTTATTTATTTGAGAGAGAGAGAGAGAGAGAGAGAGAGAGGGAGCGCGAGTGCTAGAATTGGGGAGAGGGAAGAGAAACTTAAGCAAGCTCCATGTTCAGCACAGAGCCCAATGCAGGGCTCAGTCCCACAACTCTGGTATCATGACCTGAGCTAAAACCCAGAGTCGGATGCTCAACCGACTGAGCCATCCAGGCACCTGTTTCCCTTTGTTTTTATTTATTTATTTATTTATTTATTTATTTTTTTTTTATTTTTTTTTTAACGTTCATTTATTTTTGAGACAGAGAGAGACAGAGCATGAACAGGGGAGAGGCAGAGAGAGAGAGGGAGACACAGAATCAGAAGCAGGCTCCAGGCTCTGAGCCATTGGCCCAGAGCCCGACGCGGAGCTCGAACTCACGGACCGTGAGATCGTGACCTGAGCTGAAGTCGGACGCTTAACCGACTGAGCCACCCAGGCGCCCCCTGTTTTTATTTTTTTAATGTTTTTATTTATTTTTGAGAGAGAGTGCAAGAAGGGGAGGGGCAGAGACAGTAGGGTACAGAGGATGTACCCCACAGGATGAAGGGTACAGGGTACAGGATGAAGCGGGCTTCATGCTGACAGCAAAGAGCCAGAGGCAGGGCTTGAACTCACAAACTGAGATCATGACCTGAGCTGAAGTTGGAAGCTTAACTTTACTGAGCCACACATGCGCCCCCCAGGCACCTCCCTGACTTTCCCTTTAAATACTTGTCTTTAACTTTTGTTATGTCTTTTGGAGTTAGAACTGAGACATAGTTCTGTACTAGGAAGGCAATCATCACCATAAAAACAAGAAATACGAAACCCAACACTGATAAATCTGATATACTAAACTGTTAAGGAGTGCTTTTTATTAACAACGTAGGTGTGTTTAAATTCTGCTAAAACATTTTACTGTTAAGTTTTTTGACTGTATGTATATAGGAATCTTAAAATTGTGGGTATTATATTTTTAACAATTGACTTTTTCTGTTTATTCAAAAATAAGATTCTGCCTTTATAATACCTAATAACCTAACATTGGAATTACTAGAATAATGCTTTATTATTTTACTTTAAGAGTATCTTAAGTTAGAAGTTCTTCAGTAATTCCATGGTTACCCTGCCTCAGATGACATCTAAGATGATCTTTTGATACTTAAACCCACTCTTTACAGACAGTATTATAGTTGGTGCACTGCAGTGACAGTCTGACATAACACTCCCAAAGCATTTGCTGATCTTAAACTTTGATAAATTCTTTTCTATTTTTTGTCATTTCACTTGTCTTATAAAATCATTCATTCATTCAGCAATTAGCAATTGAGCACCTACTATGTGTAGGCATTGCTATAAGCCCTAGGGATACAGAAGTGAACAAAACAAAAATATATACACATACAACACTGAAGAAAAATTAAGGCAACATTTACATTGTAAGACAAGTTATAGGGGCGCCTGAGTGGCTCAGATGGTTAAGCACTGGACTTCAGCTCAGGTAATGATCTCATGGTTCATGAGTTAGAGCCCTGCATCAGGCTCTGTGCTGACAGCTCAGAGCCCGGAGCCTGCTTCAGGTTCTGTGTCTCCCTCTCTCTGCCCCTTTCCCACTCATGCTCTGTCTTTCTCTCTCTCTCTCTCTCTCAAAAATAAATAAACATTTAAAAAAAAGACAAATTATTACAGGAAATTAAGGGCTTAATGTATAATCTTGCCTTCTTTCTGTTTGGTTTATGAAATGAAAGGATTTCACCAGTTTCCATTAAAGGAGAAGAAAAAAATAGTAATGAGAACTCATAACTTCTAGCAGGAAACTAGACCTGACATAGGAATGGAAGGATGGTCAGAGCTCCTTCCCGCTCAAGAGAAAAAATGTGCAGACGTGGAAAACAGGTTTGATCTGGAGAAGCTGAGGGAGACATGTGATTTTTAAGGGCCTTTAAAATAAGTTCCTTAGTGGTTGATGGCACTGAGTTTTCATTACATCTCAGTTTACTTCAAATTCATAGCTTTTCCTCATGAAATAAATATCCCAACAGCACTATGTTATGGTCATCACCTTTGCAAAATATCATTGTTAACAAATCAAGTAAAGAGAGAAGAAATGATTTCCCTAAGGTCAAAAGTTGGACCTAGAGAGGCCATGTTTACATGTGAATGATCACAACTGACAGGATCCGCAGTGAAGGCCCCACACCCGGCTGGACTGCTCATCTGTTTCTCAGCCTCTTGGTATTTTGAACAGAGATACAGAAACACAGGGACCCGCTGATAGCGTGTTGATTTTTGGCTGCACCCTGAAGGGGAAATTCCAGAAACTGCTCCATTCTTGGCTGTTAACCTCTTTTTTTCTCCGAGATTTCCCTGGTATTCTTCCAATAAACAATCTCATTTGCTTAAGTTGGTTTCTGCTACTTGCAACCAAAAGAACATTAATATTATATTCCCTCCCACTGGTCTATTTTAATTCACTTCCTTTTTTCTCATCATCCTGCTGAAAACTTCCAATATTTCCTATTGCCAATAAGATAAAATGAAATCTACCAACATTCCAATATTCTCTGTATGATATTGTTATTGGCCTTCAAAGCCCAGTCTACGTGCACATATAGCTTGCCACCATGTTCATACCTTGCTTCCCATCCATACTAAAAATGATACTGGAAAAGGTCAGTGAACATTATTTTAATGATATGTTTGCAATCCAATGCAAATCAAAGAAAATCATCAAATTACTAGATGTGGAAGCCTACACAAGTTTACTGCTCTAAGCCTTACTTACTCTTTAATAAAATAAAGATGATAATATTTTGTTCTTAGAGTTACATCAAAGATTTGAAAATACTACAAATAAATATGTAAATTTTATATTATACTTTTATATTTATATATATAATCACCTAGAACAGGGCCTAGCACATAGAATGTTTTCAATAAATGAAAGCCATTTTTCTTTCATTATGAAAGCCATTTTTATTTCATTACAACGTAAATCTGTCTCTCTAACCTAAAGCTCTTTCTTGAGATTCAGAGACACATATTTATTAATTTTTTTTAACAGGAAAGTTATTTTCTATCCTTTCTATGATTTTTATTTGTTTATTTTGAGAGAGAATATGAGTGGGGAAAGGACAGAGAGAGAGGAAAAGAGAGAATCCCAAGCAGGCTCTGCACTGTCATGCACAGAGCCCAACGTGGGGCTCGAACTCACGAAGCCATGAGACCATAACCCAAACAGAAACCAAGAGTCAGACGCTTAACCGACTGAGCCACCCAGAGACACAGACTTAAGTGTCTGTATGACCCTCCCACATGGACATACCTCAAATCCTAAATTCAATCTGTACAAGAGAAAAATTAACAGCCATATTCCTCCCAACCTGGTCCTCCTATATCCCTTACCTTGAAATATGATCCCATCTGCTGGTCACAGAGCTGCAAGTATGATAATTTTAGAATCCTGCCTTACCCAACTGGTCTCCACGTCCTGTGGACTTTTAGCTTCAACATCTTCTAGATAACATCCTCTCTGCTTCTCCCTGGCACACAGACCCTCTCTACCGCTCATCAGGCCTCCAGGGAGAGCTTCCTAACAGATAAACTTTGCCTTTGCTACACTCACCAAATTTACCCTCTTAACAGCTAATGAGTAAGTCTTTCTAAAACTCAAAGCTGATCAAATTTAAATCTATTAATAGTTCAACATTGATTGGAGAATGAAGATGTACTCTTTGGACTGTTACACATGTCCTTGACAACGTGGCCGTGGCCATGCTTTGTTAGTGAACTCCAATCAAATCCACCTGCACCCGTCAGACTGTGTAGGTGTTCCTTTGCCTCTTCATGCTGATCCATCTGAGTGGGAACGCCCGTGCTACCACACCCGGCAAGTGGCTATGCATCTTTCCAGGATCACCTCCTTTCCGAGGTCCCAGCTGATATAGCACGCCCCATGTTTGTGTTCCAGCTATAACCCTTAAATACTTCCATCATAGCACTCACGCTTGTATTTCACATGCTTGAGTATGTATTTTCCCAAGCTGAAGGGCAAAGCTGTGCCTTATTCCTTTAGGGGCTCAGGAGCTCAGCTCAGGCCTGGCACATAGCAGGCCCTTCACATGTGCTTGGTGAATGAATTAAAGTAACAAACAGAAAGTGACAGTTGAGGGTATTTGCAATTTGAATTCTAAGAATGAGACTCAAAGTTCAGAGTATGTTTTGGAATTTGTAGACATTCAGTGTCTCCTAGGATCCACAAGAATATAGCAAATGCTAAGTGTTCGCAATTATGATTTCTACTAATTAAGATAACATTCTGTCACAGCTATTCAGAATACCCTATTTAAGGTAATCAAGTATGTGATGAAGTTGACACATTGTTTCAGAAGGGGCTGAGGCGCCTGGGTGGCGCAGTCAGTTAAGCATCCGACTTCAGCCAGGTCACGATCTCGCGGTCCGTGAGTTCGAGCCCCGCGTCAGGCTCTGGGCTGATGGCTCGGAGCCTGGAGCCTGTTTCTGATTCTGTGTCTCCCTCTCTCTCTGCCCCTCCCCCGTTCATGCTCTGTCTCTCTCTGTCCCAAAAATAAATTTAAAAAAAAGTTGAAAAAAAAATTAAAAAAAAAAGAAGGGGCTGAGTCAAATGTTCATTTTTGTAAGATAGCTATTGCCCATGAGTGACACTTTGAGTTATAAATGCCCTAGGCCTAAATAATTTAAGAATGATGCATTACTGAGTAACACCAGAAAATAACTTACTATTTATTGTCTAGTAATTTGTGACCAATAATATGTCTTCTATATTATCAGGAAATTTGGGCAACTTTAATAAATTTGCACATAACTTCCTTTGTGGGTAATGAAATGTTTAGAAGAAACCTGGGAGACAAAAATGCACTGGGAGAATCTGTTTAATAGTGGATTAAAATAGAGAGTGATTTCTTCAAAAATGTTGATAGCTAGGGGCGCCTGGGTAGCTTGGTAGGTTAAGTTTCTGACTTTTGGTTTCGGCTCAGGTCATGATCTCACAGTTCATGGGTTCAGGCCCTGATGGTACAGAGCCTGCTTGGGATTCTCTCTCTCCCTCTTTCTCTTTGCCCCTTCCCAGCTATCTCTCTCTCTCTCTCTCTCTCTCTCTCTCTCTCCCTCTCTCAAAATAAATAAATAAATAAACTTAAAAAAAATGTTGATAGGGGCGCCTGGGTGGCGCAGTCGGTTAAGCGTCCGACTTCAGCCAGGTCACGATCTCGCGGTCCGTGAGTTCGAGCCCCGCGTCAGGCTCTGGGCTGATGGCTCGGAGCCTGGAGCCTGTTTCCGATTCTGTGTCTCCCTCTCTCTCTGCCCCTCCCCCGTTCATGCTCTGTCTCTCTCTGTCCCAAAAAATGAATAAAAAACGTTGAAAAAAAAAAAATTAAAAAAAAAAAAAATGTTGATAGCTAGGCCATACTAAAACATTAAGAGTATATACAAAGATGTTGTCAGAAACCAAAATATAAGGACTTTTTTTTTTGATATACAGTGATTCAGGTGGGAAGGGATATAAATATAAATCACAATTTCGAGGAAAATCTTACTCTACTCAATCAAATGAAGTTTAACGTAAGGCCTAGAGCTAAGAAAAATGCTCTGCAAGCATGCAGAATGCATCCCAAGTAACAGATCTTCTATGAAATATTGTCATGGACCAGAAAAAAATTGATGTAATGTATCCATTAATTTTCAACCTAATCAATTAGAAAAAAAAAAACTGAAGGAAAAGAAGAGAGACGGTTTAATAGATTTTTAGATGCTACACATTCTAACTTCAATAGTGTTTTAAAAACTTGTTTGGATTTTCCAACAAACTTCCCTCAGATTACAATGGTAATTTTGCATGTAAAATTTCACTTCTGTTGAACTGGAGAAATGGATAAAAGCGTCAGGAGCCATGAGTGATTACGTAGAAGTAAATTTCTCCTTTCAAAGTAGCCTTAAGGCAGGTACACAGTATTTTCTTTGTGAAATCAAGGGGAAGGGCTGTGAAAGGAAGCCTATGTATTTCAACCATCATGCTTTACTGGGATGTGTTAGAAACCAAATGATTGTATCTGATGTGATTCCTACAGGGATCCTTTTATACTTCAGATCTTCAGTGGCCTTGCGATTGGCCGGGCTCCAGGCATTTTGCAAATTATCATCCCTTCCCTAGGAAGTGGATTCGTAGTTGTAGGAAAAGCAACTGAGTCACAAAAAAGCACAGAGATTTAAATACCTAGAAGCTTGCTAGGAGCTAAGAAGGAATGAGATGTTGATAAACGTTAGATTATCTATCATAGAAAGCCTTGGGCCTTTATATACATAGCTGAGCAAGAGAACATCAAAATGCTCTTCATTTTACACCTCAAGATGTTTTAAGACCAGAGGTTAAGATTAGCCTGCTAAGCATGCGACCAAAAGATTGAAATACTTATGATTACCTCTTTAAAATAAAGTAAAAACAAGACAAAAAAACGTGCCTTCTGAAGCCATGTTAGACTTGAATTCAGTGGGTATCAGGAAAGCGAAAAAAACAAAGTTTTCACCCAATTATTCAAGTTCTTATCTTAAAAGATTTTATACTGACATAAACAGATTGTTTCCATATGAAGAATAAGGCCTTGGTAAATTTGGACTGTGATATATTTTAACCTTTATTTAGGGTATAGTGCTAAAAGCTAAAGAGGGAGGGGAGTGGAAGTAAAATTTCCCATTACATCTGTGCTTCACTTA
This sequence comes from Neofelis nebulosa, assembly GCF_028018385.1. Taxonomy (NCBI): domain Eukaryota; kingdom Metazoa; phylum Chordata; class Mammalia; order Carnivora; family Felidae; genus Neofelis; species Neofelis nebulosa. The sequence continues at coordinate 44,354,892 of NC_080792.1, read as the reverse complement.
CCTGCTTTTCACTTGAAATTATGGGCAGAGATTTCATTACATGAAATGTATACATAGGCACAACCCTGCACAAATTTCCTCACATAGTGATAAATAACGATTCTGGTTGTTATAAAGAATAACTGTATTTGATATGTAATGTGGGTCAAATGCCCCCAAAGCATTCCAAGTGGGTACCGAGAGACCGACATTAAAGTTTTTTGGCATTTCTTCAGGACTACGATGTTATTCATGATGCTATTTCCCAGTGCGCATGAAGGTGTTTCTGTTTAATAAATCTGGAGCACCATAACCATGACATGAATGTGAATGTAAGCAAAGAATGCCAAGCCCCTAACTAAATGCAGCAGTCTTTGCACTTTAGAAGAGGCACACACTGCCAGCAAAAACGACAACCTAAATTTTCTGCTGGAACAAAAACGGCAGAGCGTGACATAGCAGCCTGCCATCAGACTTCGGGAGGCTTGGTTTTCATCAATGGTAGCTGAAGCAGCACTGGTCTCCCACTTCCTTTTGGGAAAAAAAAAAAAAAAGCAAACAGACAACACCATCTGCATACAAGTAGAGGGACAAAGCTTGTCCGTCCACTTGCCACACGCCGGCGGTCATACATGTCTGTTTAGGCTCCGTTTCACTGCCTGACCCCCTGGTTATCGCATGTTCAGAGGAATACGCAGCAATTCTTCAAAAGATTCTGGTGGTGTCACATCACACATTTGGAAAAGTTTTCAACCGGAGGGCTTTGGATTGATTTGTTTGGGGTCGTGGGGAGGTAAAAGGAAAAGTTTGAAAAAAGAAGCACTTAAAAGTGGTGAGTACCAAATCCAACCAGCAAGGCGGATGCATTTCCAAAGCCTCCTCTGTGATGAACGCAGGAAAACGTGCTGTGTGCATGTAGTACTCACACCAAAGCAACAGTCGCCTGTTGCCACACGGCTGCTTACAATTCACCTGTTATGATGCTAAACACGCTCCTGAAACTCTACCTTCTGTGCGAAAGGAAACTCTTCACACAGAGATGAAATGAACAGTACAAATACACACTGTGGTAGGAACGGAAGGGAAAGTTAGATGGAATAAAGCGTATTGGTAAAACCGGTAGAAAAGCACCAATGTGCTTTAAAATTTTTATATGCATTGTGGTGTGCTAACCACAAGGAAGCTAAGTGACTAGATTAAGTCATTACTGAGTGATATCCACGGCAAGGCCACATGCACATTAAATGTCAAAAAGTAAACGACTAGCAGCAACAACAAAAACAACAAAAAAACCTTCCCAGCCTTATCCTACAGACCTGCTCACTGCTTCTGGAAACCCAGTATAACTTAACCTGGATGCAATAAGTTATTATTATGATGATGGAAGTCATTTAAATCATTTGAACTATTGTACAGCAAATATTCACTCCTCCCCCAATGGGCAGAAAATACTTTCCCATTCCATTGATGTTGAGTTTGCAAATGTGTCTTGCTTTGGCCACGGGGTGTGGCACAAACCAATGCTTGAAATGTGCTTGTACTGTGAGGCTTGCCTTCTTGGGGATGTCATCACCCAGCAAAGGGATGTATACTGGCTACTCACTAGTTAAGGAGGATGAAGGGAGTGGGGAAGCACATCGAAACTCAGGCTGCAGCTTGTATCCAAGCCCAGCCTGGATCGGCTGAGCCCTACCCGGTCCACAAATGCACGAGCAAGAATCACGACTGCTGTTTTTAGCCACCGAGTTTTGGACTGGCTTGTGATGCGGCATCCCTCTTGCAACAGGTAACTGAGATGGGCAATATCAATAATGATATCGCTCATATATCATCATACACTGTGCCTGTATAGTAAGTAAATGACATAGGATGAAATGAAAGCACAGGGATTTCATAACTGCAGATAGAATATTCAGTATAGTTATAAGCCTTCGTAAGAGTGGACCTTCTTAGTTTTGCCCCCTCCAACCTTTCCAACAGCCACATAAATTAGCTGCTGCCATTTATTAAATACTATGGCTCAGCGTCACAGGCACTAAAACAGTCATTTTCTACTCATTGGACTCTTAAAACAATTCCCTTAATGTAACTTTACCCCCCTTACTGATAAGGAAATCAAGACTTACAGAGGTTAAGTAATTCAGACCACAGAGTTAATAGGTGGCAGCTTCAGGTTTCAAGTAGGTGCTTCCCTAATACTTACCATATTCCAGCAAAGTTTTTTTTTTCTATTTAAAAATGTTTAACGGAGGAACAAGCCAACTGCACAGAGGAGATATAATGTCTTTTTCACTTTTGTTGCTCTGTAGGGACTCATCTGGCACTGAAATAGCTCTCCCATTCCCGCTCCCAGATGGTCCACTTGACAAAGAGAGGCCTCTAGGGATGCCTGAAAGCTCTCTTCTTGCAAAGGAGGAGTGGAGCCTAGAAAATTCCTAAGACAGCCATAAGTTTTAGCTCAAGAGGATACTTTAAAAAAAAGTTTTTCTTTTCATCTCGGACCATTAGGGTAGTTCAGTCTTGATAGGGACTACGCAAAAGAAAAATCAAGAGTTGTTTTTGGGGGTTTGTTTTTATTTAAACATACATCTCCCTCACCAGTATATTCCTAATTGAGCCATGCTAAGAACTGAAAACACCTAATTCTCTCAAACAATTTTCCTTTCCCCAATTCTAAACCCTATGCATATTTCAAAAATCAATAACTCTGAATACTTTTCTACTAATGTTTTTCTTGAGGTTGCTTTTTAAAATTTTTTTAATGTTTTTACTTTTGAGAGAAAGAAAGCGAGAGCATGAGCAGGGGAGGGGCAGAAGGTGGGAAGATAGAGGATCTGAAGTGGGCTTTGCGCTGACAGCAGCTAGGCCTGCTGTGGGGCTTGAACTCACGAACCATGAGATCATGACCAGAGCAGAAGTGGGACACTTAACCGACTGAGCCAACCAGGCGTCCCGAGATGCTGAAGCAGAGTCCTTCCAAGCGTTATACTAAATTATTATTAATATTTCTGTTGCTCATATAAGCTTTTATCAGAGATTTCCTAAAATGTCAGGGTAGTTAGGCTACCTCTATTTCTTGGTAGTGGACACTAGAGTATCGCTAACATGGCAATGGGCAAAGATCTTTCAGAACTTTAAGACACGGTAAAACTAGATATTATGGTGAGGAGTAACAATGACCTTGGGAACATGCCAAATGCACATACACAAAAATAACCCCTGCATAATTAACAGAGTGATGTTATCTCTACAGACAGTAATATCAGACTTGCAATTAAAAATGTCTGCTCATCCTAAGATGAGTCTATAAAGTAAAAGGAGGGATTTGCATGTAAGATGATACACTCAACGTCAGAATCATCCCACTACCTATCAGGAGTGCGTGACTTTTAACAATTAAGATATCCAGCGCCAAACATTTTCAATAAATACAGAATAAATGGATCTTTGCCTATAGGTGGATCATACACAAAAGTGCTTCCTACCAGCTGCAGAACTGCCCTGCCCTTGACATTAAGACTCTTTATGAGGGGCGCCTGGGTGGCGCAGTCGGTTAAGCGTCCGACTTCAGCCAGGTCACGATCTCGCGGTCCGTGAGTTTGAGCCCCGCGTCAGGCTCTGGGCTGATGGCTCGGGGCCTGGAGCCTGTTTCCGATTCTGTGTCTCCCTCTCTCTCTGCCCCTCCCCCGTTCATGCTCTGTCTCTCTCTGTCCCAAAAATAAATAAAAAATGTTAAAAAAAAAAAAAAGACTCTTTATGAGTAAGTTTCCCAGCACACATTTAGCTGAGTCCTGTTAGTAAGGCCTCTATGTCTATAGGAAAACAAATACATGGCTCATGCAAAGAGGTAAATACTGTTATGTGCTTTTTTATGAAATCAATGTGTAACAATGATAACTCTGCCATAGCATTTTTTTCTGCGAATAATCACAAAATACACCCAAAAAATAGTATTTATGGACTCATACGAATCATCTAGATTGGACAATTACCAGAATGTTACCACATACGCTTCATCTGTCCCTTTTTTGTTACTGTGTAAAGTATTTTAAAGCAGATCCCGATCACATTGGTATGTGTCTCAAAAAATGTGAACACTTTCCTAGAGAATCTCAATGACATTACGGACCTGACACAATTTGTGATCATTGCCAGGTGTCACAGAATAACCAGTGCACGAAGTGTAAAGCAAATTTGTTTTTCCATTGTGATGTATTTTACAGAGAAAATTATTTCTATTTCCCAACACCATAATTGTTTTCCAAAAGGAAAAATGAAGAAATGAAAAAGTGATTAGTAAAATCATAACTTCCATTTTCAATTTATTACACATGGAGAGCAATTTACGTAAGGGAGTTATAACTAAGAGAAGACATAGTATCAATATGTATATCAGACTTGTAATTAAACAGATAGAGGAAGAGAAATCATTACTTGAATTAGGGGTTTATATTTGGGCTCTAACAACAGCAAAATATTTAAACTTCTCAGTGTTCATTGCCATTAAAAAGGCATACACAAGTGAACTCTTCAGTTTAGTTAAAGAAAAACTAACATCTTATTTAATGGTTTGCTTCTCTCTAAGGTCTTTCTCATATTTATTTGGAAAGGTAGGGAAATTCCAAAGATCATAGAGAAGTGTTTCAAAGTGATTGAATAGTATTCAAACTTCAGGGATACCAATGCAGCAAAAGAAAACAGAAAGGAAGCACACGAGAACAAAGCAGAAGCTGGCAAAGCACTGGAAGTGAAAATATATGCCATGGCGAAGTGGCCAGATGTTTTCTGGGTGTTTCTACTTGTTCAACACCAAGAAATAGTTCACTGAAACCAGCTGACTTATTTTTTGTAGTTTAAAAAATTAATCTCTCTCCTTTGGATCAGTATTTTATGTGTGATAGGCTGCATTTTGTCACTCTCAAATTCGTATGTTCAAACTCTAACCCTCAGTACCTCAGAATATGACTATATTTGGAGATAAGACCTTTAAAGAGGTAGTGAAGGTAAAATTAGGTCATATGGGTGGGCTCTAATCCGGTATGACTGGTGTCCCTGTAAGTAGAGAAAATGTGGAGAGAGATGTACAGGCCCACAGAGGAAAGTCCACGTGAGGACACAACAAGAAGGTGGTCACCTGCAAGCCAAGGAGAGAGGGCTCAACAGAAACTAAACCCGCCAACACCTTGACCTTGGAGGTCTAGCCTCCAAACCCATGAGAAAGTACATTTCTGTTGTTTAAGCCACCCCGTCTGTGGTATTTTGTTATGACAGCCCTAGAAAATTAATACACTATGCAATGCTGAAAACTCTAAAAATTAGTCCTTGCCTTCATTTATAATCAGGCAAGTTAGTAAGACCTTAATTTTATTTTTTAATGTTTATTTATTTTGGAGAGAGAGACACACACACAGCACAAGCAGGCAAGGGGCAGAGAGAGGGAGACACAGAATCTGAAGCAGGATCCAGGCTCTGAGCTGTCAGCACAGAGCTCGATGTGGGGCTCAAACCCATGAACTGTGAGATCATGACCTGAGCCAAAGCCAGACACTTAACCAACTGAGCCACCCAGGGACCCCAGGACCTTAATTTTTTTAATGTTAAGTATTAGACATTTTTAAGATAGTAATACCTATCACACCTAAAGGTAAACTATAATTCATTAAAATTACTTAATATTCGGTCAGTAATCAAATTTCCATTTGATCAGATCCAGGGTTACTATTTTTTTTTGGCGGAAGTAGGGAAAGGTGCAAAGTAGTTTACAGATGATGCTGTGTATTCCTATTAGGAGGACATACCAGATTTTCTTTCTTTTAGTCATTGGTGATCACTCCCTAGACTCACTATTTCAACAGGAGATACAAGATAGTGATGATCTATTTCTAGAATTCCTTCTTCGTTTTTTTTTTTTCAACGTTTTTTATTTATTTTTGGGACAGAGAGAGACAGAGCATGAACGGGGGAGGGGCAGAGAGAGAGGAAGACACAGAATCGGAAGCAGGCTCCAGGCTCCGAGCCATCGGCCCAGAGCCTGACACGGGGCTCGAACTCACGGACCGCGAGATCGTGACCTGGCTGAAGTCAGATGCTTAACCGACTGCGCCACCCAGGCGCCCCCCTTCTTCATTTGTTAGTTGCAACAATTCTATAAAAAAGAGCCCATGTTCAACATCTATCCATATACAGGGCTACCATGAAATATTCATCAAGGAAAAGATAATATAAGTACATTATTTCCCTTTTACTTAACACTTTCCAAAACAGTGACCAAAACGGGTTAGTTTTTCTTTTCCATTGAAGTTATTAACCTTGTTAATGCCCAAGTTGACCCAATGTGGAGAGACCTTTTGATAAAGCAGGTCACTGCTGATATCTATGTTGCTGTGTGTAGAACAACATGATATTCCAGGTCACCTAGTATACTTCTTGCCGCAGACATGGAATCAGCCATTTCTTCAGAACCCTGGTTCCTTCCGCTGAACCTCAATATGGACCTCCGGGCTACTCATTGCTACTAGATGGTCATTGCTTTCAGGCATCTTCAAAGGATAGATATTAAGAAATCTGTAATTTTTAAAAAATTCATTTTAAGGGGCACCTGGGCAGCTCAGTTGGTTAAGCGTCTGACTCTTGATTTCAGCTCAGGTCATGATCTCATGGTTGGTGAGTTGGAGCCCCAAGTCAGGCTTCCCGCTAACAGTGTGGAGCCTGCTTAGGATTCTCTCGTTCCCCTGTCTCTCTGCCTCTACCCCACTTGCGCGCTCTCTCTCTTAAAATAAATAAATAAACTTAAAGAAAATCATTTGGATACTGGTCATTCAAATTCAGGATGTCAGGATGTCCGTAGCACTGATCTCACTCTTCCACCTGCTTTCTCTTCCTCCCAATCAAAAACATGGTTACTCACTTGCTTTACCCCCACAGTACAGGCAGACAACAGTTTCCAAGTATAACATGACTACCAAATATGATGGTGAGACGGTTTAAAATTTTGTCTCTTTCTTTTAGATCTCAGAGTATATCCCAGTAAGGATATACAGTTAAATTGTTGTGCCTTAGTGCCATTAGAAATGATTCTTGGGGCACCTGGGTGGCTCAGTCGGTTGAGCATCCGACTTCGGCTCAGGTCAGATCTAGCAGTTCATGGGTTCGAGCCCCACGTTGGGCTCTGTGTTGACAGCTCAGAGCCTGGAGTCTTTTTCAGATTCTGTGTCTCCCTCTCTCTCTGCCTCTTCCCTGCTCATGCTCTGTCTCTGTCTCTCAAAAATGAATAAACGTTAAAAAAAAAAAAATCTGAAAAAAAAAAAAAAGAAATGATCCTTCTCTGTGTAACTGGTTATGCCAACAGCTGCTTTATACAATGAAGTTTATTTATTTCATCATTAATGGTTGTCTTCATTTTGTTGGTTTTGTTTTATACTTACATAAAATAAACAGTAAGATAAACAATAACCATGCTGATTTAAGTACAGTTTCCTTGGCTGTGTTGTTGTCACTTACCATGTTATTGGGGGGATCTCTCCACAGCAGTTTATAGATAGTTCTCGTTCTTTTTTAATCCGTAGATGGTTGTACTATAATCTATTCAACCAGTTCCCAACTCATGGTCATTTGGTTTGCTCCTGTCTTTAAATTTTACAAACAGCTGCAATGAACAGCCTTGTTCTTTGCAATAAACAAGTGATATTTAATATTTTTTTCTAGCCATGTTTCTATTTCTTTTTAATACTTAAAATGTGGGGGCACCTGGGTGGGTCAGTAGGGTGTGTCCAACTTCGGCTCAGGTCATAATCTCATGGCTGGTGAGTTTGAGCCCAGCGTCGAGCTCTGCGCTCACAGCACTGGGCTGTGCCCTTCAGATCCTCTGTTTTCTTCTCTCTTTGCCCCTCCCCAATCATGCTTGCACTCTCTCTCTCAAAAATAAATAAAACATTTTAAAAAATTAAGTGAGATAAAATGTTAAATGTGGCTACAAATATTTCCAAAGGAAGGAAATATAATGCAAGAGGATAGACTACTATTCACGCTCTTGTTCACTAAAATGAAAGCATCTATGCAGCACCTGGGTGGCTCTGTCAGTTAAGCATCCAACTTCGGCTCAGGTCACGATCTTATGGTTCACAAGTTCAAGCCTCGCATCTAGCTTTCTACTGTCAGCTCAGAGCCTAGAGCCTGCTTTTGATTCTGTATCTCCCTCTCCCTCTCTCTCTGCCCCTCCCCCGTTCGGTCTCTCCCCCCCACCCCTTTCTCTCTCTCTCTCTCTCTCTCTCTCTCTCACACACGCACAAAATAAAAATAAAAACATTAAAAAAATTAAAAAAATTTTTTTAACATTTATTAATTTATGAGAGAGCACAAGCAGGGTAGGGGCAGAGAGAGAGGGAGACACAGAATTGAAGCGGGGTCCCAGACTCCAGCTGTCAGCACAGAGCCTGACGTGGGGCTCAAACTCACAAGCCGTGAGATCATGACCTGAGCCGAAGTTGGAGGCTTAATCAACTGAGCCACCCAGGTGCCCCCCCCAAAAATTTTTTTAATGAAAGAGTCTATCAACTTTCCCAACAGAGAATACATAACTTATTCAACTAACTGACCACAAATTTTAATCTAATGTATTCAACTTGGGTCAACAAAGTCTCCGTTTTGTGTGCTTTCACTATTTTCAGAACATGTAGATGAAAACTGTTAAAATTCCTAGGCTTTTTAAAAATTATAAAACCATTTCTAAAACAGCTCCTGATCATCAAGTAGTTCCTGTACATCAAGTAGTTCCTGTCATGCAACTGAGCTAATAATGCAAATATTCATGACATTAACATGAAATCAGGCAGATGTGAATATAAAAACTTTTCAAATTTTAATGGTACAACATTAAGAAAAATGGAATGAAACAACACAAATTATGAAATGCATCTTTCATAGAAGTCTAACAGCCTCCCAGACTGTTAAAACTATAATATTATATTAAAAAAAAAAGCAGTACGTTAGAAAGTAGCTACTTAACTATTAGATTTGAGTAGCACTGCACGGCCCTCCTAAGTCATTTTTATGGTGATTTTGGGAAAAATAAAAGCATACAGCTTCGTAAAATTCTTTTTTCTTTAAAAAGTACTTGAAAAAAATCACACCCCCAAATTATTATGGGGCAACAGCAGCGTTTTCATTACTTGTCTTGTATTTTGAATCTGAATCATTTTACTGGAGATCTTACTACTATAGCACAGTCACTATTTGGGGTGTGTGTGTGTGTGTGTGTGTGTGTGTGTGTGTGTTTAAGGAAAGTGGGCAAGGGAGTCAACAGCTAACAACCACGAAGGAAGTCCATTGACTGAGGGTAGAAGAATGCCCTTTTGTGTGGGAGGGAGGGGTGGAGAAGTAGTCTTTCTCTACTGGAGCAAAGAAAAATGGGGCAAGCTAGCAAGTTATTTACGGTGGCACATACCCACAACTACAGCAGATCTCTTTCACCCATTGTATTGAGAGCGAAAGCATCATTAACACGTCCTAATAAAAACTTTTCACAGGGGCTCCTTTCTCATCTACATGCAAAACTAAATGTCAGCAGGAGGCCTAGAGCTTTAGGAAGCCATAAAGTGAAGCTTGAACTCAGTAATGATCTGCAGCAGGATGTCTATGGAGACAAATTTACTTGGCTAGGACAGATCTGACAGCATAACTGTGTATATGTAAAACTTCACAGCGTTTAAGCTACACATCCCTGGGATTTGTAGACAAAAGTATCCTCTTTCATGCTTCAAAAAGCATTAACTGGCTTTTCTACATTTTCTTCCTCAAGGAGCTTCAGATTATTATTGGTAACCATCCATATTCTACAATCTTCAAAAATCACTGGCGGCACAGTATATTGCATATAACCAGCCCCAATTTATTCTATCATTAAGATCGACTTAGGCAAAGGAAAAAGTAATATAATATTTATTGCCTGCCTGAGAGGCGTTAACAGCCAAAACAACTTAAAATATATGCTGTCCTTCATTTATTTCTCCAGACATGTCTGGATGAGAAACATCTGGAGATTTCTTAAAACTATGAATTCCTCAAAGGCAGCGAAGGGGGGTGGGGGAACAGAGGGGCGGAGGGAGATTTTCTCTCTCCTGTGTCAAAAGGAACCCCATCTCTGAAGATGATATTTGTATGGAAGCAATTCCTGGGAATTAGGACAGTTTCTCTCATCCTTAAACCAGTAATTTTTCCAAGAAGCACTAACCATAGCATATGAGGATATATCAGAGTGTGTAAGAGGGACGCAGAAGGGTGCCAATACAAGAAAAGGGAGGAAGGAAGAAAGGACATAAGGAAGGAAGGGAGGGAGGCAGGGAGGGAGGGAGAAAGGAAAGAAGGAAGGAAGGGAGGAAGGAACTAAAATAAAAAAAACAGGGATGAATGTAACCGTCCACCTCCCCCAAATAAATGAATGTGCTGAGCAAATAAACCAGAACCAGAGTATTCAGAAAACGGGAGCCCTATTTCACAGAGGTGCAAAATATAAATTAAGGTGAATATTTACTTAAAATGAGAAAACAAATTGCCCAAATTACTAGAGCCTTGAGAGGTTCAGGTCTCTTTCTCCTGACATCTCTTTAGGCAATTTACCAGAAGTGTTTCCAGATTACAACCTGGCCTCTCTCTCCCTCCTAGGAGGCTCGGAAGTAACTCCCAGCAAAGTCATCACCTGAGGTCTAAAAGTGAAAGGGCTTAAACTTTTGGTTTCCTTGGCTTCCTGATGAACCTGCTTTTGCTTGTCTCTTATTCCATCAACTTGTCTTCTCCAAGAACCATGAATGTTCAGGTCCCTTCCTTCCCAGCAGCTGCTCACCATAAGATTCCTCATACCCAAGAATGTCACAAATGAAGGTACACTACAATTCAGGTACTGTGCTCAGTGGCTACTAAAAAACTATAAATTGCAGTGACTGCCCAGTTTTTAGCTCACTTCAACAGTCCTCAGTCTTTTTATAAAGAGAGCTCTTGGGAGCTGAGCCAGAAACTCAATCACCAAGGGGTTTATCACCTGTTGACACTTCATTGTTCAGAAAGGTGACAAGATCCAAGCCAAGATCTTAAGCAAGGATCTCAACTCATTAGGCTTCACAACTGACTACCTATACAACATAACATCCATGTCAGGATGCAGGTAGTAGGCTGCTTAAAGGGTACCCAAAATAATATTTTGATTACAGAAGATGTCTTCTCGAAAAAGGCACTTGAGTTATATGGTAAGAAGAATCCATTCTAGAGCAAATGTAATAGAGGAATCTTTTGAAAGGAATGCTATTTTCAACTACAAATGCTTCTGTCTCCTAATATGGAAAAGGGATTACTGTTCTACATTCTCAGACACTGGCTCAAGCGCTAAGAATGCTGCTACATGGATAATCCAGTCATTGTCAACCTCTAAGGAAACCCATGGTCACTTGCTATCAAATTGGTTCCTTGTTTGCCCAGGGTGCTGACATTATAAGAAATCTTACATCAGCCTCTTACTCCTCCATCATTGTGGTCATCATCAATATCATCATCCTGCCTAATTTACCATCATTACCATCATCATCACTGTCATCATTATCATCGTCGTCTTAATTCTCCAATACTAAATTCTGTAGAACACTATAAGCAAGGCGATCTCAGAGGTATAGGAAGATCCCTATAATAGTCCCCTGGGTGATGAAATGATTAATGACTCAGAAAAGCAGGACAACCACCACTATTTATTTCTTACAGGCTATACTGGACTTAAATGTTAGGGGTTTGAAGACGATCACGAGATTAAATTTCACTCTCCCTAGGTTCTGATGATTATCCACTCATATAGGTACCCAATCTGACAAAAAAGAAATTAAAAAAAAGACTTCCCGGGGCTTTCTAGTTAAAAGTGGGGGTGGAGTGTGATAGGGCTCAGGCTATAATCCCCCCCACTCTCCCTATTTGTCCATCAAGTATTTGAGAGCCTCCTGTTTCAGGATTTGGATGTCAATTTATGTCACAACTCTCTTTTTTTAACAATCATGTGAAAAGTACTTAATCACAGCTTTTATAATAATTATTCTTAAATTCAAAATGTTTATCTGAAAAACTCAACTGGCTTGAACTGGACAGCATATTTGAATTGCACACAGGAAAAAGAAAGGACTTAACATTGGCATAGGCTTACTAAATATAAAGTAATTTTATCTTCAAAACTAATTACAGATGAACTTCATAAATGCAGATATTTTATAAAGAGATACACTGGTTTTACATTATTAAAGTAAAACTAAGGTTTCTCATCAGACTATTTTTAGATTTTAAGGTTATCACCTTTAGAGCAAGAGTTCGAACAAAGGCTCTTATGTTTAATGCATCAACAATTTTTGGAATAATTCTTGATAGCAAGGCATGGAATTGTATTGACAACCCCCTTCTCCAAATAGACCCCTTCACTTTTCAAAGGCAAAACTCTCCTTTTCTAACTGCCTATCAAACAGACAAGCATGTAATTAAAACCATTTTACTAATTCTCTTTTTAGGTTAGGTGTCACTGAAAAGCTGGTACTACTCTATTGTTTGAATAATGATTTCTATTATAGCTGAGTTGAATCTGAATTGTACAAAGGATAAGTTTTACTATGGGATCAGATGGTAAAAAAAAAATTAATCTGTAAGTTACACAAATGTTTATTGTCAGAATCTGAAATCCACAATATGAGCACATCTAGCATTCAGAAGAAGACTCAATTCTTGGAGTATTTATGTATATGATCCTCCGATATGAAAGAACTGGCAAACCCCACAAAATATAAAAACCTGAAGTAAATTTCAAGTAGCACTTGAAATAAAAGCCCTAAAATAAGAACGTTGTAGAAATTTAGTTTTCTACTTGGATCTTTCTCCTCATAAACAAGCAAACCTATGAAAACAAAACTTCATAAGCTAGAGAGGAAAACAAACTCTATGAATGAACTAACAAATAGATTGCATAGATTTATATACTTCCTGGAAGTAGTAATAATCAGAAACTTATTTTAAAAATTCACAGAATCTGAAAGCAAATCTTTGCACGCTCATACTGATTATGCAATATATGTTTTTTGTTTTGTTTTGTTTTTTGTTTATTTTTAGTGATACTGTTTCAACGCCTTTATTGAAATATAATTCTCATATTATACAATTCACCCATTTAAAGTGTACAAGTTAATGGCTTTAGTATATCCATAGAGTTGTACATCCATTACTACAATAAGTTTTAGAACATTTTTATTACCCAGAAAGAAACCCCACACTTCTAAGTCACCACCTCTTTTACCAACCCCATCCTAACTCCCTACCACCCAACCCTAGGCATCTAGTAGAAAGCATCTACTTTCTATGTCTATAGATAGACCTATTCTGCACATTACATACAAATGGAGTCTTACAATATGTGGTCCTTTGTGACTGGCTTATTTCACTTTAGCATGATATTTTCAAGGTTCATCCATGCTGTAGCAATGTATCAGCACTTCATTTCTTTTTATGGCTGAATAATATTAGATTAGATGGATATACCCCAATTTATGTATCCATTCGCCCAGCTGATGGACATTTGGGTTACTTCAAATTGACTAATTTTTTACCTAGTTAAAAGACTAGTATTTCTTACCTAGTTTTACTTTTTTGACTAAAGACATTCATCCTATCAAGCTCTTTCAAGAAAGCATCCTCTCCTCACAATAAAGTAATTTACTTTCTGTTCAAGATTATAGATGTACTAAATGTTCCTGGGAGTCAAGTGGTGATATTCATGAGCAAGACCCACCATATCATTTTCCTCACTTATGAAATGATGGAATCTCTAGTTAAAGTGAAATAAAGGTTATTTTTGAATTTCAAATTTTAGGAACCTAGAAATTGATGCTCAAAATGCACTGTGAAGAATTATCAAAATAAAGTGGTATAAAACCCTAAATGTAGTATAATGACACTGTGGTCTAAAGCTATTCCACAGGAAGAGAAAGTATTAATGTCATGATTCACCCGCTCTCTCCCTCCAATCTCAGCCAAGGATTTCATTGACTAAATCCACCTAGATACAGAGGGCAAAAGAGCCTACTGATGTAGTCATACAGGTAAGCCTCCTGGAGCTGAGCATAGATCTGGAGGGGCAAAGTGAAGACATCTGGTCTCCAAGCACTACAAACAGCATTTCAAATTTTAAAAGCTAAGAGTAAAAGAGGGAATAAAAATACAAGACTTGCCAGCTATAAGGTCTCAACATTATTAACATACATAAAGGAGTGTTCCAGAGATTCTAACCTGTTAGTAATCAGTATGTATTTCTGAAGCTCTAAGGGAGCGAAATTAACCAGTGCACACATACCAACACTCATAGCGTCACTACAAAGACCGTTTTGAACAGTCTGAGAAGACACACAGATAAATGTTTCTGCCCAGTATAAAGCTTATCAACAAATTAAAGTTAAGCTGAATTTACTCCTACGGCAGATGATGCAGGTACTCCGTATTAAAAGTGGAAGAAGTGTTAACGGCATGACCAAAATAGCTTCATTAAGTCTTGAGGCAAGGTTATGACACCTAATGTCCATACATAAAGATAATAACGTTAGCTACTATCAATCAGTATGAGCAGCTTTAAGACTAAACTTGGTCTCAAAAAGGCTGACAAGAAATGCCCTCTAGCTAAAGAAGAGCTGCAGAACCAAGAACTAACCCATCAAGGTGAACTAGATCCCATGCTATTCCATTAACTGAAGACTAATTCCAAATTAGAGACTAATTTGACACAACCTGATAGCTGCTATGCTGGTAAAAAGCTATTCAGCCTGAAATTTATTTAATAACATAAAAATTTTTTTGATTAAATAAGAAAAGGACAAGTCATTCCCTACCATATAATAAACCATCTTTATTCTTTCTCTCTTTCACTATTTTTGGAGAACAGAAAGGCACAGTATTGTTACACATGTTACACAAGGGCACATTCCTGGATTCTCCCTTAATTCCAAGATTCCCTTACATATGATGGAGGATATTTTTATTTACCATTATGAAGTAGAACCATTATGAAAACTCATTCAGTTCAACCACTTTGAAAGTATAGCAATCTTGACACATTTTATTTTTAATTTGGGAAGATGCACATTACTTCAGATGCACAACGTTTTACACATATCTTTGGAGTACAGTAGAGTATTTATAATTTTGGAAGTATGATGACACTGTGGTGTTAACCTTTGCTTGTCCTGTTAATCTAGAATCTTCAAAATTTTTTGAGGCAGCAATCTGAAAGGTCTATATGATTACTCTTTAAGTGGAAAAAAGAATCAATTTTATTCTGAACCTCCAATATTACTCCCATGCAATGGATATTGAATTTCATTCTTCCCAAAGGAACTACTCTCCTTATTGTGTACTTTCTGTAATAGTAACACCATTTTTTTCATTCTGAGTTTCATGTGTCCAGAACCAAGAGACTCAGTGACAACTAAGTCACCTCAATGCTACTTTCCAGGGTACTATGGCCTCTTTCACGTGTATTACCTTAGGCACCCCTCCCTGAGATCATAAGAATAAAAGACAACCTTTGTGTCTCACCTGTAGATTATCAGCACCCAGTCTCTGGACTCTCACAGACTTACTTGGTGCACACATAGCACACACAGAAGGAATTAGCTGTCCCACCAGAGTAGGAGACACAGGAAGGCATTAACCAGGATTATGTTGGGGTGGAGTTACCACCAAAATGAGCCTGAGCTGTACTCCGTGCTGACCCTTCAACTCATCTGCATGCGTCTCGGGGACTGGTTGCTTAGACCTTGACCCCACTTGAACAATCCCTAGCCCTCAAGGTTCCATTTCCTTGAGAACTCTATAAAAACTGTAATGTAAGCAGCTTCCCAACAGAGAATAATGTGAAAAAGGAAAGGTCTACCTACAGGCCTCCAGTGCATCAATAACCACAAGAAGCCTGGTAGGCAGGGGTGGGTCAGGAGAATAAAAGACATGAGGATCAGCCAGACAGCAAACCCAGTCTGCACAGGATCAGATATGGGGGGAAATCAGGGTGTGGTTTGGGGACATGGCTTTGAAGCAGGCAGGAGTTCTGGAGGCCAAGAAAATTGATTCTAAACGTACATGCAAATACATAAAACCTTGTCTATATAAGGCATCTTGCCAGGAGTAAAAGTTGCATAGGAAGTATGATATTTGCAGCTCTTGTTCTGCTCTTACAAGTCCAACTACAACCACCGCCTTTATAATTTATAAAGTGCTTTCATGGTAATTATCTTATTTGAGTCAGCTTACAAGTGAAAGAGGTAGGTATAATTACCCGATTTAATTTCCAAGCCTGGGAAAAGTGGGCAAAACCTGCTAAGGTCCTTCTTCGGGGGGAGCAGAGGTGGGATTGGCACCGGGGTTTCCCTGACTACACGCCAGGTGCTCGTTCCATCCGGCGGCAGGACACCACAATCAACCAGTCAAGAAAGCAGCGAGGGACAGGATGAAGAGACAAAGGGTTGAGTCAGTACATCTGAGAAGAGAGTACTGCTAGTCTAGCCTCCATTCCTTGCTGGATCAGATGATCTCGGCAAAATAAGAACTGCGTGACTTTCTATGGTGCACCGGAGAACCTTCTGGACCACCTACTGTGAGCAGAGCACTGGGGATGCAATAAACCTGGTCCCAGCTCTCACAGGGCTCACGGCCTAACTGGAGACAACAAAGTGTAAACAAGTAATTAAATGTCATAAGATAAATGTTTTAGGAGAGACAGCAGAGGTAGAGAGGCGAAATATCAGGAAATGGTAAAAAGCATACCACACCGCTAATCACGAGCAATCCATTAGTGGTAGGATTTGGATTAAATTACAACTAGATTTTACTTATTTATTATTCATGAGACATTCTGTTTTTCAATTATTTTTTTTTCTCCTCCACATTAGCCCACCCATTTTAAAGCCTCAAGCATTAATTTGATTTCCCGCCAATAATTTGAAGATAATGATTTCTGTCTTGGTTCTGTCTGCATGGATCTTCCTCTGATAATTTGGAGAGAAAATGATGTGTATCTCCCCTCTTTTCAGACAGTGGCCTTAGGGATTTTATTCATCGTGGGGGCAGGGCCTTAGCTTTTCTGACAGATTTAGGAAACAGGAAGAGAGAAATCCAAAACTGAACAAATCTGTCAAACTCATTTTCTTGCAGGGTTTTCTGCCAATTTTCGCTCTCTCTCCCTCCCTCCTTCCTCGCCCTGCCCCCCCTTTTCTTCTTTTAAGTAAGAGGAAGAAATTGGGAAAGTATGTTTCTCCTGGTTCCTAAAGGGACAGAGTAAAAATGCTAGTGAGCAAAAACGCAGGTGTGCACCAGCTGGAAGGTCATTCTTGGCTCCTTGGAGGACAAAGCAGGAAGGTAACAAGGGCAAGTGTGAGTGAGCACAAGGAGCAGGCAGGCAGGCAGGCAGGCAAGGAGGGACCTCTGTCCACTGTCACTCCATCATTATGCCTCCACAACAGAAACCCAGGACAGGAGGCTGACCTCAGTCTTCCTGGGACGGCAGGACTCTGACCCACCCTCCCCTCCCCCACCTCTTATATTTCCCCATTAGCCCGAAAGCAGGGGAAGAATTAAACCTTTTTCATGGCTAAATAATTAACAAAGCGCTGGCATTCTGACAAGCTGGCATGCATTTTCTTAATCAGCAACCTACCCAAGTAGCTTAGTTTATAAGCTACTTAAGATAAATCCTGTCACTTAAATATTCTAGATGAGCCCGTGTACATTGTCCAATTCCTTGAGGAAGCTTGAGTAAATGCTTTCTCCCAGTATCGCTCTTCATTACAGTCCACAATCTGGCCACTCTTCACACTCAGCAATGACGCTAGTAACCTAAGAGTGGCAATAATTGTGCATATAGTATTCCACCATCATTAGAAGAAATGACTACATTTATGAGCCTTCCTCATCATACAGTTCCTCTTCTGAGATCCTAGAAATTCAACAGACAATAGGGATAATGCAATCGCTCTGGGTTAAGACCGCCAAAGACTCTTAATTGCTAAAGTCAATGACACTGTAGAGTGCCTGTCTTGAAAGAAACAGCAACATTTGACACCCTGGATCCCCTATTCCTTCTGCTTGGAACCCGCCCCACCTCTCACCAACCCAGCTCTGGTTATTACTCTGTCGGGTTCCTCTCCCACTTTTGTGTCTTTCTTATCAGTCTCTTTCTCCTATCTCTCTATGGACAGTGGGTGTGTCCCAGGGCTTCCTGGTTTGAATGTCTTTTAACTGCTATAAAGAGCCCTTTTCCTGCCTGAGCTAATGGCCCACGTGCCCCCCATAGTGGCCTTAAATGACTGCCACACTGCATGGCTTCCAGCTTCTGAACAGCATCTCCATATCTGTGGCTCTCTTTTCTTTTCGGTATCTCCACCCCACCTGACAAAGGCCTCCTCGACCCAGAAGACCCCACCCGGCACGGGTCTCCACCCTCACCACAATTTGGAGCCAGGTACTTCTTAAATGTCCATCTCACCCACTACTTCTACCAGGCCACCAGGTCCGGGACTCTGTCCGTCTGGTTAAGCATCAGATTTCTCTGGGAGTTAGCAAGTCACTAAGCCAGAGTTCTGAGTAAGACAACAGACTAGAAGGTCATATCCAAATGACAGAGACTGAAAACAAAACAGACCAACAGATTTCCACGAAACCTTTACATGTAACACAGGGAGACTTTCTGAGCGTTATGATGTATTTATTATTGCAATGCATTATTCTCCAAACAAAAGTAATCAAAAGACCTTAAATAACTGTGCCCAAGGCAGCAATTTCTGCTCTATGCAAAGTAGTATTTGAACACATTAGTGGTTATCGTAAACTCAAAATAAAAATCCATCAGTGTTCAAAAGCACATGAACCCTGTTTGGATCTGTGGGTTACACGCACACTTACGTGTTTATGTGTCTACCTATAAACACACGCACTCACATAGACACACACCTGGACTTCCTATGTCTGAGCTATCAGGATACTAATTGTCAATAATCTTACATGAATTATATAGATGGTGACACAGTTTTTTTTTTTCAAAAAAATAATGATTTTATAGATGCATATAAGCTAGAGGGTACAGCAAGAATATCAATGAGAATCATTATGCCTGTAATTTGGATTGCATTTCCTCCAGTTCTCCAGTGTAAACAAATCTTCTCCCAAATAGCCCTATTAGTAAATGAAATATTTACTGCATCAATAAATTTGCCACAAAATTTGCTGACCAAAAATGTTTTTAATGTAGAGAACTTCATTTCACAAGGCTATTTCATAGCCTTTGTCAAGGTTCACATACAATGGAGGCCTTTAAAAAGCTTAACAGGCCCTGTTTTCGAACGACATTTTTTTAAAGTTTTTATTTTTAAAAAATCAATATAAATATAGGAGCTCTTATTTGATTGTTTTTCTCTGAAAAATATAAATCAAGCTCCTGAAACTCTAGAAAATGAAAACACTATTTTAAGTTCTGCTTTTAAAATTGCCCCTTACAAGTTCTGAAATGCTTATATCTTTTAAGGTGGGGAGGGATGACTGTTACTAAAAGGGTGACCTTGAGCCTTCCTACCTTTCTAAAGGCAGATGACAGTATCACTCTGCTGAGACTGTATTAAGGCTATAATACATGGGAAGCATTTGGCTCGGTATCTGGTGCACTAGAAATTACACTATGCACATTTATAGAATTGGTGAAGAAATAAAGCTTCTGGTGAGGGTATTAAAGGCTCTGGAACGAGAGCACCTGGGTGCAAAATCAGTTTGAATTTCTATCATGTGACCTTGGGAAGAATTTATTTATTATGCTCAAGGTTCAATGTCCTTACCTACAAAATTGGTGTAATAAGACTACCTAGCTCCCGGAGTTGCTGCAAGATTCAACAAGATAGTGCACATAAAGAGCTTAGCACAGCACCTAGACATTCATTATCTTATTATTTCCATCGCATTAATTTCATTAGCACGTTGCGGGGAGGAGAGGCAGGGCGAAGTGGCCAACAAATTCTGGGAAACTACAAATTCTCACTCTACAGGAATTTTTAAATTAAACTTTTGCTTTTATTCATACGATAATCTTTGTTTTTTAATTTTTTAAAGTATTTTAATTATTCTTGAGAGAGAGAGAGAGAGACAGAGCATGAGCGAGGGAGGGGCAGAGTGAGAGAGGAACACAGAATCAGAAGTAGGCTCTAGGCTCTGAGCGGTCAGCACAGAGCCCGACGCGGGGCTTGAACTCACAAGCCATGAGATCATGACCTGAGCAGGAGTTGGACGCTCAGTCAACTGAGCCTCCCAGGTGCCCCTCACACGACAATCTTTGAAGTTAACAAGAGTACATGATGCCCACTCGTGTCCACATGTACAAAAAGATACAAGGCAGTGATGGAAAAATGAACTTAATATGCACATGATACTCTCGTCAAGCAAAGGTGAAATGATGCCATACCATGTTGTATGACGTTCTGAAATAGTCTGAATAAGGAAAGCAGTAAGAAAAGTTGGCTGTCACAGGACACACGAATACATGAGAATATTGAACCCCCTGGCATAACACAGACATACTTTGTACAATGATAGTTTCAACAAAGCATCTTTATCCAAGACAGTGAATCAATACTCTACTTCCAATTTTAATGGTTTTGGGGGGTTTTTTGGTATATGTTTAAAGTTACTTTGCTTTTACAATTATATGAGACATATTATAAGATAGGTTTAACTGATTTCATATTTTGCATGGGTGTAACTGCTGAGATACAATTTAAATTTTCAATGAAAGAGGCCCTTTTATTTCTCAAGAGAAACACTGTTTTTAGGGAAAGCACTGATTCGTTCATCAGATCACTTACAAAATTATACCCAACCATCTTTGCCAATCACTGATAGATGAGAAAGCAGAGAGCTGTGAACATTAACTGAGTTAACGCACAAGAAGAACTCCACGTAGTATCTCTCTCTCGCCCTCCATAAAGGTTTACCATTGTCACTACCATCATCATCATCATCATCACCATCACATTCTACGGAAGCATCTATCCATCTTCTATTTTGTGAATGAAACCTGGGTGCTATTTGTATCAAATAGACAAACTGGCAACCTGTGTTAATTTTATCTTTCCTATTTTAGGTAATTATTGTTTTCTGGTACACTGACCACATGGTTTGCTGTTTTAAGTAAGTTAAATCTGGTAAAACCCAACCAGTGAGTAATGGCATACAATTCTACTTCTTTATAATGGCAAAAGCCATAGTCTGTGGAGTAAATATTGAATGAATTACATCAGAGATTTACAAAATCTTCAAATTGAACAAAATGAAAACTTCTAAAGAAAGATATTATCAAGTCAGAAATTAAAACGAGATTGAATGTCATCCCTGCTGATACTAAAATGGAACTTTTCCTCTGGACATGAATAACATCATTCCCCTATACTCCAATTAGAGGGTAGAACCCACCTTAAACTGTAATTATTTGCTTACCTGGTTTTACTAATGGACTTTTAATTCCTTAAGCTTAAAGGAATGTTTCTTAGTTATCATTGCATCTGGGAACTTAGTAAGCTTTTACAAACATTTACTAAATAAATAAAACAGTCTAACGTTTAGTTACCTATGGTTCCCTCCAATGCTTATCTTAATTTCTCAAAATAACGCTGCAATCAAAAAGTCATTCTCTTCTTCATAAACCATAGATGGGACGAGCAACATTTTTCATCCTTGCTCTACATTGTAAATATCCATTCTCCCTAATCATTCATTCTATTCTATTATTTAATTTCTCCATTAGTTCTTAAAATATGGTGATATATCCAGAAAATGATATTTTACAGCAGAGGCACAGCAGAGGGTTTACTTTATTTTGCATTCTTGTGTAGATCGGAGTCCTGTCTGTATACAATCAAAATACATATTCAGCTTTATGTGGGTCTTTCCAGTTATCTGTGATTCTATAGCTGTGTATTTTCCTTTGATGCAAATTATTCTACTTCTTCAGAGATCATAGATTTAAGTTTCATAATCCCAATGAATGACTTTTTTCTTTGTAGGATCAATTTATGAAGAAAAAAAAAAAAGGAAGAAGAAAAAGAAAGGATGTCCTGGTCAGTGTTTTAAAGTGGTAAAGATTTCCCAATTCCAGTCTGGCTATTAAGTCAAAGGCAAAATGACACGTCCTTGAGAAGGAGAGAGCTCTGTCAAGCAGGACACTGTCCTGAAACCGCAGGCCTGCACTGCTAGGGCAATGCCCTACAAAAGAGACTTTAATTCTAGCAGATATAATGGGTAGTCTTTTTGAAAAGTGAGCTTTTTTTTCCCAGAGAAAATGTGCCCTGTGATCATAGGGACCTAACTCATTTTTTAAAACTGGCCCATTATTTTATAAGTAATAAAAAAAATTAGCAAAGGAAAACTCGAGGTCAGAAAAATACCTTCCTACATCTAACATGCAAACTGAAATTCTCCAGAATGACATTACTCAGTGTCTGATTCAGGGAGCTTTCAGTGACGAATGACAGATTCCTCAGAAAGGGGACAAAGGGCTGATACTCAAAAGAGACAGAAGAATATTCTGGTAATTAATTTACCAGAAGGTGAAGGAAACACAAGACCCTGACAGCAAAGCAAAAACCAAAACAACACTTGCTCTAAGAGAAAAGAGAAATTGCAATGAATATCGAAGGTCACTACCTGAAATCTAACACAGACACTTGGGCCTCTCAGGGATATTCTGAAAACCACAAATAACACCAGCACACTGAAATCTTGGTTTTTACTTCCTATTTAATAATGCAACTTGAAATCTCTCCTATTCCTATTCAAAAAGAGATTAAAATTTCACAGAAGTTATGTTAAAACACACGTTTATAATTCTAACTAATTGGTTTGTGCTGTAAAACGCCTCACTTTCTAAATTTTGAAGTTGTTAGATGATATCCCATAAATTTAATAATTAGGTCTTTCAGAAATGAACTTAGTGCAGGACAACAAAGGAAATACTTAAAAACAAACCAACCAACCAACCCTGAAACCTTGATCAAAGAATGCTGAAACAAATTTTCATGAGTTCAAAGTTATTTTGTTCATCTAATACAGCATATTTGTGAAATCACGTTCATGCTAAAATTTAACCCAATGACCAACCTAAGTATTGTACAGTAAATTGGGAAATTTCTCAATTCTCCTTCACTCAATTGGCTGAACACATGGATGTTCCATGCGTGTAACACAAGTAAAAATATTTAACAGTAACCAAAAAGGCCACGCTTCATACCTAAATCAGATTTCTAGTAATGCACAGACTCCTTATAAGCTTAGCACCTATTAACTCCAGGAAAACATAGCTGTGCCTACTCTTGCTGTCTTTTATTCAACCACTGCTTCCTCCTTGAATGTCTTCTTATCCCAGAAGTAAGCAGCTTTGTGATAAAGGATAAAAGACTAGGCTCTGAGCCTTGGCCTCCTCATTGAGCAAAGGCCCCTGTGAGGCCCAGCCTGATTTCCTATATGCCACAGGACTCACTCACACATACGCTCATCATTCTAGATCCAGCCCAAGATGCTGTTTGTCCATCTAGGCCAGGATAATCTCTCTTTTTCTGATATCCTTCATCTCTCACAGTTTCTTAGCTGTTTACTTAAGTTAGTAATTCTCCCC
Source organism: Neofelis nebulosa (assembly GCF_028018385.1). Lineage (NCBI taxonomy): Eukaryota > Metazoa > Chordata > Mammalia > Carnivora > Felidae > Neofelis > Neofelis nebulosa. The sequence continues at coordinate 44,331,218 of NC_080792.1, read as the reverse complement.
AGATACATTTTATTCCTCTATGACAGGTCCCATCTTATACCTGGAAGTACTTCGTAGAGAACTAGTTAAAAGAAATATTCATGGATGCATTTACTGTTGAAGCCTGGAGAAGAGCCTTTTAACATGATTATTTCAAAAAGCAGAGTTTAGATGTTAAATTAACTTTTAGGAAATGTTTTAAACTTACAAGGGATTCTTCACGAACAGGCATTTTCACGTTTTTTAACAAACAAGTTATAGTATTTTATCTGCTAATGTTTTGCAAGTTCCAATAGTATGAATCTTAATTCTTAGATCATCCTGCAAAAGTAAATTTTCTCTGTTATACAAGTCAAGTCCAACATTAATTGTATTATTTCACTATCATGTAAAATAGTGCTTCGTGAGGAAATTACCATCTGGCTTCAGGACTGTTCCTAAGACTTTTCTGAAGAATGATTACGTTGCATTTGTAAGATTAATTATTTTCTATGCTACAAGCATCAGCACCTGTCGGCATGGTTAAATGGTTGGCTTAGTGGCTATTGAACATCACATACAATTCAGCATTAAGGTAATGAAATATATGTGAATAAGGTTTGCCAAAGGTGAAACATTTTAGAATTGGGGTATTTCATTTGATCAAAATACATAGCATAAGCAGAGTTTATAGATTTCTTCACTGTCATCTCTTTAAATAGCACTTTTTCCATATCAGCATCTCGAACAACATAATCAAGTCCAAGAGTAGGATGACAGCCTAGTAAAATCTTGCTATGAACTACTGATAATTTTACTGTAACCAAATGACTGATGTAAATATCTTGTGCTTATTTATAATAAAGATCACAGCCACCTCAGAGTTTTAAAAGAGCTCTTAAAATGGCAACCAATACTTATAGCCATGGTTACAGTTCTTCTCTGGAGACTTCATCGTGTAAATTGATGTAGACTGGCCAAAGTGGATCACATTCCTATTAAGTATTTTTATCACACTAAAGATTTTATTAGGCACCCCCATCTAGAAATTAATTTACATTTTTCCCTACAAATTGTTCAAAGATTCACAAAGCAATTCTTATCATCTCATTAATTCTACTTTATATTAGATTATAAAATGGTGTGTTACACATGTTGTTTTATGACCACACAGCTGTTCCTTAAATGGTTGTTTTCTTAATTATACTTAGTTTCTTGAATCTAATGCAAATACACTTTAAATTTTTTTCATTATTTAGGACACAAGGGAAAAAGAATAGGAAGGAGTGAACATCCTATCTTAACGGGAGTTATCTTAGCACTGGTAGAGGGCTGGTCTGCACCAACTAGAAGGTTCTTTCTCACCTTGTTCTATGACCACAGGGTTAGGTTTGTTGTTCTTCTTCACAGTGAACTAAACTAAAGGAGTCTAAAAATACTTTGTGAGCAGCCTAAAAGCAAGTTAACAATTTATGCCAACCGAGCAGAAAAGAATGCTGATACTAAATTTCCTGCCTATGGACTTCCTACAGGGGAAGGCCTAGTAAAACATGTTTGTTGCTGTTGATCGGTTTGCAAAGCCATTGCCTCAATTAGCTCCTGGAGACACAGATGATATAATTAACTAAAGATAACATCCCCCAAGAAACTCATTTTCATCATCAGAACTAAGACTACAGCAGTATCTTGCCTAAATTTCATATTTTATCATCCCTGCCCACCTTCTGCTAGAGGTGCTAATGAAGAGACAAATAGCCAAAAGTCACACAGTACAGAGAAGACTAAGAATTCGAAAAGGAAGCAGTTTCATCCAATACAAACCTGGATTATTCACAGTTTGATCATATGCACTGTGGTAACACGAAAAGAAAAAAAGACCACTTTGGCCTAAGTAGAAAAGAGTAAGGAAAAAAAAAATTAAAGCCTTTTAAACACAACTTAAAGGATCATAATGTATTAAAAACTAGGGAAAAAAACTAAAGATCACTTTATGGGTGAAGAAACAAAGACCGCAGATATGAGTAACTCACCCAAGGTCACAAAGCTGGTTAGTTGCTAAACAAGAACAAGAACCCAGATATCCCTATGTTCAGGCCAAAGTTTACCCACTGAGTCTATGCACCTTAGTGAACCTTTATTTCAATGTGGTCTCTCATTCCTAACAGGTATGATACATTTTAAAGCTGACTGAAAATATACGTACACACACCATAGTCAAATGAATCAAACCATGTTTTTCTCTGAGGCGATGGAAGCAAGCACACGTATCACAAAGTCAAGGGTTGGCAATCACTGTGCTAAATTCAGTACACGACATTGGCGTATGTGATCAACTCCTCACAATCCCATTTTTACACGGGAGTGGGATGGTACCTATTTCAATTTAGTTAGCTCTAGGTCTATCTGCCATGCAGAGTTCAGCAGACAGCAATCTTGCAGAGCTTAGAGAATTGTCCCCAGCCTGGTTCACACATAATCTGAAGCTTGTCCTGGGTAGCCAGTAAGCAAATCAGCCATGAAGACTTTTGTCTGACAAATTTGAATTACCAACTACCAACAATACACGAGTCAGTGCTAGCAGCTAGCATAAATGAATCCTATTTATTTACTTCTCTGTACACATATTAGCCTCTGAGACTTCACAAATACCACTCCAAGGCAGTGCCTACCATTTTTATGTCACCTGAAAACAGGCCAGCAGCACTAAAGACAAAAGTTAACCCCTGACTCAGAATTCTAAGGACAGCAATCCGGCTAGTTCAAGCACAAGGCAGGAGAGATTTTTCTCACATCATTTATTGTAGTTTCTTTGTTGTTTTGTTTTTACAGGAAGACCCGTGTAACAGGATGCAGCTCCGCCTTCCGAGTCTGGACCTTTCCTGGAGACTGCACAACACCTGCTTCTCGCTCGCCTTCATCCAGAATTGCAATTCCCAGCCTGGGCTTCCTGTCCTATATCCCTGGTTGGGGGCAGGGAGAGTGCCCTCTAGGAACCAGGGGGTGGCTCTCACTCTGGTCATCAGCACAAACGGGGACTCTTTCAAGAGTTAGCAGCGAGGTCACTGTGAGTCCTGCCAACAGTGTTGATCCAACTGGAGCTTTCGCCCTTCTGTGGCCCCCGCCACTCAGCACTTCCCCAGGACTTTTCACTACTTTTCCCAGACTCCTTCTCCCCTAGCAGGGCCTCTGAAGGTCTGTCAGGAGTACCAAAGAATTACAGTAAGAGACACCAACATTCCAGAAGTTGCTTTTGTGTCGTCATCTAAAAAATGCCAGGGAATCTCCCTGCTATTTTGGTTTCTCCAAGCTACACAGAAAGGAAGCCAGCTGCAGTACCATTTCACAGAGAAGGAAGGGTACTGGGAAGCAAGGGGACAGTGCAGCACATAGACCACACACACACACACACACACACACACACACACACACACCACGCCACCCTCACTAGCTAACTGGCCAGCTAAACAATTGTTCTATTTTGGCTAGTTCCTTCAAACCTCATCCACCCAGCAAAACCTCAAAAATTGGGATCAATAGAGCAAACAATCTCTCATCCAGATGCAGGAACCTGAGAGTTTCTGGAGAAAAATCTTCTAACCTTGCATATCTGCTCCAATGCATGCTTTGAGTCTTAACTGAGTAACCACTATCTATGATTTTTTTTTTTTTTTTTTTTTTTTGTCCTTGTTATCCTTCTTTCTTCCATTCCCTCAGGGACCATTCCGAACCTTCGCTAGGCTTGGCTCAACCTACAGGTAACTTCGGCTGTCAAGACCATATCTCTCCTGGGAAGATGGAGGTTATCAGCCATGGTCAAAGTTCAATTCCCCACTCTTCATCTTACAAACCTATCAACATCCATACCCATTCCTAATTCTAGGACTCCACTTGGAAGTCTTCTTCCTGCTCCTGGCTAGTCTTCCAATTGTGTCTTTGACCTTGACTTCGGCTAGAGGCAGCCTTTCTTTTTTCAACTTCTGTTTTTATACTTTCCTTTTACCTAGGACATAAACCTATTCAAAAATGGTCATTTTTCTCCCCAGGCCTTTATCTTAATGGAGTTCTGAAGGTCGGTCTCTGCACCACCCCCACACATACAACTCACACATATTGGCAGATACACACACCCTACACTCAAACATGTTGAGAAAAGACACTCCCCTACCTAGTGATCCCAATAATCTAGTCTACTTCTTCCCATCTTGCTTCTCTGAATAGGCTTCATTTCCCACCTCAGGCTCCTAATTTCCCACCTGCCCTTATGTGTTAGTTCCCTGGGGCATCATTTCCATGTCATGGCTCTTCTCACTTACCTTCTATGATTTCATCTGCCACCACATGGCATCGACAAACAAGTCCCTACTAGCAGCTCCTAGATCTCAACATCCATCTTCAGAAAACTATGGTGATCTGCTTGGCACGGCCTGATGGTGCTACGTTCATGGGCATCTCAAAGTCAAACTTCTGAGGGAACTTTCTTCTCAATCTGGTCCTGTACTCTCTATCCTTTTTCCCAGCACGGGAGTCATCATAATCCTTGTATCCATACTGGGTAACACTGCGTTTGGGACTTAATACATACTTAATGCACTGAATGAATGAACTGATTAATTCCATCTGATACCATAATTATAATGCTACAAAATTAGCATTTGGATCATGTGAATAACATGACAGTCAATGCCATAAGACACAGGTTATAAACTCCCACTGTGCCCATCTTCTCAAAGGGTAATATAAGTATCATCTACAGGGGAACATGTTCACCACCGTATTATAATCTTGTGTTAGAAACTAATGATATTTAGTGACCAGACTACGAGGCCTTTGAGACCATGTTAATTTCTGCCTAACACAAGGGAGAAGTTCAACTTTCTAGCAGGCGGAAAACAGTGAGGCTAAATTTACTCTGGGACAACGTGGTTTGCAATTGAGAAGTTGATGCAATTAAGAAAATGTGTTTATACATTTCCAAAGAAGGGATTAATAGGGTTACTATTTTCTCAGCCTAATGAAGTAGCTTTTCAGTTCCAGAATTACCCCACGGTCCTTTCCACCATCAGAATTCTGTAAGTCTTCAGCTATTGTTATGCTTAAACAATTCCTCTACTTCTGCTTAATTCCTTAAGTCTCTTGGTCAAACCTTGCTAATTTCCTATATTTATTAAGCTGTTATTGTCTCTAAGTAAAAGGTCCACTTACTTATCTTTCAATCACGTTTGAGGCCTTTCATCTCTCACTGAGAACAGACTGTGTACGCAACAAAAATCTTCAGAGTGTAATCAGGAATAGAAGAACAAATTCCCTGGGTCAGCTTCACATCCTGTCAAAATCACGATTCTATACTCTATGGGGACAAAGCCCATGGTTCTAAATAGTATATGAATCTGGACAATTATAAATGTATGTTTTTGCTTTTTGCTCATACATAAGCCACACTAGGGGCTTGCCTCAAGTTCAATGGCTCCTTGTATTCAGTCAGTTTCCCAGCCCATGCTCTCATCTCATTAGAATTTCTGTATCCTCTGGTCCTGCAAAGTTCCCTTTACCTTCTTTTGTATCAGACAAAAGATGGTAATTTACGTCTAATTAACGGAACTGAGTCATAATGAGTTCTTTTCTCTTAGACAGCATTTGAATGTCCAAAATAACCAGAAAGATTGGGCTTTTTAGTCTCCCTCCAGCTTAAGGTTTTATAACACAATGCTCTTATTCAGGCCTCCTACTTTGCATACAGTCAGAGGGCTGGAGGTTATCCACATTGTGAAATTCTTTGGCTAGTTATGCCCAGAGTGATTTAATGGCATGCGAGGCAGATTTAATACTTTCTGCTAAGCAGATCTGTTGAAAGTCAGGCTTACGATTGCATCCTTTTTTTTTTTTTTTTTTGTCTCTTCCTTATACTTTGAAATGATATTTTTTGCCAGTTGATGAATTTGATAGCATTCTTTATGAGATCAATTTCCTTGCAGAAGATACAAAAGACAGGATGAAAGACAAGTTTGATGCCAAGCACACAAGGGGCTGTGCATCTGCGTGAAGAGAAGCGTGGTAAAGCATAAAGCGGTTCTCCCCACGCCATGAGGGACAAAGATGGAATGATGTAAACACAACAAGCCTGCCTGAAGAAAGCAAAAGCACGTGTTCTAACAGAAACAGTAACCAGGATAAAGTACTAAAAGCACCTTCTCCCTCTCTCACATGCCAACGTATTTTAAAATGCCCCTCTATACATGCAGGCATGCCAACACCAATAAACCACGGAGCCTGAACACCACTGGCATCATGTCCTCCTGCAATGACACCAATTCGAGGCATTGGGTTTTTCTCCTGGGACCATCTTCATTCAATCTTTCCACGACATGGAGTAGAAAAGAAAAGAAAAAAAATCATCCTCTCTCTACACATCAAATACCTCCACACCCAAATACAAATTCCTTCAATATAATATTGCTTTGTTGTTTTTAATGTGGCAAAACCACCTAAGTGTCATTATCGTCTGCTCTGTTCCAATCTAAAAATCAAAAAGAAAAGAAAACAAAAATAATGTTGACCAAACCTTCATTATGGGAGCCCTGGATGGGGAAATTAAACAGCCGCCTTACACAGAAGGCCAGGCAAATGCAGGTTACCAATACTCAGATTTTTATTGTTTGTCTCCTCATCTTTTTTCCTCCCCCTTAGAGAGGGTAGAATATAAAATTTACAAACACAAGCTCCTCAGTAGATACACCTGATTTGTCAAGATGGAAAGATGACTCCTTGGTAACTAGGCTGCTTGGCAAAAATATTAAACCAGACAGGAAGTCAGAGAAAATTAAATGCTACCTTGATTAATTAGGCTTAATGGGTAAGAAGCAACTAATTTATAATGCTAAGCTGACAAAAATAGGTTAAAGAAAAAGGAGACTTTCACATCAGATTAAGTAGAATTTCTTTCTTTTTTGGGGGGAGGGGTTGAATACACTGGTGAATACACTGCTACTCAAAAAACAGTCTACATTTTTGGTATATAAATAAGAATCTCTATAGGCAGTCCTTGAATAATGACAGTGAAAATCTAGTATCAGAAATAAGCTATACATAAGAAGCCCTGAACGTGCAAACGGTTAATTTATAAATCTGATACTTGAATCACAAGTTTTTCAGACTAAACTGAAAATCATGGGATGTCTCCAATCAAGCTCAGAGATTCTTTTCTAATCTAGAGCAGCACGGTGAATTTATAGCACGAGGCACCTCACGACATTGCCTTCTATCTCATGCACTTGATGGCACGCAGAGTCATGGGGAAGGAATGTCCTGGGTGTAGGTCTGTTCTAGAGGCTCTGGTGAGCTGGGTACCGCCCAAAGTGGGCAGACAGGGGATTAAAGATTTTCAGCACCCACAGCGCCCCCAGTGGTAGGGAAGGATTCCTACTGGGTTGGGTGAATGGGGGTGGGGTGTTCCATGGTGGTCACCTTTGGAGCACAAGTGAAGTGTTTCTAAACTGGGGGGTGTCTGTACTTATCAAAAGATAACCACAACTCAAAGTAGTGTAAGTGAAAAAAGAATGAAAGCAGATAGTGTGTACCATGAGAGAAAGCACACATTTTATGCTAGGTGTTGGGCAAAGAATAAAGTACACATTCAAAGAGAAAAAAACTACTATATATCTCCATATATATATATATACATATATATATACACACACACACACACACACACACACACACATATATATATATATATATATATATATATATGGAGAGAGATTATTATACTTAAGTATTATAACTTACAAAATAGCTATTCCAAAAGAACTTTGTCAACAAATAACAATCTACATGCCTATGACTTAGTTTTATTCAGTTGTTCTTTCTCATAACTGAATATACACAGAAAAGAGAACAGAGTTTGACAACAGATCAGAAGTAGTTCCCCTTTACTTGCCATTCAAAACCATCTATATACTTCAGAATATATAATAAAGAACTTTTATAATAAAGAACTGCAAGAAACAAACTGTACAAAAGCCTAAATGCCAAATAAACTTATTTTGACTCCAAGCAGATCAGGGTACCATGAACTGATAACTTTGTGGAAAAAAAATTTAGGACTTCAAATAAAGGAGTCAAAATACAATAAACATCCTTCCAGATAATAGCTAGCACAGAAAAATCAGACAATAATATTCAGTCTCAACTTGGAAAGGATAACCAACTGCATACATTTCTTCACATTATAATTATAGTTACAGCACATCCAAGATATAAGGAAATTTTTAAATGGTTGTTCACATTCATATCTAGTTGTTCACAATCTCTTTTCCCCAAAAAGTTGCATATAAATTGTTAGTCTGTGGGGCGCCTGGGTGGCTCAGTCAGTTGGGTGTCCAACTTCGGCTCAGGTCACGATCTCACAGTCTGTGAGTTCGAGCCCTGTGTTGGGCTCTGGGCTGATGGCTCAGAGCCTGGAGCCTGCTTCCGATTCTGTGTCTCCCTCTCTCTCTGCCCCTCCCCCATTCATGCTCTGTCTCTCTCTATCTCAAAAATAAATAAAAATGTTAAAAAAAAGTAAAAAAAATTGTTAGTCTGTAAATAAAGTCATACTTTAAATGCCCTCAAATTACTGAAATAATTTAAAACATTTTCAACTACAATTCTGTTCAAGGCCAATATTCTTTTCTAAAGCAAATGCTTAAAATTAATAGAATGATTTTCTATTTGGTTATTTCTATCCTGTTTTTTTTTTTCTTTTTGTTTGTTTTTTTTTTTTTAAAGAAAGATTAGAGGAAGTAAAGTTAGCTGAAATGATGCTTAGTACTCTTACCAGTCTTATTCCAGGGGATACATTCAGTAGCACGTATTTATTTATTGGGCACACAGTACCTCAAAGGTATAAAAAAGGTGCCAGGAATACAGCAGGACACAAGACAGCCAATTCCTAACCTAATGGAGCTCTTCCCACTTCAGATCCATGTCTGGTAAATAGACAATCTTCAATACCATAAATTGTGCTTTTGCAAACTCTTTGATTATATCCTTGTAGTGTATCTTTGAGGTTTCAGTGATAACAAACTAAATTGTAGTTAGCATGCTTCAAAAAAATTATTAAATGCCATAGCTGTAAGCATCTTGGGGATTAATTAGTCTGGCTCTTCCTTTCCTGTTTGAATATAAGGACAAATTTTTAATTTACAAACAAAGGTACACAAAAACACAGAACTCTGTGGACTCCCTCAGACATCTTAATTGTCCTTTATAGCATCCATGAACTAAGGTCATATATAATGAAAAAATTACTTTAAATTCGGTATGTGTTTCCTTACATGCTTATTACACTGATCTCAATAACATCTAAATTAATTTGAAGAACAATGGCAAATGTGTGGTATTAACTGACATATGTATTTGTATAATTGGATACTAATTCTACACCCCTTAAAGAACCGAAAATCTCATCCACTTCCTTCATGTCACCACTGAAGGCCAAAGATGACTAAACCATCTTCCTAAGGTCACACCACCAGCTAGCAATATAGTGGACTTGGCAACACTAGGTCTACAAGCTTCCACCCCGGTAGCAACCCAGGTAGTTTAGTATGACTAAACATCTGCTTAGGTGCTCCCACAACCTTCCTGCCAAAGACTGCATTTCTCCTTCACCAACAAAACTCAAAAGTAAACCCCGTGCACATTTACTAGAGTATCTTCTGCATTCCAGCAAACTCTTGGAAATACTATAAATGCTTTTTTTCCTCCTTCTAATCTTTGGTAGATGAGAATTTAACGAAAGCAAAAATATAACTTCAGGGCAAAAGACAAATTTTCTTTTATTGTACTGTAGAATGTTGTATCTATCAAGGCCTAAAAACACCCAGAAGCTAGTATAATATTTCTAATGCAGCATGTATCTTTCTGGTTTGGGGAAGGAAAGAAAAAGTTCTTTTATTCCTTTTCACTCTGCCTACAACTAGAACACTGATAATAGAGATTAAGCCTTAAATTTCTATATCCAATAGCAGTAGAATCACAAGAGGACTGAAAAAGCATTTGTCTCTACAAGCTAATACCCAATATGTTAGTCCTCTGGGCAGTTTACATTGATTTTGCATTTAACTGCATAGGCTGACTTTCCCATATTTTCCAGGACAACGTTGTAAAAATGATAGAATCTAGATATACTCTGATATGAAGCCAAAAGAAGAAAGTAAACTTAAGAGTACTGGTTTCCGTAATACCTATATTACGAAGGTGAAAAGAGGTGGGGTTTTTTTTGTTGTTGTTGTTTATTTGTTTTTTGTTTTGTTTTGTCTTGGTCCTACCAGAAATTGACATCGAGACCAAATGGAGAGCAGAGATGATAAAATTGCACTTTTTCCTCATTTCCCCCCACTATTTTTAAGTTATTTTGAGAAATAGGAAGAAAATGAAAACACCCCCCGACACCTGTCACCTACTTTGTAACTAATTGGGTTTAATTCCCTCTAGTTTAGTTAGCCAGTAGACTTTGTCCTTCAGTCTGTCTGGCAAACAATTCACAACCCCTTCATATGTTTTTGTAAAGTGTTAGGGAAAAAACCCATTAATTTTTGTTAACATCAAAGAAGATAAAATAATATTTTGATGGGAATGAAGCAATTAATCCTAATGATTAACTCAAATTATTTTTCAAAGTATAGGTTTCCTGAAGCTTCACAGAAAAAAGATACTTTAAAGACAACCTACTGATCTGCTGTTTGAAGGAGCTGCCATTGGAAAATTAATTAACAAAATACCGATGGTTTTAGGACACCCTCAAAGGGATTATGAGGAAGCGACATTAATAAAAACTTGTTTCCAAAGAAAATGATAGATCTATTTTTTCGTTTGATTAACTGAGCTGTTTTAATCACTCTAAAAAAGGCCCCCTGCATTAGTTGGCTAGGGCCACCATAACAAAGTACCGCAGGCTGGACTGCTTGAACAACAGAAATTAATTTTTTCGCAATTTTGGAGGCTGGAAATCTGAGGTCAAGGTGCCAGTGGGGTTGGTTTCTTGTGAGGCTTCTCTCCTTGGCTAATAGATGACGATCTTCTGCGTATATTTTCAGATGGTCTTCCCTGTGTTTGGCTGGGTCCTAATCTCCTTGTTTTATAGGGACTGAGGTCATACTGGATTAAGGCCCACCCTGATGACCTCGGTTTGACTTAATTACCTCTGTAAAGGCCCTGTCTCCCAATACAGTCAGTTTTTCAGGAACTTGGGATTACGACGTCAACATATGACTTTTGGGGGTGAAGGGGGGCAAATTCAGCCCACAACATCCTCACTAACCAGAAATTAACCCTTTAGTTCCAACTGGCTCCATAATGTTTAAGGTTTTCAGCCCAACATTGTTTCCTCTCCTCCAAGGCCAAGGAAGGAAAGAAGAATGTGGGAAAGTCGGAGAAATTACTGACTGTGACACCAAACTAACAATGGGTGGTGCCAGTATGTTATAACCTTAGCCTTTTTCATTTATTTTTTAAAAATTTTTTATTAGCCTTTTTTTAAATTGGAGGAATGATTATGTTTGTGTTTGAATTTGAAATGATTATCATAAAATGAAATATAAATAAGTCAGAGGAACTGCTGGACACATGTATTCTGGTCATCACCACTCAGAAGCTCAATGTCATTAAATAGCCCTCAGTCCAATTATCAAAACTCCTTCAATGGCCCTATTTTCAAGAAATAGGAATAAAATATTGATCAGAAGAGAAAAATACAGACATGTAAAAATGTTAAAATCCTCACAGAAACTGAGCAATTGAAAATTCTAATGTATAATATTCTTTTGTTGGAGACCCTGTCTTTGAAGAAACCAGAGCCAGACAAAATCCATAATTCAGGAGTGGTATCAAAATCAGACTTCTAGTATTTAGTTCTAATTTTACTTATATACCATAGAAAGAATGAAATTATAGAAGAGAGACACAAACACAGAGCTCTTCACCTCTATCCCCTCATTTTAACAGTGAGGGATAAGGCCCATTAAACAGAAGTTTTCTTGGCAATCAAGTGGAATCAGTCAGTGGTCAAACCGAGGCCACGCCCCCACCATCTAAGTTATATGCTCTTTCCAAAGACATTTAATGAATTTGACTATTTTTCATATTATTGGGCAAATTACAGGTGGAGGTAACACTGAACTGTGATTTCTGTCATTCTGAGGGACCTGTTTAAAAAGACAGTGACAACAAAGCTATCATTTCCTAAGTTACCACATTCCAGCAAGGTATATTGCATCAGAGTTTGGGGCAATGGTTCTCCTCACCATCTTTTTGCTCAAGGACCGTTTTGAGTATATAGTTGATGATGCTATGAACTCTGTTCTCCAGAAAAAAAAAATACACATATATACAAAATTTGGTATTTCAGGGAAATCAAATATTCCCCTGAGAAGTACTCAAGAATAAACGTCTCTGACACTGATCAAAACAAAGCCCAAGTAATAAGATGCTACATGGAGTTTCTTGCCCCAGAGTCCTCATCTTAATGGAAAGACTTTCCATGTAATAAAGTAGTAAGTTTCCATGCAATACAGCGATAAGATGGGAGTTCTAAATTTTTATAATGCAGTGAAGAGATAATATGAAGTTTTGAAGGTTTCTTTCTGTCCTTTACACCATTGTAATCCCATATGGGGGCCGCTATGTTAGCTTTGTCTGGTATGATTAAGATAAATTTGTTTTTATCTTTTAAAGTCTAAGCAAAGTAGAAAAGAAAAGAAAGCACTGGATTGTTCTCAAAAACAATAAAACACTTGACCACAGAGTTCAGATAAAACATTGGGAACAACACCAGCATAGCCAGCCAGTTGCATGATTAATACAATTTCCTTGACATATTCTATTGCATTCCTTTGTGTATTATATATTATACTGAAAAATGAAAACTCAAAATCCTGTAGTAATTGATAGATGTCTTTGTCACAAAGAGGATCAAGAATAAACCCCAAAAGCAAATTTAAGTCTCACTTCCCAAAAAGCAAAGAGCATACAAATGTAAGAAACACCACAGTTCCCAGATCCCTGAGGCATTTTTAGAGCCACATATAGGATGAAGAGAGATAGGACAGGCCAGCCAGACACATGCTCATAGCCCACATAGGAGTGCATCTAGACTATTCTTGGATCTGATTAAAAACTCGCAGGCTCAAATGTGCAAAGAGGTGCATGAAGTTCTCATCATATTTATGAGGAAATATATCCTTCTACATTTTTGAAATATTTTCTTTTTGGAAAAAAAAAAACCTCAGCTAGGCTGGGGAAAGTCACAACTGCTTTAAAGTTTCCTTTCCTCGACTGTAAAAAGGAGTTTTAAATAGATGATTTCTGAGATCTCTGCCAGTTCTAAATACTACATTCCTCTATGACAAAGTTTTTAACGAAAGAGGGTGGGGATTTACAATTGGCCAGGCCAATTTAACTAAAAATCTCTCAAGTTTGAGAAAATAACCTTTAAAAAATTTATAACATGTTATTACAACATGTTTTTTCCCAATAATTCCCAAGCACTGAAGACTTAAAGTGTCTCAACCCATATATTTTAGTGCTTAACAGTCACTCGATGCTCTTAACTCCGACTTCACACTCTGTTAATTACATAGGGACCTAAGCTTTCCCCCTGCTGTAAATGATCTGGCCAGATTACAGGGCCCAGAATTTTTTTTCACCTGTATATACTCCATGCCCAGTAAAGCTTAGGACAGCATTCAGACATCCAATAAGTGCTCGCTGAATGAATAAACACACTTAGGAGGGACTACATTGCTATGTGTTAGGAATGAGGAATTAAAAAAAAGAATCTGACTGGGTTTCCAGTCCTTAGGAAAAATCCAGAAGGGAAAAACATGGGCACATAAAAATTACAATGTACTGGGATTAAGTGCCACAATGGAGAGGTACACTAACAACACAGAAGAGGGGCAAATGGATTTGTGTAAGGAATAGGATGTTATTACTGTGAGTGACTGGGGGCATTACAATGTCAGAAAATGAACTATTTGGGAATTCTGCGTTTTGTATCAGCCCCGCTTCTTTCACAGGTCATTATGAGGGTGGTTCAGACGTGTTTTTATTCCTCGAAGTGTCTACATCCAAAGAAGAACCCAGTAACAGGAGGTGCTATTCCTTCTCCACTACTGGGTCTATGAAAGTTGGACATTATAGGCCTTAAATTTTACATACACAGAACATATTTAGCTTGGAATAACTCCATGAAGAATGGAATGACCTTCATTGTGACAAAAAAAAAAGGTTCTCTTAGGCAAATATTTGGGTAAAAATTATGAACAACGATTTTACACAAGACAAAGTTCCAAAGTAAATACTATTAGAAAAAGATTGATCCTGGGGCGCCTGGGTGGCGCAGTCGGTTAAGCGTCCGACTTCAGCCAGGTCACGATCTCGCGGTCCGTGAGTTCGAGCCCCGCGTCAGGCTCCGGGCTGACGGCTCGGAGCCTGGAGCCTATTTCCGATTCTGTGTCTCCCTCTCTCTCTGCCCCTCCCCCGTTCGTGCTCTGTCTCTCTCTGTCCCAAAAATAAATAAAAAACGTTGAAAAAAAAAAAATAAAAAAAAAAAAAAAAGAAAAAGATTGATCCTTGTTAGTTATCAAAGATATATAAATTAAAGCAACCTTGAGATGCCATTTTCTGGCCACTAAGAAAGCAGGATTTTTTTTTTTTTTAATATGCCACACATAACACACAATCACGAGGTAACTCTTGTAGGGATTACTATTAATTAGCAACATATTTTTGAAAGGCAATATAAAAACAAATGACAAAAGCAATAAAGTAGTTCCAAGTAATTCTGCTCTTAGGAATACATGCACTGAAAATACCCCACAAGAAATAAAAAAAGACATAAGCAATAAGTTGCTCACTTGGCATTATACATCACAATTAAAAAGTAGAATGAAATCCAAAATTATCAAATTAGGGAAGAATGGTAATAAATGAAATATATCGACACAATCTAATGTTACATGTTTGATAATTTATGATCACAAAGGCTCTGCAGAAACCAAAGAATTTGTTAAGAGGAAATGTGCCAACTATGAAATGCCATATGCACTCTGTAAATAAGAATTAAATAGCACAAATCAACATTTGCTTTCTCGTAGCAGCAATGCTAAAAATAAACGATCGGCTAGACGCGCTCCCTACTCGAGAAAGATCATAAGGAAAATTAAAAATGTGCCAATGTAGTAGAAGTATGCAAATTTGTAGCATTAGATGATTTCCCCCATGAACATAAGTCATCTTTCAACGTCTAGCACACATGCCACCTCTTTGGATTGGCAACAGGGCAGGAAGTAATATGTGCTCCAACCTCTGTATTTCCAATGCATTCTGCTTCGATTCCTCCTGAGGCGTGAAAGAGGATCTCCCTCACAGTAGACGGTCTTCAAGTACCTGCTTGGTTTTGTAGTGAGGAGGGCGGGGTGCACCTCCTTCACTTATGCATCGGTAGCTACAATGAATTAAGATATCTGAAACAGAGCTAAGACTAAGAAACTGAAGAGGGACTGGAAATGGAGGTGAACGCTCTGAGTTCTCCTCTACACCTATGGCTTAAGATATTCAGAAGAAAACAAAGGTCTGTAGTTCGGCGCTTTTTAAAAACTTGAATTCACAAGAAAAGATTCAAGTCAGCCTCCAACTTCATCAATAAAAAAGAGGAGGTTGGACTGAAAAAAACCTAACCGTTCCTGCAAGTGCATTCGTATCTATCTAATCTAGAATTCTCTCCATATCTGAAAAGCACTGCACTGCAGCTTAAATACATAAAAACACATTTGCTGTAAATGGCCACTGAAATAAAAGATTAAAATAACTTTAATCATTTTTTTCAATTTCCTATTGTTTTAATTTGATAAAAATGGATAGTTTGTTGTTAATTTCATTTTATTTAGAAAGGAATATATTAGAGGGGTGCCTAGGTAGCTCAGTTGGTTAAGCGTCCAACTTCCGTTCAGGTCATGATCTCTCCATTAGTGAGTTTGAGCCCTGAATCCTGCTTCGTGCTGGCAGTGCAGAGCCTGCTTGGATTCTCGCTCTCTCCTCTCTCTCTGTCCCTTCCCTGCTAGCGCTTTCTCTCTCAGAAAGAAAGAAAGAAAGAAAGAAAGAAAGAAAGAAAGAAAGAAAAGAAGGGGCGCCTGGGTGGCTCAGTTGGTTGGGCATCCGACTTCGGCTCAGGTCATGACCTCACTGTTCGTGGGTTCAGGCCCCGCATCAGGCTCTATGCTGAACGATTGTTCGAGGCCTGGAGTCTGCTTTGGATTCTGTGCTCTGTCTTACTCTGTCTCTCAAAAATAAATAAATGTAAAAAAAAAAAAAAATTTAAAAAAAAGAAAACCAGAAAGGAATATATTAAAAAGGTCACAAAGGAATCCTGCAAACAGCAAATGTCCCAATTTGCATATTCTGTGTTTCAAAAACTTCACTTGCAGAAAATTTATCCTGAGGAAATAATCATGGATCTGATCAAGATTACGCTACAGGAATGTTCATTCCAGAATTGCATAATAGTAAAAAGTTGGGGGTGGGGAAGAGAGCCTTGTAAGTATTCTCTGAAAAGATGTTTATTAAATAAACTGACATCCCATCTGTATGCTGTACTACTGCATAAATATTAAAAAGATATTGAAGAGTAATGACACAGGAAAATATTAAAAATATATTATTAAAGAAAAATGGAAAAGTGGAACTCAAATTTTTGAAAAAAGAAAAAAAATTAAAGTTGATTTTCATTGTCCAAGGAAGTTATGTTCTGAAAAGTTATGGCAAATGCTGATTTAGCAAATACTTAACTCTTGCTCCCAGGAGAAATACAGAGTTAGGGTCCTGTGAGCCTCTGGTCACAACATTTTCATCATCAGTCAATACATAACCTTATTTTATGTGTGTTTATGTTTCAAAACACCTTGAGATATATTGTTAATTTATTAACATTGAACACACAGCCAACCGCATTATAGCTCATGCCTGAATGAAGCTTACCTAATACTTGCATTTTCTCCAAAAGGCACATCACAGCCTTTCTCACTTAGGAACACTACACAGCATTTCAGTATACCTGTGAGCCATTTTTAACAACAGAATCACCAACAAAGCACGCAAAAATGTGAAAACGTGGTACTAAATGGACGGCAAAAAGGGCACTTATTTACAAATGAGAACCACAACAAGAAAGCAGAGTGTTGCTTTGTTCAACACCTGTTGGGACAGTATGTGACTCAAAATTCTGCCCCTCTGCGCATGTCCGCCAATGACCTTAAAAGGGCTGCAGGTACTGATCTGGAGGTTACAAATCATTTTTATGGAATAAGTGAATTCACAGATATGGAACGCACGAACAATGAGGATTGACTGTACAAACGCAGGGAAGAAATGGATGGATATAACTCATCTAGGAACAGAAGTCTCTCCAGGTGGCAGCTAAGTAGGTATGCCACATGAGATATTTTCTTCTTTTTGCTCATCTGCTCTTTCAAAGTAAACTTAACATTCTTCAATTGTTTAAAAAAATACATGATTATCTATTCAAATTTGCTACAGCAAACCTAACTTCTTGATTACAGGAAGAAGATTACTGCTAACAAAATCCTTTAAATTATGATGCTTCCATCATATTTGAACAACTACCTTACAGTAGTAAGCATTTTGTAATATTGAGAGTTTTTTTGACATTAATCACCTCCCCTAAATACTGGTGGTATCTAAAAGGAGCGCAAGTCAAGAAAAGTTCCTAATTCTATGGTGCACATATCAGATTAAAAGAAAATAAACTCGTTACTAGTAGAATACACAATTCATTTTCAAAATGCTGATGATGTATCTCAATTTTTTTGTTTGTAGTCATACCACTGAGGTTGTCAGTCATGGGATTTCAGCAAACACCTTTACATCAATTAAAATCTGAAAGGTTGGAATGCCTGGGTGGTTCAGTCAGTTAAGCGTCCAACTTTGACTCAGGTCATGATCTCACAATTCGTAAGTTTGAGCCCCGTATCAGGGCTCTGCACGGACAGTGCAGATCCTCTGTCTCCCTCTCTATCTGTCCCTCCCCTGTGTGCATGGTGCTCTCTCTCTTTCAAAAATAAACACTTAAAAAATAAATAAAATAAAATCTGAAACGTTATTATCTACACAGTAAAAATAAAGGCAATTAGCAAAAAGCCGCTAGAAGGAAGTTTATAAAGGCAGAACCAACCATGCGTTAGGGTGAAGAGAAGATAAATATTAAATATAAACAAATACAAATAAAGATATGAAATGAAATATAAATATTAAGTATCTCCTTGATAAGGAAAAAGAGGCTATGGAAATGTAAGAAAAATTTAGAGGCAGTATGATATTAAAGGAAGCAAATAGTAAGAAAAAACGTACAATTTCAGAGAAGAAAAAGGTTTAGATCCTTTTCAGTATTCTGGAGTATTCAAAGGTAGGAATGACCTTCAGCTTAGCTCACATGTTAAACAACATGGCCAAAGAATACTAAAATTCAAACAAACATCTGAAGTTATAGCTTTTTAACCAGCAAAAACTGAAGTATTCCCAGATTTATACATGGAAACTTACAATTCTTTAACTTCTGTGATGAACATTCATTCATCAACTGTTAATTCCAGTTACATTGTATCTAGAATACCTTAGTACTTGGTTTCCCACTTAATATTTTATATATCCAAACTTTTGTTCCAGGTCATCCCAGGGCTTTCCACGTACACAGATAACCTCCACCTCCCTAGCCACGTCATATGACCCCTGTAGCTATTTGTGTGACCCTCCTAACTATACACAACTAAATTTTCATCTACCATAATGAAGTTAGTGGTAAATTATCCTGCCTAAGTCATTTGCACCTGTATGCATTTATTCACTAGCACCCTATTAACTTGCATTTCTCCAAAAGCCACCTGGAGACTTAACTGGAACCACACCTGTGATTTATAAACAAATATGCCATAACACGTTTGGGAATTCAATCTCACCCAGCTTATTTAATACCTATGTGCAATTTAATTTCAGTAAAATGTTATGTTTGCCCGAAATAGCAGTTCTTGGGGATTCAGAGTTTTAAAAAGAGAAAGAACTGATTAAAGTACAAGAATAAACTTTTCTGGAAACCAGGAAACTAAATGGCGTATGTGGACGCACACAATAGATCCCAAAAATCTGCCCTATGTGTGAAAGGGTTTCTATTCTAATTTCCTTGATTGCTTAAGGATTCCAAATACACGGAAGTAAAACAATTACCTCACCCTAAAAAGACTTCTAGCTTTGGCCATTATGAATATGTTGTCAAAGCCAAAAATAGCCACTTGTGCACCTGTTTCAGTTTTTCTCTGTCCTCTCCATTTTTACCTACATATCTTCCTATTTCTCAAACTGCTCAGGAGGAAACTGGTGATGGCTGTTCAGGGTGAGAAGCTAAATAAAGCATGTTCCCATTTTCTCTGGCCATCTGTATAGAAATGCCCACGAGTCAACTCACCTTTAACATGGAGCTGAAACCATCTTTTACTATGAAACTGGCCTAGTTTCCCAGTGAAAAGAGAGAGTAAAAGTAAGTGGTTCCTCCCTCACTTTGAGGGAAACAGTTATGTTTTCCATAAACCAAAAAATCATGAGTTAGTTGTATTAGAAAAGATGTTATCATTGTCATTTTTTTTTTTTACTTTATTAAATGAAGAAATGAAATCCCAGGTGCTTCGAAGTGACTGACTGCAAAGTGCCTAAAAAAAATCAAGAAATGAACATTTCAAGCAGTCTTCTGACCCATCTCTGCAGAATCACTTCTTGAAATGTTTTGTTTTGCTTGTTTTAAGCAGAAACACAGAGTACAGTACCACAGATCAATATTCCTGCTTTCCGGTTCTATATATCCAGTCCCTATGCGGGACAGGTGGCCCATTTTCGCACTGAGTATCCAACAGTGAATGACAGTAGTTGGTACCTTGGGAAAGGGCAATTGCAGAGTATTAATTTTTTAAAAATGAATATGCAAATTTATATTTGCCCTTTCGAGTCGAGAGTTTAGGCACTTAATGTAAATTAAATACAGAACATCCTAAAACTTATCCGATGGTTTGGAGTGAATTAATGTCATTATAGGTCTTATTTATTTGGGTTATCTGTGGGCTAGGTGACGAGGGGTGGGGATGGTAGCCCCAAACTACTTATCTGAGAAACTGAAATGCAAATTAGAAAGAAGTGTAAGGTACAAAAATAGACTATTAGTGTACAGTGAGTAATGCTAAATACCCAAGAATCCGTCACAGTGCAGTTGAAACTGGTTCTACAGATTATCAAAAAATCCAGAGTGGAAATCTGAATCAAGTAAAATACATGCATGCACACACACAGCAGAATTGACTATAGTCATCAAAACATTACTTGCCTAGAAAGGACGCCCTGTTTTCACTAGTTATTTAACAGTAGGTACTTGTAGTAAGTAGGTACTCAGGAAATAGCAATTAAAAAAAGTAATACGTGATGTACATAAGGATCTTAAACCCAGCTGATAAATTCTTATATCACATAGTTATATAGACCCTTCCTCCCCAAAATCAGGATTTTCAAATGCAATTAAAAAAATTGTTTCTATAATAAGAAAACAGGCTGAACACTCTGAATACCAATGGCCCAGAAGAAGCTGGAACAGCACTTTTTCTGGCAAACTCTACCAGCTGTGGCCAGTGGCACTGAACTCTTGCACTACCTTCCGAATGCCAACTGGCTGTTACTTCTTCCTGTCTGCCTCTCCAAGAAAACAATCAGTGTTAATTCCAGTTGGTTATATTATTGATCTTGGTTACTTAAACAGATTTATAATGAAGGAAGACTATAAATACTGTTATCAAGAGTTTCTGTTGGCTCTGTTGGTTCTATATTAGGACTATGAAAATATTTACCATATGTTTTCATTAAAAGGTTCCTAAAGCACTTGCTTGTGAAGAAATTAGCTAAAATAAAGTTAATTAAAAGTGCACAGGTATTGTTCTATACCATAAATTTTGGTTACATGAAAATTGATTGTAACTGTTGCTATCTTGAAATCAAGGGTCATAAACAGACCATATTTAATTTGCATCCTTCTTCAAATATTTTTTTAAATACCATGAAGTAATCCAAGAATTTAAACTAACTGTTTTATACAGGGTCCCATTATGAAGGTGTTATTAAGGAGCACAGTCCTAAAAGTAGGTCATAAGAATAAGTAAAATTATTCTCATTTTTGTAACTAGTTCACAATGAATTAAGCATATTCTAAAAGGAAAAACTTAACCACCTAAACATATACAAAGATGCAAAAATAAGTCTACCATAATAAAGTATACTTAAAATAATAATGACTCCCTTCCAGCTTTACACTATGATCTTCTGAAAAGTTATATTACTTCACTGGAGCAAATTTTTGATGATAAAGATACTTGACCTGGACCCAGGTGTCCAGGATTATAGTTGTTCTTATACTACGCTTCAGCTGTGTGTCCTTGGGCAAGTCATTTAATCTCTCTGGACCTCATTTCCTTCTACTGTAAACTGAGAAGGTTGTGGTTGCAAAGCTCTAAAGTTCCATCCTGTTCTAATAACCTATGAATCTGTGAGAGATAAAGTTCATAAATATTCCATAATCTTCCTTTTACCAAAATGTTACTTCCAAATATAGATAACCTTTCATGACACAAAGCAAATGTTATGACAAGGTACTTTTCAATTAATGCAAATGTTAAAGTTACTATTTAAAACAATTCAAAAATAGAGTAGACTCTATCAAGATGTTGTGATTTCAGATATTTCAGAACACAACATGGGGATCGCACGCCAATCAAAAAAAAATCTGAATGAAGCAAATTATTAAGTATGAACTTGAGAGAGTTCTGGAATAATTCCAAATTCATTGTATCCTTTTCAAAATAAGCTTTTCATCAGAAGAAATACAGTAAACTCTTAAACAGAACCCATCAATTACATACATTTAAAGTATAAAAATTATTTTTTTTACTCCAGTCTTAGAAGAAAAGTTCAATCTGACAACAGAGCAAATTTATATCAGTCATTCAACAAACCTTTTTCCCTTTCTTCTAATTTCTGGGGCATGGCCTATGGGGCATGGCCATAACTCTAAAATAAAAATTCAAATTCAGAAAAATATGCACCCAGGTCAATGAAGAGTCCTTAATTAAAAATACATCACATTCATTAACGGTGTTATTATAGCCAAAGTATCCTATCATATTTCTAAAGATGTTTAAAAACGAAGCTTGAATATAAATGGATTACTGGTAAACACCTTCATGACCTCACCAGAAAAAACAACAACAACAACAACAACAACAACAACAACAATAACAATAACATTCCACTATGTGGATTAGTGCTAATTAAGAATTTATTGTAAAAGCAATAACTTCAGGTTGTAATAGATAGGAAATGAGTAGAATACATGCTCTTTAATAATATTCATAATGTTACTTCACTCACGGGGCTATTCACAAGTTCTCTGCTCTGAGATTTGGAACATGATCATTGAAAATTTTTATTTCCTGCCATCAGTCACCATCAGCAAATGTCGGGTAGGAAAGTGTTAGTTATATGTATCTTATGGGCATCAGTTTATCATGGCCCTTTTTCCTCCAAGATAGATGGTTTAAACTTATTTTTTCACCAGAGGAAAAAAATTATCTATAGGAATTACTCACCTCAGTTATGAATTTATAGATTAAAAAAAATAATAATGTCACATGTAACTATTAAACAAGGAGGAAGTCCACAAGATGAGCTTCCGAGTTTCCGAGTTTCCCAGCCTCTGTCTCATTTAATAGACTCTTTTTTTTTCTGGCTAAAGTAAACTGTTATTTTTAAAACTATTTTCCTATATAACGGTATCATTTATCAGCATTAAAAAAATCAAATTCAAGTCCTTAAAATAATTTATAATTTGGACTTAGCATCTCTAATTGTGTTATTTATATTACAGGTAGCATGAAATAATTATATTTTTACTTTATCTAGTGACACAAATGTTTAGTTAAAATTATTTTGGATATAAGCACAAAAATCAAAATTATGTACAAAGAAGCAACCCAGCTGATTAGAAAATACACACACACACACACACACACACACACACACACAAACACACAAACTAAACATTCATTACCAGTTCTATGATGAATATTGTCTTTGATGATGAAAATGTGGAACCAATAAAACTGAAAAATGTGAAAAAAAGTTTGACAATTGAAAGTAGGCAACACTAGAATGTACCACTATAGTACATTTGCTGTTGTAATATCTTATAAAAACCTAGCATCATTTTAGACTATAAAATTGAAGTTTATCAAGAATAACATATCTGAAGCCAGGTACCTAAAACTAAAAAATGAACCTAGATCTATAACAAACCATACCCAAAACATACTGATATTGAGTTTGAAATGTTGAAAGATTTGTTGATTCTCGTGTGATATCACGAATATAGAAAGAGAGATGGATGGATATAGAAACCACTGAATCCGTGGTATACTGTAATACAAAAGATTGTAGGAATACTGTTCCCTAGGACACTTAAAATGACACAAGACTAAATAAGAAAAAGCCCAATGTAAAAAAAAAAAAAAATGAATGACTTAATAGCAGTATCATACATGTGCTATGTTATATTACTGAATAATATTGGTACAAACTTGGCATTTACAAGTAGGACTAATTCCCCTAATGTTGAGGACTTACAAATAGCACGTTAAGAGTTCTTTTCATTTATATAAAGAAGCAGTCAATAAAACAAAAGAGTGTGGGAGGAAGACTACAAACATTCGGAAAGGCGGCTGTCAAAAGAAGTTATGGTTCCCTTTGGGAAAAACAAAAAGAAAAAGTAAAAGTTTTTATGGATTTTAATTAGCTAGCTTGCAAAAGAAAGATCAGGTGAGGACTACTAATTATCACCTTCCGGCCCCACTAACACATTGGAGTCTAGCAAAAAGGAAGAAAAGGGGAAAAAAAACCTTAAAAATAAGTAAAAAATAAAAAACAAGAAAGAAAGAAAAACACCCACTCCAGGCCATTAAAAAAAAAAAAAAAAAAATCAAGGCTTCCTCCAGCATCCTTCCAACAGCTATTGACAAGATTTATCTTCAAAGAACTTTCTTGTTTACAATACAAATCTTCCCCTCTGTTACAAATTAAACCCAATTATCTGGTGAACAGTTTCCATAATAAAACCCGATAGACAGAGGAAGCAGTAACCTTTCCATTTTTTCCCCTCTCCATTTGATAGCCTGCTAGGTTCCAAGAAGCGAAAAGCACTCTTACTTATCCCATTAACACATAGGTGTTGAGAGGGCATGGAAACCTCTGGAAAGATAAATGGCCTCATCTTCCTTGGATCAGGCTTTGGAGACAACTTCCAAAGATCTGAAAAAGTGCTGAAAACTCTCAGTTGTTTATTTGATCCATAAATTTAAAAACTACTATGGGAAACATAACATCTATGGAAAAGCATCATTAACTCTGGTCAATAGAATCTACAGTCATTGGTATAGCTAGTCATTGCTGAAGGACACACTGCAAATATTCTAAGAAACAGATCCATCTGTTGAGATAGCAAATAGATGAAATGCAATCACATACACTTGAGTCCTGGCCAATTCTAACTCACCCTGACAGACTGGGGCTCAGCTTTTAATCAAGCAGCTGCTCAAAGACACATTTGTGTCCCTTTAACAGTCAAACACTACTCTTGCCCCATAAGGAATTCCAGAAAATCAAGTTTATTCTAAGTCCTCAAAATGCATTTATGCGTGCCCGATATACACACACCTCAATTACAAAATGACAAACTCTAGTTTATTCTCTGATAACACTGTACATTACGCACTGACTTATCAGAAGGTTTTAACTAGCCACTTTCTATAGATGTACGCTCTGCTTTGTGAAAACACCAGAGGTACTTCTATAAAAAGACAAGGTCACAGTTAGATTAGAACAGATTTTCCCAAATTTTCTTCACCTTAACTGGAAGGCGGAGTAATGTCTAAACAAACAAACAAAAAAGAGCTTCCCTCTCTTCTCTCTTGGTCTGTAGAATTCCATTTACCTGACTGGTCAAGAAAGGCAGAATAAAAAAAATAAAATAAAAAAAAACCCCAAATCCATTCATACCTCAACAGGCTTTGTTCAGAACATTAAACATTGAATAATACTTTGACAACGTGACAGCACCTTCTCCAGTACTAAAAGCATTATGATTAATCTTATTAAACCAGCTTCTGAACCATGGCCACCGTGTGATGGCCAAATAATTAGATAACTAATGACATAAATACTGTATCTACAAACTCCTATTAACGGAGCTAGTAAGGAGCAAAAGAGAAGATTTCATTCTTGAAATGCTCGATACAAATTAAGAAACTTTGCAACAGAAACAAAATTACTATGCTCCCAAATACATACAGTTTTGGTAGACTGACTAGCCTGTGACCCTAAGTCACCTTTCTTTTTCTTTTAGTTTTTAACACTGTTATGACAGAAAAGAAGTCGTAAAACTTCTTTTACAAAGAACTGACAAAAAAAAAATGGAATGCCATCTAGTTTTAAGTTGGAAAATTCCTATATTCCCACATATTTAGAAGTAAAGGGTCATGCTTTCTTCTTCCTTACACAGTTCATGAAACATTTAAGGAAAAAGGCTCACCGAGCATAAGGAAAACTTAAAGTGGAATATATTGGCACATCCCCTTTCAAGGATTATAGTAATGAACAAAACAACATATAAGTTAGACATGGAACAACCATACAAATGAGACACTTTGGACTGTTATTCTTAAGAACTGGGAAGTGATTTATTATTGCAGATTTCAGTATGATTCTAGACAGAACTAAGTCTTAGCTTCAAGGTGATTTCACAAATAACTGGTGTCAAAATCTCCTGGACACTTTTCCCTACTACTTTGGAATACGAAACTCTGGGAGGAAAAACAAAAAACAAAAAACTTCCATGTCTAGATAATCAGAAGATCAGGAGGAAAGCTTCCTCTACTGCTTATAAAATTATGTTTTATGTCTTATTATCATTAAAACCACAGAAATGGTGCCAACACTTAGAGGGAGTCATTAATTCTTTTCATATGTCAAAACAGTATTTTGAAAACTGCTGGTTAACAAATGCAATTCCCTTCCTTTTTTGAATGATCAGCCAAGAATTTACATACCATACTTCTGGAGAAAATCATTTTTGACAGAAGGAATTGTCATGGCAAGAGTATACAAATACAGGGCCATATGGTGTCCTTTCTTGAGATAAGAGGCAAAAGGCAATAAACCTGACACACTTAGGAGTTTATTCCCTTCCTGAATTATGGACTTGCTGCCACCCATGTTAACATATAAAATAAGACGACGTTCACACTATACTAATTACACTGGGGACTTCTGCCATTATCTCCACTGTGTAGCACTGTCCTCTGGTTAATTCTACTCTGTTTTAGTTCCAGCCAAAGACTAACATAAAAACCTGTTTCCCTACGTGGGACTCCCAACCAGCCACACTCTTTCACAGCGTCAATTATTTCTTGAGAATAAATAAACCTTCGCCTTTGTTCCCCAATCCTAAAATAATGACTCTGCTCTACAAGCTGGTGGGCCGATCTCCCGAAGCAACAGGAGGTTATCAGGACAGGGATAATGAATGTAATGCTCTCGAGGTACCTAAAGGTAGTCTGACGATGCCCTTCTGCTGTCAAAAGGACAGTGACAAACATGAAGTAAATGTGCAAAGTCTAAGTGCTAAGCTGAATGTGTTCTTTACTGTATCAAGAGTTCTACGGGAGCCATGTCTATGCTTATGCAGGCTGCAGTGGAAACTGAGGCCAGAGGGAGGTGGCTAGACTTGGTCAAAGGTATCCAGCTGCATAGGACAAAGCTGGCTATGGAACCCCAATCGCTATTCTCCAAACTGTGACTTCTCTTCACCTGGCCACACTGTCTCCAAGGTAGATTTCGTAGAAGCAGAAGAACTTCAGGTAAGTCAGGCTGAACTGGGTTAGTGTGGCAGAGAAATTAAAGAGGATGATAAAGAAAGAGCATGCCCATCTGACAGTCTGGGCAGAGTCCCAGAAGGTGGGCCTTCTTGCTTCATTTTGTAAGGGGAAGAGAGTTCTTATCAATTCTCCTATCAGTTCCCAAGGCTGACCTTCAGTGGCTCCCCTGCCTGGCCTACTTACAGGCCTTGGAAAACAGGCAAGGCAAACACCGCCTGGGAAGAAAACAGCAGAGCAGGACTTCTATTATCAAATCTCAAAACCTCGGCAGGTTGGCCTCAGCCTCACCCTCCCTCCTGGAGCCCGCCTGCTGACCTAGATGGAGACGCGTCAGAGCGTGTTAGTCGCACGCGCATGTGTACGTGTGCCACTCCCCCCCACCCCAGCGGCCCAATCTCACATTCCTTCTTTTCTCTTTGGTTTCATCTGGATTTTGGATGTTACTTAACATAACCTTGAAATAGAAGTTGCTTTTTTGAAGATTAAAAGCATATGTGTTTGAGGTAATAACACTGTCCACCTTAAAAAAAGAAGCAACTCTGTGCTATAATTTGTGTGAGCAAAAAGAATCTCAGGAATCATCCAACCAAGATCTATCTTTTCATAAATGAAGTAACTGAGGATCAGAGAGGCAGGTGTTGTTTCTTTGAAATTAAAACCACTGAGTTCTTAGATGTCTTGGTCCGCCTGCAACTTTTTGAATGAGAACAGTCAAATGCAGGCAGAACACTATACTTCAATGTTAGAGATTCAAATTTTGGCTTAACCTGTGCTGTTCCTTAGCATAGAGAAGTGAAAAAGGCGTTTACTTTCTTTATTTTTATTTCATTCTTTATTTTTAGAGAAGAGAGAATGCACATGAGTGGAGGGGGGCAGGGAGGGAAGGGTGGTAAGAGGGAGAGGGAGAGAGAATTTTCAGGCAGGACTTGATCCCAAGACCATGAGGTCATGACCGGAGCCAAAATCAAGAGTCTGACGCTTAACCGACTGAGCCACCCAGGCTCCCTGTACGCATTAACTTTCTTTAAACCCAGCTTACTAATAAGCAACATGGAAAGAGGAAGAGCTTGAAAGAGATGAGCTCTCGAGTTTTTGCCCCCAGACCTAAAGTTCTGTGATTCTGTTCCACACTGAACAAGTGTCAATAGCTTAAGTGCATTCATAGTGAGTACTTTTAAAATTCTAAGCTAACCGGGTTTTACAAGTGTATGCTTATGTTTTACGTATTTGCCTTCCCAGCCTCTGTCACACATACATATTTTCATACCTACAAAACTAGAAGGACAGTTTGACCTTAGCATTTAAGGGTAACAGACAATGAGCCTGACAATTGGCTGTTAAGAGTTAGATATTTTTAGCATCTAAGAAATGTACTATCAGTACACTGAAAGTATTTGGAAAGTTTCGTCATCAGTAGATAGAGCATGAATCATGTCTGTGTCACTACCCGACCACTTGTCTAATCTCTTCCACTATGCATGCAAGACGCCGTGTCTCCAGAGCTGGTTTGTTTCATATTTCAGCCCCGTGGTCACAGACAAATGCGCTGATCCAAAGTAAAACCTGACTTTCTGCACTCGCTGTCCTCAAATGGGTCAGGGATGTCTCGGCCTGCAGAATTCCACACTGTGATCTTAATGAGAAGAAAAGTCTTCCACACAGCCCTCAGCAGAAAGGACACCAAATGGCCAGTGAGAGGCCAGACCCAAATTCCTTTGAAGGAGGCACCAAGGTGATGGATTCCACAAAAGGCTGCAAAGTTTATGGAAAACTCCACTAAAGCTGCAAACACTCTTAAAAGAAATTACCAGTCTGGTTAAAAAAAAAAAAAAAAAAGAAAGTTTCTTAAGACTAAATTGTAGTGTTCATTTGGTCGTCTTTTAGTATTCAACAACCTTTACTTCCATGAAGTAAAGTATGTGACTTCTTCTAAATGTTCTCCAATTTGTAACTCAGGATTTATTTTAAAAGGAGGAGAAGGAAAAAAAAAAAAAAAACAACTTCCTGAGAATCCTTGCCCACATTCAAAGTAGTAGGTTTACAAATTCAAACAAGTAGATCAAAAAAAAAAGAAACCTCAAACATGCAGATCAAAGCCCACACTTTAGGACCCCTTATCTCTGCAGTCTGGCAAGCAAACAAGACACAGCCATTCAAAGTGTGTCCACTAATTCCCTTAAGGAAGAAAAGTCAATGGCACAGAGACAACCCAGGAAATAAAATCAGGGAGGCCAAATCTGCAGAATGAACAACAAAAAACTGCACAAATATATGCATCTTTTTTTGTGTTAAAATTTAAGACTGCTAGAGGTGTGGGTAAAAGTACAGAGAAGTAGTCATAGAACATGAAGAAAGTATTCTTTCAACACCACCTGTATTTATCAGGTCTTGAGTAATGCACCGAATCTGAGTGCTAAGGTACAAAGAAACCACACACAGTCTAGAGCTGTGCTACCCAATGGGAATATTATGTGACTTGCACGTGTAATTTTAAAGTTTCCAGCAGTCAGTTTAAAATGGTAAAAAGAAATAGGTGAACTTAATTTAAATAGTATATTATACTTAGGGTGCCTAGGTGGCTCAGTCGGTTAATTGTCCGACTTTGGCTCAGGTCATGATCTCACGGTTTGTGGGTTCGAGCCCCACGTCAGGCTCTGTGCCGACAGCTCAGAGCCTGGAGCCTGCTTCGGATTCTGTGTCTCCCTCTCTCTCTGCCCCTCCCCTGCTTGTGCTCTCTCTCTCTCTAAAGTAAATAAACATTTAAAAAAATTTAAATAGCATATGATATTTAACCCAATATATCTAAAATATCATTCCAATTAGTAATCAATATAAAGAGGAGACATT
Source organism: Neofelis nebulosa (assembly GCF_028018385.1). NCBI lineage: Eukaryota > Metazoa > Chordata > Mammalia > Carnivora > Felidae > Neofelis > Neofelis nebulosa. The sequence goes on along the minus strand of NC_080792.1, from coordinate 44,301,354 downwards.
TTATATTCATTTTTTGTACTCAGTCTTCAAAATCTGGAGCAGCCACATTATAAATGCTCCATAGTCACATGTGGCTACAGACTATATCATTGAACAGCACAGTTAAATACATACATAATTCCCTGGAATGCAGAAGTGTCAATATCCTGTGATGAAAGAAAGAAAGAAAGAAAGAAAGAAAGAAAGAAAGAAAGAAAGAAAGAAAGAAAGAAAGGGAGAGAGAGAAAGAAAGAGAGAGAAAGAAAGAAAGAAAGAAAGAAAGAAAGAAAGAGAGAAAGGAAGGAAGGAAGGAAGAAAGAAAAAGTATGTGTTTACCAAAGATGGGCCACAAATATTCTCTGCTGCCTGAGGCTGCCTAAGAAGGGAAGGTAACAGAGAGATATTAGGCATAAACAAAATGTGAATGACTTAAATTTAGACATTAGAAAGAACTTCATAGCTACTGGGAATGAAACATTTTTACTGTAGGCATTTATATGGAATCTTCTTCCTTGGAACACTGTATAAATTGAGCATGGTTTTTCAAAGTAACTTTCAATCAGCTCTGAAAAAAAGATGGGGAACACGGAAAACTACTGCTATATATTCCCCCCATGCTTCTAATGATGACTTCTAATGTATACAAAGTTACCTTCCGTAGGAGACTGAGTCCTTTGTACAAATCCCAAAGGAGCATAATGAAGATATGCATTTTCCTCCTCTTAAAAAAAAACACCTAAGGAAAAATGACAGTATATTGAAAAGGAAAAAGGAAAAAGACTATGTAAAACAAGAGCAGTCATTTGGAAACAGATCAGGTTTCATAGTATTTAGTACTGTCATCCTCTGCTCCAACAATTAAGACGTTTGGTGGGATAAGAGAGCCAGATCCAAAAATATTTCCAATTTATTCCAGGTCTGTTTATTTACCCACTAATTATTTTTTCCACTGATTCTCCAACATACAATTTGTACAGAAACACTGTGTTCAATAAAAAATATATGTAAGTGATTAAGTATTTCATATCTGGATTATTTAAGTTTTTATATGAACTTGTTTTTAAGTTTAATTGACAACCGAGGAGCAATAAAATGGGCTTTTGTTTCACTTAAACTGTGTTCTTCTGCTTTAGCTTCTATGCCATGGTGCTGTCACAGATGTTTTTACTAATGGCTCCCCTATCAAGCTATAGTTCAGCACTGACATTATCTGGATTTGGTGTCAGTAAAATACTTGGGTTACTATGTCATGAGAGGTTTTAGTTATGCGGCTTCTAAATTTTGAGGTCTTGAGTCTGTTATTAATATGCCATGACCTTAGGCACATTGTAACCTTTGGGTCAGTCTGTCCGTCTTCTAGTCTTCTAAAAATATCAATGGAATACTTTCCCTCTAAATTGTAGGCTGCCTTCATAAAGGAAAGCAAATATTTGGAAAATATCTTACAATGAACAGTGTTAAGGTTAGCTCCTGTCTGTCAAAAATGTCTCAGCCCTTAGTGGTTCTCAACCATTTTCTTGCCCAGTCCAGCTGAGGGATACGACAAATCCCTAAGAATAACAGGTCGTCCTAAACGATGACTCAAAGTGATGATGTCTAAGGGGACAGTGCCATTCCCCGCCCCCCCACCCCCCCACTGTCGCTCCTGGAGAATGTATCTTATTTGTTAAAACTCACTGTGTCAAGAACCTACGTGTGCCAGGAATTTTCAGCCTCTACTTGAAGCCTGGGATTAAAATTGATATCCTGGAAAAAACTGGGGTTACATAGAGTGCTTGGCTCCTATATGGGAATTACAGCTGGAAGATCTTAGAGGAAGTTCCTGGCAAAGATCTCCCTACAAACAATGTGCCACAGGTCATTTCCATTAAAAATGCCATGGGAGAAGGGGGCATGATTCATATCATTCTAATTCCTGCCCTATTCTTCACACCCTCTAAAGTGGAAGGCACAGGAAGGTCCTTAATGTGAATCATCATGCTCATCTGGGGGTGACCACTTCAGCTCCCATCAGTGACTTGGGAGAGGAAATCAAATTAGTCAACACCTAAGGATTTTCAAACACAGGCCAGGATTTCTCACCAGTTGGTGACAAAGCTTCCCAACAGTCACTCGTATCTTTCTCAGAGAATTTCCTGGTATCAGGGCCTCTGGCTGCATCATATTGATGGTCACCAGGGAGTCAGTCTACAGCTCTCATTAGAACCACACCAGAATCACAATAACCAATTTACTGGCCAGCTTTCCAGTGTGCCCAGGATATTTCAGAGTCAAGTAACTGCTGTTAAAAATGTTTACTTCCATTTACACAAGCACGCCTAAGTGAATTTGAATGTTTACAATGACTTTTTTTTTAAGTTTATGTATTTTGAGAGACAGAGACAGCATGAGTGGAGGAGGGGCAGAGAGAGGGAGAGAGAGAGAATCCCAAGCAATCTCAGTGCTGCCAGTGCAGATCCCGACATGGGGCTCAAACCCACAAAACCACGAGATCACGACCTGATGGAAACCAAGAGTCAGATGCTCAAGCAACTGAGCCACCCAGGCACTCCTACAACGACCCTTCTTAAGTGACAAAACAAGAGGGACATCTGAACTCCATCTCGCCTTGTACAATGCGGTCTGGATCTGTCAAACATGTATCACGAAAACAACTGAATTCGATAAATCTCATAAAATTCAATATTGCATTTTTGTTAGTTTCCATCCCTATTCCTCTTTCAGAGGGCTTAGCCTTTACTATAATATTTCTGGTATTAAATGGTGATAACGATTGTTTACTTGAAGCTGTGGTTCCCAAATGTGGGTGACTCTGCCCTCCAGCTAACTTTTGGTAATCTTTGGAGATATTTCTGATTATCACAATTGGGGCATCTCAAGGGTAGAGGTTGGGGATGTTGCTAAACACCAATGCCCAGGACAGTGCTACCCATCAAAGAATTATCTTGTTCAAAATGTCAATAATGCCCAACTTGAGAAATCCAAGCAAAAGTCTTCACTAGGTAAACTTTTTTGAAATCTTACTTATTTTTTAATCCAAATGACCCAAGATTGCTAGCCTACAAAGGAAGAGTTATTCGGGAGAGATCACTACTGAGAGAGTTTAATAATCAAAGGATTTTTGGACTAGATGACTTTGAAACCTGGGCATCTAGAAGAATGATAATAGATGATATATTTGCATTATTTTTTAAATTATAGAAATGGCTTGAACTTATTTTCTGATCTCAGTAGGGAGTGAGTTCCTTATCACTGCATGATTTTAAGTGGGGAGTGAATGACCAGCCATGGGCCTATGTTAGAAAGAACTCCCAAAAGGTCAGAGTGGTAACCAAGATGATACCAAACGCCATTGACATTCAAAGTTTTTCTATAAAACCCAATAATAACAAAGACTGCATGTTACACACTTTCTTCAAACAACTCTCTCTCTTATTAAAAGAGTTTTCACGCTCTTTCCCTATTTGTCTTTGATCCTGAGCACAGAACCCGTGTGACAGTCGACACTCAATGTTTGAGTGACTCCAAGTCTGAACTCCTGACTCATGAACCAAACCAGACCTTACTAAAGGTAACTGAGTTACAAGAAAGAGTCAACACTCTTTTGTAGGTGGAGTAGGGTTCATTAAGCGGCTTCATCTCTCACAATCTGGTTTTGGTACTCTCCCTGCTGTACCAATTATAGTGTATTTGAAATTAATCTTCTAACTTTTGAAGTTTGAAAAGTGGCGTGTTTATCTTACTCAGGTTTTTCATGCTGATATTTAATACTCCCCTGAAATTAAAATTGATTGTTACTGACAAAAGGGGAAGCGATGACACACAGAGAGAAATCCATTTACCTATTTGTAAAAACTAAATTGGTCTAAACAAGATTAATTGAAACTGGAAATACCAATCTCAAATTAAGTAAACTATGTCCATATGCCTAGACATGTGATCTGAGGGGAATATGGACCAAAAAAAAAAAAAAAAAAAAAACAAACCCACAACTGGGACAAATGTTCACAACCAGCAGGTCAGAGAGTCAGAGATATCCCTTCCAGGCTGGCCAGCTGGCCCTTCTTTGCAACCGCAGGGCTGCGTGCACTGAGCTCATCCAGCAGGCTTCACTTGTGAGCTGTTTCGAGGAGACTCTATGGAAGTGCTCCTAGAATACACTATCAACAAAGGGCTCCGTGCTGAAACCCCAGGACTGAGGCTTAACATCAGTAGGTCACCAAATTTATCCACGGAGAGTTTAATCAAGAAAGTTATGCAGCCTTAAGATGAATCACACAGACTTGTGCACAAATCCTGCTTTTGTAGGACATGGCTTTAAAAAATGCTGATTTTTTTTGTTTTATTTTGTGTTATTTTTAAGATTGAAATGACCAGTAAAATGATAATCACAGACCTGAGAGGAATCTTAGTAACCACACAGTGCAAACCCTGCATTTTACAAATGAGGAAACAGGCTCCCACAGAGAGTACACGCCATGGTAAGATTATACTGAAGTTAGTACCTGAGCTGACCCAGAAACCCAAGTCTCCAGACTCTGAGATTACTGCTTTCTAGCAGGTTAGGCCACCTGTCATCTAACTAATATATGCAATCCTGGGGGGAGGGGATAGAGTTTAAGGGCTTTCATATATATCAACCTAAGCACTTTGTTTGACTTATTGAAAAAAACCCAAAAAACAAAGAATAGTGATGTGACATCTCCATCCTTATTTAGACCTTATCTGCCCTCCTGCCAAGTCTGGGGCAACACGGACATTTTCCTTTTTTGTTTTGTTGTCTGTTGAGTTTTGTTTTTTTCCCAATGATACGATTCTACCCACGTCATGAAACAAAGTCTTTCAAGAGCTGTCTGTATGATTATTAATATTCACACACCTCTCTGTTAAAAGGACACAGGAGTAGACTGAGGTTGGAAGAAGAGTAAGAAACCAAAGGACAGAAGTGCAAGAGGGAAAAAGGGATTAGGAAGAGGTGCTGATTGTGCCACATGTCCTGACATGTATTTACAGACAAGTAAAGTTTTCCATCTGCTATTATACATTATTTTTTTAAAGATTATTTATTCTTTTAGTAATCTCTACACTCAACATGGGGCTTGAACTCATGACCCCAAGACCAAGAATCCCATGCTCTTCAGACTGAGTTAGCCAGGCACAATTATTATACATGATTTTTAATAATACTAACATTAGTCCCAATTCTTCTAATCAAAGAAAATGATCAACCTATTTCAAAAGAATACTGTTAAAAAATAAAACAAGTTCCAGAGCACTTGGGTGGCTCAGTCAGTTAAGCGTCTGACTCTTGGTTTCGACTTAGGTCATGATGTCACGCACGGTTCATGGGATTGAGCCCCTTGTCAGGCTCTAAGCTGAGAGAGTGGAGCCTGCTTGGGATTCTCTCTCTCCCTCTTTCTCTGCCTCTCCCCACCCCCATTTGTGCCCTCTCTGTTTCTGTCTCTCACTCTCTCTCTCAAATAAAAAACTTTATAAATAAATAAATAGGGGCACCTGAGCAGCTCAGTTGGTTAAGCATCCGACTTTGGCTCAGGTCATGATCTCATGGTTCATGGGTTTGAGTCCCACGACAGGCTCCGTGCTGACAGTTCAGAGCCTGGAGTCTGCTTTGGATTCTGTGTCTCCCCCTCTCTCTCCCCTTCCCCCACTTGTGCTCTAGCCCTGTCAAAAATAAATGAACATTAAAGAAAAAAATCATAAATAAATAAATAAATAAATAAATAAATAAATAAAACAAGTTCCAACGTTCTCACTAAAGAATTACAGAGAAAACAAACAAACAAACAAACAAACAAACGTGGGTGAACCAGTGTTCTCTTGTTGCTTTATGCATTTAAGGTTGGATGAGTAGTTTGTGTGTGTGTGTGTGTGTGTGTGTGTGTGTGTGTGTATACATGTGTGTGTGTGTGTATGTGCGCTCCGACTTTAGGTCGTGAGTAGTATGAAGGTCACTCTAGGTTTTGCTGTGTTTGGTATTTTAAGAATAAAACACAAAGAGTGTACCTAAGGAAGGTTTAGCCAGTATACATTAATGGTTATTGATGTATCCATTAATGTGTATTACAATGAGCTTTTTACTATTAAAAACATTTTTTTAATAGAGAGAGTGTGCAATCGAGGGAGAAGGGCAGAGGCAGAGAGAGAAACTTAAGTAGGCTCCATGCTCAACACAGAGCCCCATGTGGGGTTTAATCCCAAGGCCCTGGGATTATGACCTGAGCTGAAATCAAGAGTTGTGAAATGCTCAACTGACTAAGCCACCCAAGCACCACAGCTTTTTACTTCTTAATATATTTTTAAATATTTATTTATTTATTTTGGGAGAGAGAGAGTGAAAGCAGGGGAGGGGCAGAGAGAAAGGGAGAGAGAGAATCCCAAGCAGGCTCCACACTGTCAGCACAGAGCCCGATGTGAGGCTCAAATTCACAAACTACAAGATCATGACCTGAGCCGAGATCAATAGTCAGATGCTTAATCAACTGAGCCACCCAGGAGCCTCCCCGCTCCCTGGCATTTTACTTCTTAAAGACCATTCCAAAAGGACAAAAGTTACAGTCTAATTAAATGGGAAAAATTTTAAATCTAAGCTGCTTAAGAAAAGAGAATATGCATAATTACTAGCTAAAAGAATATTTTATATTAAAAAAAGAAATTTTCCAAATCCTAAAAATCACTTTTTATTTTTATTTTTTTTTAATATTTTTTAATGTTTATTTATCTTTGAGACAGAGAGAGACAGAACACGAGCAGGGTAGGGACAGAGAGAGAGAAGGAGACACAGAATCCAAAGCAGGCTCCAGGCTCTGAGCTGTCAGCACAGGGCCCAACGTGGGGCTCAAACTCATGAACCGTGAGATCATGACCTGAGCCGAAGTCGGATGCTTAACTGACTGAGCCACCCAGGTGCCCCAGAAAATCATTTTTTAAACAGACATGAATAAAGTTATATTCCTTATTCCCTGACATGACCGACAACACTGGGGGCAACTTCATAATCAACAGAAAATTCAAAACCAAAAACACTCCAAGGAACATACGTAAAGAATTTGAACCCTCAAGAAAGTTTCCCACCATTGCAATGAGGTCTACAGTGGATTATGTTCAGGGATTATGGCACGGAGAAGATTCTGAGTGAGTAAGTTAGAGACTTCGGGTCAATTTTCCCTCGATTTCTACCAGGTACAGCCATTGTTGTCAAGGTCAGCTTTTCACAGGGGATGTACACACATGTGTAAAAGCTTTAATGCTTAGAATTTGTGTCCAACTCATTGTGTAGGTCATGCATGCCTGACACAGGACCCCCACTTAAGAGAGCTCAATAAAGAAGTGATATCAATGAATAAATAAAGCAATATTCAAGGCATAATCAGACACAGACCACCCTTAGCCTGCTAGGAAACAACTGAATCTCCTTCAGTAATTAAGTACCATCTACCACACAACCAAATTCCTCAGGGATTAAAATTCTGGAATTTGAGATCATCAAGTTTTCCAATTAAAAGAGATATCTTATGCATAATTTATAAGCCATTCAATAATGCCTTAGTATTGAGTAATATTGAGTGGACATTCAATAAATGATCTATAATAATGTAAATATAGAAAATGGCATGTACTATTTATATACACTAACTCTTTTGTGCCTCAGGGCAAAAACTGTAACCCAATATCCATTCCAACCTTCTTCTAAAGCAAAAGAATTTTTAGCGGGGCACACTGAAGCTTAGAATAAAGAATTCATTTCCCTGCCTTCCTCTAGGATGTTGTGCCTCCTAAGAAACCTTTGGCTAATGGGACGCCAGGATGAGTGATATGTGCAACTTCCAGATCATGCCTTTAAAAAGAAGGGGCATTCTCTGCCTTTCAGCTGCTTGGACTGTGAACTTGACCGTTAGCCATCTTGGAATGCAAATGAGAGCATCACTCTAGGAAGGCAAAACAGTAGCAAAGAAGAAGCCTGGATCTCTGGACAACTTCATGGAAGAAAGCAACCCTACCTTCCCCGAGTGCTGACTTCCAAATGATCACATGTGAGAGGAAGCTTATTTCTATTTCTATTCCTACGTTATTGTTATTTCAAGTTCTTGTTCCACACAGCCAAATTTGTGTATTACCTGATTCATAAACCAAGTGAGGAAAAACCACTCTTTTTAATTATCCCTAAGTACTCTGGCTAAATAATCTCTCTCTCTCTCTCTCTCTCTCTCTCTCTCTCTCTCACACACACACACACACACACACACACGCACACATATGCACACACACACAATTGGAACAACAGACACAGACACATGTATGTTGTATGTGTGTGTGTATAGGGCCCAAGCATTTTCAGAGGCCATATCTGGCCCATAGCAAAGTCCCAACATATTTCTTAAACTTGCTCTCCCTCATGCACTCATCTGCACAGGATGCTTTAAAATATGACTAGTTGAGAATCTGAGCAAAGAAATGACAGAATATTCAATAATATAAAAGATACAGATTTTGAAACATAAGTTGTACGCATCACTCAGTCTTCTCCCAAAGTTTTGCTGTTATGTAGTCATAGGCATTAAACAAACATATACCTGTTTATGACCAAAATTGATATTTCATCCAACAGTACATGGCTAGACAGCCTGTATGTATTTACAAGATGAGACACGACCATAATAAAGAAGACAGATGAGCAGTAATATAAAAGAGATAGATATGAAAGCAAGGCATGATTTATGCCCAAGACAGATGGAAAACCTATGGTACTTCATCGACCCCATCTATCCTGTCCTAAATTGTAACTTAAAAGTGAAAGAACAGTATTTAAGAAATACTCAGACACAACATACACAGGTCATCCCTGGACACAGATATCACCCACACTATCATGAACTTGTCTTATTGTTGTTATTTCCTTTGAGAACAATTTCCTGATTAGAAAATTAAAATTATTTATCAAGGGTTTCAGCCCTTCTCAAGAGAAAGCCCCTTCAGCCACGAGTGTAAACTTTCACTCATGGAATCTACCTGTACCCACAGGCACCATGTCAGCTGATAGCTAATAGGCTCATTACAAGTCAAGGACAAATAGAGAAATCCATGGAAACCGCAGTGAAACACTAATGTTATTCTGTGCAGTTTTACCTAACAGCCGGTACTTAGAATATATTTTACTCAATAACCAGCTTTCAATCAACTAAAAACGACCACAAGAAATCCTCAGCCTTCTGGTTACTCAGGGGTGAAGGGTCAATAGAAAACACCTAAATAAACGGAATTGTCCAGCACATCATTACAAATGACATATGAAAACATGTGAATGTTTTCTTAAAGAAACACATATTTTCATCGTAACCACTCTATTTACACTATTCTCAGGGGCCTCAAAGACTGCGCCTTCACCGAATGCAACCTTTCATTATGTCTCGTTTTTCTTGGCTTCCCTGCAGTGTTTCAACTCTTTGGCCATTCCTTAATTCTTGAGATCTTCTTTGTCCTTAACTTATGTTGTACTGATTTCCCTCTACTCTCCTTCAGCTCCACATTTGGGTCCCATGATTCAGTCCTGGGCATTCTTTTTTTTTCTCTAGATTCTGGCCTCAAAGTGCCAACTCTAACTATAGTTTAGATTCTCGAACCTCTCTCTTCTCCAACTCTAGGTATGTGCAAGTCACAGCTGTTAGGTGTCCTCCCCTTAGTTACTTTTCTAACAATCAGAATTTCTTCTTTTTTTTTTTTTATCAATCCAACAGAAATCTGAGTATTGATTGTGTGCCTCAGATTAGGGTTACCAAGAAAAACAAGGCCACTATGGTGCCATAAAATAAAACCACACTCACATTAGTGTGGTAAACCATAAAGGGTTGGACTGGGGGCATGAAAGCACCTATTCCCGTGGCAATACACAAAGCTACAACATTTGACCTGGGTTTTATAAAAGTCACAAGCAGAGAAGTTAGCAGGACACAGTGCGACAGAGGGCAAGAAAGGCACAAGTGATATACACAGAGGTGTGTAGATGAGGATGGGCAGAAATTATACACACTTTGCTCAGCAGATCTATTAGTAAAAGTGCCAGAAGAGCAGGATGGTCTTTCTTTATCACTCTTGACCTTTGGTCTGCATGCTTCCTTAGTTTAGGTAACAAGATCAGTAATCTAGTTACTTGTATCTTGAAAAGCTTTAGGCCTCCTGATACCTCATGCCCAACAAATGCCAAGCAGAAAATCCCAGTTAGTTTCATCTAATTCATGCCTAAGGTTTTAAATTTTTTTTTTTTTTTTTACATTTCTTTATTTTTGAGAGACAGAGTGTGAGCAGGGGAGGGGCAGAGAGAGAGGGAGACACAGAATCAGAAGCAGGTTCCAGGCTCCGAGCTGTCCGCACAGAGCCTGACGCGGAGCTCGAACCCACGAACCGTGAGATCATGACCTGAGCCGAAGTCGGGATGCTTAACCGACTGAGCCACCGAGGCGCCCCTCATGCCTAAGTTTTAAGGCCAACCTCAACTGCCATGCCTCCAGGGAGCTTTTCCAGTCTCCACACAGGCACAAGCAATCATTCCTTCAGGGGTCCCTAATACTTCGATGTTTGTGTTTGCACTCAGCACCACAATTTGGCAGACAGCTCACAGATAGCCCAACTATTTGCATTTGTATTTGCACCACAGTGTTTTTACACACCAAGTACTCAAAGGTGCTGCCTGTTTTCCAAGTATGTTTTTGTTTCCTACTCATCTTTACACTGTCTCTTCTTAAAGAGAGTATTTTAACAATCTCATATCACTCTATTAGTGAAGTCATCATAAATTAAGTTAGCTAAGTTCTCTTTTATTTTTTTAATTAACAAACTTCATGGAAGAAAGGGGCCTAGGCCATGTGCCAAATTCCTTCCAAGTCTGGAATTCTAGCCTTCCATCTTATAAATATGGTTAACTAAAAATGATTACTGTTAAGATTTCTAATTATAAGATACTGAAAAGTAAATTTTAAAATCAACACTTTATAAGGAGATTTCTCTAAACTTTCTTTTTTTTCCCTGCAAACTTCCTTAAACAGAACTCTTTTTAGCACACCAGAAGTCATGTACTTTATTCTTGCCTAAGAATATAAACATTGTCCTACAATGTTTAAATAGAAACTAAAAAACAGAAATTCTTCAATGGGTCTCATGTTAATGATTTAACTATCTTCTACTAAAAATAAGTAATTCTTATAAATAGGACGACCTCTACTGAGATAAGATTTTTTCAGCAAAAAGAATCTTAAGACATTTCTGCGTGATGATGAGAGTTCATAAAAAACATGTATGAAGATACAATAGCTAACAAGGTGACAAACTGTGTTTTAGCACCTTATATAAGGAATCGATTTTCACGTCTCAGTTCTGCCTATCTCAACGCAAGTGTTAGAAAACTGATACCCCAAATACTCTAAAACACTACTCCAAATACATAGAGACTTTTAAAACTAAGATGGAAAGTGGTATAAAGTTTCATTAAGAGCAAATCCTGAACAAAGCATAAAATACAAAAAGAAAGTACAATAGATTCCAATTTGTTTTATTCACGCTGCATACAAATGAATCTATGTTAAAATGACAGTTGACAGATTACTTCTCCAATGCTAAGATAATCCATATACTTTCCACAACCACGCTGCTAACCTGTGGGCATACTTTCATAAAACGGAAGATTTTAGTCCAAAACCATTTAGCAGCAATCATCTTATGTGATTAAGTCATAGATATTAAATGAAACAGTATTTTGCTGATACCCGATATTTCTTTCCTGAATCACATGGTTTCTCTTCACTCCTTCTGCATTACTTTGGAGGACATGTCTTTGGACAGATTGGGGAGTGAGCTTTGTGGAGCTTTGTCTGGAGGGGGCTCCAAAGTGTTGCTCTGTCCTGGGTAATAAGAAAAAAAGCCTCAAACATAATTCTGACTGTGCTTTAGAGCAGGAAAACAGACACCTTCCTAGCCCGGCAGTGATGCTTGGAAGGGAACTGGAACACAGACTTCATTACACTGTATTGATCTCACTAAATAAAGGGTTCTAAATGTATTGATCAGCTTGGATTAAACCCCTAACTGTTTGCAGGACCGCGCACGATGTGAAGGCCGGTTCACTGAAGAAGGAAGAACAGAAAGCACTTTTGTTCTTGGGCAGCCACAGAGCAGCATTTTACACTAAGTAGTAGATTAACATGATTAAAATAATAGACAGCATTCAGTTAGAGAACAGGCAGGGAGATAAAACTTGTGTTAAATTCAAAGATTTCTCAGTTTTAAAAATGATGTAATAGTAACTTAAAGGTAAAATGACTTTTAGGACAGGAATATTTTCTTTGCATATTTCTAAACAAAAAGGCAATTTCGTCTCCTTAATATGGTTGTTCCCTTGAAACCCCCAAAATATATCTGTCCTGACTTTTTTCACTCTAAATGTGCAGCAGCTCCCCCACCTTGTCACTTTCAATATTACCGTAAAATGGTGCATGCAAGGAGGGGCAAATCCAAGATTAATTCTAAGGTTCATTTTGTACATCTGCTCATTTTCATTTGGAGGAACATGATTTTCTTTAGTCTAACTCAATTTTCATTCAAAATAAGCCTGAATGTGCTGCGAACTGATCTTATTACAATAAAATAATGCTGCCAAAATTTACAGGAGGCTCTAATCTCAGAAAAATAGAAACCATCCCCCTTTATCCTGGTTTTCAGAACACAGGCCAAGCATGTGCTTCCAAATTTCATTACTGTGCATCTTTACACTTTCAAAAAGTTCTTGACTTTAAAACAAACAAAAGGAGAAACTGGTTGTTTTTCTAAACATTGGCCAAGGGAAAATTTCCAGAAAGCTTTTCCACCTTCTTTCCAAATTCAAAGGGTTAAGTATTCTGACCTCCTACCATATTTACTCACTATTACTCCACCATTACTACTCCAAAATTTTGGTATTTAAAAGAGAGGATGGCAAGAATTTGGTGTTAAGTCACTACATTAATCTCTCCGATACTTCTTGTCTTTTCAACCTCACTGACTAATAATGATTAAAATATGACTCATTTAACGAAATAAAGTAATTGGTTGTAGTTCAGTGGGGAAGGAGGGGGGGGGGTGGGGAACCAGCCCAGGGACTGAATCCAAACTTGAATGCAATCCAAATCTTGGTTTAGCCTCCAAAGGGCTGTGCAATACAGTATTTTAGCCAAGTTGCTATGCCTTTGAGCTTCAGTTTTATGGAGCAGACACTGCCTACTCACTGGGTTGGTTCTGAAATTTTAAGATAATTATTTTAGGGCACTGTTAGATACAAATATTAGTTATTTAAAAAACCACCTAGGGTTTATATTCTAATACCTTTATGTCCATTTTATCAGGAGAATGCCACAGCTGTTACACAAATATTAGGGACTTTTTAGTTGGAGAAGAGGAGGGGAGAGACTTCTACTTTAACATTTCTGTTTCAGTACACCACAGAGGAGAAAACTCTTCAAGTTCCTTTCTCTGAAGGTCAAGAAGCCAGAAACCCAGTACATTACTATTCAGCCATTGATTCATTTAACCAATATTTACAAAGTACCTAGAATTAATAAAGTAGCTGCTGCTGCTCAATTAATACATCGAATACAAAGACTATTATCTGCCAGCAAGGATTCCAGGGAAGACAGGAGGTGGAAGGCAGTAAAACTCAAAGATGATATTTAAATTAATTTTCTTCTTCAAAAGGGGTCCAGGATTAAGTACAAATACATTGAGAAGGGTCAGTAATGAGGAAGTGAACCCAAATGCTTCCTTTATTGAAGTGGACTTGTTTACCCTAATATATTAATGTATTAACATAACTACTAAATTGACTTGATTTCTGAAAATGTTTCATGTTGAAAAAGAAGGTGTGGAAGAAAAAAATCCTAAGTTATCACCACGAATATTTATTTAGCATTTACTATGTGGAGGGCATTGGTTTAAGGACTTTATAGATATTAACTTATTTACTCATCCTAACAGGCATGTAAAATAGGGACTGTTACCATCCTCAGGAAACTGAAGGGGCTAAATCTTGGGTATCATTTACAACTTAGAGCTCACAACTCTTGCTTTATCAATTACATACATTTACATTTAAGAAATATTTGGGGGATGTTGAAAATATGAGAGATAATTTAATCTTTTCCCTTAAGTTTGTACTGAAAATAGTAGGGAAAAATGACAACTTACTTTAAGTAAGTTCCTACTTTATAGGAAAAGAGATGGAATCTATGGTCAAATGCCTTGTCTAACACTTGAAGCTGCTCAGACTGACAGAAAAACGGTGCACATTAAATAAAAAGAGATTGTTAAAAGGTCATATTCTGTTACCCTAGAGGAAATACCTAGATGCCTATGTTTTTAAAACTGATCAAATATTTTTATTTTGAAGATTGTCATCATTCTGAGAAAAATGGACCTTAGAAATCTATAACAAGGGATGCCTGGGTAGCTCAGTCGGTTGAGCATCTGACTCTTGTTTTTGGCTCAGGTCAGGATCCCAGGGTCATTAGATCGAGCCCTGTGTCAGGCTCTATGCTCAGCATGGAGCCTGGTTAAGATTCTCATTCTCTTTCTCTCTGTCTCTCTTTCTCTCTCTGCCCCCTACTATTCCCCCACTCATGTGCGTGTGCACGTGCATACACTCTCTCAAGTAAAAAAAAATAATTAAAGAAATCTTAACTATTTGCTCAATTATATATTGTTCTCAAATGGGAATATGAAATAAAATTTAAATAAAATAATTGGGGGAGGTAATATGACTACATAATACATTTTAAAAAATCAAAATGAATCGTTTCCTTAAAATTCAGTATTGTATACATGTTAGCCTGAAGACGATGGCATGTAGCCTTTGGAAAAAAACATGGAATCTTCCACATATTAATAACCGGGCGCTCGTGCAAATTCTCTAGCTTTTTCTAAATCTGTTTACTCAATCCCTTTCAAATATGTATAAAATGTACCCCAACTGGTTGTTAGGATAATTAAGCTAAATAGCACATCTAAAGCCCCCTAATAGTAACTGGAACTCAAGCAAATGTGGTGTGCTCACATAAATATAAAAAAAAAGTCAGAGGTTTTCTAATCTCTTTGTCTACAAATAATTACCTTTCAAAAAAAATCTTATTATTGGGTAAATCTCTCCAGTTTTCAAATCTCTGAAATAAAGAGAATGAGTGATATCCACCATTGATTTCAGAGATTATTGGGTGTGCTGTACTTGGCACAGGAGATAGAAGAAATGTGAATAAGCAGAGGCCATCCTGACAGAACTGCAAAGTGAGTCTAGAAAAGCAACTTTCTGGGTGATGGGCAGTGAGGAGGGCACCTGTTGGGATGAGCACTGGGTATTGTATGGAAACCAATTTGACAATAAATCTCATATGAAAAAAAAAAAAGGAAAAGCAACTTTCTAGAATTGAAAGGTGGGCAGAAGGAGCTAGTAGGTTCTGGAGAGGCAGATCAGCACAAGCATAGATATAGCAATGTGACCAAAAGGTATAGCCGGGACCCACCAATAACAGTTCCACAAATGAGCCCAAAATGTCCGGGCTAAGGAGCGAGGAAACTACAGAGGTGTGCTCCAGGGCCATATCGTGCAAGAAAGGGCCTTCCACGTTAGGTGGCTTGACTTTCTCCTCAAGGTACTGTGGGCCCATGTAGGCCCATCCTGAGTCCTTGGGCAGGAGACACAAGACCTCCTTGTGTAAAGAATTCCAGCAGCAGTAGGGGAGATAGCTTAACGAGGAACTGCATTATTAAAAAAAGAAAAAAAGACAAGTACTATGTTACTTATTAAATCATCTTCTTTTGTGTAGAAAAAAAATACCTGTCAAGTCACCCAAATCCACCAAATTGATATGGAGAAAATAATAGTAAAATCTACAGGGCTCTCCTCCAGTTCCCAGAGGAGCAGTTATGGATTTAGTTGATGGATTCCTTTTGAGTGGCTTGGGAATTTATAAGCTTCCCCTTAATAACAGCAAATTCAAATTCTGGTGGCCATAGTGACAGGTTATTATAGCCCTATCTAAAATTTGGGAAGCAACCAACAATGCAGGACCCTAAGGTAAAGGAAAAATACCTTTTCCTGAACAACAGTAAAAGTATTCAGTATGTATTCAAAAATACACTTAGGACTTTATATAACCTTATCAAAATAACGCTCATTCCACTTTTTATTAAGGCAAATAATAAATTAACAGAGCACCAAGCCTGATTTCAACACAGTCATTTCAGCAATGCCAAGTAAAGAAAATCTTCTACAAAGATACAGATAGAACTAGATCTGAAAAAAAAAAAAAAAAAAGTGGTTGGAGGTAGCTCTGCCCTGCTGCTTTGTCCGTCAAGGCTATTTCAGTTCACGTGCAATTAGAAATTATTTCACAAAAGAACAAAAATGTGTGACATTTCCTCTTTCTCTTCATGTATACACATGAACTCAGCTGATCGTACGGTTAATATAGCGCAAAGCTCTACGTGCTTAGGCATCAAAGTGTATGATGATGCTGGCCCAAGAGGATGGCGCTCAAATATTTTGCAAAGCCAAACTGTGACCTAGTAACTTACAATCTTAAAAGAACACTCAGTGACAAACTTTTCAGATTGTGAATGAAAAGATAAAGAGGTGACTGATGCCGAGTTAGCTGCCATCCTGGGACACTGCCATTGTTCCCAGGACACATGATTAAAGGACACAGCGAAACAATATGGTGAGTACGCCACCAACAACTAAATGGAAATCTATGCAACTCATTATTACACTTTGGATATACTTTACAGATGTTATCATGAAATTTCTCAGCAAGTCTTTTTTGTTTCGTTTCCAGAGTCAAATGTACAATTAAAGTGAATTTTAAAATAAAGGTAATTAATAGGTCACACCAGAATATATAATTAGGTTCTAGAAAACTTTTTAAATTGCAACTGAGTCTCATAATCTTATCACTTGTATTATTTCGTAGATTATGCATCAAGAACTCTATGTGTACAATGTAATAAGTGTGTGCCTAAAATATCAGATGTACATATATTTCTCATATATTTGGCCTCCCTCCAAAGAACCTTGACAGCCAAACTATAATACCCAGTGTTATTTTAATATGTTTCAATGGCATTCCTGAATTAAAGGAGCTAACTGAAGGCTGGGTGTAGCATTACCACCATTGTTAACGAGGCTGCCTCCCACAGAAAGACACAAACGCACAATAAACACATCGAGCTTTGCCACACGTTCAACACACACGATTTCCTCAGTTCTCGCAGATACGCCAGTGGTCCAAATCAAAGCCTATCTGAACTTCCATTTTACTTATATTTGAAAGTAAATACATAATCTGTAAACTAATTTCACATGCAGCCCGCACTGGATAGGTCAACCCATAATCTCTAATGACATCAGCCTCTTACATACCGGTTTCATATGTATCCTTCACTCGAAACAACTAGGCATCATACATTACGTGATTATTGTCCCTTTTACCTGCAGACAGACCTTGGGATTGCTATTGTGTGATCTAGGTGACAACTACTCCACTGAAAATTATAATTTGCCTTTCAAAACATCCTTGAGTCCAAACTGGCATATTCCTAACATGCAGATATTTTTCTTTTAAAAAGAATTTACTTCCATCACTTTAATACTTTTAAGTCACAACTGTCAAGATTTTAAATTCACAAACAAAACATAACTACATGCATTTAAAAAAAACTATGTAAAACTTAAGCAAATACACTTTAAGTGTGGTAATTATCACAAAAACGTGAAAGAAAAAAGAATATGTGAAAGAAGTTGGCCTTGATGTCTTTGATAAGCATAAACTGAAAATAATGTATCAAAACTTGATTTTTCTTAATCCAAGTCCGGTCAGTGATTTGTAAAACAGATGGACATCAATTAAGACTCCAGTTCTGGCCACAAAAGTATTAACTATGAAAACCGAATGATGACTCTGTATGTCAGTCATCATAATTTACGTAACTTTCTTATTACCCATTTTTAGGACACTTAGAGTTTCATAAGAAAACTATTATTAGGTCAGAAAGCGGAATTTTTGGAATAATGTGGTATCAAGCACAGTGTCCCTGCTCTGCTACTTCTGTGGCAGAATAATAAACCTCTCCTTCCATTGGTAAAATACATATACAATCACAGTGCTCACGCCTAACAGATGACTATGAGGCACACACGTGCTAATTCACACATACACACACAAAACCGCTGGCATATCTGTACACGGTGCCCAATAAATAAAGTTAGTTATTCCAATACATAAAATCAGTTAAAAGCCTTATGAACACTTGCATTGTATTAACACTAACAGAGGGACCATGGACACTGGTAGGTACATCATAGCCAGTCATCAGAGACCCATTTCTGCTGGAAAAGAGACAGAAACATTTCTGGAGACTCTGAGGCTGAGGACCTCCTCTATCCTAGGATGCAGGGTAAATGCAATGCTTTTCAAAGTGCAGGTATAACAAAAGATTATTAGTATCATCTGAAATGAAATGGAAAATGGAATACATCACAGTCAAGGGTAAGTGTATGGTCTTGTGACATATACATATA
Source organism: Neofelis nebulosa (assembly GCF_028018385.1). Taxonomy (NCBI): domain Eukaryota; kingdom Metazoa; phylum Chordata; class Mammalia; order Carnivora; family Felidae; genus Neofelis; species Neofelis nebulosa. The sequence continues at coordinate 44,282,768 of NC_080792.1, read as the reverse complement.
CATGTGTGTGTGTGTGTGTGTGTGTGTGTGTGTGTGTGTGTGTATACGCCCCCACATACATTCATACATACATACACACATACATATGTAAATACAGAATCATAATGTGAAACATATTTGTGGCCATGTTTCCCAGTCCTAACAATCTGAAAGCCAGTGCTCTAACAGGTTAGGTATATACCTGCCCCCCCCCCCCCAAGTAGGACACCTGTGAAGTAATCACACCAAGCCTAGCTAAGGTGTATAAGGCAGAATTAATTGGCAAAAGTCCTGAGACAGCAGAGAGCTTCAAGATGTGAGCGTAACAGCTGAGCAGGCCTCTTCTAGGGAGCCCCTTTGGAGAGGATTTGGGCTCCGTCCCCAGTGACTAAAGTCTAAAATTGTGTTACCTCCTTTGGGGCACAGAGAGCTGTACTGCTGCCAATACCTTCCAAAGTGGAATTTGACTGTGAGAGCAACGACTTCTCCAGAATAGTGAAATAATTAAATTTCCATGGGAAGCTGAGACTTCAATAATCCCCAAATTTCGATGAGCTCCCTTTAAGAATTAATTAAAAATTTACGATCAGACACATATATGAGCATACACACTCATCCATTCAATGGAATCTTTACTTTTTTTAATGTTGTTTATTTTGAGAGAGAGAGAGAGAGAGCGCGCGAGTGAGCGAGCACAAGTGGGGAAGGGGCAGAGAGAGAGGGAGACACAGAATCCAAAGTAGGCTCCAGGCTCTGAGCTGCCAATACAGAGCCTGACATGTGGCTCGAACCCACAAACTGTGAGATCATGACCTGAGCCGAAGTCGGATGCTCCTGGAATCTTTACCTTTAAAAACAGCCCTTTACACCATTTTCTAAGCTAACCAGACATATAACCAAAAAAAAAAAAAAAAGTCCAAAATTCTGAGAAAGCAAATGTCATTTTGTGTTGGTTTTGTTTTGTTTTGTTTTGTTTGTTTGTTTGCTTTAAAGATTTTATTTTTTTAAGCAATCTCTACACCCAACATGGGGCTTGAACTCACAACCCCTAGACCAAGAGTGTCATGCTCCACCGATCGAGCCAGCCAGGTGCCCCTGAGAAAGCAAATGTCTCTTTGGACCAATAAATACCATCTAATTTGTTGACAGAATGACCTACACAAAATAGCTCAAATAAGATATTCTAAATTCTCCAGTATTTGACAGTGATAATTTCCTTTTAAGTTTCTTCTCCCTTTTTCACGTTATCTAGTGTTATATATTCATCATTTCTTTCAAAAGTACTAAAATGTATGTTTTCTGCTAGGAATTTGCCATAGACTGAATACTTGTGGCCACCCAAAATTCTTATGTTGAAACCTATTCCCTGATACATGACATTTGGAAGGGGCGCTTTTAGGAGATGGTTAGGTCATGAGGGTGGAGCCCCCATGAGGGGATTAGTGTTCTTAAATTAAAAAAAATAATAATAATGGTGAGTTCCTTTGTCTCTTACACCATGTAAGGACAGAGTGGATAAGACAGCTGTCTATGAACCAGGAAGGAGGCCCTCACCTCTGACTTGACCTCTGACTTCCCAGCCTCCAGAACAGTGAGAAATACATTTCTGTTGTTTATAAGTCAGTCTATGGTATTCTGTTACAGCATTCCAAATGGACTGCAGAAAAAAATTTCTCAGAGAATGAATTTTCTCTCAATTTTTAAAAATCTAACACTCCGAAAGACTTTTGAATCCCTATTTTGTAAGAAAAGAGGCCACAGGAGTGAGATGATCATAGCAAGGTCCCTATGAAAGCACACTGTGCGTTTTTAATGACACACCTCACTTCCCACCTAGGCAAGTTACAGGAACACTTTGATAGAATCTGCACATAGCAACATCAATCACTGCCATGGTGATTTTCTATTAAGATCTGACCTAGAAAAAGCCCTTAATTTTTCTTTCTGTTCTATCTTACAAGATATTCTTATAAGAAAATCAAAATATTTTGGAACACATTTGGAAAAAAAATGGTCCATTTAGAGAGAGAAAAAAAATTAAGGATACAGAAATTGTTCCCAAAGCAGTTTTTTATAGCCTAAAACAGTGTGAATCTACAGCCTCGTTAAAATTTCCTTTTATCCAAATACTTTCCACCAATTCACACACTATCATCTCATTTTTACCTTTCTAAATTACTAAGCACTTCATTTTTCTTTTAATTTCCATATTATTCCCTGCAATAGGTTATACTCTCCTTGACCTCATTTCCTCTTTGTTAGTAAATCTCCAAACTATTGTTCGCACTCATTCATTCCTTTCATCTGTCAACTAGTGTTATGGCCAGGATCTGTCAGGCATTGTGCTAGGCACTGGGGGTACTGGATAAATAAGTGACACGGTCTCCACCTCACAGAGATGACCACTATCTCGGGTCCCATGGCAGAAAACCACAAACCTCTGAGCGAAGCAATACCTTTCATTTCTCTACCGTGATAGTTCCCCTTTCTGGCCATAATGACATTCTCCCAAGTTATGAAGTCTGTGCTCCCATCCTGACTGAGACCTTCAGTATAACCCACTATCAGCTGGGATGCAACTCACTGCCCATAACAGAAAACTCATCTCATGCTGCCTTACACAATCGATGGGGCTTATCAGCTAACATGACCAGAAGCCCGGGAATAGGAAAAGGTCTGGATTATATTAATTCAGCTGTTCAGTAACTGCATCCAGGTTTCCTTTCTTCTCTCCAGTCTGCCTGGAAATGGATGGCTAACAAGAACCTTGACATTATTTCCTCCCCATCCGGGGAGCGTGAGAACTGTGGAGGAAGAAGGGATGCAGGTAGGGGAGCAGGGGGAATAAGGGGGCAGACACAGACAGATTGAGAGGAACAGTATTTCTTTAAACTGGAGCTCACTGTTCCAAAGAGTTCCACTGCGGTCAGAGGATGAGGACTATGATGCCTCTTCCCAGAACCAGAGATGGATTAAGCTTTTCCTACAGCTATGAATTGTGTGGGGTTTCCAGGAGTAGATATCCAAGGAGTAATGGAGGAAGGAATCTCAGAGAAGGACACCATGATGTCTATTACATAACTGACTTCACATAAAATATTATTCACCTACTTTTTAAGGCCTTTAAAGTCAGCTTTATCCATAATGTCCTTTCTAGAATCCCTAATTGTCTACTTCTCCTTCCCAGTTGTGTATGACTCTCACCTCATCAGCCAACTCAATCCCTCAATCTGGCACTCCAGGACCTTCAAGACTTGGCCCCATCAGTGTATGTTTTAGGGAACTAATTTCCAATAAAAATCTTCCTCTCATGTCAATCCACACACATACTTCTTATCCATCTTTCTTCCTTATCTATCTAAATTTCTCCAAAGTGTCGCTCAATGAGTCATCCCCGTCAGAGCTGGTCCTTCACTGACCCGAATTTTCAGGCACACTCCATGAAGACAGCATGGTATATCAGGAAGAGCAGAGGAATGGAAATCACACAGACCTGGGTTCAACTCTTGGTACCACCACTTGCTAAGTATGCCTTAGGTAAATCACATTAAAACTGCTTACCTCTGAATTTCCTTACCTATAACACTATATTACTACTTTTGCCCCACCATTTTATTAAGGACCTGGTATATACAGTCAATTGATAAATTAAAAAAAAAACAAACGTATCGTTATTCAGCCATGAAATCTCCCCTTTCAAATGTTTATTTATTTTTGAGAGAGTGAAAGTGGGGGAGAGGCAGAGAGAGGTGGACAGAGGATTTGAAGCAGGCTCTGTGGTGAAAGCAGAGAGCCCCATGCGGGGCTTTAACTCACAAACTGTAAGATCACAACCAGAGCCAAAGTTGGACACTCAACCAACTGAGCCACCCAGGAACCCCAGAACCATGAAATCACTTATTTGTATGCAGCCTTCTGGTTCTGGTTCTTCCTAGTGTTCTCACAGACTAGGTCTTCACTTCACAAGTATTTGGGGCAAACAAGAGGCATCATCTCCATATCTATGTTGAATTAACTGTTGGCCACTGTGTCTGGCAAAACCAAGATGCTATTTCACAAGGGCAACATTCGTCTTCTATCACCCTCCATAGAAATGAACTTCTATTTCTTGAGTAGAAAATATTCATGGCATAGGAGTATTTAGGGTAGAATGTCCAGAGTCCAAAAGGGTAGAAAAAAAGATTTCTAGGTGCACTTACTAATACCTCAAGGAAACTGAGCAAGGTTTTGTAATCATTCTTGAGGGGGAAAAAAACAGACTGATCAAATAAATGTACATGTACTGGCAGCACGAATTTTAATACTCCAGACAAGTAAGAGAGTACTAGCAAGTGGGGGATGAGAAGTTGAAGGTGCATGAAATGCTTCATCTGAACCAGTCTTTATAAGAAGCACTGACCTCAAGGGCTGGAAGAAAAGGACCGTACAATGGACAGAAATCAGAAGACAATATCCAGACCACATGCAGCCACTTTTTAATCTTACGAGTCTGAGTGAATCACTTCACCTCTGTGAACTCAGTTTCATTATGTGAAAACAGAAATGCCCCCCACACTCCCACGGCACGCCCTTGTCCTACTTGACTCAGAGTTTGCAGCAGCTAGATAAAATTTCCTAAACTTCTGAAGAAGTATGTATGAAAGGCTATGCAAAATAACGTACTTATAAAAAAACAACGTGAATGCCAAAGGTAAGGTGATTCTTACAAATCTCAGTGTAGCGCTGCTGAAATGTCCATGTTGAAATCACTAGACATCATTATGAATAACCCGCCAAACAAAGGATGCATCTGTTCTTAATTGCCTAGTTTATTTAGGCTGCCTGAAAAATGATTAATTATAATTATTATTTGAGATGCATTAAACAATTAGGACACTGAAATGGAAGACTATCAGGGCACCTGGATGGCTCAGCCAGTTAAGCGTCCGACTTTGGCTCAGGTCATGATCTCACCGGTTGTGAGTTCGAGCCCCACGTTGGGCTCTGTGCTGACAGCTCAGAGCCTGCAGCCTGCTTCACATTCTGTGTCCCCCTCTCTATGCCCCTCCTCCACTCACACTCTGCCTCTCTCTCTCTCTCTCAAAAATAAGTAAACATTAAAAAAACAGAAGAAAAACAAAGAAATGGAAGACAATCAAACCTCTGACACTGGGGCACTAATATGGACTGAGGACTCATGCTATTGGCTAATTTGCTAACCATTAGCAATAACACTATACTAGAGCTTTATCAGTTTGAGTAGTTAGTGTGAAATTACCTCATAAGGGACCATTTTCCTATGCATAAATGCAACAAGATGCTTTACTAAATGTCTTCAGCATCAACAGAGTAGATGACAAGTCAACAAAAGATGCCATAGCAGATCTAAGTGACGGAACTGAAGGAATAATTACATAGACACATAATGTAAAAATCCACAAGATTTAATTTCACGAAGGAATTAGGAGAATAAGTATTCAGCTCCGTTGAGATTTTTCCCTGATCATTTCACAAAGGTGGCCCATTCCTTTTGGCCTTTAAAACCGCACAGAGATTCTACGCAGAAACAGTTATAATTTAAATGATTCCCACAGATTGTGACTATTTTCCCCACTAGTAAGTTACTTACTAACACTAGTAAGTGTTAGCTGCACACTGACATTTTCCAAGGCAATGCACAGTGACTTTCTTACACACGCCAGAAACCAAATATTTGCTGAATAAACGTATAGAACACAAAGACTTCCCAAGCTCTAAAAACTTCCATATCAATACTTTCTTAAATGCTAATACCTGCTAATCTGGAATAGTTAATTTAAAGTGAGTTTCTGGGGGTGTCTGTGTGGCTCATTCTGTTAAGTGTCCGACATCGGCTCAGGTCATGGTCTCACCGTTCGGTTCGTGAATTCGAGCCCCATGTCGGGTTCTGTGCCGACAGCTCGGAGCCTGGAGCCTGTTTCAGATTCTGTGTCTCCCTCTCTCTGTCCCTTCCCAACTTGCGCTTTGTCTCTCTCTCTCTTTCAAATATAAATAAACATTAAAAATTTTTAAATAAAAAAAAGTGGGTTTCTGAAATAAAAGACCAAGTAATAATGCACTGGCCCTTGTTTGTAGCATTTTAAAATGGATTCAACAAACTGCAAAACAAAGTCAAATGCCAATGTAAAAGGAGAACAGTAGGAAGGCTAGTTGATGTCAGAGGAAAATCAAATGCAGTATATTGGTGCTTCCCCTCAGAAAAGAATGACCTTCGTTAAATCATGATATCAGTAATTGAAGGAGAGAGAAAGAAGGAGATTTCAGCGCTAGGAATTACCCGAAAGTAGAACTTATGAGCCATTTTCTTTTCCATAATTTTTTTAACCAGATAAGTACAGAATCTTACTCCATTTATTCACACTTATATTAGAATTTACTAGTCTCCTTACTTGAGCATCTGGTGAAATAAATGTTAAGATGTTTAAAAACAAAGAAAAATGTAATAATAGTGTATAAAGATATATTCTGATCAATCATTAACATAAACAAAGGTTTCATCAATGTCCATTTTATTTTTTTAAGTTTATTTATTTTGGGGGGGGGGGGAGCAGACAGAGAGGGAGAGAAAGACAAGAATCCCAAGCAGGTTCTGCCCTGTCAGTGGGCTCATACTCAGAAACTGCAAGATCATGACCTGAGCCAAAATCAAGAGCTGGATGCTTAACTGACCAAGCCAGCCAGGCACCCCAGTCAATGTTTATTCTAAATGCAGGTAATATTTGTCCAAAGACAGAAAGTATGCTTCTATATAAACAAAACAAAACAAACAAACAAGAAAGAAGAGGTAATGGACCACTTCCAAAGTATACGATCTCTAAAAATCCATCTGATCTGTGTTTCTGTCATGGAAATACATACTAAACCCAATTGTGTAAGTTTGGTGAAAACCACCTTTATAGAATCACCTGGAGTTCACTTGTAGCAATGCATGTTCTTAGGACTGAGACCTTAAAGTCTGGGGTAGGTCTCAGGAATCTGTACTTCAACAAGCTCCCTTCAGGGCAACTCTCAAGCACCCCAAAATGTGAAAACCAAGGATACTGGCTTTAAAAAAAAAAGTTAAAACAAGGGCACTCTGGAAGAGTTATTTCCTGTACATTTGAATATAGACACTAGGAACAAAAGTTAAATTGGAAACAATAAAAGCATATAAATAGGACAGAAGCATGTCACAGTCAATTTAATAGGCAACGTGATTAAAATCTGATGAGTTCAATTGTTAAAAGGATACTCCCTTGGGGCGCCTGGGTGGCGCAGTCGGTTAAGCGTCCGACTTCAGCCAGGTCACGATCTCGCGGTCCGTGAGTTCGAGCCCCGCGTCAGGCTCTGGGCTGATGGCTCGGAGCCTGGAGCCTGTTTCCGATTCTGTGTCTCCCTCTCTCTGCCCCTCCCCCGTTCATGCTCTGTCTCTCTCTGTCCCAAAAATAAATAAAAAACGTTGAAAAAAAAATTAAAAAAAAAAAAAAAGATTTAAAAAAAAAAGGATACTCCCTCATACTACCGGAAATCTCAAAATGAGTTGAAATGATGCACTGTCCTAAAGTACGATCTGCTCCTACAGGGAGGCACCGGGCATGTATGTCCAGGTGTAAGGACACACATCTTCAAGTGGCTGGCATTCTCAATTTCATTCTTTTTCTTTTTTAATATTTATTTAGTTTTGAGAGACAGAGCAGGAGTGGTGGAGGGGCTGAGAGAGAGGGAGAGAGAGAGAAGGGGACAGAGTATCCAAAGTGGGCTCTGCCCTGACAGCAGAGAGCCCGATGTGGGGCTTGAACTCACAAACCGTGAAATCATGACCTGAGCTGAAGTCAGACGCTCAACCAACTGAACCACCCAGGCTCCCCTCATTTTCATTCTTGGTACAGCTCAGATATTGAATATTAGCATCAAAGATGATTCCACTTGGGAAAAAAAAGACTAAAAGAAATTTTTTTTCAGAACGATAGTAAAGCACCCATGAAACGAACCTCATCCACATTGAAGAAGAAAAAATAATAGGTCAAGGTGACAGTGACTTTCCCTTACAAGTGGGCAAATCCCAACCAGAGTGATCTATGAAAGATTCAACAAGGAACAATTAAAGAAGCAAACTTTAAATTCCTGCAGAGACAGGATTCAAAATATAAAGTTATTGAAGGCCTCCCCTACCAAAAGCAAAAAAACAAAAACAAACAAAATCCTCAATTTGAAAATGTAATGGATTCATCATAATGGATTCACCTTTGTTCTATGTTCTAGAAGTTTAGGGGACAATCATTGACTGACATAAAAATTCTCAAGGTGAAGTAGAGACTTTGTAACAACTTAGATATGCTTTAAAAGATATATGCATTCTTGAAAACAGATGATTTTTTACTTTTTTGTTAAAGTTAATGAAATTCATTTTTCTGCAGGAATCTGAAGCAGTAACTGGGATGATCTAAATCCCTTGTTATTTATACCTTCATACATCTGCAATAGGTCTTTTCTCCATTGCCTGATGTTAAGAAATCTTATTTAAGAAAATTATAGGCCATGAACTGAACTATAGTCTTAACATGTCTCTTGAAGTTGCTGTAGGCTGAAACTCATCAACCACTTTTTGGTCATTTAACAATTTAAAGTGTGGGGGGGGGGCGGGGGGTACGGTTTACTCCATCGATCTCGATCTGGCAGCATATGTCACCTAAAAACTTGTAGATGTTACTGTACACCCTTTGTTCAGATGAGGATTTAAAGTAAGTACTGGCATTGATTTCTGAGGCTACTATGTGTTTGGGTTGCCAGTGGGGTCTCCAGATGATGTTGAAAAGAGGGCTTTTTTGAAAAAAGAATCAACTTATAGGTCTAACATTTGAGTGCAAAAATCAATTTTTACAAGTGCAAGATGGTAAGCAGTTCATCTGAAAAACACCCCAGAGTTTTAGTTAACCACAGGCTTAACAGGGGCCAACAGAACGATGCAGCAGGAAACAATGCCAAGGCCACCTTGGGCTGCACTGGAAGGGCCGCATCCACATCAAAGGCAGGAAGACAGGGCAGGGCATGGAAGATCTGAGTTCAGTTTCCTCTATTGAAAAGAACAAGTAGACCAGGATGCTTGAGCACCACTGAGGAAACCATCTGATGTTCAGCCTGTGGCAGAGAAGATCTAAGGAACCAAGGTGATTGTGTTTAGATACGTGAAGCATCTCTACGTGTTAAGTTCGGATTACAGGGATTTCTCCTGTCTTGTTGACCACTGCTGCTTGATCCTTGAAAAGGGCCTGACAGATGACAAACGTGCAAAAATACTCATTGAATGAAAAAAAAAAAAAGATGAAATAAATGACCTGGGAGCATAAGAGAATACACTTGCTGGTCTGTATGATGCCAAAAGATGAGACAGGCACCAGTGGGTAAAAATTTTAGGAACATATGCTCCAGTTAAACTTTTTAAGAAACCACTTTTTAACAGTTAGAGCTCTCCAAAGACAGAGCAGACTTTGTAAGGGAGTGATCTCCTCCTCATGTTGGGGGGGAGGGAGCAGCAGTGGTATTCTTGCAGAAACTGGATAACCATCTGTCAAGGATGCTACAGCAATGAAAACACTGTTTACATCATCGAACACCACAAGGGTTTCATTTTTATCCTATCTGCCATTTCTGTAGAGCAAGCCTTCTGCTGACATGAAATCATCAAGCTGAAATGAAGGATTTTAAACCATTTTAGGAGTGACTCAACAGAATGTGTTAGAGTGATTCCCAAATGCAGGTACATAAAAACATCTGTGGAGCTCGTCATCAACACAGGTTTCTAAGTCCCACTTGATCTCATTTCTCTCGTCTGCTCCGTGACATTGTCCTAGCAATTAGCTCCTCTCTTCTGCACCATCGCCATTCCCCTCACTACTGGAGTCTGTGCTGTCCCTTTGCAAACCTGTCACTCCCTTCTGTAAAAAGAATATCCTCGGTTGACCCTGCTTTTTTCTCCAACCACCACCCAACTTCTCTTCTTCCTTTTAAAGGAAAACTCAATCTGTATCCAGCATCCTGCCTCCACCTGACTGTTGACCACGCCCAAATTGAAGACCCCAGTTACTCCATGTTGCAGAACCAATGGTGAATTCTCAGTCCTCATCCAAGTTGATCCTTCACAGTAGCATCAGACGCAGATGATCAAGCCCTCCCTTTAAAACATTTCCTCACGTGCCTCACATGACACCACACCTCCCTGATTTTTATCCTACCTCCCTGGTCACTCTCAGTCTCCACTCTGCCTCTTCATCCTGACTTCCTAACACTGGAGTGCTCAAATTCTTGATATGAAACCATTTCTTTACTTTCCTTGGTTTTCTCCTCCTCACACGGGGATCCTTAGTGAGTTCAGCCTGGGTCTTGGCTCTACTTACCATTTACACACTTAGGACTCCCCATGCTGCAGCCTAGCTAACTCCACTGAACCCCAAACCTACATCTAAATATCTCCCTGACATCTCTGACATTCATCTCCACAGATTCAAACCAAATTCCTGATCTTCCCCATCACAGTGGCTAACATCCTTCCCAGGGTTCAGACAAAATATCACAGAGTCATCCTTGACTCTGTTTCCCCACCACTCACCCAAGCCATCAACTCTTGCCAGCTCTACTGGCAAGAGTTCCAAAAGAGATCCAAATAAACTAGGACTTCTAATCTCACACCACATACAAAAATTAACGCAAAATGGGTCAATGACATGAACGTAAGAGCTAAGACCATAAAAATCTTAGAAAAAAACACTGGAGCAAATCTTTATGACCTTGGATTTTGCAGTGGATTCTTAAGAAATGACACAAAAAGCAAGAGCAACAAGAGAAAAAAAAATGGACTTCATTAAAGTTAAACACTTCTGTGCATAAAAGGACATTATCAAGAAAGTGAAAAAACCTAGAGAATGGGAGAAAATACTTGCAAATCATGTATCTATTGAGGGTCTAGTATCCAGAATATATAAAGAACTCTGACAACTCAAAGACAGAAAACCAATTTGAAAATGGGCAAAGGACTTGAATAGACATTCCTCCAAAGAACACACCCAAATGATACCCACGAAAAGGAGCTCAACATCAGCAGTCCTTAGGGAAATGCAAATCAAAATCAGAAAGAGGTACCGCTTCACGCCCACTAGGATGGCTACAGTCGAAACAAATGGAAAATAAGAAGTTTTGGTAAGGATGTACAAAACCCAGAATCCTGGTGTATTTGCTAGTGGCCATGCAAAATGGTGCAGGTGCTATGCAAAATAGTTTGGCAGTTCCCCAAAAGGTTAAACACAGAATTACCATATAACCCTTCAATTCCATTCCCAGGTATATACCCCAAAGAACTGAAAACAGGTACTCAAAACAAAACAAAACAAACAAAAAAAACCCATATGTATACACATATTCACACTAGCTCTAATCACAATAGCCAAGAGGTGAAAACACCCCGAAAGCCCAACTAATGAATGAGTAAATAGTTACATAGTTTAGAGACAGACTGTAAATCATACACATACATACATACATACATATAAGAGAGTACTATTTGGCCATAATAAGGAAGTCCTACTGACACATGCTGTGTTGTGGATGAACCTCCAAAACAATACACTACGTGAAAAAAGCCAGATAACAAAAGGTTTAAGGAACTGGGTCAGGGAGGAAGTTGTTGGGAGAAAATGCTTCACGGATAAGGGGTTTTACTTTGGAGTGATGAAAATGATTTGGAACTAGACACAGGTGGTGGCTGCAAAACATTGTAATGTATTAAGTTCCATTAAATGATTCGCTTTAAAATGGCTAATTTTAGGGGTGCCTGGGTGGCTCAGTCGGTTGAGCATCTGACGTCGGCTCAGGTCATGATCTCGCGGTGCGGTTCGTGGGTTCTGGCCCCGCGTCGGGCTCTGTGCTGACAGCTCGGAGCCTGGAACCTGCTTCTGATTCTGTGTCTCCCTCTCTCTCTGCCCCTCCCCTGCTCACGCTCTGTCTCTCTCTGTCTCTCAAAAATAAATAAATGTATGTATAAATAAATAAATAAATAAATGAAAATAAAAATAAATAAAATGGCTAATTTTAGTTTATATTAATTTCACACCAATAAATTATTTTTAAAAATATTCAGAATCTGAGGGACACTGGGTGGCTCAGTCGGTTAAGTGTCTGACTCTTGATTTCAGCTCAGGCCATGGAATGGAGCCCTGCACTGGGCTCCATGGAGCCTGTTCAGGATTCTGTCTCTCCTCTCTCTCTGTCCGTTCTCTCGCTCGCATGTGCTCTTTCACTCTCACTCTCAAAATAATAAATAAAAACACATTTTAAAAAAGGTATTCAGGGGGCGCCTGGGTGGCTCAGTTGTTTAAACATCTGACTTCGGCTCAGGTCATGATCTCAACAGTCTGTGAGTCTGAGCCCCGCGTTGGGCTCTGTGCTGACAGCTCAGAGCCTGGAGCCTGCTTCAGATTCTATGTCTCCCTCCCTCTCTCTGTCCCTCCTCTGCTCATGCTCTTTCTATCTCTCTCTCTCTCTCTCTCTCTCTCTCTCTCTCTCTCAAAAATAGACATTTTTGAAAAATTAAACATAAAAAAAATATAAAAAAATATTCAGAATCCAACCCCTTCTCCTAACTCCAGTGCTACCCCATTGGTCCAAGACACCATCTTCTCTCACTGACATTATTACTAGTCTCTTAAGTGGTCTTCTTGTTCCCGCCTATCCCCTTTGTTTTTTCTCAGCACAATAGCCAGAATGATGCTATTTTGTCAGTCAGATCATGTCTTTCCTGGGCTAAAAGCCAATAGTTTTTTATATCCTTATAGTCAAAGCCAAAGTCCTTACAGTGGTCAACAAGGCCCTACCCAATGTGACCCATACCTGGTCTAACCTCCTCTGACCTCACCTTCTACTGCTCAGTCCTTTCCTCTCTCCACAAACAGATCACAACAGGCTCCTCGCTGCTCCGCCAACATTCTAAAAACACTCCTGCCTCAGGGCCTTTGCACTTGATGTTTGCTCTAGTTTGAATGCTCTTTCCCAGATAGCTATAGTTCTAGGAGCGTCTCCAACAACAGTTCTTTTTTTTTTTTTTTTTTTTTTTTAATGTTTTTTATTTATTTTTGGGACAGACAGAGACAGAGCATGAACGGGGGAGGGGCAGAGAGAGAGGGAGACACAGAATCGGAAACAGGCTCCAGGCTCCGAGCCATCAGCCCAGAGCCCGACGCGGGGCTCGAACTCACGGACCGCGAGATCGTGACCTGGCTGAAGTCGGACGCTTAACCGACTGCGCCACCCAGGCGCCCCTCCAACAACAGTTCTTACTCAACTATCTTCTATGCAGTGATGCCTCCCCTTAAGCATCCTATTTAAACTGCAGAACCACACATTCTCCCTATTTCCCTTCTCTGCATTATTTTTCTCCATAGCATTTACACCATCTAACATACAGTAAATTTTACTTATTTCTCGTGTATATTTTCTACTTCTCTCTAGATGCTTACTCAAGAGCCTAAAAGGACAGTGAGAAAGGGGCTCTCTGCTCCTAGGACGACAGATTTTAAACCATTTGGGTCCCTGCTTGCCAGCGTGTTTGCATATGTGAACTGTGACTTACTTTCTTTAACACAGTCCTAGTTGCAAGTTTGAGACAGTAGGCCTCAGCTACTCTAAATTACTGAAGATTATAAATAACTGTAAAGGATTAAAAAAAAAAAAACAAAAAGTGACCACCCAAACTGGCTTATCTTGGTTTGCAGCATAACATTAAGATGGATCTAAAATACATCAAAAGGGATATTAAAAATTCCAAGTATTAAATAAAGTCCAAATGATATGATGAAGACAAGGATGAAATTTCTTAGTTCTTACGTTGATCTTATTACCGCCACATGGTATTAAAACAAGGTCTCCACCCCTAACAATCTACGTGGCTGCATTTCATCTGTAGCTCCTTGGAGTTTATCATAATATCCCAGAGAACAATCTCAGTACTTAGTGCCTTTTCCCACAACCATTGGAAATCTAAGTTCAAGGGACTGGTCCACTTTATAAATAAGATATTTATAAGCCTACCTTTCAAATATTTAAAAACACCTTCACATTCAATAACAAAAAAATATGTACCAAAATTAAAAAAAAAATTAAAACAGCGCCTAGGTTTTCATAACAATTCAACACAAGCCTCAAACACAGCAAACTACTTGAAATAAAGATGGCTTCTCCATTCAGTAACACATATCATACAAAAATACTCACGTTATTAAAAGAGTAGTGCAGTTGCAAAGCCCTGCTAAACTAATAAAAAGTATTTTAGTACCGTTATCTAAAGATACCATACATTACAGCTTCCTCAGAGCATGTTAATGCAGACAAGCTTCAATCAGTAAGTAAACTAATCTAAATCAAATTCCCTCCACTTGAAAATAATCATCATGTCCTGCCCAGAGTTGGTGAGTATAAATGGATTACTGAAAATATTCTCGGTAATTGCAGGTTGCTATTTATGTTGACCAGAGTTGGAGGAGTTTACTTAGTGAAATGTCGAAGCATGCAGACCACCAATGCACAACACACAGGAAAATCACTCTTGACATCCATACTAAAAACAGCCTGCTTCCTCTCTGTAATGTCATGGGGTGGTTATTTCATAGTGTCAGATACTCTGCTGGGGACAAAATGAAAATTTATGATTGCAGTTATTTTATTTCCGGGTAATGTGATACCACAAGAGATTTTTCTAGTTCAGCGGAGGAGAAGTTAAATATTAAAGACTAGGGGCGCCTGGGTGGCGCAGTCGGTTAAGCGTCCGACTTCAGCCAGGTCACGATCTCGCGGTCCGTGAGTTCGAGCCCCGCGTCAGGCTCTGGGCTGATGGCTCGGAGCCTGGAGCCTGTTTCCGATTCTGTGTCTCCCTCTCTCTCTGCCCCTCCCCCGTTCATGCTCTGTCTCTCTCTGTCCCAAAATAAATAAAAAATGTTGAAAAAAAAAATTAAAAAAAAAAAAAAAAAGAAATATTAAAGACTAAATATTATTTTCCAAAGCCCTAAATTTTTCTGCTCGTAAACAGGTGTGTGCAAAATACCAATGGTGACAATAACTGAAGTGAATTTTTTAATTATGGGGGCTTTGTTTGCCTTATAGTCACCAATTCCCAAATATGTCTAGTAACACATAAGTCACGGAGGCGAGTGGAAATAAAGAAGAGCAGGTCTAAGATAAACTTGTCACAAGACACCTGGCCAGTTAGGTGAGCTGTTGTTAGCTCTCATTGTTTCCTGGGTTATACCATAATGTTTTGTTTTGTTTGTTAATCATCGCCATCATCAGAATTAAATTAGGAATCAGGAAACCTGGGTTCTAATTCCAGATCTCCAGCTAACCATCTAAAGAGATGTATAATCATAGGAAAAGCCTATAATCTCTCTGAGCTCCAATTTGCTTATCTGTAAAATGAGGGAGGTTGATAATAAATGCTTTTAAAATGGAACAGGAAAATGCAAGGTAAAAATGAGTCCCTCAACATTTTAAAATTGATCCTAATTTACAAAGGCAAACACAGAGAATACCACAGGATAAAAAAGGAATGTTCTTCACTTGAGGGGAAACAGAAATATGAAAAATATTATAAAATTAAATGGTCATGAGGCTGTAGCAAAGAACTAACATACTTGTAGCCTTGGAAGGAAGAGTCCTACAAAAATGTAAAAAGAAAAAAAAAAGTCAATAGTCTACATTCCCTTTGGCCTAGTAATCCTACTTTTGAGCATAAATCCCACTAAAAAATATCCCTAAAGAAAAATCAAAGTTCTCTAAAAAAGAATCTCCATAGCAGCACTATATGTAAGAGAGAAAAATTGGAAACAACCTGTAAGTGCAAAAATAGAGGCACAGTTAAGGAAAATCTGGTTTTGCTAGCAAAATAGAACAAAGGCCTATATGGTCATTTTTTAAATACTGAACCATCTTCAAAAGAGTGGAAATAGTCAACAGGGTATAACATGAAATGTAAAGGTTCATCACAAAATACATCTGTCTTCTTCATGATTTTATAGAAAACATGTCAATGACAACCGGGAGAGAAACTGGAGGGAAACAACTAGTTCATTGGGTGCAATCTTTCTATAAAGTTCATCACAACAGCAAAAACAACAACAACAACAACAACAACAACAACAACAACAACAACAAAAACCCAAAAGGCAGATGGGGAGAAGAGAATGCTCTCCACACAACAGCCCAGCTTTTTACATTTTCATGTTTCTTCTACATAGCTTCACTAACGTGACTAATACCACCTTATATCTCCGTCTAATGCTTCATGTTTTCCAAGCACTTTCACAAAGATTATGCTGTTTCATTGTTTGAAAAATAATCAGCATTTGACACGTCTACACCAAAATGTCAAACTTTTGTACAAGGTCTGGTGTGTCAGGGATGTATCCTATGAAACCATACTCTACATATTGCTCCCCTCTCCCCAAATGTCATCAATAAGAAATCAAAGGAGGCATCAAGAGTCAGGAGTTAAGATTTCCGTAAGCTTTCAGACTCTAAAGTAAACGTTAATATGGTAGAACTGGCCAGGAGGCAAATGCCTTAGAAAACTGTTTACATGCATCTTATGGACTATTGCTTTTTTCCTTAAACATCATAAATCACAAAACCTGGCAAAAAGGATCACTCTGGTTGGCCGAGCAATAGATCCCTTTCAGATTTAGTAAATGTAAGGTAAGTGAACTTCAGCGCACAGAATTCATGAACATGGCCATGGCATGGTATTCAGGTTCAGTGTATAGATGCACCTTGCCATCATTATCCCACTAAAACATCCAAAAAGATAGAAAAGGTAAAAATGTAGAATTCTTCTAAATAACAATTCTCCAAAGGAAACTTCACTGGTGACAGCACTTTTGTTAAAAAAAAAAAAAGTGGATATTTCACAAAAGCCTGTGTCAATTTTCTTCCTCACCCAAAAACATTCTTTCTACTAATCAATATCTTGAACTTTGTTTTAAGCTTTCAGACACTGGTGTCCTTTAGCATTAATTATGAGTGACAAGGAAAAAGGTAATGGTATGGCATGAGAGAAACAGTTTTTTAAAAAAGGCTAAGAGGTAACAACGGTAACAGTTGGGCATACCGACGCACAGAAGTTCTATCAGAGACCATGATACACGCTTGTCTCAGTGATGGCTAGAGCACAAAGTCAAAAGCAGTTTCAATCTTTCACATAACTCTAGCCAGTTTCTAGGCTATACTAACAAGACCCTGGCAGGCAACTGTGCCCAATTTCTACCCTCACCAGCATTATCTAATAATTAGAAAACAGGCTTTCATTTTCAAAACCATTCAACGTGCCAATGTACTTCATCTTAAATCAGTGGTTTCTAACGACAGACCGTGTGTTGATTTGTAACTAGCAAATTTCAGCAAGCTTTAAAGAAAAGAGACAAATAGAAAGAATTATCCATTTAAAAATGAATCTCAGAAATAAATTGCAAAAATTCAGCAAATTCCACTGGTATTTATTCTCTGGCTGAATTATTCCAGAGAAGCGTGATCAACACATTTTGTTTTCAGTATTCAAATAATATTTACAGGTCCCGTAGGTCCTAGGATACCACATAACAATTCAAAGATTTAAAGAAAATGACAAATGTGTGGAAGAACTCCAAGACTCATAGTGAGTAAAATTATGATTTGACTTAAGCCTCTAACATGTCAACCATTACCCATTAGATGAGCAATTCGGTGTTGAGACAGACTAATTTAACATTTACTCATTAAAATACCAGGTAATAAGGCAAGAACAGAAAGACATCTTTAAAAAAAAATCAACTTCAGAAAGATCACATAGGTATGAGCAAATCACATTAGAATAGAAATGAAAATAAAACGATAATCTGCACTAAAGAACCTTAGTAGCCAAGAGGCCATTTACATTTCAAAGTCCTCTGTCTATGGTATTCTTAAGTATTACACCACTAAGGTTTGTCAGTGCTGCAGAGACACTTCAATTAAGGCTGTGTGGTACAGCCTTATGTAAATTAATTAGCTGAGGTTGCACGGATTTTCTAAAAAGAGCTCTCTAAAACAGCCTTAGAGATATGCACGATTTGTGGGGGAATTACAATTCAAATACAACTTACTAATCAATTCTTTTTGCTTTCACATTTCAATGACATTTTATGTAATGATAAATAAGTCCATGAAAATACTACTAACCAAAATTGTATTTGCTTTCAATTAGAGATTAAAAAAAAGAGGGGGGCTTTCAAGTTTCTTTATGATACTCAAAGTTTTATTTCGGATTTTATCTAGACTTATTGTCATGATAAGTACAATGAACTTGATCCACATTTAAATAGGAGATGTGTCTATATTTGAAATTCACATGTTAACAACTAAATTAGCTATCCAGTAATTTCTACAAACAATGTATTTCTTTAACTCAAAATATTAAGTGGATTTTTTGCTGTAAAGAATCTCTATTAGAATCACATGTTTGGCAAATAGTATTCTTCAACATAAGTAAAATGTGTGCAGAAAAACCTAAAAATTAATTGCATAATGGTTTCTACCATAAATTAAAAATGGAAGAATTCTGAAGTTTTCAAGAGATTAGGAGCCTTCCAATTATGTACATAAGAGATTCATAAGCTCTTCTGTAATCCTAAAATAAAGTCCCTACAGTCTCATTATAGTGATTGTGAAAAATTCATACTTGTTATACAGTAGAGATGATTTAGAGACTTTTTAATGGCTAATTTGTTTCAAGAGCATAGACACTGTATGTACAAATATATCTTTTAAGATAGTACCATTGAGAAGAGGCTGTCCTTCATGCACATCCTGGGATAAGACTGCACTGTAAACATCTTCAGGAAATCCAGTCTTGCATAATGCGATTTCACCAGAAGCCTCTACAGACGCCTGCAACACAAGAAAAAAATGTGTGCAATGATTGCTACCTCCTTCAACCGAGAAACATTCCACTTGGCATAAAGCCTCGATTTTTCAGCTATCTTGTACAAACAACCCCTTTGTTTCTGAACAGTTACAATTAGAATGTAGAGGGCAAAGGGTTAATCTTTTTGATAACTGGAGTAGAAGAAACAAATCCCACTTGTCCTGTCCAGTAAAATCGAAATAATACACATTCTAGGTTCTTCTAAAGACCGCACATTTCCATTAAAATGGTCATTGTGACTGAAGAATTATCAAGTGGACCAGGGGTAGGGGACAGCCAAATAGTTTTTAGGCTCCACAAATCACCACCGCCAACTTAACTTTTCAAGAAACATGTATATTCAAGTATATAGATTTTTATAATCCTCATCAAATTCCCAGGCTATGAAGTTTGTTTCAATATACTCTGATAATTAAAAAACAAAACTACCACATACTGCAGGATATAGAGTATTCTGCACCAAGGAAAAAAAACAACTAATCAAAAGTATATATTTCTCTACTTTGGCAAGGATACATTAAAAATGTAAATAAAGATTAATACAATTATGTTTCCTTTTTATACTTAAAAATTAGAAAGTCTCAGGGCACCTGAGTGGCTCAGTTGGTTAAGCATCTGACTCTTGGTTTCGTCTCAGGTCATGATCTCACAGTTCATGAGTTCGAGCCCCACATTGGGCTCTGTGTTGACAGTGCGGGATTCTCTCTCTCTCTGCTCCTCCCCCACTTGTGCTCTCTCTTTCTCTCAAAATAAATAAACTCTAAAAAATTTAAAAAAAATTAGAAAGTCTCTCTTGCCATCTTCCTCTCTGTTATCACATAACCTTTAACCACCCACACGACTAAAACTCAACCATACCAAGTTCTATCCACTTACCCCTTCAAGTTAGCTTCACTATGTCTTCCAGCCCTACTGACATCATCACGGCGCTCAATAGCACTTGTGCAGTGTCGACATTAATTATAGGAAACTTCACCCTGCAGTGATGGGGATCCAAATGCAGGAGGAGGAAGAGCCTACAGAAGCCGACAGAGGGAGGGACTGCAGTATCGGCAAGGCTAGCATTAGGAGCAATCTGCACTGGTGAGGAGAATCAGAAATCGGGAGGAAGGAGGAAGGGAAGCCCCAGAAAGAGAGAGACCTGAAAGCAGCTGTCAAAGCAATACAGCGTAGCCTCACCATGAAAGGACTACCGGGATTATGCATGAGAAGTTTTGCAAATACGAAAGCCATAAAAACCCACACTAATCTAATATTTAAACTGCTCTTTTCAGATCTGGGAAAATAAAGCAAAAAGTAAATTTGAACCTTGTTCAATATTGCACAGTATTTAATCGCAAAAAAGTATTAGGAGCCACAGTGAGATATTAGTTCAGACCCTTCAAATTAGCAGTTTCAGTTTGTCATGTGCAAGAAAGGACTGTATCAAGTCAAGGACCCAGAGCAGCCAACTCCCTCACACAGGTGTTAGTGGAAGCTGGCACAGACACCACAGAGCACAATTGGAAAACTCTAGTAGAGATGACTGTGGATACATCCTTGCCTACACGGTGAGTATATTCCTATGGAAACTTTCCTATGGGTGCTCCAGTCAATGTGTGCAGGAATGCTCACACGTTCACTGCAGCACGGTTGTAACAGCAGGACCTAAAGACTAACTAAACGTCCATCAAAATTCTCCCACTACCAAACAAACAAACAAACAAACAAACAAACAAAACATGCAACAGCATTAGAATGAAGAATTAGAGCTACATTTATCCCCAGGGTTACATCTCCAAACAAACAGTTTCTTTAACATCCATGGAAGACTGCAAGAGAAACTTAATTATAAATCAACCTAGGGATGACTATTATTTTTAGGTAAGTTCAGAAATCTATTTAAGCAACATTCTAAACTCAGACTGGAGACAGAGCACTCTGCAGCATGAATCTTGCAAAAAAAAAAAATGTTTAAAGCATGATTGATGACTCCATTTTTGGACATAAAGTTTAATATAAAGATAATGTGAAGTTATTGACATACATCAAGCAGGAATATAAAAACACACAATGTAGTGGTAACACCAAACTGAGGACAGCAGCTACCCCACCCAGGGGAGGGCGAGATAGGAAAGATGTCAGGAAGCGTCATACAAGTGGCTTTGATTTTATTTGTAATAATTCATTTCTTTCAAAAAGAATTTAAATCAAATAGAGCAAGATGTGGAAATATGCATAGGAACATGGGTGCAAATTATATTATCCCCTACTTATCCCGTATGTTCTATATATTTCATACTAAGAAAGAGAAAACATTAAAGACTAAGTGGAAGTCAGGAGTCAAGCTTCCAACACCCATCAGGTTAGGGACACTGGATGGTATTTTCATTCTTGCCTTCTGGAAATATCCAAGCGCTTGTACTGGACCTGGCAAAGGGCAGCACTCATTAAGTGAAAGCTTTTGCTTTGGGTTAACCAAAACAACTAAAGGGAACACTCCAGTTCACCATATAAAATGGACCAAGGTGTTGTAAATCTGTGCCTCACTGATGGGTTACAGGTAGGCCTGTTCACCTCCAGTCCAGGCTTCTGCAGAGGGAGGCCGTGGCAGGGCTCCAACGTAGGGTAGGTAGGAACAGAGCTCTGTAGGGGCAGCAGGACGGAGGCAGACAATGGGCGATGTGCAGTAAATAGGGGTCACATTCCAACATGGGCATTGGGGTGAGGGCAGTGGGCAGGTATATACACAAACACCCAGAGATCAATAAAGTCTAAAGACTAGAGGGAAACTGCAACCTTTTCTTTAGCTCCATTGCTAGTGTCTTGTTTTCTGGTGGATCTGCCCTAAGGTGGGAGAATAAGCGGCAACATGTTCCTCATCCAAACCCACAGGAATGGATTCTCAAGGTCGAATCAAGTCCGTCAGTAATTCTGGGAATGTTCACTTCTGAGTTTCCGTCTCCACCTTATTTCAGAGAAGGGAATTTCATTTCTGTCCTCAACATGTTATCCTTTGTCCAACCTCTTTGTTTAGTCTCATCTAGGAAAGGGGGCCTACCTGCAGAAGGAGGCTGTGAGAATCTCTGAAACCATGTTTGTAAGGCACATTTCTAACAGCTGACTACCAATATTCATACCCATGGGGGTCATATGTTACTTTATGAGACTTTCATATTCATCTTAAACAGCCACACTTTTCTAAATTCTTCTTCCCTAAGACAAAATGGATTCATAACATAACATTCTGTTATTCTAGAATGTGTTTTCTTAAAGACGGGCTCCAAGAATTATTAAACAGAAGGACACATTTTCAGTTGCTGCAACTGGGGAGGAGGGTGCGACTGGCTTTTAGGGGCTAAAGGCCAGGGATGCTGCTACTCATCACACAAAGCACAGGCCAGCCCCCACCGCAGAGAATGATCCAGCCCAAGACATCAATAGGGCCAAGAGTGAGACACGCTCTTCTTTAGCAACCCATGAAAAATGGGGGTCAATTTACCCTATAACACCCCCAGCAGTGGGAAGTTCACTGTCTTTTCAAACAGTCCACCAAACTCTCACTGGAACATCCAGTAAGAAAACTTTTCAGAAAACTGAAACAGTTCCTCTGTGGCTTTGCCTCACCATTAACAGATCACTCTGCCGGACCCATGAGGAGCCTCTAAAAGTTCAAAGACAGAAACTTTTCCCTGAAAACATTCTCTGTGGTGCACAGAGAAGCTTGCGAATCACATGCATTTTCCTACTATTTGAATAAGGTAGGGGTCAGCAAACATTCTTCTCTAAGGAGTCAGATGTAAACATTTGAGGCTTGACAAGCCTTGGTATCTCTGTCGAAACTCCTCAACTCTGCTGCTGCAATGCAAAAGCAGTAATAGACAATGGGAAATGAATGAACACAGCTCTATAAATTCAAATAAAACTTTATATATAGGCACGGAAATTTAATTTTCATTTCAGTTTCAAGTGTCAAAAATATTTTTCTTCTTTTGATTTTTTAAAAGCATTTGAAAATGTAAAAAACATTCTTCGCCATACAAAAATGGGCATCAGGGCTGTAGTCCGCAATCCCTGTAATAGTGTTATAGAACATTGCTATCTCACCTAATTCTCACAATAGCCCCTTGTGGGGGGTGAAGTTAACTTCATTTTAGAAGTGTGCAAATAGGTTCTCACTCAGAGGAGTGTTAAGATACTGAAGACCTCATATCCAGGAAGAGGAAGAAGTAAGATGCTAAGTAAGAAGTCTTTCCAAGTAGAACAAATGCAATACAATTCTTTCCAGAAACTTGTACTGAGTGTCCATTTGCCAATGGAAACAAGACACCCTCACTGCCTTTAAGAAGTTCAAGGCTTAACATGGGAGCAAAATAAAAAGTGACTGCAACAGAAAGTGGCGGCTGGGAGGTAGAGACATACGGAGAGCCCAGGGCAGGGGTCTGGGGGCCTCCCAAGCAGAACCCAGGAGTAGCCAGGCGGTGTGGGGGGCTGGGAAGCCATCCCAGACAGTCACTGTTGAGCTGGAACAAGGTGGCAAGAAACAGCATACTGCCTAGGGAATTACAATGAGTTCAGTGTCATTGGAGTCCAAGAAGCAAGGCAGGAAGTCAAAAGTTGAGGCTGGAGAGTTAGACAGGGTTAGGTCATAAATGGTTGGGGGCTTGGGGTTATCCTCTTGGCTATGAAGAGCCAGGGACAGATTTTAAGCACCGGCAGACTGCATTTGACAGAGAAGTCTCTGATGCTTTGTGGGAAAATGGGTGGGGGGATTGACAAGTGACAGCTGGAGTACAAGTCAGGACACAGACGAATGGGACAGGGCTGCAGGAATGAGGAAGAGGGAGATCGTATCAGTATGATATGAGTTAAAACTGATAGGCTTAGTGAGGCCTGGGATTCATGGTGGAAGAGAGGGAGAAAGGAAATGATGTCTTCCCCCACGTTTCCAACTGAGTGACTGTGAACTTGGGTGGCACAAACTAAGAAAGATAATCACCAAATTATAACACCAAGAACAAAGTGCTAAAGAAGCAGAAAGAATGGGATGATAAATCTGCCTGTAGAAATCAAAGAAGACTCCATAGCTGTAGTGACATTTAGGCTCTGTCTTTAAAGATGATTAAAAAATTTGCCAGGAGAAAGAGGAGGAAGTGGAAAAGGGCATTCCAGGCAAAAGGTGCCACAGAGACAAAGGCTTGTTGATTTATATTGAGCTTGTAGTCAACCCAAACAACCCTGATCTTTTTTACCGGAAAACGATTAAGTCATGGCTTCCAGTATCTTTGCAGCTGATTTTGGGCCCTAAGGGGCAGCAATTTACATTTAATCTTCCCAGATTTGATGGTGATAAATTAATAATTCCACCTAGATTTAGTCATCCCCCCCTCCAGCTCTCTGCATTTAGAAAGTCTGAGGCACCCCAAAGTCTTCATAAAGACACTACTCAGACACTAAAGACAAGGTGTGACACATGCCCAGACATCACCGTTCCCACCACCCCGGAGCGCTAAGCCAGGCCTCTTAAGAGGGGCTGTTAGCAGAGTGGTGTGGAGCACGGCCTCTCAAAGTGCTAGACTGCCCGAGACTGTCAGAGATGACACGGTTCCCCATCTAGACAATATGGACGATAAAGACAGCGCCCACTCATTGGGCAGGTGTGAGGTTTAAAACAGATCGTATGTGTAAAGCGCTTGTGAGAGTGTCTGGCACATGGTTATTTGATGCATTAGCTGGCAGTCACAGTATTAACACTTATGACAACACAAATCCAACTCACGGCATGTTTCTTACAGCTCCTGAGTTCCCAACCTTGCTCCAGCATAGCAAGTAATCTGGGACATTCTTCTAAAACGCAGATTCCTGGGTCCAAACCGTGACTCACTCACACAGAATTTCAAGACAAGTGATGGGTAAGGTGGTACACTTAAGAAGTACCAGTGCAGCAGGCGGTGGTCACACATCCGCCCCCATCTACCTCCTGAAACCTTTCCGGACTCCAGGCACAGCATACCTGTTTGCCCTAGCCTTCGAGCCTAATAACCTAGCAACAAGAAGCAATAAACAATTGTTTTTCCCGCTTTTAACAATTCTAGGCTGTTTCCTAGCTACCGTGTACATGTGAACATTGAAACTGGTTCCAGAGTTCTGCTCTAGGTCAGCCATGGGGCTCTCTATTCTTTTCTCTGAAAATGACACTTTCTTCATTTTGTGTTTTCCTTTGCATTTAATTGGGGCATTATTCCATCCCTGATCCTTTACTGATTTTCCTCCCCTCCACAATTCTTCAAAGATTCCAAGCAGGCAGCAAAAGTCCGCTTGGCCCGCGAGGATGAAATTCATGCTGGCCAGAGGAGCTGAACTCATTCAGAGCTGCCTTGCATTCTCACACAATCAGTTCACCTATCTTGAGTTTCAATTTCCTCTTACAAGTATGCGCTCTACTCTTCCCAGGCTGAAGATCGACCTCCTTGTCTAGAAAGGACAGAAGTGTAATAGGAGTTGAGGAGTACTGCTTGCCTCTTAGTATTAGTCTATCTGTTCCGGTCCTGAACTCACAATGACGTCACTTTTGGTCTCGTTGAAATTTTCCTGTAGTCTCAATACTGTGAGCTTTATAGCTCTAAGTCCACTACTCTTTCAGGTCGCTGTTATCGTGATTCTTTTTTATAGTCTTCCTCGGTCACTGGCTGCGCTTTCCAATTTCCTCCAAGTCACTCCTAAATCTGAGCTTTTAAATATTCCACTGAAGCCACAGTGGATGTTCAATCTCCTTGCCTCTCCATCTTCTTCTTGATCAAGATTATCTATGATTATTGGCTACAAATTTTACATCCAAGAGCAGCCCAAACCTAATAGAATCTTTATCTTTCCTTCCTGGCTCTGAAGACTGCCTAACTAAAGCCGAGGCTCTCTTGGTTATCAAATTTAATCAGCTGGATGTTTTCCCCCAAAGCATCAATCTCTTCATTTTTTTTCCCTTCCAGATACGCTATAGACAGGATCTGGTAACAATTTAAGTTCTGCGAAGTAGATTTTTACATGCAGTCAACGAAGCTGAAACCTCCTTTTACTTGGTTTTTCTCCCTTACTTTTTATGAGAATAAAGGCAGTAATCTGTGTAGTGGTTAAGACTCAGGGCTCTGGAGCAAACCTGCTTGGGTTTAAACCCCGTCTCCACTGCCTGTGTGAGTTTAACAAGCTATAGAAGTTCACCTGTACCCTGCCTTCCTCTATACTACCAGGATTACTACTACCATTACTAACACTGCTACTGCTACCACTGGAGTAGGGGATCAGCCTCGTGATTCAGCACAAAACAAGGGTTAGCTATTATTATGATATTGTTGTTTTCTTTGGTGGAGACTTTTATTTCTTTGCTACGTGAGCGCCTGAGAAATATTTTTCAAGCATTTTGTGAGGGACGAATTCTGAAAAAAAAACAAAACGAAGTGACAAATCAAAATTCATTCACAAATGTGTACAAGAGAAAACAAGTGGAACCCTCTTCCTGAGGTGTGATTTGTGGAGTGAGGGTGGGCAGTGTCGGGAACGGAAAGGGGGGGGGGAAACCACGGTAATACTTTTATTATGGGGCTAGGTCTTCCAAATGCTATAAGCAAAAATAAACAACTAGTGAAGACGTTTTTTAAGTGGTTGATGGGGTACATGGTAATAGAATAATGGACTGTTCAAGACCAATTCTGCATGCCTAATTTTTTATTTTTAATCCAATTTACCACCAGACAATTACATTTGCCAGATTCTCTACATTTCACAGGATTCCACCCATGATGTTGAGGCTACATTAAGAAGATTATTCAAGAGTTGCTGCCACTCTTTCAAGATTTTTCTGTGTCAGCCATGCCATTGATGACACTTTGAATTTCATATCCCTGGAAACATGCTTGAAATGTGCAGAAGTTTAACCCTGCACTTTGATGTTTTTGATTTGCCAGGTACTACGCTGGAGGGAGAGCCCAGCATTTTGAACTGGCCCTTTAACTCTTTAACTTCATGATACAATGCAGACCAGCTTGGATGCAAGGAATCCCCAACCAAGGCCACACAATGCCCCTCCATGACCCACCTAGTGATTTCCATCGTTGCCTCAGTTATATTATGAGGATGGGTCCTTGAATATCTCTAGCATCAGCACTTTTATTTTTTCTGACGTTCATTTCTTTTAATGGCAAATAGTCAAATTATAGTGTCAATGGTGGCCATGGAAGCTGACAACTCTACTGAAACTGAACTCACAGCCAGAGGACAGCACCACAGTACAACAGCTTGGTAGACAAAAATCTGAGTTTCACATTCAAAGTGTGGTGTAGAGTGTCAACTTCTCAGGAGTTGAACCTGCCAAAGCTTAGGACCACATACAAACACATATCAAGTCAAGTTCCCCAGAGATCTGTGCCATCTCCTATCTCAGCAGCCATGCTAGAAGAGGCTTCCTGGGCATCAAGGCTTCGTGCAGCAGAATCCCAGAACACAGATGAGTTTACCAGTAAGTGTCGTGGACTTAATGTAATGGGTAGCAACACTACATGTACTGATGGGCTTGGCTTGTGAAAGTGTAACACTATCGAGAGACAGTGGCTCAGGCAGTCCTACAATTAGACTGTCATTAAAAGTTCCACAAGTGCCTGAGGCAATTCAGTAGAGATGACCAATCCTGGCTTACATCGATTTTGCCCCATCAGCTCATTACACTCACCAGAGACTGCAATATGCTCATGTGCCATGTTCAAAATGTCATCAAACAGTGCATTACTTAGCATCAGACTGTGTTTATAATCAACTTAGGTATGTTAAATATACTGAGTATTGATGATTACTAATATTTATTGACTGCTTACCATGTTCCAGGATCTGCACTTCAGTGCTTCCCGTGCATTATATCTCAACAGTCTTCACAACAACCCTATGAGGAAGGTACTAGAATAGTGCCATTTTGCAAGCAAGGAAGCAAATTGAAATTGCCCTAGGTCACTTAACTAGTCAATTTAGGGATGGTATTCAAACCAGCACCGAATGGCTTTGGGGACCACCCTTACCCACTGCTGGATCAGGGACAGAAACATCAGAAAGTATCCACACACACTGACACAGAATACTTGACTGCCTAGGCACTGGAACTTGTCCTATATGAATTAAGACTGAGTGGATCTGCTACCATTATAATTGTTTTTTCCTAAAATGATTCTTAAATGATTGTGATAGGACAATCACAATAAAATAATACAAGACAATATTTGTCAATAAAATAATTCCAATGTTTCTGTACACTAGGGAAAAAAATTGGGAGAGGAAAAGACATCAGCTCAAACTTACGTAAACATGTGTTCTTTTAAGCTACCAAATCAAAGCCCCTCCACCTCCCTCCAACTCTTCTAAAAGTACACATGGAAAACTATCAGCAAATACATATCATGATTAGTATATTAATTTTCAGTAGGCGATGCTGATGAGGAAATAATTACAGTCTATAGTAATAGACTCTTTGTGCACTTCCTATATTCCAGAGTCTCTTATATTCAACTACAGTTAGGCCTGTTTCATAAAACCTGGAGCATGGTTTCATTTTTTTTTTTTAATAGTTTCACTTTTTAAAAATGGTTTCTAGTCTCCATAACTCTGAATTAATTTGAATAGCTGGCCATCGTGATGATTTATCTAACTCTGAGTCCTTGATAAGATAAACCCAACCCAATTATACCATCATTCTTGTGGGAAAATAACATTCACGGCACAGCTTCCAGAAATGTGCTGCACTGAGAAGAGGGCACTGTCAATAACATCAGAGTTCAAAGTCATTCCTGAACTCGTTCCCCCAGTAGCACCCTGTCCAGTGGTGTTCTAATAGGTGAAGCAATAAAGAACTAAGCCCACGAGCCCTGCATGCTAACTCAGAGGTTACAGAGCTAATATCATCAGTTCCAGACTCAACTCTGGGGCTGAAGACCAGCATTTTCTTCCACCCATGGTTATGGTGAGTGATTCAAGGCTGGCATTTGGACGGTTTCACCGTGTAACCTGTAGAGGGGGAATGCTTCCTCTCCTCCAGAACTTCTTTCCACGTGGAAGGAACTCTGCTAACTCTTAACACTCCCACCTCTTTCCGATACACCAGTTAGTCCTACCCTGGGTGGCAGTTCTCAAAGTGTGATCTGGGGAGCACTACAGGTCCCCAAGATCCTTCTAAGAGAGTGATCTGAAAAGGCAAAAACTCTTTTCATAATAAAATAACATTGTCTTTTCATTCTCAATCTCTCACAAGTGTAAAATGGAAATACTCCAGAGGCTAGGTGATGTGTGATACCTTAACAGAGTAAATGCAGAAGCAGATACAGGAATCCAACCGTCTTCTATTAAGCCAGACACTAAGGAGATTTACAAAAATAAAAAAGCACAATGCTACTCTTCCCACGAATTTCACTTTTCTGCTTTGGAAAATACAGCTATTTTTCATAATAATTGGTATTTATGTTACATATATAATGGGTTTAATATTTTTAAATGAATTAAATATCCAATTTTCTCAGTTTAATTTCTAATTTGTTAAACACCAACAGATATTACCCACATCGCCAAAGCTCATGGGGGCACTCAATAATTTTTAAGAGTGTGAAAGGATCCTAAGACCAAGAAGTTTGTGAACTACTACCCTAGAGAGAAGAAACTGAATTTATCTGAAGGCTGAATTCAAAGGAACAATCTGGGCAGCTGGTGCCCAGCCCTGCTCCCTAGTCCTCCCACTGGGGAGTCACAGGCCACAAAAAATAAGGGTGGTGATCTCATTTTCCATGCTGGGAGTTTGCAGATCCCCGGCAGCATGTGGGGGTAGGGAAGGGTATCCAGAACTGCCTACAACTCAGTGTGCACGACTGTGGAATTTTGGGGTTCCCCATTAGCAACCCACCAAAGCCACACCCTCCAGTGCAGCCCTTATCAGAACCCTGTGATATTTTCCTTTCCCAACAGTTGACTATGCTGGTTTATATTTCACTTGGTTTAGAACTGGGTTTAGGAGGAGAGGTCTTATTTATTGGGCCCCTTCAGAAACTTGCACTTGGTATACTATCTGGGGATCTTGGCAAATAATAAAAAAGGAATCCAACTTTGGGGAAGAAAATACTCATGGAGGGACTGGGTCTCCAGGCAGGGGAGAAAGGATGTTTTACTATGGCCCTGCATGTTTTTCAGCTTGATGGTTTGCAGCCTTGATTGTGCAGTGTGGCTGGTTTTTATAGTTGGGCAGGTAGCTTTTAACATCAAGAGGCTTTAATTCCTAAACCACAGGGTATTTTGATCTTGCTGTGTGACCACAACTTATGGTGGTTATTCTCCAGGAAAGTGGCTGTTTACAGAGGTAGGGCCTAGAGCCGGTGACAGTGGACCTCAGGAAAAGCTGTAGGCCAAGGATCTCAGAAAAGAGGCGGGACATGTGGTGGCCTTAGCCAGATGATGAACACTTTTGGGTGAGGGCCCCTGCAGCTTGGCCCTGGCAAAGGCCTGAGGCAGCTCAGAACTGCTGGAGGTGTCCAGGGGCCCCTGGCTAAAGATGCAGAGACAGCTGAGGCACAAAAAAGGGAGATTATTTCAACATCTACTGCCTAAAGACTACTGAGCAGAAAAATATTTGCTATTTTTAAGAGACACTGAATTCCAGAAGCCTATCAAGGCTCTCACTTGAAATTATTACTCTCAGGTCTAGAAGGCAGTGCTGGATTGGCCGACTCCACTTCTGGTCTGCAGTCAGACGCAAACGAAGGCGCAACTTGGATTCTCATAACTGGTCCACCGGCTCAAGGATCAGTTTCCACCAAGAGGTCCGGACTGGTCTTTACAAATGAAGGAGAATTCCTGCCTTGCAGATGGCCTTTCTGGCCAAAGCAACTCCACAGCAAGTGGCAAGAGACTGAAAACGTCTGCTCCCAAGACACTATGTCCCACAGCCACCTACCCGACAGAGCCCACACTGGTGACAGCACCAGGCTGTCAGTCTCAAGAGGCTCACAGGGAAAGGTAAAGTAGGAGGTTGAATGTGTTGGTTGTAAACCAAAACTCATCAGGGAGAGGTTCCCATTTGGAGGTTATATTAAGGACTTTGTACTTACCTGGGGAGAGGGGATCCACCCATGCATTCTGGGTTATCATCTTTGAGAAAGCTGGCATTTGAGAAACTGCTATGTGCAAGGTTCAGAAACATCCGATGGTGGCAATCCCTGTCTTCTTTGAGGTGCCTTTCTTTCTCATCCAGAATATTCAATAGCTTTAAGCATTCATTTCCCCTTTGAACTCTGTCTCTTTCCTTCAAAGGTCAAGGATTATAGACAAGAGGCTTAGCCTGATTTGCATTTGGGTAAGCCTGTGAACCAAAGAAGGTTTTCTCCACCCACTGTGAATCTTTCCCTCAGATACCCTGGGTTCTCTATTGTGGTCTTTGGGACACTTAGAGACAGGCCATGGGGTCATAACTGTGCCTGGGATGAATCTTCTAGGATCAAGATGGGTTTGCCTTCTAACTTTGTAGGCTATGCAATTACTGCTATGATCATCCCACATGCCTCATTAGGTTTAAGGACTCTTAAAAAAGTAAAGCTATTGATCTTCCAAGGCCTCATGAGGTTGGAAGTAAGACTGACCTGACAGAGGCCCATCTCCCTCTCCGTGGGCGATTGCCACACTTCCAGATGAGCACATGCTTGGTAGTTAAGAACATAAGTTCAACAGTTAGTCCAACTGTTAATGGAACCCTCACTCCCTACTTTCAAGTAGAGGGAGCTACACTAGCAATAGCACTCCTGACCTACATCTACCTCTCTGGCAGGTTCGTGTGAAACAACTGGGCATACAGAGTCCAGTACCTTCATTACGTCTTTTCTGTTGGGAGCCAGCCTGCCTACTCAGTGCAGATATAGTTATGCTGCAGGGGAACTTACAAGAGCAGGGTCCCCAGGTAGGAGGCTGGCCCTCACCCAGGACTGCTGAAGAGGGGAGGCAAGGGGGAAATTAATTCGAAGATCATACATATTTAATCCACATTCTCCACCCTTGTCTTTGTCAGCAATAAAGGTTGTATTTTGGCTTTCGATCTGCTGACTGTTTTACCTTAATAGTCCAGAACTTAGATGGATAAGAAGCACCAATTACTAGGTTTCTTCAAAGACACTCAAATTGCATACAAAGTCTCAATATTACTGAATACTCTCAAAGGCCAAGGCTGAAAGATCAAAACCAGGCCAGGCTTCATAACATCTTTATACCACCAGCAGAGTCACAAGCCCACCAGAATGTCTGAATGCTGAAGGTCTGAGAGCAGACAGCCAAGTCTCTTCAAGTGCTCGGGGTAACCCAGGTGCTGGGAACAGAAAGTCACATGTACCTCTGAATTACTCAGTGCCTACAATGCTGGGTCAGGAAAAACAGGGCAATTCACAGAACTGTCAACCATCCTTCAGCTACTTGCATGTCTTAAAATCACCACCAAGGGGCCATGTGACCAGTGACAGAAACTGCCTACTTCCATGGTAGACTACCCTAATTCTGGCTCAGTCTACTAAATTTTCCCATTCCTAAGGCCAAAGTTGCTCCCTGAAACTAAAATCCTTCAAGTCTTGATTCTAAAGTCCAAATTCTCTTCCAGGCTGCAACCTTCAAAATCTAGAATAGACAGGCTTATCTTGTTCCCGCTGCTCTATTCTTGCAGACTTCCAAGGAACTGGTTGTTACCAGCAGAGCAAAACACTGTTCAAGTCCTCAATGGCCACATCCTAGAGGTGTGCCTTTGAGTGAATGGGTTAAGCCAGGCTTCATTCAGACATTTGTAAAATGGATAGTGATGATAATGCCTTCCTATCTCAGGGAGCTGATGTGAGGATTACAGGAGACAATGCAGGTGAAGACCTTGGCTTGGCACATAGTAAGCACTTAGCAAATACTACATTTAATTACATTAGTCAGCTTTCAAGAAGGCTCACAATCCTCGACAACACAACACGTGAGCCATGACGGAAAATGTTAGGCAAAAAGAACAGGCACTAATAATAGACCAGGCTATAGACAAATTACAAAATTCATCTGAATCTATAGGATTCATTCAGACACCTCAAGGAAGAGAAAAAGGCCAAAACACATAAAAAGAAAAATCTTCAACTCATTAGTAACCAGGTGAATGAAAATGGAAACCAACCAGATATGATTGTAAAGTCCAGTAGACTGTTAAAATTTTTAAATTTGACTATAACACAAACAGAATTATGGAAAAACAAAAATGTACATGGCACTGGCAGACCAATTTGGAAAAAATTCTGGTTTGCAACCCAGCAATTCTACTCCTTGGTACATATCCCAGAACAGTCCAGCATTCCATCACCTGGGAGCTTGCTAGACATACAAATTCTCAGGCTCCACCATTGGTTTATTGAATCAGAAGCTCAGAGGGTGGGGCCAGGAATCTATGTTTAATAGACTTTCTGGTGATTCTATACAAGCTCAAGTTTGAGAAACGAAGTCCTGGAGTACCCCTGACAGTTAACGCCCAATGGGAAGTACAAGAATGTTCACAGTAGCAAAATTCTGCAACCACACACACAAACCCATCAACAATAAGTTGAATAAGTAAATTCTACCATATTCTTAGCATGCAATGCCCTAGAGCAGTGAAAATGAACAAATTATAACTACATTAACTCAAATGAATGAATCTTACAGAATGCTGCACATAAGTCATAAGAAATACATTTTAGATATATGTACACACACACACACATATATATATACACACAATATGCATAAATACACACATATGCATGGTACACTAATGCATAAATGCATAATACATATACATTTACATAAACACATTTCTTCTCCCTTATATATATGGAATATACACATAAATGGTAACACTATAAACAAAAGTATTGAATAATTATTAGAAAAATGAAGATGGTGGTTACCTCTGGGGGGAAGAGGGGAATGGAAACAGTATTCTGGAGACTTCCAAGGTACTGGCAATATTCCACTTCTTAACCAGTCTGATAGTTACACTGCATATTTGTGTACTTTAATTATTTTTTACACTGTGCATATGTGCTTTATATACTCCTCTACACATACCACATTTTAAAATAAAAAAGAGGTTTTTCTAAAAGGTTGAACTTCAGGAGAGCCTCAGGACTCAGTCGGTTAAATGTCCAATTCTTGATTTCGGCTCAGGTCATGATCTCACGGTTCGTGAGATCGAGACCCGAGTCAGGCTCCTCACTGATAGCATGGGGCGTGCTTGGTGTTCTCTCTCTCCGCCCCTCCCCCACTTGCGTGCGCTCTCTCTCTCTCTCTCTCTCCCTCCCTCTCATACAAAATAAATAAACTTTAAAATCCTGCCTTGGGGTGCCTGGGTGGCTTAGTCAGTTAATATCCGACTCTTGGTTTCGGCTCAGGTCATGATCTCATGGTTCATGACTTCAGGCCCCTCATCGGGCTCTGGGCTGACAGCCTGCGATTCTTTACTTGGGATTTTGTCTCTCCCTCTCTCTCTGCCTCTCCCCACCTCCTGTCTCTTCTGCAAAATAAATTTTAAAAAAACTTAAGAAAATTAAAAGTAAAATAAAATAAAATCCTGCCTTAATTTTTTTACCTGCATTCAAATAAATACCAAACCTAGGAACACAGGTTCTGACATCAGATTTCTGGCATTTGAACTCCCCTTAACAAAATCACTTTGGGCACCTTATTTTAGACTATCTGTGCTTTGGTATCCTCATATATGAAATAAGTATAATTTTTTTGTGAGTTAAATGAGTTAATACACTTAACGTACTTAGAGCAGTGCCTGGCACATAGTAATTACTCAAAAATGATGTGCTATTATTAGGATAGGATGAAACTGAGTTAAAAGTAACATTTCCTGCATGTAATCACCAATAAATCATTAGCATCCATAAGAACAATGATTCTTCCCTCTGTTTTTGCAGATTCTGTGCCACAGTATCAACCAACAGTACCTTCAACCCCCTCCTCTCTATTAGGTCCGCATCATCATGTTAAAAGCATTCAGAGATCAGTAACTTACTCTGGTTCCTTCCAGGCTAGTTCAAAACACACACACACACACACACACACACACACACACACCCCAATATCAGAACATTAAAGAATTAAATCACAGAAGCCAAGAGACAGACCTGAAAGACACCAGAATAGCTTCTGTTCGATTACCTGTAATTCCCAAATCAAATTGCTGGCAGAATAACATTCCATATATATTAACCCCTTTCCCTAATCTTAGCAGCCTAGACAACATCTGTTAGAATTTAAGGAGGAATGTTAAAATGTGTGCCCTTCAGTGTGGCTTCCCAGTGGGGTCTAAGGGACACGGGTGGAGAGTTACAAGTTATCTCACTATAATGCTGAACACAGAACAAATCTTTGAACATCTCAAGAGCTCACATTTATTCAAATAATTAAATGATCCCTTAACTGTGTCTGTACAAAACAGTGGTAATGACTATGCCTCAAAGTCTTCAGTTAAAGATCTTAAATCTTGCTTACTGTATGGAAGCACTTTTTAAAGTGATGTGTATATATTATATATTAACCCACTTGCTTTTCGTTAACACCTTACTATAGATAAAATCATAAAAATGTCATGTTGTCTAAGTTCACATAACAACCAAGTGTCAGAATTGGGGCACAATCACAGGTCAACTAGCTCCAGAGACCCCATTCTTAACCATTGTGCTTTACTGCCTCTCTAGGCAACTAAATCAGTACAATTAAAAAGGAAAAAGAACAAGAATCAAACGTCTATGGAAATGCTAAACTTAATAAAGGCATTTCAGTTCAAAAGAAGAAATTTTACTTGACAAATTGACGGCCACTCATGTGTTAGGGTGTACGTGTTTTATGTGTGGGGAAAAGAAAGCAAGACTCACTATGCTCATACCACGTACAAAAAGAAATTTCAGATAAGTAAATATCTAAATGTGAAAATATAAACCAATAAATACAATTTGATATAGCGTGAGGTTTGAGAAGACTGGGTTTGGAGGTGGATGGTCTCAACTTATATATTGGCACATACCAGAATAGTATTCCAGAAACACATGGTGTGTGTGTGTGTGTGTGTGTGTGTGTGTGTGTGTGTGTGTTGTGTGTATAGAAGAACCAGCACTTTGCAAAATAAGAAATAAGAATCATGACAATATCCATTACAAATGCAAATACTAAAAAAGTAACCTCACCGTTTTCCATGATGCCTTTATTTTAGGTCATAAAATGTTATAAGCCATCTGCAGACAGTCCCTTGTCGTCTACATTTAAATATATCAGTATACCCCCTTTAAACATTGCTTCACAGAGACAGCCTCAAATAAAGAGAAGACCCTAACCCAAATCATGGATATCTCAGTTTCATTTACAAAAAAAGTTAACTATAAATCAATTTGTAAATTAAATCAGTGATAATGATAGTCTCCCCAAATGTTCTTAGTATTTGTCAAACAGAAAAGACAGAACTGTAAATAAAATCTAATGTCAAAAACACAAATACCATATGTAAACAATTACTTTCACAGGAGAAAAACTATGTGTAGGAGCAAAACACAAGTGAAATACAAATTATATATCAATAAGCTAAGGACACGCAAAAAGTACCATCTCTTTAAATATTGTAAAATAAAGTCCATGTGTGTAAGAATGTAAATAAATTAGAGCTGCCTTGAAGCAAACAAACCTTTGGTGGGTCATTACCTCCAGAATTTGATTCTTTAGTCCTCATCAATATGCATGGAATCCTACACCTAGAATCTGGATCTACTAACCAACCATTTTAAGTAGAGAGAAAAGGTCCCTAGAAAGAAGGATCTTGGCATAAACATGGCTCTCTGCATCCTTTGTGACAACCTCTCAGACCTTTAAAAAAGCTATACAAACAGAAAAGAGGGTCAACTGTACCCAAAGATGCACTAAACAGCTGGAAAACTAGCAGTTTGTGGCATTATAACCCCCCGATTTAACCTTTTTTAAATTAAAAATAAATCTGGGTAAGACCTCATTGAGAAGTGGGTCACTAGTAAGCTCAGAGAAGGTATTAAGAAGCATCAATGAAAAGATTAGACTCTGTTAACACCCAAACCTTCTGCTTGAAGACTTCAAATCAAAAAGACATTTAGTTCTTTGCCTCCACCCTCCTCCTGATAGAGGCTATAACTTACTGAGTTCCCAATGTTTTTGGCTTTTGGCTAGACAATACTGCCAAAATTGCAAGAACTATAGAAGAAATCTGAGCAGGAAACCCCACAAAAGGTGTTTCATGGCTTGACAAACCGGAAGTATGCAAGCAAATTTCAGCTGCAGTGAAACAATCACTCTGTTTTTTGTTTTTTAAATCAATGTTCAACTTCCTTAACTTCCTGGATATTTCTATAACATCCATGAATCTTTCGTAATTCCTGGCTACTAAAACATTATGACACAAATATATGGACAATTCTACAAACTGGGTGGAAGATACCAGACACAAAAGGGAATACAGTATATGATTTCATAAAATCCAAAGATTCCATAAAGAATAAGCAAAAGTAATAGATATTATGAGGCAGAAGTCAAGTAAATACTTAGCACTGGAAAATGGTTAAAATTGGAGGAGGGTACCCATGCAGTGTTGGTGATGCTGTCTCTTGATTGGGTGCTGATTCAATAGCGTTCAATTTATGAACATTCAGCAGGCTATCTACTTATGAGCACTTTTCTATATGCATTTGATAGTTCTATAAAGTACGAGCGTGTATATTTATGTGTGTGTCAAATCTGAATTTTGAATTCTCTTCAGTACAATGGAAGCAGGACGTTAGAAGTTAACTTTGAACACGTTAGCACCAAATGGGACTCTACTGGGGGTGGATGCTAAAGGATCCACAAAATGCTAATATTTTGGCTGCAGGAAACACATTTTTCTTTATTTACTGGACCAGAAAGCCACAAAGAATGAACTCCAGACTTTGAACTTTTGTGTTAACCAATTAAGACAAGAAAAAAAAAATTAAAGTGGTCACAGTCTCTAGTTTATATTAAAGATTTATGTTAAGCAGAGGGAGTGGATTATATCCCTTTTAAACTTAATATAAATTAATGGCTTTTTAGTCATTTATTTCAGAGTTCACTTAATAGCTTCCCAACCAACCAACCAACATTTTGTTGGAGATTATAGTCAAGCCAACTGTATCCGCCCAGTTACAATAGGTCAAGTTACAAACCAAATAGTTCTAGGCTTTCTCTTCAGCAAACAAATCCATGTCTGTACTTGGTCCCTCCACAAAACATTCACATGAATCTTTTACAGCCGGTCCTTTCAAGATGTGGACATGTATATTTTAAAAGACCCAAATAATTTCATTTGTGGGATAAAAGGTAATTCAGATGATCCAAACATGGAAAATGTGCCGCTAAACATATTTCAAAACTTGGAGTCTCTTGAATTTATTTTTCCCAGAAAAGAACGCTTAAAAAAAAATAGTATCAAAAAAAGAAGAAAAAACATGCATAGTCTGAGGGCTTCTAGGCCCTTAGGAAGTATTTTTAAGTTCCAGGATTCACCCATTAAATTTTTTTTTGAGCAGTTATCAGCATATTATTTTTTTATGAAGACAATTTGAAGAATATTATAAAACTGATTTTGAATCATTTCACTATGATATTTTCTTCTTTCTCTAAGACAACATATTTTTAAAATGAGTGAAAACCCTCATTACATTGTAATGCTTGGTGAAAACCAAGCATTACATTTTGGCTTCAGATGCCAACATAAATAAAAATACATAAGGCCAAAATTAATAGAGAATATAAGTCAAAAGTTGATGACTGAAAAAAAAATCTTATCAACTCGGTAAAGAAAAATTGAAATTCCTCTCTAATGTGATGTTCATTCTTTGAGTACCATATGAAAAGTGTCCCGGCCCCTGACAGAGGGAGGAAACCATGTGTTTTGCAGTCAAACTCCATCTACTCTGACAGATACGTTTTTACTCTGGATTCTCAGAATAACTACTCAAACTGTCTGAGTTCCACTTTCATCAACTCTAAAATGGGAATAAAACCACCTCTCTCACAGGGTTACAGAAATAATTAACAGAGACAATATATTAGTTTCCTTCACTGAAATTAAAAATATTGTATTTTAAAGATTTAGTACCACCAGACATTAGTTAAAAAAAAAAAAAAAAGAAGAAGAAAAGAAAGATTTGAAGATGTGGCAGCAAGCATCTAAAGTTTCAAGATTTTCTCTGGTATATGTGCTTTTCAGAGATACATGAATGACCTACTGACAATTAATAAAAATAAAATAAATTGTGAGAGGTCTTAAACTGCATATGTGGAAAAAAATCTGAAGGGCCATCCTTACTGAAAGCAGTACAAAAGTTCAGCATTTGATACAACAGAAGAAAGGTGAATAAGCTAAAAATTTATTTTAATGAGGGAGAAAAATGGTCACTCCACATTTATATTTCCA
The DNA here is from genome assembly GCF_028018385.1 of Neofelis nebulosa. Classification (NCBI taxonomy): domain Eukaryota; kingdom Metazoa; phylum Chordata; class Mammalia; order Carnivora; family Felidae; genus Neofelis; species Neofelis nebulosa. The sequence goes on along the minus strand of NC_080792.1, from coordinate 44,243,325 downwards.
GCAATTTCTGGAATAATACAGATTCTAACTTATGCCCCTTTAGTTAACCTTTTTGTTTTACTAATTTCTTTTACTAATCCACTGAAACATTAAACATTACATCAGAATGTGAGGAAGGGAATCTGGGTATAAATATTTTCAAACATCATGGTCAAGTAATTAAATTCTTTTAATTTTTTTTTAATGTTTATTTTTGAGAGAGAAAGCGTGCACGCAAATGGGGGGGGGCAGAGAGAGAGGGAGACACAGAATCTGAAGAAGGCTCCAGCCTCTGAGCTGTCAGCACAGAGCCTGATGAGGGGCTCTAACTCATAAACCATGAGATCATGACCTGAGCTGAAGTCTAATGCTCAACCAACTGAGCCACTTAGGTGCCCCCTTAATTAACACAAAAACCCATATTAAAACTACAATATGTATTAAGTATGCAATAGTCAAGTAAATTTTTTAAATTAACATAAAAACCAATATTAAAATTACAATACAGAGAAGTATATATCTTTACTCAAGTACTTATTTGTTTATTTTTGTTATACGTAGGTATATTTTGTAAAAGAAAACTTAAGAACCAATCATGGATCAACCACTTCTCCGAGCACCTCTATATATGATTGCCATATTGTATTTATAATAGCACTTCCTTTTAAATCGCTCTAGCTGCTTTAAAGGCTGTTGACACAGTTAATTTTCCCAATGCTACCTGAGAAAAACCCAAGTTAAATAGTTTTATTTAATCAAGGCAGGAGACCAAAACATCTGATTCCCTTACTAAATTTCTTCTGTGTTTCAAGTTGTAGATGGTAGTAAGGTCTTTAGACTACACTTTAGACCCCACTTGCACCATTAGAACAGATGAAAAATTAAATATTCGGTCAAAGGAATGTAAGAAATATTACAATAGTTTAACCAACAAATCTCTTAGGCACAAATAACAGCACAATGTAGTCATTTTATGATACAACATAGAGACTAATCTATTATTTAACTACCCATTAATTTGGCCAAACTCCAATTGGACCTACTTGAAGCTCAGCCTGCTACCTGCTATAGGTTCTTCTCAGCCAAACTTTAGGACATTCTACTGTTAGTTTAGGTCATATTCATCTTATTCATACACTGCTTGCTTTCCTATTCTTTTGTTATAACTTCTATCATGGTCTTTGTCTGATATCTCATGTAGATCCCACTGATTACTTTGGCTGCCCTTCTTTGAAGATTTTCTAGGTGTGTGCCTATGCCAAAAACATTGGGTGGTTTAACAATCATTTTTTTTTTTTTTTTGCCTTGGAACTAGAACTAAAAATGCTTTATTCCACATAGTAAGGGTTCTCAAATCTGACTGCATATTACACATAATACATTAAGTCATTTCCTACTAATGACATTCAGAGTTCAACAAATCCAATCCTTGGTAAGTATAAACAACGCTTTGTGTGTATACCATGATTACAGACATACCTGCAGAAAAATAACTAGAGAAGGACTTGTTAGGTCAATGGGCTATATTTTTAGTGCTGACCCATATCACTCAATTCAATGGTTCTCATGGAAGCTATCTTCTCTCAAAGAAACATAAAAGTACAAAAGGAATAAAAGGAATAATTTTTATTCTTAGTAGTATCACACTCTCCCTTCCTTTAAGTCTAACCCAAAAATATAATTTACTTTTAGTGGTAAATGCAACACAGTCAATGAAAAAAAATTATTTTTAAAGGTCAAGCATATAAAAAATACAGATGATTTCTAACCTACCATATATAATAAACTATTGTTAATGACCCTCAAAAATGACATTCTACCACTCAGATAATATGAAAATATTTCCATTTTAGGTTAAAAATTAAAGTCATTCCGAAATCTTTATAAAGGAATCATTTTGGGGGATATTTTCAAGCAGCCTCAAGAGTCGTAGAATTGGAAAGTCCCTGAGAGATCAACTTATCCAACCAGGCCCAATATTTTACTATTGAAGAAAATGAGGTCATGAGAGTTTAAGGGAGTAAACTACATCTGGACTGGATTAGAACCCCAGGCTTTCTGCCTTTGACACTAGCTCTTGCCCTTGACGTTATGTAACAGCAGCTTATTTGCACCAAGCAAAATTATACTTTTGATGCCCAAATCAGCTTGGATGACACACACACACAAAGGTATTAATTAGCTATTGACTGACACTTTATGCTAAACTGTGATAAATATTGCAGGAGACACATATGTAGATAGCAATCCTCTACATACATATAGTGTGTGTGTGTCTATATATACACACATATATATGTGTATATATATGTGTATGTGTGTCTATATATATATATATATATATATATATATATATAGACACACATATACGTGCAATCCAAGGGCTTAGGGGCTGTAAGTACAGTGGAAATTCAGACAAGGAAATGCACTGAGTATGAAAGAGAGTAACAAGAAATAAGAACTGAGAAGCATGTATTTATAACCTAAATTTTCCTTTCAAAAACTCTGTGATAACATAAATTGTAATCTTTAAATCCAAATCTTTTAAAAGGTCCCATTTAGCTCTGGAATTCACCTTCTTCTGAGTACTTTAAGGACATTGCTTTCTCTATGGAGAAGATATGGCTCTAACTAAAACATTTATCTGTATATACCTCTTCCCTGGCATGAATAGGGTTAATCAAAACTTATCTACATTTAGTTACATACAGGAAGACTAGCATCTGCTCAAATAAATTGATATAATTTGCTAAAAAATTAAAAGAAAAATAAGTTTTTGGTAAGGAAAGACAGAAATGTGAGGCATAATGATGTGTTGATACAAATTACATTTCAACTTATAGTTCTTAACCCAACTTGAAAATGCTTACTTAGGTTTCTAGAAGGTATACTAATGGCAGATAGGAAATACTCAAATGACAAAATCCAAACTCCAAATCTATGTAATTTTTAAATGATTGACAAAATTCACCACAAGTCTGTGCAGTGCTTAAACCTGATTACTTTTTGTATTTGGGCCAAAGGAACAAATTTGAATAATGTTAACTTGGGCAAAACGGTAGAGTATATACATAAACATTACGTTTCTTAAATAACAGCTAGGATTTTTCTTTAAAAATCACTCTTCTAACTTATGAATATCCCTTTGAAAACAGGATGGGGATTTGAGTTCACTCAGGATTTTTTTAAGGCATTTTAAAGCAAGATTTACTGTTACTTTAAGTCTTGACATTTCCCGATTAATAACGCTAAAGCTTAATGAGGCACAACAAATTTAAGAAGTGAGAATTTTTAATGAAAAAGGAAATTAAGGACAGTTTGGTGCAATACACTGTCACCAAAATAATCTGTTCAAAGAAGACTTTAGTCTCTATATGTAAAAAATACAATCTAAAAAGAATTTCCTCTTAAAATCTCAGTCTGAACTTTTAATGAAGGTCAGAGCAGACTCCATGAAGGTATGAAAGTCACAAAGTACAATCTGTATGTAAATTCTGAACTTGCAATTGGGGCCTAACAAATTATATATACATATATAATTTATTAATTATATAAATAATGTATATAATTATATACATAATGTATATAATAATTATATATACATATATACTTTTAAAATATGTCCATAAAATATTTTAGGATAAAATATCTTAGGATGCACAAATTATTATTTTCCAGATCACACCTAGTATGCTTGCAATGCGCCATCTATGAGTAATGACCACACGCTACAAGATAAGAAAAGGGCAAAGATATCTGTAACTGTAGCCACTAAGCAGAATAAACTGTGAACACCAACTATGTTAATTTTCCTTACTTTCACAAGAAGTTGTTAAAAGACACATGAAAATCAAATAAACACTGGGAATAAACATTTTTTGTGCTTAAAATGATTACTGCATCCTTGATTTTCTACATCCTAAAATAAAGTTTCTTTTTATATGTTTCAGGTGTTGAAAATTAATCTCTTCAAAGTCTATACACCTAACAGGTAAAAATCACGTATGGTTTATGCATCTTTTTTCATATACCCTCATCCACGATTGAGAGCAGGACCCATGTGATAAAACTAAGAATCCAGAGGATCTATAAACATTAAGGTGATGTCCTTGATGCTTCATAACCCATACAAGTGTATTTAAATTAGAACAATGTGAATGAGAAAAACAAAACAGGTTTCTAGTCTAGTAATTACTGGGTAGGTAGTAGAAGTAAAATTGATTTTTTTTTTTTTGTCTGATGATAAATCTATTTAAGGCCTTGAAAGTCACTTGTACAATTTAAAAGGGAAGCTTGTCATAACTTTGTGATATCCCTTGATCAGTAAAATTTAATGCTCAATTTCTGCTTTTTCATTTTGAGTGTAAAGGACAATGCTAATGCCATAAGTTAAAATGAAGAAGAATAGAGAAAAATCTTAAAGCTGAATACCACAATGTGCAAAATTGAGTAGAATCATGTAAATATAATAGGACAACTAAACTAATAAACAATCTCTGAAAGTAAAAAAAAAATGTTCAAAGTAAAACAAGAAATACTTCAGTTAACACGTAAAGGCATGAAGTTCTTTTGATTATTTAATGATTCTTTTTTGACTGGTCTGAAAAAAAATAAGATCGCTCTATATCTACCCTAGTAATCTACTCATTCTCCTTCCTAAAACTCTTGTCTTCTTAGTCTGACCGAAAAGAAAGAAAAGAAAAGAAAAGAAAAGAAAAGAAAAGAAAAGAAAAGAAAAAAGAAAAGAAAAGAAAAGAATAGACTTTTAATAGCAGATGACTGCAGAGGGGCCATTTTCACCTTGCAGATAGATCTTTGTTATTCTGGTGTGTAAAGCAGGCCATTAGCACAAAGACATTTCTAATCTCAGTTGTACAATCCACATGGTGCACTTAACCCTAAAACTCATGTTGCATAAACTGCTCTGCTTCCACTCCTAATGACCTTGCAAATCATTCAATGTTACTGCTTGACTTGCACCTATGAATTAGGAGACTGACAAATAACTTGATGACAAAGTTATACTTTCCCCTTTCCTGGGGGTTTACAAAAGTCAAGGTAACATCCTAGAAGAAACTGAGAAAGGACATACAATAGTAAAGATAAGCACTTTATTTGCCGTTTATAAATGCTATTTTTTAAATGCTTAAAAAAGAAAGTGACTTACAAAATTCATACCTGACTTCAAGGTGGATGACTAAGAGGAAATGGGATTGCTCCAGCGGTACCAAATTTAGCACCATGGTATTAATGACCAACAACTTCCCTGCACAGTATTCAACTAAAACTTACTTTCGGATCAAAAAGTTAGTAAACATGCCATCTACTGCTGGACTCACACTCTGAAAATTTATTAAAAGTTCTTTGTAAATTTGTGAGACCACTCAATGATGTTCAAAATTAATACTTTTAAAAATACGATTTTTTTTTGATCTATGACATTTCCTGTTCAAAAAAAAAAAGAAGAAGGAAAATGTCTTTTGTCCGTAGGATTCCTAAGTTTATCTCGCCTTCTCCCTAACTTCAAACAATTGAAGTATCACTTTTTTCCTTCTTCCCCTTCAGTCTAACCTCTTTAGCAAACCCCATTTGAAAAGAAGAAACAATAAATGAAGTGACAAGAGGGTTCAAGAATGAGGAGTGTGCACTCCAAGAATAAAGGGCGGTTTTATAACAGGAGATACTTTTGTTAGCAAGTGACTGACGGGTCTCCTCCCCCAGTTAAAAGAAATTCCATCCACTTCCCAAAACTGCAGAGGCCAAAACCAACTAGTCTAATAGTTCTAAAACCCCAGAGTCCGGAGAGAGCCGAGGAGGCCGGACTGGCGAGTGGGGGAAGGGGAGAAAGACCAGCAGGAGACGAAAGAACAAAAGGAGAAACCCAAGAAAGGAGAAAGGAAAGACGGGACCCGGGCGTCCAAGAAGCCGGAGAAAAGAGAGCGAGCCAGAAGGCTGGAAAGCACAACCTGGGGGAGGAAAGCGCAGAGCAGGGCAGGGCGCGCCGCTCCACGGCGCACCATGGACAGGGCTCCAGCGGCCTCTGCCCACACCCCTCTAGAGGGCGGCGGGAGAAAGCGGGAGAAAGCGTGAGAGACCGCGGGCGCCGACCTCGTCCCGCCCCCGGCGCCCTCAGTGCCCCCCGCGGCCGGAGCGCGTCAGGCCCTGACCCGTGAAGACCACGGAGGGGGGCGATCGGCACAATCTGTCCCTGCCCGGGCCGCCCCCGGCGCCACGGCACTTCCGAGCCGCACCCGGACTTTTCAGAGCGGCCACCCGCTGGCCACCCCCAGCCACAAGGGTGCGCTGCCCGCCCCCCCTCCCCCCCGGTGTATTTCCCGGGGGACCCTGACCTGCATTCAGTGTGGACACGCCCCTCTCCTGCAGCAGCTTTGGAACCCATAGCGTGCGGGGGCATGTTCGGTACCCCCGCCCTGCCCCCGCTCCCGGCGAGGGTCGCAGCTGAGGCGCGCGGCGTAGCTTCCCGGGACCGGGTCGGCGGACGGGAGGGGCCTCGGGGTATCCCCCAGCCGGACGCCGCGGGAAAGTTGGGCGGTCGGCCGAGCTGGAGACCGATGGCGCGGAGTGGCAAAAAAGCCCGCGACCTGCCTGAAGCAGGTGCTTTCTGCCGCGGAGGAGCCTCCTAGTACTGATTCCACGAAGAGGCTGTCTGGCGCTCTCCCGAAAGCGTGAAAAGTGCAGAGGCTCCTCGCTAAGGCGTCCCCGTGGACGCACGCAGGGCAGAGACAGCGTACACAGGGAGAGGAATAATAGCCGAGTAACGGAACTTCTCCCCGCCCGCCGGGATAAGGGGCGTGCGGGGCCAGGGGCTGAGTGCGGAGGCCCCGGCCCGTATAGACTCTTCGGGGCAACGGGATGAGGTTTTCTTTCCAGGTGGGACCGACAAAGAACACAGTGAGGGCAAGAAAACAAGAACAGAAGGCAACTCTGGGCTGGGGTAAAGACAATAGGACACTGGAGCCCTCGGGCACCGGGAGGCGCGCGGGTGCCAGGGTGGGGTGGGGTGGAGGCACGTCCCGTAACTAAGACACGAGAGTGAGAATTCCTACTGCAAACTCGCGACCCATCCCTGCAAAAATAAACAAAAAAATTGGAGCAAAGTGCAAAGCGAGGGGCGAGAAGCGTAGAAAACTGGAAAACCTGGGAGCTATCCTGCCTCACCCTTCTGCTGCCTGGAGACACCCCCTGCAAGCTCGCCCGGCCAGGAGTGAAGAGCAGAGGGGGCCCGCGATGTGTTCCTTCGGGACCCGCCGGGAATGGCGCGGGAGACCAGCCGGCCCGGCCAGCCCTGCCCCTGAGCCCGGCCGAGCCTCGTGCCTGCGCAGCTCCCGACCGCGCGGTGCGGCACCTCCCTTCCCGGGTGCGCAGCCTGGCCCCGCAGCGGCGCGGGGAACAAAGGGACCCGGCGCCGCCCGCCCCACCCCGCCCGCGGCCCGGCCCGCGGAGACCGCCGCGTACCTGAAGCAGGGCCGCCAGCAGCGGCAGCAGGGTCCGCGGCGCTCCCACTATCCGGCACATGGAGGCGGAGAGGGGCCGAGCGAGGAGCCGGAGGCGGCGGCGGCGGCGGCAGCAGCGGCAGCACCAACAGCGGCGCGGAGAGACGGCTCCAGGCAGTTTCCACCCCCTTCCCTTCCCCTCCCCACCCCACCCCACCCCCTTCACCGCTGCTCTCCTCTCCCCGCCAATGGAGAGCGAGCTGATGACAAATAGCGGGCCGCGGAGTCCGCGGGACTCGCACCAGGAGTAATAAAACAGACCGAGAGATCAAGAAGCTGGGGAGGGGGCGGGGGAGGAGGCGGGTGTGCGTGTGAGGGTGTGAGAAAGGGAGAAAGAGAGAGAAAGAGTGTGTGCGTGTGTGTGTAGGCGGCCGCGGTGGCAGCGCAGGCGGCTAGGCTCCGGCCCTAAGCGCAGCGGAAGCCGGGAGGGATGCAGGCGGCGGGGACCTTGGCCGGTGTAGGATGCGGCGGTGGAAGTGGAGCGGCTGGCGCTCCCCAGGAGCTCCGCAACGCGAGGTTTCGGGCTCGTGGCTTTGCTTCCTCTGGGTCCCCTCTCCAGGGCCGCTCTGCAAGACGAAGATGCCGAGGAGAGCGCCGCGGGGAGGGCGCTTCGGGCCGTGCGCGCAGCGCCCACAAAGGGCAGCAGTCCCGCCGCCCGGAGCCTCTGCTGCGTGGGGGCTGAGGGCCGCTTCCCGGCCCCCTTTCCGGCCCCCCCGGAGAGTTGGAGACTGTTCTCTGGCCTCGGCCGCGCGGGGGTGAGGTCGGGGGTCGGCGCGGCCGCTACTGCCCCGGCTCCGTCCGGCGCAGCTGCCGCCGCGGCCGCCCCTGGTGCCTGCGCGCCAGCACCCGCCTGCGGGTCCTTGCCCGGCGCCGCTCACTCGCGCGCGCCGCCCCACCCCCCGCCGCCGCCGCCCGCGCACCCTGCTCGGCCTCAGCGAGCGCGACCGACGCGAGTCGCAGCCGCCACCGCCGCTCTCCCCGCGCTCGCCGCACGCGCTGCCAGGCTGCGCGGCCCTCTCTCTTCTCCTCTCCTCTCCCCGCCCGCTGCCGCCGCCACCGCCGCCGCCGCCCTCGCCCCCGCCTCCCTCCTCCGCCGAGCTTCCCCGCCCGCGTCGTGGCCAATCGGAGGCCACCGAGCTGCGGCTGTAGCCGGCCAGATCCACGGCAGCCGTCCGCCCCCGCCCCGCCGAAGCACCCCGTTTCTGCTGCAGCCCGCGGGGGGTCGCCGGAGGGAAGTCTGGGGTGCGTGGAACACCGCCCTGGCAGGTGGAGGGGCTGCGGGAAATAAAATAACTTGCACAGGAACTTGATGGTTGGCAGGTTCATCGTTGGACCGCGATGAGGAATTAGAGATTAGGAAGGGAGGGGGAATGCCTCCGAGGTAGCCGAACGCACGCTTCTCTTTCTGTTTTGTCATTCTTTCGAGATAGATGATTTTTCTGGGTAGGGACAGACACAGCAAACTAGCAACGCAGGCAGAGCCCACCCTGGCCATTGTTGTCTGAGGTGCTTGCCACGAGCCACCTGCGGGCCGGGGAGGGCGGAGGCCGCAGTTTCTCTTCGGCGCTAGTACTTCTCCCACCTTTGCAGATGCACTGGATGGAATAGCCCAAGTTTGTGTGTTGTTTCGTTTTCTTTTGTTCCCTCTGGGAATTTGAGAGTGCGCGTTATTTTATTTGAAGTCTCCCGTTTTATATTTCTACTCGTTAGTGGTACTGTTCACAATTTTTAGCAAACAGTTTTCACGGAGTTTGACTTCCTTGCTTACACCACCTTCCAACATCATCAACAAAGAAAACCAGAAGAAATAGAAAGAAAGGGGTAAACAATCTAAAAGCCAGAACTCTCTGTGAAAATAGGATTATCTAAAAGACAAAATGACATTACAGAGTTCGCACCCAGGAAAGGAGTTTTGCTTCCTCTCTGTAAGGCATGAACTTGGAGTGGGACACAAAAAGTGAGAGACTTTGCAAGTTTGGGTCACAAACATTTGTGAAATGGAGGGAGGGGTGAGGAGTAACTGATTTGGGCAAGATAATACATTTTTTCCAGAACTTTTTTTTTTTTTTTTTAAGTATTACAGGTAAATAAAAATACCGGTTTTATCTAAGCGTTTCCATACTCTGGAGGTCGTCGAACTTCGTTGCAGTTAATGAACATTATTCCTCTGCTTTGGGTAACTGAAGTATTAACATTATTTGAATTTGAGTTTCAGGATACTGATCATTTAAGAACTTGATGATGAATCTCTAAAAATCAAGTACTAATTTCTTTGACATGAGTGATGCAGCTTTTAATAATGTACAATTGCTGGCTAGGCTTTTAAATTTTTAATATTCATAGGGAAGCTTATTCAATTTTAATTAAAACATAATATTGTAGGCCATTTTTAAAATGGATCTCAAAAAAATTTCCTGGATTTTCCTCTCAAAAGAATAAGGAAGGTCATGTTAATTCAATTTAAAGATGAAAGGTGAGGCTTGTTCTTTCTCTTTCTCTTCTTTGCTAAATATTATTGTCACACCATTGCTAATCGGCCTAAAAGTTCTCCTTGCAATAGTATATTTATAAGTTCCAATTTCAAGGAACTGTACATAATAGTAAAACATTCAGTAGCAATATGGATATACTGTTTGTTGTATTACCAAGTGGCATTTATAGAACCTGTCTTCATGCTTAAGAATTAAGCTTTGATCCTGGACATGAGACCTTAGTTTACATCCTCCCCACTCCCAGCAGTAGCCATTGATGTTTATTGCTGTTCTGATTACTTTAAAGTTAGAACAGATTTCAGCCTGAATAACTCTATTGCTTTTTAGTATTATTTGCTAGAAGCTTTAAACATCATGCCCTTATAAATTAAACTCTTACTATGACTTCAAAATCTGCTTTGGAATGCCTGTCAGGTAACTAATTCTCTGATTCCAATAGTTTTTTGATCATACAGATAAGAACTTGCAGCATTTTTTAAAAATTTGGTCCAACTTGCATGGCTCTCCTTTTTCAATGGTTGTGAATTGCTTTGGAATCTTGTCTGAGATTAACTTGATCACATGGTCAGCCACATCTTGCTAATCAGCCTTTTATCACAAGAAGGAATAGCCTAGTCTAAAATCATGTTATTGGAGACTTTGTGCATCCATTTGATGTTCATAAAATTAGATCTAGTGTTGACTTTGGCACGCAACACATCCTTGCCTCCATTGTACCATAGTTAAGATAATCTAATGGGGCCATTCATTTCACTAGGCAAATGGTGACCGAACTCTTAAGATTTTCAGCCTCTGATCACAGCACTGTCAGTCAGAAGACTAACTTTCCATCAGCCTAAAGAACTCCAGGGCTGCAGGGGGCTTGGCAGTGACCCAGGGAAATAGCCAAGTGGTGGGGAAAAAGGGAGAAGACAAGAAAATAACAAAAATTAAGTCTGAGTTCATATATTAAAAATCAGTCTAATCCCTTGATTTCTGGTCCATGGGCTGCTGCTGATTTACTACAAGAAGTCTGCAAATAAATATGTGCACCAAGCATCATGGACAGGCTGAATAAACCATGTGTCCTGCATCCGTAGCCAGTCTTCATAGATAGATAGGTAGATAGATAGATAGATAGATAGATAGATAGATAGATATCATGATGATGATTCAGTTTTAAAATTTTATTTCAAAGTAAATTGTAACAATTTTTTGTTCTGGTGTATTTTCTCAAACTGGAGATGCTAAACCTACAAATACATCATGCCAGTGTTTTCGTATAAAAGGGTCCTCACTTTGGAAACAAACCACAAATAGTAGTAGTCTGCCTGCAGCCCCCCACATACAGCCTCTCTTCCCAAATGCCCAAACACTTGTCTTTACCCTGCAAAGGTCCTTCCCAGATACTGAATGAAGGCACTCCTTCACTTTTCCTCCTTCTCTCAACCTCCTTTGCAAGCTAGGATTGACCCTTATCCCTTAGGAAATGTCCTGCACGTTGCAAGTTTCTCCCCATTTAGCTTTAGTATATTAAAGCTGACCTTGCCTGGGTAATGCCCGTTTTATAGAGTTATGGAATGTTTTAATTAAAGTTAAAGACGATCTATGCAACCCCCTTATTTTCTAGGAACACTGAAGCTTAAAGAGGTTCACAAGGCTACCCACTGGCAAGTAGGGAACCCCAATGAGACACAGGTTCTCTTACTCCCTGTCCCACGTAAGCTCTTTACATTAATCTCAACAGTCCCTTTTAACTTTAGAAAAATCAATGATATGAAATGAGAGGAAGGTTTAACAAAAACAAGAAAAAGAAAATTTAATGAGGCTGGGGATTTGTCCTTTATTTCTCTTAGATATTTTGTTCTTTGCAGTGTATGTAACATGGGGCACATAACTGCTTTTCTCTCTGCGGGTCTCAGTTCTCCGGTGCCTTTTTCAGTGTGATCATCTCACCATATTTAGTGTGATTCTGGCGTTTCAAGATTCATATCTTTCATACAACCTGGCTGCTGAGTACAAGCTGGCTGTTCATTTGGCACTCTACCAGGGAAGTCGCGATCTGTCCCAATACTAGAAGAAAAACCCGGCTTTATTTTTTTTAACCTACTCTTATTTGGGGGATATTATTTCCCTTTCTTTCCTTTATTTAAAATTTTAATTTTTTATTTTTTTTTCTTTTCTTTTTTAGGTTTTTGGGGTTTTTGTGCTTTTAGTATTTGAAAATCAAACTCAATGTTTCCATGGAAAATATAACCAAGTAAGTAACTTGAAGCACTTATGGTCAAGTAAGTGAATAAGGGAGTGATAAATTTCCATGACCAGGGAAGCAATTCACAAGCAGCCTTTATATTACAAGGAGCACCCCTTCATCCCCCAGAAGAATCCCTTCTGAAGGTAAAAGGGCATAATAAACAGATTATGATTTTCAATTCAGGGGGATCTAGCTCTATGAACTTGGTTGAGTTTCTCAACATTTCTAAGGGTCTTTTTCATGATCTCTAAAATGTGGATAATATATCAGTATTTCTTAAGAAAGCCTGATATGAACACAGTGGAACATAGTAAGGCATTGGCATTTTATGTATGTGTGTATTACATAGCCTTATTTCCATTGAGGATTTGGAATGGAGTTACTCAGTGAATGTTCCTCTCACCTCCTGCAGTACTGTTTGCAATGAAAACAAACAAATAAGGCTTTTGGGGAGGCTCAGATTTTACAAAGCAACACAAAATCTCTAATGTAGATAATAATGGCTGAATAAATATTCTACAGACTGACAAAAGTAATAAATCTTTGGTGGCTTTAAAAGGTGCATAAAAACATTAAGAATATTAAAGTATTAGTAGGAAACTATCTTAAATATTAATGTATTGATTTTATATAGGAAAACAAACTCATTTTTTAATTGTCTCATCAATTGATAATAGCAAGACCGGGACTAAAACTTACTTTGCTTAGAACCTTTCTCCAGAGAACCTGATTTGTCATTTCTCGAACCACTTTCTGTGTGTTCCCAGAGTCAAGATTTCACAGTTGATTTCAGAGCCCTGCTTGAACATCAGCTGTATTTGAGAAAATATAATTTGCATGACATTCAAGAAATCCACCTTCTGCTTGGGAAGCAGAGGTAGTTATGGGATAACAGCAGCACTTGGGATTACTTCAGAATCAGAAGGCCTATTTCTCAAGATAAACGTTTCTGCAGAAAATAAAACAAATCATGCTGAAGACTTTGGTAACATTGGTTGTGCCAAACCTTTGCCCTTGTGTCCTTTTAAAAGCAAAGATCTGCCTTCTGGAAGGTTCCAAAATATAACTGTCAGGGTTTAGAGGATACTAAAACATATTTAGTATCTGAACTTATACTGACTCTGTGCCCTTTCCTCCAGTGAAATTCAAGGCAGTTGATAAAGTATTTTTTGGACTCAGGAGATCATTCTTCTCTTCCCAGATCTATGGCTGGCTGGATAATCTTAAACATGCCACTTAATGTCTTTACATATTTTCTTACCTATACAACCTAAATAGTTCCACTTTCCTCACAAAATGTTGAGTGGTCTAGGAAAATAATGTCAGTAAAGCCTATTTAGTTCTTTAGAGAGAAGTTTTAGATAAATATGTGGTACTCTTTAAGGCTGTGGATTCAGCTATCACAAGAGGAATGATTATTTGGTACCTAAAGTTAAGTCACATTTTTTTTAATGTTTATTTATTTTTGAGAGAGAGACAGAGCATGAGCGGGGGAGGGGCAGAGAAGGAGACACAGGATCACAAAGCTGTGAGATCATGACCTGAGCTGAAGTCAAGCCACTTAACCGACTGAGCCACCCAGGCGCCCCAAGTTAAGTCATATTTTAATGATGTGGCACAACCAACAAGCTGCCTTGTGCTTATTAAATCATTCTCCTTTTTTCCCTGGACTCACCCACAAGTTTAAAAAATAATATATTTATCTGCCTATTACAAAGCCCAACACATGCTCATCCATAGATATTTGAGAAAATTATATTCAGTTAAGCACACCATAATCATTCATAGAGGATTTCTTATATTACAATACAATGTGGGAAGATACAGTCCAAGTTATTCATTTAAAACAGTGAACGTAAAAAATCAACAATAGTCCCATTTATTACAGAATTTACACTGTATGTCACTGTGATTCATCCTTTCCATAGCTCAAAAGATCTGAGTGATTATCATAAATAAGCATTTTCTTTCTGGGAGGTCTATTATTTTGAATCATCCTTGAGAAGCTTTTTAGAAAATCTATTTGTGGGAGATGGGAATATTCTCACTTCTAAAGTAGCTGGCCAGCCAATAATAAACATGTATTTGTGTTATCCAAACCATATGAAATTTCAAACCCTTTGAGGCCTACTAGAACCTGAAATGACTTCAGGCGAAGGAAGAGTTCTTCAAGGATTCTGGTCCTCAGGACTATGAGGAAAGGGGTGAGCAGCTGGCAGGAACAAATGAGCACAGCTGGACATCAGAAGAAGGAAAGAACCAAAGCATCTGAAGTTTGTGCTCTGTCATGAGAGAAGGGGCTTATGATGTAGACAGA